>NC_041829.1:3884862-5360129 GCF_900964775.1 Scleropages formosus
ATAATACTGTGGAATCAAATCAAAATGGTATTATATGATTAAAGGAGGGATTTCAACCTCCAGATCATATGGCAGGAGGAAAGCTGTGCAGTAGAATAGAAGTCCACAAGTTCTATATCATGGTTCATTCATTCATGATACAGTCTATGTGACTCCTTTGTCTGCTGAATGCATTTTGCTCTCAGATCGTTTTAAGGGATTGTTCATTGACCTATACCCATACTCCTTTGGGACATGTGCTACATGCTAGAAAAAAGTAAAACATTTATCCTGACAGCCTGTCAGTATGATTTGTATCTCTGGAATCAATTCCATGCCCATATGTGTCCGGAGATTTCCCTTGCTTCACTAAACTGTTTAAACCTTGGTGGGGCGATGCATGAAATCAAGCTGACTATTGCATGTTGCTTATAGCAGCGCATCAGTCATGAACATTTTATTTTGCTTTTGGAACATCTCAGTGAGTGAGCGTATAATAACACATGCATGTACTGGAGGCATTTTCACAGATGGCCTGTCATAGCAAGATCAAGCGCTACATCTTATATAAGCACCGCAGGCAGACCTCGATCCCTCAGGTTTTTTGTGCTGTGTGCTTTCGTATGGTATTTATTCACACGATCACATGCTCTGTAGAGGAGAATATATATTTTTTTACTGCAATTAAATAGACTTTGTCAGTGAGAGAAGATAAGTGGTGGGATTATGCTTTCCAGCTTTAGTAGAAGTTCTCTGCTGCTTAACTGCTTAACACACCACTGTACATAAGTCACTGTTACATGACATTGTTAGGGATCAAGGAGTAAACTTGAGCCTGACTTTCTGCAGGGTGTTTTTAATTACTTACAATAACTTTTTTGGGTTTCAATCTGTTTTCCAGATTTATTTAGCATATAGTGCTTAACCATACAGTTACAACAAGGCTGTGATTGCTTCATAACGGCGATAATGAATTGAGGTGTTAACAGAGGTCTGATGGGGCATCAAAGAACATTCTGTTAAAAAACTAGACTTCTTACCTTCTTCCATCTATGTCTTTGGATTGCAAATATAGGTAGAACATGCAGACTCCACACACCCTGAGCTGGATTCAGACCTGTGCCCAAATGTGCAGCACAGGCACTGTGAGGTACCATCATGAACTAACACCAAGATCCATCACCTCCCAGCAGGTCCATCTACCTGTTGGAAACTCTCTATCAAACCAGAGAACCTTTTTCTTCATCTGCCTCATCGGCCAAGTGCTATGGAGCAATTATCGAAACACAGCTTCTCGCAACACATCTATACCACAACCCAATGCTAGAGATATGTCCTGCTTAACATCTGCACGATCACAAGACACTGGCTGAGGCCATGGTGATATCCTTTTCCTAAAAGCAGCAACTGAAAGGGTATTTATCTTTATGAATATTGTCAAATCTATGCAGTGTTGTTCTAGGACAGAATGTACAGTACTGATGTTTCTAAAAATGGGAGAAAGAGGATTAGACAAGGTCTTGATTGTTTCATCCTAGAGGAGATATTCACATGAACTTATGCCCATTTATTCAAAATTCCTTTTTGAGTGGTGTTGATTTGGCATCACTTGCCATCCTTCGATCTTGAGTTCAACACCCTATTTTTCTTTATGAAGGGAGCTTTGGCCTTAACATCTCCAGTACAATTATATTCCTTTCTATATCAGAAATTGCTTCATCCACACACTGTACATCGGGTTCAGGAAACCATGCAGTTAAGGCATATTTTTTGCTGAGTCTTTTCTTGTTAATATTTCTGAGTGACATCAATACTTCTCATTAAACTCCTGCAGTTCTCAGGTTGTTTAATCTGTTTAATCAATTTTCTCAATGAGAGTATCTCAAAGATTTCTACAGTGGCCCAATCTCCTCTGCCTTGTCAATTCAGGAAGAAAATTGAATTCTGAGGAGTTACGAAAAATTTAAAACTTTGACCTGCGAAGTTAAAGTGTAAGTGGCCCTTTAGCGTAAATAGCAGAAAGCAGAGTGTCATGTTAAACTTTAAGCAGAATTACTTTGGGGAATTGGGTGTAAAGACATTTTAAAGGCATGTTCCTTACAGCATCCATAGAGAATTTCAGTATGTTAAAAATCCTGTCTGGAACACAGGCAGTACTGAAACCTCTGGGCTGAAGACAGTTTGTATTCACTCATCAAAAAGGACATGGTGTCACAAGGATTTACTAATATTCTTCTATTAGAGAACAGGGACATTTTTCCAGATTCCGAAGACAGCCTAGTCAACAGTCAGTACAAATTAAGACCACAGTGCAGATTCAGTGGGTTCAAGCCATGGGCTCCACCCTCTACAGAATGGCACTTGTGTGTATTCATGCATGAAATGATTGACATGGTTAATTTAGCTTTTCTCATTAATTTATGAGCCACGTGTGAGGTCTGTGTGAAGTGATCTTGTCAGTTGCCAGCTGATGACCATGTCTTACACTGAACTGGTTAAACTTTGACAGAGGTATGGGCCTGTTTAAGACAAGGGAGACATGTAGGGCACTGGCTGAAGTCCAAGTAGGTGTCCTACTTTAGTTCCCTTTCTTAACCTGGGACTGCTCCAAGAAAATTAACCAAGTGTTTTAATGGACAAACTCTTAGCTAAATGGGGTGAAAGGAAGAAGATTGACAGAAGATCTAATACTGATTACAGGTCAGACTGAGTTTCCTTGTTTGTCTAATAACATTCATGCCTTCTCAGAATGGCACTAAGATACTTTTATATTGTCTGCAGTGTGGTGACTACAGCCGTGCTTCAAAAATTTTTTATTTTTATTTTTTTGAACACTCCTCCGTGAACCGCCACCTTACCGTGGTGGAGGGGTTTGAGTGCCTGAATGAGTCCAGGAGCTATGTTGTCTGGGGCTATATGCCCCTGGTAGGGTCTCCCATGGCAGACAGGTCCTGGATGACAGACGAGACAAAGCGCGGTTCAAAAACCCCTTATGAAGGAAAAATCAAGGCTTTCGTTTACCCCGCCCGGTATGGGGTCACCGGGGCCCCACCCTGGAGCCAGGCCTGGGGGGGGGGCTTGCATGCGAGCGCCTGGTGGCCAGGTCTATGCCCACGGGGCCTGGCCGGGCTCAGCCCGAAGCCATGACGTGGAGCCGCTCTTCGGTGGGCTCACCACCTGCCGGAGAAACCGTAAGGGGCCGGTGCATTGTGATTTGGGCGGTGGTCGGGGCCGAGTGCCCGGCCGACCCAAACCTCGGGCGCCAACTCTGGTTTTTGGGACTTGGAATGTCACCTCACTGGCGGGGAAGGAGCCTGAGCTGGTGCGGGAAGTTGAGAGATACCGTCTAGATATAGTCGGGCTCACTCCCACTCACAGCTTGGGTTCTGGAACCACTCTTCTCGATCGGGGGTGGACTCTCCACTATTCTGGCGTTGCCCAAGGTGAGAGGCGGCGGGCTGGTGTGGGCTTATTAATAGCCCCCCAGTTCAGCCGCCATGTGTTGGAGTCTACCCCGGTGAATGAGAGGGTCGTCTCCCTACGCCTTCGGGTCAGGGAACGGTCTCTCACTGTCGTTTGTGCTTATGCACCTAGCGGCAGTGCAGAGTACCCGGCCTTTTTAGAGTCCCTGGGGGGCGTGCTGGAAAGTGCTCCCACTGGGGACTCTGTCGTTCTACTGGGGGACTTTAACGCCCACGTGGGCAGCGACAGTGATACCTGGAGGGGCGTGATTGGGAGGAACGGCCTCCCTGATCTGAACCCGAGCGGTGAGTTGTTATTGGATTTCTGTGCTAGTCGCGGTTTATCCATAACGAACACCATATTCATGCATAAGGGTATTCATCAGTGCACTTGGCACCAGGACACCCTAGGTCGGAGGTCGATGATTGACTTTGTAGTCGTTTCTTCTGACCTTCGGCAATATGTCTTGGACACTCGGGTGAAGAGAGGGGCTGAGCTGTCAACTGATCACCACCTGGTGGTGAGTTGGATTCGATGGCGGGGGAAAAAGCTGGACAGACCTGGCAGGCCCAAACGCATAGTGAGGGTCTGTTGGGAACGTTTGGCGGAGGCCCCTGTCAGAGAGGTCTTCAACTCCCACCTCCGACAGAGCTTCAACCAGGTCCCGAGGGAGGTGGGGGACATTGAGTCTGAATGGACTATGTTCCGCTCCTCCATTGTTGGGGCGGCGGTTCGGAGCTGCGGCCATAAGGTCTCCGGCGCCTGTCGCGGCGGCAATCCCCGAACACGGTGGTGGACACCGGAAGTAAGGGATGCCGTCAAGCTGAAGAAGGAGTTCTATCGGGTCTGGCTGGCTCATGGGACTCCTGAAGCAGCTGACAGGTACCGACAGGCCAAACGGAGCGCGGCTCTGGCAGTCGCCGCAGAAAAAACTCGGGCTTGGGAGGAGTTCGGCGAGGCCATGGAGGAAGACTTTCGGTCGGCCTCAAAGAGATTCTGGCAAACCGTCCGGCGACTCAGAGGGGGGAAGCGGTGTTCCACGAACACTGTTTACAGTGGAAGTGGTGCGCTGCTGACCTCAGCTGAGGATGTTCTCGGGCGGTGGAAGGAGTACTTTGAGGATCTCCTCAATCCCTCCGACACGCCTTCCGTAGAGGAAGCTGAGGCTGGGGACTTGGAGGGGGACTCGTCCATTACCCTGGCTGAAGTTGCTGAGGTAGTCAAAAAACTCCTCGGTGGCAAGGCTCCGGGGGTGGATGAGATCCGCCCCGAGTTTCTCAAGTCTCTGGATGTTGTGGGGCTGTCTTGGCTGACACGCCTCTGCAGCATCACGTGGAGTTCGGGAACGGTGCCTCTGGACTGGCAGACCGGGGTGGTGGTCCCTCTTTTTAAGAAGGGGGACCGGAGATTGTGTTCCAACTACAGGGGGATCACACTCCTTAGTCTCCCTGGGAAAGTCTATGCCAGGGTACTGGAAAGGAGAATCCGACCGATAGTCGAACCTCGGATTCAGGAGGAGCAATGCGGTTTTTGCCCTGGCCGTGGAACACTGGACCAGCTCTATACCCTCACTAGGGTGCTGGAGGGTTCGTGGGAGTTTGCCCAACCAGTCCATATGTGTTTTGTGGACCTGGAGAAGGCATTCGACCGTGTCCCTCGTGGCATCCTGTGGGGGGTGCTTCGGGATTATGGGGTTCGGGGCTCGTTGCTACGGGCTGTTCGTTCCCTGTATGACTGGAGCAGGAGCTTGGTTCGCATTGCCGGCAGTAAGTCAGACCTGTTCCCGGTGCATGTTGGACTCCGCCAGGGCTGCCCTTTGTCACCGATTCTGTTCATTATCTTTATGGACAGAATTTCTAGGCGCAGTCAGGGAACGGAGGGTGTCTGTTTTGGTGGCCGCAAGATCTCGTCTCTGCTTTTTGCGGACGATGTGGTCCTGTTGGCTTCATCAAGTCAAGACTTGCAGCGTGCACTGGGGAGGTTTGCAGCCGAGTGCGAAGCGGCGGGGATGAGAATCAGCACCTCCAAATCCGAGGCCATGGTTCTCAGTTGGAAAAAGGTGGATTGCCCCCTCCGGGTTAGGGGGGAGTTGCTCCCTCAAGTGGAGGAGTTTAAGTATCTCAGGGTCTTGTTCACGAGTGAGGGAAAAATGGAGCGGCAGGTTGACAGACGGATCGGTGTGGCGTCCACAGTAATGCGGTCATTGTACCGGTCTGTTGTGGTGAAGAGGGAGCTGAGTCGTAAGGTGAAGCTCTCAATTTACCGGTCGATCTACGTTCCTACCCTCACCTATGGTCATGAACTCTGGATCATGACCGAGAGAATGAGATCGCGGATACAAGCGGCAGAAATGAGTTTCCTCCGCAGAGTGGCTGGGCGCACCCTTAGGGATAGGGTGAGGAGCTCAGTCACCCGGGAGGAGCTCGGAGTAGAGCCGCTGCTCCTCCGCATCGAGAGGAGCCAGTTGAGGTGGCTCGGGCATCTGTTCCGGATGCCTCCTGGACGCCTCCCTGGGGAGGTGTTCCGGGCTTGTCCCACTGGGAGGAGGCCTCGGGGCAGACCCAGGACACGTTGGAGAGACTATGTCTCCCGGCTGGCCTGGGAACGCCTTGGGGTTCCCCCAGAGGAACTGGAGGAGGTGTGCGGGGAGAGGGAAGTCTGGAGGACTCTGCTCGGACTGCTGCCCCCGCGACCCGGCCCCGGATAAAGCGGAGGAAGATGGATGGATGGATGGATGGATTTTTTTGAACACAAGAGATCCTTTAACCATTGAGCTATTGTCATGGTCGCATCAGAGGGAAGCGGCGGACCCAAGTGCAGAGCGGTAATCGTGGTGTCTTCGGGGAAATCCAAGAGAGGAGGTCAGAGGACGGGCAAAGGGTCTTCAAGGTGCGAACATCGTAACAGGGAGGATCCAAAAGGCGAGGTCAGTGTGCAGGCAAGAGGTCGATAATCCGAAGGAGGCAGTAGATCGGGGGAACAAGGGACGGGTTCGGGGAAGGCGTTCGGGAACAGGAAATGGCTGGAGAAGGTCGCTAACGAGGAGGCAGATCAAGGTTCCGCATCAGCTGGTTGTCCGACGCAGCCTTTTATGCTGCGGTCTGCGTTGGGTCACAGGTGTTCCGTGTTGGTCCAAAGGTGCGGGAGTGGCAGCTATATATTTGTTCGGTGTTCAATAATTATGTCTTTGTCAGAGAAACACGTTTCTTGAATGAATTTATTTTATATTACTCTTGACTGAAAGTTAAAATGCCATTGCAAGCCATGGTCAGATGGAGGTGCTGAAGTTTGTTACTCAAGAGCAGAGCTTCATTACACTGCTATTTATGAGTGTGGAGTGCAAAGAGTGTCAGTGCAGCTTCTATGATGTGAAGGGTTGAGTCCACAGTAACAAGGGCACATGATTGCTGGGTGACTTGGCAGGGATGACGATTTGGCGACAAGAGAACTCAAGGGAGCACAACGAGGACACTGAAGACTCAACACAAGTTCACACAGGTAACAGGAACACCAGAACACTGGATGCTGTGAAAAGGTTCTCAAGCAAAGGAAGAACAAAGATGTCCGTTGCTGGGGAATCTTCAGTTCGATTTCTGCCAGTCTCTCTCTTTTTTACACTCGATTATCCATTGAACTCATGTGCTGATGATTCCATTAACTGGCCCTGACTGGAACCCTCTGGTGATCATCTATGATATTGCCCCCTGGGGTGACGTTGCAGTTCTCAGCAGTGTCGCACAAGGCTGGACACTGACAGTAGATGAAAGGCCTGAATACACAGACAAAACAATAACATCAGGCCAGAAACAAAATACCAAAATCTTTATGTGAAAACTTTTTTATGCTGACCTTTGCTATCTGAATATTAAATTTATATTTAACTGCATGGGAACATTAATACGCTGACAACAGAATGCCCTTTCGTTCATCGGAAAATGATTGTCAAATTAACTGTGCATATGAATAGAATATTTGAGAAGCCGAACTGTGTTTGTACTCTGATTTTACACAGAACCCTCATATAATAGGCAAACAAAAGCCAAGGAAGTGAGTAATGAATAAATAATTAACAAATAAAACAGGCAAATTTGTACTGCATAATTTGAGCAGTGGATCCTACTCAATTAGTTAACTATTATATTTTATTACATTGCTTATAGGTCAGGGGGGTGCGGTGGCGCAGTGGCGCAGTGGGTTGGACCGCAGTCCTGCTTTCCGGTGGGTCTGGGGTTCGAGTCCCGCTTGGGGTGCCTTGTGACGGACTGGCGTCCCGTTCTGGGTGTGTCCCTTTCCCCCTCCGGCCTTACGCCCTGTGTTGCCGGGTAGGCTCCGGTTCACCGTGACCCCGTATGGGACATGCGGTTCTGAAAATGTGTGTGTGTGTGTGCTTATAGGTCAAGGTAACACTGCATGGTAGTACACAAATTGTACCTTATTTTGCATCACTGAAAAACTTTTACAAAAAGGTCCTTCTCTGTAATAGACTTTTAATGAAACTTTTTGCTTTGATTTGTTGCGCATGGCACAGTATATCTGCTTGAGTAAAACTACCAGGTTTCCATTTTCTTTAATGAAAAGTGATACTGAAGAGATACTACCTGGAGAGATAATCATCTAAAGCAGCGGTAAGATTCTTGGAGAAAAATGGATGTGGTTAAAGGACAATTTTGTGTACCAGTCCTTTTATTTCTTTGATCTTATCAAAAATTGGAAGCTACTTAAAGGTACTTCAACATAAACCAAAATAAATGTTTTACAACAAGGTACCCGAAACAACAAATTGCCAACACTTGCACAAAAAAAAAATCCTGAAATATGGTATAGGAACAGCTGAATAATTATATAGCAATATGTTAGGAGATGGAGACGCGATGGAGATTTTAATAGAAGATGGAAAAAGAAAAGCTGTTCAGAAAAGACACCGCTGATTTAAAGATTTTTAGAACCCTTATCAGTGTCCTCCCATACACTCGTGTCATTTCCCCAACCACCTTTTGTTAAGGTTCAGAAGCTAATGGACTGGGATAACATGTATGGTGCACTTACTCTAGAGCAGAAGTCGTTAACGGATGGAAAATAACTACATGTTTTTGAGGATTAATAGAAGGGAGAGTTTTTAACATTCTGGCGATAAGCGTTGCATCATTAAAATGCACCAGCAAAGCATTCATTAGATGACATTCTAATTAGAACCTGTATAACTGTTTGTTTTTTTTAACTTTCAAAGAGATATTGCTTAACTTGATGACCTGTGTTTTATATTTAACTACGACTGGGAGAGATTTGCAGGTTAAATAATGTGTGAATAATGGTGTACTTTAGTACTGTAAATGTTTTCAAAAGTAACATCTGCATTTAAAGTAAACCGAAGGTTACAAATTACTGTCACAGGAGGAGCTGTGCATCATACTCTTGAGAAAAGCACTGGATATTATTTTTTCCATAAACTACTTACTGTACAAAGGGGGGTGTCACTTATTAATGAAAAGTATAATATCCATCTTGTATCTGGTAAAGCCAAACAAATGTGCCATGGATGCTTTTGAGAAGCTGAAGAAGGGGCATCAAGGAGGCCCAGATATTCAGGTGGTTGTATGTGTGTGTGTGTGTGTGTGTGTGAGAGAGAGAGAGAGAGAAACACTTTCAGAAGGTAAACTCTGTGCCACACACAAAAAAAATGAATTGATTAAAGATCCTCATCAATTTACCACAGCTGAACATGAATCCTTCTTGGTCAGGTATTGGTAGATTGCTGGCATGAAAAATTATGTGATTGAAACAGTTATACGCCGGTCTTATTCAGCATCAGCATGGCCTCAAAGCATTATCACTAGAACCATTTTTCACACCCTGATTTCTTTTGTTGGGGTTTTAAATCTGTGGGGGAAGTGGCACCATTATTTTTTCCAGTGCTGTTCATTTACTTATCAGTGTGTCTACTTCTGCGTGTAGGAGCATTGTGTTACCGAGGTTCTTAAACACATATAATGTATGTTTGTGTTCTGTCTGCTAGGGGCAGATGGACTCAGCAAAAATGCAAAACGTTTCAGCTGATGCAATTAATGTGATCTGTGCAGTGGCTCATGAAATTAGAAAAAGATAACATTTTGTGAAATACAGCGGCAATGCATTCATATCACATTCGCGTTGCTCTGCCCGTCTACTCGCACAGAAACTATGTTCACACTTTGCTTCTTCAAAGTGTCTGTCCACTGCCACTATGTAGATGGTGCGGTTGCAAGGTGTGCGTGCGCCGTGCCAGGGTGTGTCCCGTTCAGTTAGTGACCAGGGAGGCAGCGATGAGAAGAATTATGATTTCCTTTTCCTCATTCTTTCCACAAAAAAAATTGGTCACAAATTGCTCACCAAAGGTTCACACTGCAAATAAAACAGGGCCTTGCGGGGTTCAGAACGAGAAGCGCAGACAACGTTATAATGTTGTCATGTTTCGCTATAACACCTTTTACCTGTAGAATACCGTTATGACCCCAAGACTGTCAAGGGGTGTGAAGGGGTCAGACAAAAGTTTTGTACCAAGTTATGGGTTATGAATTGATGAGATAACAAATAACGTGCACGAGTGTGTTTAATGTTCTGGAGAAAGAGCAAATAATGTACACAAAATAAAGAGCCAACAAGCAAACCTTACAAAGTGGACAGAATGCACAGCGTATTCTCAAAACAAAGAAAAACCTAACTAACATAACTTTTGTAGACAAGCCACTTTCTAACTCCAACCTGGGAAATAGATACTACTTTTATACTATTTAAAGACAGAAAACAAACAAACAGCCAAACAGGTGTACAAGCAATATATAAGTGATACAAACACACACACACACACACACACACACACACACACACACACACATTTTCTGAACCACTCATCCCATACAGGGTCGCAGGGAACCAGAGCCTACCCGGCAACACAGGGCGTAAGGCCGGAGGGGGAGGGGACACACCCAGGACGGGACGCCAGTCCATAGCAAGGCACCCCAAGCGGGACTCAAACCCCAGACCCACTGGAGAGTAGGACCCGGTCCAACCCACTGCACCACTGCGCCCACCCGATACAAACACAGGAAGCAGTAAAAATATAACAGTAATAAGATGAACAGGATGGAAAAAAAGAAAGAATCCAAATCAGGGTAAACTGTTTTTTTCATGAGCAAGTTCTCCAAATGGCACCCAGGATGTTCTTTTTCAACGTGTGGGAAGTCCTGCCAGCAAATCACATCCATCAATCCTTTGTTGATGTTGATGGAAACTTCCAAATACAAGTCAAGGGGAGGGGAAACCAAAAAGAAAAAACAGCAACCCTTGTAGGCATAACAGGGCTCCACATAATGTATGTTATGCCCCAAACTATACATTAATTTCACAGAGTGTCTTTGGGTTTTCCTGTAAAAATAATATTTGGGGGTGTGGTATTGTAGTGGGCGGGAGGGGGGTGCAATGGCATGGTGGTGGAGCGGATTTGGTCAGGGCCTGCTGTGTGGTGCCTTGTGGTGGACTGGTGTCCTTTCCAGGGTGTGTCCCCCCCCCTCCACCCTTGCACCCTGTGTTGCCGGGTTAGGCTCTGGTTCGCTGAGACAAGCGGTTGTAAACATTGTGTGTGGGTATTGTAGTTACGGTTGTAGCCCTATAATCTGATGGTTGCAAATTCATGTCCCTATTCTGCTTTAGTACCTTCAGTTAAGCAACTTACCCTCAACTGATACAATAAAAATATCCTGCAGTATAAACCGACAGTTATTTATACATTGTATGTTACAATGACTCAACGGTGTCAGCTATATCACTTTATTTTATGATTTGTCTTGCTCAGTAGGTTTTCACAGTATGTCAGCTATGACATAACCCACTACTTTTATCACTGAATGTTTTCTCAATTGAAAATAGTGCAATGATACTGTCACGTCCACACCCACAACTCAACTGACAACACCTGACTCTGCTCCAGCACCCGATTAACCGCTCACCCTTTAAAAGACCCTCCTCAGCTCCCATACCTTTGCGGAATCTCGTCAGGGACAACCGCCCTTCCTTGTGACTCCTCGCTCATACACATCTCCAATTCTCAGTTCACGTTCTCCAGGTTTGACCCCTAGCTTTGTTTCTCAACCACGTCCACGGATCTTCATTTCAACTCCGATCGCCGTCCGACCGACTCTTTGCCTCGTCTCCTGACCTCGCCCATGGATTCCCGTTCTGACCCCAACCGCCGATTGACCAACCCTTCGCCTGTCCCCGATACCGAGAACTTGCCTGATCCTCTGACTCCAGACGAAGGACTCCACGCTCGGGTCTTTCTGTCCCGGTTCTCTCGGCCTGGCGTGACAGATGCTGTGTAAAATTGAGTTAAAAAGTTAAATTTGTTATGAAATGAGGGTTAACTGTTAATCAGCAGTACTTGTCAAAAGTCTGAGTACTGAACTTTTTTCCCCATGTTCAAATATTTATAGAAACTTGTACATTATAAACATTGTTAGTTATTAATGTGACAATGCATACACAGAACCACAACACTACAATAGTATAATGCCCACGCATACATACCATAGCAAAATTTCTCTTTTTTAATCATACACATAACATACATCAGGCATTATTATTATTATTAGTAGTAATAGTATTCTGGCTGTATTAGCTTTATGACTTTCTGTTTATCTGCAGTGTTATTTCTTAGTTGTTTTTTTTCTTTATACTCTCGTTCAAACGTGATTATTATTAATGTGCCTTCAGAGATTATATTGCTGCATGAATGCTGCAGTAGCCTCATGCATTTGCCTACAAAACTGATCAGTTCATCTGTCTTCTAATAATCTACACATGGTCTTGACTTGGATTTGTCACCTTTATACTATTACAATACTTAACATTTTGTTGTTGTCTGAGCCTGATGTTGCAGTTTTCAGAGCGGAGTTCTTGTTGATGGAAATATTCCTCAGCAGTAACCATCTGTCAGTGAAACTCTTCGGCCACCTGTTCCCCATCAGCACCAGCCACCAAGAGCAGAGGGAGACCATAATTAAATCATTCCTAACCACCAGTACTGGGTGCAAGAGTACGATGTAGGGAAAAACCTCTCTATCTTACTCCTTTACATTTATCTGGAACTCTGGGGTCACGGGAAGGAATAACAGCATAGGAATAAGATTCAAAACGAGCGATTAACGGTCTTGGACAGTTTGGAAATCCCATTAAAATGGATGGCTGTGTTAAAAGGTAGAATTCATTTACAGTATATACCTTTCCGTACAGGCAGGCTCGCCCTGAAGGTGAATGAATGCCTGTAATAGATTCTGCAGGCAGACAGCAAGGGGTATCTGTGGGAAATGTATTAGAATTAATGAGATCCTGCTTAAGCTATTAATCTTTCTATTTCAACGCTAAGTGTGAATATTTGAATATTGCTGATGCATGGGTGACAGTTTTTGGTCACAAAGTTACTGATTTTGAAACAAGAGAGTTTTGCATGGACTCATACATCTGGAAACTGGAAGCTGTACAAACAGTATCATAATAAACTATGTACATATAAAGTATAATCCATTCAGACAAGAAAAAGTTTCATACAAGAAATGACAGAGTCAGTGCTTCTCTGCTTTTTCAGTGTGAGGATTCCACAATGGGAAATACAAACGCCTTAATTCTGCTTTTTGTCTGTGAAATTAAAATAAATACATAAATAAATATACATCCATCCATCCATTTTTATTAACAGCTTGTCCTATTTAGGGCTGCGTGAAAGAAACACACACAAACAAAATAAAAGGTATGTGACACGGGACAATAATAGAAGACCAATAGATGACACCTGTAGAAAGGGGGAGAAGCAGGACTGCCGGAATGCCCTGGTAAAGTGTTAAAAACGCCACACACTAACAATGAATATACAAATAAGAGATTAAACCGAAACTGTACTGGAGAGAGAAACGCAGGAGATCTTCAACCTGTAACCCCATGTCCTAGAGCCTGACCCGACCCAAACCGACCTGACCCCAAACCTTCAAAGTTATGCCCTTGCCCAGCGTGGCCCACAAGATTCTTTCTTTGTAATAGCCAAGAAGAATAAAATCCTATCTCACCAAAACTGGAGTCTCCCTCTTTCCCCAGTTCACTGAACCATCACATGAGACAAGATGGTATTACATAATGATTGTGGTATTACTTGAGCTACATTCACAATTATTTACTTAGCAGATGCTTTTCTCCAAAGCGACTTCCAATGAACTCTATGTAGTGTTATCATCCCACACACCTTATTCACCGTGGTGACCTACACTGCTAGATACACTATTTACAATGGGTCACTCATCCATACATCAGTGGAACACACACATACTCTCTCTCTGTCACTCACACACTACAGGGGAACCTGAACAGCATCTCTTTGGACTGTGGGAGGAAACCAGAGCACCCAGAGGAAACCCACACAGACATGGGGAGAACATGCAAACTCCACACAGTTGTTTTGCTACCCAGATATACAAATTTAAAAGTCACATGATGTGCTCAGAGTGACAATGTATTAATGCATCATTGCCAAGTTAACTCAGATGGGATACTAAAAATGAGAAACACAAAGCAGTATAAAGAATAGAAAAGATAGTTGATTCAAATGTAATGGAGATATTGAGAGGTCCCAATCTACCTTGCCACATGTCATTACATCCCGTACAACGTCACAGTGTTACAAGACTGACAGAAGGCAGAGAAGAACATGTTTCTGTACATCTTTTTGAATAAGTTCTCCCTCAGGCTTCCTTGTCCTCTGTTTCCTTAGTACACCCACACGGTTACCTGCCACCATTCATTTATGCTTAACATTTTTTCAGTCTGGATTTTTTTTTCTTTTTTTTGTGACTTTTCCATTGTACCTGTTCTTGACATAAACTGAATTTACAAAAATATTTAAAGGATTTATTTCACTGTTGCAGTATTTTAACTATATCATGACGATGATTGTTTTTATTCATTCCTATCCTGGAATCACTGGGTAAAAGGCTGGGGGGAGTACATTCTGGATAGGATTCCAGACCATCACAGGATAGCCACACAGGCACACATACTCCTTCACCTGTTTACAGAGTCCAGGAAATTTACCATCACCAGTTCACCTGAACTGTATCTCTTTGGAGTGTGGGTGGCAACCAGAGGCCCCAGAGAAAATCCATCTAGGCACAGGGAGAACATACAAACTGCACACAGACTGAGCTAGATTCAAACATACAACCTGCATACAGCCCAGGCACTGTGAGGTGTTAATAATAGCAGTAATAATAAATTCTTTAGTTAGCAGTTATATCCAATGCAGTAATTGCACAGCCTCTCTCAACGTCCTGAACCGTCATGTAAGAAGTTGATATCCCTAATGGTTTCCCCACCTGCTGTCTGATTATTCAGGTGCTTTGGCTGTTTTTGCAGCTTCTCAGATGAGAGCTGTTTGGCTCTTTCTATCCACACAGCAGCTCTGCATCAGATGGAGTTTAGACTGGCATTCCAAGAAAGCTCGCGTAACCAGGGACAGCCGCCTCTTGGCAAAAGATAACACCAGCACTACAGATCACATGACGGATGCAGATATAAATCATGTATATAGCGCTACCTTTGATGTAGAACAAATAAGGATTATGCAGCAGAGGCCTGTGTGGAACAGTATTCATATTTGTTGGACGGCTGGTTGCCTTTTGACAGCTAATTCGTTTGGTGATTTAGAGTTCTCCCATTGCAAACAGCTCAAAGGGCTCTGTGCTTCTGAACCCTGGAGGTAATGGACTCGGCAGATCCTCACTAGAGGTTTGAATACAGCACAGCCTAATAGAAGACAAATATCACGCAAGTTAAACTTCAAATGATTTGCTCTCCATTACTCCTACTGGGCATATATGGCTAATCGGTATTAAGCTTTGTGCTGGAGATCGACCCAGCAACAGGGTTTAATGGAGAGCAGAAAGGCACTGGTGTTTATCCCTAAGATAATGATGAAAACCCCTTGCTCCATTAAATAGGAAATTGATCTATTTATTTTGTTCAGATCCCATTTATTTACTCATCTCATCAGGTTAATTGCACACAGGCTGGGTTGAAATCGCACTTGTAAGTAAGTGGCTTCTAAGTTCATGCATGTTTACATTGGCTTTGATATATTTTTTATACTACACAGTCTGTCATTAAAGTTTTGATGTGTCGTAGCAACTGTGATAGCTTTAATACCCGGTTGCAAACATAAAAATTCTCATAGTGTGTTGCTGTCTCTTATTCCTCGTTTTCATAACACGTTGCTATCTTTTGCTTCACAACAGGCAATGACAGATATATTTTACATACTGTTAGAATGTCACAAATTTATGACATTGTTATGAAGGCTCAGACGTTCAACTGCCTCATATATTATGATTATTTTGCTACAGTTTTTTCAGATTATTCTGTCTCATCAGTAGTCCAAGGGCACTTAGGGAGTGTGTGGATCAGCTATGTAAAGTATTACAGTGCATGTACATCCTGAACCTGATCTTGGTACAAGTCCAAAAGTTGTGGACCATCATGCTTGCTACATGTCCCTTCTAAAGGTCGGCCAACACATCTGAATAACTACCAATCAGTAGCTCTGACTTCATATATCATATCACATATCGCATGTGACATGTCGGTCCTGGACAGGACTGTCCTAGACCACTCTATAGTTTGCATACCTAAACCACAATGGAGTGGAGGACACCATCCTCTACCTGCTCAACAGCGCTGACTCCCACTTGAACAAGACTGACAGCAGCACAAGGATCATGTTCTTTGATTTCTCCATTGTGTTCATCTCCATAAAACCTTTTGGGAATGAAGCTTTGATTTACATAGGTGGGCCCATCTATGGATTATCTGACTGGCAGACAAGAGTTCATTAGGCTGCCTGGCTACATGTGAGACATGGGCATTTCCCTGGAAGGGGGTATGGGAGTCCTCAAGGGCAGTGCTGGCTGTCCCTTCCTGTTCACCCTATATGCATCTAACCGTAGGTACAACATAGAGTCATGTCATCAGGAGAAGATCTTGGATGACACAGCGATTCTTCGATGTATCAGGGACAGGCAGGAGGAGTGGTATAGGAACGCGGTGAAGGACTTTGCTGAGTGGTGCAGACTGAACCATCTGCAGGACACTGCTGGTGTGGAAGAAATTCAGTGTAACTCAAACAAAGGACCCAAGATAGGAGAGAGTATCTTACTTTATTTCACCCCAGCTGGAGGGAGAATCCTCTGTCCCCGAGTCTAAGGAGTCTCCCCTAGTATCCAATACACACATATTATATAGGTCTAAAAGCACATGCTACATATATGGTAACATTTCTCTTTGGTTTTCTTTCTGCGTGATCAACTTGTGATCAGCTCGTGTTTACTTCTAGTTTGTTACTTATCTACTACATTTCCTATAGGCGAAAAGTAAGGTATGCGCATCATATAGCAGGCACCCTACATCCTTTCAGCTTATTTCTAAACCTGTCTCAGCGTTATTTATTTTCTTGTTTTTTTCAGTACCAATCCGTGTCTAGTTAGTGTCTGATTTGGGGGGGCGCAGTTTCAGTACATTCTTGCTTCTCACACAATGGACTTTCAGTTGGACATTTAATGCACACCATCATTTCTGCTCAGTTTTCTTATTTTTCTCTCAGACTAGATAGACTAAAGACATGGTGCCGGACTTCAGGAGGGTCAAAGGTTTATTCATTTGCTCACTCACTCACTACATTTTTTGTAATAAAAAAGGTTGTCAGTGTGGTTCAGGGTGTTTAATGTAATTTATTTATTTATTTATTTATTTATTTATGTATTGAGGGGGTGCGGTGGCGCAGTGGGTTGGACCACAGTCCTGCTGTCCGGTGGGTCTGGGGTTCAAGTCCCGCTTGGGGTGCCTTGCGACGGACTGGCGTCCCGTCCTGGGTGTGTTCCCTCCCCCTCTGGCCTTACGCCCCTGTGTTCCCGGGTAGGCTCCGGTTCCCCGTGACCCCGTATGGGACAAGCGGTTCTGAAAATGTGTGTGTGTGTGTGTGTATTTATGTATTATGCTGTGGATGTAAAAAAAAAAAAGAAAAAAAAAAGCCAAGTCAGATCACAGTTTTTCTTTTTTTAAAATTCTGAATAACAAACAATTGCTTTTAGTGCATCTTTTTAGGAACCTTATCAAAACATTTATTATTTTACAGTATGTGGCCCATGCAATTCCACTTGTCACGTAGACTCATAGGTTAAATAAACTACGGTATTTACCTGGGAAATATCTTCATTTCAGCAAGGCCATGGTCTAGAAGTAAGTTCTGGAACATAATTGTCACATGAAACACCTGTCCCTGATTAATGGTATGTGCCATGAATGCTGTGCTACATTAATTGTTCCTTTTTTCATTCACTGCAAAAACACTGTATTCAGGAGGCATGGAGTATCCTAGGCAGTAATTATTTTCACCAGACTTTCTTTGCATTGGCCAGCAGTGCAGTGACCTTTCTTACATCATTTGGGTTTTTGGGGAATGGAACCTTTCTGACAAAAAAAAATTTCGCTGAACGAATATTTTTGAATTATTGTCTATGAGCAGTTTGTGGATGAGCAGGTTAGAGGTTTCGGCTGGATTGTTTTGTTCAATTAAAATAAAAGGGGAAAACAATAAACTATTTTTAAATCATTTATGTGTAGTCAATCTGAGTATGAAAAAATATTAAGTGAAATTTGCTGAAAAATGAACAGAGTTCAGATTAGATATTAGATTACTGTTTCATTGGGGGGGGAGGGGGGTGCGGTGGCACAGCGGGTTTGACCAGTGCTCTCTGGTGGGTGTGGGGTTCAAGTCCTGCCTGTGGTGCCTTGTGACAGACTGGCGTCCTGTCTTGGGTGTGTTCCCTCCCTCTCCAGCCTTGCACCCTGTGCCGCCAGGCTAGGCTCTGGCTTGCCGCAACCCCATTTGGGACAAGCATGTGCATGTGTGTTTCATTAGGTATAGGGGGGTGCAGTGGGCTTGGCCTAGGCTTGCTCTCTGGTGGGTCTGGGGTTCAAGTCCCACTTGGGGTGCCTTGCAACAGAGTGGTGTCCCATCCTAGGTATGTCCCCTCCAGCCTTGCACCCTGTGTTGCCAGGTTAGGCTCCAGCTCACCATGAGCAGCTTCAGACAGTGTGTGTGTGAGTATTTCATTAGGATTATTTGCCATCCAGTGAAAGTCTTTTAATGTTTACAAAAATGAGCTGCTAATTGTTTTTATTTGGCAATAAATCATTTGATTGCAGAAGGACTCTTTTCTGTAAACTATTGTTACCATTGGCCTGCAGTCATATGCGGAGAAAAAAAACAGTGAATGCTACGCAAATGACTCTACATGGAAAAAACTGTTTGATAACATCTATGGATTTTAGGTGCTCTAGATGATTGCTTTGGGATTGTCTGAAAACTCTTCTTAAGACTTTAGAAGTTATATGGAACAAAGCCACGCACTGCTGTGCTGAACAGTTATGAACACAAGATACTTCATCCTCAAATGTTCAATCAAAAATAATTCTCCTTTCTGATGTTCACCAACCTGTAGCTTCAACTGATATCCTTAGCAAATCAGGGTTGTTTTCCATCTCTCTTTTTGATATCGTTTTGTAGTTTAAATATGCCAAATTAAAGTGAAGTGAACGTATTGTCAAATGTCTACTGTCTTTGATTGTGATGTTTTGCTTGTGCAGGTGGTTGTATGGATGTGGATTTTGTTATTCTTACATTGCTTGCTGATGCCTTGCGAACCACGTACAATGAGCTCCTCTGAGCTAGTTGTCAACATCCTCACCACCTGCTCTTAGTGAAGTTCTTGATGGATTTTGCGCAGTGGCCATACAACCCCAGACACTGGGAAGACAGAGAGTCGCTGTAAACTCAACGTAAACTGTCACCATCCCAGCCACAGGGCTGCTTTGAGACCCATTCATAACCAGGTTGCATGTCCATAGTGCCTTTTTTTCCATTAAGTTCAAGTATTTATGAACAGCCTGTAATTTCAAATAAGAATATTTGAAACCTATTAAAGGATACTACATTTTACCAAAAAATGCTGCACAAAAATTGATAGATTGTGCATTCTGAGCCACATCCGTTATTTTCTAGTCTGTCATGAAAAAACATTTTTGCCATATCAAGAGAACACTCTCAAACTTCAATTACTCCTGGATTGTTCAAATTGTGGAGAGAAGTTATGGCATTTACATGAAACAACACCTTAATATAATGATTTTAACATTGGATTCTGATCATTATTCAAAGAAAATGAAGTAATACTCAAGCTATGATTCTTTATGAATGGAAAGGTATGATTTGTAGGTAGGTATGAATATTTCTGGAAAATTCCATCGATACTGTTGTATAGGTGAACACCAGACACCATCTATAAACGACTGTGGAAGTGGAATGAACTAATCTGGTCCCAGATGTCTATATGTCTGTTTATATGCTTTTTACTGCTGGCGAATTGGAGTAGGAACACACATTGTTGTGACCCTGCAGCACAAAGCAGTTTTAGTAAATGTATAAGTAAAAAAACAATAAAAAACAAATAGGTAATCTTGAAAGATATTTGTATCGCTGAAAAAACATTCATAGCTAGTGTGGGAAAATGAAAAAAATGCCTCATGCAGTTTCAAGGTGGGACAAGAATAAAGCAAGAAGATGGGAGACTGTATCACACTGCAGTGTTTGGAAAAGCTCATATTTCAGATAAGCCTTGTCATTCACAGCAACTGTCTGTTCTGTAATATATCTGATGAATTCTCAATGAGTCCAGGTGTCAAGTTATCTGTTTCTTGACTTGACTTCCTTAACCCAGTGATAATGCCTAATAAGAATGGAAATATACAAACCATCCTAATACATGAGATAAAAAATAAATACAGTGTATTTCTCTGTCAAATGGCATGAAAGAACTGAACGGTATTAATGACATGATAACAAACACTGCCTTGAAATCTCCTGTCACATGAAATTCAGACAGAGAGCTTCCTGTGACAAACTCGAATCTCTGAGAAATAACAGCACATCTGTGCAACTCAGCAAGTGTTGGGCATCAGGAAAAGTGTGTGTTGGGTTTTTCTTGACAAACCACAACCCCAAGCTCTGGGAACACTGGGAAATTTAACATGGGCCGTATTTATCACAGTATCACAGGAGACCAGAGGAAGTGACATGTTTAAAAGAATTGTCAAATTAAATGTCTGGTAGGGCAGAATTAAATTGGTAGTGTAGGGGTTGGCCTTTCAACCTGAAGGATGTAGGTTTGAATACCACTTCCAGCTCTAATATCATTGAGCAAGGTACTTACTCTAAATTGTTTCAGTAAAATTACCCAGCTGTATAAATGGATAAAAAACTGTGAGTAGCTTAACATTGACAGTTTCTTTAAAGAAAGTGTCAGCTAAATGAATAAATGTAATTAAGAACTTTCCGGAATATTTCTGCATGCAAATTACCCGGCATGCCTTTATAACTGAATAGTCTCATATCTGCATAATTGCATTTTTGCAGCACTTTCTTCAGAACAATAATTTCCTTTTTTTTCTTGATTTGTCAAAGAGGGACGGTATGGTGGCATAGTGGGTTTGGCTGGGGCCTGCTCTGTGGTGGGTCTGGGGTTTGAGTTCTGCTTGGGGAGCCCTGCAGCAGACTGCCATCCCATGCTAGGTATGTTCCCTCTGCCTTATGCCCTGTGTTGCTGGGTTAGGCACCAGTTTGCTGTGACCCTGCTCAGGACAAGAGTTTGTGTGTTTTTGTCAATTTTTAAATTATTTTCCTGATAAGCAGTGTATAGTGAACAATGAAAATAGCATAAGTTATTGTTGCTAGTAATTATACATGTCTGCTGTCAAATTTGTTGCCATCCAGTGCTCTTGCAGCATTTTATTCTCGTGCTCTTTTATTTATAGGCAATATGCTTTCATTAATGTAAAAACCTGGACCATTGGAAAGAGAGGCAAAATAAGTGTTCAAACTGAATGAAGTAAATGGATCCAGTTTACATTTATTGTGCTAATGAACCTTAATGTGAATCCAGAAATAACACGGAAAAAAAATTGCGTACAGTTAGCCTGGATGATAAGAATTTTGGAGTAGAACTAGATCTTTCTCCTCACTAGGTATGGGGGGTAACTTGGGAATTGACCGTCACGTAAAAATGCAACGGTCACACAAAAATGCAACCCCCTCTTGCCACTACTGCTCACAAATGAGAAGACACAGAGTGATCGTGCATATATCGCTGGATAGAGGAAGGAACACCGCATCACACGACATATGAACAACCTCTGCCGGTTGAGCCTGAGCGAGCTGGCAACGTTGCGAAAATGTCCCACATTTGGCTCGTTATGGAGTTGCCACACGCTGCGCTACATGTCACCATGTTCGAACCACATGTCATAGCGTTGATGTCAGCACCTCAGTTCGCAGCTACAGAGCCGCGCTATCGGACGCGTATGGCGCCGGAAGGAAAACCTACATTTAGACCGAGGTAGGGGGCCCGAAGGCGGATCATCGAATTAAAAATTTCAAAGATGCCCAAGAAACACGACGCAGAGGACTTTCGCGACCGACGAGCTGCACTTAGGGAGCAAGCCGAGGCCTCAGGGACTCGAAAGACACCAGCCAAGACATCGGCTCAGCAAAAGCAAGAGCAGCGTGCCTGGGAGGCTGCAAAATCAACTCAGGCGGTCTCGGAGCCACATCCATCAACTTCTCGCGCACCCGACATCGCCGTGCAGCACGAGCCCATGGACGTGGATGGGGCGGCGACCGACCTGATATCTGGACCAAGTGGGTCGGGGCTCACCACCCACACGTAGTTCTACGTAAAGACATGCACCATAGTAAAGCTATGCACCTGCATGTTTTTTTTTTTTTTTTTTAAGGTGCAGGACAAACTTGTCTTCTTGTGAGCTTTTCCATGTGACCTTTTCCTGCTTATAAGAGCTCCATCCCTCTGATCATTAGGTTCATTGTTGAGTTGTACAGACATTGATCCAAATTAAAATATACAAGCTGTTAACTGACTGTGAACCATTAGGGACAAAAGACCAGATTACCCTTGTAAATATCTAAAATATTAATTTAATTAGTCAATTCACAAGATCGAGGGGGCATCTAAAAATAATGTGAGCTGTGCATATATTTATTTTTGAAAATACTTATAAATGTGAGTTTGCTGGTTTTGTACACTTTGTACTTTGGAGTTCAGCTTTACAGACGTTACTTGGAAAAGAAAGCCCCAGTCCCACAACACGCAACACCTCGCATCCTCCTTTAAGTATCCTTTTGTAGCAGTATGGGGGGTCTGCACAGAACAAACTGTGTAAACCTCTACTGAATGGATATAACTGTTAAGATGGTTTATAACCCATTTTGAAAGAATGTGACCAAAGGATTAACTGTTTCTCAAAATACTCTAGATACATGCCCTTGTATCCCTGTGATGAATATGCCTTTGGATTTCAAGATTAATTAGAACCTAAATATTAATTAAATACAATATGTTCATGGCTGTTATAACTTGAAGCTATATTTTGTCTCTGAACGATGTAGTTGTTTACGAGGAAAAAACTAATAAATATTACTTTTAATATTCATGAGTATGTGTTTAGGGGATGCGGTGGCGCAGTGGGTTGGACCACGGTCCTGCTCTCCGGTGGGTCTGGGGTTCAAGTCCCGCTTGGGGTGCCTTGCGGCGGACTGGCGTCCCGTCCTGGGTGTGTCTCCTTCCCCCTCCGGCCTTACGCCCTGTGTTGCCGGGTAGGCTCCGGTTCCCCGTGACCCCGTATGGGACAAGCGGTTCTGAAGGTGTGTGTGTGTGTGTGTGTGTGTGAGTATGTGTTTTACACACACACACACACACACACACACACACATTTTCAGAACCGCTCATCCCATACGGGGTCACGGGGGAACCGGAGCCTACCCGGTAACACAGGGCGTAAGGCCAGAGGGGCAGGGGACACACACCCAGGATGGGACGCCAATCCATCGCAAGGCACCCCAAGCGGGACTCGAACCCCAGACCCACCGGAGAGCAGGACTGCAGTCCAACCCACTGCGCCACCGCACCCCCTACAGTATGTGTTTTAGTGACCCTAAAAATTAAATATTCTTATATTTTGATATATTCATTGTATCTGTTATATTTATATGACAGTTATTCTTTGTTTTGACAAATAATTCATTTTCAAATTAATGTTTAGGTTTTTTGTTTTACTCCGCTAAATTACATTTTTTAATTAAACCATTTGTGCTACATTCAGGGTTGCCAAAAAAGGTTGTTGCCAAGCCTTTTTGTGTAGCTGCTCGAAAAAACTATTTTGAGAAGCTCTAATCTTGAGGAAGTTGCAGTGTTTTAAATATTGTCATAAAAATATGTTTTTTTTTCAGCAGCACAGTAAATGCATTTAGTTACTGTGTTTTGTTGCATGGTGGCGCAGCAGGTTTGGACAGGGCCAGCTGTTTGACGGGCCTGGAGTTCGATTCCTGCTTGGGGTGCCTTGCGGCGTCCTCTCTAGGGTGTCTCCCCCCCCCCCGCCCCTTCGGCCTTGTGCCCTGTGTTGCCGAGTTAGGCTCCAGTTCGCCGCGACCCCGCTTGGGACAAGCGGTTATAGACGTTGTGTGAGTGTGTGTGCGCGTGTGTGTGTGTGCTTGGTGAAAGGGTCCCTTACAATCGGCTTCTACGTCAATTAATAGAACAGAACTTTTTTGGCAAAAAAAGCCCCTGTTCTAGGCCTATAGATGTTTCTAGAAACTATGTGTATTGTGTTAACTTTACCCAGTTACAGTTATTCCAGTTAATGAGTATACAGTGTATTCAATTTATGAACACTTATGAATTATTACTAGAAGTCTATTTGTAATATAAATCTAACCACTATACCACAATCAGTAAAAGTTTATAAATTCTATGAACTTATCATTGGTTTCTTCAGCTGTATCTATACCTGAGAAGTGCCCACCTCCCAGACAAGTGTCAGGATATAGAACCTTAAAAATCGTACTGGGAGCTACCACGTGACTGGATGCGATATTTCCTGCACCGGCAAAACACAGTGCACAGGTTGGTTTTGATTATATTGATAAGTAACGTGAATAATTTAAAGCATCTACGAGCCATCTGAGTGTCTTTTGCATAAAAAAAAAAAAAAAAAAAAAAACATTTAAATTAACTGAAACTTTATAGGAGCCTTAATGAGAAGAACAGCATATGCATGTTTATATGTTTAATTTCTTTCCCTTGGCAAATTGATTATTTAATGCTTTTCTATGACATAAGTAGATTGTCATCCACTTGTACACATAAGAGGGTTATGGATAATTTAGCAGTGGGATATAATAGGATAAAAGTGACTAATTAACTGTTTAAAAAGAATTATCCACCTGTTATTTTCATCTCTGTGATGTTTGCCCAACCCTGACCCAAAGCATCAGCTGACCAGTGCTGATTTCACATCTGATATATTGATCTAACATCATCTCCTCCCATAATCACCATACATGAGAATTTTTTTTTAAAGAATATTAAAATACTGGAGGTTTAAATGTGGAACAAAGCACTTAAAGAAAGGCACTATAAAAGGCTCTAAAGAAACAACTCCGGTAAACTTGGTTCTGCTTGACTGTTTTATCAGACCATTTCCATCATTTTGTCTAAGTACCAAGGTGACATCCTGGTGTATCTCAATATGAAGAAATTTTAACCATGACATATTTTGTTAGTTATCTGATTGAAACAGTACCTCCTAATCCCAGACACGTGCTTCATTTTGCTCAGGTTTTCATTTCTCCTGACCTCTTTTCCCCATCATTTATTCCATCCTACCACATCCATTAAGTTGAACATTAATCTGAATTTGTCATCTTCAGGACAAAATATTCAGGGCAATTTGTAAAACTGATTGTATCTGTTCCCATTATTTGTATTTCCATTCATCAAATTAGGACCCAATGCCATACTAACCAGATGAGCATAATTAGTCCAAATGATGGAAAGGCGTGTATAAAATGTAGTGTTGTACTGAATAAAAAATGGATGATAAATTTATGTGATATAGGTTTTTTTGTAATGTATGTTTTGCACACATTGAGCACTTACATCTTTAGAATAACATTCTTTAGCATTTTGGTACATTGAATTTATTCATTTCTGTATTAAAGTATTAATTTGTGGCTTTTATCTTATCTATTACCGAAACTAGGGTCTTAAAACTCATCTCTTCCGAACTCACTTTGCCCATGATCTCTTAAGTTCATGCTCAGATCAGTCCTTTACAGAGCCAATCTTGCAATGTAATGTAAATGTTGATATGTATCTCAAAAAAACAAATCTACTAGGAACATCATTAGAAATCAGCAATATTCTGTTAAAGTTTTATGTAGCTACTTGTGTGATAAAGGTCGGTGACTATGGTATAGGAAAGGTAACAAACTTGGTTTACTTGAGTCACATGTGTGCAGCTATGTCTCCTTCTCTTAATGTAATGCATAAATTGTACTTTTGCTGAGATGTACGTCACTTTGGACAAAAGTGTCTGCTAAATGAATAAATGCAAATGTAAATGTAAATACAGAAAACAGAGGTAAAGTAATTACATTATGGTTCCACTAATGGAAGTCACTGTAGTCATACCTATGGATTATTTAATGATGGATGTTGTGGTGTAGGAGGGTGCGGTGGCGCAGTGGGTTGGACCGGGTCCTGCTCTCCAGTGGGTCTGGGGTTCGAGTCCCACTTTTGGATCACCTTGCGACGGACTGGCGTCCCATCCTGGGTGTGTCCCCTCCCCCTCCGGCCTTACGGCCTGGGTTGCCGGGTAGGCTCTGGCTCCCCGTGACCCCGTATGGGACAAGCGGTTCAGAAAGTGTGTGTGTGTGTGTGTTGTAGTTTTTTTTTTAATTGACTGCAGTCACATTAATTACAAAGCACAAAAGCATATTTATATTTACATTCACATTTATTAATTTAGCAGACACTTTTCTCCAAAGTCATATATTAAATATTTATGTGAATGTGTGTGTAATTCTTGATGTAAAGAGATCTCTTTGAAGACAAAGCATATTTATCAGCTTTTCAAAAGTTCAAGTCTACAAAAGTTGGAAAATGCCCTACCCCTTAAAAGCAATTTTCTACTTCTCCTGTGTGAAGTTCTTAAAACACAATTTAGAGTTTCACAAAATTCTATGCAAACCTTAAAAACTCTTTCATTTCACAAATCTATATTTTAACTGCAAAATGCCTTCAGACATTCTAAATATTTAACACACTCCAACTCAAACAGTATAAGTGTATGTTAAAAATGAAATCTCGTTTTGGCATTATTAAAACAAAGGCACAGAATATACTATATGGCAGCATCTTTGTGATGTTGTCAGCCTTGGCTGCATGTGACTCTGCCGTCTGGTCTCAGTGCTACTTGGAAATTACTGACCCTGTGTCCAAATGATTATATGAAGAGAGCTGATCTTGAAGAGAAATACCTGTGCCGTGTCGGAAATGATGGCTGAAATATACAATTGAGAAACTTAATTTTTTCAGAACAGGGCAATTAAACTGGTGGTAAAGGGAGACTTTATGCTATAATAACAATTTTCATTCTTCACCCCAGCTACCTCAAATACCACTGGACATTTGACGGTGAGTCCAGCAAACAAGGAGCTGTTGCTTGGAATAGAACAGAAGAGTGCGGATCCCCAGGGGGAAACAAAACACACGAAACAACAAGAGCACAAACAGGGATAACAATGGATGACTCATTGTAACAGACATTAACTCAACCGGTTTGTCCGGGCTTCACTCTGATATACTGGGATGGCCACACACACTGTCAGTCTGCAGTCGTACCTGGTTCCAAAAACGCCCAAATTGTTTTTGCTTTGTATAAAGAGAAGTAGTGCAGCAGACGGAACCAGCACTTAAGGAACTGGGCCTATGACCAGATAGCCACAGGTTCCAGCTGAGAGTGGCACGATCATTGTACCCTAGATAACTGTCCCAGCCGACAATAGCATCTATAATTTCTGAGCTGTAAATCTCTACATCATCTATGTAAATTGTGTAACACCAAACTGCTTCAAAAGCCGCTGAATTTTGCTTTTGTGCACTTTTGTCCTTTTTCTGGCAGAATTTCTATACTTTTAAAAGGATGAAATATTTCACAGTGGCGTTCGTCGTGGCGTAGGCAATTTGTGCCGTGGTACAGTGCACTGTATTTATGAGATTCTCTAAATCAGCACGAACCGAGAGCTGAAAGTTCCACATGCAGACTTTAAATTTTCAGCCTACTATTTCACCTTGAAAGTTGCTCCACACAAGTTAACACATCACTGAGCTTAAAGCCTTGAATTCTTCTAACGCCATATGCAGTATATTTTCACAATTTCTGGGGTATAGAACTAGAGATCTAAAGGGGTGAGTCCAGGAGGTATTTTGTTCCAGCAGGGAAGTGAACTGTGTGATTCATCTCACTGACTTAATTTACCTGACTTTTCGCACTTAGTGGTGTAAGAACTGGAAAACCGTCTGGATCCAAGCCTTTAGGTCGACACATTTAATAGCCATGCTCTACATGCTATTTAGCAGTTACGTTCTCTACGGGATTTGGTTTTTCAGCCTAAGATGGTTCTAAAAACATCATTTACACATCTCAAGCTTAAAGCGTTACATCCTTATTCTGACAACTTTTTCCCTGAGCAGATAACACACAGGAAGGAGTTTGATTCGACACACTACGATCTGTCAAGGACATTGTGCAAAGCACTCCAAGATCCTGTTGTAGAGAGGATTTTGGTTAGATTACTTCTTAGGGCTATAAGGATAGAGATATACGGATATAATCAAAAACACAGGAAGTACAGGTAGCTACTGGACATAACAGGGATTGTGTTGGGGCACTGATTAAATGTCTTTGAGTGTCAGAAAAACCATCTATCAAACTACTTCCATAATAACTTTCTGAGTATGCTAGCAGGAAAAAAAAAAATCCAAAATACCCAAGGCCTACTTCCTCAAATTCTTTCTGTGGCAGCGTATATCAGTGAGGTATGTGGTACACATACTGCTCCATTAATCCAAGGTGAAAGATGCGTAACCAAAAAGGTGGCTGAAACATACACCAGACAACTTTGTGCGTGTGGGATCACTTTTTGATCAATTGAAAAAAGACCAAGTTATGGAAAATTACCCTCAACCAGTGACAGGTCACCAGTGACCTGTGGTTGCTGAACATTGGGAAGATTTTCAGAGAAACTCACACCAGCACGTCTCCAAAAAAGTAGACAAATTTAATGGCCTCATTGTTTTATTACGTGTGACCTCATTAGTAGGCGCCGTCTCCCAATCAATAGCTCAGCGCCTGCAAGAGTTCCCTGGTTCTTTAATCACAGCAAAGGGAGGAAGGAGGGAAATATATCACCCCTCTTTCACTTTACTTATGTTTCATGGGCAAGAAAAATATAGAGGAATGGAAGAATCAATAAGCCAAAAAAGATGTATTGCCATAACTTCTATTTTTCAACTTGGGTTGGGACTTGTAGCAGACAGTAATGGCTTTTGGGGTGCTGATGTAATAAGAGCTGCAATGTGAAAACAAACCACACAAGCCACCAAACACAATGGGTAGAAAGACCTCCTCTGGAACAACCAACAGCGATTTTATTCAGGGAACTTCATGAAATCTGCCTTCCCTCTGCTATTTGACAAAGACTAATATTGACATTTTCCACTGCCTCCTAGTGAATAATTTGCAGGTCATTAATTTAATATGGCCAAAATATTGAATGCTTTGAATTTATTATGGTATATTTTCCCAGTTCTACCTTGTATTTGTTTCAATTAAAATTCAATTGATATTGAATTGAGAGACTTAATTTACTTAAATTTATATTTATTTATTCCTTCACATATTATTTAACAGATAAAAATTATACATCACCCAAAAATTAGTCACAATACATACTGTCAGTGCTACAGGTAGTGAGAATGTATTAGTGAAGGTAGGGTGGAATCACACCATCTAATTAATATATTCCTGAACACTAATATTTCAGTATCCTGTGTCTGAAGGCTTCACTGAAATATAATATACAAATACACTTTTGTACCGCATAAACCTGTATAGCAAAGACTAAGAGATCAAGTTGCAGGACTCAGTATTGAGCTATACTGTATATAGACAATACCTGTATACAGTGTTCAGTTTATTGTTGTAAGATTCTCAGAAAGTTTAACATACTTTGGACATTTCATGTGAAGACTGGATTTTCCTCAGAAGACTGTAGTGTTGTGGAAAAGAAGAGTAAGAAAGAAGGAGAGGACGACCAGCGATCATATCGATGGGACACACCCCTTTCAATACTAAGGTCACAAGCGGAGGAAAGAAGTTTCTGGAGACACACCAAGAGTTAACACTGACTTGATGGCACCTAATAACAACAGCCTGAGTGATATGAGACACAGAAGGATGGGTCCCAGGTTTCCAAAAACTCAGAGCTGGCATTATTATTACCTCCGAGTTGGCACGCAGCAATATATATATAACACAGTTCTTCACATTTCCCATATTTGGATATCCAGGTTGTTTGTATTTGTATCAGTGTATCGATGCATCCTTGCAGAAAGTGACCCTTTAGCAATGCACTTTAAAAATAAAATCCAAAGCATGACATCTGCCTGAAACACCCAAACTATCAGTTTCCTTGAAAGTTGGTACACCGTGGATGCCGTGCACCAAGTAGCAATGAGTCCAGTTTCCTGTTCTAGTTCATCTCCTCTGCGTTGACTCTCCAGCTGTGACCTGTTTCTGGCAAAATCAAATAATGCGTCTATTCGGTATGTTAGTAAAACCAGAAGGATTGATCCCATTCATCTCATGTACATTAGCTGATTAATGACCTCAAAGAATCATTTATGTAGGGTACTGGGGCCTTAAATATTTCAACTTGATCACATAGAGAACTGCTTCACTGCCTTCTGAACTGGCTCGTGTACAAGTGCATGGAAAGAATTCAACACATCTACTATGGAAAAAAAACAACATACTGGTTAAATCGTTAACAGCAACAGAAATGCTAATGTTTCTAATTAATATAAATGCTGAGAGGATGCCAGCAGTCCAAAAGAAAGTCTATGCAAACAAAACACGCAATTCAATCCACTGTATGTGTCAGTTTTCATTATTACATTGTTTTTCCATTAGATTTATCAGTCAAATTCAAAGGAACATGGATGAAGGTCTAACCCATAGACCTTTCTTATTCCACTGCTGGAGAATATCAGTCACTAGATTGTAAACACGGCTTTGATTGTATTTCATATCAGATTTCATCAGATGCCCTTAAGAGCAAATCCACACAGGGCTCCTAACACATACTCCTTCAAACTTTTCAATAATGGACCTTAAAAGGCTATCTCTGGTTCTTTAAAGATCAAAATAGCTGGTGAAGATTAGCATATAGGAGAAATAGTGTCAAGTGGCTATGATTAAATGCAGTCAGAGGTTATTACTCCACTCCATAACCATAGCAACACATTTTCAGGGAACAATTAAATAACATAGTGAAAGTAAGGAAAGCTGAACAAGTGAGACCATGTCAAGTGTGTCTAATGTGAGCGTTCACTAAGTCTTCAATTACGGGAACGTTCCACTCATAGAATCTATTCCCATTTGAAAAGATTCTTTAAGCGAACTTAAAAATCTGGATGAAAAGAAGTTCCCATCAGTCGAAAGTGCTGACAATTTCAAAAATGGAGAAGAAGCAGTTTTTTTTCAGATTTTTAAAAAAAGAAAAAACTTAGTTGAGGGGTTGCCAGTCTTTTGACATGTTTTTCCCAAATGCATCTGGAGTAGTCAGACAATACTGCAATGTGAGATGCACCCGTCATCCCCCACCCCATCATAGTGATATGTGGAATACTCAGGCGCTTTGACCTCAAAGGAAACCACGTCTTCATCTCGATGCCAGTTGATGGGTGGCCTGTCTATTTCCCTGACAGAATCAACACAGCGCCGAGTGTCACCGTGATCACTGGGCCAATCCAAACCCAAGACTGAGTCTGTAGAACTGCCGTGCAGTGTGTCTCTGCCGCACCATCAGAAGCCGCCTGGGGACCTTTGCCTTGATGGGCAGGACTCGGAGAGTGTGGATTAAAGGCAGTCGACCTGCCAGCTTGCACATTCAAAATGCTCCATTTTGATGAACCAGCTAAGCTTTTTTTGGGAAGTTTCTGGAACAATATTTTCATTTGTGCAATATTTTCATTCAACAATATTTTCATTTATTAGGAGAAATTTTATGCAGCTACTCGTGCGATGAACATTGGTTTATATGGTAGAAGGTAACTAACTGTACTTAAGAATCATGCATCTGCATCTGTCTGTCTTTCTTCTAATAATTCTTATTCTGAATATGTATACATTTTGTGCCATTCAGTGCTATCCTTAAAATTAAGTGCCATTCTAAGGATGGCTAAGCCCCCAGGGATTCGAAAATGCACTGTATATGTATATGCATATAATTTTTTTGTGTGTGTGCTTCTGCTTTGTGAAAGTTGAAATTCTCTCCTCTGTGCTTGCCTTAAAACACTAAAAGAAGTAGATGTTTATTCTGTCTCCTGGAACAACAGATTTAGCAGTGTTTGCACCTCTGCAGAGCGGAGGGACCTCGAATCACCACGAAATGCTGATTCTAAGTGGGTCATAACAGCTGAGTATTGGCTTCTCTCCTCCTGATCACAGACAATGGAAAGTGCACAAAGATAACTGTAATTCCTGTGAAATAATACTTTAAAACTCAGAGCTCTTTAAATTGCTCAGAGTAGAAAAGATTCTTGGTTTTGTATCATGGCATCATGAAATGTTGAGGAACACAAAATGAGCATGATTATGAAACTGAAACATTGCTTTAAAATAATCTCATTTAAAATAAAGTAAAATAAAACAACAACATCATCAATAATAATAAAAATAATAATAATAATAATAATAATAATAAAAAGAATGGCAATAAAATTGTCAGAGTTCCTATGAGTTCTCATACAGAAGAAATTATAATTTTATAAAACACTGAAAATTCATCATTATGATCATCAATATATAAAGAGAAATAGGAATACAGACCAGAACTACAGGATACTAAAGACTAAAAGAAGTAAGACTAACAGAGGCAAGATTTCAGTGCACATTTGAACAGACTGATCTTCCATTTTATATATTTAAAGAAAGCTGAGGACAGTTTCATGTTAAAGGACTGCTAGCCTTGAAGTAATGTATTGCTCACCTGTGGTCATTTCAGCTGAATGTTTGAATGCACCAAGGATATATCAGTCTAAACTCAATGAAGCAAAGATGACATTCAGTAAAGGTGGGGCATAAACAGACAGCACAGGATCCTGGGATGCAGCATATTGCACTGTTAGGTTAAGTATCCCTTTGGCATAATATTGCTTGGGAGCTTGGGGCTTTCCCTCTGGTGGTTATGGGGGCTTTCATCTGCAGATGCTTTGAACTGGGGTTCGAGATGGGTGAGAATTCTTGCGCTCACCACTCTTATGGAGTGCCTGTCTAGTTCACACCCAGACACGTTGTCAATACTTATTTCATTGTATGCTCATGTTTCTTCATAAGAACATTCAAAGAACTTCAAGGACAGTGTATGCTCCAGATGTGAGAGATAAGTTAGGCCAGTTTGTCAATTTCAGGTGTGCTTTTTCATATTGGACTGGCTGATATAATAGAAGGTCCATCTAAATATTTAATGTTATATCAATGCTAAGATGCAAATCTCTTTACCTAAAACGAGAAATATTTTTAAAACACAGCACCTGAATTCAGGTTGTAACGAGTCACAGACTTAAATCAGTGAAAACAAAAGTTCAGAGAGTGCACTGTGTACTACTGTAGTGAAGTCACGGTGGCCAGGTAAAGATAGAGAGGCTTGTCCAGGAGAGAAGGCAGCTTAAAAGGTGGTGGAGGTGAGCTGAAGAGGTAGAAATGGAGGATATTTGTGTTTTGCAGGCAGATATAAAGAGTAGACTGACTATAATAAGGAGGGTAGAGGCTATTACAAGGAATAGGAGGATGAAGGAGTGGGTCAGGGTGACATTATTCAGAGATCCTTTTAAGTTTGTTAAGACTTTGTTTGGTAAGGAGAAATCCGGGACGTTGAAGGTGGAAAAGCAGGAGCTGGATGGTTATCTGCACGAGGTGTACTCTGGTGAAGAGTATGATAGTGAACTTGAGTTGCCGGGGGATATCCCCCTGTAGGGGAGATAGAGTGGGGAATGGATGTGTGCCTTATGAGGTGAGGAGAGGTGCAAGATATTGTGCGGTGGACAAGGGGCTCCTCGGCACCTGGCCCAAACAGAATAGCATACCAGTGTTCAAATGTTCACCGGATGTGCAGAAATTTTTGTGGGGGTTGTTGGTTGTTTTACGGAAGAAGGGGGTCATCTCTAGATCATGGCAGATAGCAGAAGGAACCTTTATACCTAAGGAGAAGGATGCTGTTGGGATAAGCCACTTTAAGCCTATTAGCCTTCTCAATGTTGGTGGGAAAATTTTCTTTAGCGTCATGGCAAGGAGACTGGTGGCATACTTGAAGGCAAACAGGTTGACTGATACATCTCTGCAGAAGGCAGGGCTGCCAGGATGCTTTGGGTGTTTGGAGCACACCAACATGATTTGGGATCAAATACAGACTGCCAGGAAGGAGAAAAGAGATCTCCGTGTGGTGGTCTTGGATTTACCAGATGCTTTGGGGTCGGTTCTGCAGAGTTTGCTGTGGGAGGCACTTATGTTTTTTAAGGTCCCTGAAAGTGTTACAAGGCTAGTGAAAACCTACTTTGGAGATATTCAGTTTTATTGCAGTACAGAAAGCTGTACAACATCTTGGCATTGGTTGGAGGTCGGGATTATGGCTGCATGTAAAATTTTGCCATCTGCTTTTATTATGGCATTGGAAGTTATTACAAGAGTTTCCATATGGGTTGCATTGGCAGTGAGAGGCTGTGAGATGGGACGCGCCTACCCCCATGAGAGCATTCATGAACGACATTGTGGCTTGCAGTGCCGTGGGTTTGGATGGGGCAAAGAAGGATGCAAAGGCAGCATTCATTTCAAACGTTTTTTGAACATCGGCACACACGGAAATAATGCTCTCGGTCCGAGGACCCCAGTTCCTCCAGGATCTGCTCCTCAAGCCAGCCTTCCCAGCCTGCTTAGCACCCTCAGGCTCTCCCTCTGCACACTGAGAAACACAGTCACCCCATCATTTCCTCCAGAAGTGCCCCCAGTGGTTTAACACATTATTTACAATTTACCCATAATCCAAGTATTTACATTAAGCACACCTTCCTGCCTAAAAACCAGTAATGCGGGTCGTTACAATATGATGACAGTTATGGCTATGGCTCCTTGTACTCGTCGTTTGTTGTCTAAGCTCAGTGATAACTAGAAGTTGGCTAGGTTGATGGTAAAGCCAAGTAAATCAAAGAGTCTCTTGATTGTTGGTTGAAAGGTGGTGCAGGAGAGGTTTTGTATTGATGAGGAGGTAATTCCATCTGTTCTGGAGAAGCCAGTTAAAAGCCTGGGTAGGTGGTATAATTCCATTTTGAGTGATAAGAAGCAGGTTGTGGCATTAAGGGAAGTGGCTGTGAAAGGTATTAAGTAAGTTTAAGTAGTGTAGCAGTGTATGGTAAGGGCATGTTGGAGCTGCTGGTGACTAGTTTGGATGAGGACTATAAGTGTGCAAAAGTTGGTTTGGAGATGACTTTAGCAGAGTTGAAAGATGGATTTGTAAAAAAAAAAAATGTGGTGCTGTTGGTAAGGACAGGTAGGGGGTGGAACCCCAGAGATCTGTTCCAGAGTGCAAAGGGGGCCCTACAGCTGATGGATGTGGTTGGACATGTGCAGAAGAGGAAGGTGGGCTTTGGGGATATGCGGCAGTTGTGGAGTGGTGCCCTGAAAACAGACAAATGGCGGCTGGTTGTTGAGCAGATCCAGGAGCAGGAAGGGGAGGCGAGGCATGCCAAGTCAGTTGCATTAGTTAAGGAGGGTCAGTGGGTAAACTAGGAAGGTGTGGAGAAGAAGCTACGCTGGCAAGATGTGTGGGCTTTGGAGGCGAATCGCATTAAGTTCATTCTTGGAACAACTTACGATGTGCTGCCAATGCTAAAGAATATTAAGCAGTGGGCTGGTGGTGATGGTTGTTGTAAGTTGTGTAGCAATGCTGAGGCACATTTTGTCAGGATATAAGAATAGCTTGGCACAGGGGTGCTATACTTGACACCATAATCAGGTTCTTAGATGTTCAGCAGGCCTATTTGAGAGCAAGCAACTATTGGTGAATTCTTTACCTGTCTGCAATATAGATTAAACAGCTGGATTTGTGCAGGCAGCAGAGAGAAACACTGTGCAAAAGCGGACATGTCTTGGTTGGTGGGGTAACGCACGGGACTGGTAGATGCTGACTGATGTGGGCAAACAGCTCCAGGTACTGCAGGTCACTGCGGTTACTTCATTGCGTCCAGACACGCTGTTATATTCAGAGTGGAAGCGGATCGTGTACTTTGTAGAGTTAACAGTGCCATTTGAGGATGCTATTGAAGAGGCATATGAGGGGAAATTGTATGCAGATCTGGTGGCAGAGGCAAGACACTGTTGGTGGTGGGCTCATGTGAGCCCGTAGAGGTAGGTGTTGGGGGGGGGGGGGGGGTTGTGGCTAAATCAGCTACGTTGTTGTGGGGGGAATTTAGAGTTGGAGGCTAGTCGTTAAGGGTGGTGGTGAAGGACCTGTTTGAGGTTGCTGAGAAGGTGAGTCAGTGGGTACAACTGAGAAGAGAGCAGGGGTAGTTGGGGTTACAAGTTGGAGGGAGGTGTGTAGTGGTTGGTAAAACTAGTGGCAGGTGGCTAGTAATGGGAGGCAGCTGGTGGTAAGTAAAGAGATGTGACCTTGTTAATTAGGTTAGTTTAAGTTTTTGTAGAGTGGTGCATTTGCAGGCTTTTTTTTGTTGGCAGGTATGGAGTTATGATGTGATCTGAGATAAATTGAATTTGTGAAGATGGTGGATTTGAAGGTATGTATGGTTTAATTGGAGTAGTTGAGTTTGTGGAGTTGCTGTATTTAAGGGTGAAGGGCATCTAACGTGTCGGGGGGTGGTGTCTGGGATGCCAGACTGCACTGTTGAGTCTTCTCAAGGTGTCATGGACCTAATTCAACAAAATACCAACAAAGGAAGGTACTCACTTGACAACCTCATTGAAATACCCATGTTGGTGCCTTGTGGGTGTACTGGTTAGGGACGGAAGTTAAGCTTCTTGGTCTTGAGTCATGGAGATATATGTTGGTAGTGCTGGGTGTTCTTCTCTGTGGCTTAATGGTGAGGTCAGTTGCTCTGGGTCCTTGACTACAGTTGTATGGGGTGTAACATCTTGTCCTGTGTACCTTGAATGAATGAATGTAGACCGAGTTCTCATGTTATGAACGTTTCAAATTTTTAGAGAATTTATTTTTAATCATTTTCAGACATTTCTTTATGTCAAATGGGCATAGCTTCAGAGAAGTTGGCAGAAAAACACTCAAACATAGTAAAGATGTTGGTGGCTGGATTAATTCACCTAACTTTCAGTGTTTACAGTTCGTATCTAGTGTTTTAGAGTGTCAGTGATCAATAAGATCGTTATTAAATAGGGATTTTTTTGGAAATTGTTTTCCTGTACAGATTCAATTAAAAAAAGGTCTAACTTTAATACTACATTAAGTTTATAAAATTTAAGCAAAGTCTTTCAGTATATTTTATTAAAACTACTGCATATCTAGAACTTTTATAGAACCTACCCACCAAATATATTAGGACATGTGTATTAAGATTTTATTGATTGTGATGTAATGGATGGGTTTATGAAAAATCAAACTAACACTCCGTTACAAAAAAAGTATTCCAGCCCCTGTTGTGTTTGTAAGTTAAGGACTTGGTGTATTTAAGTTGCTTGGCATTGCAGACATAATTATTCTCTAAATGAATTAATTGAATAAATTTCCTCAGATTATTTAGATTTTTCATGCAATCAAATATCTTAAAGTTTCAATACGCTTACTGAATGTTTTGTTAGGGAAGCAGGTGGCTGAAGGGGTTACATAGCTGCATGTCTAAGTTTTTAGTCTTTTGATGGCATACTGAAATGTCTCATTAACCCTTTGAAAATAAAATTCCATCTAAACAAACACTTGGGGGGGGGGAAGTGTCACAGCCAAGTAAATGTTATGGGTTTTTATGTTAAATTACTCTTGATGAAAAGGAGAACTGTGCACAGATACTTCAGAAGCAAATTTTACATTTATGGATTATGGCATTGTATAACTTGCACTTTGTCATTGATTCAGTGTACAACAAACACAATAAGGAGCTTAGATCATGCGTGTCATTTCAATTTCAGTTTCTTTTTAGCATCTTGCATTCCCTTCGCCCTTGTTATTGTCTAATTCCACTGACACTCGTCTTTTCCTCCCTACCCTCTTACAGTTGGCAGCACACTCTCCAGTTCATTTATTCCTATACTCAGGCTTTCTGATCACTCTTCAAATCCATGTAAAGTACACTGCTCTAGGGATGAGCAAACAGCATCCCATGCAGGACATAACGATGCCACCAACCACAACTTCATCATTCAGACCATTAATTCAGTTCACAGTAGGCCACGCAGCCACTCTGCTTTACGTTATATTTGCCCCAAGTATACATGCTACAAAGGGGCTTATCTCCTCCACATGTGCTGAAAGATGGAAAGCCACAAAAGAACACAGAGCCAACATTGACTGGGTGTGAACGATCATGACAAAGAAGCAGTCCCAACTCCATGTTAATTTGTTGGGTTCTCTTTCTTTTTTCACCATCTCCTTTAATCAAACTGTGAACTTACATTTCCCTGCTATCACACACTCAGTCATTACTAATCCTACCACAACTCTACCTCTCAATACTGTCTTAATTTGACTTTTGTAAAAATGTATTTTTAGGGGTGAGTAAATGGAGCCACTGGTCATACACAGCTCTTAATCATGCATTGTTACAGCCCCAAGACTCCCTAAGGGTGGGGTGTAACATAACATTTGTACCAAGATATTAGTTATAAAGAGACAGAACAACAAGTAGTGTGCTGGGTGTGTTTAATGTTTCAATGAAATTAGACATTAAAGAAAATGTTCCAAAAGTTACCAGAAACCCAGGTGAACTAAAGAAAACAAAAAGACAAGGCTAACTAAACCGTTCAAGTAGTCAACTTACTAACTCAAAGCCCAGAAACAAAAAAGGGTCAAAGGCCAAAATAAAGTGCTCACCAGCCAACTAACTACACAACACAAGAAAAAAAAAACCAACAACCAAGTATTTTACAAGGAGGCTCTGGAGGAAAGTATGAAAATTAACTGCAAGTTCCCAAAAGTTCTTCATGAAGTGCCTTTTAAGTTGTAAGAAATCCCATCTGTTTGGTTCTCCAACCAATCACGGTCATCTTGGATTAATGATGATGAACAGGTGTCCCATCCAACCAATCAGCAGCAGGCAGATCAGAGAACAATAACAGCATAGAAATGCTCACTAACGTCTAGTCCCACATGGGCTGTTTTCCACAAACCCTCCACCACCTCTCTTCTCCAGTGATGCCCCAAACAAGGATGGAGTGGAACTTTACAACCTCATTCAACAGCAGGTGTGAGCCCCCAGTACATTAACCGTTCACATGATCACAATCTAATGTTTCCAACACCTTAAAGACTTTTAGATCCTCTCATGACGGAACTTTGCACTGAAATCTGGCCATGGACCAGCCACCCTGTTCCCCACTGCATAGCCACCAGCTCTATCCCATGGTGTGAAACCACAGCAGGCTCTTCTTTGGGGTTTTTATCTGTTTTGAGGTCAGTTTCTTATGAGTCCCTCTGGTGAAGCACATAGCACATAGAGGCTGTAGCAAGCCCACTGTGGACTAAGCTAAAAAGCTGGGTTCCTAATCAAGTACCAGCATAACCCTTTTTGTCTTGGTCCACATTTTTAGCCTTTGGCAAAAGATACTGCAGATACATATTTTTTTTAAGAGACACAGAAGATATGAAGAAAACATGCATTTAGCAGCTACAAATATAAAGCAATGTGCTTAAAAAATGAATAAAGAGCTAAAAAAAACTTTTTTTTTTTTTTTTTTTTTTTTTCCCTCTCTCTCAGCTGCTTTACGGTTAATATTTGCATCCACGGAAGAATTTTGTCTTAACTTTTGCAAATTTAAATTCATGAGCATTGTGGGTCTTTGTGCTTTAGAGAAATACCCTTTGTCTTCAAGAGAGAAATGGTCACTTTTCTTAAGCGCTCATAACACAGATGCTAATGGGTATGGTGAACTCTGCAGTATGTTGTTGTTTTATATCTTAGCAGGGTCTTAAACATTTAAAGTGCAAGACACTGGTACGTAGTGTGTGATAACTGCCAACCTCTCAGACTATGTGATTGAAATATAGAAATCAAAAGTTTTCAGTATTTTCTCATGTGAATTTGACCCCATCCTGAATGTTTCATCTATAGAAGCATTAGGCATATTTTTCATTCATATTTGATGTGATGCCTCTTTGCTCCTGAACCATGCATCATTAAACACTGCCTGACTGACTTAAGCATCAAGTGTCCCCGGAATGGATTCTTAAAGCCAGCAAGCTGGATGCAGGTTTTGAAAATGCCTGACAGACAACCTCCATATTTCTTTGTAGTCATTCATTGATCCATGCGGAAGTTGTACAAAGAACAAAAAATGTTAGGAAAAACGTATCGTATTGTACAGGTGGAGAACTTCCAGCATCCAATATAATAGTGAGTAAACTGATCATTTTCTTCCAGTAGATTTGAGGTGCATTTCTAAATGTCACAGAAGGACATCATAGGAAAATTATTAATTGCTGTGTATCATAGTATACTTGAAAGATTCAGAGAACAGCTAACTTATTAGTGGGATGGCATTATTGCACAGCAAGTAGGGCTGCTGCCCCCATGTGGGGTTTGCACTTTTCTCTGTGTTTGAGTGGGTTTCCTCAAAGTGCTCTGATTGCCTACCACCGTCCAAAAATATGCAGTTCAGGTGAATTGGTCACTCTAAATTTCCCATAGTGTGTGCGTGTGCGTGCGCATGGCTACCCTGCAGAATAGGCTGCACTGGAATCTTTACAGGGGATGACCAGCACAATTGGTTAGCAGAAGTGAAGTAGTTTATCTTTTTTTTTTTTTTTTTTTTAGCTAATTCTCTGTTATTTGTGCGACACACAGCACATGCTGATATTTTCCAGTGTTCTGCCAGTGAGAAATTCTTGAACAATTGTAATGCAGAGGTACTGAAACTTTGTGTACAAAATAGAGAAGTCATCCTTTCATCTGTGATCCTTATTTCTCAGCATTGACTGAATTGGTTGATGTATATTTATTGCATCACGTGATGCATTTTTAGGGGGTGCGGTGGCGCAGTGGGTTGGACCACGGTCCTGCTCTCCGGTGGGTCTGGGGTTTGAGTCCCGCTTGGGGTGCCTTGCAGCGGACTGGCGTCCCGTCCTGGGTGTGTCCCCTCCCCCCCTCTGGCCTTACGCCCTGTGTTACCAGGTAGGCTCCGGTTCCCCCGTGACCCCATATGGCATAAGCGGTTCTGAAAGTGTGTGTGTGTGTTGAGAATACATTGGAACATACAGCATAAACTCATTACAGAAGACAGTATATACAGCTACAACAACAATAATATACACAAGTTAATTCATAGTATTTTATTACATATGGCTTATTCAAAAACCCTAAAATACTCATAAAATGCTTAAAAGAAAGTTACTGTACCATGCATCAGGAACAGGGAATCATGTCAGTGTGAATTTGACCTCATGTCAGTGTTGTAATCTACTTATAAGAACTTTAGATCTTCATAAGAATATTGTTAGATGTTATTAATGACCTTTTGTTTAATTTGCTAATACCTTAATTGCAAAATTACTCACTTCAAAGTATGCTTATGGATTTTTGCCAATTTGAGCTAAAATAAGACGTAAGAAAACAAATACACAAATAAACGTTTAAAGTTGTTTAATTCTTTCAAAGACATGTTTGATTCTTATAAATCCAAAGTCTAAAGAAAATCCCTCTACTAAAAATAAACTGATTTACAAAGTTAATCACAAACAAAGCCAAACCATTGTGATTTATTTATGATGGAGATTGGAAGAAAACTTTGCACATATTCATGTAGTTACTAATTAGAACAGACTACTTATGTATTATCTGCATGTACATATATATTAGTGGAAGATTTAGAAATTAACTGAAATGTCTGAAAAATATGCGTACTGCAGGGTGGTGCACTAAAATAAATAAAAATGAAAAGATCGTTCATAATATTTTTTTTAAATGCCTTTGTCTCTAAAGATTAATTTTGTACATTCTGGTCATTTATTAATGTCTTGAAAGACTTAAATGTCCATGGACAAGGTTTTGACTTATAATGTGCCATGCTAAGAAAAAAAAAAGAAGAAAAAAGAATGTATTGAGTCGTTTTCATAGACTAATTATTCACTTGCGCTCATAGGTGCCGCCTTGGGCGAGCCTCTGACTAATCTACTGGTAAATGAAATAGGAGCTGCTGTCAGACTTTCTTTATGTTCTGCTCTCTCTGGCTCAGAGTGATAAAATGTGGGTTGCTGAACTATGTCTTCTTTTTCTTTCGCTGCCTTCCCTTCTGTGTAGGACTTGCTCGATTAGACACACTCGGGGCTGAATAAAATCGAAAGGACCAGGGAGCGGCTTGTGGGGGGAGGGGGGGGACTGACGTGGGACGGGATTTCAAACAAGAGCAGAAATGCGAGCTTTCTCTCAACCCTTCCAATAAAGACCAAGGGCTGGACACCAATGGTGACTATTGTCCCTGCACCCACTCAATAAGCCAAAACGGAAGCACCCTGCGTAACAGTTCAGTGTATTGAACCATCACAGTTCTTATTCTTGTCATTCCCATTTGAGGTGAAAAGGCAAATAAAAATATTACATCACTTATGACTAATTCAGTTTTACATTATAAATGCATTGCAGGCTCTGCAAGAAACACGTGAAAGACGTGATAAGAATGACTAGTTCATTGAATTATTTACTCACTTCTCCCTTTTCTTCCCCTCAGTTTGACTTGACCTGCCTTTCTAGTTCTGTTTTAGCAGCACCACCCCCAGCGTGAGCCACAGAGTCAATGGTTATTCATCACGCCTCCATTTGACGCCAGTCTTTTAGAGCAAACACACCACTGCTTACCAGAGACGGGCTTCTTGTGGACTTAAGGAGGTGACCCAGACTCACCTCTTTCGGGTTGTATGAAGACAGAATGAAAACCGGTGTAGGGGAAGAAATCTGAGTACGAGCCAGCAGAAGACACGGCATGGTGCCGATTCCGGGGGTCGGGCTGTTGCACCTGTTCAGGTGAGGTGACGGCCCACTGCCTTTTTTTCTAAGCACATTTTTCTGCATACTGATTCCACACTGTGTTCAAAACCATAATCCATGACACATAAATCTAAGCATTGTTTATTTGATATGTAAAAGATTCAGAGGAGGCTTAAAATGTGTATAAGGCAAATTAATATGTTAGATAACATAGAGACCAACATTCGTGGTCTCTCCCACTATCGATCTGAGTCATATGAGCTGAGGTACACATGCTTTTTTGGTTCAGCATCATCACAAATAATGTATAATGCATGATTAAGTTGTCCCTTGGTCTGTTCAGTGTGAAGCTGTCAACAACTTTCCATCTGCCACACGGAGCTGCAAGAATAGAACACAGTGTTATTTATTTATATTCTTGCCGGGATGTGATATAGGACTTTGCAGGATGTCACAATTGCTATGTTTCTGCAACACTTTCAGCGCAGGGAAAAGGAGCTCTGAACTTCATTACGTGACACAGAACCAATGCATTTAAGAAATGTGTTATGGAAAAAAAACCTGACAAAGGTTAAAATTAACACATTTTTTAATCCTACTCAGGTATGTATTTCTGAAAATAAAAACCTTCACCTACTTGTGAAACTTCTGCTGGAATCTATTAGCTTGTTTGTCCCTTTTTCATGCTTTTTCATTACTGTACATTCTTCTATTTTTTTTTTTTTTTATATATTTCAAATTATCATCTTAGCTGGATGTCCAAGTGTCATGTGAGCTGGTGGGTGGTTGAAACCCTAGCCAGGGGTGGGATTAGCTTGATTGACAGGTCCTTCAAAGCCTGTAACTGAATAATGATGACCAGCTGCTACCAGGAGAGATATTAAAGCAGCTGGTCAAATGATTTTGAGAGAGGTTTTGGAAAAAGTGTGTGCTGGAGGACTATCAGGGATAGGCCAGGTGTCTCTTTTTGGTGTTATTTGTTTGATGGTGGGGTATTGGTGTGCTTTATGTTAAAGGTGCATGAGGATTAAGGTTGATGCTCATTGCCTTTATCCTGCCCAAATAGTCAAACCCGGAGGAGTTTGACTGACTTGATGAATAGCTAAGTTTTACACTTATATTCATTAATTTAGCAGAAGCATTTCACCAACTGATGAGACAAAGAAGCAGACATGCCATTCTTGAAGTACACTCAATTAGTCCAATACCCCAGTCTTCTCCAGCACATGGTACGTACTACATATCTGTACACAGATTTGGCAAGTTTTATGGAGCAGACATGAGATGAGGAGAGAAGTAGGTTTGAAAGTCATGTGTTTTAAAACTCTGCTTGAATATTGAAAGAGATATAGTAGTTCAGAGTGCAAAACAGAGCTCATTTAACCACATTGGAGGTGCTAGTATGTCATTAGGTTCTTATCACTGGGCTCTTTCTGACCTGAATGCCTTTAGTCCAGTCCTAGGTCATATCCTGGCATGTCTAAAAGAGATCTAACTCACCTGTAGGCTGTATGTCCAGCGCCTGTGTGTATGTGCTTCATCTTCGACAGACGTGACCACCTGATCATTGTTTATCTGAAGATCAGCAATCCAATTTATACAGCGGTATGTGGCATGCACTTTCCATTTTAAGCTATGGCATTTTGCTGGTGCACCGTCCAGGGTGTGTCCTGCCTTGCACCCTGGGCATCCAGGATAGAATCTGGACTGCAGTCACCCTGCACTGAACAAATGAATGACAAAGTGTCATAAATGCCCTTATTTCATGGCAGTTTTATTAATACTACTTGTTATGATCCAATAACTAATGCAAGAGCTATTGATACTGATATAAAGTTGTCTGTGTTAAAAAAGACCACAAACTTAATATATTATTGTGTGTCCAAGAGTGATTGTTTAAAAAAATCCAAGAGCCTCAGAAGGAATGATAGGAGTGAAATTGGCCACTCTGGCACAGTACCCTTGAGTAAAGGGATTGTTTTCTCCCTGTAAAGTATGCCAAATGAAGGACCGGCACTAGCTGCAGCATCCCAGTAGTATCTTTGCATGGGAGCAGTGAAAATTTTGTGCCCCTAGCTATTCGCTATCTGAAGCAAGACCACCAGGAGAAAGGCTGGGATGCCATTTCTGACCACTTGATAGGTGTTTTTTTTTTTTTTTTTTTCTTTCAGCTTGAAACCTATTAAATTTAATTTGTCACTGCTGAAAATGCAGTGTGCAAGATGTAACTAAATTAAAAGATAATAGGCCTCACATTACCAGCACCCATGACCCCTAATTCAGTAAAGTAGCCTGTTAGTTTAAATGCCCTTCCCAGGTCAGATGCCACTGAATTAGCCATCAGTTCAAAATAAATTTATTTTAGCCACTGCCATCGGTTGAAAGTTGCTGTGAGGAACTGTTCAGACTGCTGCACACAAATACATTTATTCATTTGTGTGTGTGTGTGTGTGTATATATGTATGTATGTGTATATATATGTATATGTATATATGTATGTATAGTGTGTGTGTGTGTGTGTGTATGTCATGCCCCCCTTGGCACAACGAGGAGCACCTGTGGCTGATCAGGGGACGGGCGCATAAAAAGGAGACGCGGAACCTTGTTCAGCGTTATTACTCATCTGTGTACCTTGCCTTTGCTTTCCTGACTTCCCTGTGTCCTCGTCCTCGTCTTGTGATGATCTGGCATCCCGTCCTGCGTGTGTTCCCTCCCCTTCCAGCCTTACGCCTTGTGTTGTCAGGTTAGGCTCCGGCTTGAGGTGACCCCACTTGGGACAAGTGGCTTCAGCCAGTGCGTGCGTGTGCGTGTGTGTCTGTATTTATCCTTATATACAGTATATGTGTATATGGGGGAGGTGGTGGCATGACGTAGCTTGGTGTGGGATGGTGGGTTTCACCGGTGTTTTGCTCTGTGGTGGGTCTGGGGTTAAGTCCTGCTTGGGGTGTGCGGCAGCTCTGTGTTTCTCCCTGCGTTTGTCCCCCCCCAACATACAGAGGGAGGACCTGGCAACCCACCTCTGTTCCTCCCTGGACTTGCCTTGGAGATCAAATGAGTGGTTGCTACGGATAGGGTTTGACTCAGCACCTTGTGTGTATATGTAGATGTATGCTGTAACTATTTATCGTCTAGCTGTGGGTTTGCAAGCTATCCTGAGGTGATGTTGAACTAGAAATGATAATTTGATCAGTTTTTGTGAGGCTGTAAAACAAAATGTCTACTATGGTGTATATACTCAAAGGGAAGAAACAAAGCAAACATGTTACAGAGAACCTCATCTGGAGTTTTATGTCAGTGTCATGGGTAAGATTGCCTTACATGTTGCAACTACTACATCGTTTTACACGTGTGCACTTTTATTTCATGTGAATGTCCCAAGGAAATTGCATGAGTCATGTGGGTGCTGGACCATGATTAGCAGCTGCTCTTAGCCACATTGTGATTACAGCTGATTGGGGTCATCCCTGTTTATACACTAATATACTTGTCACAGCACATGACACACTTCAAAGACCATCATGCATACTGCCTTGCCCCAAACCAGATTGGAATACATTATTTGTTTTACACTGACTGTTGATTTGTCATAGTTATGTTTTCTCTATGCTTTGAGAGAGGTTATGCAAATGCTTTGTTTCTCATCAAAGGTGTTTAAAATTTGGTCTAAAGATCCTTTGCTTACTGTAAACTACATGTGCAAATTCCCATGACAGCAATGACTAAGCAATGTAATTCACAAATCCATTTTTTGATTGATACATACTTAGGTGCAACTTAATGTAAAGTATTTAGCACTGAAAGTTGCTTTGTCAAAGGTATCAACTAAATATGAATTAAGTTTTATGCAAAAGATTGTCATTGATATTGATGTTTTCCAGAGTGGTAGCACAAAAGCAAAGCATCCATGCCTGTCACTTTTTTCTTTTCATATTTGTTTTAAGTGGTCTGGAAATTTAGGTTTTAGAGGATGATGTGTGGTTTTCGTTTTGTGCAATTGCTGACCTTTGGACACATCCCTGTAATCCTGAGTTCAATGAGCAATGTCATACTGAAAAAATTAGACCAACTCCTCATTACACTCGAATGGATTTATTATCTCATTGTGCCCAAAAGCTTAGAAAATACACATTGTTGCTTACTTTCTTGTTGTGCCTGTTTGTGTGCAGTTTGGTGATAAGCATACTCTGAATTGATGGGGATATAAAAAATGTCAATTTAACTTAGCTCTGCTGTTCTTTCTGTGTAATATCTCAATGTGATTTGAGTTTTTGAGAATCCACATAGCTCATGAGTTTATTTCTCATACCACTTCCATTCAGAAGGTGTAATCAGCCCTTAACAGTTGATGTAATATTGACTAATAAACACAATAAATATGTATGAATGGATGGACTTTGTATACTATATGGTAATCCTTAGAATATTTATAATTTCAAATATGCTCAGAATGTTTTTGTCTTTGAAATATCCTTAAATTTATATACACAGAAATTTTGTACAATGCTTTATCACTTCATTGCAGTTTTATAATAACTGCGTTAAGTTTCCCAAAAAGCCCCATTTACGTACATAAAAGTATTTGTGCTGCCTCCTCATCAGGGTTTCATTTCATTAATCAGTTCCTGAACTGTAGTACTTTAGACTTACGGTTTGCACTAAGTTTGCTAGCTGTTTACAGGGTGCTGGAAACCCTATCCTCAGACAGGTTCCGTATCTCATTAACTGGATTAAAGCCTAATGTGCTAAATAGCAATCTGAGCAGATGGAGTATTTATGTTATTCATTCACAGCAACATACCACAGCTGTCTTAAACAGTTTCCCGCTCTTTGCAATAACATAACCCCTCCAGTCAGCGAACACTAACCCAAAACCAGAGTGATGCTGAGCAAAGTGGCACAAGACTGGATCACTCTCCTTGACTTTTTTTGTGAAGGGTGTGGAGATCTGACCTTTACTGGTTTCAGATGACAATGCATGAGAAAATCCATCTTTTGGAAACATTACACTTACATTTATTTAGTTAGCATATGCTTGTGGCACTCCTGGGCAGATGGAGAGCGGGTGGGGAAGGATTCGCCACACCTGGGCCTAATAACAACCGCTATTTCAAACCCTGTGCCCGACAGTGAGCGAGGGAGACAGGGGAGATGGAAGCCAGACACATGCACACAGAGCACGAGACACAGACGACCTCACCCAACAGCACCTCAAGACCCCCTCTCCTTGTACCACTTCCCGGTTCCCCCCTTTCCTCCCCTCCCTTCCCCGTGACATGATCCCCTGTCTGTCTCAAAGGAAAAACAAAGGACACAAGAGCATGCACCTGCGCTCTACGGCGTCTTGTGTCACAATGCTTTTCTCCAAAGTGGATTCCAATGAACTCTATGTAGTGTTATGAGCCCACACACCTTATTCACCAAGGTGACTTACACTGCTAGATACACTACTTCCAATGGGTCACTCATCCATACATCAGTGGAACACACACACGCACACACTCTTTGTCACTCACACACTACAGGGGAACCTGAACATCATGTCTTTGGAGAAAAACATATAATGATTTGTACACTTATTTAATGCTCCTCGAGGCACAAAGTTTAACCTTTCATCTAGAAATAATTAATCAGCAAAAACACATCAGAAGTCACTCAGTTTTGCTAGAAATGCATAAAATTGGTAAGATGGTAGGGGGCGCGGTGGCGCAGTGGGTTGGACCGCAGTCCTGCCCTCCAGTGGGTCTGGGGTTCGAGTCCCGCTTGGGGTGCCTTGCGGCGGACTGGCGTCCCGTCCTGGGTGTGTCCCCTCCCCCTCCGGCCTTGCGCCCTGTGTTACCGGGTAGGCTCCGGTTCCCCGTGACCCCGTAAGGGACAAGCGGTTCTGGAAATGTGTGTGTGTGTGTGTGTGGTAAGATGGTGACTAAATACACCTTATAAAACCTTACTGTAGCTTTAATAAGCATGCCCGTTTGTACTGAATGTTTGTAATGCAATTTTAACCAAATCTACGATACATCCAAGAAAACATAGCCTGCTTGAGAAAATGTGGAAAATAAGTATAGGAAAGTGTTCAATGTTTGACATTGTTTTATCCATGCTTTTAGTAAGAACCCTTCAATATCCTGTGAATGAAAGCATGTATCTACATTTATATTATTTAAAAAATTTATTAGCTTCACCATTACAATCTAAAGGCCTACATAAAAGTAATATCTGTTATTGAAGGATACTTTCATATGGCATAACTGATGAACTGGAATTTTGAGTCTGTAGAAGATGAACACAGGACACAAAAATCTTTAATGCTGACAGTTCTCAATATCTGCTTTAAATGAGCCGTAGAATGAAGGTTAGTCTTTGTCTTTGAGTCCTCTGCATCCTGAATGATGGTTCCCTCCTAGCTATGGATCATTTGACTCGTAAATGATGGTTAGTCTTTGTCTTTGTTTTGTCTAAACAATGTTTACTTCCTGTTTATGGATCATTTAATTCCTGAATGAGGCTAACTTCCTGTTTGTGATTCCTGAAAGAGGGTCACTTCCTGTCTGTAATTCCTGTATGAGGCTAATTTCCTGTCTGTGGTTCTTGAATGAGAAATACTTTCTCTTAGAAGTTGTTTCTAATTACTGTTAGACATTTTAAAAACTGGCATTTATGAATAATTGCATGTCACACATTTTACAACAGTGTTGTGACTTCTTTCGATACTGTGCTTGTGTCACGCCCTCCGCCTCAGCAATGGGGAACACCTGCTACTGATCAGGGTCCGGGCGCATGAAAGGGAAGCCTGAAGCGTGAAAAGACGCTGAACTTTCTTCAGACTTACTCTTCGCTCTCGTTTCTCGGATTGTTTGCTTGCCTTTTTCCTGACTTCCCTGTCCCTGTCCTTGTCCTTGTTCCTTGACCCTCCTACTCCTGAATCTCCTCACCCTCTTCATCTCCCTCGACCCATCGCCTGATTTTCGACTCACGGTTTTTCGGATTCTCCTCGTAACGACGTCTGCTCCTCGGTGACCTTCGCTAGTTTCCTGACCATGGCTCTTGAATCATCCTCTCACCCTGTGCGCCTCTGCGCTGCACTTGGGTCTGATGATCCACTCCCTGGACAGAATCATGACAGCTTAAATCTGTAATTAAATAGTTGGTCTTTTTGAAATTTGTAAGAAGTATTGTACAATCTTACATTATTTACCCAAGACTGCATGTGTAACAGCATAACTCTAATATTTATTTACTGCACTACAATTTTTCTTCATTGAACCAGTGAATTCAGTTAACTGTAGAAAAATTAAAACATATTACAAATATTGTAATTCATTTCTCCATTCCCCCATGTAAAAGCTTGTCAGTGGCCAGTGAGCCGTAAAACAAGATATTATATTGTGCTGTTCATCCATAAAATATTAGGGAATGTAACTGCATATTAATCATATTTTAGTAGCAAGTAACAATAGTTTTGTGTAAATAGCCTTTTTTCTAATTGATGATACATTTTATTTACTAAGTGAAATTATTCACTAATTAAGTAATCATCAAAGTGGATATTGCAATTTGAGGAATTTTATGACATTTCTATCTTCTGCTTCTTCATTAAAAATATGCATTTTTCATTAAAACTGTTGCATAGCACAATTGCTTATAATCCATATTTGTATGGTAACACATATCATCTTTATACCTTATAGTCTAGCCCTAAATAACATCTGAGAAATTGTTCATATTCGCAAATTATGTAATAATAGTTCTTTACCAAATCAGAGTATTTTCACTTTTTCACATGACAAAGTATGGATTACTTTGACATTGTCACATGCAAGAAGTTCTCTCTATCACCCCATTGTAGGGCCCATGAATTTAAATGCTTAGAAATGCATATATTTATTTTACAGGTATTTATTTGGCCTATATAATTTTTTTTTTTTTTTTGCAAGTATTTGTGTAGCAGTGTTAGTTCTGCAAAAAAAATGACTCATGTTTCCATCAAAGCAGTAATAAAAATAGAGGGTTGTCTCCGTACTTGTCTCCATATTTAGAGGTTAGGTTTTGTGTGCAAAGAGAAAAACTGTGCTGCCTTAGAAATGTGTGTGGGTGGGTTTTGACAGTATTGGATTCCACTGGCCCAGATACTCTAGGAGGAAGTTCAGCAGCAAAGCTTTGTGCTGTGAGATGAGGGTGGATATTTTTCTCTGGCAGGCTGAGGACATTGGTGCTCAGGGCCACCATGTAAGATTTTCATTCTGTGGGAAACTGAAAATATGACGCCGTACTCTCATCAGTGCTTTTGTCCCATATTTACTTGATCGTTGAGAAGATACATTGAAACATTTCTACTGCTCTTTTGCATATTGCGCAACCACGGATCAAGCTATTTTACAGAATTCATGAACTGTAGAACAGCTCACTCAATCCAGAACCATGGAGAGAGGCATTCTTCATTTCAACGCTATGGACAGGGATTACAGTCCAGGTTCCATTCCCTCCAGAACAATGGACAGTAGGACTTCCTGCAGCCTCTCATTTAAAGCCAATCTTATTTCATTTATTTGTCCAAAATGTTTGATTTGCCAGTTTATACAGTAAAATAATTTGTTTATGGGAACAATATCTAAGATAAGTACCTTGATCAAGGTTGCTGCAGCAGAAGGTGGAATTCAAATCTGGGTCCTTTCTTTCCAAGTGAGCAGCTCAAACCAGTACACTACCTGCTGCTCCAAAACATTTGTGACTGTCCTTGCTCATAATTTGATAATAGAAAAAGTGCTAAAGGTTTTTAACAATATTACATCTAGTTGATGCTTTTTTCCAAAGCACCTTACAATTAGTTACCCATTTATACAGCTGGGTAATTTTACTGGCATAGTTCAGTGTAAGTACTTTGGTTAAAAGTCCTTCAACAAGAGGTAGGGATCAAACCTGTGCCTTTGGAGCCAAAGGCAGAAGCACTAACCCCTGCACTACATTTGTTCAACTGTCTTGGCCTTAAAGTCCTATTTCATTAACACAGGTTTGTCACAAAGAAGCTGTGTCTCCACAAATTAATATATGTTGTAATTCTGTGTAGGGGGTGTGGTGGCGCAGTGGCGCAGTGGGTTGGACCACAGTCCTCCTTTCCAGTGGGTCTGGGGTTCAAGTCCTGCTTGGGGTGCCTTGCGACGGACTGGCGTCCTGTCCTGGGTGTGTCCCCTCCCCCTCCAGCCTTACGCCCTGTGTTACCGGGTGGGCTCCGTGACCCCATATGGGACAAGCGGTTTAGAAAGTGTGTGTGTGTGTGTATAATTCTGTGTGTCCTAATTTTGTAGGCACTTAAACAGACTTATGACTGTGACCTACTTGTTTTGAAACCACCCAGGCTAAATTTACTGTGTTATTTCCCAACTGTACCCAATCATAAACGAGAAGGCAGTAAACATGTTAAGCTAATCTTTTCCCTACATGTCTCCTCCGAATGAAAATGTTCTGTTAAAATAATCTGATCTTTTTATTTTAATCTGGAAATATTTGCAGCCTAATAAACCTCTGCAAGCGTCACAGGTTGTACCATACCGTTTTAAATGTCTTTTTTGAAATTGACATATTGTGACACTGTGAAGTTGTTTCTGTTTTCAGAGTTACTATGATAATAGAAAGGGTTTTCCTGTTTATCTCTCCATATATGTATGTAAACATATGTACATATGTACATACATACATATAAGAAGAGATAAACAGGCAAAATTTTAAATATATGTAATTGTGGCTGTACATTTGATATATTTTAGCTGAGTAATTTGTAATGGAATAATTTTAACAAAGACATAATAATCAAACCAGGGGATGCGGTGGTGCAGTGGGTTTGGCCAGCTCCTGCTCTCTGGTATGTCTGGGGTTCCTTGTGTTGGACTGGGGTTTCCCCTCCCCCTCCAGCCCTGCGCCCTGTGTTGCCGGACTAGGCTCTGGCTTGCGGCAACCCTGCTCAGGACAAGCAGTTTCAGACAATTTGTGTGTGTGATAACAATCAAAATAATCATATATGGTGATTTTCCTTGTGCTGAGATATAAAGATCAGTGTGGAAGTTGCCATGCTGAAGTTAAGGCTTCTGAATTTATTATGTTTGGAGCAAGGTGAAGTAGTGATGGTAATTTGTACTGATGATGACTTACAGTGAGATTCAGCTGAACTACTGGAATACCACATCGACATATCATGGGAAAAACACCGTTTGCAGCTTTGAACCTTAGAGTAGAGGAGCAGAGCTCATGTGATTTGGCTTTAGAAAGAAAGATTTCAAACTTCCAGTGAAACATCACATGGAGAACTTTCTAAAGGTGCCTGTAGTAGCACAACAGATTCCTAGATATGAATTTTATTATAAAGTTATAATTTTGTAACTCTAAGTTAACTGTACTCTGAGTAGTTAATTAAGAGTAATTTTTGATGATTTGCTGCAAAGCTCCAAACCTCGTGATGGTTTAATGAAAAAACCTGAACACTGGTCATTGTTTCAGTGACCACTTTGAACACTTTGAGTGAAGTTTAGCTCAGATTCAGCATTAATTTGCAGACCTAATGGATACTGGAGAGGATTAGTCTCTGGCTTTCTGTCAAACATTTTTACTCTCTCGCTTTGTTACTGGAACCACTCATGTTCACACACAGCTGTGGGCCCCTCACTACTGTCAGTGACTTTCAGTCTTTTACTGCAAGCTTTAATGAGGAGAAACGGAGTGGAAAGGGAAGGCACACAGCACAGCCAGATGCAGGAACCTCTGTTCTGAAGGATATACAAAAGACAAGAGTAAAAGGACACTTTAGATAACATATGACTTTATCTGTACCTGTGAAGTAGCTGTAGTTCCTCTCATGTATGTATAGACAGCACTGGTAAATCACATCTGCGCAGAGCAACGCTGGACAGAAATGTCTTCTGACTTTTATCAGTGCTAAGGCCATAACCTCAGTGAGCTGATGCACTCATAGAATGCATAATTAATTTTGTGTACAGCAAAAGGCTTGAAGTCTTATACATAATGCATTGAAATTTAGATTCCTTTGTTTCCATGTGTATTACAGGGAGAAAACATCTACAAATAATTTGCAGTCGGTCTGAGTGGTGGGGGGATATGGGCTGTCTATAGTGTTTGAAACAACAATCCTTCCATCAGAAAAAAAGAGTCTCTTGTTACTGACTCTTCACATCTATAAATGTATTGTAGTGTAAAAAATAATTTTCAAATATCTCTTTACTCAAAACAACCAAGTGACCCTCGAAATGACTGTATCAAACAGATTAAAGATGTTCTTGGAAAGGCAGTTGCCAGCTGTCAGAAGATGATAAACAAGTTCACTTTTCATGCCACTCACGAGTGCCTTTGCAAACTGCCCATTTTGCAAACACACATCTAGATTTTATCAAAGAATTTAACATCCCAGATGTTAATCAGTGACTTAAAAATAGACAAATGATATCCTTGTCTAAACTCTGCCATGTCATACTTTAGTGTCACTTTGTTGTTGTTATTTTTTTCCTCATCTCAGCCATCTTTCTGTTCCTTCTTCCTGTTGGGTATTACAGGTTGCTTGCTCTTCAGTGCATGGGATGATTCGACAGTGGTTGTCACGACAATGGAAGATAACAGACTACATTTCCCTTTTAATTATTATCATTATGTATCTGTCTGTTTTCTCCTGGCAGTCACCTCCGACACACCCCCTCGCACCCACCAACGCAAAGCCTGCATGAGCCGTGCTCTCTGAGTCCGTATTAATCCCACAAAGTTTGTGTGAAGTTCTGGGAGGATGGCATTGTTCAGTAATCAGTGCCATCCTCAGAACTGTCGTGCTTTGGAATTTGTCTGGATTGCCACAAACCTTGAGCTGGAGCACGAATGCAGCTGAAATACCGTTCCAGCGCTTATAGAGTGTTGTTTCACTGTGGTGGGCAGTCAGGTCATATTCATACCATCTCCAGGATGTGTATTATGTAGTGTGGTTTTCAGTGACCTGCATCATATTTTCCTGTCAGTTTCTAGAAGCTGAGAAAGCATCTCTTTAGTTTTGTTGGCAGACTATTTAGTGGGATTTTAATGCTACTTAGATACAACTTTGTTACAGTTTCAGGTGTTGAGTTTTCATTTACGTAAAAATTGTGCAGTCTTTCAAAGGTTAGGGGGCAGGGGGTAGTTGGTAGTTTCTAGAGCTGCTGCCTTTGAATCCAAACTTTTCTCATTAAAATCTCACCAGCTGCTGTAGTACCCTTGAGCATTGTACTTATCCATAATTGTTGCAGTACAATTGCTCAGCTGTATAAATTTTACATTCTACGTAATTTAATGAACACTTTTCTCCAAAGCAACTTATATTGTTAAGCTACTGGCAATTATTTACCCAGCTGGGTAATTTTTATGAGAGCAATTTGAGGATAAATACCTTGCTCAAAAATTTTACAGTGGGAGGTGAGACTGCAACCTGTGACTTTCAGATCCAAAGACAGTAGCTCTAACCACTACTCTACTGGTTGCCCCCTGGACCAATTTCAATTTATTTTTATAGTGTGCTCTTCTCACACTGTAACACAGAGCACTGAACAAAGGCAAAAGGGCAAAGAAACAAATATAAGTGTTGACTACAGACTGGCGTAACACACTATCAATTCATTTATTTAAGTTATAAGTATGCCTACTGGCCACGGAGGAAAGGAACAAAAAACTCCCAGCTGAAAGTCGAGGGAGAAAAACAAACCTCTAAGGATCCAAGTGCCAGTGGCCGTCCAGCCCTCCTGGGCATTCTAGATTAAACAAGACTTTTAAGTAATTTTACAAATACTAATAACATTGTTGCTGTGTGTTAACTTGATTTCCTAGTTCACCAAAATATGTCTCATGCATCATGGTGGGTGGTCGTGATCTTCAGTCAGCATGGGATGCTTGTGTGACAGCCTGCCGGTCTTCTAGGGTTTTATTATAGGGAAGCAATGCTCAACAAGAAGAAATTGTTAGTAATTTATAACTTAAAGAAATTAGTTAAATATGTTTGGATACAGGGGTGGAAAAAACAGAAACACGGTCAAGTGGAATGAAATTTCATGGTGATATGCCCAAGTGAACATGTAAGTCTTTAGTCTGGATTTAGACAGAGACAGATGGAGGATTTCTCACAGAACTGATAGAGTATTCCACAGTTTAGGTGCTCTAGAACTAAAGGCGCAACCTCCTACTGAGGTATTATTGATTACAGGTACTTTTAAGATAATCCGCATCCAGTGAACAAAGATATCATCCTGGGATATAAGAATCAGTAATCTCAGAATGGTAAACCAGAGCAATGCCATGTACTGCCTTATAAGTCAAAAGTAAGATTTTATAATCAACTCTAAATGTAACCAGGAGCCAATGCAGAGATTACAGTCTGGTATGGGCAACCTGATAGTAAAGCATTGCAGTAGTCCAGCCTGCTTGAAACAAAAGCAGGAACCAATTTCTCAGCATCCTGTTTACATAAGAATTGCTGTAATTTAGCTGTTTCTTAACTGAAGAAAGCACAACTTAGTCAATGTATTAACATGAGACACAAATGACAGCTTTCCATCCAACAGAACACCCAAGTTCTTAACACAGTCTGTACACTTGAAGCTAATACCATTTGGTGTTAAAGATAGGTGTGATTGTGCCAAGAGTTTTGGCATCACCACCTACCACATACACCTGTTTTTCTGGCATTTCGAGATAAAAAATGTTATATTGGTAAAATAATTAGCTAAAGACACTACAAGTGCTGCGTCATCGGGGTTAAACGAAACATATACTGTAGCTGGGTGTCATCAGCATATGAGTGGAAATTTACATTATGTTTGTTAATATCATCCAATTGTAACTTATAGAGTGAGAACAATAATGGACCTAACACAGAGCCCTGTGGCACACCATTTTGAAGCATACTTGAGATGGAGGGGGTGCAGTCATCAGATGTCAGAACAAATTGTTCACGGTTAGCTACAGTAAATATGGATTGAACCACTTCAGGACAGTACCCTGTGGAATAAAAACACACAGAGACACACGGGGCTATGAAGAAAACTCTTCTTTAATGCAGCATTCATATGCAGGAGAGTCTCAAATGTGAGAGTCTCCCTGAAGAAAGCATACAGCAGTTACTTATACACCGTTGCGCTGAGTCAATACGCCCCTTCAGCAGTTTTTCACTTTCTCGGGCTCGTTCTTGTGCCTCTTCGTGTCAGGTACGGCATAGCCATACCTAGTTTTGGTTGGCACCTGCTTAGGACGGTTTCGGGGGTTCCTCTTATCAGCACACAGCAGTGGTCAGCAGACAACTTGTCTTCGCTTTTGCACAAAGCCTGCAACACTACTTCACGCAGTAATTTTCCACACGTTATGGTTACAAAGCTGAGTTAGAGACATAAAGCAACATTCTTTTCTGCAAAGCTTAAATTTTTCTCTCACAACCCCTTAGTCCAACCAGATTTTCAAGTCTACTCAGTAGGATACTGTGGTCTACAGTATCAAAAGCAGCACTCAAGTCCAGTAACATAATAACACAGATATTACCAGCATCAGAGGAGATGATAAGATCATTAACAACATGTGTAAGCGCCATTTCAATGCTACAAGCAGTGCGGAAACCAGACTGAAATTTTTCAAATATATTGCAATGATTAAGATATTTTACAATTTGAGAAGCTACAATCTTTTTAAAAATTTTGGATAAAAACAGTAGTTTAGAGATAGGTCTATAATTACTTTGATTATTATATCCAGATCCGTAAATAGTTGGAAGTAATTTAACAGTGTTAGTTGTTTTGGAGAAAGGCATCAGCTAAAGGAATAAATCTAAATATATCTTAAGACAAAGAGCAAAGAAATGCTATCGGGGTTGCTGGTCACAGCTGAAACAGTCAGAAACAGCAGGCGCAAATAAGATTCGGTAAGGTGCCTCTAAAACCTGCTTCCCTTTTAAAGGTAGTCCTGACTGCACAATAGATGTTAGCCATGCAGGAAAGGCTCCTAGAACTCAGGGGAGGGTGACTGCTGGTGTTCTCCTCAGGTTATATCACTGGGGTTTATACAGGATATATACCTGCTTTCGTGTTGAATGGCAAATTGCACGTCCACGTCCTTTATCTGTGCAGGTTTTAAAAATGCTCAGCCCGACTTAAACCCATGGATAAACTTCTGCATTCAATTTTAAACTTGTCTCCATTTCAAGTGCCTCTTCTCTTTGTTACCTCCTCCTCCCCAGGGGAAAAAAATCCCGCTGAGCTGTTGTGTTGGACAGTTCTGGATGATTCTGCTGTCTCGCTCTTGTGTTAAATGTCTAGACAGAGAGACAGCACAATGCACATTAAATGTGTTATCACGCTCGCCTTGCCAAGATCCTGACAACAGAGCTGACAGCACATATCTTCCAGAGTCATACTTTTGCATGCTGTCCAGTTACTCTGATTTAATTCAGAGGCCCATGGAGCAAAACTCAAAACAGATTTCAAATGCCCAAAGACGGGAAGTGTACGAGGACTATGATTTGCATTGCACAGGAGTGTTTACAGAATTGAGTGCCCAGTGTGCTGTGGAAGCCATGATGAGGGTTTGCAAAAGATCGAGGGTAGCGTCTGGACTCAGACAGGAAATAACTCAGACTCCGTAAGGAACGATTTACCACGAGATTTGCCCGTTTAAAGTATGGCCTTTGGGAGCGGTGTCCTTGATCTCGAAAGGCTCCATATCTCCGCCTGAGTTGGTTTTAGCCGTAATAAACCGGACGGCTGTAATCTCATTTCCTCCGCCCCTATTGTAAATCCCTGCCCCCGTTGCGGACCAGAGTTGATAACAATTGGTATATGCATGTTGGGAGGGAGATTTCGCAGAAGTGCAGAAGCCTTTTCACAGGGCTTTATTTCTGATTGCATCCACCGGGACTGGCTGACGGAGGCAAATAGAGCCATGACTGATAGGCAGTAAGTGGGACTGGTGGAGCTGCAGTGGCCTGGAAAAGGATTTTAAATTTATGGTAAATGCTCCTGGATTCTCAGAAAGTGTGAATAACCTGGTGGAAAAACATAGATGAAAAATTAACTTTTTTTGTTTTCTTTTTTTTTTTTAAACAAAGTTTAACAGTTTTTTCATTATTACTAGAGAGAGGAAGGATGATATTTTAAGATCTTCAGAGTAGTGCACTTCAAAATGCATTTTTAATAGTATTTACTTCTGTTTCCTATGTCTATAGTTGAATCTATAGTGTGGTACAATTTGTATTTAATATGGAATTAGAATAATAATAATTTCTTTCATGTTTATCATTGTTAGAAAAAGTGGTATTGTATGGTGTCTGTTATTGTTTGTTTTTACTAATTTGTATACACACACACACACATTTTCTGAACTGCTTGTCCCATGCGGGGTCACGGGGAACTGGAGCCTACCCGGCAACGCAGGGCGCAGGGCCGGAGGGGGAGGGGATACACCCAGGATGGGACGCCAGTCCATCACAAGGCACCCCAAGCGGGACTCGAACCCCAGACCCACTGGAGAGCAGGACCCAGTCCAACCCACTGCGCCACTGCGCCACCGCGCCCCCCTCTAATTTATATAATTAAGTGTAATGTATTGTTCTCCAGAGGTCCTTGGGAAATCTTCTCTGAGTTCAATGTTTTTTCTTTTACTTTTAGCATGAACCTGCCACATAGGTTTAACTCATATATTTATTCATATTACTTTTATTTATATTTTATTATACTCATAGTGGGGGGCACGGTGGTGCAGTGGGTTTGACCGGGTCTTCCTCTGTGCCTGGTCTGGGGTTCAAGTCTCGCAGGGGGTGCCTTGTGATGGACTGGTGCCCTGTCCTGGGTGTGTCTCCTACACCCTGTGCTGCCAGGTTAGGCTCCGGCTCTCCACAACTCCCGCATAGGGCAAGCGGTTTCAGTGTGTGTGTATACTTATAGCATCTTTTCATACCATTTTTTGAACATAAGTTACCATACCTCTTGTGTTTAGAAAACACCTGCTGGCAAAATCAGAGTGAATTAATAACCCAAGATGTGAATCTCCAAAGTGATCTGGAAAAATGCACAGTAGCCCACTACTGCAGTAAAGCTGTGCATGCCCATACAGGCTGGAAGTTTTGTGGTGTTAAGCACTATGTGTTGCTGATGGGGAGGGTTAGTGGGCTTCAACCACCACAAAACATATCCCCTCGCTCCCCACCATTCTTGGCGACGTCTGATGGGACACAGTCCAGAAGGAATGGAAGAGAGCTATCGATCTTCCGAATTCAGATGCACGTTCAAACACAGCCACTGTGCCACAGAGGAATACAGTGTTCCCCGACCCCTGTATGGTGCCGGGATTCAGCAGCAGTCTCTACCTTGGTAAGGCGTCCAAGCCTTAAACTCTGTCTTTCAGGAGGTAACGCTGCAAACACTGGAATTAAAGGAAGAAAAGTATTATTTCCTTCATCGGACAAGGGAGGCTCTTGGATTTTCATTTGGACCGAATCTTGGAAGTTAACCTATATGGTGGATGTTATAGAATATTTTTGTACGTTTTATCAGTTTCTGATCTTTTCAGATTTACGTGAATGTGCAAATGTTCACAGCAAATTCTGTTTTCGCATTTTACCTACTGTATGGATGTTATGTTACACATATAGGAGAACCCATTTACAAAAGGAAATAAGATGAGAACATTCATTATGAATTAACATAATAACTGAGAAAGACAAATATATCACAATTCCATGACAATGTTATTAGAACCACCTCAGCTCTACTCTATGTCCTTGAGTTCATTAAAACATGACAAACTTATTAAAATAGAATAATTTATCCTAATTGTTTTTACTTAAATGGTAAAATTATTTGCTAATACAGAACATTACCTCTGTCTAACCCTACTCTAACTGAAAGATATATTTTTTCTTTTTTATTAATAAAGAACCTTTTAACTGTCGATACTACAGCAAGAGTACTTGCCACGGTACCTTTGGCTAAAGTAGGAAAGCATCTGTTGCTGACATTAACAAGTCCACATACTTGCTTTATTTTAAATATTTTTATATTATTATAAATATACAGTATATTATATGAAGCATCACCTGCTATGTACGCATAACAGTGGAAAGGCCTTTTTCATAGTCTTTTTGTATTGTACAGTGTCTGGATTTTCTTGGAAGTGGTTACACTTCACAGATAAAGTGCTGTAGAATTTTCCTTCATCACTCATCATGTTGGCACAGTGCGTGCTGCATCTTTACACTTCTGTCCAAAGAGAATCACAGAGCTTCAGGCCAAGGCGTGGGATACAGTTCCCAGGACGTGTTCTGTACACCCTGTACAGATCCTGCACAGAACATGTTGCCAGCCCTTGGGGTCCATCCTCAGATGACCATGCTTCACGTGTAAGTCAGAACCTATTTCTTCCACATACTTTTTATAGCTTCATAATTCTGTTACATATTTAATATTTCTCTTTCATAATGTGGTTATTTATACTGTTATGCGTTCACATTTCTGTCACATTTTCAGTTCTTTTATATGTCTGTTCTGTATTTTGTATATTTCTTTCAGCTGCTGATACATTTTTCATTCCTTCCTTCTTAGAGGCAGCAGGTAGACAATGGCTAAGGATATCGTGTTATAACCTGAAATCTGCCAAGTCCCTGTTGAGGCTTTGCTGTTGTATTCTTTGCCGATCAGTGCTTGAATCATTCCCATACCCATCTGTACAAATAGACTAAACTGTACGCTTCTTTGGGCAGAAATGTCAGCCAATCAATGATATAATTTTAATAATAATTTACTTCTTTACATTTATTCATTTAACAGATTCTGTCCCCCAAAGAGATGGACAAATCCTGATTTGCACAAAGTGTATTTCACAACAGATGAAGAGCTGTAGATACAGATACAAGATTTTCAAAGAGCAATTTGTCCAAGACCACCATCTTTGACAAGTCGCTGCATATAGAATTGAGTCTGATACAAAGGTGATTTTGACAAAGAGTGTGATGTAAATTTATGGATCTTTTATGTGACCAGGACAGAAGTGTGTAGCAAACACAATTTGAGTCATTTGAGATCTTCCTTGATGGCTGAAAGGAATTTGGCTGTTTTGAGGGATTTTGGACCCCTAAGGAGATGGAAAAGCTTAGAGATCTTGCAGATTCTTTAACCATTTTCTAGTCTTCAATCTGATACAGGCACCCAGAGGAAGCCAGTAGAGAGAGACAAGAGATATTTGTAGATTTCTTGAAGAGATCCAAAGCATTCATGTCACTTTTGTATTCTGTAACACTCCCAATCATCCTATTGACAGATTGTTGATCTTGCTCCAAAAACCAATAATTTGCTCAAACTCACAGACTCATTTGCAAAAGTCTCCCTTTTTCCTTGAAAATGCAGGAAAAACTGTCTAGATGAGAAAGGTCAGAGGTAACCACATGTCTTGCAGATGTCTCCTGGTCGAGGTGTATTGATCCGCAGCTCATTAATTTTCTCTGGGATGTCAAGCACAGTGCGTGTCAAGAGGAATGCAAGAGAACTCCAATCATAAGCTATTCGAAAAGTTTTCTTTTGCGAAGCCATTGTGAACCCAAGGGGTGACCAGCCCTCAGAGATGCAGAACCCCTTTATTTCCACTGTAGGCTAATTATGGTGTTATAATACAGGCAAAACAAAGCTTACAAGTTTGTCTTTTTAAGAAACTCTGCCAACTGCATAATAAAGCTGCAGTCCTTGAGAGACCAGTGGAAAGGGTCAAAAAACCAACAATCCTTACTCTCAATATATGAAGTAACTCCCAGTTTTCAAGTATCTCCATCTGCTTTTAGTACATTTCAATAATTGTAGGCCATAGTTTGTATGCTTATTTGTTTCTGATTTTGTGTGTGAATGGGCCTTCACTAAGGGCTGCTAATAATAAATCCGGTTAAGAAGATTGAGGGTGTCTGACTCCACTGTGTCAGTCCAGTGAATAAAAGAAGACAGGAAGTCTCCCTAACTGACTGTCAAGAGTGTTCATAAACACTGGATGCATTTTACGATAGCAAGAGACGGTCATCTATTATGTTTCATTGAAGGCCTGTTGAGTGCTACTCTTATGACCATACCTACACCTCAACCAGCAGCACCTGGCTCCAGTTAAGCACCTGTTTTCAATTGGAACGCTAGGCTATAAAAACCACTACTCAACCACTTCCCAGTTGTGGAATCTCACTTGAGACAACTGTCCCCCTGTGATACCATGATCCCCTTTGTCCACAACTCCTCTTCTTCAGTCCTTGGCTCTGGACCATTTGCCTCAGTTCCCAACTACATTTACGAAACTTCGCTTTCACCCTGACTGCCGATCAACCAACCATTTGCCTGTCCCACCAACGAGAACAAGTCTGTCCCCTAGACCCTGAATGAACAATCCTGCACTTGGGTCCTGCCTTCCCCGTGTCCTCTGCTCTGGGTGACAGCTACACATGACTCAACTACATTTGTGTTTCATGCTGTAATGCAAATTAAGCACACTTATTTCAAGATGTCAGGGAGAACAAGTCTGCATTTGCAGGTTGCGTTGTGGAAAAATCAGGTTACTCTCAATTGTCTATACACACACTGTAAATAAATATATATATATATATATATATATTGAGAAATACCAAGGACTGAGAGAGGAGCTAGAAAAGATGTGGAAGGTGAAGGCAACAGTGGTCCCCGTGGTAATCGGAACACTTGGGGCTGTGACCCCTAAGCTGGGAGAGTGGCTCCAGCAGGTCCCGGGAACAACATCCGAGATCTCTGTCCAGAAGAGCGCAGTCCTAGGAACAGCTAAGATACTGCACAGAACCCTCAAGCTCCCAGGCCTCTGGTAGAGGACCCGAGCTTGAAGGAGTAAGACCGCCCGCAAAAAGGGGGGCGAGTGGGGAATTTTTATATATATATATATATATATATATATATATATATATATATTTTTCACACAGTGTGTGTATATCCAGAATGGCTACAGGTTCTGTTCTCCAAAGATATCCCTGGAATACTTTTTGCAGTATAAAGTTGTGAATTTCCATTTTATATTTACATTTTGGTTTTTTTAAACAGAAGCCTCTTTATGTTTCTCTTTATACTGTATATTATGCGCTTTGTTTTGTCAATTCACAGAACATGTGACAGTGTCTGTATGAAGGATTTAAATTTCAAGGATCCTTCATGTTTTTCCCAGTGTTCAACAATTACAAATTACTAGCTAGATTTAGGGTCTTTTAACAGTGATTATGTCCAAGCAATCAAGCAATTAATAATTTTCCAGCCTTATATATATATATATATATATATATATATATATATATATATATATATAGGGGGTGCAGTGGCGCAGTGGGTTGGACCACAGTCCTGCTTTCCGGTGGGTCTGGGGTTCGAGTCCCGCTTGGGGTGCCTTGCGATGGACTGGCGTCCCGTCCTGGGTGTGTCTCCCCCCCCCCGGCCTTACGCCCTGTGTTGCCGGGTAGGCTCCGTGACCCCGTATGGGACAAGCAGTTCTGGAAATGTGTGTGTGTGTATATATATATATATATATATATATAGGGGGGCGCAGTGGGTTGGGCCGGGTCCTGCTCTCCAGTGGGTCTGGGATTCGAGTCCCGCTTGGGGTGCCTTGCGATGGACTGGCGTCCCATCCTGGGTGTGTCCCCTCCCCCTCCGGCCCTGCGCCCTGCGTTGCCGGGTAGGCTCCAGTTCCCCGTGACCCCGCATGGGACAAGCAGTTCAGAAAATGTGTGTGTGTGTGTGTGTGTGTGTGTGTGTGTGTGTATATATATATATATATATATATATATATATAGTATATACTGTATAACAAGAGCCAATACCAAAAAAACTATAGATAGATAGATATTGTTTAATGTTGTAAGATGCCACAAATATTCTATTTAAATTTTTCTTGTGGACTGACACAGTTTGAATGTGAATAGGATTAACAATTTCAGTCTCTCAGCATGGGGGTGTTGTGGCGTGGCGGCTTTTCCTGTGCCTGCTATGTGGTGGGTGTGAGGTTGGAGTCCTCCTTGGGGATTCTTGCAGCAGACTGGCATCCCGTCCAGGGTGTTTCCTCTCCCCATTTACCCTTGCACCCTGTGTTGAGACAAGCGTTGTAACCGTTGGTTGTCTGATCATTGCCAGGATTTGATTTTATATTACATGTGTAATTAAGAAGAGTTTTGTAGCACTCTCACAAATAAATAGGTTCCCATCAGCAAAGAGCTCTTCTATTGTACAAGACATAAACCAAAGTCATTTTGTTTATTTTAAATACCCATACACCTTATTTCGCACACCCATCACTCAAACTTTTTTTTTTTTTAAATTCATGTTAAATTAATGCTATAACACAAATTTACATTTAGATACACAGGGCTCTGAACCACCACAACCCTGCACTGGACAAGCAGCTAATAATAATCGATGGATGGATTATGTACACCATGTTCTGCACCCACAGGTACCGAAAAACTTCAGTTTTTCTGGTCAATAAGCAAGCATTTCACTGTGGCAACTTAATTTTTGGAAAATATAATTTAAATACATTTACATATAGTTTGATAGTTTGCAGAAATTTAAGAGCTCTTCCTTTCGGTATACTGTAGATGGTATAAAAGTAAATAGTGTCTTCCCTTCCTCAGAACTCTCAGCTTGTTATTAACGGTGTTATAATTTATATCATCCCTGATCCCCTGGCTTCAGCTGCCTTTGGACCCCCACCCCCATGGGACTTGTGGCTCAAACCCTCTGTTTTCCAGCAATGATGAAATTACTCTTCTCACCCTCTGTCTCTCCTCTCGCCACCTTTTTAGACCTCTCCAGGGGACTCACAGGCTGAGCTTCCATAGCACAGTCCTTGGAGGCTGTCAGCACTCTACTTATTTATTAAGGAATGGTCCGTGGTCATTTTGGGGCAGATGGGTATTGCAGCACTCTGGTGTTCTAACTATAAGAAACCAAACTGATTACCTTACCTGATGCAATTCAAATGCACAACAAAGAAATAAAACATCACCAAACATTGGGATTAGAGTCCCTTAATATGCCGCACTCGCAAACACCATCTTTCATCATTTTTCTTTAACAAAATGCCTCCCTGCATGTTTGGTCCCTCAAACTAGAGGAGTATTATGTAAATGAAACTCTGACGAAATGTTACACAGCTTTTAAGCCTCACAAATCTAAGCCTTCAAAAATGCACTTCATTGGCATTCTTTTTACATACTACAGCACATGGACATACATTTACTTGTCACCATCATTATAGTTGTTCCCATCATTCTACATCTGATTTCCGTTCATTTGCAACCACATATAATACTGACCTGATGTTTACATTCAGATGTGCTTTAAAGTCATAGACAGGTCCAATAAAAAGGGAAAAAGGAATATACAGTATAATATAAAAGAACATCAGTTATTTCCATTCACTTGGGTATGAAGTTTTTTCACATACAGTGATTTCAGATGAAAATTATTGTTTGAAAGAAAGGAAAAATTCCAGCCTACTTCCAGTGTAGATCTTTCTAGGTTTGAAAGTGCAAACCAGGACTTCAACTCTCCCACAAGGAACCTGCTGTCCATTCACAAGGGTCTTGTCAGAAAGTCTCATCTGTCCTGTTAAGGTATAGGGTTTAGCAGTTTTAAAGCTATAAATATGATTGTAGGATATGATAAATGACCTCCAGGCAGCTGCACACATTTTTTAAACAACATCTATATTCCACTGGGAAGAACAGAAAACAGCTGCCTTTGCTTCTTTATATTAAAGATATATTTTTTTGTTAATTTTGTATATGATTTAATGATCATACCTCTTAATAAATTATATTTTTGTTTTATTATTATGTGCTACCAAATCCACTTAGCAGGCAAAGGAATGATGGATTGAAGGATTTAAATCTCAAGCATTCTTGATATCTTTTGCAAGTGTTCAGCATTTACAAACTACTATTAATTAGTTTCAGGGTCTTTTGCCAGTCATTATCTGTCAACTGAGGAGGTTGAAAACAATTATTCTCACCCAGCTGGGATGGAAACAGTGCAGAAATGTTATATATGACCACTCCAGAGAGAAACGTTACCTTTGTTTAAGGTAGCTGTGTACAAAACATCATTGCCCTTGGCCCTAGCACAGCGGAAAGGGCACTTATGATTTGACAACCATGCGGGAAAAGACACAGCAATTTTAGCAAAAAGGTGAGCAATGGAGATGTCCAAAAGCAATCTCTGTTTGGTTAGTAAACACATCATCCTTTTCTTTAAAAAAAAAAAAAACAGCTGTAGGAGTGACACGCTACCTTTGTAAACATTCTGTCAAAGGTTGATCCAACCTTGGGCCATGAAACACTTTGTATCGTTTGGTCTCACCAGTCAAAGTACTCCTTACAACAAGGAACCCAACAGTACACAGGATCATGAATAAGGTTCTCTGTTTCTCTGTGTCTTGTATTAAAAAATATTGTGTCTCAATGCAACACCTTCTCCAATTTCTAGCGATACATCACATGTATTCTTTTGGGGGCTAATTAGCTGTCCCATTGTCTTGAGGGTATCTGCACTTTTTGCATTTCATCTTAGAGAATAATGGTTTAAGTATATGCCACAGCCATGTGATTTGCATAGCGCTAAAATAAATGTTTGTCTCAGAGTGAGGAATGCAACTTACCGACCAACTTACGGTAAAGACAAAGTCATCAGTTTAAAATCATAGTCAAGTATGTTTAATTCCATTTTCATAATAGATGCACTGGACAAATATGTAAGCATAGTTTTTTGGTTTTATTGTTTTTCAATAAAACAATATCAAAACATTTAGAAGTTTCTATTAATACTCTAGTTGCACCAAAAGATAGAGCTTCTTCTAATTCTTTATAATTCCCACTTACAATTGCATCACTCAGACTCATAAATATACACCAAAATGTACCAAAAACAGCACCAGGAAAAAAATGAATAAAAATTTAACCTGCTCATAACTTGTGCTTTTAGCCACTGTAAAAATATGCCAGGACCTAATTTGGCAATATCCTGTGTGAAATTCTATCGATTTATGTCAAGCGAGAGGGAGACTGCCGAGAGAAGATTTTTGGAATTTCGAGGCAGCCAAACTGTGACAGTGTGTCAGCCTCCCGGGTAACGAGATTGCAGGAGACGAAATGCCACCAGCACACAAAGGGCCTGTCAGCACAAGTCAACTTTTCTTACTGCACGGAAAGTCATAGGAAGTTCCTCGGCATTGGAGATCAAACCCTTTAACAAAGCGCAACGGGTGCCACTCAAAGTAACTGTGCTTCTCGGGTTCACAAGTTGCGCAGGATATTAAGCTGCATGCACTCATCTGAGCAAGATGACCCAATGGCTTTTTTTTTTTCAAGAAAGGGGAGAGGGTCTGATCAGCTACTGCTTATCCCTGTGCTGAGAAGACCTTAAATCCAACACCTGAGCCCCTGCAACACTGTTCCTTTTTCTGTTTTGTGGATAATATGGAGGCACCTTGGGATCCATTTGGCAGAAGGTTAAACCCATTGACCCAGACGGAAGCTTGCTATCAGCTGTGATAAATATGTGCATCATCATGGTACTTAGGGCTGATTGCTGCTTCATTACACCCATCAGAGGGGGATCTCAACACAAATGAGTTCCATAAATGGCCACCAAAGTGTAAAATTGTTCCCAGCATGGGCCAAGGTTTGTGAAGTTATTCATCCCTTACTATAAAAAGTATGATCATTTGTATATCATACCCCTGATGGAAAGATTTCCATTCGAGGCAAGACAGATGTTCCATAGATCTGATGAGGGTGAAAATGTAAGTAAGACCATAAAGGTTTTTGGTTCCAGAAATTTGTCTGACTTTAAGAAATTAATTTTGAAGGTCAAGCACCAAAAGTGTAAGAGAACCCCTGACCGAGACCCATTCATGCTTTCCTGCATGCCACACGCAGTCCTGGAACATGATCTTCATTCTTTTCATTTTTGCATTGAAATGCATTTGTCTCATTTCTACAAAATTATTCCGTAATGTATTCAAGTTTTAATGCATTCAGTTTCCAGATCTAGAGTGATAGTGATGCTTTTCCCAAAAGCAATAAGCACCCATCTCTAATCCAACACATTAATAACCCTCAGCACTTAGGACATTCTGTCAGTCCGATCTGCATGCTTGAGCTGCTTTGTCCAGAGTTTGAATGGTTGTCCCATCTCACTTGTGGACTCCTCTCTCCATGGTCACAGGGTAGGATTGGTGTTGCAAAGCTGTGAAGCACATGGAGGTCTTCAACGAATACCTGCGGATGTGGGAACACCTTAACAGCTGGCAGCATAGTGGTTGGCACTGCTGCCTTGTGTTCAAAGATCCCAGGTTCAAATCCCTGCCCTTGCAGCAGTACCTTTAAACAAGGTGCTTTCCCTGAATGGATATGGTAATAATTACCCAGCTGTATAAACATGTATATAATGCTAAGTTGCCTTGGAGGAAAATAGAAGCTGTGACCTCATATTCTGGAGGGATACACATCCTGTTGTCAATACATTAATATCTCAGCACTAATGACATCACTGGTCCATGTGCTGTTGACCACAGCATGTGAGCGGAGTTGAATGGGAGTGAAACACAGGCAGCTTTTTACAACAATGGTGTCCTGTATCAGCCATTAGACAATTTACCATTAAAAGCTACATGACGTTAAGAGTATCAAAGCCAGATCTGCAACCACTCCAACAAAGCAGCTCTGCATGACAAATTGGTCTTTACTCACACAGGGAAAATTATTTTCAAAGCTTTCCTCATAAGACTTCTAACAAAAAATTGCTGTTAACCAGCCACAAACGTAAATGGCTGGGTAAAGACTAACAGGATTAACTTCTTAAAAAATTCTATTTTACGAAGTGTGGGGGCGTGGTAGTGCAGTGGCGCAGCGGCGTGGCTGGTTTTGGTCGGGGCCCGCTGTATGGTGGGTCTGGGGTTAAGGTGCTGCTTGGGGTGCCTTGCAACAGACTGGCGTCCCATCTGGGGTGTGTCCCTTCCCCCTCCAGCCTTGTGCCCTGTGTTGCCGAGTTCGGCTCCGGTTTGCTGCGACCCCACTAAGGATAAGCAGTTGTAGTCATCGTGTGTGGTGCAAATTACAACATGCCAGTATGTTCCCTCATTTTTTCACTTTCTCGATCCTCTGTATTTCATGGCTCCAGTGTGGAAAAACAAACAATGCTCAGAACCTCTGTGAGCTTGGAGATGCCAGTTTGGTTTTATATCCCAACTGTTTCTCCTCTAGGTTTCATATTTTTTCCTCTCTTGTGTGGATCAGGTCTCCAGAGCTGGGGTCTATAGCAAAGAAAGGGATTTTAAAATGGCTTGAATTTTTACTGATATCCACACCACTGAAAGGTAGTGCTGTAGAGGATACAATATAAAGGCAGACTGAAAATAGCCATTACAATTTATTGAAATGTTTCAGATAACACCAGTGTTCCAGATAACATTACAGCACTGATAAAATCCAGTCATATCTATAAGTTGCTTTAGTCCTCTAAAATATCATAGAAAATTAGCTCCTGGCTGTAGCTTTCATAATATGTACTAAGAAGATTGAATAATAATGTAATTTCAGTAAAAGGCTTTGTTTACACAGATAATATATACAGAGCTGAAGAACATATTTTAAGTAACCACCACGAACTCTCCAAGAGCAAGATCTTTCTCTTTTATATAATTTGACAGCCAACCCCTCATTTCAATTATGAAACAAAAGCTGCTAAAAAAACATGATCAGTTAGTCTACATTTAAATTCATTATCAATGAATGAATCGATCATCACTGTCAAACACTGGATCATGATGACCCATAGCCTATCCCAGTAGCATACGGCATGTAGCAAGGTACACCCTACGCTGAACACCAGGACATGAAAGTGCAATTTTGCAGTCATCACTTCAATGCGGACTGTAGCAAGAAACCTGAGTACTTGAAAGAAACCCAGTAAACATGCAAACTCCATGTGTACAGGTTTGAACCCACATCTAAATCAACTGCACCAGTGCTACCCACTACACCACCATGCCACCCCACATTTCTGTATGTTTGTGCTATATTTTGTTCAGTAATTCTATGTGAAAGGTAAAAATATATCATTTACCACCATATTAGTGTCACCACAATAATTTTATGGAAGCATTATTGTTCAGGTCCTGATTATTTTAATTGTCACTCTTTCCCATCGGGAGGGTGCAGTGGCGCAACAGATTTGACCTGTGCCTGCTCTCCGGTGGGTCTGGAGCTTAAGTTCCGCTTGGGGTGCCTTGTGACGGACTGGCATCCCATCCTGGGTGTGTCCCTTCCCCCTCCAGCCCCACACCCTGTGTGGCTGGGTTAGGCTCCGGCTCACCGCAATCCACTTGGTATAAGCGGTTTCAGTCAATGTGTGTGTGTGTGTGTATGTGTGTGTGTCTTTCTCATCACTCCCAGAAAGACATTTCAGTTAAACAGGACAAGGTGTCTATATCAGAAGATTGATATGTTTATTTATAATCCAGCTGTAATTCAATCATAATCAACTGAAAGAAGAGTCAAAGGCATGGTTCATTTAATAGTTGTCATGGCTGGTTCCGAAAGGAAGTGGCGGACCCAAGTGTGGAGTGGAATTCGTGCTTTATTCAGGGAAATCCAAGAGACTTTGTCACAGGGGAGGCAAGAGGTCTTCGAGGCACGAATGTCGTAACGGGGACAATCCAAAAGGTTGAGGTCGGTACACAGACAAGAGGTTGATGATCATAAGTAGGTACGAGGACTGAGGACTAGGGTTACGAGACAGGGAAAGGACTCAGGGATCAGGGAGGAGTAGAGTATTGGTAGGGAGGTCGCAAGCTACAAGGCTGAACAAGGTTCTGGGTCGGCTCCTGGCCTGATGCTGCCTTTTATGCGTCGGTTTGTGCCGCGCCCCAGGTGTTCCGTGTTGGCTCAGCGGCGTGGGCGTGGCAATAGTACATTAACAACATTATAAAATGCTTATCGTGAAATGTGGGGAATGTTTTCAGGAAGTTCACTTTACCTCAAACCAAGTAACAAATAACTTTTCTTATCCTTGCAGCTGTGAATCCCGCCTTATGAGATTAATGTGAGTATTAAAGCTTGCCATTTTCGGCTCCAGTCCTCACAGCAATGCTGCCATGTGGCAATAAAAGCTATCACTATATTTTATAGTAGTCATTTCAACAAATGGACAGAGTACACATTTATAAAAGACTGGCAGTGGCAAATGAATTTATTATTTTGTATGAGACACTTTAATTCAGGGTGATTTAAAATCTCAATATTTTTTTTATTTGGTAATCAGGTAGATTCAGGAATTATGAGTCAGTTTGCATCCCATGTCTGTTGGTCTTGTCCTTAATGTATAGTAATTTCTCTGTTCACATGGAAACACGTTTGTTTAAATGGGAAAAAAAAATATCAGCATTCCTCAGTGTCACCTTGGATGTGGAGCTTTCGCATTGTACGTGACCAAGCCTGAAAACCTGTGCTGTAAAGGGTCCATCCAGATTGCTAGACTCAGCAAAGTATGATGGGAAATACAAAGGAAATTGCTCCTTTGCTCGTTTCCTGTGTGCATGTAACCAATCCCACCTGAATCGCTCAGCTCATGGATACTCCTCCTTAGACCAGTGCTGTTCCAGCCGAATGATCAAAGCCCAAGATGGGTGTTCTAAGGCTTTATAGCAGAGGTCAAGAGTTTGAATAATGCAAAAGTTCAAATTACAACTGACTTTGAAATTTTTTTACAGCTTTCACCACCAATCAGAATCCAACTTTCCATCAGAGAAGACAAAATGTTTGATTTTTTATATGATGGGGTCTGCATGCGTGAGTATTACATAACTATCAGTCCCTTTGTATTTTTTGCTTACAAGATGTACACTTAAATTCTTTTTTATTGTATATACAAGGGCATGCCATGTGCTTTTTGTTTTGTGTCACTTTTACCCTACCAGGCAATTTACCCCTGCAATGGTTTAGTGTAGTAATTGTTCACTTGTTACCTCTAGCCTCATCAACTGTGACAGGAAAATCCATTGAAGTCAGGGATGGTGAGAGTGTGCTGAATAATTAACAAGCCTAATGGTATTTACCTTAAATTGCCTCTCACTGCTTTGTGGAATCCCGCACGGACAGCCTCTTGGTCCAGGATTAAATCTTGGTTTAACCTGCTCACAAGTTATTAGTCATAAAACCCACTGCTACACAAGCCTCTTTTCTGTTGCCGAATATGAACCCATCGGTGAATGAATGGAAGGCAGCATCTCCATGATGCAAATGTTGTATCATCTCTAATCGACAGAGAAGAGGAATCCTGAGAAATTATTTCTTAATGGATTTTGAAAAGGTTGAAGAAATATAATCTATGTATGTAAGAAATATCTATTGGAGGCGAACATGGAGGGACTTCACAAACCACCGTCAGTTTTTGCAATATCATTTTTCAGGACTTCATAACTGACTCATGTGCTTTCAGGTATCTGTTCCTAACTCTATTTTTTGTGATATGACCATGTGACTGACAGTGACACACTTCCTATCGGCAAGAAGATTTTCTGCTGCAGAAGCTGCAAACCATACTATAGATTGGGAGAAAAACGGTGGTAGTCGTATCTAAAATGCTAAACAGCTATGCAGGTCAAATTCTAAGTGACCTGTAATGTGCCAATTGCTAATTCTTTGTGCTAAAACCAAGAATGCCTCTTTTGTGTAAAGCTCTAAAACCAAGGATGCAGTGTACACCACTGAACTTCTCTTACGAGTGAAGTTGGTGAACAATGGAGGTTAGAACATCTTTCAACTCTGTCACGTCCAGAATGTTTCAGATATTTACAACAATTAGGTTTGCTTAACATCTAGTAATTATATGACGTTGCACCTAGTAGTATATAATTAGAATTAGCTCTCAAAGATCTGCTGTCCAATGCATTGGTTCTTGAGGTTAACATGTGATCCATAGTAGGAAACTCAGATAAGTTCTTTATTTTCTGCAACAATGGCTCCAGGTCTTTGTCTCATTTCTTTCTCATCACTGCCAGGGTGCTATTTCCAGGCCCCAACAGTTTAGTTCAACATCTAAACAGTGCTGTTCATAAAGCATACCTGCAAGAATAAAATCAGATATGGAGCTCATACAAATATGTAATGCTTCAGAAAGTATCTTGATTCTCTTCAAGTTATCAGTTAGTCACAATCCCTTCAGAAAAATTAATCAGGCTGCATCCCATTATGAGTCCCTAGCATCCAGTGATTAGTGTTGTTCCACTCCTCCATTTAGCACTTCGGCCCACTCACTCTCCTCAATGCAGCTCCTCATAGTGAGAGCTTTTCACTGACTGAATGATGTTGGAGCTGCTGATGGGCATAAAATTCTCAGGAGAAGATGGCAGCCACTCTCCTCTTAATAGCATATAACAGATTGGCTCCGAAATTTAAAGTAGGTATGGATCAACAAAATAAATAAAATAACTACTTTATTTCAATTTTGGCTCCGATGTGGTGGAATGAGTTCATTCTGTCTTTCACAACTGCTGAATCCCTTTCAGCATTCAGTAATGGCTTCAAAATCCATATCTTTTCGATTCATGTCTCACCTGACCTTGTAACAGGTTCTTAAACATGATCAGCTTTGTATGTCGAATCAGGCTCAATTCTATACGCAGCTTCATGGGAAAATGTGTGCCGAAAAACAGTGGTATCAGAAAAACTGCTTTCATAAATATCACCATTCTTTATATTGCTAGTAACCCAAAGGTTCATCAATGGTTCTCGTAAATACTCATTACCTCGTTTGACCTTGACTGGTACAAGCAAAAAAAAAGTATATGTGTATATATATATATATATATATATAGTGATGAATTGGAGCTGAATAGCAGAGAAAATTGTTCAGCTTCAGTAGAAGTACACATAATGCAGAAGTTCAGAAGCACAGTGCACTACTGTCACATCTCGGGCCCCTTAATCTGGTAAGGGAGCTCCACCTTGGGCCAATACACTCAAGCGAAAAGCGTGGGAGCACCATTTACGCATGATGCATTCAAGCTGACAGCTTCTGCCACCTGTAGTAGTGGCTGGGTTTGCATGATGGAAGCTAAGTACATTTTTTTCCACCGCTGTTTTATTTTTGTTTAATTGTGCTTTTGCCCCCACAACCAATCCAGCGAGTGGTGTCACAGATCAAGCGGAGAAAGGAGCTGACGTGACCTTGTTTTAAACAGTTACTTGCACTGCGTGTCTCGAGTCTTTGTTTGTGTGCTTGTTATTTTATTTAAATGGAAATAGAAGTGAAGAAAGCACACTGAAGGCAGGTTGCTCTTAGGATCTACATATGATGAATATGGTTTGGAAAGGGCCTCTATTACGTTCAGTAGACTAAAGAAGTAACAATGAATTTATGTATAAATACATATGGTCTATATTTTAAGCACGTGTGGCCCTGTTATTTGTCAGTAGCAACTAGGCATTTTTTTAAACTGCTTCTACCCTCAGCCCTTATCTAACGAGTTCCCTACAATGAAAACTGCTGAAAAGGTTTCTGATAACCTTTTTAACTCTTTTACACACAGTATTTTTCAGTGCATTGGCATTTTGATCTGTGACCTGGTCATTTTACTTCTCCAACAGGTATTTTATCCTACACAATGGCTTGCTTCAGATGTTTCACAATAGAGATTTCCATAGATGAGGTCTTAACCTCACTCGCCCCCACCCTTCAGTGCTGTTAGTACCAGAAACTACTATGGTAAATTAATCATTAGTCTCACAATCAAATGAAGGTCATTTAACAGTAAAAATTTGCTAATAATGTTACACTACACCTATTTATCTGTTAATGAAGTACTGCACAGAAAATATCTGAAATACTCGATTTGCTGGGTTTTTGTGGATTATTTCAGCAATTCAATGATACTTGATATGAATGTGGAATATATTTTATCATGTTTCTGAAAAACACAGGGGTGACACCACAATTTAGATATAATTTCATTTCAGTTTCACCTCTTAGAAATGCACCTGTGATAATAAACCATGAAAGCATCCCGACAATCCAGGAGCGTGTGTTTATGTGCTAAAGATATCCTTCTGAGATTGTTGATCCAGAAATGAGCTCTACAGCAGCACATTATCACCCTCCGCACCTGTCTCCCAGGTTACATTCATACATGGACCTGCTCTTCTCATTGTTTGTCAGACATTCACAAGTGGAGGGTTCCAGTTTCTCTGCCTCCTGTGTCCTGCTTAACAAGCTCTCAGCGCTATTTTATTTTGCGCTTTAATCACAGTCGGGTCTAGAGAGACCTGCAAGGTCAGAGGGAGGAGTTTGTCAATTACTGACACCAGAAAAACACAACTCATAGTATTCCTCTTAGCCATTGAATAAATCAGTAGATAGTTCTAGTGTTGCAATACAAGAAACAGAAGTTACATTAGCAGAGGGAGCATGTTAATAGACATGTTAAACAAAAAAATCATGAATGAACTATGGATAAGGAATTTAAAGTAGACTGATTTTTTTGAAAGTAGTGAATTTAGGAAGGACTGCCTCTGCCAACTTGCTTTCTAATGCATCCTGCTGCCATCTTGTTTATATATATTTATATATATAATTTCAAGATATATATTGCAAGTATTTATCTGACTTGTGTTCTGCTGCTGTAACATAATAATTTCCCTTGTGGGATCAATAAAGTATATCTATCTATCCATCTCTCCCCCATGTAAACGACGCACACGCACCCTGCCGTCCACATAATCTAAAAGAACACGTGATACATCAGACCAGGCCACGTTCTTTCATTGCTCCATGGTCCAGTTCTGATGCTCACGTGTCTACTGTAGGTGATTTTGGTGGTGGAAAGGGGTCAGCATGGGCACCGTAACTGGCCTGTGGCTCTGCAGCCCCATACGCAGCCAGCTGCGATGCACTGTGTGTTCTGACACCTTTCTATCATGGCCAGCATTAAAGTTTTTCAGCAATTTGTGCTACAGTAGCTCTTCTATGGGATAAGACCAGAAAGGCCAGCCTTCGCTCCCCACGCACATCGATGAGCCTTGGACGCCCATGACCCTGTCGCCAGTTCACGGGTGTCTTTCCTTGGACCACTTTTAACCACTGCATACCAGGAATACCCCACAAGACCTGCTGTTTTGGAGATGCTCTGACCCAGTCGTCTAGTCATCACAATTTGGCCCTTCTCAAATTCGTTCAGATCCTTACGTTTGCCCGTTTTTCCTGCTTCCAACACATCAAATTCAACAACTGACTGTTCACTTGCTGCCTAATATATCCCACCACTTGACAGGTGCCATTGTAAAGAGATAATCAATTCACTTCACCTCTCAGCGGTTTTAATGTTGTGGCTGATATATGATTGTGGTGTATATTTAAGGCAAGTACCTAGTTCTCATGGATACTACAGGAAAAGGTGAGATTGGGATTTGGGTCCATTGAATGGAAGGAAGCAACAATAGCCACTACAGCAAAAGAAGGGCTGTCACTGTGTTCCTTCTCTGGGATGATTACTTTAGACTTTCTTTGGAAGTTTTCCTTCCCCCATCACCTTTGCGGTTCCCCTTGGACCCCAAGGGTCCTGGATTTACCCAAAAACCTTCTTGGTTGCCCAACAGGGACAGTTTGACTTCATCAGTATGGAAAAGCTGCATAAGCAATCATTCAGCCAAGCCTGAACACAAAGACCACCTGCTGCTTACATCTATGGGGCACTATGTACCATAGTGACTAGAGCTGTTACTCATTCAAATCCAACTGTAGCTGTCCTTATTAAGGTGCTGACCGTGAGTTACTTAAGTTAGAGCCCTGCCAAATAACTGGGTGAATCATTGCAAAATAGCTTCACGTCTATTACCTTGGACATTACCTTGGACAAAGATGCCAGCTAAATAAAAAACAAATTCCATATAGTTCAATATGAGTCATTCTTCTGTGCTGATGCTTGAGAGCAGTCGGAGCTGCTGCATCTGAAATTCAAATAGGAAGATGTGAAATTTGTGCAAAACATCTGTGATGGTGCACAGGTGTGACCAAATGGTAGTCTTTTTTACAGAAAATGGAAAGAGGTTATCACTCAAACTGCATCCAGTTACTTATTGCAAAAAGGCAACTCACAACATGTGCAGTTCCTATACTCTTTAGATCCTCACTGAACATCTCAACTGAAGCAGCCCATTGCTTCACTGAGGGAAATTATAAAATGCCAAAGATTTTTAAGAAACAGTGTGTGGCTGGCATTGTGCCATAGTCATCAAAGAGCTGGAAACATCCTCAAAGTACCAGCTGTACTAACTGTTCAGTCTATTTTTTGTACATCAGGGAGGCTTCAGCAGAACCTACAGAAGCAGAGCTGCTGCCTCTCGGTTTCCTCGACTCTCCTGGATTCCTGTCTTCTCAGTGGAAATTGCTCTTGCACATAATTTAACAATGAATGTTTGAAAATGAGCCATGTCTCTAAATGTAAAGGAGATGGTGCTCCTCCAACTTCTGAAGCAATGTTTAATGTTCTACCTCAATGATTCTTCTTAAATTGATTTCAAACTTCTGATTTTATGTACAGTTTATGAATAGGAGGCTTCAGCAACATATCAAATACAGTCAAATTTGTACAACAAACCAAACTAGTGACTACTGCAGGAGCAGCTCCACCAAAATCATCCTGTAACATAAAGGATAGAGTTCCTGCCATTGTAGATTGGACAAGAGACGTGAAGATAGTATTCTCTCAAAAGGACTGTAATGCTTGTGAAATCTGAAAGAAAAACAAGAAGAGGATGATGAGCAACCAGATGAATGGACTCAATCCCAGCGACAATGGGCACACCTGTCAATAAAACACTAAAGATACAAGCGGAAAATGGAAGTTTCTGGAATCAGTATTTATTTAGTTGACATTGACTAGATGGCATTCAAGTGTCATCAAATGAATGTGAACTCTTGGCAACCACTGATGTTATACTGTATACAGTATATGTTTTTGCACCATTGAAGGGAGCTCATGTGAACACAGAGTGGATATGCAAACTGCACACAGAATCGGATTCAAACCCTTACACAACACAACATGCCAGGAGCTGCGAGACACCAGTGTTACATGGTGAAATATTAAAAATGGTAGTATTTGTGTTACTGGTGCCTGCAATACATGTACACCATATGATATTTCTATACAATGTCAAAAAATATTAAAACGTTAAAAGAGTAAAATCTTTTAAATATCCTGTGTGTTTTTATTTAACAGATTTGCCACTGCTTTTCTGCAAGGCACCTCACAATAATTTGAAAGTGACAGCCTGGTAGTTTTCACTAGAATGAGATGTGGGAGTCAAAGCAGGGTCTTTAGAGACCAAAAATGGCAACCCCAGCCATTATGCTACCAATTGCTCATTCTGCTCCTGTAATAACAGCACTGTACGGTGTGTAAGTGTGTAAAATGAGGTTTAGGCATTAATTTGTTTGAGCGAAGAAGGACGGGGTGTTCCTCAAAGAATTTTCCACAAATTTAACTGCCCAGACCAGCAATGGACTCACAGCATTTAAGTATTTTTAGGAACAAATGACTGTTTTTATGAGATGCTTATTTTAAATGTAGTGTAATCTAGAGTTACATAATTTGATTTTTAATTTTAAAATTTTTATTGATGTTATTTGGTTTGTTTGGATCTTTTTTCCTTCCATTTTACAGAGGTCTTTCATTCCACTCATTCTCGTAACAAACCAGCCTTGCTATAAATGCAGCATGTTTATTTCTAATCTTGTCTGACACACAAGCTCTCAAAATTCCGACAATTTCATATGGACAATTGAGAGCATTGCTCCAATTCACAGTCACGCCTGCTATTCTCTTTGTTCTTCATGAATACCTTACACAGAGTCCAGCCATTGTTCTCATTGTCAGGCCTGCATTGCAACACATCTTCTTCCTTTCCCTTATTGTTTGTCCCCGGTGTCAGATGATGGGGAGAATACACAGGGTTGGAAAATATTGAGAGTTATGAATGTTCCGCTGCGTATGAACAAATAAAGCAAAACCACCAGCCTGGGTCTAGAATCCTGACCAGTGCAATTTCATTCATTATATCTCACTGTGCATCCTGACACAAACAAACCAAAAAATGAAGCTTTTTGTCAAAACAGAGCAGCAGCATCTTCTCAGAATGCTCTGTGTGAATAAAGCTATCACAGATTTTTTGCCCTAAGTTCAACTGCAGAAACATAGGTAAAATTCAGGTCACTGAAGCTCGGATAGAATATACAGAAAATCCTGCTGTTTGTTTTAAATTTTATGTTAAAAACTGAAAAATACATATGAATATAAATGAATAATAGTGGGAGTTCTATATGGACACCAGCACAGGGAACAGTAACATTAAACGCTAACATAATTCCAGGACGGTGGGCGTTTAATCTGTCCAACACGTCGTGTTGCATTTCATATGCAGGAAGCTGTGTAGCATTTGGCCGGGAAGAACGAGGAAGGAACAGGGATTTGAAATGTCTGTGTGGGACTGGCATCTGTGATACCGAGAGTTTCAGTATACAGTGGCCACACAGCGAATTCCATTTATTAGTTTTTTAATGGTCAAAACGTCCTCTGTAACCGACACGTAAAACTGCAACCTAACTTTGAGACATTTTTATATAACGTTCCGAATCTGGTTCCTGTTAAAGAGAAATAATTGTGGCTATTAGACAAACATAAAATAGCACCAGTAATATCTCCGAATCAGTTTTATTGAAACGGTACAAGAGATACACAGATTTTGGTGTCTAAATGATTACTGAGCAATCAACATCTGAATGAATAAATAGTTGCTTGCATTTTAGCTAAATATCCCCCTGGCAAGAAAGGATTGTGCTGCAGCCCAGAATTGTAGATGGGAGTTAGACAGTGTAAAACCAAGGGGTACAAACACCGAGCTATCATTGGATCATGGTTTTTTAGTAATGCTATATTTTACAGTAGCCGTTCCTGATCCAAAGCTAATAGCTACGAGTTATAAATTTCTAGTATTAAGATTTTTTACTTAATTTATTTAATTTATGATATTCTCCAAAGCCATATAGTGTAACGTTAATATTTACAGTAGCAATTCAAAGTACCTTGCTCAAGGATACTTACAGGTATCCTTCACAGCAGGAAGTGGGGTTCCAACCCAAATTCCTTCCAGTGCTAGGTAGCAATTCTAAGCACTACCTGCTGCCCCTAGACAAAGGAATAAGAACAGGGCTTTTTTTTTTTTTTTGCTCCAGGTTTTAGGGAAGAATTGTGCAGGCATGGCCACGCCGCTATATTCCTGTCCAATAATATGCTCTAGCTGAGTTTGGTGATAACTTTGTGTATGAAAGCAAAGGATAATTATGCGTCCTATTTGCATGCAAGCAATGGCCTGTAGAATGAAATTAATTCACACTGACAGGAAAGTGGTATCTGTACTTTCTTCTGCCTTTTGTTGAGCAGCACAAAGCCAGAATAAATATGAAAGGAAAAATAAAACTTTCTTATTTAAAATGGGCATAGTGCTTTGATTCGCTTGCTGTGGTCGGCCCACTATGTAACTGTGGCAACGTGACCTTTGCTGTATTGAAGAAATGCCCCTGCTGAACAGTGTTTGAAGAGAGAAAAGGTCAGATCTGTGGTATGGGTGTAAATTTACCTGTCACTCACTTCCTGATGCATTGTGTCCTTTTGAAACACAAACATTGTTTTGTTGTATAAGAAGTGTAACGCATAACAGTTACACATATGTCCAGGCATGTTTTGGAAGTTTACAACCTTCAGATATTGAAAACCATCTTTTTAAAAGTTGTAATTGCTTAATCCCAAAATATCATGGGTTCCATACACTTCAATAAACTAAAAAAAAAAAAAAAAACTGCACGAGTTAAGATGGTGACAAGCAGTTAGTTACTATTGGTAACCTCACTCTTGGATGATTAATTGTTATTATTATCAGTAGTCTTCATTTAGCTGTCTCTTTTCTTCGAGGCATCTTACAATGGGAAATGTTCTAACTAAGATACTTACAAATGATTTATCCATTTACAACTGGGTAATTTTTACTGGAGTGTCTTTGGGTAAGCATCTTGGTCAAGAGTACAACCAGGATTTAGGATTCAAACCAAAAAAGTAAATTTATTTTCTATATACATTTTTTAATTGAGATATGACCTTTAATTTTTCTTTTTTTTTTGCCTGGATGCATTTTTGCAGCCTCCACATCCAAAAGTATAGAAAATACAAACACAGTACATGACTATTTTACTTATGTTTGTGCATCTTTAATGTTGAGGGGTTTCTCCATAGCTTTTCCAGTGCCTGTACACAATATTCCCAAAGGATACTTGACAGGTCCTCTCTTTACTTGTGTGTCAGGCCCAGGCTAAACCTTGGAATTTTGTGAAGTGATGGCAAGGGGGCAAGAACTCCATCCCTTCCTGCTGTGTAGATCAAGGTCCTCAGACTGAATATTTACAGTCTGTCTTGTAAGGGTACCTGATTTCACACTGACTGATAGGACTCAGAAACAAGTTGTTGGGTTTTTTTTTTTTTTTAATAATCACTCATCATTAGGTCCCCCGTATGGTGTTCAACTGTCATAATACAGACACACACATTGACTGAAACTGCTTGTCCCAAGCGGGGTGGCAGCTAACCGGAGCCTAACCCGGCAACACAGGGCGCAAGGCTGGAGGGGGAGAGGACACACCCAGGAGAGGACGCCAGTCCATCACAAGGCACCTCAAACAGGACTCAAACCCCAGACCCACCACAGAGCAGAACGCGGCCAAACCCGCTCCGCCACCGCACCCCCCTAGCTATCGTAATACTTAATATTAAATACTGAATAATAAAATGCCAACCCATACTGACATCTACTTTAGGAGTCTGAGCGGGCCTGAGTGGGTATTCTGATATTCTGGTTTTCTCATTTCAGCCTCATGCCATGGTAAACATTTCACAGGACATTTCAGGATCACTTATGTGACTATGCCTTCATAGACTAGGAAATGTGTCCCGTATGTATTTAATTCTATAATACTCTGTAGGAAAAATAATCGTGGAGAGTAGTGGTTAGGGTCTTGCACTTAAAGGTCCCAGGTTCATCTGAATTGGACCTGCTGAAGTACCCTTGACCAAGGTACTTAATTACTGCAGAAAAATTATACCACTGTTTAAATGGGCAAACCACTGTAAGATGCTTTGAAGAGAAGCATCACAGGTAAATGTAAATTAATGTGCTAAGGATCTTAGACTAAAAACAATGTAATGAAGTGTCATACCTCAATTTCCAAATAACAGAAGCCTTTATAAAAGGATGTGGATGTTAACTTATTGAGACACCCTGTGCTTTTATTTACAGTTTGAGCTCATTTAGCCAGTGTAACTGCAAGGTTTTTAAAAAATAATTGAATCATTTCTACTAATGGAAAATTGTGACCCAGTTTATAAATAGTGATGAAGCTTCGAGGTGAGTCTTCAAAAAATAGACAAGACAAGAAATTCAGGTGCAAGATCAGGACTAGTGATGCACACAAGGACTAATATTACCCGTGCAGTTTCAATTACTTGGAATTCACTATAACACATTCAAGGATCCACCAGGAACATCGCTGCCAGTTTTTCTTAAGACTGTTCTTACTGGCAGATACAGGTCAGATGTGCTGGAATGCACCTACAATTCTGGTGAGGTTAGCAATTGGCCCCATTCCAACTCTCATGCCTATGTTCAGCTGAGTGTAGACTATGCCTGTGGCTGACTTTGGTCCATAAAGGAGGGAGTGACACAGAGAGAGTGTGTTCCACTGATGTATGGATGAGTGACCCATTGTAAGCAGTATATCTTCCAGTGTAAGTCACCACGGTGAATAAGGTGTGTGGGCTGTTAACACTACATAGAGGTCATTGGAAGTTGCTTTGGAGAAAAACGTCTGCTAAATATGTAAATGTAAATGTAAAGGCAAGTATACTATATTATTATGGAAAAGTACTACAGTCTACGGCTACAACCCGTACGACAATATTACAATTCTCTAGGTGGTCACAGTAGAAAGACCCACAATAGCCAGAACTCAAAGACTCCTTCATTCCATCCATGCATCCATCCATCCATCTATCCATCCATCCATCCATTTTTATCAACAGCTTGTCCTTATCAGGATCATACGGGTCCTTAGTCTAACCCAGTATCACTGAGGACAGGTCAGGACATCCCTGGACAGGATGCCAGTCTATTGCAAGGTAACAGCTCAATAAAATAATTTATTAACATTTGCTGAAACAATTCAGGGCAAACCACATTATCATAAATACCGCTCAATCAGTATTTTGGTCACTGTTTTGTCTCAGTTTATACTTTTGATAATGGTTGATGAGAATTAGATGTAGAAGAACTTTAAGTCCAAATGCTGTGCTAACTGAAAGATCAGCATATAAACAATCAGCAAATAGAATGCATTTAATTTTATGGAAAATAAAACGGGAGGCGTAACAGTGAGTTACACAACGCAAGGCATTCTAAAAACTCTGAAAGTTTTCCAGCTCATTAGGTGGGATGACAGTAAGAGAGTATGTTCTGAAAAATTTGTGCTGGAAGACTCCGGAGACCTTTCAATAAGCGTAATCCTGAATTGCAATTTGCTCTCTTGTCCTCATCCAGCTCCAGCAGAGCTGAACACTTCACTTAATATTGCTGTCTGTAAAATGTCAAAACCATGCACGATTATTGATTCAGCCATGCTCTAATACCAAACTTTTGACAAACAAAACATTTCAATTAATGATCTTCGATTATTTAGCTTCACAACAGCATTGAAATAAGAGGTACATGGCAGGAAAACAATGAGTTTCCTTTCATGGACTCAACTTCTAGGTCCGTTAAGGAACAAAGTATGAAACATAACATTACTGTCACTGTACTATAAGGGGGGCAGATGAACGATATGTGTTGTATTCCACTGAGCCAAAATCATAATTATGCATGCATTCTTCTGAGTTAATCAGCTCATATAAAGTTTATTCCTCCATGTCCAAACAAAGGCCAATTTGTTTGCCTGCCAAACAGAGTCCCGCTTCATTTCAAAAAGAATCAGTTAATATATTTTCAGTTCACAGCAGTTATTTGGGATTTCTTTTTTTTTTTTTTTTGTCTCTCTCTCTTCTCAAATTATTTTTCACAGCAAACATACTTTTTGTATACGGCCATTTAAGACTTGGCACAACCTGTGTCACTCCTCTCTGAGGAGCAGGGCAAAAAGACATGTACACTTAATTTACCCAATAACACTGAGCTTTGTTTTATAAATGCTGGGTAATTTTATTTCATATTTAATAGTTATTTTCTCAGACATAAAGTGTAAAATTAATAACCAAAACTGTTGCTGTAGATAAGGACACAGAAATGGGGACTTGTTTTTGCAGAATTTCTATTACTACAAACTATACCAAACTTGATTGTCAGTATTTCAGATACAACAGCTAATTAGGAAAATGGAGAATTTGTGAAAATTATTCTTGTTGACTATGTATCCTCTCTCCACCCAAGATGTTAGTGATTCATTTAATGGGGAATGTGGTAGATCACCGTGCTATGACAGAGCCAGTGTTCCAGAAGTACATTTTTTTCTAGTGTATTCCTCCTCTTACTTGCTCATTTCCAAATGCTTTCTGCCACTCAGTCTTAACAGCAGCTTCTCGGAGCCCAGAAATGCCGACAGGGTAAGAGAGACAGACTCGGCTTCCCGGAGGCTTGTAAATCAGCAGAATTCACCAAATTGTGCCGTTTCTCTGTACGCTTCGGATTTTCACTTCATCAACCTCTTGAAAGGTCAACTCCCGGCTGATTCTCTGAGGCTCTTTCCTGTTGCTATTTTGTTTATTCATAATGAACAACATTTTTGTGTAGCCAGTTCTGTGGCCTTTTTAATAATTTTTAAAACCATTCTCTTCTGGTGCCTTGGCATGAAACCCAAAGGGAAACCCATATGACAGCCAGCACAGTTCTGGAAAAATCATAAATAAACCAATACATATACAGGTACTGTATGTATTTGGCCTAGCCCTGATGGAATAATGACATTCTTACATGACGGCCAGGTGCGGACACTTGAGTGCTCAGGTCATAGAGGTCATAGAGGCAGCTGGCCTGAAGACTGGGAGGAAAGTTGGGTCTTTGGACTGACTGGTAGGCTGAAGGTCTGACTTTTGGGTGAGATTTTGTCATTTTGGTTTGACCTTTGACAGTGACCTGCACACAAGGCCTATTGGAGCTCTCTTTTGTCCTTGCTTTGTTATGAAATAAACTTTTTGTTGAAGTCCTGTGTCTTAATCCTGCTCTGTGGGCATCTCCACGCCACAACAGGCCACTATATACATATTAAACAAGCGAAAAAATATTTCATAGGTGTGGTCTCAGAACAATGCATGAAGTTAAAAAATAGTGGCCAGAAAATATTTCATTGAAAATATTTGACACCAGTACAGTTTTATCTGCCTTCTAATGAGCCACTTGTATGCTAATGTTTCATGAAGGTTTAAGAGTCATAAAGGAAGGGGTGCTGTACAGAGACCTTAGCTCTTCCTTTGGCCACATTTTTTCTGCATCCTTTCATCCACAAACTACATGGATTTTACGATTAACTGCTTATACTGCAACGCAACTATAAAAGGGACCATATCGCCCTTTCATATAATTGCTGGAATTCTCAGAATGGACCAGGGGAATTTACTGACTTTACAGATGGGCTCTTCATCCTCAGCAAGGCTCTTCTCAGCTCTCAGTGGGGCATGTGTAGGCACATTCTCAACTTCTCAACTTCTCAGTCAGTTTATTTTTTATTTTTTAAATATATGAAATGTGCAACTGTGGTAGTTTCCAGTTTCACTGCAAGTGCTTCAGGGTAAATGCATAGGCATAAATGTTACAGATGATTAACTATTCATTTTACCAATTAAGCCAGTGGAATGTGTTTGAGGGAAAACCAACACAGGGTGCCTGGAGCACTGCAGACTGAGACAACCCCCCAGACACAAACCAGGACTCCGATAGCAATGGGACTTGGCAGATAGGGCTGTCCCTGCGGGGCAGTGCATTTTGTGTCCTTTTATAAACCTGCTTTATCTGTCCCACTGACACCACTGCTGAATCAGGTATAACTCAAGTGTTGTTTGTTGCCCATTCTTAAGGGTGATGAATTGCCATTTAAAGAGGGCCAAACATATTGCGGTTTTGCTGGAAAGGGGGGAAAAGTCTTGGCATGTCTGTGCTTGTCTATTTATTTATTTATTTATTTATTTTTGCTTGTACGTCGGCATAAAACATATGTGATCAGGTATCCTGAATGGGCGTTTCCCTGTCTGAGAAAGCACACATGAGGCATATAATGCATATTGCTGCTATTTAATAATTACAGTTCATTTTCATTCAAGCCCAGAGTTCAGTTTTTTTTTTCATCTGTACATTCTTAGAGTTGTGAGTCTGTTAGGGCAGTATTTAATCCGTCAGCATTTACAACAGTGATAGACTTCCCAAGTTTTTCTTTTTTTTTAATGCAATAATTTTTAATGATACTTTGAGCAGTGGAAGGTAAATAAACTTGCGGAATTCTAAAAATGATAGGATTCTTGCACATTTCTTTTATTGATTACAGTTACTTTCATGTCAATAATTCCAGACATATGTGTATACTGCAAACTGCAAATAAATGCAGCAGCAATGGGTGCCTGAATTGGGGTAAAACGCTATCATTTCGGGGGGCGCGGTGGCGCAGTGGGTTGGACCAGGTCCTGCTCTCCAGTGGGTCTGGGGTTCGAGTCCCGCTTGGGGTGCCTTGCGGCAGACTGGCGTCCCATCCTGGGTGTGTCCCCTCCCCTGCCAGCCTTATGCCCTGTGCTGCCGGGTTAGGCTCCGGTCCCCCACGACCCTGTATGGGACAAGTGGTTCTGAAAATGTGTGTGTGTGCGTTATCATTTAAAAACAGCAGGTGGCATAATGGTTAGCGTTGTCAACTTTCACTTGAAGGCAATTGAATTCCACCTCCTGCTTCAGTACCCTTGAGCAGAGTACTTACCCTGAACTGATAGAGTAACATTATCCTGCTGTGTCAAGGGGTAAATAAGTAACTTTGGTGAAATCTGTCAACTAAATACACACACACACTGTCTGAACCACTTGTCCTTACAGGGTCACGGTGAGCCAGAGCCTAACGCAGCAACACAGGGCAAAAGGCTGGAGGGGGAGGGGACACACCCAGGACAGGACTCCAGTCCATCACAAGGCACCGTAAGCAGGACTCGAACCCCAGACCCCCCAGAGAGCAGGACCCGGGCCAACCCACTGCGCCACCGCACCCCCTCAACTAAATACATACACATAAATTTAAATGAATTACCAAAAAAAAAATGTGAGAAATGAAATACTGAAGCATTTAAATGGTGACTATTCAGTAGGAAATGGTAACATTTCTGTATTTAAAAATCAGACATCCCACTGTGTGCCTAAGAGTACCAGCCAGATTAAAGCCCTGGAAAAAGGCAGTAATACCACACTGCAGTGTTGGCAGCGGCAGCTCCAGCTGAGGCAAGATGGACAGATGGCTGTGGATGCACAGCGTTTACTTGTAGAAACTGAAAGAATAATTTAGTAAACAGGTGCTATTTGCTATACGTGTCGAAAGTACAGCAGGAAGTTAAGCCCGCGGATCAGAAATAACGGTGATGTTCGTCTCAGGCGGCTCTTGTTCTTTTTATTCCATCATGTTCTTGTGGGCGTCCTCCTCTCTCCAGGTACTGGGAGCCCGGAGCGTCTTTCCGCCATGCGCCGCACTACCACAGTTCCACTCCAGAGACATCATTAGACGTGCCACATTAGCGTCACATCTCCAGTGAAGCCCCGACACATGGCGTGTTTGGTATGCGCCGAGGCCTTTCTGAGCCTGAGAGGCGCATGATTATCCAAGTGTCGTGGGGGGGGTTGATTTGGTGGCACTTCCATGCCTTCGTGCACCCCAAGTGCCTTGGTCCACCCATGTAAGAGGTACTATTTGTCCAACCCCACAGCATCACAAATGCCCTTTTTCGTGTAATGAATGCTACATGCGCATGCATCTTCCCCTTCAAGCTCCATGGATTCAACCCCCCCCCCCACTCCTTTCAATAATGATTTTGGATATAAGCATATTCAGCATATATCTTCCAGGAGAACAGTCTGAGATGCATGCGTGGTACTTTACTTTTCTTAAACAGAACTTTGCAAAGAACCATGAAAGGACCACTTTCTCACTGTAACCAAAATTACAGTGAATATTTAAAAACTTTACACAAGTACTATTTTGGATAAGCGAAAGGATGTCTGGCTGATTTCTAAAACACACAACTCACTATTTTTAAACTCACTCCTTCCACTCTATTTTTAATAACCGTATAAGTGCAAATGGCGCAATTTTGCACAGAACATGACTAATCGTACTTGCTTCTCTGTCAATCTGTTGCAATTCTTGCACATTCAGTGTAAATATTGCCACTTTGGTCAGCAGGAGTCAGCGATACAGGACTCATCCTCTTCACCTGATGGTAACACTTGAGTTAATTTAATGATTTTATGTTTCTTCACTCTTCAGCATGCCGGCGCAATCCTGAAAAGCGAACAACAAGCTGGAAAAAAAAAATGTTTTTGAGAAGATTTGCTGACATTTTTCTTTGCCAACAAGAACTTGTCCGTAGATAGCATAAATTTCATTTACAGAACAGTTTTCCCAACTATCATAGAAAGAAAGAAAGGAAATATTGACGCCGAAAGAAAGTGCATAGTCAGCTTTACTGGAATATTTCATCAATGCCAGAACAATAATTTCGTTGTTCATCTCTTATGATCTGTGTGAAACTTGAGCTTCATTTATGTAAACTGTCACACTCCCTGGGGAGCAAAACTAACATTTACTTTTACATTTATTCATGTAACACATGCATTTCTCTAGTCAGTCTATATATATATAATAATGACCATCCATAAAGGCTTCACATACTTTCAAACGGCTGTTTGAAAGTATGTGAAGCCTTTACGGATGGTCATTATTCTTGCATAAAAGATTAAAACAAACTGAGAAAATCTAAATCTTAAAATAAACTTATAAAATTAATAAATGATTATCATTTACACACCCAATTCTACTTTCCTACTTGGTTTACAAATATGACTTGAGGGTTACTTATTTTTACACCTGCACCACTTGCGTGTTTCTACTACACATGATATCCTGTAAAGCAATATATGGAACTGGTCATTACACACCTATTATGTCACATGAGAAGCACTGCTTCTCATTAAATAACTGTTGGTTATGGTAAAACTAAGGGACACAAGGGGTTCACATACTTTCAAGGAGCACTGTATGTACATAGTGACAAAAAAAATGCCAATAAATATAAACTGAAAGTCACTACAAGCACACATTGTCTGAAGCCACTTGCCCCAAGCAGGGTCGTGGCAAACCGGAGCCTAACCCCACAACACAGGGCGCAAGGCTGGGTGAGGGGGGGCACACCCAGGACAGGACACCCCAAGCGGGACTCGAACCCCAGACCCACCAGAAAGCAGGACCCGGTCCAACCCACCGCACCACCGCGCCCCCCCCCCCCCCCCATTAAAACACTCTTTCTCTAATTTCTCTGCTATATCTCTGCATGTTAATTTTTGTAGAAGAAATGTACAAATGAATATACGACCACTTTATTAATAATATCACACATTGTTGGGCTCTGGCTTCAGGGCTTCCACAAGACAGCACTGCTTCACTACTATATGAGACACTTCCATGTCTGCAGAGCAGGAGAGTCATGTTTCTCTGTTCACATTAATGCACCCTTTTCTGCATTAGTCTGGACAAAACCAGCCTTCACTTCTCCCGAGATGGTCCGAGCTGAGTGGAGATCTGATCTGGGTGTGATGTCCACGCCTTCTGTTTTTTACAGCTGAGTCATGATCTGCCTGCAAACACCAGGTCAGAGGTTCAGAGTCCAGGGGCACCTCCACACCGCTGACGTAGAATTGATATGCATGGGATGCAGTTCAGTTAACATAGTCACCTTCCCTGAGACTTCAGTTTGAAAGGGAAAAGACTTGGCGGACAAGATGAGAGACAACAGGGTTTGGACAAGGTTAGAGAGGACAGATTTTCTGCTGTGTTGGATCGTCAGAACAGAAAGATGTCAATGACAGGGAGCCCTGAATGTTTCCTGGGTGTCCCCTAGTCTCCAGAAGTCCATTTCTAGTCTGAATCACTGTACTGCATTACTAGGGGTCTCGAACAGGGCTTGTCGACTAAAAACCTACACAGAGATGGACCATCAGTGACCGAGCCTGGTCCTTTGTAATAGAAGCTTGTCAACTTCCAGCCCTGGACCTAGAAGGAAAATGAAAAATGGGATCAACGGTATTTTGAGGTAAAGCAGAAAACGCTGTAACTCTGGGCTCAGTTTCCAGTCCGCGAAAAACTTAATTTGCTCTCTGTGCTTTTTGTCAAGTTAACAAACGCTGAAATCACAGGAGCGGCACATTTATCCACATTGTTCTCTGCCTGAAAGGATGAGTCAGATTATAGGGGGATATTAAACTTCTTTTCTGTAACCAAAACAGAGTTTTAATAAAAGAAGACAATTTAACTGTGTCGGTTAAAGTACACTGTGTTCCAGCTACAGCTCAAGATTGCATTGTGGGAGATTCGCAGGGGCTGCTGTCACCTAGTGGCTACTGAAGGACATTCCAAACGAATGTAAAGGAGCTTATGCAGCTAAAATGAACATTTTCTCATTTAGCAGCAGCTAGAATAAAGAAAAGCGCATTTCATAAGACAAAAGTGTTACACGCACATGCATGACTGTCGAAACTGTTACTTTATTAACAGTGCCTACAGCCTGTGTATTGTTAGACTTTAATAATAAATAGGAAGTTTTTTTCTCTAGAAATTACTTTATATATACCTTTTAACAGGGCTAAAACACAAAACTAGCCTCAAACCAACAAAAGAAGAATATAGACTGCAAGTATTAATTCTTCAGCCCACTTTAGTATCTAGGAAGAAGCTTCATTGACTGATTCCATGCAAACTGTTTAAATGTTTAAGTTCAGCACCAAGGACAGCAGCCTTCTTGCTCAACTACTTCCTGCTTTATAATTGTTATTATTATTATTATTATTACTACTACTGCTTATCATCCTACTGCACCCACCTTCTTTATCAGCCAAAATTACTACACGTCCCACTCATCTGACTCATCAGCCTGGTGTTAACATCTGTTCCACCTACCTGCTGTAGCGTCCGGACAAAAGTCCGACAGGGACCCCCGTTGCTGTAACGTCCGAACATGGAACCCCACGTGCGGATCCCTCCCCACTTGTATGTACAAGTGCACACTGAAAACAGTGTAAAGTACATTGTAGAGGTGAAACGAGGAACACGGTACAAAAAGACACACAGTAAATTCTCACTAAGGTGAAAAGTGAAACATGAATCTGAGTAGGATTCGAACGCAGAGGCGTGAAGAAATATGAGACTGGAACTCTGGACCTGCACAGGAGAACAAGAGGCAGCAGAAGACAGGATAGGCACTCGGGACTGGAACATAAACACATATGGAACAAAAGTTGGGAAACGAGTAACTAACAATCTCCAAGAGAGAGCAATTAAACGCTGATTAAGAATCCACAATCTATCCTCCGCCGCTTGCTCCTTTTATACCTCACTAACCACCAGACTGTGAACAGGTACACAGGTCTGGGCTAGCGGCACTGAGCGGCTCCTCCTCTGGCCCATAGCGGTATTGTCCCTGTGGGTCGCGACACCTACCTCATGAGCTTGTCTCTCTACCTTCATTTTTCCACCCACTTACTGCACCTGCTGGCCTCACCCAGCTGCTCTACCCACCAAATGTGCCTTCCTGGTCCCCCCGCCTGCGTCACCGTGTGTGTTCCACCTGTCTGCGTGGACCAGAGTCGCTCAGTTCTCTAGCATGCCCAGCACCGTAGACTAGATCTTTTTTTTTGCTGTCAGGAGGGATTTGGCTGCTGATGTTTGTTGGGGAGCTTGTCTCATGTCAGACACATATTTATTTTCCACATATTGCTGGATATGTTATGTTTGTTTTTTTTCACTCGACGTTTCGTGGTACAAACATCGGTGTGATGGATTGCTTACTGAAGAACCCTTCCACAGAGTCTGTGTGTTTAATTATGAGCTCAGAAGAATGAAAAAAATTAGGAAAAAATAAAAACTACAACCTTATTATTTCAGTTACTGTTGGGCTGCTGACCCACATGATTAATTAATTTTATTTTCTTTTACCTTAAATGCCTTTTGGCTTAATTTTCAGGAATGGCTTTACAAAGGTTCAAATTTGCACTGTATACTTATTGCTTAACTAGTTGTGTGTGAGGATGTGTCACTTTGTCTTATACGGAGGGGATCAGGCAGCGTAATGTCACGTTACCGTATTAGTCATGTAAACGCTGCAAGGTACCCCTGGTAAGTGATGCTTGTAGGACACTGTCAGCGAACAAAGAATTATCACTGCAGAGCATTTTGGAGGTGTATGGAAGTCAAAAGGTGCTGTATTACCACCCATAAATCTGTAAACCCCATGTAGAAACGTATCGTAAGAAGTGCAATGCAACCCTATCACTCTCATCAAACTTGCTGTTAAAATATAATAGAGCTCATGCTGTTTTATATCAGAAACAGGGAAATTTTAATGAATTTGTGATGGGTTTCTGTGTTTTCACCTGCGGGCTCCTGATCTCAATCTCCCATTCCTTCTGCAGTGTTCGCCGGAGCCGATTGTATAACTCCAACTGCCCCCGGAGGCGATTAGACTCCAGTTGACGAGGCCTAGCGTATCCCAGCATGCTCAGTGACTTCGGGGAAGGAGTGATCTGAGCAGGGGATAAGCACAGAGTTGGCTCCGTCTAAATGCCCAGTCCCATCTAAAGCAGCCGTGGACAACTGACTTTAACATCTACTGTGTACTGGGAGCGAGGTGGGCCAAGTTCAGATTGTCAAATCCAAGTGGTAATATTATTTCTGGATGATCTGCAAGGCATCTCTACATTTGAGATTAATGCTGTGCATAGAATGTAAAATGACCGTATGTGGAATTGCTCTTTAATTAACGCCGCACAAAGGTAAATTTATAGGGAAGGGTAATGTGTATCAAAAGACGAATGAGACTCGAATTAAGAGTTTCTAACCTTGAACAGAATCAGAACTGACACGTGGAACCGAACTGCCACCTGCAGTCAAACGTAATCATCTTCCACTGGATTCAGTTTGCATTCGTTGCTAAGTCAGAGAGCGTTAACCTTTTCATCACCCTTTGAGTACTGTGCATCTATTGGGTGTCTCTCCCATACAACCCCCAGGTCAACAAAAGGCCAACTTGACCTGGCCATGGTACAGGTTGTCATGGTACAGTTCTTCGGTGCTTACTCTGAATTAATTGTCACATTACACCATTAAAATTGGAATATAAGGTTAATTTGGTTTAGAATATTCTTTCCTTTAGCTGATACTTTTCTCCAGCAGTTTACAGTGATTTACCCATTTATTCAGCTGGGAATTTTAACTGATGTAATACAGGGGAGGAACTTTTACAGCAGGGTATTATAGCAGGAGGCGGTGTTCAAATCTGGGTCTTTCAAGTTAAAGGAAGGAGCATTAACCACCACACCCCCTGCTGCTCCACATGGGAATCGAATGAATACATATCCAAGTATGCCAAACCCTCTGCCACATTCTGAACCAAAGTGATGTATTATCTTAGAAATCAGCATCCAGTGATGAATCATGTACTGTAGCACCGTTATGATAAACTCTTGATAACAATGGAGTGATGGCCATGATACACTGCCCTGCCTTCCTGTTTTAATAAGCACTTATATATATTTTTATATATAACTACACACTACATAAAATGCTGTATGTGATGCTGAGCATGTAGATCATTTATTAACTTGTTTGGAATTGAGTCTAGGGTGTGTTGTTCTGAAGGGGCACTGTGTGCAACCCTTCTGAATGAGACTTAAACCCAAGACCCATGTCCCTGTGTCACACACACACACTCCAGGATTAGTCCCATTGGCTGTTTACGTGTGTAACGTACTGCATCACACATTCAGGGCTGAGGAGGGGTTTTTTGGTTCCATTTTCTGCAACACTGTTCCGTTTGCTGCGGCGATTCAGACCGGAGGTGGAGGGGAGGGAAGGAGAGGGGTTGGTTGGGATGGGTTGGGATGTGTGTTCGCTGGAGGCCACAACTTGACAGTGAGCATTTTATATAACATGCTTGCAGGAGCTGCAGGAATTGATGTCCTCTGTCAACACATGAAGGCTGGATCAGGCCGGCACTGGTGGCAAGTTGGCAGCACCTCTCCGCAGGGCAGGTTGGGGGCGCTCTTTTTTGGTGGTGACTTCAGAATGATGACAGGGCCCAAAGGTGACTGCTCCTCCCCGTCTCTGTTTGACTTTTACACTCAGTGCTTTCAGCCACGAACGGAACAGGGGAGGCACTCCAAAATTATTCACATCCTTCCTCCCGTTCCTTGCGAGTGCCGCCTCATTCATTTTTTTCATTTCTTTTTCCTTTGAAAACATGCTCAGGCTGACAGTCTGAATATGATCAGTGTCACAATGCACTGGACTTGTGCGGGAAAGGCCGACCGCCAATCACAGAGCAGAACCAGAGCCAGGAACGGCACAACGCATTCAAATTTAATCCTCTTTAAAGCACAATCCCCCTTCTCCAATATACATTTACACACATCTTAAAGCAATACTTAACACTTGTCCACCCTAACACTTAAAAATTATCACATCTTCATATGCATTTAAATGGTTCTTTAAAATTTGAAAGAAATTACAACTTGAATATGATCGACCATTGTGGCCATCCATTGTGTGATTGACCAAACATTTTTTAAAAATTTTTTCATACATTTGATGCAATGTGTTTCCTAATGTACTTAACCACTGTCCTAATATTTGAGCCCAGCCAATGCACAATTTATATTTATTCATTTACATCTATTTACATTTACATTTATTTATTTAGCAGACGCTTTTCTCCAAAGCAATGTGCACCTCATAGAAATTACAATTTGTGCATTACATTAGGAAAAAGAGACATAGTTGTAGACGTGTGATTCTGAAGTACAGTTTGTTTCCTTCACCATATTCACCAACGTTCATCATACAAGTAGCTGTATAAAACTTTACCAGAATATTGCCGATTCCTAATCACCTTCCTGGAAGTTTTTTTTTTTTTTTTGAGACACATATAAACATTTACGTTACGTTGCAGGAGTGGCTCCGTAAAGGACAGATCTGAGGATGATCATAAACATTTATACCTTACATGACCTTACGAGATCATGGGCGAAGTGAGTCTGGAAGAGATGAGTTTTAAGACCCATTTATTTATTCGTTTAGCTGACCTCTTTCTCCAAAGCAACTTACAATGTTAAGGTTACAATTATTACAGTTTATCTGACTAGGTCAACCTTCAAACAGACCTTTAGAGAGCATCATTCCCATCACTACGGCAACCGATAAAAGGAAAAAATTACAATGCCCAGCTGAGATTTTTTTTTAAATAATTCTATTATCTTATTTTTCTTCTACTTTTAGATTTATTTCTGCTTCCAATCTCTTTGATCTCCGTTTTAAGTTCCCAGTTACCTGACTTTAGATGTAATTATCATCTCTGTTGTCATAAACTGAATGACCGTTCAGTCATGACTCTGCTCATTAGACAGCAGGTGGTGTGATGGTGAAAGAACTGGACCGTGAATAAAAAAGCCTCTTCATCTCTCAGATGGGCAACAGCTGCAGCTTGCTTCGGGGATTTACTGGAACTGCTTAGCTTCACTAAATATCCAGCCCTGTACATGTCATTGAGCTCAATGTGAATAAGAACATCATACTGGCCCAAAAATGTAATGCATGTTATGGATGCATTTTATCTTGGGTGGTTTGGCATTTAATTATAGTTCCACGCACGGGTTCTCAAGAATGACTGACTACCATCTTGTGGTCATAATGCAGAGCTACATGTCATGCTGCATTTGCTGTGAGATAATAGATTAAAATAAAACCCCTTGTTTCTTCAAAAAGGCCCATTACTGTCTTGCGCTCTCTTTCCTCAAAGGGCACGTGTGTTTCTGGAATCATTTACCAGGCCATTAGTAAACATCTTGTTTTGTAACCGCGGCTGACTGCGGTGACGTTTGTATGCAGAGGGCCGTGTCATCCCTGCCGCCACTCCAGGTGGAGGTGTCACGGATGGTGGCGGAGGCTGCATGCAGAAGAGCACCAAGGGCACTTTGCATCATGGAGGGAGGAACCAATAATCTTGTAAATCTCTGAAGTGGGGTAGGGGTTTGGAAAGCTCTCAGTGCCATCCCTTTTTGATGGCCATCTCTTTATGCTATACCTGTGTAAATGAGATTAAGAGCAAAAGCAACCAATCAGATTTTGCGCGTGTATTTTATGTGGATACACTCACTCACATTTTCTGTAAACATTGTTGCTGTACTTGCCTGGCTCTGTGTGAGATGTGCTCAGGAGTGGTTTTCCCTCAGGTTTATGAACATCCCCCTTTTGTGGTCCTGATGTACATTCATGCACATTGTCTGTAAGTGTTTGTTGCTGGAATGATAACCCACATGCTCTACTAGACCAATGCTTCTAGGATTTGTGGCCATAATCTTTCCCCTCTGGTCCCTGCACATTATACACCCTCACTTTAACCCAATCCCAATACCTAACCTTTACTGTATTCTATCCCTAGACCCATCCCTTCCCTAACCCGAACCCGAACCCAATCCCTATCCCTTACCCTAACCCTACACCCTTCTCCAAACTAGGGATAAGGATAAGGATAGGGTTTAGGTTAAGCTAGAGAGGTTCTTTCTTAAAAACTCACCACGGTTGTGTTCGATTTTCTCTGGCTTTATTATACTGTTCCTTCTTTTTTGTGTTTCTGGCTCTGTTCCTTTCTCTTTTCTGGGTGTTGTGTACCCAGTTGTATAGAGGTGAGTAAACCCCTTTGTTTTTTGCCATACACTGCTCCCTTCTGTGGAAGTGCATCAGAAGCCAATTTGTACTTATAAAGGTTCAAAATGCTGTGTCCTGGCACCACCCTCTGGTATTTTTAGGGAGGTTACCTAGGATGCAGTCGCTCTTTTGTTTTTTTTTTTTTTTTGTGTCTGTTGCTTTGAGGGTTGGGGGATGAATCAAGGTTAGGGTTGGGGTTAGAAGTGGGGTTAGCTGTGGAGTTAGGAATGGGGTTGGGGTTAGGATATGATACTATCAGACGACCTTTGGGTATCTCCCTGGGTATGGCCCATGTCTCTGGATCCGCGTATATTTTGGGTAGTAAGTAGAATTTGCAGGCTCATGGGATTTCCAGACCCACTAGGTAACCTTTCTGTTTTTTGGTAATATACCCCTTGGCTTCTAGATGGGTCAGTATTGCATCTGTTTTTGTGTTTCTGGGCCCAAGGCGTGTGGGAGTAATTGTAATATAATTACTTAGGTGTAAAAATTAAACAACATGACACATAGTGTTCCTCTGGCCGAACCGGCCTCCCCGACCCGTGGTCTGTTGGTCAACGGCGCTTAACACCTGACTTGTCCCTACCATCCTATACTCGTCAGCCGTGGCTTGCTAGGTCCTGCCCGTTATGCCTCTACCCAGGGCGAGTGACCGAAACATACAGGGTGGGCCATTGAAGGTATCCTAATTCTATCCGTCAGACTGCACCACCAATAAAGCGCTCATAGGTGTCTAAAACACACACAATGTGCAGGAAAGGTTTGTGCTGTCCATCGGAAGCGGCCTGTCTCCGGGGCAACGTGAAACACTGGCTCGTGGATCAGCTTCCCCCCGACGTAGACGACAATCATGATGCACAGCTGTGAATGAACACAGCAACAGCGAGCGCATGTGTCCGCACTCTCTCACACATGAGCATTCTTCGAGTTCGTGCACAGCTCGCGAGATGTGCGTATGAGAAAGTTGGTTGCGCTCCCCCTGTCGGTCCGTGTACGTTCGATTTTTGATTCGAAATTGAAAAACAAAATACAAGTTACGATGCCGTCATTCGTTTTTTGTTTAAAAAATGAAAAACAAATGAATTAACTATGTTTAAAAACCATTTTTGCTCAAAATGTAAAATATTTAGGGGGGTGCGGTGGGTTGGACCACAGTCCTGCTCTCCGGTGGGTCTGGGGTTCGAGTCCCGCTTGGGGTGCCTTGCGATGGACTGGTGTCCCGTCCTGGGTGTGTCCCCTCCCCCTCCGGCCCTCCGCCCTGTGTTGCCGGGTAGGCTCCGGTTCCCCGCGACCCGTATGGGACAAGCGGTTCTGAAAATGTGTGTGTATGTGTAAAATATTTAAAATATGCCTCATTTGTAGTTTCTTGCAGTCTTATTTTTTGACTTGAGTTATTTCGTTTTGTGGAAATTCTTGAACAACCCGGGTGTAAACGAATTGAAAACGCACATAATCCGTCAGCGGATTCATCAAACATGCTGCCTTTGCTCCGAGTTTATTGTTATTTGTTATTCTTATTACTAATTAAGCGCAGTTGTTACAAGAAACATGAAGTTCTATAGTTTACATTTATTTATTTAGCAGACACTTTTCTCCAAAGCGACTTCCAATGAACTCTATGTAGTGTTATCAGCCCACACACTTTATTCACCAAGGTGACTTACACTGCTAGATATATTACTTACAATGGGTCACTCATCCATACATCAGTGGAACACACTCTCTCTGTCACTCATGCACTATGGGCAATTGCCGGCTTTGTGAGTAGCAGATGACTAGGGCAGAGAGGTCAAAAGATTGTAGGAGCGACAGAAGGCTGCTTGCATGAATGTCCTCGACATGCAGGTTGAGGTCACCCAGGATAGTCGTTTTGTGGAAATTCTTGAACAACCCAGGTGTAAACGAATTGAAACCACACATAATCCATCAGCAGATTCATCAAACATGCTGACAAGGTCAAGGTCAAGGATGTCAAGGTCATCTACAAAGAGACCGGGAGGTCTAGGAGGACGATAGAGAACAACCACAATGAGTGTTATTGGGGCGGTGAGAGACATGCAGTTCCAAGGAGGGCAGATCACACAGGTTGAGAGGGAGAACACAATATCCCTCCTAGGAAGAGATGAGTAGACCTGTGGCTCTACCTCTGCCAGAGGGATGAGAGGTGTGGAAGAATGAGTAGTTTGTGGAGAGGGCTGCGGGTGTGGTTGTGTTATCTGGGGTAATCCAGGTTTCTTTTAGGGCCAGGAGGGCCAACGAGTGGTGGGAGGTGTAAACCAGGATAAAGTTAGCCTTCCTCACAGCAAACTGGCAGTTTCAGAATCCCATGAAGAGGTTTAAACGAGATGGATGGCTCGATAGATGAGGATAAACCAGGTTACTGTAGCAGTGGGAGCATCTGGGTCTCTGATGACGGTGATGCTGCATAGTTCGGTTGCTGGAGAGGACTGCTCGACATGTTCCGCGCATGATCCCTTGCGGAACACGATGTTAACAGCAGAATTCAAGTAGTGGCATGGGTAGACTCCCTTGGTTTTGCACCCCAAGTCTTCGTACCTTGAGGCTGCTGCTATGCCTCACCTGCTGCAATCTGAACCAGGCTAATCCACTTCAATTCTGGGCTAGCGGCATTGAGTGGCACCTCTTCTGGCCCATAGGGGTATTGTCCCTTTGGGTCGTGATAGGACCGAGACTGGACATCTTGGTGGGTGTATTATAGAAACTGAAAATAAACTCCAGCCCATCATGGATGACATCTGTCATCCTCTGTACATCACCTTGGTAAAACCCAGGAATACTTTCAGCAACAGACTGGACAGTTGCTGTGTTACCTTGGGCTACCAGAGATCAACTCTACCAGCAGCCATTAAGGGTCTACAACAAGTTCTCATATGGCAGGAGGGTGAACTCTTAATGACAAAGTGACACTGAGCTTCTCTGTGTCCCACCACAGCCTGTGCTACGTGACTTTGCTCATCATCTCACTTCAATCCACTTCTCCTTATGCATGTAACTATGACTTTTTGTTTATTTCCAACTAGGTGGCGCCATCTGTTCACCTCCCTCCCTCCCTCACTCACTCACTCACTCACTCAGTTACTCTGACCAATCGCTTGTCCTGGTCAGAGTCGCAGTGAGCCGGAGCCTATTCTGAAATCACTGGGTAAAAATGAGTGAGTATGTATATATATAGAAGAGGGGTGGGTGGGGTTCCGTTCCAACCTGCCAAGGACAGAAGATCACTGGGCTGCTCCTGAAGCAGACACAGTGCAGCTCTGGACATGGCTAGATGGACACATGGGCACCAGGTAAGACCCTCTTTAACTGACAACCAGAACCTCAACACCTACTGGCAACGCAGGGTGCAGGGCCGAAGGGGGAGGGCACACACCCAGGACAGGATGCCAGTCTGCCCCAGGGATCGAACCCCAGACCCATTGCACAGGGACACCGGCCAAAACACAAACACACACACACACACACACACACACACACTTACTTACTTACTTTCAGAACCGCTTGTCCCATACAGGGTCACGGGGAACCGGAGCCTACCCAGTAACACAGGGCGTAAGGCCAGAGGGGGAGGGGACACACCCAGGACAGGACGCCAGGACGCCAGTCCGCCGTAAGGCACCCCAAGCAGGACTCAAACCCCAGACCCACCAGAAAGCAGGACCTGGTCCAACCCACTGCGCCACTGCACCCCCCTTTGCCTACCTACAGATAAGTGATATTCTCAATTAATTGCTGGGGATTTATGATTTGGACCGATTTAACCAAGTATTTTTTAAAAATTGAGTATAGCTGTGGGGGGGTGCGGTGGCGCAGTGGGTTGGACCGCAGTCCTGCTCTCCGGTGGGTCTGGGGTTCAAGTCCCGCTTGGGGTGCCTTGCGGCGGACTGGCGTCCCGTCCTGGGTGTGTCCCCTTCCCCCTCCGGCCTTACGCCCTGTGTTACCGGGTAGGCTCTGGTTCCCCGTGACCCCGTATGGGACAAGCGGTTCTGAAAATGTGTGTGTGTGTGTGAGTATAGCTGTGTCCAAGACTAGAGGTGCGGTAACGCAGTGGGTTGGACCGGGTCCCACTTCCAAGTGGGTCTGGGGTTCGAGTCCCGCTTGGGGTGCCTTGTGACAGACTGGCGTCCCGTCCTGGGTGTGTCCCCTCCCCCTCCGGCCTTATGCCCTGTGTTGCTGGGTAGGCTCTGGCTCCCCGCGACCCCGTATGGGACAAGCGGTTCAGAAAGTGTGTGTCTGAGACTTACAGAAAGTACCCAGGGGAATAAAGGGATGTGCATTATGTCTTTTATTAGTTTTTCATGCTTCATACCAGAAATAATGCAAATTATATTTATGTGGTGAATTGGCCCGGTCCACTTAGCCAGATAGATTTGTTTCATTCCATTGCAAATGAGACTGTTTAAAACTGCATTTATTTAAGCAAAAAGAAGCAAAGCACAGAAAATGATACAAACACAGCAGTAGCCAAAAATACATTTGAAAAATCATCGGGGTACAGATTACAACATAAAAACACGGAAAAAGATCAAACAAATAAAATGTCACATTTTGACATTTTGAACTATGAAATACTAGGCCCTTAGAAATAAATCTACATCTGTTTTAAAATAGAACTGCTGAAATATAGGATTCTTCCCTCACCGTTTTACTTTGTAGATATGAGTGCCGATGTAATAACTACATGAGATACATTGAAGTTAATCGTGAGGTTGATCGGTTTTAAAGCGAAGTCATGCACATGTGCGGTACGTGCCGAAGCGTTACTCTGACGTGCACTGGGGCCGCCCGTGATGAGCACTAGGAGCGAGGTTCCTCTTCTCTTTTTATTGCGGTGCACAGTGCCCTGGGTTTGGATGGTGCAAAGAAGGACACACCCACGGTGTTCATTGTGAGAGTTTTATTAGAGCACCAGCACATACAGAACCAATACTTTCAGTTCGAGAGCCCCTTTTTCTTCCCCCAACGGCCTGCGCCTTAAACCAGCTTTCTTATTCTTACTGGGTAACACTGTCATCCCATTATTTTCCCCATAAGTCCACCCAGTGGTTGAACACTTTATTTACAATTTTCCCATAATCCAACTATGTACAATAGACCCGTCTTCCTGCCCAAACTCGTAGTAACGCAGGTTGTTACAATATTAGAAAAAGTAAAAGAGAAGCGCATGGTAAAGGAAGCTGTGGCCCCCACTTTCAGCAGGTGGGTAGTAATGCGTTACATTTACAGAGTTACTGTTATTAGGAAGGCTCTAACCCAGGAGAATGTTATGACGAATGTTCACCCGTGATAATTTAACAAATGTTTCAATTCTGATTCTGTGAAAAAAAATAGCATTTGGCAATGTTGGGTTTTGGAGGAAAATAATACCATTTTGTAGTAAATGTGAGCAGTTTTCCATCAATTTTACATTTACATTTATTCATTTAGCAGACACTTTTCTCCAAAGCCACGTACATCTCAGCAAAAAATTTGTGCATTACATTAGGAGAAAGAGAAATAGTTGCAAACATGTGATTCTTAAGTAAACCTAGTTTGTTTCTTTCCACTTGATGCACCGATGTTCATCGCACGAGTAGGTGTATAAAACGCAGGATAGATGAATCCTGATAACCTTCCTACATGTTTTTTTTTTATTATTATAAGGTACACAGACATTTACATACAATACAGGAGTAGCAGCTGTGTAATGCTTATCTGGGGATGGTCATAAAGTTATGGTGCATGAACATTTACACCGTACATGAGCTGGAGAGATCTTTACGGAAGTGGGTACGGAAAAAGTGAGTTTTCATACCCTTCTTGCAAAACTGGGTCAGTTTTGTCCTCTTCCACTTTAAATCTGACTTCTGTCCATGGATGCCTGTTGGAAAAGGAATTCTGAAGGCACATCCATGCACACTTGACACCTGTTGCCATCTTTTTCTGCAGAATGATGTCAGTCATATTATACATAAACCATACTTCCACAACAGAGAAAAAAATAGAGCAAGGTGTTAATTTTTTCTACCGACCAAGCATGTAGGAATTCCATCTTGTCAAGTCTGATTCATTGCAACCAATCACACGGTTGCCTTGGCATGTGAGGGAAAGAAGTGGTCTGGAAGAATCTTGTTTCATATGTCTGCCTGCAGGTTGCAAACACAAGCAAACTCCACACCCTCGATGAGTTGGCCGCAAACCAATGACTACCAGCTCAGGAGCTGCCAGGCACCATCATAACCCACTGATTTGCTCTTATATTGCACTCTGTTCTGAAAACTCTCACTCCACTTTCACAATATAATTTTATTGTGCAAACAGATCATTTTAGTTATTTTTTAACTGCAATAAAGTACCTATATAAAAGACTACATTCAGTTCTTGTTCCTATTTCATGTTGATGACTGCATTGCTAAGTAATTCTAAAATTAGCTAGGCTGAATAACAAGTTTAGAGAATGTGATTAACATTTATTCACTTAGCAGACAACTTACAACACATACTATGTAGTGTACTAGCCCACACACCTTATTCACCAAGGTGACTTACACAACTAGATACTACTCATCCATACACCAGTGAAACACACTCTCTCTGTGACACTCACACACTAAGGGGGACCTGAACAGCATGTCTTTGGACTGTGGGAGGAAACCTACACAGACACAGGGAGAACATGCAAACTCCACACAGACTGAGCAGGGATCAAACCCATGTTCTCACACACCATCCAGGCTAGTCGCTGTGCTGCCCAGTTCTACCTTGATTTGGAGTGTGTGAACTTGCTGGCTTTTTTTCTTTTGTTAGTTATTTGAACAGTGTTACTTTTGTCTTTGTCATTTACTATTGGATGTCAATCATTCACACACACACACTGGGGACGCCAGTCCATCGCAAGGCACCCCAAGCGGGACTTGAACCCCAGACCCAGCGGAGAACAGGGCGAGGTTCAACCCACCGCACCGCGCGGATGTCAATCAGTAGGAAATTATTTCTAATCTAGAGGCTATTTTTTGTGATCCATGTGATTAGCAAATGACAGCTGTCGATGTTTGGATAAACCGGCTTATGCAGTTACTGTGTAGTGTGAAAAAATGTTGAAGTAGTTAATATTTTGAAGTGATTATGTTCTACTAGTCTAGTAGTGTGATGTAAAAGTAAAGACGTTGAGAAAATCATAATCATATGCTGTCTGTTGACGAGATCGATCATGTTGATTGCGAAACGAAACAAAGAAAGTTTCTTGACCGTTGCCGCCCCGACGCACTTTCGTCCGGAATAAACATCACTTTTGCGTCGGACTCAAGGAAGTCTCGAAACTAGCAAGTGTTGCTATGCCTTATGATCATGTCCTAAGGAAGCAACGCAAAGCGTTCGGTGAGACTTGCGTCTCTATGGAGCTGTTCTCCCATCGCCGCTCTTGTCTTGAAAACGTGTCTGAGTTGTAGTACGGATCTCCAGTGGCTCATCGGTTCCAGGGAAAGAAAGGACATTTCTGTCACAGCTCAGTAGAATCAGGTGTGTAAATCATACTAGTCATTTTTTAAATTTAAGATTTAGATTTTCTCAGTTAATTTTAATATTTTATACAATGGGGGCGCGAAGGCGCGTCGGGTTTGGCCAGGTCCTGCTCTCTACTCTGGCGAGTTTGGGGTTCGAGTCCCGTTTGGGGTGCCCTGTAAGGGGCTGGCATCCCGCTGGGTGTGTGCCCCCATTTTCTCAGTTAATTTTAATATTTTATACAATGGGGGCGCGAAGGCGCGGCGGGTTTGGCCAGGTCCTGCTCTCTACTCTGGCGAGTTTCGGGTTCGAGTCCCGTTTGGGGTGCCCTGTAAGGGGCTGGCATCCCGCTGGGTGTGTGCCCCCCCATGCGCTGCCGGGCCAGGCTCCGGCTCGACGCGACGCGATCCCGCTCGGGACAAGCCGCGGCTTCAGCTCGTTCGTTGTGTACAAGAATAAAATAATCAAAATCTCTACTCCCTCACATAAGCAGCACTGCATATTTTCATATATTTGTTACGTGATCTACGAAGTTATGATGAGTCAAGATCCATGGCGACACAGCAAGAAGCGCTGCTGTCTCTCAGCGCCTGGGTGGTGCGAGAGGATGTGGGTTCAAACCTGGCTCAGTCTGTGTGGAGTTTACATGTTCTCCATTTGCCCGTGTGGGTTTCCTCTGGGTGCTCTGGTTTCTTCCCACAGTCCAAAAATGTGCTGTTCAGGTTCACTGGTGTGTGTGTGTGTGTGTGTGTGTGTGTGGAGGAGGAGTGACCCAGTGTATCTAGTGTAAGTCATCTTGGTGAATAAGGTGTGTGGGCTGATAACACTACATAGAGTTCATTGGGAGTTGCTTTGATGAAAAGCATCTGCTAAATCAATAGATGTAAAGATCCCTACAGATGGGTAATTCTTACCAAAGCAGGGTGGGTATTGTAAAGCAAAAGATTGGGTTCAATTGTGTGACCACCATGTCAGAAGGTAGAAGCTCTAACTAGTACACTTTTTGCTGCCCTAGTGCACTTTTATAGCTTTGTTTTAGAGGTAAGCTGTGGTATAAGGTTTCTATATATTTTTAATTTAAATTAATAATCAATACATTACTTCCAGAACCATGGATTTTTAATGCTGATTTTTGTTTCCTTTAATTAGGTGATGGCTCAAAAGGCAAGGACTGTTCTCACGTTAGATGCAGAAACCGTGAATGCGCTGAAGCATGGCATCAATTTTAAGAAAAATCGTGAGGATGGGAAATGTTACATAATTTATAAGGATAACCGAGGTTTGAGAGCTTGCAAAAACCAGTGTAAACATCAAGGAGGACTGTTTATTGAAGATATGGAGGATATAGATGGAAAGTAAGTAGATTAATGTAAAACATGCATGTGCTGCCATATTCTTGATGTTTTTTCTGCTTGTGATGTTCTCAAAAATTACAGACCATAGCAAATGTTGGTTGAGGATTGTGCATAAATGTTTTTAAATGCACAGACAGATCAAAAATGACCCAGCTATTGTCACGCGAAACATACGGGGCCGGGACGGCTGGACCCAAGTGCAGCGTCGTTCGTCCAGAGTCGAGGGGTGAGGCGAGTTCACAGTGTCGGGGACAGGCGAAGGGTCGGTCGATCGGCGGTCAGGATCCGAGGGGAAGATCCATGGGCAAGGTCAGGGGACTTAGTGAAGGGTCGGTTGAGCGGCGAACAGGACAGGAACGAGGACCCGTGGACTTGGTCGGGAAACGAAGCGAGGAGTCGAAAACCAGATAATGTGAACCGAGAGCTAGAGAAGCGTGTGAGAGAAGCGTGTGAGAGAAGAAGGGCGGTTGTCCCTGACAAGATTCCGCAAAGGTATGGGAACTGGGGAGGGTCTTTTAAGGGTGAGTGATCGATTAGGTGCAAGGGCATCATCGGGTGCTGTCGGTTGCGTTGTGGGTGTGGACGTGACAGCCATGTGTTTGTGCTGACAATCGATTAATCATTTTAAGTAGACAAATATAATCGTAGTTAATTGTTTATTTTTTGCAACATGGTGAAAAATGCCCAATTTTATGCTTTAAAGCAAATAATTACCTTGGTGTATTGTAAAATCAGCCTACATTTGGAATCAAGTAAAGCGCTTTAGTGGCTTGTATTTTGAAAATTCATAAAAGAAAATTTTACTGATAATCTTTTTGTTGGTACTATATGTTTGAATAATCTGTTGTTATACTTGCATTTGTTAATACAGCACTGGAACGACTTAAAATGTAGGAAATTAGATATATTGATATGTTGTTTTTCTGCTTTACCCTTTTGCCATGTATAGTGCCTATGAAAAATTACCCCATCCCAGTAATCCTCTTTTATTATTCTGCTTGACTTTTTTACCATGTATAGTCCCTATAAAAAAAATCACCATGTCTCTCTTGGACTTTGGAATAGCTGGACATGTCAATTCATTTTGCTTTATCTGCTGAGCAGAACAGTCCGCTGTACAAAACACAACTGGAAGCTGAATGTATCTTCAATGGAATACGTGAATCCCCCAGACTGCTTCACACAAGATGAGCTGGGTAGATAAAATCTGATTTTATTTTAATGAGCTCTTCATTGAACATGTGCAACATTTTGAAATGTTTATTGAATCAGTGAGATGTACTACTGGATCAGGTAGATGATTTTAAAAACTTTAATTTTTATGACGCATCTCCTCTCCTATCTGCAGAAGTTGTCTGGGTGAATGAAGGTGTCCAGTTAGTTGAATTAAGTCCACCCGATCCTTGGAATGTAGACCCAAAGACCCCAGAGGAACTAGAAGTTGGGGAAGTAACGGTAACTTATAACCACAGCAATACGGTGCTATGAAAAAGAATTTACACCCATCTAATTTGGTCTGTTTTTGCAGTTTTTTTAACATTATTCTTGATCAGATATTTTTGTCAGTTCTATATAACTGTAACCTAAAACGTGATACCAGTGTTGTTTTAATGTCATTTGCTTCATGTGAAAAATAATAAAGTGTGTAGTCCATAGATGTGAAAAATGTATTGCCCCTCGCCAGTCACTATGTGGTTGCACCAACTTTACATGCAATGACAGCAACTAAATGTTTCTTTTTGTTGTTGATCTCTGTGGAGGAATGTAGACTACTACTTTAAGCAGAAATGCTTTAGTTCAGCGTTTGTAGTTTTTCGAGCATTAACAACTCTTTTCAGGCCTTGCCACAACATCTCATTTGGATTCAGGTGAAGATTTTGACTAGGCCTTTTTTTTTCCAGCCTTTCTTATGAATTTAGTAGCTGTCAGATTTCTGCGCACTGACATATGATTGTTGTTTATTTTACTTATTTGTTTTTAGGTGACATATCTGACGCATGCATGCATGGAGCTCAAATGTGGGAGGAAAACAATGCTCTTTGACCCCTGGCTCACTGGCCCGGCATTTGCCAGGGGTTGGTGGCTGCTCCACAAGCCACCCGAAGATTCCTTGGAGAGGCTCTGCCAAGCCGATGCCATCTACATCAGCCACATGCATTCTGACCATCTGAGGTAGGCTGTGTGACACTTGAACAGCTGGTGTTGGTGGTATCATCCAAGTCTCCCAGCAAAGATGATACAATGATAGAAGATTAGCATAACGGTTATGGTCATGAACTTGTAATCTCATGGTTATTAATTCAAGGTCTGCTGCCTCTACTGCAGTTACGGCAACAAGTGAGGTGCTTACCCTGAATTGCTCAAGTAAAAATAACCAAAAACAATACTTAGGTCCTTCATATCCAGCAATAGAATTGAGTCAAATGCTGAGAGTTGTTCTAAATGAATGGTTTTTGGAGAGCTGGTGCACTAATTATGCTTCTTTAGCTACTTTAGCATGTCAGAATAAGGAAAAAAGCCAGGGGAATATCTGATCTCCATGTCACTGTGCTCTGCTTTTCAGTTACCCTTCCTTAAAAACACTGTCTGACCGTCGACCCGATGTGCCTATATATGTAGGAGACACTTCACGCCCTGTCTTTTGGTATGGAAAAACAGTTTTTTTTTCATGTTAACAGTTCTTTACCGAGACCTACATAGTCCCTGTGATGGCCATTGATGATGATTCTTCATTGTACTTTGTTAACAGGTACCTCAGAAGCAGTGGAGTGACACTGACCAACATCAACGTGGTTCCCTTTGGCATTTGGCAGAATGTGAGACACCTTCCATGATAGCGCACAATGCGCTGTAGCATTCAGCTTTCCATTTAAGACCATGTATGTTCTTCTGTTTTCAGATTGACGAGCACTTGCGGTTTATGATTCTGATGGACGGCGTGCACCCTGAAATGGACACTTGCATAATTGTGGAATACAAAGGTACTGCCTGAAATTCCATAAGGCTTATAGTGACTTTCAAGAGACAGGCTGGATATAGTGGTCTTGTGCCTAAATAATATTTATTAAATAAATTACCAAGTAATTTACTGACATTTTATGAAAATCTAGACTCTTTGCATTCAGGGATAATATTGTTTATTATCTGTTTTTTAGCTGATGCCTAGCGGATAACATGAAAAATTATGTGAAAATGATGATTCTCTGAATGAGGGCCTTAAGTAAGGTGTTTACATGTAAGTAAGGCTGCTGAAGGTCAGTTGTTAATTTTGTCAGAATACGTTACCAAAACTCAGGTCACAAGATTCTGAATACGGTGGACTGCACGCAGCCAAACGGGGGTCAGCTTCCCTCTGCTGTGGACCTCATGATGAGTGACTTTGCTGGTGGGGCATCAGGGTTTCCCATGTCCTTCACAGGGGGCAAATATACAGGTGAGATAGGTGCCTACAATTTTTTTTTTTTTTTATTTTTTATTCTTAACATTTACCTTAACATTATTTTATGATTAGTTGTTTCCACACTGACTATAAACGCAAGCGCACAGTTTGATTGTATCCTCCACTGGAGGTACCTGATTTTCCCAGAATGTTTGGGAACTACTGTACATAAATGGCATATTGGTTCAAAAAGAACTTACTTTTTACGTAATTTTACATTGTAGGTTTGCGAGTCTATTGGGTTTTTACAGAGTGAGCCACATGATTATATACATGATTTCATATTCACAGTTTCATATCATAGGTGTTGCAGTCATCCCTGGTCTACCCTATAATATTATTGCATCAAAATGTGATGATGACGTGAAACTTGCAAATTGCGTGCATATTTCAGAGACGTGGAAAGCAGAGTTCATCAAGAATGAAAGAAAGAAGCTTCTGAACTACAAAGCTCAGCTGGTCAAGACCTTACAGCCCAAGATTTACTGTCCTTTTGCAGGCTATTTCATTGAAGCACACCCATCTGACAGGTATTGCTAAAAAATTTGTACAGTGCTTTCCCTGTATGTAAGTTGCTGTCTTCACTAATGTTGGTTGATACAAAAGAAAGGGGTGGAACATATTTAAATCTGAAGGTTGTTTAATGAGCCCAAGGTGTTGAGCTAAAATTAGTAACACGGAGTAATTTAACCATTTATACAGCTGCATAATTTATACTATAACAGTTTAAGGTAAGGAACTTGCTCAAGTGTACTACAGGAGGAGGCGGAACTTAGAAATCTGAGTCCTTTAGCTGTAAATTGGCAGGTCTGGCCACTAACTCACTTCCCTGGCAGTCCACCTCACTAATTTATATAATTCAATATATACCAAGGAATACCACATTTTACCGCAAATAGTCCTACATTTGTTAAGTTAGGTTAAGTGCCATCGACTTGGGTTGAGTCATGGTGGCTTGATGAATTAAAGATCTAAAGAGAAATCGGTTTTGTAGTATTTTGGTGAGCTCTTCCAGTGTTGTCTCCGTCCCCATTGTTGTTGTCAATGTATCGAGCCATCTCATTGCAGGTCTTCCTCTTCTCCTTGTTCCTTCAATCTTTCTGGTCATGACATCCTTCTCTAATGATTGTTCACTTCTAATCGTATGGCCAAAGTATGATAGGCGTGAATTCATTCACTGAGCTTCAAGTGACGTGGTCGGCTTTCTCTCTTCTACAATAGACTTGTTTGTTCTTCCAGCTGTCCACGGAACACACAATATTCTTCTGCAACACCAAAATTCAAGTGAATCTATCTTCTTTCTGTCTTTGTTTCCGCACCATCAAACTTTCACACCCGTAGTTTACTATTGATAATACAAGCGCCCGAACAAGCCTAACCTTGGTCTGAATTGTTACGCCTTTGCTTTTGAATACCTTATCGAGAGCTTTCATTGATGTTCTACCTAGAGTAATCCTACAGAGAATTTCTTGACTGCTAGTTGCTTCATTGTTTACATAAGAGTCCAGCAGGTTGAAGTTTCTTCCCCATCAAGCTCAAAGTTCTCAATATTTCCGTAGTCATAATTTTCGTCTTTTCGATGTTTAGTTCTAGACCCGTATTACGTCTTTTGGTTTTCACCTTCCATAATAAATATTGCATGTCTTCCTTGCCTTTAGTTGACAACGTATCATCAGCGTGTCGCAAATTGTTTTATGTTTCTGCCTCCCAACGCTTACACTAACTCGTTCTTTTGATAAGTTAGCTCTACGAAATATTGCTTCAGCATACAAGTTGAAAAGGTAAGGTGACAGTATGCACCCCGCCTCATTCCTCGTTATATTTTAAACCGGTTTATGTTGCCATAATCAGTGCGTAGTGCAGCTTCTTGATTTTCATATAGATATCTAATTAGCTGAATTATGTGCTTTGGTATTCCCATCTGTGCCAGAGTTACTCACAATTTGTCATGAGCAACAGTCAAATGCCTTGCTGTAGTCAATAAAGCAGAGATAGATAGGCCTTTGATATTCCTTGGGTACTTTAGTGGGTATTATCCTACATTAGTAGCCAGTCACATATCTGCTGTTGATCAAGACCGGCGAATACTGAGGCACATTCGTGCTGATTTGTTTTTGTATGTATTCGGCTTCATTCGTTAGTAGAATTTTTTAAAGAAAAATTGAATCCACTTGTAATAACATACAGACTGGAAATTTCACTTCACGTAGTCTGTGTTCTTAATCCCCGCACTTCCTGTAACACTAATTTAGCTGAATCTACCCACAGATACATTAGAGAAATCAATATGAAGAATAGCGCAGAAGAACTCAATGCACTTACCAGGAAACTTAACCCGTCCATTAAAACCTGGACCCCGAAGCCAGGCTCTGTACTGGATCTGAGTCTAGCTTTGAAGGACCCCTCCAGCAGGTAGGTATCTCTGCAACTGTTTCACCCTTATTACCCAGATGTGAAAGGTTTTTTTGTGCATGTGTGTAAGGTTTAGGTCATTTCCATTCATTAATTTTATTTTTACCAGCATGGCCATTACTGACCCCCCTCCCAACACGCAGCTCTATATGAATAAATGGGAATTTGATCTTTACATGGATGAGATCAACAGTGTCATCACTGATGACATATTTAAGCACAAGAACTGGATCCAGTTTTATTACAGATGGGCAGATTTCAAGGACTACAATCTTGTTGTGAGGGTAACTAAACACTTTTTATTTCTAGTTTCTTTGAGTTCTATACTTTTTTACTCGGGCTAATTTTATATATGCTTCTCTGTCGTGTGCTGTCTTTTCTTACTCTAAAGAGGAACTGATGTATATTCTGTTCATACAGGAAAGCAGTTTTTCACACATCCCAAAATAAGACATTGACAATCAGTTCGTATTTAGAGTAAGAAAAGACATCACATCAAAGCAGACCAACATACAATCTTACTTGTTTTTCTGATAATACTGCATGTTTCCTAAATACATTTGAGATGAGTACTTGCTCTGAAGAAGGTAATTTTTTGATTATTAGATTAGCAGACTCTTAAGCCCTCTGTGTCAGCAAAAGAATTATAAATGCCTTATCTGATGCCAGGTCATTGAAACAGATGAGGACTTCAGGCCTTTTCCTAATGGTTATGACTACTTTGTGGACTTCCTGGACCTCTCCTTCCCTGGTCAAAGGCCAGAGAGAGATCATGCCTACCTCGAGGTAGATATCACTATTTAACACACTGCTAAATTGAGCATCTGTGACTTTTGCTTCATAAGTACATCATTTAGTGAGCACAGTATCAGTATAACTACATAAAATATAAACATATTCTGTTCTGAAAAAGATGCTGCAGGGGTTAGCTGGTAGCATAGTGGTCCAAGCTGTTGCATTGGGACCCAAAGGTTGCAGGTTTGATCCCCTCCTCTGGTTACAGTATCCCTGAGCAACATACTTACCTGAAAGTTGCTCCAATAAGATTACCCAGCTATGTAAATGAGTACCTAATTGTATATAGACTAACATTGTAAGTCATTTTGGAGAAAAGTGTTAGATAAATGTAAATGTGTGGACTAATAATAAAAGGCCATATTCTATAAGAAATAGCTATGCTAGGAAGGCTTGGAAAGTTTAATTCTGGGCCATTTGTTGTTCAAATCTCGAATCTAGGGGGTGTAATCTTTTGAAAAAACTCAGACAAATCATGAGAAAGATTCTGGAACAGATAAAGAAAATGGGGTAATGTGTTAATCATAATAAAAGCAGCCAGGTCATGTCTCTTTTCTTAATCAGGAGTGAATTATTTAAATACAAGGGTAACAGAAATTCCCATAAATGTAAAGTCTTGAGTTTGCCAGCTGAAAAGGGTAGTCCCAGTCAAAAACAGGAGTGTTCAGTAGGGTTTCCAAAGATTTATCCAGATTAATGCTGTAGTATTGGTTTGCTATAATGAAAAATAGGGGTGTAACAATTTACTGGGCATTTGGAGGAGCCAACGGAGTTCAAGGCAGTTATACGCAAGCATTTTGCGGTTACATTAGGCTAGCTTGAGCGCTGCCATGGGCACATCCCCCCCATTGTTATGCCTTTGACAGGGTAACATGTTCAAGGTAGTTTTGACTGAGGTTTTGAAATTTAGGGGGGCGCGGTGGCACAGCGGGCTTGGCTGGGTCCTGCTCTCTGGTGGATCTGGGATTTCAGTCCCACTTGGGGTGCCTTGTGATGGACTGGCGTCCCATCCTGGATGTGTCCCCTCCTGTCACCTTTACATCAGATAAGGCTTTATTACTTCCAATAGATTTTGGCAGAGGTGCAACTATAGATGCAGATTGTACTGAGGGTGGCCCTTCTGCAAATTTAAAAAAAAAAAGTTATATAATAAGCCATTTTTACTAACTACCACAGAGTTAGAGAATAAAAGTTTGATTAAACTAATAAACTCCTTCATAACAGCAACTAAAAACATTTTATACAGAACATGTTCAACATTAACAGGGAAGCCAAATGTTCCACTAAAACTTCAGTTTTTTTCTCTAGAATTGCCCTGGAAAAAAGCTTCAGGGTAGTTAAGGTGAAATTTCAAGCATCAGGTGGTATATCCATCCATCTTCCTCCGCTTATCCGGGGCCAGGTCGCGGGGGCAGTAGTCCAAGCAGAGTCCCCCAGACTTTCTTCTCCCCGCACACCACCTCCAGTTCCTCTGGGGAAACCCCAAGGCATTCCCAGGCCAGCTGGGAGACATAGTCTCTCCAACGTGTCCTGGGTCTGCCCCGAGGCCTCCTCCCAGTGGGACATGCCCGGAACACCTCACCAGGGAGGCGTCCAGGAGGCATCCGGAACAGATGCCCGAGCCACCTTAACTGGCTCCTCTCGATGCAGAGGAGCAGTGGCTCTACTCCGAGCTCCTCACCCTATCCCTAAGGGTGCGCCCAGCCACTCTGCGGAGGAAACTCATTTCTGCCGCTTGTATCCGCGATCTCGTTCTTTCGGTCATAATCCAGAGTTCATGACCATAGGTGAGGGTAGGAACGTAGATCGACCGGTAAATTGAAAGCTTCGCCTTACGACTCAGCTCCTTCTTCACCACAACAGACCGGTACAATGACCGCATTACTGCGAACGCCGCACCGATCCGTCCGTCAACCTGCCGCTCCATTTTTCCCTCACTCGTAAACAAGACCCCGAGATACTTGAACTCCTCCACTTGAGGGAGGAACTCCCCCCTGACCTGGAGGGGGCAATCCACCTTTTTCCAACTGAGAACCATGGCCTCGAATTTGGAGGTGCTGATTCTCATCCCCGCCGCTTCACATTCGGCTGCAAACCTCTCCAGTGCACGCCGTAAATCTTGACTTGATGAAGCCAACAGGACCACATCATCCGCAAAAAGCAGAGACGAGATCCTGCGGTCACCAAAACAGACACCCTCCATTCCCTGGCTGCGCCTAGAAATTCTGTCCATGAAAATAATGAACAGAATCGGTGACAAAGGGCAGCCCTGGCAGAGTCCAACATGCACCTGGAACAGGTCTGACTTACTGCCGGCAATAGGAACCAAGCTCCTGCTCCGGTCATACAGGGAACGAACAGCCCATAGCAGCGAGCCCTGGACCCCATAATCCCAAAGCACCCCCCACAGGATCCCACAAGGGACACGGTCAAATGCCTTCTCCAGGTCCACAAAACACATATGGACTGGTTGGGCAAACTCCCATGAACTCTCCAACACCCTAGTGAGGGTATAGAGCTGGTCCAGTGTTCAATGGCCAGGGCGAAAACCGCATTGCTCCTCCTGAATCCGAGGTTCGACTGTCGGTCGAATTCTCCTCTCCAGTACCCCGGCATAGACTTTTCCAGGGAGGCTGAGGAGCGTGATCCCCCTATAGTTGGAACACACTCTCCGGTCCCCCTTCTTAAAAAGGGGGATCACCACCCCGGTCTGCCAGTCCAGAGGCACTGTTCCCGAACTCCACGCAATGCTGCAGAGGCGTGTCAGCCAAGACAGCCCCACAACATCCAGAGACCTGAGAAACTCGGGGCGGATCTCATCCACCCCCGGAGCCTTGCCACCGAGGAGTTTTTTGACTACCTCAGCAACTTGAGCCAGGGTAATGGACGAGTCCCCCTCCAAGTCCCCAGTCTCAGCTTTCTCTATGGAAGGCGTGTCGGAGGGATTGAGGAGATCCTCAAAGTACTTCTTCCACCGCCCAACGACATCCTCAGTTGAGGTCAGCAGCGCACCACTTCCACTGTAAACAGTGTTGTCGGAACACTGCTTCCCCCTTCTGAGTCGCTGAACGGTTTGCCAGAATCTCTTTGAGGCCAACTGAAAGTCTTCCTCCATGGCCTCACCGAACTCCTCCCAGGCCCGAGTTTTTGCCGTGGCGACTGCCAGAGCCACGTTCCGCTTGGCCCGCTGGTACCCATCAGCTGCCTCAGGAGTCCCATGAGCCAGCCAGGCCCGATAGAACTCCTTCTTCAGCTTGACGGCATCCTTTACCTCCGGTGTCCACCACCGTGTTTGGGAATTGCCGTCGCGACAGGCGCCGGAAACTTTACGGCTGCAGCTCCGGACCGCCGCCCCGACAATGGAGGTGTCCCCAGTCTCCCTCGGGACCTGGTTGAAGCTGTCGGAGATGGGAGTTGAAAACCTCGCTGACAGGGGCCTCCGCCAAACGTTCCCAACACACCCTCACTATGCGTTTGGGCCTGCCAGGTCTATCCAGCTTTTTCCCCCGCCATCGAATCCAACTCACCACCAGGTGGTGATCAGTGACAGCTCAGCCCCTCTCTTCACCCGAGTGTCCAAGACATATGGCTGAGATCAGAAGAAACGACTACAAAGTAGATCATCGACCTCCGATCTAGGGTGTCCTGGTGCCACGTGCACGGATGGACATCCTTATGCTTGAACGTGGTGTTTGTTATGGACAAACCTTGACTAGCAGAGAAATCCAATAACAACTCACCACTCGGGTTCAGATCAGGGAGACCGTTCCTCCCAATCACGCCCCTCCAGGTGTCACTGTCGCTGCCCATGTGGGCGTTAAAGTCCCCCAGTAGAACGACAGAGTCCCTAGTGGGAGCGCTTTACAGCACGCCCCCCAGGGACTCTAAAAAGGCCGGGTACTCTGCACTGCCGCTAGGCGCATAAGCACAAACGACAGTGAGAAACCGTTTCCTGACCCAAAGGCGCAGGGAGACGACCCTCTCATTCACCGGGGTAGACTCCAACACATGGCGGCTGAACTGGGGGGCTATTAACAAGCCCACACCGGCCCGCCGTCTCTCACCCTGGGCAACGCCAGAATAGTGGAGAGTCCACCCCTGGTCGAGAAGAGTGGTTCCAGAACCCAAGCTGTGAGTGGAAGTGAGCCTGACTATATCTAGACAGTATCTCTCAACCTCCTGCACCAGCTCAGGCTCCTTCCCCGCCAGTGAGTCCAAGTCCCAAAAACCAGAGTTGGAGCCCGAGGTTTGGGTCGCCCGGGCACTCGGCCCCGACCACCGCCCAAATCACAACGCACCGGCCCCTTACGGTCTCTCCAGCAGGTGGTGAGCCCACCGAAGAGTGGCTCCACCTCATGGCTTCAGGCTGAGCCCAGCCAGGCCCCGTGGGCATAGACCTGGCCACCAGGCGCTTGCATGCGAGCCCCCCCCAAGGCCTGGCTCCACGGTGGGCCCCAGGGTGGCCCCATACCGGGTGGGGTAAATGAAAACCTTGATTTAATAGTCATCATAAGGGGCTTTTGAACCGCACTTTGTCTCGTCTTTCATCCAGGACCTGTTTGCCATGGGAGACCCTACCAGGGGCATATAGCCCTAGGCAACATAGCTCCTGAGCTCATTCAAGCACTCAAACCCCTCCACCACATTAAGGTGGCGGTTCAAGGAGGGGATCAGGTGGTATACACACACACACACACACACACACATTTTCAGAACCGCTTCTCCCTTACGGGGTCACGGGGAACCGGAGCCTACCCGGCAACACAGGGCGTAAGGCCGGAGGGGGAAGGGGACACACCCAGAACGGGACGCCAGTCCGTCGCAAGGTACCCCAAGCGGGACTCGAACCCCAGACCCACCAGACAGCAGGACTGCGGTCCAACCCACTGCGCCACCGCACCCCCCTCAGGTGGTATAGTAATTAAGAAAATCATTTATAACCAGAAGGTTGCTGGTTTGCTCTTATTACAAAGGATATTCTTAATATCTGCATGAAACATCCGGATGTTTAAATGTGTGGGGTTTAAAAAAATGTCTACCATGTTCATTCATGTTTCTGAAGATAAAGAATAGAGTTGGAGTGATGCGTTACATAGTGAAGAATGGCCTTCTCTGGGACAGTCTCTACATCGGCTTCCAGAACCGGATCAGCCGAGATCCAGATATGTTCCACTTCCGGTGAGATCCTTCATCTTCTGCTACAGTAGACTCTTCAGGAGCAAATTTGTATGATCCTGAAGATTTCAAGTCTGATACAATATCTGAGGTTATAAGATGCAGAGAGAAGAACAATCAAGGTCCATAAACTTTAATTCCATCAAAACTACATTTTAATTTTGTAAGACTGAATGAGTCTTGTTTATGTAAACATTTTATGGAATAGCTCTAGAAATGGGTGTAACACCATCATGTAGCAACTCTTAGAACTCAGCCCTCTTCATCCATTGTGTTGGTATCTTTGGCTTTGTTTATACTTGGTACTCCCATCAAAATAATCCATGTTTACTAGAATTTTCACATTCAAATTCCTCCTTAGTTGAAATTAATTTACTGATCGCAGCAAAACCGCTTTACTCACAAGCATGTGCATCTTCATCTGCATCTTCATTTACATTTATTTTTATTCATTTAGCAAATGTAAACGTAAATGTGTTCTCAGCCTGTGGGGAGATTTTTTAATCACTATTATTTGAACAGAATTTATCATGATTATCTTCTATGTTTCACAGCCTTCTGTATTATAGTTTTTGGTGTATTCTTTACTTTTTTGTTCTTCATACCTTCAGTTTCTGGAATCACTTCCAAATAAAGCTACCAACCAAAAGACCAGACTGGAACTTGTTCCTGCTGCAGGAAACATCAGTCCCAGTGCAAGCAGATTCTCACAGATAATGTGCAAGTTGATTTAAAATTAATCTCATCACCTATTGTTCAGGTAATAATTACTGAGAGTTAAATATTGGTTCTACCGGTGTAAATCTACTGTAGACAAATATTTAAAGTGGATAAGTGTGCAATTTAGTAATTTATGCGTCATTATGGATAGTGTCATTTTTTGTTTTCTTGCATTTCTATTATAATTTTAATGAAGTTGTACTGCAATGGCCTTGCCTATATATGTACAATGATCAGTTCCATTGTCAGTGTATGATTCACAATCTCAGTTGCTAATGCAATCCTGTGAGGAAAACATGAGTTTTATTTTATTTGACTTTAGTAGTGGATCCCATTGTACCGTTGTCATATGTTTACTGACATTTTATTGCTGCAACAAAAAAAAAGGAAATGAATGTGAAATGTAATAAAACTGGTTAAGAGAGGAGAGTAAAATCTGGTGGCTGACTGTGTCAAATGCTATAGACAGGTCAAGGAGGATGAGGACCAAGGAGAGGGAGGTTGTGCTCGCTGACTGGAGAGCATATGACACTGCCAGGAGCACTGGAGACACTGCAGGAAAAATTGACTGTGTTCAGACAAACTGGTGAACTTGTAAACACATAGCCTAGCTTAATCTAGTGCATGAAATGCATTTCTTAGAACGTCTTTTCACTAAATTAAGCCCATTACATTTATACATCGCTTATTGCTAAACAGCAGTTCAACATGCAATAATGAAAGCAGAAAAGCAGCAGAACATTTACATTTAGTCATTTAGTAGACACTTTTCTCCAAAGCAGAGCAGCAGTGGTGTGGTGGTGAGGCGGGCTTGGCTGGGTCCTGCTCTCTGGTGGGTCTGGGGTTCGAGTCCTGCCTTGGGGTGCCTTGTGCTGGACTGGCATCCTGTTCTGGGTGTGTCCCCTCCTTCTCCAGCCTTGCCCCCTGTGTTGTCGGGTTAGGCTCCGGCTCACTGTGACCCCTGCTTGGGATAAGCGGTTTCAGACTGTGTGTGTGTGTATTTACAGGGGTGCTGTTTGCTACATACATCTTCAGTTACATTTATAGTGAATATACATGTTATATTGCGGTTTGCTATACAGCATGCTCAGATGAGATAGTTACAGGTATGTAAAACAGTGCATGAGTGTGCTGCCTGTACATATGTATTACACAGTGCGTTCTAGTGCTAATTCTAGTGTGTTACAGTGCGAGATGGGCTATACAGTGTGTTCAGGTAAGTTAAATACACACATGCTGTATATAGTACACACAGCTAAGTTATAGTTACAAGTGTGCAATATGTACACATGGGCAATACATACAGGTGCTTCGTATATGTTGGTGTTTTATACTGACGTGTTTTTACAGTGTGTAGGGATGTGCTATATTTACATGAGTTGTGCTGGTTAGCGCACCCAAGGCTTTCTCCTCTGTCTCCTCTTGTGGCACATGCAATCACCCCCTTATATTCTACGTACGTCACCCAAATTCAACCAGTTGCAACTATTACGTTCTCCCGCTCAAACACCCGGTAATGCGGGTCGTTACATTATGCTATCAGAAGCAATTTCAGTTTCCTTTTTAAAATTCTGCCTTGGTTACTTATAAATTACAATCAGAAAGTTAAAAAGGGGGATACAAATGTTTGAAGTTTCAGCTCAGGCAGTGTATCAGTTTTAGAGGTTTCAGGATATATTTTAATCATTTAATGGTTAGCGCGTCTGCCTTTGGACTCTTGGGTTGAAGGTTCGAATTCCACCTCCTGCTGTAGTATCCTTGAGCAGGGTAGTTATGCTGAATTGCTCCAGTAAAAATGACACTGCTGTACAACAGGGTAAATAACAGGGGGTTTTTACTGTAAGTCACTTTGGAGAAATGTGTCAGAAAAAAAAACCTGTTACATTACCCAAAGGCTAGATGTGAAAATTACGCTTAAAACTACAGGAAGAACAAACCACTATGGTATCCCCTAAATGCAGTAACATACAAGCAGTCCCCAGATTATTACGAATGAGTTCCGTTCCTAAGTCTGTCTTTAAATCGGATTTCTACGTAAATCAGAATAGTTAACTCAGGTTCGTGTCCAACGTCAGTTAGTCAAATGTTTGTCTCAGTATATAGTATATCATGTACCTTTCTATGCATAAAAAACATTAAAGAAACACTTCCAGATACACTAAAACATCTTTAACATAATAATACAGTAAATACACACACACACACACATTTTCAGAACCGCTTGTCCCTTACGGGGTCACGGGGAACCGGAGCCTACCCGGCAACACAGGGCGTAAGGCCGGAGGGGGAGGGGACACACCCAGGACGGGACGCCAGTCCGCCGCAAAGCACCCCAAGCGGGATTCGAACCCCAGACCCACTGGAGAGTAGGACTGTGGTCCAACCCACTGCGCCACCGCACCCCCTTAATACAGTAAATAATACAATGTAATTATGTAATGATAATGATTCTATGATATGTGATTATGATGATAAATAAATACATAGAAATATGTAATAATAATAAATGTAACTACAGTATTTATAATGGAGAGAGACAGAAACAAATCATAAATGTTACTGCAGTATTCATAATAGAGAGAGAGAGGAGGAGAGAATGTGTGTGTGTGTAGGTATAAAGAACATTAAAGAAGCTTTAATGTTCACTTTTCCAATGGCAGTTAACCTTTTTCTGATTGCTTTATTATTTCCACTTTACTTTCAATCCTGATCGTTTTCCTTTTCTTTGATGCATCACCATCACTTGCATCACATGTACGCTTGGAGCCATAGTTACGAGGGTAAAAACAAAAAAAATTAAAGCCAAATACAGCAATACACACGAGACACTGTTAACAGCAATGTGGTCCATGTCATACTGAGCAGGCAGGAGAATGAGGTGCGTGTGTGGACCCAGTCATGAGATCTTTATTGTCAGTACACAAGGGAGCGGGCAAAGGCATGGGTCAGTCAATGCACAAACATTGCTCTTGGGGAAAATCCAGCATCATAGTCAAGGAAGTGAGTGACAAGGGGAGTTTTAGTTTCTCTAAAGCAACTTATAATGGATACTATGCAGTGTTACTATCCCACACACCTTATTCACCAAGGTGACTTACACTACTAGACACACTACTTACAATGAGTCACTCATCCATACATCAGTGAAACACTCTCTCTATCACTCACACACTACAGGGAACCTGAAAAGCATGTCTTCAGACTGTGGGAGGAAACCCACGCAGACACGGAGAGAACATGCAAACTCCACACAGACTGAGCAGGGATCAAACCCACATTCTCTCACACCACCCAGGCACTGTAAGACAGCAGCACTACTCTCTGAGTGAGCCTGCCACCCCAAGCTGATGCAAGTGTTGGGAGCTGTGGACATCAGGAGCGGGAACAAGGGTTTGAGAAGAACGAGGGAATTGGAAGGTTGGCTAGGTTGTCCTGGGTTCACTCGAGCACTGGAGAGATGGGTTTCTCAAATGAGATTCCGCAATCAGGCTAAGCAGGTGCAGCTTCTTTAGAGTCAGTTGCTTATTTGTCAATTGTACATTTACACTGGGTGCACTGGGCATTGAAATGCTTGTGACAAGGCTCAGATTCAGACATTGACAGTGCAAGCACGTATTAGACATGAACAAAGAATGGTTGAGATGATGCTGCAATGCAGTAGATAAATGAAAATGAAAACAGTGGTGGGCAAATGGCATAGTAAGAGTGACGTGCTTAATAAGTAAGGCAGAACAATAAATACAAGTACAATAAATAGTAAAACTGAACAGTAAATACACACACACATTTTCAGAACTGCTTGTCCCAGACAGGGTCGCGGGGAACCGGAGCCTACCCGGCAACACAGGGCGTAAGGCCAGAGGAGGAGGGGACACACCCAGGACGGGACACCAGTCCGCTGCAAGGCACCCCAAGCGGGACTCGAACCCCAGACCCACCAGAGAGCAGGACCCGGTCCAACCCACTGCACTACCATGCCCCCACTGAATAGTAAATAGTAAATACTGAATAGTAAATGTCTAGGTGTCCGGAAGTGGCAGTAATAAAGTGTCGCAGTGCTAGATGTAGGACTATTGGCTGTTAAGTATGGCTCCAGGGTAGAAGCTGTTTTTCAGTTTGGTTGTCCGTGATTGGATGCAAGAGTAGCGTCTGCCAGATGGCAGTGTCGGAAACAGGTGGTGAGCAGGGTCAGTGCAGTCCTTAATGATATTCCGGGCCTTTCTTAAACAGCATGTTTGGTAAAAATCCTGTAAGGGCGGAAGTGTATTTCCAGTGCTAAGCTCAGCTGTTCTCATTACTCTCTGAAGAACAGCTGCCATAGCATACAGTGATGCAGCCCATCTGAATGTTCTCTATTGTACAGCGGTAGAGATTTGACATGATGCCAGAGGAAATGCCAAACCTCTTAAGCCTCCACAGGAAGTAGAGATGTTGATGGGCTGCTCTCACTACTGTGTCTGTGTGGAGGCTCCAAGAGAGATCCTTGGAGATGGGTAGACCAAGGAACTTGTAGCTCTTAACTCTCTCCAACTTCACCCCATTGAAGTGGATAGGAGCTTGATCCCCTCTTTGTGACTTCCTGTAATCCACAATCATCTCCTTGGTCTTGCTGACATTCAGAGAGAGACTGTTGTCATCACACCATGTTGACAGTGCTCTGACCTCCTCTCTGTAGGATCTCGTCACTGGTGGTGATGAGTCTTAGGATGGTTGTGTCATCAAATGTGAAGATGATGTTGGAGCTGTGCTTAGCACAGCAGTCACATATGAACAGGGAGTTCAAGAGGGGACTGAGCACACAATCCTGTGGGGCACCAGTGCTGAGTCTGAGTGTGGAGGACGTATGGCTGTCAATCCTGACCACCTGGGGTCTGCCCATCATGAAGTCCAAAATCCAGTTACACTGGTAACTGTTAAGTCCCAGATCCTTCAACTTGGTTATGAGTTTGGTAGGGATGATGGTATTGAAAGCAGAGCTATAATCAATGAACGATTAGGACTAGTAGGTATCTGTCTTCCAGGTGTTTCAGGGCAGCGTGCATGGCCTTTGCAATGGTGTCGTCAGTGGATCTGTTAGAGCGGCAAGCAAACTGATATGGGTCCAAGGTATTTTGTAGAGAAGAGCAGATGTGGGATTTCACGAGATACTCAAAGCACTTCATGATGATTGATGTCAGTGCTACAGGGCAGTAGTCACTGAGGCAGGAGACAGCAGTTCTCTTGGGAACAGGGATGATGGTGGTCTGCTTGAAGCATGTGGGGATCACTGTTAGACTCAAAGAGAGATTAAAGAGGTTAACGAAAACATCCTCTAACTGGTCAGTGCAGGCACTCAGGACACGTCCGTGGATGCCATCAGGTCCAAGAGCCTTCCGAGCATTGACTCTCTTAAAGGCCCTCCTCACTTCGGGTGTAGTTAGAGCCAGAGGGCAGGTGTCATGGTCAGCAGGTATTTTTTCAGCAGAGAATGTATTTCCTGCCTCAAAGCGAGCGTATAATGTGTTGAGCTCATCTGGTAAGGAGGCAGACGTAGGCACATCACTGCTTTTTATCTTTATACCCCGCTGCTCTGATTTCGGGCAGCTGCGGACGTTGGGGGTAAGGTCGTGGGTGTGACAGTGACAGTCCGACTGAAAAGAACAAAATCTTAGTCCTGCCTCGGGCTCACATGCCAACAAGCCAATAAACCGCTGTAGACGCGCAATGTTTTGATGCGCGTCACAAAATAGAGCCAGTTTGTCATTACGAATCACTGCATGTAACTCGAATTTTTAATATAGTAGGCTTTATGGGGGAGGGTGGTTCCTAAGTATGGGTTGGCCGTTCGTAAGCCGGGGACTGCCTGTAGATATTATACAGAACTAATCAAAACTTGCGATTTCATATCAGGTTTCATTAGAACTTATTCTTTCACGGCTGGCTGGAATTCTAAAGACTGGGGCCACAAAACAGCTTGTGTACACAGATCTAGAGTCACAGCCAAACATATTGATATCCTTGAGCTTCTTACAAATAACTGAATTTCTTGTAAAAATAAGTAGAAATTCACCAGGTATTTGTATCTAGGCTCCACAATCCTTTATTTTATTGGTAATATTACAGAACCTATATTTTTGATTTTGAACTTAACATATCAGTTTAAATGAAAAATAAAAAAGATTTTGACTATCAGTTTTGGTTAAGGACCTTGGGAAAGGGTATTACAGCAGGAGGTGGGACTCAACTAGAATTCTTCAAGCCTAAAGGCAGCAGCTTGAATCACTACACCACCTGTTTTTGAGTCAATCTAGTCAGTCAAACGCCCACATATGTCTCATGCAGACAGGAGAAGAGATGAATATTTTCTGGAGCCATGGACCTTAGGTATCAAGTGTCTGAGAGACAAAAAGTAGCAAGAAATTATTCTAAAAATAAAATATTCCTATCAGAAGACTAATGTGATAGCAGAAAGTGAGGCTCACTTTGAGCTCAAGGTAAACAGTGAAAGATGTTTTCATTACGTATAACTAAGTCCTGCAGGGTGTAGAGTCTATTCCAATCACATATGTGATCGGACTGTGGGAGAACACCAGAGCATCTGGAGGAAACCCACGTAAATGTGCAAATTCCACAGACTGATCCAGATTTAAACCTTTGTCTGAATCCACAGCCCACGAACTGTGAGGCACCATTGCTACCTGCTGTATATCACCAAACACGTGACCCACTGTGGCTGTTTCTTCTGTATGTATATGGAAATGTTTTCAGCAGGACCATCAATTAGCACCCTGGCTCTAAGCTTATAGAGTATCTGGATGTTTTCCTGAGAACTACAAATGCTATGAATATTTTTTTTTACTAGGAATTTCTACAAAAAGACTTCTTTGAGAGTAAATCTGGTCATTCATCTCCCCTTCCTGTGGGCACCAGGGTTTTTCCATCAGTACATATCATTTTCCACTACAAAAGTTTCAAAAATAAGTTGATGACATGCTGTCACAAGTTCTGGAGGTGTTCGGGTTTTGTCTTTGAAGCTTCAGGTGAAACAGTTCTTTTTTTCTTCACACGGATCAGAATGGATTACCAGCCCACCGAAGGCGTCTAGTTCCACACGCTGTTCAACTCGACAGGTAAAATTTCTCCATTCATCATTTCTGACAATTAGAATCTTTATTCAATAAATAAATCCTAAAAAGTCATGGCAATAATAAAATCTAAAACAAAACAAAAATAAACAAAACAAACTAATAGAAAGACTGCATGAAACCACAAATAATTAGTCTGCAAAAAAAATAAACATAGATAATTAAAAGGAACTTACCTGGTAACTCCACCACTCAAGAGAGGCAGTTCCCAGGGTGTTAGCATACACCTTACCTACCATTCTTGGGTGTTTTCCCTTTCACAACATGTCTTCCTATTGACATTTCAGTAAACCAGGTGAATCATGATACATGATAAAAAAAAAAAAAAAAACGCACACACACACACTATCTGAACTGCATGTCCCATACGGGGTCACAGGAAACCGGAGCCAACCCGGTAACACAGGGCGTAAGGCCGGAGGGGGAGGGGACACACCCAGGACAGGACAGGACGCCAGTCCGTCGCAAGGCACCCCAAGCGGGACTCGAACCCCAGACCCACTGGAGAGCAGGATCCGGTCCAACCCACTGCACCACCGCGCCCCCTTACATAAACACAATCGAGAAAATTAATAAACACTGACACTATAAACAAACCTAGACTAAACTAAACCATAAAAAAATTTATAAATTACAATGACAATAAATAAATTAATACAAACACACCACACACGTAGTCATTTAAACGTGACTATGTAAAGTGCAATAAGTGCTATAAATTATAAAGGATTGTGCAATTAAAAGGGGGTGAGGTGGTGCAGTGGCGCAGTGGGTTGGACCGGGTCCTGCTCTCCAGTGGGTCTGGGGTTCGAGTCCTGCTTGGGGTGCCTTGCGGCAGACTGGTGTCCCGTCCTGGGTGTGTCCCCTCCCCCTCCGGCCTTACGCCCTGTGTTACCGGGTTGGCTCCGGTTCCCTGTGACCCCGTATGGGACATGCAGTTCAGATAGTGTGTGTGTGTGCGCGCAATTAAATAAAGTGTGTTAAAAGAGATATGAAAACCCTACACACAACACTTGCATTCACCAAAGACAGGGGTTGGGGTGTTTTGTAAGTGCCAAAGGATATGTGTTTCACAAGGATGGAGGATCTGTCACAAACCGTTACATTTATTCATTTAGCAGTCACTTTTCTCCAAAGCAACTTACAATGGACACTATGTAGTATTATCAGCCCACACACCTTATTCACCGTGGTGACTTATACACTACTTACACTGGGTCACTCATCCATACATCAGTGGAACAGACTCTCTCTGCATCACTCACACACTACGGGTAACCTGAACAGCATGTCTTTGGACTGTGGGAGGAAACCGGAGCACCCAGAGGAAACCCACGCAGACACGGAGAGAACATGCAAACTCCACACAGACTGAGTAGGGATTGAACCCATATTCTCTCACACCACCCAGGCACTGTGAGACAGCAGCACTACTGGCTGTGCCCACCCCATGGGGTTGGAGCCAAAGGAGGCCTTTCCATCTCTCTTTGGCTTCCAAATAACTCCATTGCATGACGTCTTTCTCTATCCTAAACGTTAAGTCGCCCTGGATTTTATGATACACACCTTGGACGCCCAAGTCCTGTCTGGACCAGCTGAGTTCTTTTGTTCCAAAGCATTTGCTTGGCAATGTTGACCACCATCCACGTCAGGGCAGCTGCTGCCTTCTGAGCACCAGGGTTCCATCCCCTCAAGACTTTGTTGTACATCAAAACCATTTGCGGATCAATCTTCCTGCACAGGCGGTTCACCAAACGCCAGACGTCGCGCATCTGTCCGCAGTCCCAAAAAGCCTACGCGAGACTTTTGCTTTCGCCGCACTGGAGTCATGGGCAGAGTGGGTGGCTGGTCAGTTTGTGCCTATACAGGACCACTTTGACTGGCAACTTACATTGTAAACGATGCCAGTTCAAATCTTGCAGATGGTGGTCAAGCTCCTTTGGCTGAATCCTGGCCCACCTGCCTTCTTCGAGCCCTAGAAGAACTCGATTTCCTCTCCTCTCAATCAGGGCCTTTATACAAGGGTCTGTGTTTGAGGAGGGTCGCTGCGTCGACCCCGGCCACCGTGGTCTTACTCCACTTTATAGCATAACTTTGTACTTTGCATAAATTGTACTTTTTGCTGAGATGTAAGTCGCTTGGGACAAAAGCATCTGCTAAATGAATAAATGTAAACGTATAACTGTAATGAGCGGGCCGTGCCTCAGCCTTCGGCCAAGTGCTGGACCAAGACTTCACCAACCGGCGCGTCAGAAGGGCCAACCAAAGACGCACAAAGTATCGGTGGGAATGCTTGATTGGAGCTGCCAGTCGGTTACATAGCTGGGAAAGGAAAATACAATCCAGTTTAAGAGGAATGTCGAGCACATCCCTCCCTGCCTCCCTCCTTCAGAAGGTACATGACCTTTCTCCTCATGTACTCATACCTGCCCCCCCAAGATCTGTTTAGCTGTTTTTATATTTAATTTACACTTGTGTGTTTTGCTTTTGCTGATGTTCAGTAAAAACCTTTATTTGCATTTATTTATGTTGGCTGTTTTGTTATTTTGTAAGAAATCCCTATGGCACCGTAGATGTGGGCCTCCATGCCCATATATTATACTGTATATGATATGGGTGGAAAGCAGTGGGGGCCCACATCAGTATTTTTTCAGGGGGCCCAGAACTCCCTAGCTTTGGCCCTGCTCAAGTGTGCTGATGAGCATGTCAGAAACAACAGCTGATGGTGAAGGTCTTAGCCTTCGCCTTGACCTTCTCCCACCAATCAGCCACCGAGGCGTAAAAATCCATGGAATCCTGCTACAATGAAAAATTCTCATAAAATAGGTCTTATACTCCTTTTCTTGGAGGACTTCAATATTCAACTTCCAGTTGCTACGGCCAAGGAAATCATGGCCTTGACCACCATATGGTCCGTGGGCCACTGGGGAGTCAAGAGAACCTTCTTAAAAATAACGGAGGGCGATGTTAAAATTTAAACTAAACAACTACAGACACTGCAGCTGTTGCGCCAGGTAATGCCCAGATTGGTGGAGTTGCATTTTCTAAAACGTCTATAAGGCTAAAACTGCTAATAAAACTTTTGAAATGTTTAATACTAGTGTCGTCCTTGCCCTCAAGGAAAATGTTAAAGTCTCCTCCTATCATTATGTGTCTATCGGACACGCAGTAAAGGACCAGCTCATCTAATAGAGCGATGCGGGACTTGACCTCCACGTTAACACACAGAACACATATGCGCTGATTTACCCACGTGACATCCACCCCAAAAATCTGGCGAGCATGACTGACAAAAGGCTTTACCTTCTCAAAGGTGCAGTCCCCAAAAAGTATCCCCATGCCCGTAGAATGGATGCCACCTACGCTCCAGTATGACTCACCTTTCCTCTACTTGTGAGAGAAGAGGGTCATGTCCTTCTAGTTCCGGAGGTGGACTTCCTGCAAGAAACATAGGTTGTAGGCATAGGACTCAAATTGATTAAACAAAGCAGTTCTTTATACTTTATTTGTAAGTCCCCTGATGTTAAGGGTTAAAATTTTAAAATCAATAGTTTAAAAAAGTAAAATCAATGAAACACTAAAATAACAATTAAACTGACCATTATTTACCATGGAGGGGGTGTGGTGGTGAAGTGGGTTGGACCTTGTCCTGCTTTCCGGTAGGTCTGGGGTTCAAGTCCTGCTTAGGGGTGCCTTGTGATGGACTAGTGTCCCATCCTGGGTGTGTCCCCTCCCCCTCCAGCCTTATGCCCTGTGTTGCCGGGTTAGGCTCCGGCTTCCTGCGACCCTGTATGGGACAAGCGGTTCAGACAATGTGTGTGTGTGTGTGTGTAGTTTAAAAAAGTTAAACCAATGAAACACTAAAATAACAATAAAACCGACCATTATTTACTGTGGAGGGGGTGTGGTGGCGTGGTGGCCAAGTGGCACAGTGGGCTTGGCCAGTGCCTGCTCTCTGGTGGGTCTGGGTTTGAGTCCTGCTTGGGTTGCCTTGCGATGAAGTGGTGTCCCATCCGGGGTGTGTCCCCTCTCTCTCCAGCCTTACACCCTGGGTTAGACTCTGGCTTGCTGCAACCCCTGCTTGGGACAAGCAGTTTCAGACAGTGTATGTGATTATTTATTGTTTATTAATATATTATGTATTCCTTACACTCCACACAGTCTGTATGCTGTGAGGTGGATTCAAACCACTTTACAAACCGCACAGGCACTGTGAAGCAACAGCACTACCTGCTGCCATACATAGCTGGCAGAGGGTTATCTACAGTTTGTTCACCTTCTTTCTCAACTTCACCATTCTTTAGAAAAAGTTAAGGCAGCGCTTATACATTCATCATGTCTGTGTCTAAGTGGATCGCGTGATGCTTTGGTATACATTTTTTTAAGAGCTACTCTAAAAGGTAATTTACTGGAAATTGCTTTTAATTTTTAAAACAGAAAGGCATGCTTTAGAATTAAAATACTGAAATAAAAAATCCTTAAACTTATCTTTAATCCTTCATTGTTTGCTTTGCAGTGGGATTACTTTGCTTTCATCTCACCAAGGGGTAATTCAATTTCAGTTTTGATACGAACATTGCAGAATATGAACCTCTAATTGGGTATAATTAAAATTTAAAAAGAAGGAAAAATCTTGATCGCATTTCTGCCAAGACTTAAGGTAATGTTTTAAATTGCTTTTAAATGTTGCTGAACTTTGAGTCATAGAGTATTTATACATAATGTGACAGTTCATGTCCTGACGCCCACTCAGAGATAACTATTTTATTGCCCTTGCAAATGTCACAAACTGAAGGACAGGGAACAAGCAGTTTCTCTATTTTATTATTATCTTCATATTTTTGGCCAACCCATTTACAAATAAGTTCTGGAAAAACATTTACTATGTAACAGTAAAAAGAACAGACAAAATAATTACATTTGCTCTCAGCACATTCTTTTCAGGAAAGTGATGTGGAGGTGTGACTAGCAAAACTTATTTTTACAATATTTTCCAAAGGAAAACAGCAGTATTATTTTAAACTGTGTGAAAGAATTTTTCCTTCCTGTTGAAGAGACACTGAAAAAAAAAAAAAACATTTAAACACAGAAAGACTTTCCACAACATCGGCCGATGGGAGATCCCCGGAAATAGGGTGTTTCCACGATCAGTCTTTATTGCCTGCTTTTATTTACCAAGCTCATACATAATTCATTACAGGGTGTTACAGTAGGCATGTCAATGTTTCCCTGCCTTTTTCCCTACTAACTTTCCACTCCTTTGTCCTCAAAACTCGTCACACTAAAGCCGAACCATCCAAACCCCCATCATCCAGTTTACCTTAAACTGACCTGGTACAGCCTGCTTCTCCCACAATGATCTTACACCCCACAGCACAGCCTTAAACCCAGTACAAAAATATTACCAGTTACCATGCTTAATTTCTATAACAATTTTTATGACCACTAAATTTTTAACACCACAACTGCATCTACAATTTTACTACCAACAGTCTCTCACACACAATCAAATCAATAAATCTGCTTAATGTAGAAGCACTTTAAAATATAAACAATAACTTGTTTAAGTGCTCTTCCAGAAGGTGTGCGGCTTGGACTCTTAACAGAGAATTAATTGAAAGTCTACAAAACCCATATCAGTTGCCCTACATGCAATGAGCACTGCCAAATACGCCAGAGGTACTTCTCGCCTTAATTATCTGTAATTTTCACACTTAAGATTCCCCCAAGACAAACATGCTTCAGAGTGTCTTTGGTCTGTACCCATGTGCAACAGACGGAGGAGGACCCAAGGAGGTGTTTGGCTATCGCCAGTCTTTATTCACGATAGCACAGATGGAGGAGGCAAGGGAGGGAAACGGGGGAACCGGGAACAGATGTGTTGGGGCAGTGCTTCAAGGACGGCTGCAACGTCCGGGGACTCGAGACTGGGGGCAGGGTCATGATCTGGGGCTGGGATAGGGTCTGGGAATGTCCTTGTCGCTTTCCGTCTCTCTGTCTCTCTCCTCCTTCTCTCTCCCTTCACTGGGGGACCCGGGGAAGAAATAGAGGCAGCAATTAGTCCTAGCTGCAGCTGTCTTACCTCAGACTCCACCCCCCTTTCTCCCCGCCTTGGCATGCTACACCATGCTATTTATGACTTTTGTGTACATATACATTTTGTCCTAAACTTGTATTTCCTTTGGTGACTGAACAGATTATTTTAAGGGATGGCTGTAGTAAACATATGCAGCTAGATGTGATTTACCTTATTTCCATTTATCCGATGCTTTTATCCAAAGCAATGTATTCTCAAAAGCTACTTAAAGTGACTTGCTCATTTATACACTTTCAACATGGACTGTTCTTTGCTTTCCACAGGCAACCCAAAGTGACAGGAGTTGAAAAGTAGGTACCATCACCTCCAGACTTTACCGGGTTCAACAAAAGTGGGACACAGAGCAACATTTTCATGCTGATTTTTGTCTGTCCTGTAGGTTACAGCTGGGATCAGCAGGTGTAGGACTTCTGGCAGCTCTCGCTATGTTCCTTCACCAGGTGCAGCAGCGGTCCCACTCCTGCTCAGGCTGTGGCTCCTCCAGCCTTGTATTTGTGCAGCTCAGCAACATACCATACCCAGCACACAACACACCTTTGGGAGCTGCAAGGTGTATGTTGGCTTTGACTCTAAGCTCACAACCGCTGAATTTAGTACGTTCACAGTAGGCGACACCTGATTTTTCACATATATGGGCTAAGCATTCATTGGAATTTCCTTTTAAAGCAACAAGACCCCAACAGAGAGATCAGTCAGTTATTTATTTATCGTATGATCAAAAACAGATCTTCACCAACTAGCGTGGGTGTGTATGTGGGGCAGTAAGCCAGCAGATGTTCTGCAGTTTGTTGCTGCTCTCTGCATGGGCATCCAGGGCTATCAATCCAGGGCTGTCATCTGTCACTTAACACAGTATGACACCAAGCATCTTGTACTTACTGGAACTTCTGGGCTTTCTGGTGACCAAGACCATTCTTTAACTGCTGGACTGCCTGGTATTCATAAGAAAAGCATAATCTCTACCACTCTGTCTTGGGTTCATCATACCCATATGCCAGTAATATGTGTCATTGTTCCATCATCCATTAGGTGAATTAGTGACTCTAAATTGTGTAAAGTATGTACGAGTGAGTGAGAGTGTGTGACCGCCCTTCAAATGACTGACCTCAAATCCAAGGTGTACCCTGCCTCACACCCTATGCATTCAGACCCCAGTGAACCTGCCCTGGCCAAGCAGTTATAACTGAATAGATCAACATTATTGATTCAGGCATATCAAACTTTTAAAATTATAGTTACACCTCCTATGCTATAATTATGTCAGAAATACCAGCCCCCTCCATAGCTCCTCTGTACCCACATTTCAGTTAATATCTGACTTTACAGAATATTGCAGTTTCACAAGAGGTAATAAATAAAACTGACACCTTAGACAGCCTGAAAGTAAAATGATTGTTCACAAACCTGATATAATCTAAAGGCCTGACTTACAGAAAGTTGTGCAATTTAATAATTAATTTAAAAAAGTCCTACTCATTTTATAAGGTTTCATAAAAGATGTTTCAGCTCATCCAGCAGGGTGTCAACAGGCACTAAGCAGGAAAGGAAAAAGGAAACACATTGAAATGTCTGATCAAGTTGGCAGGAGTGTTTCTGACAGTCATATCCTGCAGTAAAAAAAACATCTGCTCAATTTAAGAGATGAAGTTCAACAAGAACAACACACTTCAGTGCCTTACCACTTAGCAACTCAATGGGTCACTTACACACACACACACACACACACACACACACACACACACACAATGTCAAGGTGAGAAACACACATGTGAAGGCCCGTGGATCAAGATAAACAGAGATATACATTTTTTTCAGCACTGGACCAGCTAAAACCTTGTATCTATAATGATAAAGGAAAGTATAAAAAATATTTAGTTTTATCTTAGATTTTCACTTCCTCAGAGTAAAATGTACTGATGTAGTATCTTATGCTCCTTGATGCCTATTTCACAGGCTACTTCTTGTTTGTAGCATGTTAACCACATAAAAGCAAGGAGACATGACAACATGGCTCAATTGCTGTTTTGCAGAGTGTGGTTAGTCACATATTTCAAAAAAACTCCCTGGTTGTGTTTCACCTTTTTAATGAAAGACTAAATCTGTCAAACTCTTTTTTTTTTTTTTTAAGGTATCCCATGCTCACATCTGTGGAGGTAGAGAAAGAAGTGAAATCAATCATAGAATGTTGAAGAGGCTTATGGTACACACAATAAAGCAAATGAGATACCATCAAAACCATGAAATATGCTCATGGATGCTGGTTCAGTACCCATTCTACCTACTTGAACAGTTCCAGCACCTGAAATCACATAGGGGATAAATCAGAAAACTTAAACAAAACTTCTTGGTTAAATAAAGGGAAGCACTTATAAGACACCAAGATGGCTCAAGCAAGAGGGAACGTCTACGTATTTTATCCTAAATAACAAAACACAACCAAGTGAAAGTGAGTGAGGAAACGTAGGCCTTCAAAAACATCTTGCACACAGATTGATATCAAAACAAGGAGTAATATTTCACTTAAGTACAAATAAGTATCTGTGCCACTACAGGAAATCAGAACAATTGTACAAGTCAAACACACTGAGATATTAACCAGGGATATGGAAACATATTACCAGTTTAAGTATGTGACAAAGTGTCAGTCCATGGTGCAGCGACAGCCACAGAGGCTGCAGTGTCATCTGTTCTTCATTTTCTTCTCACTACCTGCAGTGGTGGCAGTGGCCACATTTACCGGAGGTGCTCCCAGCTTCTTATTCTTGGCCTTCTTCACTTTGTCTTTGATGGCCTCAATGTCTATTTTACCTTCTGTGGAAGCTGAAAAAGAGGCAACAAACAGCAACAGCTAATAAATGACTGAACACAAGACCTGCTGTCTGGTCTAAAGAAGTTGCTTTGGTTTCAGCTGAAAACCTAATTATGACTATTTACATTAGTACAAATATTGGAAGTATCAGGATGCAAGATGAGACTAAAGTGAGAAAATGAGAAAGGTCGGTAAGAAATATCCTCCGTACCTTTCTTTTGTTTCTTCACAGCAGGTTTCTCCTTCGGAGGGATAAAAGCCTTGTTCCTTTCCTCCTGTTTTCTGCTCAGAGCTTCAGCCTGTTTCACCTTGAGCAAGTGACACATTTCAACATCAGGTGACGTGACAAACGTCAGCACAGAAGTACAGTTTCAACTAAACCTACCCTGTAACACAGAAGTGTTCCTCACCTTGATTTCCTCCATTTTCTTCCTCCTTTTTTGATTCTCTCGCAGGAAGAACTCCCCAGTTGCCAGCTCCTTGTCAATCTTAGAATAACAAGCAAAGACCAGTTAAAAGCTTCAACAGAATCTGCAAGCTATCATAGACTGGCTCCTCATGTTACATTCAGGTTACAAATTTTCTGATATACAAATGTTTCTGTAATTGCATTTTGTTCACCTATACATTGTCTGAAATTTTTGACTGTGGGGCAAACGTGAGTTTGTTTACTCATACAATAGAAGCAGTAGAAAGAATGAAAGTAAGGACAATCTGTTTATCAACTGACTGACTCAGTGAACCGCTTTTTATCTGTGGGACCACTGTGCACTCACCTGGCTCTCAGGCTGTGGGGGTGGGAAAGGAGTATACTCCTTCTTGACAGTCTTCTTCTTGGGCTCCTTGCGCTTGGCCAGGTTCTTATGTTTGAAAGATGGCAGAAACCTGTCCCAGCTCTGTGTCCGCAGTTCAGGGTCTTTGGCCAACTCCCGTTTAATCATTAGAGCCTAGGAAAACCAGGTTCAAGGCTGAAGTTAACATCAATCACACAACTGGGAAGCACACCTTAGTCAATCTGTTATTACCCCAGACAGACAGGGGAATTAAAAGTTAATACCTAAAACTAAAAACAGATCAATATGACTTAATATTCAACTATTTCATTATGGACAGGGTAAGCAGTTGATATAGATAAAGATGTTTAATACACAGGAAACTGCTTTAAAAAGCCATGAATTGAACCTCTTATTGCACTCTGAAGGCAACACACTTAATGCAAACTGCGTCAATAATCAATGGACACATACCTTGATGTTATATATTGGGTGAATGTTCTTCATTGTATCCATAACAACTTTCCTTACCTGAAAGAGAAACATTAATTTGAATGATTATATGATATGACTGTAATATGAAAATATGAAAGTGTGGGTGGTCAAGAGCTCAAAAGCACAAGCGTACATGAAAGAAGGTAAGGGAGAGCATGAGGTCAGTGAGAGAGGTTAAGGGTACAACCAACTGAAAGAGTAGAATAATGTCATTGTTTTTATGGCATACAATCTGAATTACAGTGCATATTACGCGATGGTACACTTTGGTACGTTGCTGCTTTGTCCCTTTGGGAAAGGAAGAGCTGTGAAATGACCGACCTCTTTGAGGCCACTGAAGGGTCCCAGGGCTGAAACGGTGTTCCCCTGCACCATGACGTAGCAGCTAGTCAGCAGCTCTAAGGCCTGCAGAGGGGAAGGGCTTCAAAAATCAATCAAAGCAGGCAAGGTAGGAATATTGCACAACCGCTGAGGGCAACAGAAGAATTGCTGCCATCTCTTGGCGAGACAACCAAAACACAGTATCCCAACCAAACACAGGACCTTTGACAAGAGTGAAAGAGGTTGATCTTTAAAAATAACCTAAGAAACAAAAGGTCTGACAGTCAGAACTGAACAGGTATGCAGAGAATTATATGCTCACCTTAAGAGTAGACCCTTTAGGTCCAATAAGTCTCTGTCTCCTTTTAACAAAGCGCTCTCGGTTCCGTACTAGAGTCCCAATTTTAATAATGTCACAAGCCATGTCATCCTGAAGAATCCGTACAGCCTGAAACAAAACCAGTCAGGATTTCAGAAATAACCTCTCTATGTCATATTACCTTCATATTTTACCCTTAATGACTACATCAATTTAATTCAAAATCTAACAGAAACCAGCATCATAAGGCCACCATCGTGTAGCACAATTATTTTACAATTACTCTTATTTTTGACTGCAAAAAGAACTTTTACACACCAACTTACTTTTTTAACATGTTTACTAAAGCAATTCTGACAAAACAGCTTTCTGAAAGCTACGAATGGAGATGTATGTTGAGCTAATTCTTTTGTTTCATGATCAGGTCTAGAATACCTGTTTTAGACAAAATAAAGACCCACATACTTGCTCAAATGGTACGCTCCTGGCCAACAGCTTTATCAAGTCTCTGGCTCGAACTATAGCGTATGGGTCAAATGCCTTCTTTGTGGTGCTAACTGTCATGCTTCCCTCAATCAGGTCCAAGGTACCTTTGATGTACTGGAAAGAGAGGAAGAAAAACAGGCTTGCAAATGTTCAAAACTCGGCCTTGGTGATAATCCGCAGAAGTAGCCAGTATTATTCTGTGAACAGAAGCTTCCTCCAAAGATAATTAATTCCTGAAAATCGATTCATAAACCCAGGCCCCGAGACCCAAGAAGCTAAACAAATGACTTCTTATGAGGAAAAATTCAAATATGTTGCTGGACAAAAACAAACAAATAGATCAGTGAGCATAAGTCATCTACTGATGACCCAAAATGTACACAATTATGAATAATTTTACTGCAACCTTTAAAAAGTCTTGATAACTTTTCTCCAGCAAGGCTGGAGAGGGAGGGGACGCTAGTCCATCACAAGGCACCCCAAGCAGGACTTGAACCCTAGACCCACCAGAGAGCAGGACCCAGCCAAGCCTGTTGCACTACCACACCCCCCATATATATTTACACACATATATACATAGATATATGGGGTGGTTCACTGGTTGTTTATAAATTCACAAAGGGTAATAGAATCACATTATGAAGAGAAAACACCCACGAGGCGTACGAGGGGTAGCATCTGGAGCAGGAGGTCACTTACTAATTCGCCAAGCGCTTTCTGGACCAGGGGCCAGCATTCTTTGAGATAAGCCTCTCTGTATTTGGGGAAGAGCGTGGCGAAGCTGCTCTCCTCCAACAGACCCCTGGGGTTGTCCTCTCTGGTGAAGGGCACCTCTTTCCATCCATCAGGAACCGTGAGAAGCTCCGACTCGTCCACTGTCACCAACAGAAGTGCAAACCAGAACAAAACAAGAGTACTCTGTTTGTTAGTTTAAACCTAATTCTAACAGAAGTTCGTTTATTTAGAACTTAGCTACACGATTTCAAAGAGGCGTACGTACAGTCTGAGATAATGCATCAGGAAATAGCGAACAGACCGCATATGACTTAGTCACAGTAGTTGCATCCTCAGCCATACATACCGTGTATAAATTACATAGATTATTTACCCTCGTGTTTACTGTTTTTTGCTTTCTTCTCCGAGCGCGTTGCACTCACGCTTTCCTCCTGTGTGGAAGACGCCATTGCTGTGCGATCTTTCACCCAGGAAGTAGAAACTTTGTGCTGCGCAAAAGACTTCCGGTTTACATTTACTTTTGTTCACTTACGCTTTTCTCCAAAGCGACTTACAATGGATACTATGTTGTTCCCAGCCCACACACCTTATTCACCACGGTCACTCTTATTACGTGTAGTTTATTTTACTTTTTTAAAACTTTTATTTTATTTAGTTTTTTCCTTTTTTGAGTACCGAAGGCATTTCCTTTTCTTTTTTTCTTTAAAAGTGTACAACCGCTTGTCCCAAGTGGGATTGTAGCGAGCCGGACCCTACCCGGCAACACAGGGGGCAAGGCCAAAGGGGGGGACGCAAATGAAAATAAAATATTATTGAACCGCTTCATCAACTTCTTCATCAACTTCTTCACCAGCTGAGGAAGTTCAAGCTGCCACAGGAGCTACTGATGCAATTCTACTCTGCAGTCATCGAGTCTGTCCTCTGCACTTGTATAACTGTCTGGTTCGGCTCAGCTACGAAATCAGACATCAGAAGGTTACAGCAGATAGTTCGGACTGCTGGAAGAATCATCGGCACATCCATTCCCCCCAGCTCTCCAAAAACTGTACTCGTCCAGAGTCAGTAAAAGGGCTAGCAAAATCATTGTAGACCCCTCACATCCAGGCTACTTCCTCTTCGAACCTTTGCCATCTGGCCGGCGCTACAGAGCACTGAGCACCAGGACAGCCAGGCACAAGAAAAGTTTCTTTCCTCAGGCCATCTACCTCATGAACAGCTAAATCCCCCCTAGAGAGTAAACCAGTGCAATACATAACGCTGTTTATATTTATATCTATTTATCACATCATATGTCTTACTCACATTCCCTTGCATTTGTATAGAACATACATATAATGTGTAGTGACTATTTTTTTGTATATTGTGTACTTTATATTTTTTATCCTTTATTCACATATTCTATCTTCTCATCTGTGTCTTGTCACTGTCATTCTGTCTGTGCTGTGGAAGTTTCTGTCACCAAGACAAATTCCTTGTATGTATGAACATACTTGGCAATAAAGCTCGTTCTGATTCTGAACTCGATACACATACAAAAGATTTCCTATTAGCTCAGTACTTTTTGCTGTCCTGCTATTTCTACCTGTCTATGCAAAACTGAGGCAGTTTCTAGGTTGAGGCTACACTAAGTGCGCTATATATTATCTCAAGTGCTTGCTCTTTGGAAAACACTACTATGGATTCCAGAACCACAGATATGGTTATAGAGTGGCTCAGTGGATAGCACTGGTGTCTCGCCACACCTGGGTTTGACATTGGACATGACTTCAGTCAGTCTGTGTGGGACTTACATGTTCTCCCTGTGTTCGTGTGGGTTTTCTCCAGGTGCTCCTGTTTCCTCCCACAGTTTTTGTGTTTCGGGTCAGTTGGTGACTGTAAATTGTCCATAAATGTGTTACAGTGCTCTGGTGTTCACGTGGTAGAATGACTGCAGGGTGTTTATTGTAGAATAGATAACATTCTAAATGTAGCATTGCCTGATCTCCTACGTGCTTGACAAACATGGACTACATTATATGAGAAAAAAATGATACAGTTAGTCATGTAATAGTGGGGGTGCAGTGGTGAGGTGGGTTGGGCCAGGTCCTGCTCTCTGGTGGGTCTTGGGTTCGAGTCCCACTTGGGGTGCCCTGTGACGGACTGGCATCCCGTCCTGGGTGTATCCCCTCCCCCTCCAGCCTTACGTCCTGTGTTGCCGGGTTAGGCTCCAGTTCGCTGCGACCCCACTTGGGACAAGTGGTTTCAGGCAATGTGTGTCTAGTCATGTAATGTACACTGGTTTATATTCTTTATAAATTAATCATGTCTGCATCTAGATTCCATTACAGCACATTACATCTGTTAGTGTAATGTACTGATATATTGTTTTCTGAGATGTACATCAGTTTGGAGAAAAGTATCTATTAAATTAAATATAAAATATAGGTATGAGTAGAAGTAAGGCTGTGGATTATTTTATAACGGACTTATTGTACTCTTCATAACTACGGAATTGTAGCTTTTAGGTTTTTGGAGATCTGTCTCACAGTCAGGAAGCTCCAGAATGTATTTTTTGGTTTGCTGTGAATAGCTTATACATTGGCTCCTCATGATACATTCAAGTTACAAAGCTCAGATGTCCTATCATTTTAAAAAAGTCACAAAGAAGCCGACAGCAACTTCTAGATGGCATCCAATACATTACAAACCAGACTCATGAAAGGCTATCATCATAACTCAAGTTATCAATTAATGAGAGAGCGGTGGTTTGTAATTACAGAAGCGTTATCATGGAGGGAATTTTTAAACCTACCACGTGATGTGATAGAATCTGTTGCTGTAATTCTTTTAGACAAAACAAAGGGGTTTCTGTCTTGAAATCAACCTGCATTCCAAGCAATCTAAATTAAGTGGTATCACAAGCATTCGCACATGAGAGCAGTTGGAGCTCTTAACCTCCTCTCCAGCCTTTGGACACAGATGTTTAGTCTCCTAGTTTAAGGATGACTTTGAGAGAGTTAGAAAATATCTGTATTTTACCCTCCTTGTTTTGATTAATAGCATCAGGTTTTGAAGATGAAAGAGTTTAACCTTGTTTTTCTGGCTGTTTTTATATTGTTTGCCTTTTTTTTGTTTCATGTGGAAACAATGTCTGACAGTGCAATCGGTGTAGGAGCATTGTTGAGGAACATATCTTCGGGCTTGCTTTCAAGAGGTGAGTCAGAGTTTCACAGCACATTTTTGTCTGAAAGACACAAGCTGGATCCCTGGATAACGGAAGAGAATCGCAAAGCTGTTGATCAGAGTGGTTCACAGGATAACCCTAAGGTACATACGAGGAGTGGGGTTGTAAGAGGTGTTGCTGTAGACAAGGTGAGCATCTTCTATGGAATCCCATATGCCGACCCTCCCGTTGGCCAATACCGCTGGAAGCCACCATCGCCAATGTCTCCGTGGTCAGGCGTGTATGATGCCACCTTCCCAAGAGCTGCCTGCATGCAGGCTTGCAGGAGACCAATCTCAGATGAATGTCGAAACAAGGTAACAAATTGACGTTCAGCATCGTAACACATAACATTTTTAGAACAGCATATAGTATAGATACAATATACATGTGTCTGGAAGATCACAGTGTCAGGCCAAATTAAAATTTCTCAAGAAATTGCTTTAGCAGTCTTTTCAGCATGTCTGGTTTGTCCTTTCTAGGTAAGCGAAGACTGTCTGTACCTCAACATTTTCGTACCTTTAGACGTGAACTTCTCCGCCCCCCTGTTAAAACCACTTCCAGTGATGGTGTGGATCCACGGGGGAGATTTTATTGCTGGCTCAGCTTCAAAACCAATATATGATGGGAGGTTCATCAGCAATTTCACCCATACTGTGGTGGTGAGCGTGGAGTATCGCTTAGGTACGGCACCATGGCTTTGTGGAGGAGACAAGAGAATGGCTGACATTTCCTCTGCTTGACTTTGAATAAATACATGAACTTGAACTGCTCTTATAGTAAATTTACAGTATATAATTTTTTCACCCAGTAAGAGGGAGTCCTGAATTAATGTTATTGTAAAATTGATCAATAAGTCTGTTAGTCATCAGAAGTGAATGGTAAGCATTGCACACTGCTGTTGATATGTATCTCCACTGAGGAGATAAATAAGACTTATTGAAATTCTTAAAAATATTATGCAATTCTCAGGAGCGTTTGGATTCCTGGTTTCTGGTAAAGACCCCAAGACATCAGCTGTGGGAAACTATGGCATCTTGGACCAGCAAGCAGCCTTACTTTGGGTTCAGCAGAACATTGCTGCCTTTGGAGGTGACCCAAAGAAGGTATGCTGTGACTAACTTATTTTTGCTTAAAGGCAAAACCAATGATCTCACATAAAAGCTTTCATAAGCAAAAGGAGGGGGAATAATGTCTCAGTGGTGCCATGCTGAAAGGATAAAAACCAGGGTTAGAGTAAGGTGTCACCACATGCCTGTAGTGCCAGTATTATGGTCTCAGTTTAGAATTTAGCTGACACTTTTCTCCCAAGGGACTTTCAGCATTAATCACTGCTTGGTCTTTTTAAGTGGATCAATTCACAGTAAATATCTTGAACAAGGGTATTACAGCAGGAGGAGGGATTGAAACCTGGGTCTTCTGGGTGCAAGGTGGCAGCTCTAACCACTACCCCACATGCTGCCCTAGTTGAACAGCTTCCTGTGTGTTCTTGCTGCATATTTAACTGTTTTCTGACTCTTCATTACATTATATGGTTATTATAAGTAAAACTTATAAATTATTATCCATATACAGGTTACAGCTGGCATCTTGTTCTATTAATTTATGCACATTGCTATTGGCAATGAAATCAGCAATGTCCCTTTAAGACAACTTTATATGGCAACTCACTTGATCTAGTGACATGTAGAGTGATCACAGTGTGTATATTGATTGCCAAAGGTGACCATCTTTGGGGAGAGTGCAGGGGCTCAGTCCGTGAGCCTTCATCTGATGATCCAGAGTAGCCAAGCCTTGTTCCAACAGGCCGCCCTGCAGAGCCTACCTTTCTCCATCCCCTTGAAGACCAGGTAGGGACACCCCCTCAAGGTCTACAGTGGCAATGGTGCATACAGCATATGCTTCTCGGTTACAACAGGGGTTCTAAGTATTGGTCGAATCTGACTGCTTGCATAAACTTACTAACATTCAGAAATATTGACTTCATTTCTTCTTGCATATTTACATTTATAAACTTTATATTCTTCAGATGCTTATTTATTTATATTCTTATGGACCAATTTATTTCTTTATTTGTAGTATGTTTAGGGCAGTATATTCCTTTTTTTACTCACCCAGTACTGATAACAGTTGTCCTGTGGTTTGCAGAGGATAAGGCACTAGGCTAAGCTGGTGCAATCCGAATGTAGTCCATCACAGGTTTACCACAGTAAACTGGAAAAATATGAAAACTTCTAATCTTATTTCTAAAATTTTCTCATAGATGTTTCTACATTTTTAAAAGTAATGGAATGGTTAGTTTAGTTACATGTTAAATTACCTTTTGCCTACTTTCAAATTTTTCAGTGAAAATGACCATGTAAAGAAATGAAGTAAAATAGTATTCAGAAAGTCCAACAGTAGTTCTGTTTGAGGAATGAAGCTTGATGTGGCAGCAATAATTCAGCAGTCTGGTTCCATTAGATTGGAAGTGTCACTGTAATGAGTGTTCCTTATTTCTTTGACATCAGTTGTGTGTAACTGCCCGAAATAAAGACTATTGCTTTAAAACTGTTGCAGAGGATGGAGACATCTCAAGGTTCTTCACAGAAAGCAGGTTGACATCCCACAATGACTATCCACATTGTGAACATGTGGAAGTCATTTAATCAGTTTTTGCTTCCAGACATGAAGCTTTGAAGCTGGGGAAGGAGTTTGTCAAGGTGGCCAACTGTTCCATCAGTGACATGGCGTGCCTGCTGTCTCTTAGCCCTCAGACTGTTCTAGCAGCTCAGATAAAAGCAGGTAGGGGAAGTTGTCTGAAACTGTGTGCTGTTTAAAGCCAAGATCCTTTTAAAGACAGATAAACTGTAACGATATACTTATATTCCGTAAAAATACTAGTGTTACAATAGTGTCTATATAGAGTCTATGAAGAGTCTACAACTGAGTTATTAAAGGTGCAGTGCAGTTGAGTCAAAGGGGTTAAAAACTCAATACCTGAGAGTACAACAGCCAAAGTATGGATTCAAACCTTGGATCTTTCAGGTCGGAGGGAGATAGCACTAACTACTACATCATCTGCTGCCCTCATTGTATTTCAGACATGCTGGTAAAATGATTTTCGTTACTTAGCTGTGGGCCTCTAGTGCTGCGGCAAACTACCTCTAAAGAATTTGCGATTGAGGGAACTTAACCTCTATGATTGTACTCCTATCCAAACCTATGTAGGTGATTTTTTTATGGGTAGTGACATATTGACTGCTGTTCCCTTCACATCCCCCTACACAGGCTCAAAGATAGTGAACCCCTTTCGCTTCCTGGAGGTGTTTGAGACCTGGGGTCCCTTTATCGACGGAGGGCTGATCAAGGAGCAGGCAGTGACTGCCTTTCAGATGGGTCACTGGCAGAGAGAAAAGCCAGTTATCTTTGGTCAGTCATGTGGCTTTCAAACCTTACACTAGCAATAACCTCCTCAATACCCCATCAACCTGCATTTGGGCACTGGCTATAAATGTTTCCAATTTCATAATATTCATCATTCTAAAGGAAAGTTTGATCCACTTGTAAAATATGCCTCCAGTGGAAGCGTAGGCTAACTCAAACAGCACATTTTCAAATTGCTAGCAACCAGAATGTTGCAAAATAAGTCTGAATGAAATTGTAATGCTCCAAACTACTTCAATATCCCATAAATACTATACATTAACTAATGCAAAATCTTTGTAGATGGTTGTTTGAATTTGGAACAAACGGCAGAAATATTGTTGTCTATTTACAGCATATCTGAGAACACAGCTATTACAGTGCTTCTGTGTTATTGCAACTCTCAAAAGTCTTGAAACTTCAAACTTGTTTTCTAAAATTTCTTCATACATTTTTTTACGTGATGGAATGGGAGACTTTTACAGGCACTTCTTTTAACTTATAAAACTTATGCACCTGTCTGGAGACTACAAAGCACCAAGTACCATAAATATTTAGTTAGGCTAATTATAAAACCAGTACTATATTTGCATAATTTCAAGTTAAATTTGTTTTGTATCTCTAAATGACCAGTAGCATAGATCTGATGAAAAGCGTGTTGGCTTTTAGTCCTGGCTAATTTTCTTTGAACAATTTGCTGTCCAGTAAAAGTGAGCTTGCATTGAACTGATTGACAAAAAACACTTAAATCTGAACTCATACAACAAAGACAACTAAAAGTACTAAATGGAGCCAATTAAATACTCCTTAGAGCCACAGTTAAAAAAAAGCTTGAGTGCTGCAATCTACATTATATTCATATGATAATATTATGTTTGACATAGAATCCTAAATAAACTTCAGATACTCAGCTGAGGAATGTAGGTCGTGCCTCTGGTCTGCGCAGGTTTTTGGGAATTTCACTGTTTGCTAATGATGGCCACTACTATTCTTCTACCAGGGACTACATCTGAGGAGGGTGTGATCTTTGTCTACGGGGTTTTCTCCAAGCCTGTGACACTGCTGGAGTGCACTGTGTATACTACAGCCATCTTCAAGCAGCACGCCCTGAGAATCCTGCAGGAATACCTGCCCCTGTTCAAGGACACAGATAAGCGCGCCATGCTGTCACAGGTGAGCAGCCCAGAAAACAAAGTGACGTTGGGTATGTAAGAACTCTCGATATCTAATACACATTTGAATATCCAAACACTGTGTTCTAAACTTATGAATAAAGCTGGGACCACAAATCTATTTTTCTGTAACTTAACTTGTTTCTAAATCAAACTACTACATCACAGTCACACGCACATCGTCTGAACTGCTTGGCCCATATGGGGTCACAGGGAACCGGAGCCTAACCCAGCAACACAGGGCGCGAGGCTGGAGGGGGGAGGGGCCACACCCAGGACAGGACGCCAGGCACCCCAAGCAGGATTCGAACCCCAGACCCCCCGGAGAGCAGGACCCGGTCCAACCCACTGCGCCACCGTGCCCCCCTACATCTCAATCAATGAAAGATTAATAATGTAGACATCACTCAATTTATTCAAAGGTTGTGTTCTGTGAAAACCTTAACTAAAAATATAATTAATGAAGAATTTACTGTAAGACTTTATTCTGTTGTTAACAGATTATCATGTGCAGGGTGTCTGTTGTAGAGCCTATCCTGGAAACACAGGGCAAGAGGCAGGGAACAATGTGAACGGGGTGCCAGTACATTGTAGGCCTTATTTTTTTTTTTAAAACTTCAAACTCTGAAGATCTGTTCTCTTTCAGTTAACTTTGTAATCTAGGCAATTGGTAAAAGCATACTAATACAAATGTACTGTACCTGGGTAGGTTCTGTAACATGTAGATATAATAAAAAAGATATGCTTTGACATTAATGTCAAGCTACATTAAAATTATAACTAATATAAAATGATTTAAGGCAGTCACACTAAAATGCAGGAACAGAACCCATCACTTTCACCTGCTTTATTCAGTTAATTCCATGGGAGATACAATAAATAAGTACATTACTTTATTACACTGTCTATTACAGTGGCCATTTAGGAACCTGCAATTATTCCAATAAGGAGATGAATCATTATACATATAAAAAATCTAAATTCTATGTAGAAACTATAAGTGTTAGTTTGATGTGAAACATAGATTACAGATATGTGTTTTTATGGTGGGTGTAACATTGTAGGATATATTTTTGGTAATGGCACCACTAGATGGCGCCTTCAATCCATTGTTTGTTTAAATGGCTCCTATTCTAGTCTGGGTGGCTTTGCTGGGCATGAATCTGGCCTCCAGTGGGCCCAGGAGTATTTGACCCACACATCTGTCTGAGTGGTGGATTTACAGGTGCCACTGTAGTGGCAGGCAGTCCACACACTGAGAGACACACACACTCAGAGAAACCAAAGAGAGACCACCACTGGGAAACTTTTCATAGCAGGGAAATAAAGTTATTTGGATGTGCATCATTTAAAGATATCAACCCAATACACTGACTCAATGCACTGTATACAGTACCAATCTGCATTGGGGTACTGGGGCAGCAGGTGGCATAGTGGCTAGAGCTGTAGCTTTTTACTTGGAGGACCCAGGTTTGAATATAGCCTCCTGCTGTGGTACCCTTGATGAAGGGTTTCTGAATCTGACTCTGAATACTCTGAATTGATACAGTAAAATTGTTCAGCTGTATAAATGGGTAAATCACCGAAAGCAGCATTGTAAGTTGCATTGGAGAAAAGCATCAACTGAATAAATAAATAACTATAAATGCACACAGTCAAAGGAGTGACTAAACAGGCAGTTGGGGTTTTGGATAGGATGTGTATGGACAGACCAAAGGATACAGGCAAAGAAATATTGTGATGCGGTTAATTTATTAAAAAACTAGACACTATATGATGACATAGCATCATCTGATGGGCAGTCTTGGAAGTTACTGACAGTATGAAAAATGATGATCTGAAATTGCTGCGTGAACGGCTGGCCAGCAAGGTTTGAAACACAGCCCCTGATGGAGGAGGGTCTATCCTGCTCCCACGTTGAGGGAAGCAGAGGAACCCAGAAGGGAAGTGATAAACTCTTCGAAGGCAATATGTGACTCAAGTGTGGCTGAGAGAAGGCTAAGTGCCCTACATGAGTGTGTGGGAGTGTACATTTTCATGTTTGTTACCGTGTTGTACCAGCTTTGCTCGATCCCCGGTGTCACCTGATGATGTATCAGCTGCAGGAATGCCAAAGCAATGCAGGTGTTCTCACTCTAATTCTGCGTGGGTGTCTTAGTGAGGGAGAGAGAGCAGTTTCCTGGTAACGGACAGGGGGAGAGATGCCACAGACACACAGGCCATCATAAAAGGACAAAGCAAATGTCTAGCTTTAATAATTTGGTTTTTGCATCTTAGTTCATTTTTTATTAGGCATTAGGAAGTAAAGCTTATTTATCATTTAAAGAAGTAGTTTTTACACTCACAGTATATAATTGTACAGGTGGTCCTCAGCTTATATAGTATATGACTTATAATAACTCAGATTTACAACAGCAGGCCATCATCCTTACATTTTTTTCAATTCCCAATGTTTGGTCATAATATTTAATGATGAACAATGTACATTTAACATCGATGTTGCGCTGTTGCAAGGATCCATATTTCTTATTGACTCAATCGTGTGTCTATCAACACACACATACACACATTGGATGAAACCACTTGTCCCAAGCGGGGTCACGGTGAACCGGAGCCTAACCCGGCAACACAGGGCGCAAGGCTGGAAGGGGGAGGGGACACACTCAGGACGGGTGTCTATCAGCAATGCCCTTTTGTTCATAATACTTTTTTGTAGTGATTCCCTTCAAGCTACTTTTCTATTTATAAGGTCCGGCAAGCAAAAAAAGTGAATGTTTTGGTGGTGCTGAAAAGAAAACACGAAAGACAATAAGTTTAGAAATGAAAGTGGAAATAATAATGCCACATTAAAGTATTACATTTATTTATTTATCAGACACTTTTTCCCATAGCAACTTTCAATGAACTCTATGTAGTGTTATCAGCCCACACACCTTATTCACCAAGGTGATTTACACTGCTAGATACACTACTTACAGTGGGCCACTCATCCATGTATCAGTGGAACACACTCTCTCTGTCACTCACACACTATGGCTGAACCTGAACAGCATATCTTTGGACTGTGAGAGGAAACAAGAGCACCAGGAGAAAACCCATGCAGACACAGGGAGAACATGCAAACTCCACACAGACTGAGCAGGGATCAAACCCATGTCCTCTCACACTACCAAGGCACTGTGAGACAGCAGCGCTACTTGCTGTGCCACCATGCCGCCCATATTGTTATACTGTACTGTATTTTACTATTCTATGTTAGTATTATTTTAACATGAATAATTTGAGAAAATTGTGAAAAAATATAACAAAAGCTCTTTTACGCAACATAGCATTCATGAATGTTAATGGTTTATATATCCGTATGGTTCATATATGCAGTATAGGGGGTTTGTGTCACTGAAAATGAGCTGAGGACCACCTGTATATTGAAACTTGGATGAATCCTAAAAATCTGCCACTCGAGGTTTCCTATCCCTGTGCTCCCTGTGCTCCCTCTGTGCAGATCGTGACCGACTACGTGTTCCTGTGTCCTTCCCGCAAGTCGGCCCGTGCAGCCGTCCAGTCAGGCAGCACCGCCTGGATGTACGTCTTCGACCACGTGTTGACCGACAGGCGGCTATGGGACGGTCTCACCTTCTGCTACGAGCACGTCTGCCACGGGGCCGAGCTTCCCTTCCTCTTCAACTCGGCCTCCGTGGCCAACTTTACCCTGTCGCCATCCGAGAAGCTGCTAGCCAACCGCATGCTCTGCGCCTGGGGGACGTTCGCGGGAGCCGGTGACCCCAACGCGGTCGGCGTGCAGTCGGCCTTCTGTCGATACCAGAGGCTGCCCCCCTGGCCCCGGTACTCAGGTGTCGACGGCTGGCTGGTGATGAATTTCACAGTGCGCTCCCACCCACAGGCAAACCCCCGCGACCAAATCTGCGACTTCTGGGACAACCTTGGCATTTACTAGGATGTGTGGTGCAGTAATTAGGCCCGGGATAAAAACAGCACACGGCTTTGGAATGGCCCCAGCTGTATAAATGGGTAAATAGTTGTGTGTAGATGAACCTTGTAAGTCGCTTTGGAGAAAAGTGTCAGTTACATTAATAAATTGAAGTATTCGCCATATATTAAGCAAGTGCAACAATCTCTCTGAATGGAAAATGAATCCCTTCCCGAAAACGGCGTGGATGCCGAACGTTTGCGGATACTTTTTGACACACCCTTGTTTATTCAAGGAAGGCACACCTCACCGAGATGCACATTCCCAGTCTACTGAAATTTGTCATTGTGTAATGCACACTCCGCTTAAAACTGTCACTAAGAATCGCCACATTACTGTAATGTCACATTTCCATGCTTTTTTAATAGTGCTCTTTGTGATAAGCCTTAACTGTCCTTATTATGATGTAATTACATCGCTGCCCCAGTTTGGGACAACTCCTGTGACCATGCTGAAGGTATAGCATTACGGTATATTAGAGCTGGGGATGCTTCTCGGTATGAACCAGCCTACTGGGCTTGCTGCCAGCCATCGCCTCCGGTGTGGTGTTCAGGAAAATTAGCTGTAATATCACTTTACGTGCCTCACACATGTGTGCTAGTCCATGGAGGTCTTCTGGGCCTTGTAAAGACTCCACGGGGTTATATCTGTAACTGCTTTGAGCTTCCTGTGTGCCGCCCATGGCGTGATGATTAATATTCCTTGCGTTTATTTGACCTCATCACCTTTCTTTGTTCCTTTTTGTTTCTAAATCAGAAGGTGTCAAATCTGCAATGCATCTGACCATTAAAAAGTAAAAAGACAGCATGGCTTTTATTCTTTTTCCTTTATCTCAAACCTGAAATTATTTTGCTTCCCCATGACTACACCGCAATCACACCAGGAAATCATTGCAGATCAATGAGGTCAGTTTTGCTTTACCTTCAAAGGTATGACTTGTTTTGAACTGACGTGTTACTGATGTCGGTATTTGTCGTGGTATTTGAGGACGGCATGCAAAGAATGTGTCTGATCCTTGAGGGTTGGGGAGACAGATGGAAGTACCACTCATGCAGTTCCTAGACTCAAAGAAATGCCAACAGATGTCAGGAACTCACGTGGTGCCCCATCATTCATCCTCATTCTCGTACCAGATGAATCCCTTCTAACTGAACTACATCCGTATCATACTCTGTAAATGTAAATATCATATACTGCTAACTGAAAGTAGTCATTATTCTTGTATAAAATATTAAAATAGATGGATAAAATGTAAATGTCAGATCTTAAAATAAACTCATAATCCAAGTATATGATTATTATTTACAAACCTGGTTTTTCTTATCTATTTCATTTAACAAACAGAACTTACATTTACATTCATTCATTTAGCAGACGCTTTTCTCCAAAACGACGTGCATCTCATAGAAAATACAATGTGTTAATTGCATTAGCAGAAAGAGAGACATAGTTGCAGACCGGTGATTTTTAAGCACAGTTAGATTGTTTCTTACCACCATATGAATCATTGCTCATCACACGAGTAGCTGCACAAAACTTCATCCGAATATTGACGATTCTCAGTCACCTCCCCAGTAATTTTTTATTTTTTTTTTATTTGAGATATATAAAAACATTTACATTACATTACAGGAGTAGCTTTGTGAAGGTTTATCTGGGTGTGATCTTAAAGTTATAGTGCATGAACATTTACACTTTATATGAGCTTGAGAGGTGAAGTGCACTTGGGGTTCACTTATTTTTGCACCTGCACCACTTCCGTTTTTCTGCTACACATAATTTCCTCTAAATTAACATATGGAATTGTTGATTACACAACTATTATGTCAGATGGGAAAGATTGATTCTCATTAAACAACCATGTTGCGGTAAAACTGCGTGAGAAGAGCGCTCTATAAAAAATAAAAATAATAATAATAAACTAGGAGACAAGGGTTTGCACACTTTCAAGCAGCACTCTCTATGGCCTGGATAGAAAACATATATGGGTCTGAAATGTAAAAACATTCACTGTGTTTTTCTATATAATGTTTTACATTTTATCTGCTTTGATTCCTCTTTTATCCAAGAATTACACTCCTTCCATACTTTTGCACATGATGGATAACAAAGGACATTAGTCATTAAACTCCTGTATGCAGTAAATGCGTTGTGTCATTATAAAGAAACAGGAGAAAGCATGTTTTTGCACGTGGCTGTGAAGTCACGGCGGAGGAGGAGGATGGGAACATCCAGGCTCCATGGTCTAATGTGATTGTTGTGGCAAATCTGTGATTTATAGATGATGCTGGTATTCACCCCTCAAGGCCTCTAATCCCCAGGTAGCAAGTGGCATAACATGGACTAATGGGATTGCAGCATCTTATTAAAAATAACATTGCAGAAGCATCATTTATAATGCCCCCTGGTTCAGGTGTAAGAATATATTCAGATTGTGAGAACCCCCCTCTCCACATGCTGCTCTGTGCATGCACTACAGATTCTAGAGTTACATATTCTACTTATTAGATTGTGAAAAGCCCTGTTTTTCAAATTCTGCATAGGCAAGGAACTGTTTTCTGGGAAGCTTAGCGCAAGTTTGATTGAGCCATTTACTGGTGGCAACTGCTGGAATGTGTTCTTTCATTCCAGCCCAACAGGGGGCGAAAGAGAGTAAAGTCCTTATGCCAACACTGTTGTTGCCTAGTGACATTAATTTCTTGTACTCCCTTAAATACTCAGAATTCCTCTCACGGTGGAAGGGTCAATGTTCTGGGGTTCATTCTGTTTGAAATATCCTGATGGGGGTACCCCGTAGCCATGCTAAGGACTAGCTGCCTGTGAAAATGACCAGCATAAAAGCAGCCTGATAAGTGGGAACTGGTGTTGTAATCAAAAAAGCCCTTTCGGGCTATGTCTTGGGTGCAGGACTGGATCACTTCTTCAGATAAGAAGAAGTTCACAAGACAATGCTTAATTTCCATAAGACGAATTGACTGGTTGCTTTGCTGTTCAGTTATGCGGCAGGAAAATTCCAGCACATCTGCATTCCAATACTATCTGATAGGGCTATTAAAAGCTGGGCGAGAGAGCTGTTTGGCCATCAGTATGTGTGGCGCATGCACTCATTAAATGCTCCAGTGTGGTCATCCTCTTCTAAACACTCTCTGTGTGCATAATTGCAGAGTGGGCTGCTTAATATTACTTTTGCGCCTTGAGTGATTTTCCTCTATTTTCTTTTACATAAAATGAAGCCTATCCTCGGTAGAGAAGTTTTTGAAGCTTATCTTGGCCAGCCGGCCCACAGCTCATCTGCAGCTGTGCGGTAACAGGAGCTAAGAAGGGATAGGCTATGTTCTTCACATATTGAAAAAGTACAGCACAGGTAGTAGGGACAGCTGGTGGCATAGTAGGTACAGGTCTCAGGTTTAAATCCCACCTCCTGCTGTAGTAGTCTTGAGCGAGGTACTTACCCTAAAACTGGTCCACAAAAATTATCCAGCTGTATGCATAACTAATTGTGAGTAAGTTAACATAGTAAGTTGCTTTGAAGGAAAGTGTCAGCCAAATGAATAAATGTACTGTACATACAACAGTTATGTAAATGTATAAACACTTCCAATGAACTCTATGTAGTGTTATCATAATACTTATATCGGTGTGCGAGTGACAAAGAGAGTGTGTTAATCTGATGTATGGATGAGTGACCCATTGTAAGTAGCGTATCTAGCAGTGTAAGTGACCTTGGTGAATAAAGTGTGTAGGCTGATAACACTACATAGAGTTCATTGGAAGGCTCTTTGGAGAAAAGCATCTGTTAAATAAATAAATGTAAATATAAAACAGGCACACATCATCTGAAACCGCTTGTCCCATACAGCGTCGTGGGGAGCCGGAGCCTAACCCAGCAGCACAGGGCGCAAGGCTGGAGGGGAAGGGGGTCACACCCAGGACGGGACGCCAGTCCATCGCAAGGCACCCCAAGCGGGACTCAAACCCCAGACCCAGCAGAGAGCAGGACCCGGTCCAATCCACTGCGCCACCACACCCTCCAAATACAAAGCTTACATAGTAATACTTCACAGGTGTGATCATGTACTACTGTTTGTGAAGTTCCCAAAAGGTGTTCAGACATTGAAGAATTCATATGAATTATCATGGAGGCCAAATGTTAATTCTTTCTGCAAGAGAAAGTTACACACTTGAATCAACCATATATTTGTAGAGAGAGCTTGTAGTGTGGACCAAAGCAATAAAATACATCACTCTTACCTATTTGCCAACAAAATCACCCTATGTTCTGTACCTTTAGCCAAAAAGAAGGCATGGGTTTTTTAAAAGAAAAGACAGTGTAAGGAATATATTTTAATGGCCATGCTGGGTGGACTGAGGAGCCAAGCACTGCAGAATACCCATAACCCTACCTTCTCAACTTGGTTTCCATTGTAGGCCATTAAAATCCTTTTACTCATCCTTCTTCACAATGTGCCGAAAGCCTGATTTTACACCCCTCGGGTTTCAGCAGCTCATTTCCAGAAACAATTAAGGACACATTCTTCCAGTTCCAGTTCTGTTACCCTGAAATGGCATACACTGCAAAAAGAAGTAATTTCTATTTACCCTGGTCTGAATTACTTGATGCGCTGCATTGCATGACCGCAGTCTTAACCAGATCGTCACTTCAAAGGAAATGTGCTTATGCGTAAGAAATATACTGTAATATGTGACTCTGTAGAGATAATGAAAGAAGTTTACAAGCAGATATTGTGAGGTAAGTCATCATACAAAAAGAGATTCAGCATTCATTGTCAGTAAATAAAAGGAATACAAACCTTTCTTTAATGTCACTCTTAAACAGGGTTTTAACACAAGAACATTATGCAGTGATAATAATCAGTGTCCCACAATTAGTTTTGGTATGGGACACATGGGTTATACAATACAATTGAACTTTATTGGGCAATTTCTCTGAAATTTGCATCATAGCAGCTCTATCCTTCAAGGTCAATGATATATTTATTTTACATATTTATTTGATTAAATATTTGGCTTTATATTCAAGCAGGTCATCACCTGATGGTTAGTGAACACATTTCAGTACTATGTTATTTGAAGATCTCCCCAGAGCCCAGTCCAGTCCATCTCCAGCTGCAATTTTTCCTCCTTTGATTTCTCAGCTGGAAAGACGTGGACATTCCCATGCCTGGTCAGAGGCCATTTAACCAGATCAGTTCCATTTATGGCAGACAGAATATTGGTACAAGAATTACCATGGTATTGCAGTTTTCCCAAGAAGTAACACTGAAGATATCCACCCACCTCCCATTTATTATTACATTTATTTATTTAGCAGACACTTCTCCAAAGCAACTTCCAATGAACTCCATGTAGTGTTATCAGTCCACACACCTTATTCACCAAGGTGACTTACACTGTTTGTTACATTACTTACAATGGGTAACTCATCCATACATCAGTGGAACACACACACTCTCTCTCTGTCACTCACACACTATGGGGGACCTGAACAGCATGTCTTTGGACTGTGAACCAGAGCACACGGAGGAGAGTCACACAGACACAGGGAGAACATGCAAACTCCACAGACTGAGCGGGGATCAAACCCACATTCTCTCACACCACCCAGGTGCTGTGAGACAGCAGTGCTACTCATTGTGCCACCATGTCACCCCATTTCTCACACACAGACAGACAGACACAGAGTCTGAAGTGGTGAGCAGGTACAGGCCAAACCCACTGTGCCCCCCACCATGCCATCTATATTTTTGCCATGGTGGGCATGGTGGCACAGTGGGTTGAACCAGGTCCTGCTCTCTGGTGGGTCTGGGGTTCGAGTCCCGCTTGGGGTGCCTTGCGGTGGACGGGTGTCCTGTCCTGGGTGTGTCCCCTCCCCCTCTAGCATTATGCCCTGTGCTGTCAGGTTAGGCTCTGGCTCCCTGTGACCTGGCATGGGACAAGTGGTTCCGTGTGTATGTATGTATGTTTTTGCCATATTACTGTTGTTAAAGCTGCTCCCTTTCTTTTTAAATGATATGCTGGTAGCTGCAAGCACTGGGTGAATGCATGATTTCAAATAATTTAGTTAAAATTTTCTTACAAAAATTGACCAAATCAGCACTGTGTTTTATTTAGTCTCCAACAAAAAGAAACAGGCATTTTGTCTTAAGTATCTTATTTTTACCATCTTATTTGGTTTAGTTTTCAAGCCTTTAAATTGAACTGTGCATTAAAGACACAGTTGATTAGTCATTAGTTTTCTGTCATCTGCAGAATGAAGAAATTCATAGTTCTTTAATGATTTGTTACAAATTAATTATTTTGTTCGCTTACAGATATTTCAATAATTACTTCCCAAAGACTGTTGGGGCGTAACTGTGGGTTTCTTAATACTTTTTGTGTATTGTTCTTCTGGCAGAACAGGATGTAAGTGTTAACTGAAAATTTATTAATATTGTCTTTTTTTCCTACATTTTCAGAGTGCAAACTCTGATTCATCGTGTTTGAATTATTAAAGATTGTGATGTCACAAATAGCACTCAAACAACCAGAAGTAAAAATATGGGCAATCTAACAGGCTCAGAAACATTTACTCAACTATTTGACTTTGCTTTGTTTTTCAGAGACAAAGTCAACACAATCACAGACATGTTCTCGACATCACCCTGCTCCGATCATGCTGGACCTCCCTGAGAAGTAACGCTCTCCGAATTCAAGCCCTTGTGAGAAACTGAAATCTTCGACCTCTTGCTATCACACAGAGCCAGCAACTGCTTTCTAGATCTGATCCCATCAACACTGCGACGGGCCTCCCCACAACTCTCCACCATCATCTCCAAGATCATCAACTCCTCGCTCTCCTCTGGCTGCTTCCCATCTGCCTTCAAAACTGCCCTCACTTAACCCTCTCTGGATCCTAACTCAGTCCAAAACTGCAGGCCAGTCTCTGTCCTCCCTTTTCTATCTAAAACCCTAGAACAGGTGGCCTGTGATCAGTTATCTGAATTCCTCACCTGGAATCATCTGCTCAATGGACATGGATTCTAAGTTGGTCATTCCAGTGCTCCTGGCAGTGTCTGATGCTCTCCAGTCAGCTACTGTCCTCTCTTGGTCAGTTTGGAATCAAAGGAACAGCACTAAGATGGTTTGAGTCCTACCTATCAAACAGATCCTATCAAGTGGTCTGGTGGGCTTCCATTTTTCAATGCCTCTCTCAACTGGTGTCCCGCAGGGCTCAATACTGGGTAGTCGATCTACACCACCTCTTCCCTCAGCTCTGTCATCGCCTCCCATGGATTCAACTACCACCGCTACATTGATGACACCCAGCTCTTCCTCACATTTCCACCTGGAGCATCAGACATTTCTCCAAACATTGCTGCCTGCCTGTTGAACATCTCTGCATGGATGTCTGATCACCACTTACAATTCATTCTCTCAAAAAAGGAGATCCTTCACCTCCCAGCTGACCTGTCCTCCAGTCATGAACTGTCTATCAAATTGGACAACTCAGTTGTTTTGCCTACCTCCTCAGCTAAGAGTCTAGCAGAGACGATTGACTCAAGTCTATCTTTCTCAGCACATCGAAGCCACAGCCCAGACCTGCAGATACATCCTGCAAAACATTGGCAGAAGCCGTTCCCATTTAACAACAGACTCTGCACAACTACTTGTCCAGGCCATGGTGATTCCACCTGGGCAATTGCAACTCTATCCTATCTGGCCTTCCTGTTACTGCCATCAAACCTCAACAGCTGATACAGAACACTGCTATCTGAGTTGTTTTACTTTCTGAAGCATCCCATGTATCTCCTCTACTTGTCTCTCTGCACTGGCTTCCTATAGCTGCCCGGATCAAATTTAAGACCCTGGTCATGGCCTATAAATGCATCAATAAAACTGCTCCCAGCTATCTACAAGACTTGATCAACCGCTACACCCCAGCCAGACTGCTACGCTCTTCCACATCTGCTTGCTTGGTGGTCCCATGCATGAAAGGTAAAGCACGGAGGTTCTCGGTTCTGGCTCCGTTGTGGTGGAACAACCTCTCCCTCACTCAGAACCGCTTAAACTATCCACATTTAAAACTGGTCTGAAAACTCACCTCTTCCAGACTCACTTCACCCATGATCTGTTAAGTTCATGTAAGGTGTAAATGTTCATGCACTATAACTTTGAGATCATGTATGTTAAACAATGGATAAACCTTTACGCAGCTACCCCTGTAATGTAATATGTCCACATATCTTTTTAAAAAAAGATTCTTACTAGGAAGGTGATTATAAATCATTGATATTCGGATAAAGTTTTATGGAGCTACTCATGTAATGTACATTGGATCATATGTAATTATAGACCGATCGCCAATCTACCGCTTTTATCCAAAACTCTATAGAAAAAAAATCGTAGCTTCCGAAATTGTAAAATATCTTTGTCATGGTCGCGTCTGAGGGAAGCGGCGGACCCAAGTGCAGAGCGGTAATCGTGGTGTCTTCGGGGAAATCCAAGAGAGGAGGTCAGAGGACGGGCAAAGGGTCTTCGAGGTGCGAACGTCGTAACAGGGAGGATCCAAAAGGTGAGGTCAGTGTACAGGCAAGAGGTCGATGATCCGAAGGAGGCAGTAGATCGGGGGAACAAGGGACGGGTTCGGGGAAGGCGTTCGGGAACAGGAAATGGCTGGAGAAGGTCGCTAACGAGGAGGCGGATCAAGGTTCCGCATCAGCTGGTTGTCCGACGCAGCCTTTTATGCTGCGGTCTGCGTTGGGTCACAGGTGTTCCGTGTTGGCCCGGAGGTGTGGGCGTGGCAATCTTAATCATTATAATATATTTGAAAAATTTCTGTCTGGTTTCCGCACTGGTCACAGCACTGAAACAGCGCTCACACATGTTAATGATATTCTCCCCTCTTCTGATGCTGGTCAGATCTCTATTCTTATGTTACTGGACTTGAGTGCTGCATTAGATGCTATAGACCATAGTATCCTACGGAGTGGACTTGGAAACCTGGTTGGACTAAGAGGAACTGTTCTAAAGTGATTTGAATCGTATCCAGCTAACAATTTGTACTGAAATCTGATTACTGCACCCCCTCCAACTTCAGTTCGGTATGGTGTGCCACAGGGCTCTGTGTTGGGACTATTATTGTTCTCACTCTGTATGTTACCATTGGGTGACATTATTCGCAAACACAATGTGAATTTCCATTTGTATGCTGATGACACACAGCTATATGTATCGTTTAAGCCTGATGATCCATCACATGTGGTGTCGTTAGCTAATTGTTTTACTTGTATAAAATATGGATGAGTAAAAATTTTTTATCTCTAAATGCCAGTAAAACAGAGGTACTTGTGGTGGGTGGTGATGTCAAAACTCTTGACATAATCGTGTCAATCTTTACATCGAATGGTATTAGCTTCAAGCGTATAGATTGTGTCAAGGATTTGGGTGTCCTGCTGGATGGAAAGCTGTCATTTGTATCTCATGTAAATGCTTTGACTAAGTTGTGCTTCCTTCGGTTAAGAAACGTAGCTAAATTGCGGCGATTCCTATGTAGACGGGATGCTGAGAAACTGGCTCATGCTTTTGTTTAAAGCAGGCTAGATTACTGTAATGCTTTATTGTCAGGTTGTCCATAGCAGACTGTATCCAGGCTACAGTTGGTACAAAACGCTGCTGCGAGAATTGTCACTAGAAATAGGAAGTATGACCATATAACACCAGTACTTAAATCATTACATTGGCTCCCGGTCAGATTTAGAGTTGACTATAAAATCCTACTTTTGACCTATAAGGCAGTACATGGGATTACTCCGGCTTACCTTTGTGAGATTATTGATTCTTATATCCCAGGGCGATATCTTCGTTCATTAGATGCAGGTTACCTTAAAGTACCTGTGATCAATAAGACCTCAGTAGGTCGTGCCTTTAGTTATAAGCACCTAAACTGTGGAATAATCTACCAGTTACCGTCAGAAATGCCCCGTCCATTTCTGTTTTCAAATCCCGACTAAAGACTTATATGTTCACTCAGGCATTCCACCTCGTAATGTAATTCCACCTGCCTTGGTTGTTTTTATCACCTTTATAAAAATACATTTTAAATTTACTTAAGTAACAAATTACTAACTCTGTTCTATCTTCTTGTTGAGCACTACCTCGCTACATAAGACCTGAGGAGGCCGGCCAGTGGTGACAGACGAATCTCGTGCTGACTGAGAATGATGTCCATCTGCCATGACAAACAAGACGTTCCATGCTGAGCTGGGGATCCAAGATGCCATTTAGCAACATAATCATTATTAGTTGTTACACACTGGCTTACAAATTGTTACTTATCTAGAATTCCCAGGAAGGGTGGGCAACCACTGGCGTGTAGACCCCCAGAGGTTTTTTCTCCCTCAGTTGGGAGTTTTTGTTCCTTTCCCCAGTGGCCAGTAGGGATACTTATAGCTCTATAAAAGTACTTCATTATGGTAGCCATTAGTCAACTGTCTTTGTTTGTATCTGTTTTTCTTGCCTTATGTCTGTGTTAAAGCGCTCTGTGTCACTGTGTGAGAAGAGTGCTCTACAAAAATTATTTGAATTGAATTGAATATGGTGGAAAGAAACTAACTTTACTTAAGAATCACACATCTGCATCTATGTCTCTCTTTCTGCTAATGTAATGCACACATTGCATCTTTCATGAGATGTATGTCACTTTGGAGAAAAGCATCTGCTAACTGAATAAATATAATGAAATGTAAATGTATTTCTGCTGGATTAAATGTGATGAAATATTGACAGTGGATGAGAAGCATTACCAACCATTTCTTTGTACAGAGGTCAGAACAGTTCCGCTTAATGTTACACTTATTTAACTAGTGTTTTTTTCCTCCACAGCTTACGATAATTTACTTCTTTTATACAGCTGAGTAATTCCTACAGAAGCCCTTCAAGTATAGTACCATATTCAAGGGAACTACAGCAGCAGATGAAATTCAAACCTGTAACCTTTGGGCTCAAAGGCAGTAGCTCTAACCACCATGAGGCATCTATATGATGATGTTGTACAGCCATTGTAATATACGCATCTTGTCCTGTGTATCTTGAATGCAAAGCTTCAGTCACCTCCACTCCTACTGCATCATGAAATACATACAGCCACTAATCTGCCTTCATCTTTCAGCATGCCATGCAAGTGATGTCCAACTACATCCTTGAGACACCAAATGGAATTGTAGTTCTCTCAGGTTCCCTTGTCTGCACCGAGCATGCAGTCTGGCTTTCCACAGAAATGTCTGACAGCTATCAGATTTCACCTTAGCACCAAGGTGGCAGCCTCAAGCGGGAGTAGTGACGTCTGTGATAACCCTCCTAAAGCCATAACCATAAAGGGCAACAGGGTCACTGCAAATATTCCGGGACATAAATGCAGCGTTCGTTATTTTGCTGTACTTGTTTTAGCAAAAAGAACTTACCATGTGCCTCTCTGTTCACACGTGGTGGAAGTCGTGATCAGTGACACAGAACCTGGAATGACCAAGGGGCAAAGGACAGACCCGCTGTGCCAGAAACAAAGTGCCCATTGACAGCCCTGATGGACTCCATTAGGACAGAACTCTTCTTATCACAACCTTCAGCCTTAATTCATACATTATAGTATGAATAGTATAGTATTATGATTCATTATATTAAAATATAAATCAATGCACGGGGGCCTTGACAACCTACCCAGAATGCAAGAGGGAGAAACAGCACTCCTGGATGGGAGCCTGAAATACGCAGAACCAATGTGCTTGGCTGGCTGCTCGCTTTGGGTTCTGGGAAATTGCCAGTGGTGATATTGGACAAACTGACTGTTTCGACAGTTGTGTGAGTGCCCCTAAAGCTCTGCCTGCTGGTGCGCTTTTGTTTACTCTGAGCTTTTTATTATTATTTTGTTGCTTAGGAGAAAAGGCCTGCTAAATGAAAAAAAAAGATGTAAATTTCATGAGTGGCCTACCAAAGACAGACTAAATATTTCTCCTGTGTCTGGTGTGAATTGTGCTGTTTGTGTGATACATGAAATAAGACATTAGACACAGCTAACAGGGTCATGGTGAATCTGAGCCTAACCTGGCAACACAGGTTGCAGGGCTGGAGGGGGGAGGGAACACACCCAGAACGGGATGCCAGTCTGTCGCAAAGCACCCCAAGCAGGACTCGAACCCCAGACCCACCAGAGAGCAGGCCCTGGCCAAACCCCCTGCACTACCACACGCCCCCCTTCTGCATGATATACCCATTTCCAAACATTCACTGGCTTAATTTACACTGCAGTTTGGCTCACAGATCTCTGAAATCCATGTAATTCTTTATTTGTCACATATGGAAATCATTTCATTAGTGGCAGAAATCTTTCCGCAGAGTTTATACAAATGGATGCTGCAAAAGTATAGTTGATTGCATGCAGAAACTGGCAATCGAATTTGTTATAACACTTATGTTAAAATTTTAACGCATTTTTAAGAAGGCGAAAAGCCCCACCGTAAATTAATTCACCTGTGGCTGGCACAGTCTGCAACATTGAAATATTTAACGGCTTTGAGCCAAACTGTTAATATAAACAGTTCTCACATCAGGTGCTGCACGTGTTTGCTGTGTCATTGTTGACACTGTATGATCCGTTTCTCCTGCATTGTCTGGAACGGTTGCTTGAACTCAGAACCTGGAGGTGACCTCAGGCTCCACCCCCTTAGCCACACCTCACAGTGTAACCCATAATTCTTCCTGGGCATTCTGCGATCACAGCTTCCTCCCTTCCTCTCGCTGCTTACAAAAGTGAAACAGATTGAAAAAGCGGAAGAGTGTTACTATACCAAAAAGCACTTAAAATTAACTCAGCCGGCGGCAACAATTACAAGAGAGATGGGGGTGGGAGAGGAAGGGGGAGTGGAGGGACAGGAAAGGTTTGGGCTGACAAAAGCTTTTTTCCTGGCTCTGTTCACCTTTTGTGTGTGTTTGTGTTTCTGGACCAAAGGCAATGTGCCATGAAACAAGCTAATTCTCTGTCTCTCTAGATTTCCTTTCAATTGAAGGATTATAAATCCAATATAGACTAGGCAGGACACTTAAAAAAAAAAAAGAACAAGAACAATAATGCAGACAACATTGTTTCTACAGTTTCTGCAATCATAATTTCACTTTCTTCGGCATTTTTAATACAAACCATTTTTCTATTGATTCCTCCAGCAAAATCCTAGAGGCTGGCACCATTCCTGCGTTTCAGCACTTTTGTGTGCTCACTATCGAGGTTTCATGTGGCCCCTGGGATGGTGGCAGAAGTGGGATGTTTAGGTTTACTACTGCTATAATCATCTAACAATTCCTTCGTTATGTTTTCCAGGGAACCAGTCTGATCAAGCCAAGAGTTATTAGTCAAGAGATGGTTGGACTTCAGCTACAAATCCAACAGAGGAAATCCGACTGAGGAAAAGAGAATATCAAAGGCCTTCAATCCTGGGCTTTTCACCACTATTATCCCACAGATTATATTATCTGTCATTTTGTCCTTGGTCTGCTGGCATTCTGATTAAGTTCATACAAACCACTTATCCCCCTATTATTTTGGCCCTTTTCTCTAGTTGTTATAATGAAAAAATTCCATGGCGTTGTGGGGTTCGCTGATAGTCAGTTGAGTTAAACTGCATAATTAGCCTTCTTCTCGAAAGCCATATGTAACAACTGCAGCTTTTTTCAACGACACCATGATGAACACATGTTTCAAAGAAGAGGATCGGTCAAAGGAAGACATTAGATTTGCGGTAAATCTTTAGGAAGCACAACTGATTGTAAGCAAGTGAAATTTAGTACGTACTACAGGATATGCAGTAAGTCTGGTAGTGAAATAACTTCCCTTTCTTTATACTTTAACCAAAAGCGCATTTAAATACAAACAACACTAATACACTCAAACAAACCACCGGAGAAGATTCAAAAATATGCAAAGCACTTGGCAAATGCCTTTTTACATGTTATTTATTAAAATTCTCTGTTAGTGCTTGTAGTGTTTCTCTGGCCAAGTATTTTGTACAAATTCACACATACATTCATCAGGTCATTAGCCTAGATACCAGACTATCAATAGAGAGGTAAAAGATGCTAAAAAATAATAAAAAAATGCTAAAAGATGCTAAATGGTAAAAGATGCTAAACAAAAACAAAAGTGCCATCAGCAGAGTTGAGAATGTGTTGTATGGACATAGACAGTCCAGCCTTGCTTAGCCTCAAACAAGACAAAAAACATAGATTCTGAATTGTTTAATGTGAGAGGGATTTATGATTTGTATTATATGGTTTAGTCTAAGAAGATAATTCCATCACTTTTTATATTGTTCCTTATTTTGTTGAAATTGTTTGTCCGAGGTGGGGGTGCGGTGGCGCAGTGGGTTGGACCACAGTCCTGCTCTGCGGTGGGTCTGGGGTTTGAGTCCCGCTTGGGGTGCCTTGCGACGGACTGGCGTCCCGTCCTGGGTGTGTCCCCTCCCCTCCCCTCCCCCTGTGGCCTTAGGCCCTGTGTTGCCGGGTAGGCTCCGGTTCCCTGCGACCCCATATGGGACAAGCGGTTCTGGAAATGTGTGTGTTTGCCCAAGGTAACCTTTAAGGTTAGCATTGTGGCGGTTTGTTTGTGTCTTTACGAGCAGAAGGCAGCAAACACGTAATATATCTTAGATGAAATACCTCACTGCAGTAAACACAATAGCACCATAATATCATTCTTCTTCTTCTTATTCTTCTTCTTTTTATTATTATTATTATTATTATTATTATTATTATTATTATTATTATTATTATTATTAATTTTCTCCTAAGGTAATACACAAACTGTATTTTCTATGAGATGTACATCGCCTTGGAGAAAAGCGTCTGCTAAATGAATAAATGTAAATGTAAATGTAAATGAAATTTGCACAGAACACTTGTAATCAATTAACAAAACTACCGTAAAAACAGCATAAAAACTATCAACAAAATTAACAAACTGTAAATAAAGTATTATCAAGAGTAATAAGCAAAGTGTTTAAAAGTCATAAAAACCCTTGTCAACATGCTTTTTTACTGACAATTTTGTTTTTAGCAACAAAAAGGAAATTCTATGCTAATGCACTTTTAACTTGGCATGTAGAACTTGAAATTCCTTTGACGTATCATAAAATCTAAAATTCTAATAATAAATACACAAAGAAACCATACTACATGGTACAAATACATACAATCCACATGCAAGTAACACTAATTACAATGAATAATAATGATTAATATTCATTTTATTGCAACAAAGACTGTCTTTAGTGCATATTATTTGGAGCGAGTGAATTGTTTTCCAACAGAAATGTTTATTTCATTTTTGCTGTTCACCTTGCCTTGGGATCATACTCTGTCAGCTCTGAGGAGGATGTTTAGATCACATTCTTCATCAGACTCCCTTTTCTGTGTGTCTCCACTCAGACAAGCTATCGGCCGCTACTCCCAGGGCAACCTGCACCTCCTACCCTCCTGACCCTGTCTGGAACAGCAGCTAAAAGTGGAACATGGGCTGGGGAGCACTTGGCTACCCCCTCCACTGCTTACACTGTGTACAGAACATCATCTAATTACCTATAACACAGATTTACAAGGTGTGACATCTCACCATTTAGCCCACTCATTATTTTTCATTCCCAAAAACGGCTTTCAACAAGTTATGCCAGCAGGTTGAATGAACAAATCCGGAAGACTGACTTGGTCCTGGCAGTCAGGCTCAGACTCTTGGGAAGACGAAATACAGCGAAGGACCTTAAACAAACTATTTTTTATCTTTCAAAATAAGTCACCCTCTGAACAACACCACAGATAAATAGGAGCACCTTCCACAACATACTGGTCCAACTGTGCTGATCTATCTATCTATCTATTGTCCGTCTGTCCATCCGTACGTGCATATATATATGGGTGAGAAGGTGCGGGAAGAACGAGAGGTAAGTGGGCCCTCAGAAATTGAGACTTCCCTCACCCTGGGCGCGTAGCTTTATTAAATGTGCTGGTTGGCTCCATGTCTCAGTGCAAGCTCTAGGGTCTCATAAAAGACTGTGGCTCTTATTTACTGTGAGACTCCCGGTGCGGCCAGGGCCATGTTTAGCCTCACTCCTCAGGGAATGGTGGCAAACAGAAGGCATCTCGCCAGGCCAAGAAAAACCGCATCAAAAGTGGGTCGCACTGAGACTGGCGCAAAGAAAAAGGGAAACAAAATCCTCACGCCTCGTCTCCTGTGACGTCTGTGTGCCCATATCACGTTTGAGACTCCAATCCTTTACTGTCGCCGCTTGCCTTGCGTGAGGAAACAAGCACGGGTGATCGAGACAATGGAACAACGGGCCGCACTGTCAAAATGAGTTTCCCTGGCAACATCAGAAGAAAAAAAAGCTGCCAATTTCCCGCAAGTGTGAAAAGTAACAGGAGTGGTGACAAAACGTGGGCAGGTTCCTCTGAAAAGTGAGACAGAGAGAAAGAGAACAAGATTGTTGAATGGACACACAAACAATGTCTTTCTGGAAAGTAGACCAGAGTAACAGTTGTGGAACTGACAGACTTTCAGACTGCCATGCCGCCACTGCCGCATGTTTGTGAAGTTTAACTCGGCAATCTGGAAGTCTTCTTCTCTGCCCTCAGGAGATTACGGGAAATTTAAATATTACAACACCTGATTCAGGAGTAATGAACCAATAACCCTGTCCGCTGTGTATTTATGAAAAGCACATCTAAACCCCAGGCAAAATTATTTCTCATACCTTAATGTGGGAAAACAGAAGTTTGTTCTGGATAAATACAGATGAAGACTTATCTGAAAAGAATGTCGAGTGTAGAGTTCTGCCGCAATGCTGTATCCCCAACTGGACACAGAACAATCCTCTACGCCCAAATCAGACATTTGATTCATCTACTGGCTAATTTCCTTGACATTTTTTTCACATAAAAGTAACAAAGAAATCAATATTAAAATACATATCTATCTGTATTTTAGGATACTGTATATGAGGTCCCATGTTCTTGGCTGACAAACTTACCATCCCTCCAGAAACGTCTTGTCACGACCGAACCGGTGGGTGATTAGGGAGGACGGGAATAAAAGCGGCAACTCAGAAACATCTGATTTCTGAACCTCATCTTGAGTAGAAGCAGCTCCTAGTGACCTACAGCAAAGTCCCTTTCTCTTTGTCTCCTGTCTTGTTCCCTTCTCCTTCCCCATTCTGTGCTCCTCCGGTTTGGTTTCTCCGGCTCCTCGACCCTCTGCTGCGTGACCACGACTCTGGATTTTGTGTGCTTTCCTGAACAAAATACAAAGATTGACTGACCCTTGCCCGTCCCTGATGCCGCTACTAGTCTGCTCCTTGCACCTACAAAGCACTTACGCTTGAGTCTGTCGGCTTGGTTTCCCGAGTGCAGCATGACACTTCTGATGCATTTCCTTATTATCTGGTTCTATTGCTCACCAGCACTGCACCGTCTTTTACAGAGCTTAGGGCGGAAATGCTGTAGGTGAAAAAAGAGTGAATTAAACTTTTTTTTGCTGCCAATATTATTGTGATCACTGTAACTATCTCAGAGGAACCAAAACCAAGTGCATATGCATTTTTAGACAGAGACTGAGTATTTAAGGTGATTGTAATAAAAAAAGACATGACACGTCATGCCAGAATGATCCAGGTTCAGAGGCTCAGCTGTTTATCCTTTAGTGAGGTGTCTTGAATTGCTTTGCTCAGTATTCAATGGTTTTTTTCCTCTACGTGGTGTTTGTATTCAGTAGCTACCACTAGTCAAGAGTATAAAACCGGCACCTTTTGCAGCTAATTCTGATATATCTTGAATAGGAATAATGAGACAAATCAATGCAAGATACATCTCCAAGAATCTCCAGTACAGCTTTAAAGTGTCAGCCTTCATAGCGTGGTCTACAACACAGCCATCGTTAGGAATCAGATTCTAGGTGCAGCGTGAGCTGTTCTATTACTCAGTGCTGCTGTGTTTCACAAAATGCCTGTGAAAAGGTAACTGCCTCGTAAACAGGTCTCACCCCGCTGTGGTTGGACGTCAGCGAGTTGCCCATACATAGAATGCAAACACTGCACACCACCACATATTTACATATTTATAGCCACGAGTGAAACACCCCAGAGGAATAAACTTAATGTAAGAGCTATTACACTTGAGGAGCTCCTGGCACGGCACAGCAGGGTTTGGGATGAAATTTGATTTACTGGCTGCGCAATAATTGCGTTTATTAGGATGATAAAATGTCACAGATTGCATATTTTGCATCTGCCAATGGGAGACAGGATACAATTATAAACCACAGAGTGTTTTGACAGTATGGTTGTGTGTCAGGTATTGCCAAGCACTTGACACTATTAATGACAAAAAGAGAAAACACAGAAATACAAATCAGTAAAAATTCGTTGTGCTATCTTAAGATATTTGCACTTCTGAATTTTCTCAAGGTTTCCAGCAACCATTTTTTTTATTATTCTGACTAGTAAAAGCATCATTTTAAAATGAATCGTACAGAGAATTTATTGTTAATTGTTAATTAATTTGCACAAAAGAAGAATGGATGGGCATAATATTAGAGAAGCATAAACAGAATGTGCTAGGACAGTCAAAAATCAACAGGCTTGTAGTAGGATGTCTGCTGAAAAGAACAGTTAAAACTCATATAAGCAAGGTGTGTGTGGAAATAACATCAGCACTTCATATGCAATAAACAGGCAGATAACAGTGAACAGATAATAATGGAAAATGATAGATGTAAACATATATCCAACATGTTATGTTAGCTATGTAATGTATTTTGTGATTTCTTCAGTAATATAACTGATCAACAGCAAGAGACTGAGTGGGGATCGAACCACATCCTCTTACACCACCCAGGCGCTGCGCCACTGTGTCGCCCACTTAGATGTGAACTTTGCACATTTCACTGACTTCATTGTCCAGCATCCTATATGATGCAGACAAATCCCAAAAGTATGTAAAATTTTGTTGTATGACGTCTAAAAGGTTATGATCTGGTCCAGATAGCAAAACTAAAGTGATGGTGTCAAGTAAAAATTTTCTGTGGGATATTATCAAATTTCATCAAAGTGTGTAAACTGGTTCACAAGTTGCCTAATTCCCCTAATTTTACACACCAGTAATGTTACACTCAAGGTTATTCAATGCAGATGTATGATAATGACATATTTGTAAAGGTTTGATGATGTATACTAACCTTAGCACTAAGCGGGGGTTGGGGTGGACCATGATAGCTGCCTACTACATACCATCATAAGTCGAAAATATCATTGTCAAAAATGCATTTAATACACCCAATACACACCTCTGCATGACAGACTAGGAGATGCAGATCGCTGCCGCTGCCCAGCATTGCAAGAGAGTATCACACCGCATATCGCTTGCCCAGGAAAAAATCAAAATTCAAAATTCAAAATACAGTTTCTACTGAATGTCTATCGCCAGCTCCCCATCGCAAAGTCAAAAAGTCAATCGTAAGTCAAACCATCTTAAATTGGGGACCCCCTGTATCTGCCACTGCTAAGCCAAATTAATGACAACCAGCTATTACCAGTTGATGACCAATCATCATAGACATCTAAGCAGCTAGACTGAGAGGCTTGGGATAATTGAAGCAAGTGGACTCTGACTGTTTGACTTGTACAATGTTTGGTTTACCACAGGAGGGTTTTTTTGGTTAAATTTGGTGCACATAAAATTTTCAAGTGCTCTCTTCTACCATGAAAGGGTCCATATCTATGTTTTGATTTTATTAATAAATCAAGCCATAGGGCCACCTCATCCATACAATTGACTAGACAGGATCACACTTCAGACAGAACTGGAGTAAAAAGGGACTATAGCTGAATCTGAAGGAAACTAAAGTCACCACAACCAGCACAGCAGCCAGCTTCAGAGATGGTGGCAAAAACACAGAAGAGGCTGAAAACTTGTACCTCTTGAGACTGGTGATCAACAACAAAGGTCAGAACAGCAGAAGTCAGAAGAGATGCAGAAAACTAGCACTTTGAGATCCTGTAATGAACAATCTGGAAGAGATCCTGAGGTGCAGTGACATATTTGAAGAGCAAATATTGCAGTTTTTCAACCAATGGTATTGTAACAACCCACCTTACTATAAGTTTGAGTGGGAAACCTGTTGAATGTAGATAGTTGCATTATGGGGAATGTGAATAAAGTGTGCAACCACTGGGCGGACTTACGGGCAAAATGAGGGGGTGAGAAGACTGGCTTGGTACGCAGGTTCTAGAAGAAACGGGGTCCTTGGACCAAGAGTATTGTTTCCCTGTGTGTTGGTGTTCAATTAAATGTTTGAGATGAATGCTGCTTGTGCATCCTTCTTCACCCCATCCATATCTCTGATGCTGCATGCCACAGTATTTTCTATAGCACCATATGGCTGGAGTGGCATAGTGGCACGATGGGTAGTACTAGAGCCTTGCAGCTGCTGAACTGCGTTTGGACTATCAGTGTGAAGTTTTCTTGTTCTTCTAGCATTTGCATGGGTTTCTTCTAGTAGTCGTATGACATGTATTTCAGGTGAACTGCTGACTAAATTTTCTGCAGCATGTGACTTTGTGACTGAATGTTTGTGTGTGGGGGGTGCGGTGGCGCAGTGGGTTGGACCACAGTTCTGCTCTCCGGTGGGTCTGGGGTTCGAGTCCCGCTTGGGGTGCCTTGCGACGGACTGGCGTCCCGTCCTGGGTGTGTCCCCTCCCCCTCCGGCCTTACGCCCTGTGTTACCGGGTAGGCTCCGGTTCCCCGTGACCCCGTATGGGACAAGCGGTTCTGAAAATGTGTGTGTGTGTGTGTTTGTGTGTGTGTGACAGCACTGTGACAGGCTGGCATCTCATCTAGGATGTATCCTGCCTTGGACCCTGTCCTTCTGCTGTAGGCTCTGGCTCCTGCAGTAGGACAAACGGTTATTGATGATGAATAAGTGAATTATATAGACATGGAACCTCGAAACTGAAAAAGGAGGACAGGAAATAGTAATAAACTCCTTTGAGTCGTGGTGCCGGAGGAAAATGATGAAGATACCACAGATGGCGAGGAAACAAATCTTGGATCATGGAGCAAGCTGAGGTGTTGGAAGGAGAAATAATCAGACTAAGGTGATCACACTTTGGATAAGTCCTGTGAAAATTGGATTCTGTCAAAAAAGATTGTAAAACTTGGAAAAGGTGAAGGAAAAAGAAGAGGACGATCAGCCAACAGTGAAGTTGGACAGGTTCAGTCACAGGGACAATGGATGCACTTCTCTCCAGCGTAAAGGCACGGTTAGGGGATAAAACATTCTGGACTTACTCTGTGGGTAAGTCCACATCAATTTAAGAAACAGCCACCCGACTGTAGAAGCAATATTCTCAATTCTGTACCTTATAAGGTGATGTGAAGAAAATGATCAGGGGTGTGGTGGCACAGCAGTTCAGCTGGTGCCCACTGTATAGCAGGTCTGAGGTTCGAGTCTTTCTTCGGGTGCCCTGCAAGGGACTGGCGCTCCACCCAGGGTGTGCCCTTGTGCCCTGCATTGACAGGTAGTCTCCAGCTTGGGACATGTGGTTGTAGATGTTGGCTGATGAAGAAAACAGTGTTCCCTCAATTTAATGTACCTCAGGACCTGCATCCTGGTGCACGGTAAACTTCTCCCACATTTCCCGAACCATTTTACACACAACTGCTCCACCTCATCATTCTGCTGACCAATTAACCTTTTCTGGAAAACCATTTTTCTTTTCAAATGAAGAAAAACAGCATAACCTTTCACAACTTGATCACATTACAGCATTTTTTACTTCAGCTGAGCTTGTGACTCTGTGGCTGTATTAATAGCAATTTTGCAATAAAATTAAGAAATTGAAGGAAAGAAAATTTTATAAGAAATATATTTATTGATTTATCTTACACTTTTTTTCTCACAGCAACTTACAATGCTAAGCTACTTACACTTACTGTATTTACCCATTTTTACAGCTGGGTAATTTTACTGGAGCAGTTTAGGATAAGTACCATGCTGAAGTGTGGAGGTGGTATTCAAACCCGCGACATTTGGGCAAAAAAAATCAGGAGCTCTAACAACTACACTGCCAGTTGCCCTGTAGTTCATATAGAAACATTAAATCACAGTTTGTCAAGGTTGGACCTAATAAAGCCTGCACAACACTTTCATAACACATAAAAAACAAGTGCCCTGAAATGTTGTTTTTCGTATGTTTTTGCTCTACATGAACAGTAAACCAGCTTATTCAGCTTAATGTCTTGACCGAACCAGTTTAACTTCCTTTCTAAACACTCAGTAATGTGAAGCGAGCTACAAAATCTGCAGGACCTGCACTGAAGTTAAATAGCCCTTCACTATATAAACATATTTAAATGCTAATGTCAACAACCATGGATTTGTAGATAAGTTTGTATGAACTGGCCTAGACAGACATTCAGACCTATTGTTCATAGTTTATTAAGGATTTGATCCTATATTGTCTCCTTTGTGTAAAGCACTTTTCAAGGTGAAATATGCAAACAAGACATACAATGCTGCTTGCTTAGGTGTCAGGCACGGGCACTGCAGACAGGTAAGTAGAGGACCCAAGGGTGGGCGAGTTTTTTTCAAGCAACCAGGTTCAAGGGACAAGACGAGATCAAGGTCAGGAACGGGCGTAGGTCTTCTGGGCACAAACGTTGCAGTACGGGTAATTCAAGTCGTTAGTCGTAAAGAACAGGCGAGGGTCGAGAACAGGCAAGGCACAAAGGGCAAAGATGCTGAGACTGCAAGGGCACGAGGCGATTGCAAGAATCCGCGTTGACGTGTGGGCACGGGACTCCTTTTACCCCGGATCTTCGTAATTGGCTGCAGGTGTCGTCGCTTCGCTCATTCCCGGGGTCGTGACATTAGAACTGGTCATTATTCTTGGACAAAATATTAAAATAAACTGAGAAAGTCTAAATGTTAAAATTACATAGAAAATGAATAAGTGATTCTGATTTCCCCTCTGGCCTTACGCCCTGTGTTGCCGGGTAGGCTCCGGTTCCCCGTGACCCCGTAAGGGACAAGCGGCTCTGAAGATGTGTGTGTGTGTGTGTGTGATTTACACACCCGAGTCTGCTTACCTACTTGGTTTAACCAATAGAACTTGGGGTTCATTTATTTTTGCACCTGCATTACTTCTGTTTTTCTACTACACACGATTTCTTCTAAAGCAACACATGGAATTGGTCATTACACACCTATTATGTCAGATGAAAAAGACTGCTTCTCGGTAAGTTCTCGGGTGGCACGGTAAGGAGCGCAGCTGTCTCACAGCACCTGGGTGATGCGAGTTTGTGGAGTTTGCATGTTCTCCCTGTGTCTGTGTGGGTTTCCTCCTGGTGCTCCGGTTTCCTCCCACACTCCAAAGACATGCTGGCCAGGTTCCCCGATAGTGTGTGAGTGACAGAGAGAGTGTATTCCACTGATGTATGGATGAGTGACCCAGTGTAAGCAGTCTATCTAGCAGTGTAAGTCACCGTGGTGAATAAGGTGTGTGGGATGATAACACTACATAGAGTTCATTGGAAGTCGCTTTGGGGAAAAGTGTCTGTTAAATAAATAAATGTAAATAACCATTTCATGGATAAAACTAAGGGACACGAGGGGTTCACATGCTTTCAAGCAGCACTATATTTGGGTGTACGTCCAATGAATTCTACCAGAAAAAAAAAAGGATGAAAGATGGGAGGAAGTATCTTACTTTATTCCTCCACAGCTGGAGGAAGACTCCCCGCCCCGAGCATCCAATACACACATATTACATAGGTCTAAAAGCACGTTACATATATGGTAACATTTCTCATTGGCTTTCTTTCTGCATGATCAGCTTGTGCTCAGCTCATGTTTACTTCTGATTTGTTACTTACTTATCTACTATGTTTCCTATAGGCAAAAGTAAATTATGCACATCATATAGCAGGCACCCTACATCCCTTCAGCTTATCTGTAAACCTGCCAAAGTAATTTATTTTCTTGTTTATCACAGTCAGCCAGTGTCAGTTACCCCTTACAGCTGGGGGCGCAGTTTCAGTATATCCTGCTTCTCACACAATGGGCTTTTTTCAGCAGTTACAGAACACAACACTTGTACATTTAATGCATACATCATTTGAACTCCATTTTCTTATTTTTGTCTCACACTGGAAGTAGAAGGGAAAGTACGGTAAAATCAAATAATAGCAAACCGTCAAAAGACGCTCTGTGAACTTGTCTTAAAGTCTCCAAATTACGTTAAGCTTCTGTGAGTCTCCGTGGAGAACAAGGATGTTTTGAGCAAAGACCACAACCCCACAAAACAGCCTTGCATAAAGGAAGAACAAACGAAGACTTCATAATAAGCACCTCCACACGGCTTGTCCCCGTGCATCCCAAGGCATCTGCCTTGCCACTCATTTGAAAACAAACACATCATCCGACAGAGAACAATTGTTTCTTTATTCGCAGCAGATACAAAGGCGTTATTGACAGACGCCACACCCAGTGGAATTAACTCTCTCATCACATGCAATGACATTTTCCTTCGCAATCAAGAATTACTGAAGGCAAAGCTGAAAATTGTCAAACGGTTTTGAATCAAAGAAGCTCAAAAAGGTGGTGGGGCTATTTCCTAATGTAGATTAATTGCAGACTATTCATTTTTATTATCTCTTCACTGAAGGACAATTAACTGTTTTACAAAGTGGGGATGGGTCGTGTTTCATTTTCTGAGGTTGAATCAGTGCAGGCTCAAAAACACTGCGGTTTTAAGCTTCTCATTTCAAATGACCTTGTTAGATTTGTTCGTTACCAAGAACTTTTCACTTTTTCACCTTAAGTAGATGTCACGCTTCAACTGTTTACACATACATTTGTCTTTAGAAGCAATTTTTCTAAATAGGGTGGCTGAGATCCCAGGACACACAAAGTACTCCCAAGATAAAACATCGGTCCACTGGGGAGCACATTCGCCCATACATGTATACAACGTACACATCAGTGGCAGTTTGGAGACATCAGTTCAATTAGTCCACATCTCCTTGGACCATGGTAGGAAACCAGAGCAGCCAGAGGAAGCCAGAAGACAGGAAAAACATTATTATTATTATTATTATTATTATTATTATCCCCTCCGTGAACCGCCACCTTACCGTGGTGGAGGGGTTTGAGTGCCTGAATGAGTCCAGGAGCTATGTTGTCTGGGGCTATATGCCCCTGGTAGGGTCTCCCATGGCAAACAGGTCCTGGATGACAGACGAGACAAAGCGCGGTTCAAAAACCCCTTATGAAGAAAAAATCAAGGCTTTCGTTTACCCCGCCCGTTATGGGGTCACCGGGGCCCCACCCTGGAGCCAGGCCTGGGGGGGGGCTCGCATGCGAGTGCCTGGTGGCCAGGTCTATGCCCACGGGGCCTGGCCGGGCTTAGCCCGAAACCAAGACGTGGAGCCACTCTTCGGTGGGCTCACCACCTGCCGGAGAGACCGTAAGGGGCCAGTGCATTGTGATTTGGGCGGTGGTCGGGGCCGAGTGCCCAGCCGACCCAAACCTCGGGCGCCAACTCTGGTTTTTGGGACTTGGAATGTCACCTCGCTGGTGGGGAAGGAGCCTGAGCTGGTGCGGGAAGTTGAGAGATACCGTCTAGATATAGTCGGGCTCACTTCCACTCACAGCTTGGGTTCTGGAACCACTCTTCTCGACCAAGGGTGGACTCTCCACTATTCTGGCGTTGCCCAGGGTGAGAGGCGGTGGGCGGGTGTGGGCTTGTTAATAGCCCCCCAGTTTAGCCGCCATGTGTTGGAGTCTACCCCGGTGAATGAGAGGGTCATCTCCCTGCGCCTTCGGGTAAGGGAACGGTCTCTCACTGTCATTTGTGCTTATGCGCCTAGCAGCAGTGTAGAGAACCCGGCCTTTTTGGAGTCCCTGGAGGGCGTGCTGGAAAGCGCTCCCGCTGGGGACTCTGTCATTCTACTGGGGGACTTTAACGCCCACGTGGGCAGCAACAGTGACACCTGGAGGGGCGTGATTGGGAGGAACGGCCTCCCTGATCTGAACCCGAGCAGTGAGTTGTTATTGGATTTCTCTGCTAGTCACGGTTTATCCATAACGAACACCATGTTCATGCATAAGGGTGTCCATCAGTGCACTTGGCACCAGGACACCCTAGGTCGGAGGTCGATGATCGACTTTGTAGTCGTTTCTTCTGACCTTCTGCCATATGTCTTGGACACTCGGGTGAAGAGAGGGGCTGAGCTGTCAACTGATCACCACCTGGTGGTGAGTTGGATTCGATGGCGGGGGAAAAAGCTAGACAGACCTGGCAGGCCCAAACGCATAGTGAGGGTCTGTTGGGAACATTTGGCGGAGGCCCCTGTCAGAGAGGTCTTCAACTCCCACCTCCGACAGAGCTTCAACCAGGTCCCGAGGGAGGTGGGGGACATCGAGTCCGAATGGACTATGTTCCACACCTCCATTGTCGGGGCGGCGGTTCGGAGCTGCGGCCATAAGGTCTCCGGCGCCTGTCGCGGCAGCAATCCCCGAACACGGTGGTGGACACCGGAAGTAAGGGATGCCGTCAAGCTGAAGAAGGAGTTCTATCGGGCCTGGCTGGCTCATGGGACTCCTGAAGCAGCTGACAGGTACCGACGGGCCAAACGGAGCGCGGCTCTGGCAGTCGCCGCGGCAAAAACTCGGGCTTGGGAGGAGTTCGGTGAGGCCATGGAGGAAGACTTTCGGTCGGCCTCAAAGAGATTCTGGCAAACCGTCCGGCGACTCAGAGGGGAGAAGCGGTGTTCCACGAACACTGTTTACAGTGGAAGTGGTGCGCTGCTGACCTCAGCTGAGGATGTTCTCGGGCGGTGGAAGGAGTACTTTGAGGATCTCCTCAATCCCTCCGACACGCCTTCCGTAGAGGAAGCTGAGGCCAGGGACTCGGAGGGGGACTCGTCCATTACCCTGGCTGAAGTTGCTGAGGTAGTCAAAAAACTCCTCGGTGGCAAGGCTCCGGGGGTGGATGAGATCCGCCCCGAGTTTCTCAAGTCTCTGGATGTTGTGGGGCTGTCTTGGCTGACACGCCTCTGCAGCATCGCGTGGAGTTCGGGAACGGTGCCTCTGGACTGGCAGACCGGGGTGGTGGTCCCTCTTTTTAAGAAGGGGGACCGGAGATTGTGTTCCAACTACAGGGGGATCACACTCCTTAGCCTCCCTGGGAAAGTCTATGCCAGGGTACTGGAAAGGAGAATCCGACCGATAGTCGAACCTCGGATTCAGGAGGAGCAATGCGGTTTTCGCCCTGGCCGTAGAACACTGGACAGCTCTATACCCTCACTAGGGTGCTGGAGGGTTCGCGGGAGTTTGCCCAACCAGTCCATATGTGTTTTGTGGACCTAGAGAAGGCATTCGACCGTGTCCCTCGTGGCATCCTATGGGAGGTACTTCGGGATTATGGGGTTCGGGGCTCGCTGCTACGGGCTGTTTGTTCCCTGTATGACCGGAGCAGGAGCTTGGTTCGCATTGCCGGCAGTAAGTCAGACCTGTTCCCGGTGCATGCTGGACTCCGCCAGGGCTGCCCTTTGTCACCGATTCTGTTCATTATTTTCATGGACAGAATTTCTAGGCGCAGCCAGGGAACGGAGGGTGTCTGTTTTGGTGGCCGTGAGATCTCGTCTCTGCTTTTTGCGGACGATTTGGTCCTGTTGGCTTCATCAGGTCAAGACTTGCAGCGTGCACTGGGGAGGTTTGCAGCCAAGTGCGAAGCGGCGGGGATGAGAATCAGCACCTCCAAATCCGAGGCCATGGTTCTCAGTCGGAAAAAGGTGGATTGCCCCCTCCGGGTTAGGGGGGGAGTTGCTCCCTCAAGTGGAGAAGTTTAAGTATCTCGGGGTCTTGTTCACGAGTGAGGGAAAAATGGAGCGGCAGGTTGACAGAAGGATCGGTGCGGCGTCCGCAGTAATGCGATCATTGTACCGGTCTGTTGTGGTGAAGAGGGAGCTGAGTCGTAAGGCGAAGCTCTCAATTTACCGGTCGATCTACGTTCCTACCCTCACCTATGGTCATGAACTCTGGATCATGACCGAAAGAATGAGATCGCGGATACAAGCGGCAGAAATGAGTTTCCTCCGCAGAGTGGCTGGGCGCACCCTTAGGAATAGGGTGAGGAGCTCAGTCACCCGGGAGGAGCTCGGAGTAGAGCCGCTGCTCCTCCGCATCGAGAGGAGCCAGTTGAGGTGGCTCGGGCATCTGTTCCGGATGCCTCCTGGACGCCTCCCTGGCGAGGTGTTCCGGGCTTGTCCCACTGGGAGGAGGCCTCGGGGCAGACCCAGGACATGTTGGAGAGACTATGTCTCCCGGCTGTCCTGGGAACGCCTTGGGGTTCCCCCAGAGGAACTGGAGGAGGTGTGCGGGGAGAGGGAAGTCTGGAGGACTCTGCTCGGACTGCTGCCCCCGCGACCTGGCCCCGGATAGCGGAGGAAGATGGATGGATGGATATTATTATTATTATTATATTATATTGTATTATTGTTGTTGCTGTGAATAATAATAATAATAATAATAATAATAATAATATTTTATAAACCAATAAATCTAATTATTATTATTATTATTATTATTATTATTATTATTATTATTATTATTTAACCAAGGACTTTGTCAAAGTCAATTTACAAAGAAGTACATGGCAAAAGGTGGCTACAGTATGCAAGATAACTATCAGATGGTGAGATATTGTGTTGCCATTAAAGTCACATCAGTAATCTTCACACACACACACACACACACACACACACACACACACATTTTCAGAACCGCTTGTCCCATACGGGGTCACGGGGAACCGGAGCCTACCCGGTAACACAGGGCGTAAGGCCAGAGGGGGAGGGGACACACCCAGGACGGGATGCTAGTCCGTCGCAAGACACCTCAAGCGGGACTTGAACCCCATACCCACCGTAGAGCAGGACAGTGGTCCAACCCACTGCGCCACCACGCCCCCATTTTATAAACCAATAAATCTAATTATTATTATTATTATTATTATTATTATTATTATTATTATTATTATTATTATTATTATTATTATTATTATTATTATTTAACCAAGGACTTTGTCAAAGTCAATTTACAAAGAAGTATATGGCAAAAGGTGGCTACAATATGCAAGATAACTATCAGATGGTGAGATATTGTGTTGCCATTAAAGTCACATCAGTAATCTTCACACACACACTTTTAGAACCGCTTGTCCCATAGGGGGTCGTGGGGAACCGGAGCCCACCCGGTAACACAGGGCGTAAGGCCGGAAGGGGAGGGGGACACACCCAGGACGGGACGCCAGTCCGCCGCAAGGCAGCCCAAGCGGGACTCGAACCCCAGACCCACCAGAGAGCAGGACTGCAACCCAACCCACCGCGCCACCGCGCCACCGGCCCCCCCCCAGTAATCTTCATATATAGCTATTTTCAAAGAAAGACATTCCATACAGTTCAGACAAAGTGGTGCAAGGGCAAAGAGAACAAGCAAAAAAAAACAACTCCCAGGTCAGAACTACAAGGTGACCGCTCTACCGTCATACGAGTGCACTTCCCTTGCCTTTTCTTCCCATTTTTTCTTATAAGTCAAAAATCTGTTTTTGATTATTTATTTTCTAGTAAAAATATGAGAGATTTTGCACAACAATGTGTTGTACAACAAATAATGACATTGAAAATGTCAACAAAAAGGTGTCAATAAGGTCAAACTGCAGCCAGAATTCTGATACATGTAATATTCTCTTCTGGGTGGAACAGAACGGCAATGCCTAAATCAATGTTAACAGCGAAATTAATAATGAATCAATCAATGTTCACTTCACAGACAGTTTTATACTTAAGCACGATACATTATTGAAACCAATTAATTCATTCATTCATTAATTAAGAAAGAAGAAGATCCATACATAACTGATATTACCGAGCAAGTTTTGTAACAATTTTTTCAAAAATTAAATTAATGTACTATTTCTATCCCTGAAGCCTTGGGAAGGTACAGGAGTTCAGTGATCTCAGTAAGTATCAACTATACATTGTGAAATTAATGCAAACTGTGTAAGTTACTACTGTAAATCTGATCAGTTCCATGTGAAACTGTAAAATGAGACAGTTGGTTGCATAGTGGTTGGCGCTACTGCTTTTGGACTCAAAGGTTGCAGGTTTGAGCCTCCCCTCCAGCTGTAGTATCCTTGAGCAAGGTACTTACCATGAATTGCTCCAGTAAAATTAGCCAGCTGTATAAATGGGTAAATAATTGTAACCTTCCCATTGTAAGTTGCTTTGGGAAAAAAGCATCTGCTAAGTGAACCAATGTAATATGTAAGCAAGAAATGATTAATAAAAGGGAACTATCATTTCCTGGTAACACAGATTGCTGATTTAATATATTATTCTTCCTTGATTCAATAGGATTGTTTCAGGGGTGACATAATTTCCAGTTTTTTTTAGGTCATGTGTTCTTATGTAAATGAATACCTATTTAAGTCATCTCTTGTCCATTTTTTACCATGTATTTTCACACAAAAGGGTAATATTTTTCCACACCGCTTGCTAGAGAGTAAACGAACGTCAAAACAAAGAGCCCATTTCCATGGATACCGAACAGGGACTGATCCACTCAGGGTGTGATGGATTTAGCAGCCTGACAGGGATTGGGCACAGCATGTGTCAGTTAAGTTAGACAAAAATACCCCCCACAGCCCAAACCAGTGGTGCCCCCTGGGATCATCTCTACCAGTGCTATGACAGACAGCCCAACCCTTTGTTTACACTCAGTGAGAAGGCAAATATCTGGGATTTACCATGGTTTTTCATTGCCATCCAGTGACTGAACATAGCAGACCGTATCTGCAGAGTTGTAGTTCTTCTTACCATACTCCACTCTACCTGAGTAAATTTCGAGTGCAAAGTCCTTTGAAATGATAGCTTCCACACTGTAAATATCTACAGTTAATAAACACATGGGTGTTAATTATGTGGCACAAATAAGTGGAACTAATGAACAAAAATATTCATATATGGGAATGAATATAAATGATTATAATTATAAAATACATGAGCAATTTATGATTATGAATATAACTAATTTAACTGAACGAACCATTCAGTATGTGTAGGATCATCAGAGCCACATAATGGTTAGATTACATACTAAAGAGTGACGAGTTTAAAATAATAAATGATAAAAATCTTAATAACATTAAAATAATTAATAAGAATAATCTTTTCAACTGTTTGGCAAGTCATTGCACAGTTCTTCAAATTAAACTCAAACACTGAAGACTTCATCATCCTACACAGACTTTCTTTCAGCGCTGCCAATGCATTTTTTAGCCAACCACAGTCATTTGTCCAAGTTAAATCAGCTCTGAGAGAAAAGTGAATATGCATCAAGAATATGACATATTAGCTGAATTCTTCAAGGACAAACTTTTTCAGTGCCATGATCCTTCCCCGGAGTGCACTGCTGAAAGTGGATTGTGGCACCCAGGACCCAAGTTCCATTTCCACTGGGGGCCCTTTATGTGCAGTCCCTCAAGGATTAATAGTTTTTCCTTGTTTGCTCGTTCATTCCTTAGTTTGTTTGTTCATTTCTGAAAAGTCCTGCAATTAAAGGGCAATGAATTCTTCTTCATGGCCTGACTGTTTAGCCAGAGCAAGTCTGTTCGATTGTCAGAAAGCAGTACTCTACTGCATCAACACAATATCTAAATCTCAGCATTCACAAAGTTTCCTGTGTACCTCTGATTTTTCCACTTGGTCAGAAAAGACAGCAGGTGCAGCAGTTGGTTCTCAGGAATAGATATTACTTCCTGACCATCTGGCACATCTTGGAAAAAAAACCCTGAAAGGAAAGGAGGAGGAAGCAGCCTCTTTACCTTTCCGCAGCTTTAAACAGTGAAAGAATACAGCTGGCCCTCCTGCATTTCAAAACACTTCCCATCACAAGTATCACACGCAGTGAATGGGGCATGGGGGCAGTGTAAAAGCAGTTACAGTGGATGAAAAGGGAAACGAAATGGCTGGAACAACAGCTTGTGAATTGGTGAATAAATGCACCATATGATCTTTACAGTGACAATAACTATATGATAAACCGTAAATACTGTATTACAGCCCAAGTGGTATTGAGCTGCCAGTGCTACTTTCTATCTATCTATCTATCTATCTATCTATCTATCTGGGGGGTGTGGTGGCGCAGTGGGTTGGATTGGGTCCTGCTCTCTGGTGGGTCTAGGGTTCAAGTCCTGCTTGGGGTGCCCTGTGATAGACTGGCACCCCATCCTGGGTGTGTCCCCTCCCCCTCAGCCTTACGCCCTGTGTTCCCGGGTTTGGCGCTGGTTCCCTGCGACCCTTTATGGGAAAAGCAGTTTCAAATGGTGTGTGTGTGTGTATCATGCAAATCTTGCATCAAATACAGGATATGAATGAGATGATGTCGTTCAGCTTTTAACAACACATTACTTCCAAGTTTATAAGTGTGAAATAGAAAATTCTCTATTCCTAATACAGAAGAATCTGGATTAAGAGCTGCTGCAATCAAAATAAAGCAGGATTCAATAATGCAGCATTCACATAACCAAGTAATGAAGTCAGCGTTTAAGAATGTGGATTACGAGGATGGCATCTACATCAAACAATTAGAAAAAGTAATGGGTCTTAAAGCCCTTCAACCACTAAAATGCATTTCATTTTACTGCATCAGAATCAATTTTTTACATGTGTAATTCAGGGGAAGGATCTTGCTCAAGAGTACAAGAGCAGTAAGTGAGGTTTGAACCACCAACCTTCACATCTAAATGGAGCGGCTCTAACCAGCTGCCCCTTTTGTTGGTTTTGTCAGCTTTAATTTAGGTACCTTCTGGAGTGTACATTCCCTTATGTGAAATGCTGAGAAAAAAAGCTTTAGGTATGAAGCCCACACCTGTGTACAGAAACAGCAAAGGAAGGGGTTCTAGGGATTACTAACTACAGACAGGCGTAACAAAATCCCCAATGGGTTGGCGTGCTGCACTGAGACTGTGAGCCGAACAGGACAGCAAGGAGCACCAATGGCTTCACAAGCCGTTTAACTGACATCTGGCGCATGCAGGAACACATGGGTGTTTGCCTGAGCGTGAGCACACACACGTCAGCTGTCAGCAAAGACCTCTGAGTTGTGTGAGTCACTGTTGTCATGGCAACCTTTAAAAATCTTACCAAGGATGCTGATCTCTTTGGCAGGGACAGAGTCCCAGAGAGAGGTGAGCAGTTCATGTTATTTGATTTGAGATACTGTGCTTGGCCTCAGTGGGGCTGAGCAAGTGCACACAGCTGGATCTGTCTGCTTCTGCTGAAAATCCAGGACCCCCACCTCACTGAGCTCACTGAACCCTAAGAGGCGCCCTGGGAGAATGAAGGACGGGCTTTCTAAAGGCACCCTGGACACCTTCCTAGAGATAGTTGCATATAAACAAATAAAAGTTGTTGTCACTTCTTCTAACTTCCACCTTCTTTCTATTCAAATTCAAATTGAAATTTTAATTGTCACATACACAACCACACTTAGTACGACGTGCAGCGAAATGCTTTTCCGATTATCCACGGTACATACTAATAATAGAGATAATAAAAAGAAGGAAACCCAAATAAAATCAAAATTAGAAACATACTGCAGAAAAAAAAGAAATCTAATGAAAATGTAATAGAAAAGAACAAGAAAAGAATAATTTATATGAGGGAAAAAATGCAAACCAGTACACATGTATTCAAGTATGTGAATAGAGTGAATATAAACTCCAATTTTAAAGATTAAATAAGAATTAAGTGCACTGTGTGCAATGTTGTGCAGAAAAAATACTGTGCTGTGCAATTTTTGAAAAATATTTTCATTTCACATATTGTTTAGGTCATACTGCATGAAAATATGCAAGAAAAAATGGGACAGATCAGAAAAATCTTGACTGCACTTTTGCTGTGAGTGGAATGATTCTAAGATTTATAATTTATTTTTCTTAATTAAAATCGCTTTTGCAGTTCTAACAGGGCGATCCTGTAAACAATAGAACTGCACATTCTGACAGGAGTGTAGAACATGTTTAAGGTACAGTTAGCCAGGAACCTAGTCTTCATACACCGAGTCGTACCCTACTTATGCTGACCGTGTTGAGGAGATGAAGATCTCCAGTTTAAAATCTGTGAAGAGTATGCTGAATGTCTACTGTTCAGCGCTTCAAGGAGAACTTTTATTCTCTGTGCTACTGAAGAGTTTCCAAAAGTCCAATCCTGAAAAGATAATAGGATATTTTGTAGTAATGTGTCATATACAAGAGCTATACCTGAGTCGATGGTATAATAGTAAAATGCACAAGCTTCTATCCTGAAGGATGCTGGATCAAGTCCAAGGGCCCCTACTGTATTTCTCTACAGAAGCGTACCAGAGGGCTCCACTTCAATATTTAGCTTGGTCAGTTGATAAAATCTGGAAGCTTCATTTGAAAAAAGTGTCAGTAATAAGCAAGATAATCATGGTGGAAGAGTCTTCGTCATTCCTACAAGAATAAGTCTGTAAGTGGACTGTGGTGAACAGCAGAAGCCAAATCTACAGTTCTGGAGGTAAAGAAGCCACAGCACGAAGGTGCAGAATCGTACAGTGTTATCTGAATTGATAACTGGAGGTGACACCCATAACCAATTCGTACATAAAATCTGACCATATGGTCCCCAGTTTAGGGGAAGAATTATAGAGGTTTGGAGTCTGTTCTTTCTCAAACAAGAAAAGACATAGGAAAAACCCCAAAGTTCTCGTATTTTGCCCTCTTCCTTGAAACTGGTTTTAATTTCAATCCCTGTTTTATTAAGTTTTATTTCATTGAGGGGAAAAATTATGTAAATTCTGCCTTGGTATAAAAGCATGGTAAATCTGGCCTTTTCCATCAACAGATGCTAAACCATCTGCACTGCACGAATTATGGCACACTGCTCTTAGAGTAAACAAAACAGTGCTGTATTACTGGGATAAGAAGAGGGTACAGTCTGAAAGTGCACATTATGCACTGTTATGCACATAATGCTTTTTATCGAAAAAATGCCATCATTATGCATGGTGAGCAGGGCCGCTTTTGATAGACCTCACTAGCCGACATGGCTTCAGGCTAAACTGTATTGGTGTCTTCAAGTGACGAGGCCAAACTCAACACAAAGGGGCATTCATACACAGCAGGACCAAAATAGTTTGTGCAATTTAGTCTAATCATGCACTCTTACTTGTTTCAGACTCAATGGAGTCCCTGGTTTGGAAATATCATAGTAAAATATATGAAGAAATATGTGCCAGATGAGCTCAAAGACCGGAGAGCAGAGAACAAAAGATGCTACCAAAGTGCGTTACTGCAGTATCTATACAGAAAGATATTCTTAGGGCTTCATACCCACAATTCAATGTAGATGCTACCCTGAAAGATCCACTGTGCAAAAATATTATCCCCACTGTTCAAATTCACTCTTGGCTTACATTCATACATTTATAAGGCTGGCAGACAAACTTGAAATGTTGTATAACTTTTGGTGTCTGACATTAATGTTGTGAGTTTCAGCGACAACATTTGATGATGGCTCGTATGATTTTAATTTTTTTTCCAAGATGTGATTCAGTATGTGTCACCGCAATGATTTGAAAAAGAATAACAATTTTATTTGTTCAGAAACTGTATCACTAATGAATTCACTTTCTTATTAATGTCTCTGATATGCCAGAAGTGGCAGAAAATTTAATTAAAAAAAAGTCACATAGACCGACTGTGCTCATAGTATTCTCATTTACTTCATATTTTTTGTGCAGCTGATGCTTTTCAAAAAATTTATAATGTTAACCCACTTAATATGACACCATCAGCTCTACAGCTGGGTAACTTCACTGGAGCAATTCAAGGTAAGTACCTTGCTCAAGGGCACTACAGCAATAGGTGAGATTTGAACCAATAACCTTTGGATCAAAAGAGAGCTGTTCTAACCACTATTCTATCAGCTGTACTACAATATGTGACTAATGTACTGGGTTATGACCCAAGCCAGTCAAATGTGAGGGGAAAAAAACCTATAATAAAATACACTCAGAAAAACAAGATTCCATTTTCTAAGTCTTCATCAAATGGTAAATGGAAAACATCAAATACACAGACGCAGGGAATTGATTTCCCCATGCGTGCCCTTTTTATTCATTAATCACTGCGGCTGCCATCGACATCCAATTACGTTGTGTTCTGAGAAACCGCTCCTTGTTGGGAAAGTTCGGTCAGACTGCGGGGCTGCAGGAAGTGTTAAAGCCAGAGTTAAATGAATGCATACAAATTGGTTGAAATGAGAGGGTTCAATTAGCCCAAGACAAATTAGATTTACTGCCAATGGACCGACAGCCAGGATGTGTGAGTGTAACACTGTTTTTACAGTGTCTGCGGAACAGCATGATGAATTGCAGAAAGTATTCCCATGTTCTCTATATTCTGCATATCTCTCTGTGAAGGAAAATGTACTTATGGTTCAACTACACTTGCCACTTTATGAAAAAACACCAGCTTATTTGCACAAGTAATGTATTCATTTATTTTCTAAAAGACTTTCGCACAGTTTAAACCCACAGACACATTTGGTGGCGGCTCTCACCAAAAACGTTTCATATGACAGCCTTGCAGTTTTTATTTAAGTAGGAGTACAACCAGTTGCCCTAGGCTCCATTCTCTTACGGCTGACCCCATAATGGACCATTAATAACTATTATCATTCATCCCAGAGGGCCACGTGACAGGGACCTTGTTTGTCCAAAATATTTCCCCAGGCAGTGTTCACTATACTTAGCTTTTGAAAATATCTTGATGATTAATAGCGATACTTTAAATATATACATATACAGTATAAAAGTATATCTAGTATCTTTACATAGTAAAGTATATCAAGTACCTATATATATATTCAGCCATTAGTTGCTCTGGATTTTATTCATTTACAGACCTATTGTTGAGCTGTTACAGTCACACTAAGTAAACAGTGTACCATAACCAGCACCTACCTAACACGCACCAAGTGACCCTGGGCAGCTGGAAATAAAGAATAACTGAGACCACGTTTGACCACTATGATTGACCTTGGCTCCGGAGGTCACGATTACTCAGTAGGAGGCCAAAGTTCATTTCCTGTTATTGGTACACACCCCATGAGTACAACTGAAAAGACCACTGAAAGACAACCAAAATCATTCACTATTTGTTGGAAAAAAATCTGCATTTCCAGTGGGTGGAAGTACTTATTCATGCTGCATCAAGACTAAGTAACTGGGGATAGTCCTTTTATACACCATGGTTATAGCACTCCAAGCCATCGCACCGTTTTTGTCTACCTCTAAGAGAATCTGATCGTTGGTTTCAATGCATACTGCAACCAGATCCACCGTATCCCTCCTGCTGAATGGTAAGTGCAAATTTGAGACACCATCAAAAAATAATGTAAAAAAAAGCTACACAGACTGGTACCCATTGTCTTGAGATGCCCACAGTGTTCTTCCCTTAGGAGGACACAGCCAGTATCATGGTGGCATTCAACAGCCCCTCGCACAAAGAGCCTAGGGTTCCAGTGCTGGCCCTCTCAGGTGGCAGTGAAAGCTTGTGAAGTTGCAGAAACCTCAATCCTGCCGAAGAATTGGCACGAAGTGATAGCCTACTACCTCCTCAGATGATGGCCTCTTTACCTGGGTAAAAGAGTAGGGTTAAGGAGTACTTGCTGTTACTTCTTAACCCTCTTGGAGAAAAACTGAAGCACACTGCACACTTCCTGAGATAGCAGCAGGTTCGACAGTATAATAGCACAATGCAATACACACTCAGTGTTACCCAGAAACCCCTGCATTGCCACTTAATGTATCTGTTTAAATCCAGGAAAAAAATCAAGTTCCAAAAAGTGTACTTCAGCATCTCTGTAATAACTAATTTTCATGTTTCCAATTATTCATTAGCTTTAGTGCCATAGGACTTGGTGTGGAAGCTAGAGAATCCCAAAACAATTTCAAATTACAGCTATTTTGGTGCAGGAACAGTAAGTTATTAGCTACAAGCCAACGGAGTTTAATTTGAAAGAGCAGCGATGCTACGAACACAAGTGACAGGTTGGATTGGATGCATGCATGCAGCTCTCAGTGGGGCAGGAACTCCGATTAGGCAATTACAGGGATTTAAGTGTAATGATCCTCGCTGGTCTGTGCTCTCAATGCCAACAGGGCTTCAGTAGCACTCAGAAATATGGAGAAGAGAACAGCGTTTGGCTGCTCACGTGGCTTTAGGGGAAGAGTGATTACTGCCAGTTGTTCCACGCAAACGTGTTCAGATGCTTCAATGAATATGGCTGATTCCAGTTCCTGTTACACTCCAAGTCTTTGTTCTGCCAGAAAAACCTACACCCATAGTGACCAGCAGAGCCTTAATTGCAAAATCAAGGATGGGGGAGGTACAGTATTTATGCAGAAAAACAAACCTTAGGTTCTTGGAAAAAAACACTCAGACTATCCACATGAACACAATTAGTTTTTAGAAAAGACTATTAATCCTGAAAATGTCATGTTATGCATCCTCTGAGTATAACTATTCATAACTGCTTGTTTTCATTTCCCTGTGGTGGCACAGTGGTGCGGTGGGTAATGCTGCCACCTCACAGCACCTGGCCTGTTTGTGCATAGATTCGAATACAAGTTAGTTTGTGTGAAGTTTGTATGTTCTCCCTGTGTCCCATGGGTGTCCTCCCGCAGTTCAAAGACATGAAGCTCAGGGGAACTGGACACTCTAAATTGCCTACATTGTGCATATGTGGCTACCCTATGACTGTCCTGTCCATACTTCTGAGTGCTTCATCAACTCAGCCTTGTGCTCAGTTATTCCATGATAGGTTCATTGTGACCTGGACCAAGAGAAGTAACAAAAAGTGAGTAAGTTCTTTTCCTAGAGAAGTTTAGAAGATTCATTTTTTCTGAAAGCAAATTATGGGAATTACAGTTCCTGAGAAATAACAAAATCTCATTAACCATCATATTTTTTAACCATCACAAAGCTATAGACAGTCAAAACTAAACAAAAATATTGTCAAATAAAACTATCTTAATCTGAAATTCCAGTAAAAATTAAATTACTGTATTAGTCTTGATTCCAACAACCTGTCAAAATGTCCAGTTTAGACACTTTTTAGAATTCAGTTCAATTCAATTCAATTAATTTTTATAGAGAACTCTTCCCGCGCAGTGACACAGAGCGCTTGAACACAGGCATAGAGCAAAGAAACAAATACGTCAGACAAGGAAACAAACTATAGAACAGGAATGATTCATTATCAATGCTTTTATAAAACTATAAGTATGCATACTGTCCACGGAGGAAAGGAATAAAAAACTCTCAACTGATAGTCGAGGGAGAAAAAATCTTTGGGGGTCCAAGTGCCTGGGCATTCTAGATTTAATAAGACTTCGAAGTCAGTTTACAAATAATAATAGCATTGTTGCTGTATGGTAGCTTGATTTCCTAGTTCACCAAGATATGTTTCATGCATCATGGCCTCCTCAGGTCTTATTGTAGGGAACAATGCCCAACAAGAAGAAATTGTTAGTAATCTATAATTTAAAGAAATTAGTTTAATATGTTTTGATACAGAGGTGGGAAAACAGAAACACAGCCAAGTGGAATTACATAGTGATATGCCTGAGTGAACATGTAAGTCTTTAGTCTGGATTTTGAAGACCGATACAGACAGGAATTTCTCACAGTAACTGGTAGACTATTGCACAGTTTAGGTGCTCTATAGCTAAAGGCGTGACCTCCTACTGAGGTCTTATTGATCACAGGTAATTTTAAGGTCACCTGCATCCAATGAACAAAGATATCGTTCTGGGATATACAGTACTGTGCAAAAGTCTTAGGTATTTAGATGTTTCACAAAAATATTTGTTTTAGACGGTTATTTAATGTCTTCTGCATTAGTGTCAATGGATAAGAGCATATTTTAGATTTCCAAGCATTCCTTTTGCAAAAAGTTACAGTATTACAGTAAGGGTTTTCTATGTCATTAAAGAAAGAAAGTACACACATGCACACACACACACACACACACAAAGTCTGAAATCATTTGTCCTGAGCGGGGTCGTGGCGAACCGAAGCCTAACCCAGCAACACATGGCACAAGGCTGGAGGAGGAAGGGACACACCCTGGACAGGATGCCAGTCCATCGCAAGGCACCCCAAGCAGGATTCGAGCCCTATGTCCACCAGAGAGCGGGACCTGGCCAAGCCCGCCGCAACCCAACTCAGGACAAGCGGTTGTTCACGATGGATGGTTACAAAGCTTTGTAAGAAGTTTATTAATTAAGAGCATTATTTTTGGAACCATTCTCACTTTACAGCTTTTTTCCCAACCAGGTGCCCAAAACTTTTGCACAGTACTGTAAGAGTCAGTAATCTTAGAAAGGTAAGCCAGCGCAAAGCCATGTACCGCCTTATAGGTCCAAAGTGGGATTTTATAATCAACTCTAAATGTAACCAGGAGCCAATGCAGAGATTTTAGTACTGGTGTTATATGGTTGTACTTCCTAGTTGTAGCGATAATTCTCTCAGCAGCATTTTGTACCAACTGTAGCCTGGACATAGTCTGGTACGGACAACATGATAGTAAAGCATTGCAATAGTCCAGCCTGCTTGGAACAAAAGCATGAACCAGTTTCTCAGCATCCTGCCTACATAGGAATCACCTTAATTTAACTATGTTTCTCAAATAAGGAAAAACAACTTAGTCAAAGCATTTACATGAGACACAAATGACATCTTTCCATCCAACAGGACACCCATATCCTCAACACAATCAGTATGCTTGAAGCTAAAACCATTTGTGGTATAGATTGGTGTGATTGTATCAGTTTTGGCATCACCACCCACCACAAGTACCTCTGTTTTGTTGGCATTTGGAGATAAAAGTTTTTACTTGCCCATAGTTTTTTATTGGTGAAACAATTAGCTAAAGACACCACATGTGATGGGTCATCGGGGTTAAACGAAACATATAGTTGTGTGTCATCAGGAAATGAGTGGAATCTTACATTGCTTTTGTGAATAATATCACCCAATGGTAACATATAGAGTGAGAACAATAATGGACCCAACACAGAGCTCTGTGGCACACCATATAAAACCGTAGTTGAGATGGAGGGGTTCAGTCATCAGATTTCAGAAAAAATTGTTCACGGTTCGCTAAATATGAATTGAACCATTTCAGGACAGTACCCCTTAGTCCAACCAGGTTTTCAAGTCTACTCAGTAGGATACTATGGTCTACAGTTTCAAACGCAACACTCAAGTGCAATAATATAACAACAGAGATATTACGAGCATCAGAAGAAATTATAATATCATTAACAACACATGTAAGGGCCGTTTCAGTGCTGTGATCATTGCAGAAAGCAGACTGAAATTTTTCAAATATATTAGGATTATTAAGGTATTTTCCAATTTCGAGAGCTATGATCTTTTCTAAAATTTTGGATAAAAACAGTAGATTGGAAATGGGTCTATAATTACTTGGGTTATTACAATCCAAATCCGATTTCTTTAGTAGGGCCCTAATAACGGTGACTTTAGAAGCTTTCATAACACAGCCACTAAGTAACGACATATTAACAATATTGTAATTTCGTGGGGATTGGGTCTAAAGGACAGGAAGTACCTTTCATAGAGCAAATTAGCACAGTAATTTCCTCGATGGTTATTACATCAAAGCTACTGAAATGGTGCGGGCAGCAACTAATATTACCATCCTCAGAACCACTTACGCCGGCTAAGACCGAACTAGACAGCACAATGATAGATATAGATAGATATTCTCTAATTTAATATTTAAAAAAACTACATGAATTCATCATTAGTAATGAAAGCAGAAATACATTGTTTATCTTTGTTTACCAGTTAAGTAAGCCATGGAGTTAAAGAAGAAACTAAGGTTTTTCTGATTTTAATTAATTAATTTTGCATAGTATTCGGATCTGGCATGGAAAAGTGCTTTTCTTTTCTTTTTTTCACAATCAGACTAGGCTACATAATAAACATTCAGTTTAGTTGAATGCCATTTACGCTCTAATTTATGACATTCTAACTTTGTTGCATGAGCTGGTTCATTGAACCACGGCAAGTTTCTTACAGTTTAAATAAGTTTAGTATTTGGTGGAATGTGTTCCACTTATAGGGTAAAAAATGAACATTCTTCGATTACAGGATGCAGGAAACATTCTTGGGTCTGTTGCACCTTCCTGATCACTTGGTATATGTCACGAGTTGAGGTGGTGCTGACCTCTTATTGGCTGGGTGGTATTAAAGCGTTAATACTATTCTTTTAATGTAGTGAAGTATTTTAATAAGACAGGATATCTTTTGTAACTAGGCCAGTCCATTCTGCTCTCACTCTTCCTGGTCCCCCTTCGGGAGGAATGGGCCTGCTCCCCACCGAGCACATGTGACACCCAACACTGGAAGCTTTCATCCACACCCCTACCCTATGCACACACAGACACACACACACACACACACCCGACTGACGACTGATGCCACCCGTCGAGTTCACCCCACCCTCCAGCGCAAACAGACCTCCGCAGACAGCCAGTTGAGTCAAGATTAAAACGATAACATGGAAATGTAATTAAATGCAATGAATGAGTCAATGGCGCTCCTTCTGGCTTGTCCTGATCCTGTACCAGTGGGTAGTTTTCCAGGTCTTATTATGTGGAAAACACTGGGTTCTGCTTTAGATCTAACAAATAGAGAAGAAAAAGTAAGTTCCAGCCCTAATCTCTTTCATGCAAAGTCTCCAAAGTACAACTCCAGCAGAGCACAAAAAAACTGAAATGAAAGTTCATAAAAATTTAATAAAATTTGTCCAAGCGACAGCTCTGTGGCTCTCTGTCTCTATTTATTCCCAGCCTTTGTAGCAGTTATTCTGATGGAGCCACAGCCCAAGAAGAATTGTAGGGGACACCTTAAAAGGAGAACACTTGGTATCATATCCGAAATATACTTTTATAAATAAAATTTCTTTTACTGAAAATCATGAGTTTACAGAACATGTTGTTGTGTAATTAAAAGGTTGTATTAAAATTTGTCCCCCAAAGCAGTGAAATACAAGCTTGTTTTCTTGGTAATGTGGCCCTCTTCCTTTACTTCCACCCTGCTCACCGGAGTCCATCAGCATTCACCAGACACTGCTGGTGTTCCTAGCGGAGAGACCGGTTTGCGAAGGAAACCCGACGCCACCTGCATGAGAATGTGCTGACGGCCTGCAGCTGAGCCGGAACCCCTCGCTGCCATCCCACACGCAGCCAGGAGCAAGGTCCACTTCCTCCTTTCTTTGATCTCCTCCCACAAGTGTCATTCCCAGGCTCCTTCCTGGGTGGGGTATCATGGAATGGAGATGGTATCTTGGTCTCCCATAGCAGCCAAGACGAAGGAACTCACAATGAAGAGAACAATATGGAAGCCTGATGCAAGTTCCCATTGCACATCCCCACAAATGACCACCCAATCTGGTCTGAGGGATAGTTCAAACCCCATCCGCCCCGATGCCCTGCTCACTTTAATATTTGAAAGTCATAACAGTGCCATTCAGTATGGCTAAATATGGAAATGACATCATCATTTATTTATCAACCACTTTTCTCAAGAGCAACTGACAATCCTTAGTATATTAAATTTCCCTTTCAAAGGGGGGTGTGGTGGCGCAGTGGGTTTGGCCTGTGCCTGTCTTTGGTGGGTCTGGGGTTCGAGTCCCACTTGGGGTTCCCTGCAGAAGACTGCTGTCCTAGCCTGGGTGTGTCCCCTCCCCCCTCCAGCCTTCCACCCTGCGTTGCTGGGTTAGGTTCCAACTCACTGTGACCCTGCTTAGGACAAGCAGTTTCAATCAGTGTGTGTGTATGTATTTATTTCCCTTTTAATACAGCTGGACTTTTGTTTTTGGGCACAGGTATGTGGGATTTGAACCTCTGTGCTTCTTTTATCCTTTCATCATACATATGAGAAATTACACATTTTAATATATATTTAACTATCTAAATGTTGTATTTCAGATGTTTAAAGACAACAGTTAAACAACCATGCACATGAATCAGGATTAATTTAAAATGGGTTGTTCATACAACAATTTTTGGAAGACTGATAATTACTTTGAGTTCTAACATAGGTTTAAAAAGGGATATCCCGTAGTGTATTGGTTAGTGTAGCAATCCTTCATTCAAAAGTCCCAGGTTTGAGCCCCACTCCTGCTGTAAAACCCTTAAGTACGATCCTTATTCTGAATTGCTAGAGAAAAAAAATGGCCATGCTCAATAAATAGTTAAATAGCTTAACTTCTTAAGTCACTTCAGAGGAAATTACTACCTGAATAAATAGATGTCAGGAATACAAAGGATAAGAAAATTATGAATGAAAATGATATTCAGTTTATTTTTATAGAGCGCTCTTCTCACACAGTGATACAGACTTACAATATTAAAATAATGCCTACAATATAAAACTTAAAATTGTGATCGTAAGATTGATTGTTATCATAAGATTAATTATAAGACTCCATCTACAGTATACCGAAAGGTAAAGTTCTTAAATTTCTGCAAAGTATCAAACTATACATAAATGTACACACACACAGACACTTTCTGAACCGCTTGTCCCATACAGGGTCGCAGGGAACCGGAGCCTAACCCAACAACACAGGGCGCAAGGCCGGAGGGGACACACCCAGGATGGGACACCAGTCCATCGCAAGGCACCCCAAGCGGGATTCGAACCCCAGACCCACCGGAGAGCAGTACCTGGTCCAACCCAATTCACCACCGTGCCCCCCGTCAGTAGAAATATTAAGTCATTTTATATCATAAATATTTCATCAAACCTCCTTAGGAATCTGTGCTTTTTACATGCAGGTTGACAGTTCAAGACTTACTCCTCAATAATGCTGCTGTACCCTTGATCAAAATACTTACCATGAATTCGATCCATACAATTTTAATAACCGCTAACCCTGAGCAGGGTCACGATGATCCAGAGCCTATCCCTAAAAGCATCGTCCACAAGGGTAAAGTGAGAATACCCTGGGCAGGATGCCAGAAACCCTGAATTGCTCGAGTAAAATACTCACCTGCATAAACGGACCAACCACTGTACACCACTTTGGACAAAGGCACTACCTAACCAATAATATTTACTAATTTAACTGACACTATTCCTCTAAAGCACCATATAATGCTAGTTTACCTACAATTATTTACCCATTTATACACCTGGGTAGTTTTACTGGAGCACCTTACGGCAAATAACAGGCTTACAGGTACTACAGCTAGAGGTGGGAATTAAACGTGCAACCTTGAGGTCCCTAGGAAGTAGCACTAACCACTATGCTACAAACAGTTTCCAATGGCCTAAACAATAATACTTTTTAAAATCACTGTTTGTCATTATTGCAAGCCTGTTAAGCTTTTCTCAATACACCATGTGCAATGAGCTGCCATTTCTTTAAAAATGGAAAAGGATTAAGCATCCCTGAAACCGGGCAGAGAGAAAAGGGCCGCAAGCCCAATGGCAGCTATACCGTACTACGACTTTGCGGGGATGTGCAAGGTCACCTTCAGATAGATGAAGACTGTTCTGAAAAAAACCCCGGGATTTGCTCCAGGGGAGAATGCGCAACATGCCTGGCTGGATCTCAGCAGCGTCAACCCAAATCACAGTAATGACTCATACAACAAACTTCAAATACTGTAGGACTGAAAATGAGCGTTTTCTCCACACGGATTCACAAACACTGCGTCCAGGGACAGAATTGTATGCTTGCGCTGCCTTTCTGTTGTTCACAGTATCCAGGGTTTACACCACAGGCAAAGGAGGTAATTTCCAGGCGGGGCTATGGAGCAGCTGCAGACTGACAGCAGCAAAAAATTTAAGCATATCCAACAGTGAAAGGTACCGAAGGGTATAACTAAGGAATTCATGGGTAAAGGCAAAATAAAAGACATATGTTTTGAAATATCGTAGGAACATGCTAGCGTGGAGTGTGGAATCTCCCCAAAATTTTGTAGAGGTACGTGACTATTAACACCACCTGATGCGGATCACCTTGAACCCCTCAGAAACATGGAGTTTAAAACCAAGAACTCAACTGGTAAAAACTATATACTGTATACCACCTCCCACCTGCCTGGGTCGATGGGTGGGGGGGACTGCTGAACCGCGCAGCCAACCTGATGTATCACTTTCCCTCTGCATGCAAATAAGATGGAAAATATTAATCCTTTACAGTTTTTTTTGGTTGAGTGGGTGGGACTCCAGGTGTGTAAAGAATTGCAATATGACAGAATGTAAATTCCAGTAAATATTGACTTAGCTAAAAATTGGAGCATTTGTTGGAAACCAGCATACTTTTAAGCAGACATACAAAATGCTTGGCTGTAATTCACCAAGAGTATCATACGTAAGCAAGTTAGAAAATACACATTCGATTACTTCATTAACTCTGTTGAGACTTTTTAATCTTATTCAGTTTACTTTAAAACTGATGTGTATTATGGGTTTTCACTCAGATAATGACTGAAAATTGTCCCTAACCATCTGCTCCTAAAGAAAATTAATAGAAAAACTGCCTTACCATATATCACATGGGAATAATAAATAATGGGTGGTGCAATGGGTGGGGAAGGTGTTTCACAGATTAGATGTAGGTTAGATCTTTCTGTCTGTGCATCTTTTCATTAAGCTTCCAGGATTGGCATTGCACACCCAAGACCCTGTCTCAGGGTAAGTCCCAATAATGAGTGAAATTATACATTTCTGAACCTCAAAAGGTTTACCGAATTTCTTCACCAGAAGTTTATGATGTTTTTATAAGTTAATGCAGATCTCTTACAATCCATCCATCCATCCATTTTTTTTACCTGCTTGTCCTACTAGGGTCACAGTGGCAATAGGGAGAGCAAAGCAGCCCAAATGCCCCTGTCCCCTGCAACTTCCTCCAGCTTAACCTGAGGGATCCCCAGCCACTCCCTGGCCAACTGGGAGATATAATCTTTCCAGCGGTCCTGGACCAACCTTGGGGTCTTGTTCCAGTTGGCCATGCCTGGTATACCCCGAAAGGGAGGCGCCCAGGGGGCATCCTTACCAGATGCCCGAACCACCTTAACTGGCTCCTCTCAATGTGGAGGAGTATGCGGACACAGCTCTCACTCCGTGTGTACAGAATCCGCATTGTTCCTCTTCAATCTGAGGTTCAACTATTGGCCAAAACCTCCTTTCCAGCACCCTGGCATAGACTTTCCCAGGGATGCTGAGAAGTGTGATACTCCGACAGTTAGCACACATTCTTCGGTCCCCTTTCTTGAAGATAGGGACGTCCACCCCAGTTTGCCAATCCAAAGGCACTGTCCCCAAGGTCCATGCAACATTGCAGAGGTGTGTCAGCCATGACAGCCCCACAACATCCAGGGCCTTAAAGCAGTTCCGGGCGAATCTCATCCACCCCCAGTGCTTTGCCACTGTGGAGTTTTCAAACTACCTCAATGACGTCCACCAGGGAAATGAACTCTGATACCTTGGAAGCCTCTGACCCCGACTCCTGTAAGGGAGGCATATCTCTCGGGTTTTGGAGTTCCTCAAAGTGCTTCTTCCACCTCCCGACAATATCCTCATTTGAGGTCAGAGTTTCTCCACCTTTGCTGAACACAGCTTGAGCAAAGCTCCTCTGGCCCTTCCTGAGCTGCCGGATGGTTCTCCAGAACCTCTTTGAGGCCGACCAAAAGTCATTTTCCACGGCCTCTCCAAACTCCTCCCATGCTCTGGATTTTGCTTCTGCAACCACAGCTGCTGCTGCCTTTTTTGCCTGCCGGTACCCATCCACAAAGTCAGGAGTCTCCAGAGCCAACCAGGCCCTAAAGGCCTCCTTCTTCAGCTTCACGGACTCCCTCACCACCAGATTCCACCAGTGGTTTCTTGGGTTACCGCTGTGACTGACACCAACATACTTTTGGCCACAGCTGCTGCTGGCTGCTTCTACAATGGAGGTTTTGAACAGGGTCCATTCGGGCTCCATGTCCCCTACCTCTTCCAGGACATGGGAGAAATTCTCACGGAGATGGGAGTTAAAATCATTCCAAACTTCATCCTCCGATAGTCATTCCCAGCATACCCTCACCATGCGCTTGAGTCTACCGGGTCTGTCCGTCAGTTTTCCCCGCCATCTGATCCAACTCACTACCAGATGGTGATCAGTTGACAGCTCAGCAACTCTCTTCAGCCAGGTGTTCAGAACATAAGGCTTCAAGTCGGATGAAACGACTACAAAGTCAATCATTGACCTTTGGTCCAAGGAACTCTGGTACCAAGTACACTTATGAGCCTCCTTGTGTTCAAACATGGTGTTTGTTATGGAGAAACCATGACTAGCACAGAAGTCCAATAACATTTCACCATTTGGGTTTAGATCGGGCAAGCCGTTCTTCTCAGTCACCCCACTCCAGATTTCCTAGTCATTACCAACGTAAGCGTTGAAGTCCCCCAGCAGGACTATGGAGTCTGTAGGTGGGGCCCTGTCCAGAACCCCACCCATTCTCTCCAAGAAGGTTGAATACTCTGAACCGCCGTTTGGCGCATAAGCACACACAGCAGTCAGAGTTTTCCTCCCTGCAACCTCAAGTCACATTGAGACGACCCTCTCATCCACCAGGACAAACTTCAACTTTATGGCAGCCATCCAGGGGCTTGTGAGTATCTCCACACCCGCCCGGTGCCTCTCACCTACTGAATAGGAGAGAGACCACCCCCTATTGAGGAGTTTGGTTCTGCAATACTGTGAGTGGAGGTGAGCCCAACCTCCTGCACACTCCCCCTCAGTGAGGTGACATTCCACGTGCCAAGAACCAGTTTCTGCCACGAGGGGCCCCCTCCTGTTACCTGAAAGGCATTGCACCCAACTTCTATGTAGGACCTTGTGGGTGGTGGGCCCACATGGCCCCCCACGTTGCCTTTTCGGCCTGAGCCCGACTGAGTTACGTGGGCTGCCCGGCCACCAGGCATTCGCCTAAGAACACTACCCCCAGGCCTGGCTCCAGGGGTAGATCCCAGTGACCCTCTTCCTGGCAGGGTAAATGCTGTCTTGTCTACTATCTCTTACAAGGAACAACAAAATCATGGGGGAAAACAGGTTCCATCTCTGAAACTGATGGTAAGGGTTGTTGCTCATTCAACGGGGGGCTTGTCGCAAGGGCACAATGGCGGAGGTGTCTTCTTTCAAAATTCACAGTAACAGGATGACTCCCCTCTTTCTCCAATCCATCGATATAAAGGTGTAACAAGGCAAGGCATCCATGTAGCAGCCTCAGGAGACTGAGCAAGAACAATCTCTCCCTTCATTCTGCAAAGGCACTGGTTACAGAATTGATTCTTTTATCCACTGTGGACTGAGTGCTATTTGAAATGCATATCCCTCTCTTCCCCAGACCACACAGGTAGTCTTCATTGTCCTCTTTGGTGAGGGAGGACAAATGAACAAGGTTGTCTCTTCTGGTCTCTGTGTATCCTATCCAGCAGTGTAGGAGATATACTGTAATTTCTGTTCTTCTGCCTGCCCCCTGCGCTTATATTGGTAATGGATCACTAAAAAATATAATGGAATTGGCTCAAGTATTTCATAAACATTAGAAGATTGCAGGAATAAAGCAGGGCAATTTATATATTCAGTTTTTCAAGACTTATAAACAGCTGGATAACAACATTTGTAGGGTCTTAGAATAGCACTGGCATCAGTGCTCATTCATTTTTTCATTCCTGGGGCTACAGTCAGCAAGGACGTATCAGCTAATAACTATAAACGCCTCCCAAGGAGACGTTACACAACCAAAGGCTGGACATTGTTTACTAGATGCTAACAACTGGCTCATTCGTACAGTGTCATGGACCTTGCCGTGTAACAGACGGATATTGGATGACAGAAGGACTCAGTGTAGGAAAAGGCAAAGCTATCTCATCATGTTACTGGCCTTTCTGTGGGTTCTAACTCAAAAAGCCAAATATCAAAAATAATGTGTCTAGGGATAAGAGAGAGCAGACTGCCATAGGAATTGTTCATAAATTGGGATCCTGCATTCTATCGTTACTATGTGCCAAGAGTCTGTGGTCGAAAGCAGATGGATGCAGATGATTTTGTTTTTACAGGCAAGACTTGTAAACATTGACATGTTGTGATCTGGACTCTGACACTTAGAGCACTGACTTCAGTTTTTCAACAAAGATATTTTTTGAGTGATATTTTGTGGTATACTTTATTATCCTTTTCTGGGAGGTATGGTTTACTGGAAACTAAACCAAGATAAATCAAGATAATAAACACATGGCAAGTATTTGATGACCGTGTCATAAAAATACCCTTTTGGTTTCTGAAGTTCTGGCCTACACCATACTGGTATGACACACACACACACACACACACACACACACACATTTTCAGAACCGCTTGTCCCTTACGGGGTCACGGGGAACCGGAGCCTACCCGGTAACACAGGGCGTAAGGGGACACACCCAGGACGGGACGCCAGTCCGCCGCAAGGCACCCCAAGCGGGACTTGAACCGCAGACCCACCGGAGAGCAGGACTGCGGTCCAACCCACTGTGCCACTGCACCCCCTTACTGGTATGACATTACATTGTAAATAGCCCGGCTAGTATCTGGTACCATATGCGACATGGAAACAAGAAGCTAAGCTCAAAGAGATTTTTTGGGGGTCTCTGAAAAATGTTATCGGCATAGAACCACAAGGAGACCAATTTGTATGAAATATTTCAGACTCTTGTAGATGATCACCAGAAGTAATTGCGTAATATTCTGTGTTAAATCATCTAGGAATTGATGACAATGATCCCTGGCCTGCCTACCTGTCTCACCAACACCTGTAATGCCTGCACACGTTTAACACTGAAAGTACAGTACGGCACTCATTACAGCAAGTCAACTTATCAGAGCTTACAGCTCTTTGCAAAGAACAGATGGAATAGGCCAAAGAAAGAAAGATGGCAAAGTAGGAGGAAGTGGTGAAGCAGTGAGCAAGAAAGCAGGCTGGAGAGGCTTTGCAGTAAAGTCACTACACAGGTCCTACAATGGATTGGGAACACAGTGAGCCAAAGGAGGAAGGTCATTAAAAGTCTTATTGAGGCTGAGGAAAAGGTATCCAGACGGATGGAGACCTAACCCTGGATGAGGCGCAATAAGCTGTGGGTTCGAGGTAGTGCTACCTGGATGCAGGCTGGTGTCTGATCACCCTTCATCAGGTCACCTGGGTGAAGGTGTTTGAAACACCTCATGACCCCAGGTTACATCACTAATGATGTGTCCAGGTGTATCACAAGATACGTTATATGAAAGGTGAAGTGCTAGACTGAATTTGGGAATATCTGGAAATACACAATGTAGGAGAGTGAAACACCATGTCAGTGTATCTGGTTTCTCTTTGGGATGCAATGAGTTCCTCGAGCTATAAATAGGCAACACATCATAAAACCAGTAAAAGGGGACAGCTGGTAGCATAGTGGGTAGAGCTGCTGCTGCCTTTGGATCTGAAGGTCGGAGGGTTGAGTCATACCTCTGTCTGTCTTACCCTTGAGCAAGATCCTTACCCAAAATTTTTCCAGTAAAATTATCCAGCTGTATAAACGTGTAAATAATTGTAAGTTGCTTTGGAGAGAAGTGTCAGCTAAATGAGTAAGTGTAAAATGCATTTAAATACAATACGAGTGCCAGTCTGTTTGGCTCAACTCCCTTCCACAATGTTTACAGCTCTTGTCTTGTGTTTTTTGAAGTCGGTAATAAAAACAAAACAAACATTGCATATGTTCATCATATGGAACAGCGAACAGTCGGTTTTGAATAGAAGACAAGCTTATATTTTCAGTCATTTAAAATTTGTTTTAGTTATGAAAAAAGTCAAAGCTAATAAAAATGTTAAAAAGACAAAACAGTTTTATGTAGAGGGTGGGTGTGGTGACACAGTGGTGCAGTGGGCTTGGCTGGGTCCTGCTCTCTGGTGGGTCTGGGGTTTGAGTCCTGTTTGGGGTGCCTGGTGACAGACTGGGGTCCTGTCCTGGGTGTGTCCCCTCCCCCTTCACTCTCTTGCCCTGTGTTGCCGGGTTAGGCTCTGGTTTGCCGCAACCCTGCTTGGGACAAGCAGCTTCAGTGTGTGTGTTACATATTATAGATTTACCTGAGACTTTCTTGGAAGTTAACCAACAAATAAAGTACAGGATTTCTTTATTGTTAGTCTTTTGATTGCATAGTTAATAAAGAACTATCCTGGGACAGGATGGCACCCATCCGGTGTGTACCCCACTTAACCTTGTGCCCTGTGTTCTGGGGTAGACTTCAGACCACTGCAACCATGACTTGGAAGAACAAGTAATGATAGTGAATGGGAATGAGTGAATAAGGATAATAAAGAAAGCTGAAAGTGGCCAGACACTGACAAACCCGGCACACGTTTATAGGATGAATCTGTCAGGTATCAGGGCAGGTTAAGCTGGTCACACACACACACACAGTCTGAAACCGCTTGTCCCAAGCAGGGTCGCAGCGAACCGCAGCCTAACCCGGCAACACATGGCACAAGGCTGGAGAGGGAGGGGACACACCGGGGACGGGACACCAATCCATTGCAAGCCACCCCAAGCAGGACTCGAACCCCAGACCCACCAGAGAGCAGGACCCAGCCACCCCTTAATTTTTTTTCAGTAATTTCAATTTGTTTTTAATTTTTATATGCTCTGAATTTAATAAAATAGCTAAATAAATGGAAGGTTGTCTCTACCATGAAAGTTTTACTGATTCTGACTTTGGATTTACAAAGAAGTAATGTACTTTATGGACTTCTGGCCCTAGTTGTGTTCACAGATTCAGCCAGTATATATCTTTAACCGAGACTTCCAAAGAACATACAGCAAAAACCTGGCGTGTACTAAAGCACTAAAATTTCTCTCTACTTCTGTTGACTTTCAGGAGCCAAGTAGTGGAATCACAAACCTGACAGATGTTGGTTGTTATGATGGGCAAGGCGATGATTTGCTCTGTCTGTTGCTCAAAGTTGTGTCACGACCTGGTGTGACCTTGCTTGAGCAATTGGGCGGCAGCTAAGATGTGGTGGGAAGTTTACCGCAGCTGTCCACCTTCCGCCGCTAAGCATAAAAGCACTATCAACTATTTGTGTTTCGTTCTTAATTGCCAGATAAGCTTCCGGCTCCGGACACACCCCATTTCGCCTACATAAATCGACACGTAACACCGAGAAGCTGTGCAAGCCCAACCCCACCAACCCCAGGCGTAAGCCAAGCGATGTACAACCTTCCTGCGTTTTTTTCTACCACTGATAGCAGAAAGTAGAAAGTTGCAGTGATTTTACACTTTTAATTACTTTTAAAAATTTCATTCTGAATTATTCAAAGCATATTCCACATGTTTTTTTTAAATACTTACTTTTTCTTGTGAACATATCTATCATGTATTGGGATTTCTGTGCACATTGATATGAAGTAAGATGCGTTTCTGTTCCTATCTCTAAATTATTTATTGGGCATATCTATAATTCAATAAACAATGTCATATGACTGATATCCAAGAGCGATATCTCAAAGCTTACCCCAGAGCCAAATATCCATTAAAAATAACTTTGCACTGAATTATTCACCCGGAATTTGTTTTTTGCTTTTTCTCAAAGGCTGGCTTAGCTTCTTTAGATGCAAACTTTGACAAAGTGGTTTAGAAGAGAGTTTATCTGTACTGTCATTGGTGGAGAGCCCATAAAAGAAATTCTCCCAGGACATATTTTTAATCTACGTTATGTGTTCGAATTCTTATGAAGCACTGAGCTGGAAGCCATAAAGATGATGTATATGCAGAATTAGATGTTTATATTATTGCTTTGGTAAGTACAGTATGTTAATCTTTGCGATGGTAGAAGCACAAGCAGATTCAGATACCTGTTAACATGAAAAGCAATCTAACCCCTCTGCTTTACCTCTGTGGGCAATTTTCAGCAAATCTCAATGTTACACAGATGTATTTGAGTCTTCTGAATAGGTACAAACGTTTTTAAGAGTACACTGCAGATCATATTTTCAGAAAGAATCATTTGAGACGGCGCGTCTTCCAATTCATAGAAAGTTGCTCAGTTTCCAAGAGAAAATGGGAATGCTGTTTGAAAATAACAATTACAAGAGTTCTTATAATTTTGATTGATAATAATTTTGAAGGCATGGGCTGGCACTGCACAGGGCAAATGCAAATGTATTTTCTGAGGTGTGAAATTTAAACGTAACATTTAACCGTGGACGCATTCCAACATGCACAGGCATTAATGGGACATGTAAAAAAATAGGGAACATACAATGCAGACAGCAGGTGCATTTAGACCCAAAGGTCGCAGGTTTGACTCTCACCTTCAGCTGTACTACCCTTAAGAAAGGTGCTTCCCCTAAATTGCTCCAGTAAAATCTTGCAGCTGTATAAATGGGTAAATAACTGTAAGTAGCTTAACATTATAAGTCGCTTTAGAGAAAAGTGTCACCTAATGTACAATGTCACATGGCCTGTATTTTATATAAAAGAGTAAATAATCGCACAGCTGTTGTAGCAATATTTCCTCCATAGTTAAGGTAAGCACATTTTATTTTTCTCGCACCACAGCATGCCTAGTATTAGAATGGCTCTGCTCTTCACACATATGCCGTAATTTTTACTGGAGGTCAGCAGGGAAGAATAAAATATTTATTTTCTAAATAAATTATTCTAAAGAATAGAAGTGACGCTTAAATGTTGGCATTGCGTGTCAAGGAGTCGCTTGGCTTTTTGAAAGTTTATCCTTCGGCAGCGACCCTCTGCCGAGCAGGGAGAGTCACATGTTCCCTCCCTCACCGCACTCATCAGAGCGACCTGTGTGTCCTCTAACTATTAGCGGCTTCTTGCACGAATCAGGGTCCGTGTCTGGGCCAAAGTGCCAGCGTCAGTCAGTCTGGCCAAGATTTAACACAGAGCATTGTCCAAACATGTCTCAACGTCGAACGTAGTCGGGACAAGCCTATGGCAACTGGATGGGAGCTAGTGGAATTAGTCCTCTCAGACTTGATGGACACTGGTGTATGAAACCCTTCTGCGCACTTAGCTGAGGTTCTCAGGAAAATTTCAGAGTAAATGCAATTTGTGGTGGTGAAGTGCTTGTCGGACAGACGGTCCGCAGAGCTGGACAGTGGATCTACTCCTCGCTGTCTCAGCACCAGAGAGCCCATTCCGAGCCACTAATGTCTTCCTTTGCTTGGTTTCCATGGGAACAGAGGGCTGCGGAGAAGCAGAAGAGGAGCAATACTTTTGAGTAAGGAAACAGAAAGATAGACACCAGAGCATCTGGCCAGGGAACTGAAAGCAAAACCTCGCCTATGAGAATAGTTATTGAACCTTCTGCTCTGTTCTTCTACCAGTGCTGTGGGGCTGAACCCATGGCTTTTCCAGTTCTCTTTACATCACAGAGAACTCAGAGAGGGGGTTTAAGTGGGGGCTTTGAAGACAGTAAGTTGAATCAGCTGGTTCTTAACCCAACAGGAGCAAACATTTACAGAACTTGGTGCTCCAGGACTGGCAGTTGAAGAAACCCGCAGTCAAAGACGAAAAGAAAGTACCAAGAGTCGTATACCCTACAAGAGTGCTCAGTGCTCCCTCATTCAGCTAAAACCAACTTGCATTCCAAACCACTCCTTGCGCTGTGATTCCTATGAACGAGGCAAACAGCTGAGCGGCAGCCAGGAATTGAGGGTGTAGGACATTTCTTATTAATATTTACCTTTTTCACTAATATTTAGTTTATTTGTTGCTTTTCTCCAAAGTAACTTATAGTGTTAATTACTCTCCATGATTATCCTACGCATACAGCTGGGGAATTTTCAGTGGAGCAATTGAGGATGAGTACCTTGCTCTAGGGTCACTATAGCAGGAGGTGGGAACTGAAAGTGAGGTCTTCAAAGGAAAGACAGCAGCTCTAACCACTACACCACCTTCTTCCCAGGGTCAGTTGTGTGACAAAGAGCATACTGACTAATCTCATGCCAGTCCTTGTGGTTTGAATACGAATAAAATGGAGGGCGTAAATGACAGTGCATGGAATGTTTTGTTTTGGTGGGGCTGGCCATTCGAGATCCCAGAGATGCTCAGAGGTGTCTGTGTTTTTGGATGGAAAGGGTGAGTGGGAGGCATTCAGCTGGATAACACCTGGTGACGACTTGCGTCAGATCAGTTCCATCGGTGTCCCAAGCCCCACAGCTCACCCCACACCCACCGCTCACACTGGGGCTCCTCACACGGGTTCGACTTCAGAGGACCAACGCAGGTGCTGAGATGTTTGTGCGTGTTGCTGCGTGGGATAGGAGGGTCTCTGTCTCAAAGGGCTCCGCTTTTATTCTTGAAAGCAGGATATTTTCAAGAAATGAGCCCCTAACTGGTCTCCAATCACTCAAACCCCTCCAAGCGCCCCACGAATGTCAAGCGAATGCTTGTCATCTCTATGAAGTGCTGCTAACATTTTTCCAAGGGGTGTGAATGAAGTCGTTCATCTCCTCCGGAAGCTGACGCGAAGTGGGAAGGCAAAGCCAGTGTGTCATGACTTAAAAGCCTTCAGGGCTGCTAATCGTGAACGGGATGCTTCCGGTGGCCTGTGTGGCCCTCGGACTGAGTCTCTACAGCTGGTCCACCTGATAAGGCTGCTGTTGCACCGATGAGCATAACCACAGGCTTCATTAACAGCCCACAGCGCACGCACGCACGCACACACACACACACACACACACACACACACACACACACACACACACACACACACACACACACACACACACACACACACACACACATTTTCAGAACCGCTTGTCCCAGACAGGGTCACGGGGAACCGGAGCCTACCCGGTAACACAGGGCGTAAGGCCAGAGGGGGAAGGGGACACACCCAGGACGGGACGCCAGTCCGCCACAAGGCACCCCAAGCGGGATTCGAACCCCAGACCCACTGGAGAGCAGGACTGTGGTCCAACCCACTGCGCCACCGCACCCCCCTGTCCCACAGCAGACATCTGTGGGGAAAGAGACTGTTGCTGCTGTTACATTTGGATCCTATTGCTTTGTTAACAGCAAGAGTATTTACTGAGGAGGAAGCTGAAATAAGATTTGGTGTTCAACCATCTGATTTTCCACTTTAATTGAGGAAAATAATGTCTAGGAGATGATAACATTCTTTTATATATAGAAGTAAATATTATATTTATTTGTAATAAGGGACGAGCAGTTCAGAAAATGTGTGTGTATATCTATATATTTATAACACTATTTTGTAAAAATGGGGGGAGAGGGGACGCAGCAGGTTTGGCTTGTGCCTGCTCTCTGGTGGGCCTGGGATTCAAGTCCCGCTTGGGGTGCCTTGAGATGGAGCGGCGTCCCACCCTGGGAGTGTCCCCTCCCCTTCCAGCCTTGCACCGTATGTTGCCGGGTTAGGCTCCGGCTCGCCGCGACCCCGCTCAGGACAAGCGGTTTCAAACAGTGTGTATGTATCTTGGAAAAATGGAAAGAAGGATAACTATCACGTTCTAGTATTTGCTTTTATATTATGTTTATGTTTTATGTTATTTGTTCAACTTATATGAATACTTCACAGCTGGTACATTAAAAAAAAGTCATTGTATTTGGCTCTAACGATTCATAAAAGCAGAAAAAAGCATAAAGTTGTGCAGATATCAATTTGAGTTTTCAAATGATTGTTGCAGCAGTAGCAATGCTTAGAACATATTTATTTATATTTCTCAAAATGTTTGTAAGGAGGCAGAGCTTTTTCATGCAGTCTGTTACTGACTTGCATGTTCAAGATTCATCGCTTTACTTGAAGCGGGGTTGGCAGTACTTGAGAGATCCCTTCATTCTTGTATTTATCACTCTGCAGGGGAAGTTTGTGGCTGTGATTTGTTCAGTGTTGCCCCTCAGCTCTGCTTGACCACCGCCAAAAACAAGGAAGGAAATCATTATTTAAGTGCCCTGCTGTTGAGAAGGAACCAGTACCAAAGCTATAGGTCTACAGCAAATTTCCCATATGAAGTCGATAACAAGTCGCTTCTCACCACGTGTGGGACAGTCGTACAACACAGTCTAATTCTCACTAGTGTGGATAATTATACCCCCCAGGTGTATTTACGCAACACTGCCACTCTATCTTTGGTTTAAAATGTTCACTCGTTCGCCTCTGACTTACCTATTGTTCAGAAACGTCCTTTCGTCATGGACAAACAAATTAGCGCAATCTTCACACACCTGCATACTAGTTATCGGAAGGGGTTTAGTGTATTTAAGCTGTGTATACATTATATCACACTATTACTGGAGTAAGAGCAGGTCACTGTGTATGAAGTCCTACTGGCTCTGTTTCTCGCTGTACTGACTCACACTGTATAGCCTCAAAAAACCGAATTACACTTAATAAATAAGTTAAAAAATGATCTGTTTCTACACCTTCCCAAAGAGTTGATAACTGTGGAATAAATTATTAAATTTTGCACCCCACTGTTTAAACCTATTCTGACTGTGCTTTAATGTTCAATCAGTGTGTTTTACATTCACATTTACATTTATTTATTTAGCAGATGCTTTCCTGCCTTCCTCCAAAGCGACTTTCAACGAACTCTGCAGTGTTATCAGTCCGTACATCTTACTCACCGCGGTGACTTACACTGCTAGATACACTACTTACAATGGGTCACTCATCCATCCATCAGTGGAACACACACACTCTCTCTGTCACTCACACTCACAGAATGTTTTGGTTCATTAGTCCTACTTTGCGTTTGAGTGTCAGTTTTATAGTGCATGTAGTAAGGTTTTCTTTGTCTTCTTCTTGCCCGTTTTCAAGATATTTCCTTAGCGGTGCAAAGACAGGAATCATGCGTTGTAAATCTTCAAGGTGTTGGCATCGGCTCAACGTGACTGCGACCTGCTTCATTAAAGAAAAACTAGCAAGCGAACGGTGCACTTGTTGTCCTCTTGTTCTGAAAATGAAATAATTTTCTGCCGAGCGCCCAACTGTCAGACAGTGGGAAGATGAGAGGACATTACTTTGCTCAGTAAGTTCTCAACATGTAATTTTTGCCGCATGAATTCACCTGCAGTTGAGCTCACGGCACCAATCCAGATTTTAAATGTTTATCGTAGTCTGATGAGGTCCAAGAAAACCTCTGAAAAGGTGGGCAAAGCTGATATTCAACTCTTAAATAATAGGTTTGACTCATTCGTGTATAGATATGGAATATCTGAAAATTGCAGCTTCTCATATATTGATAGATGGACTGTTGGTTAAAGAAGAAGCTCTGGTAACTATTTCAGGTGGATTGGTGACTCTGAATTGTTCATGGTGTGTGAATGTTTGTGCCTATCCTGTGAGGGACTAGCATCCTCTCCAGGGCCTAGTGCCTTGTGCATCCAGGATTGGCTCCAGTCCACTGCGACCCTCCACTATTAATAATGAGTGAGGGAATTTACTTGGATCCTACTGTCTCTGGTCCACACTGCTGAAATACTCCATTAAGTTCATGATCTGTTGTTCTCCAAGAAAGAGCTGGGCCATGCTATCTGTTCATAAGGTTCCATTTACCTCCAGCCGAACATAGACGTTGACTTTTGCAATCCTCCGGGTTGAAAATTCAGGTTCTTATCGTCTTGAGCCATGTGTCACATAGGAGAATACCGCACTAGGATGGCCTCATCTTTAGCCAAAGTGGGACAGAGGTGCTGGGAAGAAGTGCTTTGGGCAGGAGTCTCCGGGGTGGGTCCTCAGCCTCCCTCCCAGCCGGTGTTTCTCCACTATCAGCAGACCCTCTGAGTTGTTGTGTGTGTTTGCTTAGGCAGGTGACTCAGCACCAGAATTTCACTAATGTCTGGCCAAACAACCCCTGCCTGCACGGGCGGCAGGACAGCAAGGCTAAAAAATCCCAGCAAGGAAAAAATACCTTTTTAAAATATCATCATCATAATTGATAATGATCCATAAGCAGACAATAATATATTGTATCGCTAATCGTGGATCTACCCTCTTTTCTCCTAACAGCATCCCTATGTACTCACAAGAGCCATACAAGGTTGAAGAAGGTCATTGTTCATAGGAGGAATTATTTTAAGCATTAGCCATGTATTATATATGTATGGTCAATGCTTATAATAGTATTATATATACTGTACATATACACACACACACACACACACACAGATACATACACACACACACGTCTACAACCGCTTGTTCCAAGTGGGTCACGGCGAACCGGCGCCTCATGAAAGGTTTCAGGTTTAAATCAGACACTTTTTTCTATTAGACCTGCTGGAACTGCAGTGATACAGGACCAGAGGTGGTCCCAGAAAAATATAATTCTGGCAGAAGTGTTCTTTTCCCTTTCAGAGCACTGGGCTGCATTGTCCTTAGAGCACATGGGCATGGGGACACACCCAATTAAAAAAATCTTCCTGCCTGGATCTCTGGGAAGTGGCAACAGCTGAGTTAACTGACCTACACATCGCTGCTGGGTGGTCTAGGAGTGACACACAGATCTGAGCAAAGAGAGGCGCAAAGGGAGGCAACAGGATCCTCGCCTCCTCATTCTTTTTCCATACCATTGATACCACGGGACGGCCTCTGTTTTACTATTGGAAAGAGTCCTTTTTTCAAGAGATTACACCGTTTTATCCAGAATGTGAAAAAAAATGCATGTAATCAAAACCTTTTTTTACTTGGAATGGTCTCCCAGCTGCTCCTCTCCATGGCTGAATCTTGGGGAGGAGGGGCTCATACAATCCAAATTAAACAACGAAATCATCCTTTTCATGCAAAACTCAATGTTCTTTTGAGATTTTTTATTAATTTCTGCCCATGTTAAACTAGATTTACAGAAAAGACTGCTTCTCGTATGAGTGTTAAAAATCCCTTATTCCATATGGTTAATGCCAATGAGGGGAAATAAAATCTTTTCACGCATTGCCCAAGACTAGCAATTTCATATTTTAAATTTTAATTTATGCACATATTTAACTAAACTTACACAAAGGTCTGCTTCTCACCTAAATTTGAAAAACTGCCCTCCTCCCCCTGGTTAAGTACCAACCAGTTAATTGTCTGACCAGGTACTGAATGCACTTCTGTTGTCTCATTCCATAAAATCTGACAAAGTTGTCAAAAATCTCAAGGCAGAACATCTATCAATGAGCCTGGGCTCACGCACCGAATAACCATGAGACTTTCCCATTACTCTTTGCTCCACCACATGAACGTTGAAAAAGCCTTTTCAATTGATTTATGGTTTACATCTATTATTTAGCTGACACTTGATATGCGTATCAATTATATCAAAACTATTAGAAAAGCTCAGCAAAAGCTGGGAAATTTTTTCAAATATAGTTATTTGATGATAAAAATTCAGCACCACTGTTTTTGTTTTTTAGTTTAAAAAAAATTCCCAATTTTAGTACAGAGGAAAAGAACGAAACATTAAAATCATTATTACATTAAAAACACGGTGATGGAAAGCGACATTAGTAATGAGTTTTCCAGGTATCAATGCTCTACCAGTTCAAGGATTGTTTTATTTCACACATAATTCCCATCAAAATGCACGTGATTCTTATATATCGTTCAGCATAGTTTTACTATGTTGCATTTTCCACAAAAGTAAGAATGAGAAATAAACGAAAATCAAGGCTATCAGTTAGACAGCCAAGGGTAACGAAGAAGTTCCCATCGAAGGCTGATGTCACTTGCTGCCTTACTCCTACTCAGCGTTTCATAGGGAGGCGAAAATGAAGAGAATACTGTGTCTGTATTGTGTTCAGGGGCTGTTAAACACCGTTTGCCCCAGAGGGGTACGAGAGGGGTCCCACACAATGCTTTGACAGGCCTTACAGATGTTCCATTTGCTTTTTTTGGGAAAAAGCAGAGAAAGGCAGAAATGTGGCAAAATAGGATTACCTTTTGAACACAAGTTTTCATCCAAAGCTGTTTACGGCACACAAGGATTTGAATTTGTTGTGGACTTTCAACTATTTCCATCCGCATAAACACAAAAAAAAAAAAAAAAAAAAAAAAAACAATTGGCACTGACATTTATTTATCCTGAGAGAAGGATGTTACTGAGTGCATCCAGTTATTCTGTTTTTTGTTTTCGTTCTTGCGGATAAACAATGTCTGCAGTGATTGAAACCACTGCTCAAAAGAAGTTTTACAAGCAGGAGCCTCTGTACTTATTAACTTGAGGTTCTCCCACTCCATGACATGGTAAATGATTCTATTCCTCAAAACGCAACATGACACAAAGGAACGTTCTTTCTGACTACAGTGGTTGCAGTGGCACTAGTCCTGTAATAAGGCCTGAAAGACAAACATGGCTAAGATTTGTCAATAAATTACTTATACAGTATACAATAATATTGTGATAATGTGTTTATGGTAAAATTTCAGTGCATTTCACTATGAAGACAAATTTAGATATTATTCTTAATTGTTGCTTTTAGCCTCAGCTTCTCATTCCTCCTAGCAAAAAAAAAAATCACACACTGCTCACTGAATATATAGTATAAACAGCATCCATTTAGTTCCTTGAAAAAGCCCCCCCCCAAAGTTCCATACAACCATCAAGTCTAAAGGGGCCAGCTGCCTTTGGGTCTGGAGGTTGCTAGTTTGAATCCCACCGACTGCTTTGGTACCCTTAAACAAGGTACTTACCCTAAATTGTTCCAGTAAAAATGACCCAGCTGTATAAATGGGTAAATCACTGGAAGTAAAGATTGTAAGCCACTTTGGAGAAAAGAATTGGGTAAATGTAAGCCAGAATGTCTTATTTTATTTAAGGTAAAACCCATTCTTGCATGGTTTTCGGGGTAAGAGAGGGTAAAGAAGCATTTTACCACTGCCTTTGGGCGCTGGGAGGAAACCCATGAAAACACGCGAACAAGCTCTGAAGACTGGACTGGGATCAAACCCCAGATCCAAAACCACAGCATGGCAGAGATACCACCCACTGTGCCACCATGTCACTTGGATTTCATTGTTTACTGTGCCGCTTGCTCCAAAACAACACATTTTTTACCGATGTAAACACACACATTATCTGAACCACCCCTCCCGTATGGGGTCGCGGGGAGCCGGAGCCTAACCCGGCAACACAAGGCGTAAGGCTGGAGAGTGAGGGGACACACCCAGGACAGGACGCCAGTCCATCGCAAAGCACCCCAAGCGGGACTTGAATCCCAGACCCACCGGAGAGCAGGAAACTCACTGCACTACCGCTGTAAACAGGAAGTCATTTTTAACAGAAACAGTGCCTTGTGGGATTTGAGATTGTAACCTTCTGGTAATGACTCCAAAGATGTGTTCAAGTGTGAAAGAAGCGTTAACTGTTTCTGGGAGGACACGCATGTGTCCATGTTTCCAGTGGAAAGAAGTATGTCGAGTGACCACAGCCATCCCACCTCATTTCTGTCACCTCCCACTAAGGTGACCACGAACAGGCCAGGTGGGGCTCCAGACAGCCTCTCCCCAGTGACTGTCCTCCTATTTGCTGCGAGCAGACTAACCGTTGGCACAAAGATATCATCTCCTCCGGGAGGGAAGTCAATACCGGAGACGCCTGAATGCAGCTGTGATCGGTGACTTTTTAAAATGCATTTCTCACTCATATACAGTGAAAAATTAACAGAAATTGGCACAAATGAAGTATTTGCTGCATGCAAGAAGGAAATTCCAAAATATTCTATTTAACCCTTTTATGTTCCCCTCCCCCCCAAACTTGAGCGGTTTCAAGAGGGAGACGAGCATGAAAAAACAGACGCACGCTTTTTGTGTGAAATGGAATGTATATATTTAAGCAGTATGAAAATGGAACGTATAGAAAGTATGAAAATAGATCTCGCATCAAAACAGGACCCACGCTCTCTACACCATTAAAAACTCACTGGATAAAAAAATTTTGACAGGAACTCTGAATACACAGAGCTGGGCCCCCAGGTAAATCACTGATCTCACACCAAAATTGCGGTATTTGCCCATACTTGGGGGTTTTAAAAAAAAAAAAACTGAATGTAACATTTGTAATGAATACTTAGCACTCAGTTACCTGATGGAAAAATCAGAGTCTAAACTTAAAAAAGAAAAACTTCCATAAACCGAGAGACCGGAAATAAAACTTTAGGATTATAACTAAAAGGCCATCTAAAACTCACCTTCAGCTGACGCTACAGGAGGGTTAGGAAACATCTTTGTTTCGCAGATGACAATTTTACATGGTCTAAAAAAAAAAATAAATAAAAAAAAAAAAAAATTTACAAAAGGTCTCAAGTACATCTAAAAAAAAACCGAACATCTCAATGGCACTGATATTCGAAGGCTTCCAAAGATGATTTAAAAAGAATAATGACAGTTGCGAATAAAACATAAAAACCAACACACATACTGCACTGGGGTCTTTGGTACAATGTGAGAAAAGGACAATTGGTACAAAGTTTTGATTCAAGTCAAAAATTCATTAAGAAAGGGGGTTTCGGTCATTCATTTAAGCGTAATAGTATAAATCAACACCGATGCAAATTTCTCCGCATACTGAAACGTCACTCCTGTAATACCACCATTGTGCTATGTAGTCAAGAGCCAACATTTTTACATTTATTTAAACGAGGTTGTCAAATTCAGTTCTGTGTGTGAACCTTTTTTTGGCAAATCCACCTTCCATCACCTCATATTCATAAATACTAAACATAAGAGAATTTATGTACAACTAATAAATTAAAAAAATTTAAAAAAAAAAAAAAAACACACACACAGTGTGGCTTTTGTTCGTGGCCAAGTTTAAAGAACCAAGGAATTTGAAGGGGATGCTTGATGTTGGGGGTCATACAAAAGAAGCCACTGCTGTGCCCGGGGTCCAAGGTGACGGAACTCCCTCCTCGGCATGGGTTCCATTAACCTGCGAATGCAATAAATCAGAATAAATACCTCACACGTTTGCAAAAGGAGCTGCATTTATTGATACCAGCACACGAAAGACAAGCTGGGTACACTGTTGTCAAGTCTTCAGTTTCGGTGACACCTGTTCTGAATTTGAAAGGAAGGGTCACTCCAGCTTTCAATTTGAAAGGTGGACTTTTGGGGTCTTCAAACAGTAGCACACAGAGCCAGTTCCACCGAAAAAAAAAAAAAAAGCACACGCTTCAGTACTGGAGACAAACTAAATCAATGTAGAATCACAGTTTTACAAATTTTAAAAATGTTTTATTACCTCTTTTTTTTTTTTATGAGCACAGAAAAGCACACATTACCACTTATTCCAGCAGCTTCAAAGTGACACCCATCACTTATATACGGATTACTTTGGATAACATGTTTTTTTTTGTTGTTTTAAGTGTTCGCAAAGCAGCAGTAACACAGAAACATTGATAACCATCATGAAACACTTAACATATTGACATTTACAGATTTAGCAGACACTTTCGACTTCCAATGAACTCTATGTAGTGTTATCAACCCACACACCTTATTCACCGCAGTGACTTACACTGGGTCACTCATGCATACATCAGTGGAACACACTCTGGGTGAACCTGAACAGCATGTCTTTGGAGTGTGGGAGGAAACCAGAGCACCCGAAGACTTTACACTGCTAGATACACTAATTACAATGGGTCACTCATCCATACATCAGTGGAACACACACACTCTCTCTCTCTTTCACTCACACACACTTTGACTATAAGATGTATCCACTGCTGCAAACAGTTAAAAACACTTCAAAGGTGAATACATCACCAAGCTCACATTTATTCAGATAAATTTCTGCATTTCTTGTTTAATGAAACTTTTACATTATTTTGTAATTAAGTAATAAATGGTTTAATAAACATACAGAGATTGCTTAAGCCTAGACACAGCTCTGCAGCGCAAAAAGTAAGTTACCACAGTAAAGCTCAGATGACCCTTATGCTGCTCGGCAATACATGATTACATGCGAGTATGTAGAATATTTTTGTAGAAATATACAGAGAAATATTAATGACACGTAGGTGCAGCAGTAGCTCATGAGCTGTTACTCTCAGTGTTGGGCGCGCGCGCGCACACACGCGACTACAGTCAGTCACAGACTTTCTGACACACACACACACACACACACACACACACTCACTCACCCGGCCGGTGCGGCTCCCTCGCTCGCGCAGCTCAGGGCAGCGCGTGCGCGTTCCCGCCTGCTGCTGCTGTCCGGTGGCCCGGGAGCGGCACCACGAGGAGCTGCTGCTTCTGGCGCGTGGAGCGCACGGCTAGGATCGCCTGCCGGTTCTTGTACTGCACCATGCGCAGCGTGATCTCGGCGTTCCAGCCCTCGTCCTGCGGGCACCTGAAGTCGATCTCCTTGCCCTCCGACATGACCACGGTGAAGTACACGTACTTGCCCTTCCTTTCCACGCAGTCCACGGTCTTCATGTTGGAGAAGTGCAACTCCTTGACCCTGCTGCAGCCGGGCTCCCTGAGCTGCTGCGGCGGCTGCTGCTGCTGCTGCTGCTGGAGGTCGTGCTGCTTCGGGGGGCGCAGCAGGAGCCCCTCTTCCGTGAGCACGCAGTGCTTCTTCTTCCACAGCTGGAGCAAGCCGTCGCTGCGCTTCTCCATGAGCCCCTCCTTGAGCACCTTCCCTCCGCTCTCCAGCATGGCGAAGCTGCCCGCACCGAGGACGAGAACGACGCCGCGCGGCTGCCCGCACACTGAGAGTAGGGAGCGCGTGAGCCCGTCCGCGCGCCGCTGCAGCCGCTCCTCCTCCTCTTCCACCCACACTGACAGGGGGCTTTCCCTCCACGCCGCTGCTCGCGCGCACCTCCCCCTCCCCCTCCCCTCCCTCTCCCCCTCCCCTCCCTCTCCCCCTCCCCCTCCCCTCCCTCTCCCCCTCCCCCTCCCCCTCCCCCTCCCCCTCCCTCTCCCCCTCCCCCTCCCCTCCCTCTCCCCTTCCCCCCCTCCCCCTCCCTCTCCCCTCCCTCTCCCCTTCCCCCTCCCCCTCCCCTCCCCTCCCTCTCCCCTTCCCCCTCCCCCTCCCCTCCCTCTCCCCTTCCCCCTCCCCTCCCTCTCCCCTTCCCCCTCGTCGCGCACGGCCCGCGGAAGTGTCCTAAAACACGCGCATATCTCCGCCACCTTGCGTCTCCTGTCTCCTGTTTAACTCGGTATACATCCTAAAGTAATTTGAATTTTCATTTAATTAAAATGTAGATGAAAATTACATGAAATTTGAATGAATGATTTTTTAAAGTGACACTTTAACACATTTATGAATGAATGAAATGTATTAAAGACAAGTCTCACCAGTTACACCGATTTGTACTTAGACCCGCTGCTGTTTCCACTCCAGTGCTCGCATTACTTTACATGTTCCTACACATCCCTACAATTGTACCCTTTTGTGTACAGTATGTGTAGTATTTTCTTCAAGCTTTGTTTCTTTATACAGTGGGACCCACGTATCCGCTGTTTCGGTTACCGCGGTTTCACTTAGCCGCGGTCCAAAAAAAAATTAAAGCAAAAAATCCAGAAATACAATAAACATTCATAATTTAAAATGCGCGCCGTTCTGAATAACGTGATGAAATCTCGTGCGGTCTCCTTTTGTTCAGCTATTCCACCTTGTAGTCAGCGGTTTCCGTTATCAGGTCAGCTCCCACCTATCCAGTTCCTGCAGTCAAATAACCCTTATTTTGCTTATGATAATGTCTTATTGTGCCTAATTTATAAATTAAACATTGTCATAGGTACGTACAGTATTGTAACGACCCGTGTTACTAGAGTTTGGGCGAGAAAACGGGTTTGAGGGGGGTGTTAAGCAAGCTAGGAAGGATGGTTTGAAATTGAGGTATAGGGATCCTCTGACCAAGAGCATTGTTTCTCCATGTGCCGGTGTTCTAATAAACGTTCGTAACGGACGCTGCCTGTGCGTCTTTCTTCGCCCCATCCGAACCCAGAGCGCAGTGCGCTATAGTATGTACAGTATAGTGTTCGCTACTATCCGCGGTTTCAGGTATCTGCTGGGGGCTCGGAACCTATCCCCCGCGGATACGGGGGTCCTGGCGTACTTACTTTTCATACTTGTATTGCAAAGTTAATTAAAATGATCTAACAAAATAAGACACATTTGTCAGAAAAGCTGGAACCAGCACTAATAGTCCAGCCCGCTGTTGTGACTTGTGCACAGACACAGACAGAGGGACGATGTAAGCAAATATTATAATTAACGCTCTTTTGAGCGGTTTAAATTAATGTTACTCAGGTAAACTTGTAACCCGTCATAATATTCCTAGAATAAATGTTGAATTTCCTTAGAGGGGCTTTACTTTTAGAGCACAGCGACGCCGACAGTGTCCCGAGAACGTAACGGTACAGCTGCAGCTAATGAACAAAGCACTCAAAAGTATACTCCTGTTAATTAAAGTCGCTGAAATTCTATAATAATTGAGATGACATGTATTCGAACGTTTGATACTTTGCATAAGCACTTGAAGGACCGATCATACATTTTCTGTCGTTTACACCGTATCTGTTGGGAGGTCGCGGTTCCGCGTAAAGCAATAGGCTTCAGTGGTTCTTGTGTTGGAAAGGTCGCCGCCTGGTGGCTGTTGTGGGCATAGCACGTGTTTCGCTCATTCACCCGACACGTGGTGAGAGCTATGGAGCCTCCTGTGAAAATGTTGAAAAACAAATGTGGACAAAATACTGCACTCAGATTATTTCCTTAGCACAGGACACCATACACTGTGATAATAGTATTTTTTTTTATACATATAACTTTAGACTTAGACACATTTTCAAAAGGAGCCTGCGCTTCACAGATCCCCAAGGGATCCTCGGACCCCAGGTCAAGAACCCCTGGTTGAGAAACAGCAATTGACTGGCAGAGCATGGGAGGAAAAGCATGTGGAGTAACGCAGAGTTTGCACCATGGTGCAATCTATGAAGATACTGTCTGAAAAGTTATTCATTTACCAGCATGAAAATTCATTACTTACATTTATCTTACTTTTCTCCAAAACAAATCATGTTAAGCTACTTATTATTTACCCATTTATACACCTGAGTAGTTTAGGTTAAGTATCTTGCTCAAGGGTATTCAGCCAGATTCAAACCTGCAACCTTTGACTCCAAAGGCAGCAGCTCTAACCATTACACTACTAGCTGTTAAGTATATACTGTAGATAGCATAGTGTACACAGGTTGTTAGGTATTCAATGAGGATTGAAGTGTATTTCTCAAGTGTACAACTTCACACAGACGCAACAAAAGCTCCAAGTCTGCCAAAAATGTTAACGAAACACACGTTACACAAATAGCTGCCTTAGGATTGAGTCTGACAGCAAAGGTGATTGTGATATGGCGTGACGCAAATTTGAGGAGCCGTTTGAAGCTCGGGTGAGAAGTGGGTTCAAAACAGACCATTCTTGAATGTTTAAATGGATTCAGCAGTTTTGAAAGAACAGGGGGAGCTCATTTTTCTACATCAGAGCAAAAACTAAGTATTTACAGCCTTTCAATTCTGGACCTCTACTGCATGGGACCACCAAGCAGCCAACAGTGGGGGATCAGAGTGTTGCTACTGGGCTATAGGGTATGATGAGGTCTTGTAGATGTTGAGTTGATGGTCCTTTGACTGTCTTGCAGGCTGTAACCGCTATTCAACTTCCTAAAGACAATGACAGCCAAAGGTAGACAGCACTCTACTGAATATCAGAAAAAAAAAAATTATATTAAATTATATACTTTCCTTTTTAATACAGATGTTCCACTTCAGGGGGGCACAGCAGGTTTGGCATCTACCTGCTCTCTGGTGGATCTGGGGTTCAAGTCTTGCTTGGGGTGCCTTACGACGGACTGGCGTGCCATCCTTGGTTTTTCCCCTCCCCCTCCAGCCTTGTGCCCTGTGTTGCTGGGTTAGGCTCCGGTTCGCTGCGATCCCGCTCGGGACAAGCGGTTTCAGACAGCGTGTGCGCGCACACGTGTGTGTGTGTGTGTGTGTGTGTGTGTGTGTGTGTGTTCTGCTTCAGTTCTCTGACTTAAATGTCTATTGCATATATAAGGAAATGGCATGAGATTAAAATATTGTCTGAATGCAAACACAAACGATGTCAACAGAAAAACACTGAGGTGCACATTTAACCAATTTATTCATGAATATACATACACATACAGTTATTGAGTACATTAGTATTTTGTAGCATAGCATTATGCTTTGACAACAGCTGCTTCAACAGATCCAGGCAGAATGCAGTTTCAGTCCTCTAGTCAAGACAGCACTGATACCCCACCTTACCCCCGAGTGACGTTTCTGCGGTGCTCCCACGGAAACCTGACTGGGGGTCCGGGAGACTCTGTTGGGCTCAAAACCTGGTAGAAGTTGTCCCTTCTGTCTCACCCTACGACTTGTAAAAGCTCCAGAACAGTGACCCATTCACAGTGATAGTCTTGGAGAAGCTGCACAGCCAGCTGGACTATCACAACACACACGTAACCCGTATCACAAAACGGCCCGCTCAAGAACCGACTAGCTAGTTTATGGTAACCTATTCCAATTTTTTCCCTCCACAGTCCAGCAGATGTGGGATTAAAGCTCCTTTCCGCTTGGAGACCACCGGCAAAAGCCATAAGCACGTTTTCAATCGCTTTGAACAGTCTGCCATCAGTGCTGAGCAACCAAACGATGCCCGTAGGTGCCACTGACAGAACTACAGTAAATCTCCATCACTAAGTGCCCATGTTAGATGAGGGCAAATTATCCCATTGTGTCAAACCTGTAGACTAGGTAGCCGGACACAAATCGAAGAACAAAGTGTCGCAGCAGACGCGATGTCAGCTTCCTTAAAGCCAACACAAGATTCTAACTTACCCACTTGCCCCAGTAATGCAGGTGCCCCAGAAGAACTGGCAATAAAATGCAAGAGATTCAGTTTGGTCATGTATGCTGAGCGCTTTCATCATTTCTCGTCTCCATTAACTAAATCCATTCTAACACACAGCAATTTGAGTCTAGGTTCCAAACGTTGTTTAGCAGTTTTCCAAGACACCATTGTTTAATTAACCAAACAAGATAGTTATGTTCGCTGTTGGGGTAGGTGGTTTATTTCAGAACATCCCTTTCTAATCTCTACACTGGAATGTATTTTTGATACATAAGAGTGCAACTGTCTTCCAAAATAGGAAGAAGAAAAAATTACCGCACTGTTATACAGTCAAGTTTGCATGTGATGGCTGCCATCCGATACCACCCATTCACACATGACTGTAAGAATGATAAAAGGTCTAGTGCAGGGTTTAGGATGAAGCAGTGTAACTGCGTGCAAGTCCTACATCAGCAGCCACTGCTGCAACGTCTAGTGTGGGGGCAAAACCGCAAGCAAAGGGACCTCTTTAAAGAGACTAATAGGGCTGACCTTAGGTCTAGTTGGTCCTTTGCAGAAAAGAATGGATTGGAACATGACGGTCATTGCTTTGTCCAGGGTAACATAATTCAAGCTATTCACAGCTGTTGTCCAAGAGCAATACAACAAAAGACTTCACAAAGAACCCAAACTAGTAAGCAGTGGAGAAACGAGTTCATGCTTTTAGAGGAACTTACTGCATTCTAACTATTGATACTGAGAGGAAAAAGTCTAATAAAATACTATGCAGAATGAGCCACAGCTTTGAATTGGCCCCCACTGAGTTTTGTAACAAAAATCTCTTGAATTTGTTTATTATTATTATTATTATTATTATTATTATTATTTCTACCAAGAAAAAATACAAAACATTGTAAGGCGGTAAGTAACTATGTTTTGTTTGAGAAGCTGTTACAGTGCAGTTAATCCTCAAGGCCACAGATTCCAGCTTCATTGTTGTTTGCACTCGGCTGGTGGATTTGCGTCCTTCTGTTGGAGGGAAACGGTGTACCGTTAACAGGCAGCGTCTGCTGAAGCTCAGCACAGGCATGCACGCACGTGCTCTGCCCAACAATGTCTTTGCAGTTTGACTTTCAAGAACACCTTAAAACACTGCACTTTAAGCTGCTCACTTTCCCCTAATGTCTGAACGACCCCCAGAACACCACGTCAGACTGTGACCTGAAGCGAGCGCATGCTGCAGCAGCGTCAGTGTGCCACGGTGCTTCTCGCAATCAAAGACATTTTTGAGCAGATTTCAACTAAAGCAAGAAAAAAACCAAAACATTTGATCAAGACAAAACAGGGTACTTCCATTATGAAGTATGTATGGCTTGTATCTCTACAAGAAATCACATGTGTATCCTGGAAGTCACTGCAATATGATGCTGAAAATAACCCTTGACGTAAAAGCAGCAATTTATGTGAACAAGTAATGCCCTGAGGGTTTGACACTAGCAGATGACAACACAGTTCTTCCAGGATATCCAAGGAAGATGCACATTGCATCCCCCTTTTTTCCAAACACAGACATCAAAATTAAGAGGGATTTGTTTTCAGAGTGCACAACCAGAATACCTTTACTAAAGAATAGTGTGAATACTATATGGAGTATAGTATTATAATAAGAGGGTTGACTAGCTTCAACATACAGAAGATACGTATGCAGCTACAAAGCATACAAAACAAAAGCAAACAAATACACAACCCGCTACATTAGTCAAGTGCAGTGTGAGCGTGAGGAAGGAATGAAGGGAAATCATTTTCAAACAGCTAACAATTCGCAGGCTGTACGTACCAGGATAGGGTTATTTCTATAGACATCATTTAAACCTAGTGAGGAAAAATTTAGAGAGCAGCTGACAAATTGCAAAGTGACCGGAGATGAGAACATTCATTTAAAAAGGCAAAGAGCAGAAGACATTGAAGAGAAAGGCAAAAGAAGCATGTATTCATAAAGCCTCAGGCTAGATGGCTAAACATATGCATGTATGAAAGAAAAATTGAATTTGAGGGGGGGGGAACCCACACATCTTCTAAAATATAGCTTTCCTGAAGGATTGAACAACACTAGGACCAATTCCACATTAGGTTAGATATCCAAAAACTGTAAAATTCTGGGCTGTGTATCATTTTATGCCCATAATATAGCTTTTTTGTGTCAATTGCCTCGTAATTCCCCACCACCACCATTTTAATTTGTTTGTTTGTTTTTTCCCCACAAGGGGGCTGGGTTCAAAGGAAAGCCATATTCCTTCTTATAAAGTACTTTATTCAAGATAAAAAAAGAGAACAAGTGAACAAGTAGGGAAGTGAGCATGAAGGAGCATTCTGAGAGATGTGAATGCATATGCTGTAGTGGCATTAGTTCAAATTAGTTTATATGCAACAGCTAATGCTTTATCATTATCTGAACAACAGGCTATTAATAAAGCAAATGTAGAGCCGCCTGCCAGCCTACAATAATCACCGCCATGGAACATACACCCCAAAAATAAGGATGGAAAAGAGTGCCAACACTATGCACTTTTACAGTATATATTCTGTATGTTGAAATATTAAGTAGGCTTTAAGGACATCTTATTGTGTTGTAAGAGACAGTGGTATGGCACCTACCTTGGGATCGTATTCTGGATCATTCTCCTCATCTGCTTCCTCTTCACCCTCCTACAGAATGGAAAATAGAATGGTTCTAAGAAATTCCTACAACAGCTTCACCCTGAGCCCAATGATAACTACAGTATAAACAAGGTAACATGTAGAACTGAGCAATGTGTTCTCCCACCTCATCATCAGCCTCTTCTCCTTCTTCGTCATACTAAAACACAGTAACAGAGTCAGGTTTAGAGTTGGACAAGGGTGACTTTGTGTACAACAGCAGTGTAAAGTTTGTGTTGATTACTTAAATTGTGCCTTACTCATACTTCTCTTTATGTTTAGAAAATGTTTGAAAATGTTAAAAATGTGCTACTTTGAGAGGAAATCAACTGATATTGATATTGAACATTTCCATTCAGCTTTAGGTCAAGGCAACTTACAATATCAAGTTACTTAAAATTATATACCCATTTATACAGCTGGGCAATTTTTACTGGAGAAATTTAGGACAAGTACCTTGCTCAAGGTTACTACAGCTGGAGGTTGGAACTAAACCTGTGACCTTTGGATCCAAAGGCAGCAGCTCTAACCACTACGCTACTAGCTATGTGAGTAGCACAGACAGTCAAATACTTTGAGAACAATTTATGCTCAGGAAAAGGCCTGGAACAGATCCACACACACAGGATCCTGCCAGTAACCAAGTTTATCACAGCTTGAACTGCCCTTTGAAAGGTACCCGGTTTTGACTCACATCGTCATCATCATCCTCAATGGCCTCGCCCGTGAAGTACAATACTGCCCTCGGTATGATACGTTCGCGGATAAAGTGGCCGATCTCGAAGTCGGCAGCAAGAACAGCCTCAGAGTCCTCATCCTGAAAGGAATATGTTCAACCATCTGGATCAATACACAGCACTGATTCTGCGTTGACCATTACGTTACATTTAGTCTCATTTACACAAATGAGATTCTTTAACCTCTAGAAAAAATAAACATTATATCTCTTATTGCACAGAACCTGAGACTGCCAAACAAAAGTCATTTCAGTATTACAATTGATATTAAGTGCAAAAAAAATTACTTACCAGTTCTCCATTTTCAGGAACTAAACCAGGGAGAGGTAGAATATGAAACCCATTAGCATATTTGTCATAAGGGTACAAAGTGTAAATTATGTTCACAGTATATACTCAATAAAACATTTCCATTCTTTGTCACTTTTTTAAACAAAAGAAAACAAGGTTGCCACCTTCAGGCGGGCAGAAGAAGTTGAAGAAGGAGTCATTGGGGACCGTCTTGGTGACTGTCCGGACAGTACCACGTCCCTTGTGCTTCTGTTTCTTCTTTATGGTTTTCAACGTGACGTTCTTCCCTTTGGTCCAGTCAATTTGGCAACTGACAGGAAATAGAAAGGGACATTTACCAACATGCTAGAAACCCAGCATCCTTCCACTGCAAATCATCTGGGAGTGTTGGCTACAATAGTACCCCTACCCAGTACAGCCCATGATCTCTGGCCCGTCAAATGAGAATGGGTCTGCCTCATCCGGCTCTGATCGCATCTTGTAAGTTTTCGTCAGCACTTGGTTTGTGAAGAAGTCATTGGGTTCAAAATGGAATTCTAACGTAAAGCTCTGAGGATGAGAAGATGGCAGAAGATGGATGAAGGAACTAGAGCATTAGAGCAGCATTGTAGAATGCTGTTTGCCAATAAGCTAAAAGGGGCACCTCAGGACATTAAAGTTAGTAGAAACACGTACCATTGGCTGGTCTGGATCAGAAAACTTAACTTTTATGTCTTGTAAGTGCTTGAGAATGGGTTCATCATGTTCCTGGGAAGAAATACATTAATATTTAACATGGAGCGGAGGACTTTTTGCATACTTTGCACAAACAATAGCCTGACAGAAACTTAAGTGTGATGTCACTCCCAGATCCACCGGTAGGTGGCAGCATCCCCTGACATTCCAGGAATCCTAACTGCGCTCATCCACTGGACACACCTGCAGCATGTCACTGAGTAAGTCCACATTCTTGAAGACAGTGAGCCAGAACTCTGGAATTCCTCGGGGGTCCTCCTTCTCCTCGTCCTTCTTTTCCTCCTCAAGCTTTGCCTTTTCCTTCATCTCTTCCTGGAAGCAGGAAAAAAACCATTTAGACGACATAACAAGGAGCCTTAACCAACACATACTTTTTAGTCAAATTTAGTTAGCGTATGTGCTCTCAAAATAAAATTCACAACACAATTCAGCAATCATCAAAATAGATCAGATTGAAATACATTTAAATGAGGATTTTTAGAGTCCACAGCCTAGTAAAGGACCTTCCCTGTTTGTACTCACTGGAAAACCCCAATATTTAAAGCTAAAGAGAGGATTAAAAAATTAAATTACCACAAAAACAAATGGTCCTCTCTGGAAGCTTTTCTCACACAGTGGGTCTCCAACAGCAAGGAAGAGCAGAGATACATGTGGGCACGGGAGAGATGATCAATCACCCGTACCTTCTTACTTACTGTCAGCTCCTCCTCCTCGTCTGCTTTCCAGTTGCACTCCTCGTCTGTGGGCTCATACGCCCCTTTGATGATCTCACTTCTCTGAGGGGAAGGGCAGGGGTAGCAGTAGCATTAGTTGGACAGAGCCACAGAGAACACACCTGTTAGGGTGGAATTAGGCAGGGGGTAGACTCGGGTGCCCACCAATAGCAATGTACACTGGTGCCTTACCCGCAGCAGGAGGACTGCACATCATAGACATACTTCAAATCATATCTTTAAAGATATGTTTGCTTAGAAGAACATCTTGCATATCGCACTACAGTATATCTTCTACAAGGACAGACAAGCCTCACCACTTCTGAGAAAGCTACATAAAACCAAAAATAGTTACTTGGTTGGTGAAGCAATAATCTAAAGTCTCACATGAGGCATACAAAAAAAAAAAAAAAAAAGTTGCAAACAATAGTGAGCTGTTGAAGATCCAAGGTACTTTACCAACGTAACACCAAGTAACTGCAGTGTTCTGCTTTCCAACCAGTGGCAGAGTTTGAACTACAAAGTACAGACTAAACTAGAAGGTAAGCTCTGAAAGCACAGCAAAGGCTTTGGCTTTACTTCGCTTCTCTTCCACACTCAACCATATGGCAAATCCACACACTCTCACCTTATCAAAGAGGGGCTGGTACAGAGCAGCATATTTCCTCTCCAGTTCGTGGACTTCCTCATAAAACTTGGCCTCAATGTGGGCACATTTCACCTGAAGGTTCTTGAGGGCATTAACACGCCTCTTGACAACCTTGGGTAAACTGGAGTGAAGCAAAAAAGTAAACAACAGATTCCTGCTGGATCAGGGAAAGACAATACGGATGCTGAATGGGCATTTCGACAGGCGGATGTGCGACATCTTCATCTGCACCCTGGCACCAGCCTGGCGAGTGCCATCACCCATCTGTGGGTAAGAGTAGGACACAAGGCGCTGGGGTTCAGACTCCAGCTGGTGGACACAAGGACGCACCAGCTCTTGATCTCCACATAGTCTTTCAAAGCAAGCTTATACAGATCCCCTCAATTTATGCAAAGTCTTCAGGTTTTTCAGATGTTTTACCATATCTGTTCATTGAAAAGGGGAATCATGCTGGAGAGTAGCACAAAAACATCAGGCTAAACGTAGTGACAAATCTTAGTGGTTACAATTCGTCATTCCAATTGACCTCAGCAAGGCTTCCTGTAGATTTAGTCTCTGGTATAGCAAATGAAGGGGCAGAATGAGAAGAGCCACTGGTGCGCCATCACTAATCTAATCAATCTGTTCCATGGTTTGCAGATTCATAATGGAGAACTGCGCTGTCTGACAGTGAAGCTATAACTCATGGTGGGACTTCCTGCACCTGCTCCAAAGAAAGATGAGATGTACTGGGGAATCATGGCCAAGAACTGTTTTTATGGGTTTTCTCAATATTTAATGGAAGATAAAAAAGAAAAAAAAAAAAAATCATAGGCTGTTAATACATATTTATGGGTTTGACATTGATCCTAGAATGTTGTCTTTACAGATAGCAACAGCAGTGTGGAAGAAAGCACAGGAAAACATCAGTCTCCAGAATGCAGAGTTCAAACAGCAAAACACAGTCTCTGGAAACACAATGGATGAGCTGAAGCCTACAGCCAGGTTAACTACAACCCACACACTGAGTGAAAAAAGCTGCCCCAGCCAGGTCTCACCTTTCCATGTACCCCGATGGTGAGCCCGCTAGGCCATCCAGCCGCTCCTGCAGGGCTGCCAAGATCTGGGGGTTCTGCATCATCTGCACAGTGAGCTGACGAGCTGTGGCCAGAGAAATGCACAGCACCATAAGTCAAACACTGCAGAAGAGTTATGACCTTACCGCACCCAAACACACATGATTTTTAAAGCAGTGAATGAAACAGCCCAATTTAAACAGCTTGGATCTCAAGGTTTCACCCTTTATTTTAAATCTAAGACCTACTGCAAGACTAAGTCTTACATTACAGCTCATTATAAATCTGAAACAAATTAAGTTCAATATTATCCATATAATATATGGATGGCATGGTGGCACAGCGCCTGGGTGGTGAAAGAAGGACATGGGTTCGATCCCCACTCAGTCTGTGTGGAGTATCCATGTTATCTCCGTGGGTTTCCTCTGGGTGCTCCGGTTTCCTCCCACAGTCCAAAGATATGCTGTTCAGGTTCACCCCATAGTGTGAGAGTGACAGAGAGAGAGTGTGTGTTCCACTGATGTATGGATGAGTGACCCATTGTAAGTAGTGTATCTAGTAGTGTAACTCACCTTGGTGAATAAGGTATGTGGGCTGATAACACTACATAGAGTTCATTGGAAGTCGCTTTATATTATTTCCCTTCTCAGTACATCATTACATTCACAACTCAAAAAGCACATAGCTTATACTGAAAGCACGCATCTTCAGCATTTCAATCCACAAAAAAAAATTTTGTTTACTGAAAATTCTAAAGAAAAAGATAGTCTGAAAGACATTCCAAAAATATTCCTGTTGACAGGTTCAGGTGAATTATTTAAAAAAAAATGCAGAGCCAAGATTAGCAGGGAATCCAACTCCAGGAGGCAACAATAATGATGAAGGGCGCAGCAGGACAAAGAGTAAGAGGAAATGAGGCGGTGGAACACATTCGATAATCCTACAAGACCCATAGGGGTCACCGGCAGGGATGCAGACATGTTTCAGAAGGAAGTCCACTTTCTCCTTGGAAGGAGGTGCCGATGACAATAGTGAAACATCCCTCAAGGAACAGGGACAGCTTGCAGTACAGTGAGAAAACACATGGGCTAGCACTCGCCATTGTGCTCTGCCCGATTACAGAACTTTGCATCATCTTTTATGAGTATCTGAAAATTAGTTGGGGGCAATAGGCAACAATCATGAGGGACTTCTCCCACTCTGCCACTGTAAAGAAAACAGCCAACCATTTCACCCCACAAAAAGGTGTAAGGTATTTGTCAAGACAGATGTTACTATACATTGCACATATTGTTCAGGAAGTAAAGAAATTTAAAGTTCAAATTTGTTTGACCAGAAAACATCGAGTTCTAAAAGGAATTACAGAAAGATTAGCAGGATATCTCACAGCGTTTCATAACATTACCCCTTGAATTTGCTTAATTAGCAAGACTAAGAATAATTCAATAATTAAGTTTCCATTAAAAATAAAATGTTGTATAGTTACAAGTGAATATTCTCATAGGTTACATTGATATAGGGGACAGCAAGGCCTGTATTTATTTATTTATTTATTTTTTATAGAGCGCTCTTCTCACGCAGTGACGCAGAGCGCTTTAACACAAGCATACAGAAAGAAAAACGACAGTCAACTAATGGCTACCATAATGAAGAACTTATTATAGAGCTACAAGTATACCTACTGGCCAGTAGTGTATAGAGCTCTCAAAGGAACTGCGTTTGAAATCCCACCTAGTGTAGTATCCTTAAATAAGGTACTTACCCTGAACTGATGCAGTAAAAATTACCCAAATGTATAAATGGAGAATGGTTAAGTGGCATCACAAAGCACAGGTTAAACGAATAACATAATAATAAAACCGATTTGGGAGTTTGGCATCATGGTTATAAAAATGGTACATTATCCCATACAACTATAATATATTCTGCATAAATGACAACTTCTCACAATGTCAAAATACTGCAGTTGTCAAATGACAGCATGAAACCATCAGTTGTCACTGTTGTGGGAAGCACATCTCCTCCAGACAAACCAAGCTAACCTCCCTCAGAAATTGACAGAAGCTCAGCTGGCAATGAAACTATCTAAACCTCAGACAGGTACACAGACCCACCCCCATGTCGCCACACACACACACACACACACACACACACACACACACACACACACACACACACACAATATTTCTCACACCTTTGGTGTTAACGTCCTCCCCCGTCTCCTCCTCTTCCAGTTCCTCCACGTCCTCCATGTCTGCAGGGTCCAGCTCAGCCTGGTCTTTACTGTACAGGACAAAGGAAATCAGGAGTGTCAGTCTTATGTGCTCGCTTGGGATCTTACCCAGGACTAGCATACACTTGAAGTCTTATTTATTAGTTTGCAGCATGTTTTCAGCCAAAATGGTTTAACATAAATTTACATACTACCCATCTACATACCTGGAAATGTGGACTGAATCATCACAGGCTAAACACTTCAAGAACAGCAGCATTAACATGCACAACATTAACCACTACAGCTCATGCTGGACTAAGACACTGCTGGATGTCAAGGAGCAAAAAGTAGAGAAAAGCCCATATAAAATAAATAAAATCAAAAAAAAAAAAAAAAAAAAACTGCAATATACTTAGGTAGTTTTCTCATGAGCAACAAAATTTAAAAAATCCAATCCTATTATCGTACCAAGTCTCATGCATGCCTTAGTTACATATGTGCCAAAGAAAAATACAGCGATGTCTCTGTTCTCAGCTCAGTGCAAGCCAACAGAAAGAGGGACCACAGACATTAGCAGTTTTTGATAGCCAGCTACCAGTAGATGGGAGGCTGCCACAGCAGAATGTGATCTCTGCACAGTTATTGCTAAGCTTTGGGTGTCACTTACCACAGTCTGTAAAAGATGTACTTACTATAGTCTGAAGAGCAAAGGAACGCTCTCTGCTATCTCAGATCGCTAATGAGGATATCCTCAAGCACCGAAGACTCATTTGCAGTCAACGGCATATACAGTATAGATACTCTACAGGCCTGTGCTTGCTCTCTTATCAGGGTCTGCCTCCGAACCCTGGACCCAGGTGCAAAAGCATCCTGACATGGATGTCATTGCCTTTTAATCAAAGGCAAAGAAAAGCCGTTGGCCAGATGGGTCCCCCTCTCCCCCCATGACTCAAGGACATAGTAGCACCTCTCACTCTCAAAGCAGGAACTCCCATGAGTCCAAAACTAGTGAGGTGGGATGTGAGCCAGCCATAGCCAAGCAAACATCTGTTTTCAAGGCAACGTTTTTAGGAGATCTTCTGAATAAGGACAAATACCATCAAAAGGCTCAGAATAACTTAGATTCAACATTTTCTAATGTGATTTTACAAGCTTCAAGGTATAGCGTCGTCTCCTACTATTGTTTTAAGCACAGCAGTATTGCAGTTCCATAAATGAAAAGCACCCACCCTGCCAGGAATAACCAATAGTTCAGTTTTAAATAAAAGTACCAAAAATGACTCCTTGCACTCTAAATGAATGGAAACCACAGACAGAAAAAGTCAAAGCAATTCTTCCAAAATCACATCCTCCATTGCCCCCCCCTCCCAACAACAACACTCCCAACCTTACCATGCAATTCTTCTGTCAGGCCAAGAGCTAAATAACTTTATGCTAGTAAAATTCTCCAGGGGAAAGACTGAGGTCATTAGGCAGTACGACACTTGCAGTCCCAAAGTCATTTCAAGCAAAGCCAATATACACCACACCTTATTTTTAACAGATGGGGACAGAAATTCTAATCTGAGAGTCCATAATATTAAACAGGGTTCCAGTAAGAATGCACAAACACCAAGTCACACTGTTTACCAGCACTGGGGTCAAAACTGGAAGGGTAAATGGCACATTAACATAAGCACATGGCATGAGGCACTCAGTAGGGTCCTCATCGCTGCCTCCTCTCCCCACCACCCTGTCCCAGAACATCATTTCAGCACACTTGGGGCTCTAGTTGTCACAATCATTAGCTGTCAAAGAATGAAGGGAAGGGGAAGTCTTGGGAAGCTGATATCCAGCACCCATAATGCACTTCCAAGAAGCAGCTCATTAAGAGTGGAGGTGGTAAAAAATGTTCTAAACGTGTACTGGCAAAGGTGGGATGGGGGTGTTAAGCAGTAATTAAAGTTTTAATATACCATCACTGAAAAGAGTAGAGCCCATGCCTTCATACTTACTTGTCCATGTCAGCCATCTTTATTTCTGGGGAAATCCTATAAAAGGACAAAAAGGCCAGTAAATAAAAAGACCAGTGCGCACAAGGTAAACATCAGCATATAAGTCCGGTTTTGTACTTTGTGGAAGAATGAATATATATCTATACACACACACACACACACACACACACATATCAAACACCAGCTCACCGGAAGAGAGACTTGTCAGACTGTCACATGGATGAGCATCATGAACTACAACTATAAAATGAAAGCTAACTGTCCATTTATTAGAGCTACTTGCTCATAATTCAGACAGGAGTCTGTTTGGGCTTTTTGCCCATAAGCTATAACCTAACAGACTAATAAAATCTGATTTTCTTCATTCTCACAAGGCTGCTTATCGCAGAAAAACCACAAACAATGCATAATCCAGTCCAAAACTGCTCTCTGCTACTGTAAGAGAGAAGTACGAGAACACTGATCAGTTCTTTCAGGATGACATGAATAGATGATAAAACCTCAGTCTTTTTGCTAACTCATGAGTATAACCCTCATCAGTGAGACCATCTTTTCTAACCTGGCAAAGTGTGGTGTACCAGGTTACTGTCTCTGGACTATTTATGATCACTCTCCATTAGGGTGCTGGCAGAGTAAACTGCAGAGGCATTGTTGCTGTAAGACCCAATCCTATCAGATGGTTGGCAGCACACCAAAAGGATTACAGGCTACCATACAAATGCCAGCTCCACAAAGTTTGAGACCAGCGGTAATGAAAATTCTCCAATATCAAACTACAAACAAAAACACTGCTGTCAAAACTAGAACTTAACCAGCAAGTAAGTAACTCGTTGACCAAACCCAACACTAACTGTGGAAGTTTACTTCCATAACCTTTAGTTTTCTTTAATGTGACCTAAATGAAAGGAGTCTGATGTCTTTATTTTGGTTAATGGTTTTAGGCAAAGACTTGTCGACAGGGAGGCATTTTCCTTTCAAGAGGTTTAAGCTCAAGTAAACAGTGACAGAAATCAAAACCCTAGAGTTACACTTAATGTTCATAAGCCCGGTTTCCTGTTTGGACATACATTCCCTTTATAGATGTGTTACTTCAATGTATTACCATAAGGAAAGGAATATTCATGATGCTAGTAGCAGCTAGAGTTCTCAGGCAGATGGAATCCAGCAAGCCTTATTAGCTCTTCTCATCCAATTTGGTCCAATATATAGCTTGTGATTTTAACAGTCTGAATATGACTCTTCTGGATGTGACATCTACAATGCTGGTCTTGAATACTGTAAAGTACCGAGACTTTAGCTGGAGGTACAGGCACGTTTTCTTTGGTTTGTGGCATTGCCTGAATTTTTTGACAGCTTTCTGCCCTGACAGCTCATTTAAAACACCAGGGGAAAAGACAACACAGCTGAAAGTGTGTTGTCAGGGTTGCCTCAGTGTCTTAGTGAAAAGTTTAAATATTCAAATTGACAAATGTAACAATAAAACCAATTGCAACATACTGGAATTTATATATTAGCTTCAATACAGCTTTGCCTTTAACAGGAAATATTCTTAGAAAGTGCTGGGGGGGGGGGGGGGAGGAATTACCATAAAACTCCTGGAGAAAATGTCAAAGTTAATTAAACCAGTTATTGTACTCTGACAAAGAAAAAAAGTGCCACACTAGAATACTAGGTATGCACCAAAAAAAAAAACTCTCTCTCTGCCTATCTAAAACAGAACACACAATTTTTAAAGGCTGTTGTTTACCATGCAGATACTTTGCTGGCCTTAACAGAGCACTACTGTCCTTAGCGCACAGTTCTTCCGAACATGGGATAATACCATGGTCATGGTGTCGAGAGTATCACAGAATTTACATTGGTACTGGATCAGTTACACCAAATAAGGAAAACATGCACCAGAAATTGACTTTTTTTTCCCCAAAGTTTAAAAAAAAAAAAAAAAAAAAAAAACCCCACTTGAAATACATTTATGTTATCATTTTAGGCCTTCAGAATGTTTAGTACCTTCCCATCTGATTTCTACATTTCATTCATCCATCCAATTTCAACAATAGTTGGTCCTGAGTACAGTCACAGCAGACCCCACCCTATCCTGGAAGCATCAGCCGCAAGGGTGAGGGGCATACACCCCTGTTGGGATGCCAATCCATCACAGGGTAGCCACATATATACACAGCCACTCACCCATTAAGGGCAATATAGAGTCACCAATCCACCTGAACTGCATGTCTTTGTACTGTGAGAGGAAACCAGAGCATGCACATTTCAATCATATTATATATTAAAAATATAAATACATACACACGTATGTACACAGTATCAATAAAAAAAAATTGAGTATGCTTGCTGAAAACTAGTGTTTTTTTTTTTCCCCACAAGGAATTCAGGATTTCGCAAATAAAGTGCTGCTTGGAAGTATGCATGTAACCTCTTGTGCCCCTTAGTGTTACCACAAAAGGGTTATTTAATGCGAAGCAGTCTTTCTCATATGACATAATAGGTGTCTAACAATCAATTCCATATGTTGTTTTAGAGGAAATGATGTGTATAGTAGAAACATGGAAGTAGTGAAGGTCCAAAAATAAGTGAACACCAAGTTATAAACCAAGTAAGTCAGTAGATTCAGTTGTGTAAATCATAGTCATTTATTAATGACTAAGATTAAACACAGAGATACATTTATTTTAATATCTTAGACAAGAATAATGACCATCCCTAAAGAGCAGTTTGTTTTCCCCTGCCAGGAATCCCAGGAATGAAGTGCACTTGCCTTGCCTTGTTTTGACTCTTCTGTCCAGTTAGTCCTACAGAACTGTTTACTGTCCAGATGTACTGACAATTTGACTGGTACTGTAGGCCCATATCAACACAACAGCAGCACAGGATTAAGTCAACATTAACAAGTACTGGAACAGGCTTATGAACTCATTTCAATATACCTCAACTGAGATGCATATTAACTCAAAATCAAAAGAAAATGCGCTAACTTTTGTATTTTTCTATAAATTTTTCATTTATGAATATAAAAGGTGTTTCTGTACTAGTTTACATCCTTACAGGTAGAAAACAGATTCAAAGTTACATACTTATCAAGTACAGGTATGCGCCACTTAACAACAGGGTTACGTTCTGTGAAACCAGTCGCAGTTCGACTGTCGTTGAGCAAACGCGAAGAAGTGTACAGTACTGTCTTACATTACGGAACTTTTTTTAAGTAAAAACTCCTACTTTACAGTAAATACATAAACCAGTAATAGAGTTGTTTATCATCATTATCATATATTATGTACTATACATAAATCATATATACTTTCATATGTCTGGCAGCGCAGTTTGTTTGTTTACAAAACACGCTTAAAACACGTGGGCGTTACGACCCATACGATGGCTACGACGTCACTCCGATAGAAATTTTTCAGTCCATTATATTTTTATGGGACCACCGTCGTATATCTGGTCCTTCGCTGCCCGAAACGTCGTAAAGCGGCGCATACCTGTATAATAAAGAAAACAGAAATGGGTACCCTTAAAAACATACAGCCCTCAATTTCCAGAAATAGGGAAATATGTTTGCATCTTAGAGGTATCTATTTTGCTTACAGTGTAATACGTTTTTCTACAGCAATGAGAAGAAAGTTTCGTTGTTCACCCTGCTACTACTGCGTTCAAGTCACTGTGCTACCATAATGCAATGACTGCATCCTAAAATTGCCCCTGCCCAAATACTGTAACTTTTACTTATGAAATTAATAAAAGTAAGAATAACGATGAAAAGTTACATAACTGATGAAGCATCAGTTCACCGTTTGCTACTAGCATCTCGCTCTGTCCCCCCCCTCCCCCCAATTTTTCCATGCTTTGGATTTTTACACTACCCAAACTTTTATATTTCCTGTTTATTCAGTCACAGTATCCTCAAAAGTTGATTAAAAAAAACCAAATGCACCCCTCACATAAAGATAAAAACCTGAAGAGGACTGCACGGTTTTAAGATGTTTAAGTGTATCACATTGGTCCACATTAATGGTTTTCATCATTTGTCAGCAAAGGAAAAAAGTCCTGCTATACAATGTTTCCCTGTATCCAGGTAACCCTCCTGTACCCTACTAATAAAGACACACTAGCCAGAAAATAAGCGATCACGCTGGAGGGTGCAGTGGTGTCAGGTTGATATAATCAGTGCAGGTCTCAAATACAGGAACCTAATAGTATGGCTGATGTGCTGACAGCTCATAATGGCATCTTGAGATGTTAAGTAAGCATAATGTGATTGGCAAGTTTCCATTCTTCAGGTAAACATGGAACAGTTAAAGGTGCAGGCTTCAGAATTATTATTTTTATAGAGATCAACATTCAGCTGGCCTGTCAACTGCAGCTGAAACAAACTAGTCTGAAATGCCCCTCAGCAACCATTTTACACACTTCTATTCCTCTGCGGAGAGGAAAGGAAATAAAAATTGAGAGAATAAATCAACATCCAACTACTACCATTCCAGTTCTGAGTTGTTCCTTTTTAAAGTGAACTCCAACGAAGTGACAACATTAATTTTTCTATTAGTTTCTCCCAAAGCACCATGCACGGTCTTCAGAACTCAGGAGCAAACTGGGAATACTGACACTCAGTTCTTGTGGCTTTGACACCAAAATTCCAATGATGCAGTTTACAACCATATAAATATTAAATGCAAGATGTAATCACCATACTTCTCCTGTTGTACCCTTGATCAAGGTACAGGCGGTCCCTGATTTATGATGGTTCGACTTACGATTTTTTCCAACTTTACGATGGTGAGCTGGCGAAACCATCTTCCATCCATCCACCTTCTAGGCCACTTAGTCCTTCTAGGATTGTGGTGGCAATAGGGAGAGCAGAGAAGCCCAGACGTCCCTGTCCCTCTCGACTTCCTCCAGCTCAACCCGGGGGATCCCAAGCCGCTCCCAGGCCAACTAGGAGATATAATCTTTCCAACGGACCCTGGGCCGACCTCAGGGTCTCATCACATTTGGCCGTGCCTGGTATACCTCCAAAGGGCGGCGCCCCGATCAGTAGAAATCGTACTTTGAATTTAGATTTTTTTTTCCCGGGCAAGCGATATGCGCTGCAATACTCTTTCACGATGCTGAGCAGCGGCAGTGATCCGCATCTCCCAGTCTGTCACGCAGAGGTGTGCATTAGGTATATTAAATGCATTTTTTACTTCCGATATTTTCGACTTCTGATGGATTTCACGGAACATAACCCCATCGTAAATCAGTGACCATCAGTACTGAGGCCTGAATTGATATAATAAGTATATCGTGCAGTATGAATGGACAGATCTTCGTAAACAACCTTAGACAAACTACCTAAAATGAATAATCAATAATATGCATACAAAAAAATCATACAAAAAAAACAGACCAGAGCATAACAGAATATACTGGGGGGAAAAAAAATTGCTCAAGAAAGTTTTCACTGTGCTCCAGAAAGTAAAAGGTATGAATCCTTCTAGGGAAATCCCACTGAAGAATTTATGAAAATCAGAAGGTGTTTTAACATAACATTTTTCAAGTCAAGAAAGGTCCAATGGAAGTCACATCACTAGGAATTACTTTCAGTAAACAGGGATATTTTCTCAAATTCAGACTGATTTCACCTTGACGAATGGGATCACGTGCATGATGATGTACTGCATCCCCACCATGGCATCAGTTCGAGATAGTTAATTGAAATAACCTGGAACCAGATTTTTAATTTTCAGAACAAAACAAGCAAACTTACCGACACGGCATTGCTTTTATAAGTCCAGCAGCTCGTGACAAGACTCGGTCCGCGTACGCGGCAAACACGCGCGGCTCGCGAGTCGCCGGCGAGCACGTGCTACTTGAGAGCCCACGGCGCGAGCACGAATGATGTCACGTCAAAAGCGCGAGCCGTCGGCCAGAGCCTGGCGCGCGAAACCCGGACACTTCGTAGAGAAGTGCAAAAATGTCTCTCAAAGGTTTTCCACGCAGTTATGAGAAAACCAAATATATAATATTACAAGTGGCGCGGTTACTGAATGACAAAGCTGGGTGAGCACTTCTGATGTACGACACGTTTTTGGCGGCAGCCAGGAGGTGTGCGTGGTGCGTGTTTGTGAGAGAGAGAGAGAGAGACAGGCAGGGGAGACAGATTAGACGCGCCCTGTGCCTGTATCCCTCCATGTTTCTCCCACATCGTAGCTCTTCCCTGATGTCGCGCAGCCCTCCACTTGTCACATTTCCATTCTATCGTTATTTTCCCACGTCCACCTGCCCAATAAACACAAACAGTTGTGTATGAAAATGCCCAGGCAGAGATACAAACCGGTTCACCTGAGTGAGTGACACAACAACAACACCTGAGGCTGAGCGCCGCTTGTTTAAACAACGTTCGAGCTGTACAGTAAACCCCGCATCTCCGTCCATGGTGGGTAAGTGAGTCGCCCCTCTCAATCAATGGCTGCTGCCTCAGTCCGCTAGCTGACAAACACGGCGCTCCTCCGTTAGCTGCCGGAGCTTAGCTGTAGACCCTGTTTATTTCTTCCACTGAACCAGCTGCCTCGCAAAACACACCGCCGACCCGCTGCCCTCCCTCGCCTGCACCAGCAGTGCGCGTCCGTGCGTGTGTTTTCCCCGCTTACCTCGTCAACGGCAGGTGCTCGGTAGGAGTGCGCGCGGCCAAGCGATCACACTGAGACAGACTCCGCTCTCCGATGGCGCTAAAAGGGAACGAGGTCCCCGCCGCTCGTTCGCGCGCGCGCGCGCGCGCGCTCACACATGCGTGCAGCGTCATCACGTAAATCCGGCAGTCGCCAGGGTAACGTCCTGAGTGCGGTAGGAGTCGGGAGCAGTGCGGTCGTAGTTAATCGCATCTATACCTCGCCTTACCACAAGATAAACAAACAAATATGGATACTTTAATTCCTAAAAATCCAGTATTCTCATCCTTATTGTTGGTTGTACAAACGCCTGTTGCGTTTCTCTATGTTTAATTGATGTGAATGATGTGTTCTCAACTTACGACCATAACTGTGCGGCAGGAGGTCCATACGTAAGTCGAAGAATGTACCAAATCAAGGAATGTAAATGTCAATTTGGGGGTGCGGTGGCGCAGTGGGTTGGACCGCAGTCCTGCTCTCCGGTGGGTCGGGGGTTCAAGTCCCGCTTGGGGTGCCTTGCGGCGGACTGGCGTCCCGTCCTGGGTGTGTCCCCTTCCCCCTCCGGCCTTACGCCCTGTGTTGCCGGGTAGGCTCCGGTTCACCGTGACCCCGTAAGGGACAAGCGGTTCTGAAAATGTGTGTGTGTGTAAATGTCAATTTATGTTAGCATTAATGATTTTTTTTTAAAAGTCAATTATTTTCACAGCCTCTGTTCCATCCTTACAGTTGACTGATTCGTCGTCCCATAAAGATGCAACGTTCGTCATCTTTTCATTGACTCAGGAACAACTGACAAGTTTAAACACCATGGAAGGGAGTTGAACGAAGACAGTCCCACACACCTGTTCTGTTCAGGTGCATCAACTAGGTGTAGAAATGGGTGTCACTTGCTCTGCAACAAACAAATTTTAGAAGGTGTGTAAATGGGTAAATTTTTAAAAAAAACAAATAAGCAAGCAAGCAAACAAACAAATAAACTTTAACATGTTTGCATCTTCAAAAGTTTGGGACTTGAAACTTTGTAATGTTAAACGTTCACATTTATTTTTCTGCTAGTAGTATTGGTCTGTCTTGCATAAAATATCCAAACGCTTGTAGATTACAATGCACTGCACTGTGGGATTACAGACTTCTGAATATTTATAACTTTAACATCTGACGGCTTTAAAAAACAGGTACTATTGAGGCAGTAAATAAAAAACAAGCAGAGCACACTGTGTTGCCAAATTCTGATGATTCAGGTGTTCTAGATTGTGTTGATATTCGATATTGGGTTCACAAAGGCGTGAGTCAGAGCCGATTGTATGGACAGATATATATGCAGTCGAGCTGTAAACAGTTTAACACACATCTTGCCCTTGACTTTAAAATCACCCCTATAGGCAAAAACAGGAGAAATGTCACTCATTCCTTTTCCAATACAAGTAGTGATGATCGGCTCATCTCACAGTCTTGTGTTCTCCAAGTGCTTCAGTCATGTTCCAGTGGTCTCTCGCTTACTTCCTGGCTGTGCACTAAAAGAAATCTTTCCCATGCATGAGAGTACAAATTCCCCCAAAATTCACCCTTGCAACAGACTGGCGTCCCATCCTGGGTGTGCCCCTCCCCCTCCAGCCTTGCGCTCCGGCTCTCCGTGACCCCGCAATGGACAAGCGGTTTCAGATGGTGTGTGTGTGTGTGTGTGTGTGTGTGTGTGTGTGTGTGTGTGTGTGTGTGTGTGTGTGTGTTTTAGGGTAGGTGCCTTAATCATAGGCACTACTACAGGGAGAGGGATTTGAAACTGTGGCCTCCAAAAGATGTAAGGAGAGAGTAAATGATGTTTAAATTCTGTGTTTTTCCAACCAAGTGTTTTGTAACCAGCTGGAAAATATCTCATTTCAAGTTTACACCTGTACATTTGAACAAGTTATCAAATTACATAATGTGTGAGCTGTTATTTTCATCAAATATGTAATCTGCTCATTAATATGCTTACATGCTAACATTCTGTATTTTCCCAAAACAGGATGTTGTATCACCCTGATACCTGTATTAATTTTGTCTTGATTCTCCTTATATGTGAAAATTAGAGTTGTTTTCCAATGTTTTGGCCACACAGCTGGGGAAAATGTTCTTTACTCTCTTGTAGTGTGACATCAGAGCCATGAAATGCTTTTAATTAAGTAAGAAATTGTGTTACTTAGTGTTCTGGTTTTTTGTTCAGTATACAGTAAATGCCTACTTGTAAATGCTAAACCGGTAACTTCATTAACTCAGGATTTCATTGCATTTTTTCAAATTTGGATAAATATCATCCATTCTTCAGAATCCCATAATAAATTGCTATATCTGTTGCAGGGGGGGATAACATCTTATTTCATTCCAAAATTAGTGTTTTTAGCTTAGCTTGCAGTTGATCAGTTAAAAATAGATTTTTTTGTAGTTATTTAGTTTAAGTCTCTCGCTTTGGGCAGATATTATAGTACGGCAGGGTTCTCAGTGGTTTTTCAGTTAATGTCCATGTCATTTACAATTATGTTGCTTGTAGCCCACCCCACTAAATGCCTAACAAGAGGCTGCTGAGGTTTTAGGTTCCGTTACAACATAAAAGACCATAGTTATTTTAGTCTTTTCAGAATATATCTGTAAAACAGAACCGAAAAACCACTTTGTATTGAATAAATCAATACCCAGGTGGCAGAGCCAAAATAGCATCATACTAATAACTGATGTTCACTCACCTGGTATCTTGTAAAGGTTTTCTTTACCTGTCAAAGAAGATAATGTTCCTTGGCATTCAAATTCGGTCAGAAGGCTTAAGAAACAAACTACTCCAAAAAGAATGAGAGAATATTTAATATTTTGCTTTGCGAGTTTTCAACGCTAATGAATGTCTGCCTCACAGTAAATAACTACCTGCAGATTCTTTTTAAATCTCTCTCTGAAGTCGATAATGTTTTGTTATGTTGGGCTCTGCTAAGATATATAAACTGTGTGAGCAAAGAACTTTGCATTAATTTTGAAATTATTGGACTCTGTCCATCCATCCTTTTATCCATTATTATTAACTGTTTGTCCACTGCAGGGTCCCTGGGGTCTGGAGCCTATCCTGGAAGCAAAGGTAGGCAGGTTACACCCTGGATAGGATGCTGGTCCATCACAGGGCAATCACACACCCTCATTTACTTACACATTCACATATCACTAGTAGTTTAGATTCACCAGGTCACTCAAAGCATGTCTTTGGACTATGAGAGGAAAGGAGAGCACCTAGAGAAAACCCAAAGGGTCATGGAGTGAACATTTAAATTTTTGGGGTCAAAACTCAATTTGACCTCAAAAGAATGGGTCATATTAAAACCCACAACCCAATTTACAGTCCTGGAGCAGTACAGGGTAAAAAAAAAAAAAAAAAAAAAACATTATTGTGGCTTTAATTTGGCCCCAAATAATATTATTATTTATCATTTGTGTACATGCAATACCTATACAGCAGACATAGTATGAGACCAGAGCTGAACAAAGGAATACGGAGCAATCCTTCAGTAGCTTCAAAGAACTTGTTAAAACATCATTTCAAAACAAGAATGTCAATTTTCTTTGATTTCAGATATATTTTTGTGAATCACCTCAAATACTGTTTCATTAACATTTCAGTCGACTTGTCTCATACACATAAATCTGGTAAATCTGTTGCACAGACATCCTTCTCTGGAATACTGGCTATCAAAAAACATCATCAGATGCTCATTTCCTTTCCGATATAAAATGAAATATGTTGCATTCAGTTTTATGAATAATTTTTTGCATTAAAAATCTGTAGGTAACACCAGTGTTATGTGTTTTCTGCAGTTTTTTTATAGGCCAAAAGACAGTCATCCACAGTTTAAACCGGGCGTTCGATGCTAGTAAGTCTCCAATCCTCCACCGAGAGACATCAGGCATGAATACAACTCTTCCAAGAATCTTATCTCTTCCTGCAACTGTTTTGTTCCTCGATCTAATGTTTCTTCATACGTGTTCTTTGGCACTGGCCTCGGAGCCCTGAAAATACAAACTAAGACACTGACCTTGTTGTGCTACATAGGAAACACACACCACGCAGTTTGATACAAAAGCATTCATCTTGAAAATGAATGCTGCGATCTCCCTTTGCATTATGAATGATGTACCTTCTTGGTAATGGCAAATAATTAAATAACACAAAAGAGGCTGGAGTAATTATTTACCTGAGACGGCTCCCTTTCCCATCTATTTGGCATCAATATTTGCAAAGGCATTGGCCTTTCCAAAGCAGTGAGTGCAACTGGATGAGCGAGCATCCGACATAAATTGTATTTTTAGCTTCTCATGTCTGAAGTGTTATACACTTAATTGAGATGTTATGAAATTAAAATAAAAAGGCATGATTTGCTGTAAGAAAGGCAGCTGAGTATTTTCGGGAGGAGGTGGGATCCAGACCTACAGTATCTGAGTGCAAAGGCAGCAGCTCTATCCACTACATCAGAATGAGATTTTCGCACAATGTGCTGCATCCAAAAGAAGAAGTGAACTGAAAACAACGCCTGCTAAAGTGGGTTTGAAAACCCAGAACCACATGGATCTAACTGAGGGTAAAACTAGACCACCACATGAGGAATGTGTATAACCAACCCCCCTTTCTCACTTTATCAATTATCCCCCATTCCCCTGCTCTGTGCTGTATCATCTGCAAACCCTCCATGACAAACACAAAGCTTCAAGCTGCCAAACAAGAGTCGGTCATGCCGAAGAGCTTTTGTAACTATTTCATGTTCTCGCTGTGTTGCTCCTCAAACTCGAGGTCAGTCTGATCCGACATCAGCCGGGTCACTACAGTCTCAACCTACAACAGCTGCAGGAAGATTTATAAACATCATTATCAGTCAGTATCTATTAATTTATCTGACGCTTTTCTCCAGTGTGGCTTACAACAATTTTCCCAGTTGGGTAAACGGGCACTGTATTGATCCCATTTACCCTGTACTGTAGAGTAAAGTACCTTGATCAAGGATCCTACAGCAGGAGGGACAATTAGAACTAAAGGTGGCATTGTTAACCACTACACCACATGCTGCTCCTGTCTAGCAACATCTATATAGAGAGAAGTACAATGAAAAAACAGAAACGTGGAAATGAAGGGCCTTCAACAAGTATTAGATGTATGTGTCCATATGGATCAACAACTGGAAGAATATTCAAAAGGGGCCTAAAAGTTAAATGGGTAAATTACAAAGGCAATTCAGCAGTTAAGAGATTTCCTGCTCATGAACATTAATTAGAGCCCAAAGACGACGGCGCAGTTTGTAAGTGATGCGGGGAGCTTTAACCCCATCCCTTAAAGGTGGGGCGTGAATATTAGTGGAAAAATTGAGAGCTGCAGTCCTGTCCGGTAATCAGCAGAAACTGGAAGTGAAGATACTTCCGTTGGAAGTAACTTTTCATTTAGAGCGGTGCAGACTGAGGCTGACCTTTTAACAAAGGGCGTTGGGTTAGAAGGCTGACTAAATGAAACAACCAGCGGCAAAAAGGCCAGAGGAGGCTTCTCACATGGCACAGACACAGATGAAACCATTGCTCTTGCCTAATTGCAAGACCTGAGGCAGGAGGAGAGGTGTCTAATGTGGCAGAGGCAAAGAGGAATTGATTAGTATTGCCTGGCTCCAGGACACGAGGCAAGCATCACAGGGAGCGGTGCGGGAAAAGAACGGCAAGCTCACAGAAGACTGTAGAGCTCAGAGACCGATGATTAGTGCTGCTAACAGATGAAATTGAAAAACATCCATCTGCTTTAGCGGAGGACATGTTCCGTTTTCTGCAATTACACGCCATATGCATTCGGCTGTGGCAGGATTTTTAAAGCGTCATAGGGAAGCTTGGCAGCGATGATTACCGTGGTCTCTTGGAATTGTTTTCGCGATTTCCAAAATATTTGTTTCGAAAGAAATGAAATGTCTTTTAAAACAGTTTGACATTTGACAAAAATGCAGCATTTTCACTGGCCTGCGGCAGCCAAATCGTTTATAGTAACACCCCCCCCACCCCACCTTTTTTCATATTTTTAATTTTTCAATTTAGATTTAAATGCTCTCACACAGAGTGGGATAGTGTGAGAGAAGGTTACAGCAAGAAAAGCTTTTAGTACATGTTGCCCCCTATCAGAGCAGGCACCCTCCCGCCCCATCTCGCCCGTCTCGTCCTCATCATATTTAAACTGTCACCGCGCCAGCGAGACCTCGACCGGATGGTTTCCGGCTAACTGTAAGGAGAGATGACACACGGCTCCCAAACATACTGAAATATTAATGTGACCCACACCAAGTTCTTTAACCCTTCTTGGCTCAGGGTCTTCTGGATCCCGTCATTCGACGCGGGCTGCGGGAAGAGGGCAGCGGGTGGGAGTGGACCGGGAGGCAGGGACAGAGTCACTTGTAACAGCTCAGGGGTTCCCAGAGTAAACAAGGTGAAGGCGTCTGACTCCGGGAAGCATTTGCCAGGAGATAGAGACGGACCTGATGCTGAAGAAAGAAGAATAAAATGCTAAGTTTCTCCATTTTTAAAGAAAAATTTTTCATGATGAGATTCTGAGGATTAGGGAGTTTATGTCTGGGATTTTCACCACTTTTGGCGTGTGGAAGGAAAGGTCAGCAAAGAAAACAGAGTGGGTGCCATTCTGCAATGGCCACCAGGAGGCTGTTTATCATAGGTGCCTTGACTTCCACATACTGCTCAGGGCAGTGTTCTCGCAGCGGATTATTGTAAGTTCAGTTTTTGTGCACCCCCACCCCATGAAAAAAGCCCCAGTCAGCAAACATAATCCACTTGTCTGTTGACACAGAGGATGTGGGGATGTACTCAGCTTCCATCACCCTGGCGACACAGCCCAACCTAAGCTATAAACAGAAAGTCCACTTTTCACCTAAGGCCATGGCAATGGAGACGAGCATGGTAACTGTTCGTTCCCCGCCCATCCTTCACCCCTTGACCGTCTCTCTTCCTGACCCTCTTTGCTACGATGCTGGCTGAGATCCGACACGGAGGTGACGCGAGGCGTCCCGGCTGGCTGCGTTTCAAGGAGACAATTCAGGGAAACGCATGCGTGATCGTGCTTTCGTTGTGATTAACCTGCGTGAGAAATGTGCTCATGAAGCAACGGTTGCCTTTGAAAGTAGCACTTGAAAGAGCTCGAATTTGTCAGTTTCGTATACCCGTGTTTTTGAGATGTGCACAGTCAAAGATGCTCAACATGGCGGCAGAGCGGTTCACAGGCTGCGAGCCGTGGGCGTACGGCACAGATCCGCTCCAGGGAACAGCTGTGCCGACGCGGACACCTCGTACATTCGTATACAAGTCGACGTGGCGCATGCGACTCGTTGCACAGCTTGTTTATGTAACGCTGGAGGGGAGCAGGGGGGAATGGTAACTATGAGCTGCATTGTGTTTCCTCCTTTTTTAACTAGATTTCTTAATAAATACTTCACAAGGATGGAACATATGCTCTTAACACTCTCCGCACTGCTACATTCGAAGCAGACATGGGTGTAAAGTGAGCCAAGGCTGTCGCTGTGCATGCAGGAAAAAGAAAACATCCAGGAAGATGAAAACGGAGGCAGCGGCATGGAAGGAAAAAAAAGGTGACCCCATTACAGATGGCTCTGAATGCAAACAGGAATTTCCTCCTTATAAAACTGCCAGATAAGCCAGAAACATCTGGAGCGCTGGCAGACAGATGAGCAGGCTGGCGGCGGCATGCTATTCCCATGGCAACGCTCCTCGCCTTCTCAATGATGGAACAGAGGGAGGGATCCACCCACAGTGTAGTTCTGGTGAAAGCAGACCGTCTTCGTCCAAATCAAAAGAATCCCCATCCCCCCCATCCAAAAAGGGAGTCGGTGGTTCTCCCAAAAATAGGCTCAGAATAAAAAAAAAAATTCTTCTTTTTATTTGGTTTCTTTTATCGGGACAATAATGCAATGCGCGGAGACGTTTCTGCGTCACCGGGGAGGGGCCCTCTGTCCGTGTGTCGGCTACAAAAGTCTCAGCTATGCCGTCCAAAGTTACCCTGAAAATGTAACTTCCCACTCCAGGAAGGTCGTCAAAGAAGCCAAATGGACTGGAGCCTTTGCTGATTTTAAATAATATGCTAATGACACCTAAATCTGAATATCTGCACAGTGCTCCTTGAATGTAAGTGAACCCTATAGGGATGGTCATTATTCTTGCATAAAATATGAAATTTTACAGATTAAAATTAACTCATAAAATTCATAAATGATTATGATTGACACACCTGGTTATACTGTACCTACCTACTTGGGCTTCAGTTATTTTTGCACCTGAACTACTTTTATGTTTCTGCTTCACACACGATTTCCTCTAAAGCAACATAGGGAGTTGGTCATTACACACCTATTATGTCAAATGAGAAACACTGATTTTCATTAAATAGCCATTTTGTGGTGAAACTAAGGGACACGGGGGTTCACATACTTTCAAGCAACACTGTATCTGCAAATGACATTACTACAATGCTTACCATGTTATGCTATTAATTCCAATTTTGTTTTGGGCCACATGTGTCCTGATCCACACCCTTTGTCAGTGGTCATCTCTGCAACACATATATCATTCCACATAGTCTGGGCTTTGCATTACGGATTATTTGTGTTCATATTAACCCGGATATGCCTCTCACCCACAGAAGGGCTCCAGAGACCTGAGACTCGTACCCTGGGGCAGAGACCGAAGATGGAGAGATGAGGCCATCTTTTTAAGTCTCCGTCTAAAGGGTCTACTGGAGGAAGATCTGCACTGGAGCTCACATGGAGGAATTCACATGAAGTGACATGCAATGCGTATCTGGTGTTGTACCGAGCTCAACTCACAGCCGTGGCCCCTGCTGATCACCGCCATCATTTGCTCCCAAAGTGGACTGCAGGGCACAGGTCTGTGACAACGTGGGTTTTGCGGACCTTGTTTTTGCAGTGGAAGAATTCCTGTACGTGTTTCAAGGAGACACCAATCGCAAAAATCGCTTAAGAATCACCCCTAAAGAGGGCTTTTCGAAACCAAGCCCGTTTGCCAAGGATAATATTTCTTTATGATGATACCTGGCTTTGATCTGGCTTTTATTTAAAACTCAAGGACTAAGAAGTGCTCCATGTTTGCAGTCCAAAACCGACGAGTGAGAAAAAGGCAAAACGGTACTGACTGCAGTGGAACGGACTAAAAATGGCACATAGACTCCCCCCTGAAAGGGAACTGCTTCAAAGCACTGTGGTAGAATGGAGGGTTTTGCAAAACATGCATTTTTCATGGTCAGGCATACGTGTTTTCTGCTTTGTTATTTTTATTTTATGAGTCAAAGATCCTCTTTATTCTGAGATGAGTCACTGTCTGAAAATATGTCATTTGGGCACAAACACAAAATAATGTGTAAAAACAGTATATAGCTGTTATAATGATAAGTATGAAATAAGTATATAATAATAATAATAATAATGATAAGGAGAAGAAGAAGAAGAAGAAGAAGAAGAAGAAGAAGAAGAAGAAGAAGAAGAAGAAGAGATATTATGGGATAATGCATAGAAATACATCTTAATTAAATAAATTGCAGGTCACTTGTCTTCATATTTCAAGCCAAACTTTACGCAGAAAAACATATCTTCAGTATCACAGTTAAGGAGTCTGGGAGACACATGGATCAATGAACAGGACAGACCATGGTACTAAAGTGGTCCAATATATAGGTCTTCAGTAGAGTGTGACCACAAAAGCTTCCCATATACAGTATGAAGAAGACCATCTAACACAAATGGATCCTCCTGTACACCAACCTCGAGGTGCTGTCCTTCTCTTCGATAAATGAATCCTGTAGCTTTGCACACTGGTGACCCCTGTAAAGACGTACCCTTCATGACAGGTTGGCCACTTGGCCATCAGGATGGGGCTTTGGGCACATATTCCAGCATGCAACCTGAGAAATGAAACACTCAACACAAATAAAGAATGATGGACAATCCAGCTTGACTAGAGCTACACGTTGTCTGTCTCTAAAAGAATTTTTTGTGTTTAATATGATGGACCTGACATGTCCTGGTCAATTACAGCTGTTCTGAGGACTTGTAATTATTCTAGATTTCAGTACTGTACTCCAGAGAAAAGATAAGCAGGCTATGGGATTTCTCATGCATGGCCTACTTTTGAACGTTTGCCTGGCAGGAACTCCCCACAGTGTCGGGAAAGCTACGGAAATACATAACATTGAGCGCGTGCAGGAAGGGAGCTTTGATCTCATTTTCAACGCTTCTTCATTTGCTTGGTGGGCGCCTTTTACCGCAGCATAGCATAGCGCCTGCTCGTTCGCGCAGTGGGGCATTTTGCGGACACAACAAATATGGAGCAGTTCCTTTCCAGGGAAGGAACTCATAATAACTGCTCTTAAGCCCAACTCTTAATAACCCAAGGCACTTGTGGTCAACTACTCATCCACGTGTCCACCATGCTCCAACTAGCCTTCCAAAGCAAATCCTACACTCGAATGGGTGGGCAGAGTAGGGGTACCTGGGTGTGATTGCTCTCTGGTGGGTCTGGGGTTTGAGTCCTGCTTGGGGTGCCTTGTGATGGACTGGCGTCCCATCCTGGGTGTGTCCCCTCCCCCTCCAGCCTTGCACCCTATGTTGCCGGGTTAGGCTCCGGCTCGCCGCATTTGGCTTCAGTCAATGTGTGCGTGTATCTAGTTGACAATGATCGACATCAGACCTAGTATTTTTTATGTGCTTTCACCAAAAGTACTGTCATATTCTATAAGTGACTTACAGAGATTAAAATTTATCTACAAAAAATAAATCATTGAGATACGTTACATTTACAAGGACCTTATTGGAAGCTATAACTGCATCCTCCTCGTGACTGTTCTTCACTGCTTTGTTACTTTCTGCTGCCATGGGTTCAAGGAAAGCCAGTTTTTTTTAAAAACACATCGTTATATTTGTTTATAAAAAGAATAAATTTATTGGCCTGATGGATGGCATAGTCTGAATCCTGAATACTAATACCCCCTTACGGAGAAATTTTGCTATGTAGATATGAGACACTAATAAGTATCCTCTCACCATAAAATGGAAGTAGTAACAATAATTAGTGGTTACTTAAATCTGACATTATGCAATTTTCTGTTTCCTTTATTCCTTATTTACTTTGACAGACTAAAAGTATCATATGCCATCTTTAAGGAAATTGTAATATTTTCACTTAGAGTGATTTTTACAAATGGCATCATGATTCGTTTAATGCCCTTGTTAATGTGTAGATTAAAATTAAAGGTTTTTAAAATAAGTAACTGAACATTTTTCAGCCATTTCATTTTTAAATTAATGCCTTTACTGAACAGATCAATACTACAATTTGTACAGGAAGAAACTGCTAAAATTTACATTTATTTATTTAGCAGACACTTTTCTCCAAAGTGGATTCCAATGAACTCTACGTAGTGTTATCAGCCCAGCCATTATTCACCAAGGTGACTTACCCTGCTAGATACACTACTTACACTGGGTCACTCACCCATACAATACACTCTCTCTCTCTGTCACTCACACACTATGGGTGAACCTGAATAGCATGTCTTCGGACTGTGGGAGGAAACCAGAGCACCCAGAGGAAACCCACACAAACATGGGGAGAACATGCAAACCCCACACAGACTGAGTGGGGATCAAACCCATGTCCTTCTTGCACCATCCAGGCAGTGTGAGACAGCAGTGCTACTCACTGTGCCACTGTTCTGCCCAAATTATACAGCATCAAACATATTTTGGAAAACAGTTTTAATTATAAGTACATTATAATGTTATAATGATGAATGTATCAGTGGAGGGCTGGGCCGGTAACTTTTTCAGATAAAAAAAATCAACACATTACATAAATAATACATGATCTAAGTATGAATGAATTGCAGAGGAGATTAAAATGCCACAGACAGTGGACTGGCTCTCAATCTAGTCAGCACAGCAAGGGTGTGAAAGATTCTCCATCTGAATTTGTGAAATGGTTCTCAGTTAAACTTTACAGAACGCCACAAGTTTACAGGACACTGACAGACATTGGGATGCACTCTACCCTTGGACGTCTACTGCATGTTTCTTAAACCTTTTCGATTAAAGCCATTTGCTCTGCAAATGATGAAACCCCACCTCTGTTCATATGAGATCTCTTCGACACGCAAAGATGAGACACCATTCCACATCTCGGCAGGGGGGATGCTGAGACCAACCTGTGATTTTTGGAACCTTGTAAGCACTTTTTCCCTCGTATGAAAGTATCCCTGTAAAATGCTTTAGGACAAAAGGCATTGGCTAAATAAAGGATGATAATAATAATGATAATAATAATAATGATGGTAAGCAGGCAGTGCACGTAAAGAAGGTAGCTATCACGCTCTACAGTATACGGAATATGACTGACATGCAATTACAGCGGTGAGGACACTTCATCCCTAGTCCTGACCTCTCTGGCGCCCCTTCTAATGCCATATCTACAGTAAGCTGTTCGTTTTCGCTGCATGATGGACAGCGTAAGGGATGCCGATGAGGTCAGCAAGCCTAGAGGTCAGACAGTTGGATCCGCTTTTCCTTCGCTGACATCACATCTGCCTGCGGGGGCATGTTGACTCCTCCGTCAGAATAAAAAGACGACAGTCGATGAAGGTAATGAATGAGCGGTCTTCAGTCTCTGAAGGTCAGCGTTTGGAGCGCAGGATGAGCAGCTGAATACAAAGTGTTTGTTGAGGGAGGAAATCCTCACTTAAATATGAAGCTGGATGCAAATGCTTCTCCTATAAATAACAACACAGTATATCTAGTAGAGGTACTAGGGTACATTCCACTGATTCCTTCGAACACACTAGGCATCAAAATGGTGCTAAAAATTCCCAATTAAAAAATGAGCAGCGATAGGTTGAAGAGCAGTGATTATAATATATCAGCGTAGGGCAAATTCTAAGGTACGTAATCTGTGCGCTGGCTGGCTGTGATGCAGGGAGTGTGAAGAACAGAGCGCTCCTGTACCATCTACTTGGTGCATAGGTGTGGACATCAATCCGAAATCATCCGCTAACCAGGGTATCGACATCTCACTTGGTCATGCATGAAAAGGCACTATTTCAAACCCACAGAGAAGATCTGCTCGTTGCTGACTGCTCCGCAGTGTCAATCAAAAGAATCATCATATGGTGGCCATTATCGTAACAGAAACGTTCCGTTTTATGAGTTTTTATTTAGGTGATTTTTCTCCAAAGCAGCTTATTTACCCATTTATACAGCCGGGTAATTTTTTGCTGGAGCAATTTAGAGTAAGTACCGTGATCAAGGGTAGTACAATAGGAGGTGGGGTTCAAACCTATGAAATGAGAGGGGTGACCAAGCTGGGGACAGTGGGACTTGCACTTGGCTAGGGATGTTTCACATGTTTTGTGAAATGCAGAACCGCTGTCCTTCGTGGTGGGGGTGGGGGCGGTTAACGTGCAAATGCTTTCCAAATCCCACCCTGAAAGAGACTCGCCACTCGCATTCTTCTATGTGCTGGCTGGCGATTCTGCTCGGGGGGGGGTGGAGGGTGGGGGCCGGCTTTAGCGGACAAAAGCGCAGCTGAGCTAGCAGTCAGGCGTGCTATCGTCTGTCAATGTCATTCCTGGTTAAATTTTTCTAAAGGGATCAATTATGTACCGGGGGGGGGTTCACGACCCTACATGCTCGGTGCTGGTTTTCCAAGAAAAAAGACAGTGAGCGGTCACTTTGGGACATTTTCCAGCTCTGCACTGTCCTCAAATCTCTCAAATTTATACAGACATTGTGCAAAAAAAAAAAAAAAGATTATGGGCAACTGGAAGGGAAAAAGAAACATCTGCTGCTCCCTGACTGCGTAACCCAACAGAATAGCACGACTAATGCTCCGCACATAAGAGGGGGCATTACATAACACCGAACAGCACAAAGAAGCTTCCGGAACAAGAACCATTTCGATGCATATTATTCTTATGCATCTTCCAAAATGTTTAGCGCAGTCTGCTTTGCGTTACTGTGCTTCTTCTCCCCGGTATCATGGGCAAGCTCCCACTGAAGGAAGCGTTTTTATTTTGCATGTGACGAGCGCAAGATTTGCATGGCATTATGGGGAACGGTAGTCCTACTTCCTTTTCAAAAGCTCGTGGCTCGGTGCCACTGTCTTAGAGATTCAAAGGAACCTTGAGGAGGTGTCGGCGAACAATGCCGAGCAGAGATGCAACGGGTGCCTTGGCAACGCCGGGGCCCAGGTGTTCTATACCCAACAAGACCATCTGTAGGCAACAGGGAGAACCGAGAGCCTACTGGTGGTCCCCGCGCCACCATGACAAATGGGCACTGACACAAATGCCAGTCAAAAGGGAGCATAAAACACTGTATCTGTATGTTTTTTTTTATATTTAAAAAATACTGATGCAATAAAAGTATCTTTTAAATGATTGTGGATTTTAATGTGTTGTTTTGGTTGTGTATTATTGATAACTTTACCAAATAAAGTTGGAATTAAAAAAAAAAAAAAAAAAAAAGTATTTTTTTAAATACAAAAAGGTATTAATTGCTGATGCTGACAGGTGGCATGGTGGCACAGCGAGTAGCGCTGCTGTCTCACAGTGCCTGGATGGTGCGAAAAGGACATGGGCTCAATACCTGCTCAGTTTGTGCTCTGGTTTCCTCCCACACTCCAAAGACATGCTGTTCAGGTTCACCCATAGTGTGTGAGTGACAGAGAGTGTGTTCCACTGATGTATGGATGAGTGGCCTGTTGTAAGTAATCTATCTAGCAATGTAAGTCACCACGGTGAATAAGGCGTGTGGGCTGATAACACTACTTAGAGTTCATTGGAAGTCGCTTAAGGGAAAAGTGTCTGTTAAATAAAGAAATGTAAATGATGCAAATAATTTACATCCATTTAGCTGACCATTTTCTCCAAAGTGACTTACAATGTTAAGATACTTACAAACATTTACTCAGCTGGGCAATTTTACTGAAGCAGTTTTGGATAAGTACCTTGCTCAAGGGTACTACAGATGGGGGGGGGAATTGAACCTGTGACCTCTGGGTCCGAAAGTAGCAGTGCTAACGCTACCAGCTGTATGCAGTTAAGAAAGAGACATCACACCTATAGAAGTATTAATTTTGCTCTTTTATTATGCACTCTCAGCACCTGAGTAAATTCCAATAATCCACTGCGAATTTAATAACACATTTTTGTTAACCATACACTTTATGGATTCACTTAGTTGAGACTTTTCCCTGGAGTGTATAGTCAGCTACTAACAATTATTACGATATTTATGATGACATTTATAGAGTTGGGTGTTTGCTTTTCTTGCACTCGGTGGAGCAGTTCATGTTAAGTACCCTGTTAAAGAGGTATTTTGGCACAAGAAGGATTTCAGGCAACAGCTTTAAATACCATGGTACCCATAGGTGGTTTACAGAAGGCACAATGATTAATATTCCATTAGCAGAGTGCTATTCTGCGTTGATGATATTGTCCACACCTTGAAATGAAAAACATAAGGAATTATTAACCGGGCTCTAAAACATTGGCGCAGGCGGTGTAAAACACAGTGCCACCTGTCTGTGTTTGCACAGATTGAGCAGATTTGTCAAGATCTTGCGTCAAGTTTTTTAATGATCTGCACGGGTGCTGATGTTGCCATGGTCGTAACACAACCGATACAGCTGTGATTGGAGGGTTTGGTCTTGGCGGTGGTCTCTGCGCAGCTGTACTTTACACTATGACGGGTCCCAGGCAGCAGCACCCCTCCACCTCCTCACAATCCAGAACAATCCACACCACCAACCTCATGTCTGCTGTCACACCAGTCCTGATTGTGGGCTACAGTGGAGCTGTAAACCATGCTGCTTGCAATACTGGCCATCTCTAGATGACAAATGCACCAAGTTCTCGCCTTTTGGGTGCAACCGGAACTAGACGTCTGTTGGTAACTTGATTTGTTCATGAATTCATCCACCGCTTCATAATACAGATCTTTCTGAATTAGTCAGGTTATAATGAATTTAAAAAGGTGCTGTAAGACTGTTATTTATTTATTCAATTTTCAGCAACCGTTTATCCCAAGCGGGGTCGCTGTGCTCCACAGCCCGTCCTTGGACCATAGGGAGTGAGGGAGGGTACTTCACGGATGGGATGACAATCAGCCGCAGGACTTTTGTTTTTTTTTTTTTTTTTATATTTTCTGTTATTATCTTTTATTAACTTGAAAAAAAAAGTGCAATAATGCAGACGCAACTCAATTTATTTCCCATAAACATGTGCAACGTTTGACAACTTGTTATTGATCACCAACACTCAAAAAGATCAGACACCAGCTGGTGAACACTGTGGAATGAGTTGAAATTAGTAGTTTAGTTTGAAATTAGTGAATCAGTAGTTTGACCATTTGTTACCCAGATGTTTGTATTTCCGGAACCCAGCATACATTTTTATATGTATTGCTTCTTTTTTTAAAAAAAAAATCTTTTATTCTAAATCAAACACACAAGTCTGAAGCCGCTTGAGGCAAGTTGTAGTCTAACCCGACAACACAGGGTGGAAGGGGACACACCCAGGAGGGGACGCCAGTCCATCACAAGGCACCCCAAGCAGGACTCGAACCCCAGAGCTGCTGGAGAGCAGGACCCGGCCAAACCCGCTGCGCCACCGCACCCCCCCAAATCACCCAGACTCTGACAAAATATAGTGTAGAACACGAATGAATGAATGCAGCTTTCATACAGCTATCAGAGCTTTCTGAAGGCTCTGATAGGCAACATACTAGCAAGAAGTAAAGATAATTATTGCTATGTCCACCTTTGTCAGCCCTAGAGTGCAGGATGGGAAGTAAACAAGACAGAGGTGCCATTACTGACAGACACATAATAGGCAGCAGTACTTTCGACGGCAGCAGTGCAGGAGGGGGGCAGTTCAGAGGGATCAGCATGAAATGGTTCAGCCCTTTCTTTTGATTAGGAGACATACATGTAGCCCTTATATGAGCACTTGTGCCCCTCCTTGACCAGACCGTTAATAATCTGCTTACCGCATTCACAGAACTATATTTAGAGTGTATTGCGGGGGCTTAGCATTCAGCCTCCTCTGTCTGGTGGCACGGCGGATATCACAGTTGCTTGCAGATGGACGCAATGGAGGTGTGGTTCCCTGGCAACCAAGTGTACGCCAAGAAAGGTCCCATTCCTCACCTCTGCCCTCCCCTCCCCAAAAAGCAGGTACGAGGACTGCCCTCAAAAGGTACGGCTGTGGGGACAGGGTGGGGGTGCTTTGCACGTGCCCCCCCCCCCGAGTGGTTGTGCCCCCACCTACCTGCTTAGTTCCAGCAGAAAGTAACCAGAAATAACTGCAGGCACCGGGCTGGAGGCATCAATGATTCATCGCCTGCGGAAAGGAGCACGGTAGGTGGCTCGGGATGTTTCAAGATCAAATCCTGAAAAAGGCAACCGTCGCGTGAACTTCAGAGGGGTTTTCGGTATTTCCTCCGCATACTCTGCATGTTAGAAAGGCGTTTGCTAAGCAACAGTAGAAATTGAAAAGGAGGTAAGAATCATAAAAATGTAACTGGAAAGTCAACTCCCATAGATTCTGTCATACTGCGCAGCACACATTTTTAAAGCGCGTGTTCTGAAAATGTACCGGAGCAACAAGTGCTGTCAGGGAATTAAAAGTGAATCTGCAAAGTAAGCGAATCATGTAAAATTCATACTCTAATTGTGTGGCTGCAGTTTACTCTGTTCATCCAGTATTGATGCTCATCTGCGCCAGCACATGGCTTTATTTCCCCTTATAAACGTGCAACATTTGTCGGCATATAAACCCATTTCTGGGCAACAAAACATGTCCGTAACTATAATTTTTATTCACAAAATTGGGGAAATTCTTATGAGTAGCCACAAATTTCCTCATTTTGTTGATTTTTTCCCCAAAGCGATTTCTAGTGCTAAGCTTCTTACAGTGATTTACTCATTTATACAGCTCAATAACTGTTTTTTTTTACTGCAATTCTGGGTAAGCACCTTACTTACTACTACAATATTACTGGAACGGAAGGAAGGATTTAAACCTACGTTCCTTGACTAGAAGATGGCAGCTGTAACCACTGCACCACCTGCTGCTTAAAACTCTCTCTCACACACACACACACACACACACCGCTAATTCCAAGCGGGGCTGCGGCAAACCAGAGCCTAACCCGGCAACACAGGGCACACGGCTGAAGGGGGAGGTGGACACACCCAGGACAGGATGCCAGTCCATCACAAGGCACCCCAAGCAGGACCCGAACTCCAGACCCACCACAGAGCAGGACCCAGCCAAACCCGCTGCGCCACCGTGCCCCCCATGATAATAAATAATAAATTAATAAATAAAAAATACAATATAACATCAGAACTATAAATAAGCAGTAATAACCTGCTAATAACTACAGCAAGTGCACAAGTCATGAAGATGCGGGTTTAAAAGATATACATAGTTAAGCTGTCAATAAGGATCCGGTTTATATTGGTCTTAACATCCATTAATTAATGCTTATATTGCTCTTTACCACACAGAAGGCCATACCCATGGTGAAATTCTCAGCCAGGTCTGCTCTGTCGCCCCACTTCATGGCTAAATTATAATGCATTCTGGTGTTTTAGATGCAAACGATTACAGGCAAAAAAGAAAAAAAAAAAAGCCCACTGTCTAGACTTCTGTTCTCTGAAATTCAGGTAACAAAGCAGGCCTTATGTAAAAATGATAGTGTAAGCAAACAAGCGGCGAAGAGCAGTCGCTCACATGTCAGCTGTTAGCCAAACAGTTCTAGAAAAGTAAGCTGATGAGATGTTATCACGCACCCTGTCACCAGGCAACCCCCGCCTCCCCCCCCAAACCACTTTTAGTCACTGCATTATCCATTCATGGCACAACACCGCAGTGTGCGTTTATGTACACCGTGTGCGATGCATTTATTAGCACCAAGCGCTGAATTACTTTCTAAATAATGCTATGTTTACATTTATTCATTTAGCTGATGCTTTTCCCCAAAAGCAACTTACAATTATTTACAAAGATGAGTAATTTTATTATAGCAATTTAAGTAAGGGATGAACCTTGCTCAAGGGGGAGGGGAGAATCAAACCTGCGACTTTTGGGTCAAAAACCAGCAGCTGTAACCACTACATTACAGCTGTCATGTACAATTAATACATAATATAAAATAGAATATAATGTATAAGCTATAATATAAAATCCAGCTTAGTTACAAGTGAAATTTATAAGTTCTATTGTATGGTCAGCGTGTATTTTTTTGTAGAACGTGCTGTGGATTGGATTTATTAATAAGCAAAGATCAGCTTATTCACAGAATTTGCATCAAATTTCAGCTGCGACTAAGAGTAACCGCAAAAGTGAGTATAAAGAGAGGCAGATTGTCGTGTGATTGGGCTGAATTTGTTAGCAGAGTGCCGGACATGGGTAAAACCCACAGTCGGTGGAGAAAAAGAAAGAGTATATATGATAGCGCGAGTTTATGCTCACACATCTTGCTTGTGCACTTTCCATCTTCTCATAAATGCTCCTTTACACACACATTATCTGAACCACTTGTCCCATACGGGGTCACGGGGAACCAGAGCCTAACCCAGCAACACAGGGCATAAGGCTGGAGAGGGAGGGGACACACCCAGGACGGGACGCCAGTCCATCACAAGGCACCCCAAGCAGGATTCAAACCCCAGACCCCCTGGAGAGCAGGACCCAGTCCAACCCACTGCGCCACCGCACCCCACATGCTCCTTTACGCAGCTGTGTAATACAAACGATGAACCATGGCAGTAATACACAGGTGGCTCAATTATCAGTGCGTTTAAAATTCCTTAATAGCGCCATTTCATATCTACCCACAAAAACTATGCCGCAGCAAAGGCTGTTAGAGTCATTTGTGTAAGTACAAGAAGAGATCTGAGTAATAAACAATGCATACTTGTACCATAGTTCTCTGAGATCGTGGAAAATGGGCAGCAGAACAGAAGAAAGAATGAAATGTAATACAATCAGTAAAATTGCATGGCTGAGAGTGGAGGTTTGAATGAGGTCATTCGAGGACAAGGGACCCATCATCGCAGCTACGGATGGTGATGAAGGCTCGCCAGGCTCACCGGGGGTTGTTTCTCACCTCTTGTCATTTAATCACCCCGGTGTGGAAGTCCAGGCACTATCAGAGCTTGAGCAGAGCAGAGCAGCACCCGCTGGTGGTGACACTTGTCCACTTTCTCTAAGGGTCTGATTCACCTGGATTAATCCCCGGATCTGATTTGTGGATCGGAGGGATGAAGTCTTTCGAAAAAAAAATTGTGTATAAACATTAGTATGGGTCTCATGCAGTTTTGAACCATATTTTACCCTTTTGTCCATCTCTCAGATGGCTTTGACCTATGGACATCAACCCATTACACTGATCAATTGATCAACAAGCAAAGAATGCAGCTCCTCTGGAGAATGAGTAATATAAAGACTAATTCTGTTCCCGGTGCTCATACTTTTTACACACGTCTAGGTTTTGGACCTGGGACTGAACGCCCGGCCACGTGTTTTACTGGGGCGGTCTGTTCGTCAGCCTTCCAGCAGTCCTGCGGGAGCTGTCAAAACAGCAAGGACACCCTGCTAAGGGTGTGAATGAAGAATCATGCTGTTCTGCCAAAATGACACGTCACCCATGTACAGGCAGCACAACAGGACCTTTTCAGGGAAGACAGGAGGACATCAGTGTGTGGGGCCTGACGGACCGGACGCAGGGTTACCCCCCGAGGAACAGCACTTTTGGCCAACGATTAGAATTCCCTTTAGAAATGGCCATGCAGTCCTGTTAGTCACAGTGGTGACCTCTCCGTGGAGGCCAAGTCGTGCCGAGAACCAATCCCTGCTGGAGAATCTTTGTACATTTAAAGTCATACGTGATCGTCGATGGCATACTTTAACGACCGTGCCTTTTTTTGGACCATGTTCACTAACGCTCACTTTAGAGACCATGCTCATCAACACATTTTTGTTAATGCTCATATCTACAACTGAAACTGCCCAAACCATCCATAACATTGGCCTCTAATTCTGATGGCGCTCATGGTGAACGTGCATTACTTACAGGCCCGTGATGAATAAATATCGATATTCGTTAATTACCAAAAAAGACCCAAAACATGTATTACAGTGTTCTTAACTGTATGTTCGACATCGTATTATATGAAAGGTAACAAATTATTGCAGAATTTCAAAATTTTTTAGTATTTAAGTTCATTTTGCAGCCCTGGTACTTTTAATATTTAATGCCATATTTTGTTAAATTTACACCAAAATAATTACATTGTGGTGGTGTGTTTGGAAACGTGCAATCAATTGCAGGACTTTTGTTCTCGAATTCTGACTTCATTCAAGGAATCACTAATATGTATAAAAGAGAGGAGCACATTTGGGAAACGAGGAATCATTTTTTCATTTCTCCGCTGCCCTCCCAACACCCCACCCGGGGTACAAGTTATTTGCAAGAGTGTCAGAAGAAAACAAGAAGGGCGCCGTGGCTCCTGGCCCTGCCTCTTATTGTAAAAGAAGAGATGTAGAGTGTGCCCGCATGGGTCACCTGCCGTCCTTGGCATCCCCTCTACCCTAACATGGCTCGTCAATGGATCAAGAGTCTCACTTCGGTACATGATCTTTTCATGTGTTTGTGATTCTCTGTGTTTTTTCCAGTGACTTACGTTACTTGTACCTGTGGACTGACCATGACAGGTCCCCAGGTCCCCTCCACCAAGAGTCATATGTAAAAAAAAACAATCATTAGGCACAGCTGGTAGCATAGTACAGCTGCTGCCTCTAAACCCAAAAGGTGCAGGTTCAAATCCCACCTCCAGCTGCAATACACCTAAGCAAGGTACTTACCCTAAATTGCTCCAGTAAAACTACCCAGCTGTATAAATAGGTAAATAGCTGCAAGTTGCTTTGGAGACAAGTGTTTCTTCAGCCAAATGAAAGAAAATAATGAAAATCATCCTGGGTGATACATATGAAGTAATACATAAATGAGGATTCATTTATAAGTTTTACCTGTTAAATTACATTATATGTGCAGATCCAACTGTAAAACAGGCAGTATATTTACTTTAATAGAAAGTCCATGAGGGCACTCCTTGGTGGGAATCTTTGCCCTAAGCAAAGACACGAGGTGTACAAATGGAAAGTCAGAGAGCACCTGTGTTCTAATAAAAAAGGGAGCGTGCAATGCAGGGGTACACATGAGGGGGTGTTTATCTCCAGAAAAGACGCATGCACTTGAATGTAGAACACTTTACTGCCAGCTGTGCCCACGCCGCTCAGAGAACAACAGCGCAGTGGCCAACATCTGACAATGATGAAAACCTGTCAGAAACATCGGGAGAAAATGTCAATTGGAAAGAGCTTGCAGTCTTCGACAAGGCACCGCATGTTCGAGGGCCGAGACTCGGCGCGCTTACGCAATACACCGCACGTACGAGCGAACGAAGGTACGAGGACCAAGAGTTGCCAACATTCCCAACAATCTTTACCAACGTGTGTCTGAAGACACAGATGAAGCAATAATAGTAAAAATCAAAGTCTTATTCGAGATTCAAACCCTTCCTTTGATGTGCGATAAGACCAGTAGGTGGAAGGATCGAAAGCCCAATCTTTGTCCATTGAAACATAGCCTGTCCCCTCTGTCACTGGCACACTGCGGCAGCATTGGACTCGAAAATATACTCATTTTTGTCTCTATTAAAGTTATGATCTTTCTTCAGTTCATGTGGCCTATGATCATCTTATTTTGACATCCCAGTTGGCCTTTTTTGATCGCATTCTCTTAAGGATCAGTGCAGATCAGCCTATTATGTTATATTATATATACAAAGAGGATGTATATAAATCCCCTGTGCCTTCTGGCAGACGGCAATACAGCTTAGAATAAACATTCATTATGACCTGATATGCAATTCATGTAAGAGATTTAAAATCATGGAACAGGTTTTGGAGGAAAATCAAAGTAAACCTTGCGTCCGAGAGAAAATTTACATTCCCGGGGCAGCCTTTGAAAAGATGATATAATTAAAAATGAAGTATTCCTCTGGGCAAATATTTCCAATACGAGTGGCTTGAATTACCTTGATAAACATAAGACAAACTGATAGCAAAATAGATACAGCAGTGTGTATATATACACACACACACACACACACACACACACACACACACACACACACACACACACACACACACACACACACACACACACACACACACACACACACACTTACCGGCCACTTTATTAGGTACACCTTGCTAGTACCATGTTGGAGCCCCTTTTGCATTCAGAACTGCCTTAATTCTTCGTGGCATAGTTCAACAAGGTGCTGGAAACATTCCTCAAAGATTTTGATCCATATCGACACGATAGCATCACGCAGTTGCTGCAGATTTCTCGGCTGCACATCCATGACGCGAATCTCCCATTCCACCACATCCCAAAGGTGCTTTACTGGATTGAGATCTGGTGACTGTGGAGACCATTTGAGTATAGCGAACTCATTGTCATGTTCAAGAAATCAGTTTGAGATGATTTGAGCTTTGTGACATGACGTGTTATCCTGCTGGAAGTACTCATCAGAAGATGGGTACATTGTGGTCATAAAGGGATGGACATGGTCAGCAACAATATTCAGGTAGGCTGTGGCATTTGAGCGATGCTCATTGGTATTAAGGGGTCGACAGTGTGCCAAGAAAATTTTCCCCACAGCATTACACCACCAGCCTAAACCATTGATACAAGGCAGGATGGATCCATGCTTTCATGTTGTTTATGCCAAATTCTAACCCTATCATCTGAATGTCACAGCAGAAATAGAGACTCATCAGATCAGGCAACGTTTTTCCAATCTTCTATTGTCCAATTTTGGTAAGCCCGTGAGAATAGTAGCCTCAGTTTCCTGTTCCTAGCTGACAGAAGTGGCACCCAGTGCGGTCTTCTGCTGCTGTAGCCCATCTGCTTCAAGGTTCAACGTGCTGTGCATTCAGAGATGCTCTTCTGCATGCCTCGGTTGTAACGAGTGGTTATTTGAGTTACTGTCGCCTTTGTATCAGCTCGAACCAGTCTGGCCATGCTCCTCTGACCTCTGGAGTCGACAAGGCATTTTCGCCCACAGAACTGCCGCTCACTGGATATTTTCCCTTTTTCTGACAATTCTCTATAAACCCTAGAGATGGCTGTGCGTGAAAATCCCAGTAGATCAGCAGTTTCTGAAATACTCAGACCAGCCCGTCTGGCACCAACAACCGTGCCACGTTCAAAGTCACTTAAGTCACCTTTCGTCCCCATTCCGATGCTCACTTTGAACTTCAGCAGATCGTCTTGACCATGTCTACATGCCTAAATGCATTGAGATGCTGCCATGTGACTGACTGATTAGATATTTGCATTAAAGAGCAGTTGAACAGGTATACCTAATAAAGTGGCCAGTGAATGTATGTATCTATTATTTAAGCAAGCAAGCAAGTAATATTGTATGTTGGTATGTATGATTTGGACCATTTTGAACATGGGGTAAAAAAACAGGTACGGTTGCTGCTGTACCCGAAAGAGAGAAACAGAGAACAATGTCTAGACAATGCAGTTCATAGTATTTATTGAGATGTTAGAACTGATGTACAAAGATGTACAAGAATGTGCAAGAAATCATCTTGTAACCATACAAATAAATATTAAAAGCGTGAAGATAAAAGGATAAAAGTTTTTTTTTTTTTTAAAACGTACACGGTACATATATCAGACAGACCAACATGACTGCAATCAAAAGTTTACATTAATTCCTGGCGAACCGTCATATTATCTGCAGACAAGTTTTAAAATATATCAGGATCTGTTCTAAGAGTGACGAGTGTCCCATATAAAACAGAGACAGTGTTCCGAACAAAAGCACAAGTAAGAAAAGGAATGAACGACATCTCAGAGTAACAACACACACAGCAGAGCCAACGGTTGGAAAAAGCCCAAGAAGATACAAACAGAAAAAAAAAAAAAAAAGAAAAAAATTCTCTGATCCACTCTGAGAAGGTCCGTGGCACGCGTCCAAGACGTGTTATGGCACATATGTACACCCCTCCCGCAACCCCAACATATATGTTAAAAACCTACCCTGGAAGGCACTATAATACGACAGTTTGTTACCACATCTGGTCTGGCTTCTCATGGCCTGTGACCACATATGAGACATATGAAAGACACGCGGCAACACGCATGCAGCCGAACAAAAGACACGACAGCCAATAACTGCATCTGTGACGAATCCTCAGAATGCTACCGCAAGGTGTGTACTGTAGTTACATTTTGTGTCTTGATGCACTCTCTCTAATCTACAAACCGTATTTGGCTTTCAGCTTCTTATTTAACATCTAGTACACTGACAGTGAGAAACAGTCACGTTTTATAAGTACCTACGGTAGCTGCTACGTGGCAAAAGTCGTTTTCTTCTCGAGTCAGATGCTATTATTCCCTACAGTGAAATTAAAACAGGAAGGCCTGACTCCGGAAGAATCTCGGGACTTCCCATAAACCTCTTTCATATTTTATTCCATTTTGCACCCAAAGTTTTTAGGGAGTGTCGGAAATGAGTCATCATTTTCGGCAGCTTTGCAACTGAAATTGGGCTGTAAATTTTTGTTACAAATCTAGTTTGTCTTCCTTTGCTCTTCGCGCGGTGGAGAGGTAAAGTTCAAATCCTGTCGCGTGAACCTAAAAAAGCTCAGTAATTTCTGCTGATTTGTAGGTCTGCTCACAGAAGACCACAATCAAACAAGTGAGAAAGGCAAAAAAGGGAAAAAAAAATGGACAAAATATAACCGCCTCTAAATCAAACACAGTGGCAATGAGATCCATCCCCATTGAGAGAGAGAGAGACACCCCAAGGTTTCTGAAACAGGATCTCTTGCCACTTGACACCAAACAACAGAGTGAATGCGCGGGTGTCCCACTATTAATGGGATATTCAAAATGCTCTGATGAGTCTTGTAAGGTCTTGGGAGAGGAAACGACCCCTTGTCTTCCCACTGACTGGCAGGGATAGCCATGTGCGGAAAATTCTGGGTGTAGTACGGTTCACTCTCCCTTGACCATCCCGCCCCAGCGCTCCGCCCGCACCTCTGGCTACTTGAATAGGAAGTTGATGACAATTTGTGCGAAGATGAGGAAGATGACGACTACGTAGTCACGTTGGTGCAGCAAGCTGGCCTCCGGCTGCACCTGCTCAGCGCCGGCTCGGTTGCGGAGGGAAGCGATGCTCCTAGAGGAGTGTGCAATTCAACATGATGAGATCACGGTGCATGGGACACCTTAGAAACTCTATGTATGTATGTATTTATTAATTATTATGTACCACTGTTACTAAGTTGAAGTCAAATTCACACACTGCCAATACACTCCAGTTTTGTGGGTGGATATTCACTTGGTTTTGAAATACACCTGTACCTTAATTCCGTTTCCTAAACACCCCAAGTTAAGTGACTTGCTTAAAAGAAGAGTAGTTTTATTTTCAGTTATTTTAATTAGTGTAGCTTGAAGTTAATAAAATGTTAAAATATAGAGTATTTTTTTTACTGTACTATACATACACTGGCTGAACCGCTTGTCCCATACGGGGTCGCGGGGCCTAAGCCGGCAACACATGGCGTAAGGGGACACACCCAGGACGGGACAACAGCCCATCACGAGGCACCCCCAGTGGGACTTGAACCCCAGACCCACTGGAGAACAAAACCTGCTCCAACCCACTGCTCCACCGCACCCCCCGCCACATATACCTATTCTGGAGAATTTTACAGAACCTACTCAGCAAATAAAATGAGGTAAATCTCTGTTATTACGCCTTTATTGACTGTGTATTGCGTAGCTTACAAAGCAACCTGAGAGTGACCAGACGCTGCCGAAAGTTACACATGTTGTTTCAAGTTAACAAAACGCAATAAAATACAAGTCTTGTTCTGTACTGGTGTCCTGTCCACTATTTTCTCTGCCTCATTTCTCTGTTTCCAGCACTCGGCAACCTTGCATAGGACAAGCGGTTCAAGAAAATGAAGTAAATAAAGTTTTATAGCAAATTTTTTATTTATTATGGCTTTATCTGAGACTTTTGCAGAACCTGTCCGACGATTAAATTGAGGGACTCCGTAACGAAGCCTTTATTAATTACGACATAGTAGTTGGATTTAGGAACAAATCAAGTGACGAGAAAGACTTCTAGTCCCAACTGTGTTTGTAAGCTGAGGACCCAGCGATCCAGACATGTCCCCTCCAAGGATGTGAACTTAGAAGCCTCTGGTGAAAAGGCAATTACCTTAGCCACTAAATCCTACATGCTTGTCCATGTGACATACGAACAGCAAGATCATCCATTGCCATTTGGAAAAATTAACTACAAGCTGTATATTTCTTTAAAGTATTTTATGCATTACCTATTGATTTCCTCTTGCGTTTGTTTTATGCACTCAATGGCACGCTGCAGCTCACTGAGGTCTGTCACTTTTTTCCTCAGTCGTCCGCTGTGCTTACTTTTCCGCCCTGGAATAAAGACAGCGCGCACGGCAATGAGAAACACACACCGACACACACTCGCATGGTTCGGATGAAAATCGGAAAATTACGTTGGTGCTCTGGATCTCCGGCAGGTAACCGGTGTTTATTATTAACTGCAGCTCTAATAAAAGAGCGATGTACAACACATAGACTGTGAACAACGATCCAGTGGAATCAGTTGCATTTTTCTCCATTGGGGGGATTGGTTCAGCGCTAATATGAGGGACTAGAGTGCTAGAGGCCAGGATGTGGACAGATGTGTGTGTGTGTGTGTGTGTGTGCATGTGCTTACTCTCACTGCCAGAGGAGTCATGGCGGTCGCATTCAGGAGATGAGCAGCGGCGCTCTGTGCCTTTGTGTTTGTGCTTCCTCTTGGATGCAGCAACCTGGGGAGTGACGGTAGGGAGGGGAAACGGAGGTGCGCAGGGCAGCGGGGTCAGAGAGGGACACATCAACAGACTGTCACACACGCCAGCTACAGAATAGTTCTTAACGGACATTGAGGTAAGGATGCAAATCATGCAAGCGGGCCCAGTCTGCGGCAGCCAGGAGGCGCTGTTATGTGTGCCTGTCTCAGAAACCAGCACCCAACATGGTTTATATCAGGGGTCTCAAAGTCAACACCTGGAGTGCCACAAATACACTGGTTTTCCTTTCTTCCCTTCCTTCCTTGCACTTTCATTAAACTGTTCAAATGTGGACTTTATTCATAACGAACCTCACTAGTATTTATTTAGTATACGTATTTGTTCTGTGTCCAGTTTGCTTGTTCTCCACGTGTTTGTGTAGATTTCCGCCAGATACTCTGGTTTCCTCCCACAGTCCAAAGACTCCTGGTCCAGAGACTGATAAAACTGAAAGAATTACACGGAAAAAGAATTTAATACTTCGTTCATCTTCCCTCCCTATCTGCATGCCAATTGCTAAAAAACTCTAATGAAATTCTACTTATAGCAACTAACTGTCTTTTAAAATATCATTAAAATACACTAACAGCTGAAGTACTGAAATATTAATAGTAACAATAATTTGCAGGAAAAGATTTGCGCAAAAACCCGACCCATTACGGCATTCTGAGTATTTTGTTTGAGACACCTGCTCGGAAGAACATACAAAAGACCACAAGAAGCATCCTTGCCGAAGGGATAAACATGACCGTAGAACCGAACATAAAAATTAAGGTGGGAGGCAAAAAAAAAAGAGCGGATGAAGCACAAATGAGAGGTGACAAAGCGCAGCCAGCAGGTGGTGCTGGTGAGCATCTGGGCAGGGTGCAGAACTCAGGCGTGCGGAGAAACCGAAGTGCAGGGAACTCTGGGAGAAAAAGCAGAGCAACCTACCTGACACTTGTAATTGTCTCTCCTGGCCCCTTGGTTACTGAGACTAATTACACTGCCAGAACGTACCATGGGAGTGCGGTGGCGCACTTTGGTCTGGATGCAGCCGTCTTTCTCAAACTGAATCAAATCGTTCAGAGGGTCCCACGGTCGCGTGCTGGGGGGGGGGGGGGGCGCAACAGGAAATAAACATGGGCCACAATGCAAGGGCTACCTCTCATCTTATCACATTAGACGGTTACACTCAGAGCATTAACCACACACTGTACCATAGTTTCAAGGGTATCGCTTAATTCTGCTTTTAACTTCTGAGAGTTAATTCTGCTTCTAAAAAAGTAAAAGCTGTTTTTCCTCATAAGTAAATCATTCCTCTTAAGCAAACTGATAATTATACTGGGTGTTATACTTCTCATGACAGTCTAATATTGTACAATACAGCAAAAGCAATGTGTTCCACTTTAAGAACAGTAGGAAGTCATAGGGAGGTATAATTTACCATGTGTTTTGTGCTTTAGGCTTTTTCGAATGTATTTAACTGATGCTTTAAACCATTACATGAGCCAACATTTCATTATGAACAACGAATTGTAGATGATGATGATAACATACTATATAGATCGAAAACCTGTGTGTATGAATACAAGTAGGAATACACAATTGTCATGATACATTTCGATGAGAAAAGGGAGCAATCATTTTTGTAAATGACTGTAAATACCTTCAAACAGTTATAAGGCCAGTATGTTACAGTGAGGAAATAATCTTCAGGTTATAGAATAACATCAAGGACAGCTGGTAGTGTAGTGGTTACAGCTGCTGCCTTTGGACCCAAAGGTCATAGGTTCACTTCCAGCTATAATACACCTGTGCAGTGTACTTACCCTAATTTGCTCCAATAAATATTACCCAGCTATATAAATAATTGTAAGTTGCTTTGGAGAAAAGCTTCTGCTAAATGAATTAATGTAAACATTTCTCTCAGCTTCCCTAAATAATTGTAATGTAATCAATATTAATAATTTTGAAACAATAATAACAATACCTCGGACATCCACGAGATGTCGCTTTTGACCAATGGTACTGCAAATCACTGCCCAAACAAGTCAAGACTGTTTCCTCAAATTAGATTAACTTTTTCAACATCTGAATTAAAATGAGCTTTTTACTTTGTAAAGACCAGCCAGCACACACCCACTGGACGTCCAGAAATAGGGCTGGGTAAAAGTGGCCCTCTCGTCACAGCTCCGCCCTCCCACCCACCCACCCACTCGCAGGACCGTACCCACTCACTCGGCATAGCGGTAATGCCACTCCCCCGTGACGGGGTCCTGCTCGAAGAGGGCCGGCGTCCACTCCTCACATTTGGCTTTACGCTCGCGAGCGCATTTCCTCTGCACCTCCTCCAGCAGGAACTTCTCCTTGGTGGCCTCTGTCTGATCCTTGTTGTTGATGGCCCGAGTCACGTGCTGCCACAGTCTAAGAAGGGGAAGGACCCAGCGGTTGCTCATTACGGGTGACCTGATCACAGATGTTCACTTGATTCTCATCAGGGCTGGACAGTGAACATCCTGCCAGAGAATGTCCACTAAAGTCAAACCCTTAATGGAGCTGGGCTTTTACCAGGAGGCAATAGGTTCACATCCTTTAAACAGCATCATTGTTACATCACTGATAATGTGCATTACATATCAACTTCCTCACACTCTGGGTATTAGACTTCTATAAAAAAAACATAGTAACCACTATCACTATGGCACTGTCAACCACCGGATTCTACTCTCCTCTCTTGATGAGCTTGGCATCAAAGGAACAACACTAAGATTGTTTGAGTCCTACCTATCAGACAGACCTCATCAAGTGGTCTGGTGGGGCTTCCATTCTTCAATGCCTCTCTCAACTGGTGTCCCGCAGGGCTCGGTACTGGGACGTAGGATCCGTCCTTATCTAACAACAGACTCTAACAACAACTATGTGACATCTCGCCTGGACTACTGCAACTCTCTCCTGTCTGGCCTTCCTGCTACTGCCATCAAACCTCTATAGCCTGATACAGAACACTTCTGCCCGAGTTGTTTGACTTGCTGAAGCATTCCCATGTATCTCCCCGCTTGTCTCTCTGCATTGGCTTCCTATAGCTGCCCGGATCAAATTTAAGGCCCCAGTCATGGCCTACAAAAACATCAGTATAACTGCTCCCAGATATCTACAAGACTTGATCATCCACTACACCCCAACCAGACTGCTACGCCCTTCTACCTCTGCTCGGTTGGTGGTCCCGCACATGAAAGTTCCAAATGCAAAACACAAAGGTTCTCGGTTCTGGCTCCGTTGTGGTGGAACGACCTCCCCCTCTCACTCAGAACTGCTGAATCTCTGTCCACATTTAAAAAGGGTCTTAAAACTCACCTCTTCCAGACTCATTTCATCCATTATCTCTTAAGTTCATGTAATGTGTAAATGTTCATGCGCTTTAACTTTGAGATCACACCTGTTAAACAACAGATAAACGTTCACACAGCTACTCCTGTAATGAAATGTAAATGTCCATATATACGTAGAAAAAAATTATTGCTAGGAAGGCGATCAGAAATCGTCAATATTCTGATGAAGTTTTATGCAGCTACTTGTGTGATGAACATTGGTTCATATGGTGGAAAGAAACTAAATAACTGTACTTGATAATCACACGTCTGCATCTAAGTCTCTCTTTCCGTTAATGTAATGAACACATTGTATTTTCTACGAGATGTATGTTGCTTTGGAGAAAAACATCTGCTAAATGAATGAATGTAAATGTAACCATGACATACATCAGTTCCTTCTATTACAAACATATAAGTTATAGATTTTTAAGACATTAACATTTTTCCTTTTATTTATTCTTTAACTGTCCTTTGTTCTCTATTTTGATACGGTGACTCTGAGCAAGATGAACGGTTCATAAAAATAAATAAATAAATCAAAGTCTTACTTTGATTTTTAAATACATTATAGCTTTATCAGAGGTTTTGTAGAACTTGACCTGTGAAGACCTGTGGTTGGATGTACAATAAATCCAGTATGTATATATACACACACACACACACACTATTGCATTCAACCTGCAGGGTTAAGACTACAGCTACTCATCTCTGGACCATGAGCAGACCAAACCTTTCCTGGAACTCACCTCTCAGATTCAAAGTCGCCCTGCTCCTCAGGCGGCACCGTGCACCGGGTCAGCCGGCTCTGCCTCAGCTCTGGCGTGGGGTTCCAGAACATATCCACCACACCAGTCTTCTTGTCATTGACAAAGATCTCGCTGTCCTGGAGGGTGAAGCACACATACTCCCTTTCGAGAACAGCAAATCCCTGCTCTTTGCTCCTGGCCACATTCCAGCAGGGACCATTAAAACAATGCAACTCACACACACACACACACACACACACACACACACACACACACACACACACACACACACACACACACACACACACAGGGTTTACACTGCACTGCAGCTGAGAGGGAACAGTGCATATGGATAGCCCTGAATGTGGATGGGACCTGTGGTAACCAGAGCTATGACGAAGCGTCTGGAATGACCTTACTCTTTAAAAAGGCCACCTGTAGACATCTTTGAGCATCTGAACATATTTTATTCATAAAAAAATAACAGCTTATGCTACAGATGCATACTTCAGCAATGTGCACCACACAAAATCTGAATCTGTGGTAACAACGTGCAGCTGCCGTCATGGCTTCTAGTCCAAAAACCACCCCAACGCAAGGACGACCCCAACCCAAATATTGACACCAGCCCAAGGACCACTCCAACTTAAGGACTGACACCAGCCCAGGGACCGCCCCAACCCAAAGACTGCCCTCTGCCAAAGGACCTACCCAGTGTCCCTCGAGGGTGGCCAGCACCTCCTTTCCCAGCTTGATCTTCCCAGAGATCTGGTTCACGCTGTCATTGCTGCCCAGGAAGGGCTATGAACAGAAATTTTACCTGATCAGTTTTTGGCAAAAATGCTACCAGTATCTAGGGCCATAGTTCATGGACTTCAGATTCAAATGCAACTGAGTTTCAAATATTACATGCTGTGCTATGCTATGTTCCATCCTCATCACTGAGGGGTGGAGACCTTTCAAGCACTTCACCCGACATCAGCGTTGTGGTTACACAGCTTCTCAAAGACAAAGGATAATAAAACAATGACAAAGAATTTGCCATGAGTTAGCCTGAAAACTACAACAGAACATTAACAAAATTAAACTGTTAACTAATACAAAGAGGACATATTACAGAAAGTAGTAAAGCCATTGAGGAAAACAGAGAGGAATGGAAGCAGGCAAATGTGTAGAAGATACCTTTATATTTTTGTGGAGGGAATTCCACAGTTTAGGGTCATTTTGATTCCTAAATTCATATTTTGAATTTTTCAGGATAAATATTATTTTAATCTACAACGGCATCATAAATGTTGTGTGTCATTCATATGAACATCATGTAAAAGATTCTCTGGGGTCTTAAGCTACAGTCTGGCAGCACATATTCAATGGAGGTTAGACGTTATCATTGTAAGCCGTTTGAAAATTCACCCAACCAGCCACGAGGTTACATCAGTGCTGCAGACACACCTTCAGCTTGAACTCCAGCTGGGCACTGTAGCCTGTCTTCTCGCAGACGATAGTGACCTGGCCGCCCAGCTCCAGCGTCATGGTCCCATACAAGATTCCTGCGGACAGGTTAGGGAGATCAGCTTTTGCCCTCTACCCAGCACCCCCCCCCAATTACAGAACATCTAAATCTGAATTTAAATTCATTTAGCATTTTTTGTACTGCTCCAGTCATCAGAAAAGAAGGGTCTTTGCTTTTTAGTGTAGTGATAGGAGCTACTGCCTTTGGATCCAAAAGTTGGAGGTTCGATCCCCACCTCCGGCTATAGTACCCTTGAGCAGAGTACTTACCCTAAATTGCTCCAGTAGAATTACCCATCTGTATAAATGGGTAAAATAATTGTAACCTTGTAATAATTGTAACCTAAACATTGTAAGTCGCTTTGGAGAAATGCGTCAGCTAAATGAATAAATGTAAATTTGCATGTTAATATATGTAAATATGTCATTCGTTGCAAGTACCTAGCTTTTGATGTTCAGTTCAGAGTTTATTTCATGGATAGTATAGTAAGGATCATGCATTTATTTATAAGTTTGTTTGTTTAATGTATCTGAAGTTTTTCTCCAAAGTGACTTTGAATGTTAAGTTACTTTCAGTGATTTACATATTTATACAGCTGGGCAATTTTTACTAGCAAATTTTTTTAGTACAGGAGGTGGGATTCAGCCCTGGGTCCTTCTAGTGAAAAACAGCAGTTCTACCCAGTACACCACCTGACAGCCCCCTAAATGCTCCCTCCATATTCCACATTCCATCAGTACTGCTGACATACTTCCACATCTAACAAATTAAAACATGGAAAGCAGCCAAGCTCAACTAGCTGCTGTGCAGGCCCACCTTTACAGTGTGCATATGGTATGTTCATGGTGTAGTCCTCCCCTCGGTTCAGGAAGGTCAGCCGAGCCTCTCCATCCAGAATGGCAGATAAGGAGTTGCCTGTGAAGACAACCAGACAGACCACAGTAGTACATTTACATTTATATTTACATTTATTCATTTAGCAGACGCTTTTGTCCAAAGTGACGTAAATCTCAGCAAAAGTACAATTTATGCATTACATTAAGAGAAAGAGACACAGCTGCAGACATATGACTCAAGTAAACGTAGTTTGTTACCTACCACTTGCTGTACTGAGGTTCATCGTTCAAGTAGGTGCATAAAACACAGGATAGACAAATCCCGATACCCTCCCAACATTTTTTTTTTTTTTAAATATTATAAGATACACAAACAAGCAAATACAATGCCAGAGTAGTGGCTGAATAAAGGTTGTATCTGGGGATGCTTATGGAGTTATGATGCGTGAACAGTTACACCGTAAATGAGCTGGAGAGATCTTGGGTGAAGTGGATCTAGAAAAGATGAGCTTTCACACCCTTCTTGAATACAGACAGAATTTCCACAGTTCTGAGTGACCGGGAAAGGTCATTCCACCACAACGGATCCAGAACCGAGAATCTCCGAGCTTTACCTTTCGCGCACGGGACCACCAAGCAAGCAGAAGTAGATGAGCGAAGGGGTCTAGCTGGGGTGTAGCAGTTGATCAAGTCCTGTAGGAGCAGTTCTATTGATGCATTTGTACACAGTAACCAGGGTTTTGAATTTGATCCGGGCAGCGATAGGAAGCCAGTGCAGAGAGATGAGTAGAGGAGATACATGGGAGCTATTTGGCAAATCAAACACAACTCGTGCAGCAGCATTTTGTAGAAGCTTTAGAGGTTTGATGGGATTAGCAGGAAGGCCACACAGGAGAGAGTTGCAGTGGTCCAGGCGGGAAGTCACCATGGCCTGGACAAGTAGTTGGGCAGAGTCAATTGTGAGGTAGGGACGGATCCTACGAATATTATGCAGGATGTATCTGCAGGACCGGCTTGTGGCTTCGATATGTTGAGAGAATGACAGACTCGCATCAATCATTACTCCCAGACCCTTAGCTGAGGAGCTAGGCGAAATGAGTGAGTCATCCAGTTTGATCGACAGATCGTGACAAGAGGACAGGCCAGCTGGGAGGTAAAGAATCTCTGTTTTGGAGAGGTTGAGTTGGAGGTGGTTATCATACATCCATGAAGAGATGTCCGACAGGCAGGCAGCAATGCGTGCGGAGATGTCTGACGCACCAGGTGAAAAGGAGAGGAAGAGCTAGGTATCATCAGCATAGCAGTGGTATTTGAATCCATGGGAGGCTATGACAGGACCGAGGGAGAAGCTGTAGATCAAGAAAAAAAGAGGACCCAATACCGAGCCCTGCAGAACACCGGTTAAGAGAGGCAGAAGAGAAGAACAAGAGCTCCGCCAGACCACTTGATAGGATCTGTCAGAGAGGTAGGACTCAAACCATCTTAGTGCTGCACTTTTGATCCCAAGCTGGTTAAGAGAGGAGAGTAGAATCTGGTGATTGACAGTGTCGAACGCTGCAGACAGATCGAGGAGGATGAGGACCGAAGAGAGGGAGGCAGCTCTAGCAGCTTGGAGAGTGTCAGATACCGCCAGAAGGGCAGTCTCAGTGGAGTGACCAACTTTGAAACCAGACTGATAACCATCGAGGAGATGGTTCCGGGTGAGGTAATAGTAGTACAACACTTAGGGTCAAATGTCACACCACGGACAAGTAAGTTGATTACAGGAGCACTGTAGGCTTCGTTGTCCTATCGGCGCCACATATGAATTCTCATTACAAGAGTACACTAAGCGCCATGCTGAGGCTAGTTGGTTGCGGGAGTACCAAGGGTCCTCTCACTCACCATAAAACTTGGATTTAGCCAGGATGCTGCCACTAAGACAGAAGCCATCCTTCCTGTTACTCACGTAGAAGGCCGACACTGGGGGATGATGGGAGACCTAGCAAGGAGAACATGGCACTATTTAGTATAGGCATTTGACCAATGAGGTGAGAGGGTTAGAATCCCATCTGGGGTGTGTAATCATCCACATGAGCGAGATGTCACCCGTTTTTACCACTTCAATATGAACAAAGTGTTATTAATAGATAACAAATGGGATCTATAACAGAGAACTGCAGCTAAGCAAAGACTGCTCATTGAAACCCATATTGGCAATAATAGTAAACAAAGCTTTTTCATACTATAACAGAAAGTTAGCTATTCACAGGGTGCTATACAATATGTGAATTCTGCTTGTTTACATTCTCAGAATGACATAAATGCCTGAAAATATCAATGATCTGGTTCCTTGTTGCAAAAATCTGCATTACAAATATTTTACAGGCTTTTTTATTTTTTAAATACATTTTCTTTACTTAAGCTCTTTTCAATAATTTCCGTATGATGCAGAGCGAAATGGGCATGCCATTTGTTGGTAGGAAAATGAACTCAAACTGAACAGGAGTGCGGGCCTGCTTTCTTTCAACTTACTTAAACAGCGTTGGTATTTGTGAGAATGATTGAGCAGGATGATGAACCCTACGTAGATTCATGGGATAGATCATTCAAAAATGGTAGTGAATAGGAATTTATGGAGAGACACTATTCTGATTTTCATTAATTTAAAGCTACGATTAATTTCAATGTATTTCAGAGTTAAGGAAAATCATAAAGTAAACGCAAAAGTATTTATGTATTATAGCTTTATCTGAGACTTTTACAGATCCTATCCCATAAATAAATCAAGGGACAGCTGCATTATTGACGTTTTGATTGTGTAGACATAAAGAAAGGTGAAAACGGCTGGAAGCCGACAAACACGGCACATGCATATGGAATCAATCAGTAAGCCATCGGGACTGATTAGATGGTTGTGGAAATGATGCATGCTTTAATTTTCAGTATCTTTAAACTAGTATTAATTTTTATGTTTGAAGTAACAAGTCAGAGTATATTTTTATGTACTCATTACAGCTTTATCCATGGTTTTTACAAAAGACCTTACCCTGCTTACCCTAAACTGATACAGTTAAATTACCAAGTTGTATAAATGAGTAAATAACTGTAAGTAGCTGAATGTGGTAAGGTGCTTCAGAGAAAAGAGTCAGCTAAATGAATAAATGTAAATGAATAATTTAAAGCGAAGCATCTAAGAGAAGACTACAAGATGGCACCGAGTATGGCCGCCGTGTTGCGATCTCCGATTCAGTTTGGCATGTATATTGTGTATATTATATGAATACTGTACGGGTGTTTAATGTGTTTATTGTGTATATTTGTGGACTGTATACTTGCAACTTATGCTGCACAGCTGTGGAGAATGCCCCAAAGATTTTCACCACGTGTACACTTGTGGTTATGGTGAAATGACAATAAAGTGATTTGATTTGATTTAAAACTTCAACTGGCAGTAAAAGGGACTTTGGATTTATGAACACAGGGAGTTAAGGATGGATTTCTAGTACCAATTGTGTACCAAGTCTGTCTGCCTCACAGAAGCAGAGCTCTCCTGTCCTTTTTCTCACCTGTACATCACCACAGTACCTGCTCAGCAATGTAGAAAGTTTTGCTGTTGGTTTTGGGATGGATCCACATGCATCGGAACATCTCGCCAATGATGGGATTGTACGGCTTCTTCAGCCCCTGGTTTTGAATGGAAAACAATCCCACATCACACAGCCGGGACAAGGACATCATAATAGGTGAGAACCACTGAACTGTATCGACCAGTATTTCTAAAACAAAGGGGCAGGGCACTGTTGTTTACCTTTGGCTTTTTATAAAATCCAGATATATACCACTTGACCACTTTCTTCATCCGATCGTAGGCATTCTCCTCTAATGCAGCTCTTTGAATAGAGGTCACAGCAAACAATGAAATAAGCAGCGTTTATGTGTTTTTATACCGTGTCGACAAAACAGAGTAGCGGTTAAGAAACCAGAAAGTCTGAAGCCCTCAAGGTTTTTTTTTTTTTTTTTTTTTTAAATTGTTTATCCATTTCTACCATTTCTGTTGCAACAAACAATTGCGATCATGACCTACGGAGCTGATGAACAAGGGTGTGGCACCATCTTAATTCCATTCACATACACAGTGTTTACAACTCGTGTCTGATATTCCTGAGTGTTTTGGCTTTTTATAATATCCAGATACTGTTATAAAATCCATAGTAGCGCCAAATGAGAAGTGATATGTTACCATGGAAACAGAAGAGAGATAAAAAAAAAATTTAAAGTTGTGAAAAGTTTAAAAAAAAAATGTTGGCTGTGAATAAGGGCTCAGGCAACAGCAGGGACTGAAGAGGAGTTACTACTACTGAATAAGATTACTATAGTTACAACTACAGCAAAATAATGACGATGATGATAATAATAATAATAATAAAGGGTGTGCTGACTTTAACTAAAGATTGACTGTTTTTGAGCGATCTCGCAAGATGCTTCAGATGTCATTCGGATGCTAAATAAAACAAAAAGCTCTACCACTGTGAATCTGGGACCCCATCTCATCAAATCCTGATCTATCACATAAGGCCATTTGTCTTAAATGAATTTAGGGTGAAGAACCATGATCAAGAGTACGACAGCAGGAGCTGGGATTCAAACCTGGATCCTTCTCTTGAAACTGGGAAGTTCTTACCACTATGCCACCTGCTGCTCATCATCATGATTCAACCAGCAGAATGAAAGGTCGGGGGTACCTGAGGCGGAAGAGGACTCACTCGGAGAGGAAGTCCGCATGGTAGTAGTAATCGGAGAGTTTGTCCAGGAAGGAGCGTGGTTCAAGAATGAACGTGGGCAGGACCACCTTGGACAGATCCATGCCGGGCCTGACCTGCTTCAGCAATGTCCAAATCAGGGACTTGTTTTCTTCAGAGACTGTCTCGGTCTGCGAGGCCTCGCCCACCTGCGGCACATACACACGTACACACGCAAACGTGGAGAACGGAATCACACGCAAAAATGCACTACTACTTCAGTACATTTTATGCTATATATTACTATGCTTACACTATCGGAGCCAATTCACCATAGACAAAGTTTATATGAAGAGTCAAACTGGACTCTCACAGTCATGTCACGGGCATTGAACTAGACGTTAAACAACACTATGACCCCCAGTACTCACCTCGCCCAACTCTTCGTGGGACTGCTCCGTGTACGGGGTCTCCCGCAGCACCTCGTTGGGGTCTGGCTCCACATAGGAGTCATCCTGGCGCTCTGACGTGTCACTGTCACTCTCCTCGCTCTTTTCCAGGCCGTCGTTATCCGATTCCTCACGCTCCTGTTCATTCTCCCGGTCAGACTTGTCCGAGTACAGATCCTGGTCTTTGAAGTGGTCGCCGTCATTGAAGCTGCGGGATTGGGGCAAAGCAAGAGACACTGATCACAGCTGGCGGCACACCTACGGTATAGCCTAATTATACAATCCCGTAGAATCTATATAAGGGTTTGTGTTAGGAACTTTAAACCAAAACATATGAAAAAATTGTCTATTAGAATAATGAGTATCCTTGACATTTTTGCTCATGGTGGTAATATTTAAAATGCTCTTATCATTATCTTGATCATTTTATTTAATTTCCTTAGAAATGTCAACAAGGTCCTGTTACAGTAATGAGAACCAATGATGCTGTATAGGCGACAGCAAAAACAATGATATTATTAAAGTAAAAAACATATCAGCTCATCTTGCCTTCATACCGATGAAGCATCATGGAAGAATCAAATTTTAAACCTTGTCTGAAACTGAGACAAAAACAAATAACGGTAATAAGAACCATGTGTCCGGACACTGTAATGTTAAAATTAAAATATTTTTATTCTTTATAGAGGAGAGAGATTTTTAATGCTATTTATGCATATTTTCATATTTCGAGCACTATTGCAACTTGGAGTTGATTTAAGATAATTTTAACTTGGATGGATTATGGCAATGTTTTTCCTTTATGAACATGTGATTGGTTCACATTGCGACTGCAATACTGAACAACAAAAACATGAGACATGTGCAATAGAGCTCATTTTATATATAGCCTATTCATCAGTCCGTGTTCAGACAGCTGGGGCCATAGCGCTGCAAACAGGTGGTCCTCGATTTATGACTGCAACTTGCAACTCCATTTAAATTCTATTATTTACTAGCAAGCAAAAAAGTGAATGTTCTGTTGGTGCAGAAAAGAAAAAGCAAAAGAAAAAGACTTATAAATGAAACCAAAAATAATACTGCAGCATGAAAATAAAAAACAGATACTGTACTGTATTTATATTATTATTGTATATTAGTATTATTTTAACACAAATAGTGTGTAATTAAAGAAAAAATATCAAAGCCCTGCTATATAACGTGGGGGGCACGGTGGTACAGTGGGTTTGGGCAGGTCCTGCTCTCTGGCACGTCTGGGGTTCAAGTCCCGCTTGGGGTGCCTTGTGATGGACTGGCATCCTGTCCTGGGTGTGTCCCTCCCCCTCTAGCCTTGCAACCTGTGTTGCCGGGCTAGGCTCTGGCTCGCCACGACCCTGCTTGGGACAAGCGGTTTCAGCCTGTGTGTGTGTTATTCAATGTAGCATTTGTGCATAGTGGGATTACATATCATTCATTACATTCAAATCCCCCTCTGGCTGTAGTCCCCTTGAGCAAGGTACTTGCCCTAAATTGCTCCAGTAAAAATTATCCAGCTGAGTAAATGGGTAAATAATTGTAAGTAGCTTAACATTGCTTTGGAGAAAAGTGTCAGCTAAATTAATTAATGTAAATGTTATATCCTTGTGGTTAATTTATATAAGGAATTTTCAACTTGCGACCAGGTCATCGGAATGGAACCCCATCATAAATTGAGGACCACTTGTATACTTGACCACTGGTAAGAACAATAAAAAAGATATATGAAAAGGGAACTAGGAATATTTTTTCCGTTAAGTTCCTCATTTAATGGTATGAAATACATCATCACAAAAAATATCCGATTCTCCGGCTCCGTAATGAAAGGCTTCAGAAAGCCGCAAAAGATCGGCTGTGAAAAGAAGCTGTAGAATTCCATCTTGGCAGATGTTTGATGTGAGACTTCGTCACAGAGCCAGCATTCCAGACCAGCTCTATTAGGAACCCCCGATGGGGGGGTAGGGACATTATTCAGGTCAGGGCCCATCCCGGGGAGCCTAGTTTGACCAGTTTTGCTGCGGAAAACCCTAGGATGCTGGAGGTGGGAGGTGAGAGGGCAGGCATACATACTGGAAGCCCTCGGGGCCCTGAAGGTTGTTGGCGCGCAGTAGGCTGTAGAAGTTCACATGGGAGTGCTCTGAACTGGAGCCCAGCTCCTCTTTGCCCTCCCGGATCATGGTTCGCTTTAGCAGGCCAGAGCACTTGAGAGCCAGCTCCAGAGCATCCATCCAGCACCGGCCTACGGAGAGAAAGAGTCCTCACTACCCAGCATGCACTGCGCTACGGCGTGCATCTGCAGTTAGTCAGTAATACCCCTCCCCGAAAAAGAGACACAGCAGTTAGTATGTGCTCTGATATTTTACTACAGTTTACCCAAACACTTGTGGTGTAACCCCTACAGAAGTCGTATCATTATTTATTCACCTGTTTGACTTTCATTTAAAGCCACTTACAAAGTGAGCTAAGGTACTTAAACTGTTTATACATTTATTCTGGTGGCTCTTTCTTTACTACAGGAATTCAGGGTAAGTACCTTGCTCAGGGGTACTACAGCAGTAGAGGGATTCGAGGAGAACAGAGGAAGGCAGTAGCTCTAACGACTATGCCACCTTCTGGCCCCATATGTACGGATGTGGAGAAATATCTTCGTCCATTAGGTTTGTTTTATAGGTTATAGCAGTGATTCTTACGTGTTTTGCTGTCATATTTCTGGCCGATGGTGGGAATCACTGTTCTGATTAGTGAATGAGTATTTCACATTTATTTTCACATTTGTGTTCCCTATCAGTCCTTTCTGCAGCTACGTGCGTACTATAACCTGTACAGAAAGTTTTATCACACAGACTGTGAGTTTATATATATATATATATATATATAAAAAACTCTGCATCTCTTGGGGAAATGCACTTCTGTTACGTGAGTTGCACATTGCTTTGAGAACAGAAACTGATTAACGGATGTAAATATAAATTAAAGATATAACTATGTTAGCAATCTGCCCACGAAGCCTAAAAGGAGCGTGTGATGCGGCGCTGAACATCTCTCACCATCAGACTCAGAGGCGGCACGGAAGATGAGGTGGCTGCTAGGTAATGGCTGGGTGATGGACCCCACGGCTTCACCTTTCGGACCCTGCAACGGGAGCGGCTTCACCGTTAACACAGACGGTAAGGGGGCGCTGGTGAGTAACATGCCAATACCAGGGTGACAGCAGGTGAGCGTGCAACGCTAACGCAGCCGAGCGTGACCGGCTGCCCCCCAGTGACAGCAGGACACCTTTAGGACTGGCATTGAGAAATTGAGGGACTTTATTTCTGGAGTGTCTAAATGAGATCCTACACTGCAAACACCTTGTGCATCAGGACACCGAGTAGTAGATGAGTCATCTAAACAGCAAAGCCTATTGCTGTCTCGTTTCGATATAAAAGCAACTCTCTGCCCTATTCAAAGGATGATTTATAGCTCAGGGCACAAAAGCACTGATGGTTTAATAGGAAGTTTCTTCCACATCCAGAAATGCAGCATAACAACTGAAGCAGAAGCAGACTATTTCTGTCATGGCGTGACAGGCCTGAGTAGCCGTTGAGGAAAAATTGGTCACTCTCATGTCAATGGACCATTTCCATGTGGAAACCTATTATTTATAGACTTTTCTGCTCTTTGATGATGGCGAGAAGCTGAAAGCATCTCCATAGTTTCCTGAACAGTAGCCAAGCCGGTGTCCTTTATGGAACGAAGGAGCTGGAAAAATTTTTGCGATAGCAGGTGGTCTTGCGGGTTCGAGAACGAGATTTACGGTCATGGAAGCTGGGATTCGGCAGCGGGGACCACACCTTGACAGCCCAAATAGACTGCTCCAGTGGGTGGAAGAGCTTGAAGCAGAAGCCGTCCTTCTTGGAGGGCCGCTCAATGAGCTCGCAAGCGTTCAGCAGCACTGTGCCCACCCACTGGCCGTTCTTATGGGTTTTGTAGATGAGAAGAACCCCTGGCTTCAGCACACACCACAGCTTGGTCCAGCTCTTCAAGGTGCCTCGGATCTGGGACACAAAGGGCCATGGGTTTAATTTCTGCTCTACAGCAGCTGTATAGGCTTTCGTGTGACACCAGCACTACATGTAGCACTTGAGAAGAACCCCACTGGGAAAACTGTCAAATAAAATAAAATCCTGCAGTTCAGTCAATGGCAGTTCAATCGAGAGGCTTTTGAATAATGAATAAAATTGCTGAAATAAATCAAAAAGGTGTTTGTGCTAATTGGCTGGAAAAAAAAGTGGATGGAATGTACTGAACAAGCTAGAAAAATGGCTATTTAGGGTTAGTTATAGTCAGCCTGGACAGTCCCGTCTAGCGATCACTGGGGTGAGACTGCTGACCTTGAGCCAGTCGGCTATGAGGATCACGGACGGGTCAGTGATGGTACTGAGCAGCTCTTTGGTGGCGCGCTTCTTCTCCTCACGGTAGTTCTTCTTCTGCACCTGAAGGGGGCAGCAAAAGCAGCGGATGAGCGGTTAGTGCAAAATAATGAGCTGAGCTGCAAAGCAGGTGGCGCAGTGATTCGAGATGCCACCTTACACTTGAAGGACAAAGGTTCAAACCTCACCTCCAGCTGTCGTACCCTTGTTCAAGGAACAGTGCTTATCCTGTATTAATACAGTAAAATTACCCAGCTGAATAAAAGGGTAAATCAGCATAAGGTGCTTTGGAGAAAAGCCTCAGCTAAATAAATAAATGTAATCAGGAACATGTACAATGTGCTTTTCGCATTTCTCCCGGAAGGTATTCTCAGCAGCTCAGTGAATTCTGAACATTTATACTGTCATTTTCTACAGTTTTTACAACCTTGGTGTTGTACAGAAACCTCCGTGATCAGGCCATCGATGTACCTTCAAAACATTGTAATTAGGGTGGGGGCTTTGGGTAGTGGGCACTGCTGTTGGTCAGGAACGAGCTGGGATGCTGCTCCTCTTCCTTGTCATGTCAGCAGTTTTAAGAAACCTCAGGAAACCCAGAGCTCGTCCTACAGCACAACTCAAGCGGTCAGCGATGATCATGTCACATGACCCGGCAGACTTGCCTTGAGGGACTCCTTCTTGGTGAGCTTGGTCCCGGGTGCCGGGACATCCTTGTCGGACCCGTTGTAGAGCCTGGTCTCAGACTGTAGAAAGAGAAGGAGTAAATGTCAGAACTACCGACAGCGTCGAGAAGGTCCATCACTGTGTTTTCCTGGGGCTCCACATCTCCTGCATACACAAGCGGAGTCCAGAAGGTAAAGGAAAACTAAAATTAACTCAATAGGAAGTGGAAATCTTTTAATGACCCTCACATATGAAACAGAACATATCAGGGTTGATGATATACGCCCTACATTTGAACATTCAGAACAAAAATAGTAGGCGGTTGGTGGTTCAAAACCCTGACACTTCAGTCTATACTTTTACTGCACCATCTTCAGCATGGACACAAAAAAGGCAGAACACACTAAAACAGCCATCCATCCATCGCCAACAACCGTTTGTCCTGAGCAGGGCAGCAGCGAGCTGGAGCTCCACCCAGCAACACAGGGTGGAGGGGCCACGCTCAGGACGGGACACCAGTGTGTCGCAAGGCACCCCAAGCAGGGCTCGAACCCCAGACCCGCCACACAGCGGATGCCGGCCAAACCCGCCGCACCCCCATGCCCCCCATACGCTGAAACGTAAATGTGTTATAAGAAATAATATTAATATAATGTCCTGCTTATACTATGTTTTACTCTCTTTCAGAGGATCCATCACCCAGTGCGTCCAGGTTGCTTTTGCAAGCCAAGGGCCTAAAGATTCAAGTAGAACAGAAGTGTCATTCCTACCTTGCTCTTGGAGATGGAGTGCGTGGAGTCTTCCCTTAGTGGCAGAATGTCGTCCCTAACCCTGTCAAAACCTGCACACAGAGACCCCGGGGGTTAGCTGCGCCACAGCTGCTGTCAATCAAAGTGACTTCGACATGCGTTTCCATCCTGCTGCTTCTCCAGCGACTGCTGTGAGCCCCAGGTTGCGACCCGGCTGACCTCCAGGGGATCATCTCCTCGCAGCAGACCATAATTAATAAGGAGAATCGCTCCATTCACTCACCACCGGAGGGGAAACACTGCGGAATTGGCCTTTTACTGGTGAACTGGCCGTTTAGACCACTTTAAAATTTATTGTAAGTAGTGTATCAAGCAGCGTAAGTCACCACGGTGAATAAGGTGTGTGGGCTGATAACACTACATAGAGTTCATTGGAAGTCGCTTTGGAGAAAAGTGTCTGTTAGATAAATAAATATAATGTACATATGAGGTTACACTTTCAGCATCAACACGTGAAGTAGTACTTTGAGATGCTGTCTTGCACAAAAAGGAGCCGGGTTCGAAACCTACCTCTGGCTATAATACCCTTGAAGGTATTTCCCTGAATAGACACTGTAAATTATCCAGGTTTATAAATATGTAAATTGCTGGAGACAAGTGTGAGCTAAATGAAAAAATGCAATATGCTGTCTCCCGCAAGCAGACAGTGTCTTTCGGCAGCCAGGATTGGCACTGAAGACCACAAAGGAAATTAGATGCAACATGTTCCGTGACCCCGGGAATGTTTACAACATCCACAGCCACGGAGGATGACCAGACAGAGGAAACACACCAGAGTCTAGACCACTGGACACTTCAGAACACAATGTTAGTTTTTCTGGAAAATCCTCCAATGAATTCCACAAACATCTGGATGATGTGATCAGCCATCTAACTAAGGAAACTGTGAAATGTCATTCATAAATAACAGTTTGTGTATCGATCAACCAATCAACAAATCAATCAAAGCATCAATCAAATCGAACACGCCACCAAATCAGCCTGTATGTTAATACCTCTATAATGTTTATATGAATACACAAAACGCATTCATGTATTTCACAAAATTTCAGGTTTTCAAAAGCATGCATGGTTTTTGTTGCATTCAATTTTGTCAGAAACCGTAAGGCAGCAGGATTCGTCATTAATCAATTAATCGATCGATCGAGCGATCTACAGCCCAAAAACAGGAAATCATTAAAGCTTCTGAAAAGGGGCCCTCAAAGGAACCAGCTTTGAATCTCACCCTCAGCTGTACCTTTCATCAAGGTACTTGTCTTGAACTGACACGGTAAAATCACCCAGCTGCACGAATGGGTAAATGACGGTAAACAGCTGAAAACTGAAAAACTCTGGAGAGAAATGCTGCATAAATATATAAACATTTTTCGCACACAATGGGAAGAGTGCAGAGTTTGGCAGCTCCAGTGTTCTGAAACCCACTCACCATTCTTTGTGATAAGGTGTGTGTGTGTGTGTGTGTGTGTGTGTGTATTAATTTAGACATCCTGATAGAACTGGAACCCAAACCATAAGCTGCTCGGTTCTGCTTGTGCGCTCCTTGCTGCACAGCTCACACACGCATGACACCTGTATCCTCAGAAATGTGAAAAATTACTAAAGCACATGACCTCATTATCCTGTTTCACTTCAGATAAAGGGCTAAATTTCCTCTAAGATGCATGATTTGAGTACTCGGCAATAAATAACAACTCCAAATGTTAATGCTGTTTCTGTATTCAGTATAAAATTCAACGTAGAGTCTTTCAGAATGCTTAACCTGCATAATGAAATCATCATATTTTTTCTACAGAAGGTATGTTGGCTCTAACACAGACTAAATTTTTAATGGTAACAAAAAAAACAAAAAAAAAAAAACTATTCTCATTTGCTTTTCGAAGGGGGAAAAAAAAAAAACACACGTTGGTTTGTCGCCCCTTTAATGTCACAGGGAATGAAATACACACACACACACACACACACATTGTCTGAACCACTTGTCCCATATGGGGTCGCAGGGAGCCGGAGCCTAACCCGGCAACTCAGGGCGTAAGGCTGGAGGGGGAGAGGACACCCAGGACGGGACGCCAGTCCGTCACACATATTACCAAAAATGCACCATACTATATTAGGAGGCCTATTGTCCAGACAATCACCACATTTGTGAGCAATATGCATATGTACGCTGCATGTATATGTATGTCAGAAGTGCTATGAACAGGCAGATTTTAGATACTGGTTTCCAGCCCACACTTTAAATGGCATTAATTATATTTAAGTACATTTAGATAACATTTATCCACCGATCCGAATTACTTTTCGCCCGAAACACTTGTGTATAACAGGTTTGCCTATGTGTTTCAATAGTAATATTATATTTATCTCAATCAAGGGCTGTTTTTGCTGAGACTGTCAATTGAAAGGAAGTATATGGGTTTTTTTATGATGGAAGAAGCACACTATTTTCATGGTTTACAGAGTGGAAGCCATAGTAGGTTTACCTATGAGATTCTCATCTGTTTTTTTTTTTTTTTTTTTTTCCTTTTCCCAAAACAGACCCAAACCGTGGTGCATCAACAGGTGCTCTCAGATCACTCCAAACCCTTCGGGCCACATGGGGAGTACGGAGAGTTTCGGCCTTAATGACACTCCATGATGGCCCCGCAATCAGGAGGAGTCTCAACAATGCTTAATGCAGGAGCTCTTGAAGGTCCTTCTGGAGCTGATTACAATAGAACCAACATACATGAGGTACTTCTGCCCGTCTGGGCTATTCAGAGCCTCCCAGCGATGATTAGGAAGCTTTGCTCTCTGTACACTGAAGTGCACCGCATTCATACAACAGGAACATCTGAACAAACAACGCATTTCACTCCTGCGACGGTCACGCCATCGTATATAATCGACTCAACGTCGAAAAATATGGAACAATGAACATTGGGGACACGGGATCGAGACAAGAGGACATTTTATTGGCCAGGTACATTTGCAGATACATCGAATTAAATGGTCTGGATTCTCATTCAGGCACATTTAACAAAACAGGGCAATATTAACATAATACAGCATGTATGCCATTCCGTAATGCTTGAAATAACATAATGTTTAAAGAAGATACAAGTCATTCTATACAAACAGTACTTACTGTAATTTGAACATAGATGTGGAAATAGCTGAGGGATTTAATATAAATAGTGAATTACACAGTGACAGTAATAAATAGATTACTTTAGGGTATAAACTATGTTACTAGGGCAAGGTCTTAACAGTAGTCTGTTAGCTTATGAGATGGATGTCAACAGCAGAATGTTAATATCCATTTAAGCGCAGTATGGATTATAATGTGCACTTCATTATAATGGAGGGGACACAAAGTCAGTGATTACCATAGTAGCACCAAATCCTTAGAACAAAATCTAAACACTGCATGAAGCAGAAGGACTTCACCGTATAAGTGATGTTTCATAAAGCGAGAGTGAAAACACATACGTCATCTGAAACCACTTGTCTCACACAGGGTTGTGGGGAGCCGGAGCCTAACCCAGCAACGGAGGGCAAAGGGGACACACCCAGGACAGGATGCCAGTCCATCGCAAGGCACCCCACGCGGGACTTGAACCCCAGACCCACCACAGAGCAAGACCTGGTTCAACCTACTGCGCCACCGCACCCCTCTCCCAGCATGAATAATATATTTTAAACATACAACAGCTCCCAGAAAGTGAGGTGACCATCAGGAATGATCTGTAGTTGGTCAATTTTCCCACGCTCCATTAACAACTAGGTAGAGAGCGGAGTAATGAAAAAGACAGGAGAGTGACAAGGACCCCGAGAACAGTACAGCTAGAGTATCGGCCTCACCCGCTCCCCTTCGATGAAGGTGGCCTCTGATATGTGAGCAGAATGAGAGGAAATCAGGCTTAGTGACATCAGCGAGTGGTGAGATGCTGAGCACACACCTTTCTTTAAGAGGATATCCTCCCTGAAGAACAACGCCAGTGAGAGCCAGTGACAATGGAAGTCCTATGTGGCACGGCCATCCATCACCTAATACAGTTAACTTGATCCAGGAAATCACTGTCGAGCAAATTCCCACTGTTAGAGTATCAAATTACCACTATTTTTCTTGGAAAAAATGGATAAAAAAAAAAATCAACCACCATTAGAAAGTAAAGGGGGGCGCGGTGGTGCAGTGAGTTGGACCAGGTCCTGCTCTCTGGTGGGTCTGGGGTTCGAGTCCTGCTTGGGGTGCCTTGTGATGGACTGGTGTCCTGTCCTGGGTGTGTCCCCTCCCCCTCCAGCCTTATGCCCTGTGTTGCTGGGTTAGGCTCTGGTTCCCTGCAACCCTGTATGGGACAAGTAGTTCAGCCAATGTGTGTGTGTCTGCATTAGAAATGAACCAAAACAGTATTTCTTATTCATGACAACACAAATATATTTTAAGTTCAAAATGTAAAGTACTTAAAGCAAAAATTTCTCTGCTGTATAAACGGGTATATCACTATAAGTAGGTTAACATAAGTAATTTTGGAGAAAAGCATCAGTTATATGATTTAACAATAATTAATTATTCCAGTTGTGATACAAGGGCTGTGATTGGCTGAGATTGATAGTAAGTCTACAGGTGGTTTTATCATGGCAGAAGCACAGCGTCCGTATACTTCCCCAAGTGGAAGACATAGTAGGAAGTGAATAAACTACCTACTGTGAAATTAAACTTAAGCACAAGTGCCGCTGTACTGAATTATAAGTCCACCGCACGAAAAAAGGGTATCTATTTTCATAAGCTCCTGCAGCAGCTTTTTTCTTCCTATGAGACCATGTATTCTGAGGACTGAATGTACTTTCTTAGTGCCACTAACCAGCAAAGGAACATGATAACTTGTCCATACCTTATTAGCATAATAGAAAGTATGAGGAAGAGCATACAAACGAGGTCACATAACTCATCTCAAAATCCACCTCAGGTGTGAAGAAAGTTCAGCTGAACACTGCGAACCACACTATGGGTTAGTATAATGTTCGGGGAATATTAGGAGTATCTCATGTGAAGCATCATGGGCATGGTGCAAGGTGTAGCCTCCTTTAGACACAGAAAGCTAGGATGGTGGTGCCAAGACAAGGACCCTGAAATAAATTGAGATGCATCCGGTGTTGTAGAATAATTGCTTTCATTGGCGCTGTGATGTGATGGAGTCATTTCCTGATGGCCTTATCGTGTTTCACCAATCAGAACAATCACCCCGGAGACAGCTGCCCACCTCATGGTGTCATAAGAACCCTCACTCTCTCTCACACACACACACACACACACACACACACACACACACACACACCAATGGCTGGTGGGCTACATTACCCCTAGAAGGAGAAGCAGTAAGTGCAGGTGTCAAGAAGCCATCCTCTTGCTTTGCGCCCAAAGGTTATTTAAATCCCCCGTTGGCTTATCCGTCGAGTCAGAGCCCACGTTTGAGAGTTCCGGCAGCGCTTGCCATCCCACCCACCACGCTAGCCAGGTGCCAAGCCTCACCACACCATGGTGTCAGTGTAAACGCTACATTGCGGAGATCGATCAGGCATGCCATGAACTCAACGGTCGTGCATTTATAGTCAAGTCGTATCGACGCGGGGTCATGCTGTTGGACAACATCATTCCTCATATTCGGCAACTGGGCAGTTGAGTAAAGTCACCCCATAGCTAATACAGTCATTCTGCGTTCAATACTGGTTTATTAACATTCCGCATATGACTGTTTACGGAACGAAAACGCGACTGACACCAAACCATCGTAAGCTCAAGGACTAATCCACGCCAAGAAAATATAAATAAGACCGATGTCATTCGTTATGAAATGCGCGCCTCTGTTTACATTGCACAAATAAAATGTGTAAAAAATTAAACGCACGTGCACACTTGCTGTGTTTGTGTTAATGATAAAGCGCCTAAGAGCGCGGTGTTCCGGAGACAGGTTCCTGAAGGGATGAATGAAATTCCCTGCCAAAACACGATGCGCTGATCCACATATTGAGTTCAAATTTAAATGCCAGGCATGAATTATATATTCATTTTCATTAAATATTCGCATTTGTAATATGGAGCCCGCTGCCAATACAGGATACGGACCTTGTGCTTTCCCTAGACCGACTGCTTGACAAAAAAAAGTTCTCGCAAGTTCAAGACAATTCAAGTCATTTTTATAGAGCGTTCTTCCCACGCAGTGACGCAGAGCGCTTGAACACAGGCATAGAGCAAAGAAACAAATACATCAGACGAGGAAACAAGCTATAGAACAGGAATGATTGATTATCAATGCTTTTATAAAACTATAAGTATGCCTACTGTCCACGGAGGAAAAGAACAAAAAACTCCCAACTAAAAGTTAAGGGAGAAAAAAATCCTCTGGGGGTCCAGGTGCCAGTGGCTGCCCACCCCTCCTGGGCATTCTAGATTTAATAAGACTTCGAAGCCAGTCCACAAGTAATAATGGCATTGTTGCTGTACGGTAGCTTGATTTCCCAGTTCAAATTTCAAAGTTCAAAAAAACAATTGCAGAAAATTATATTTGCCATGTTTGCCAGGTTAGAGCGACTGCCTTTGGATCCAAAGGTTGCAGGTTTGAGCCTCACCTCCAGCTGTAGGACCCTTGAGCAAGGTACTTACTCTGAATTACTCCAGTAAAATTACCCAGCTGTGTAAATAATTGTAACCTTAACATTATAAGTTGCTTTGGAGAAAAGCGTCAGCTAAATGTAATGTAAATGGAAAACTATAAGCTTGTCTAACGATTTAGAAAAAGCATGGTAATCTATGGAAGAACCAAAGGGGGAAATATTTCATTGTTCCTGGTGTATGAACTAAATATAAGCAATAACCTTGAAATGTTATCAGAGCAATGTCAGATTTTAACCTGCCGCAGGAGAGCAAATGAAGACGGTTAAAGTGGGAGCACAGGTGAGAAGAGTTAAAGGCGGCAATGGAATAGATTTCTTTACAAAAAAAAAAAAAAGAAAAAACTGCCGCCCTGACAAAAAAATGACCAGCACATCTGCAGCGCTCTGTTGCTCAGCAGCCTGCGGTTCGAGGGCTCTGGAGGCGGACCTTTCTCTACAGGTCATAACTCGGATGCTCAGATGAGAGTCACCTCACAAATCAGTTAACCCCGCGTTCAGGATGGCAGGCGGACCTTAGAGAAACAAGGCAAATGAGGTACCTCCAGGAAGCTGCGGGACAAGAGGAGGAGGAGGCTTCTGGTTACCCACCTGGCAAGATGGGCGCCAGCTCGTTGTACCCTCCGAAAGAGGCGTTGCGGATGAGTCTGCGGCCATCGGGCCGGGGAGGCAGAGCACCGGAGGCCCCCCCGCACATGGAGAAGCGGCGACGGCTCAGGATGCCCTCCTCTCTCATCATAGGGCCGGTGAGGCCCCTGGGGGGAGCGGGCCGGGGCGCGACACAGGGTCGTAAGCCGCGAGCACTCAGAAGAGTCAGGCGTGCTGGGGTGGGCAGGTGTGTGTTTGTTCCGTCCCGTAGGGCTCGATGTCTCCTGACAGTCCACCAGCACACTGTCATCTCCCTCCCTCCTTCCCTCCCTCCCTCCCTCTCTACATCGCTTCTGCTGTGAGAGGCCGCCGGATCCTCTGAGGGGCAATTGGAGGGAAGCCTCCGCCTCCTGCCCCTCCCCCATTCCTCCCTACACCCAGGGAAGGTGCACAATCACATCCTCTCTCTCTCTCTCTCTCTGCTCTGTTCCTCATATCATTCGGTCTACGTTCATGCCCCGTGTCTCAATCCCACAAGAGGAGCGCTCCACAATGTGCACCCGTCTCATCAACACACACACACACACACACACACACAGCCTGGTGTAACACTCCTGCCAAGGTCCCCAATACGACTGAATTCTCATCTCCCTCACAGACCCTCAGTACACAGTTTGTAAACAGGCCACCTTTCCTATCATGGGTTCCTCTAAGGCCTGGATAATAAGACTGCCAGACCCTTACACCTGAATACACCTCTGCACACTCAGGACATTTGTGGCTCCAGGGAGAGGACTCAAATCTGATTAACGCACGCATGCTGTCCAGGAAAGTGTCCGCAGTGCCGCCCAAACGCCCATATTTCAGTAACAGCACAGGGTAGGCCGTCTGTTCGCTTACTCACTAACTGCTTGCTCAAGTCAGAGTCATGGTGGTAGGGAGCATATTTGGAAGTAAACGGGAGAAGGCCATGTCGAGTTCACCCTGGATGGGAGTCCCCTCAACTAGAAGTGTCGAAGGCCCAAAAATGGTAAGAGCCATCTGTTGACACACCTGGTAACGTTCGAGGGTGACTTCGGCTGTCTGTGAACCTCTTCAGAACTTCAGCAGGTTTGGAATTCACAACACTGGTGGATATATAGGAATCAGAGAATGGGGCCACCACAGTCATGGGTCCCGTAACGCTCTGGGTAGGGTCTTCAACAGTCACCGAGTGGACATGTGGCAGGTGCTTCTCAGGTCTCACTTCTATGAGAAACACTAATGTGTACGATGACTCATTCGTTAAGTTCTCTAAAGCGTTTTGATGATTTTAGGGTGTGCTTGCTGCACGCTGAAAAGGGCTCAAACAATCGTAACGGGCTGCAGTCCTGTCACTGGTCATTTTTCTCTTGATTGCGGTTTATAAAGAAATTGACAACGACCTGTTGCGCTTTGCTGTATCAACTCTTTCTCAAGGTCCTTCGACTCGCTTCCGACGTCAGTCTGAGTTTTGGGCAAAGAGGGCAGCCACATTTGTCTCTACGGTAACCACTTCTGCTTTGGGTTGCCTGGCAACCTCAGCAATTTCACGGATTAAACAGATGGCCCCGAGAAATGGTCCGGACTCATCAAGTCTAATTTTATAGCACAGATTATTAAAACACTGCCGCACATCCAATTTATTCCTACTTCTAATGGATCTGCATGGCCATGACAGGGACATTTATCACACAGGTTTGCTTGGACAGTGAATTGCATCGCAACTGAAACTAAAAAAAAATCTGTGGTATAAATTTAAACCATAACATTCTATTACCGAAAACTTGTGTTAATCAGATTGCACACACACACACACACAGAGTCTGAAACCACTTGTCCTGAGCAGAGTTACAGCAAGCCAGAGCCTAACCTGGCAACACAGGGCGCAAGGTGGACACACCCCGGATGGGACGCCAGTCCACCGCAAGGCACTCCAAGCAGCACTCGAACCCCAGGCCCACCGGAGAGCAAGCCCTGGCCAAAGCCACTGCACCACCACACCGCCTTTAATCAGATTGCTTTCAACAATATTTATTGATTCAGATATTGAACATTCATTCATGCAATAATTTACTGATTTATAGCTTCTCAATACTGAAGTAGCTTTGGCCAAAGGGAGTCAAACTCAGCACAAAGAGGGCCATTTGGTAAACTGGTTTTTGCCAAAAACCATTTACATCCTTGAAGTGGTATACATTTTACATTGACTATTAATTGCCCAAGGGGCATGATGGCCACAGTGGTGCAGTGGGTTGGACTGGGTACTGCTCTCCAGTAGGTCTGGGGTTCGAGTCCCGCTTGGGTCGCCTTGCGACAGCCTAGCGTCCCATCCTGGGTGTGTCCCCTCCCCCTCCAGCCTTACGCCCTGTGTTGCCGGGTTAGGTTCCGGTTCTCCACGACCCTGTATGGGACAAGCAATTCAGAAAATGTGTGTGTGTGTGTGTGTATTAATTGTCCAGTTCCATATTCTCCAATTAAGTACAGTGTTTGAGGGAAAGAAAAAGAAAAATCAGCATTCATACCAGCAATTCGTATGCTGACATTGCTGATTTAGGTCATATAGTTTATTTGTAACACCAAAAAATTAAAAGACATGCATTTCATTAGTAAACACACTAAATTTATCTCCACATATATTTGAAACTTTTCATTTTTAAGTTGACTGTACCCATTAACACAATGTGATATTTTACCGTTCCAATTCTGTTGAGGTACCTTGCATAAGGGTACTACAGCCGTGACCCTTGTGCTATACCACTACGTTACCAGTGACACAGACAAAGCTCCATCGATACTCAAGGATACGTGTTAATGAAAGTCATCACCTGAAATCTTGCCTTTTCAGAGATGCGCCACGTGAAGGCGTGGGAAGCGATAAGCCTCTCTTCCGGGATTACGGGTTGAGCCACTCCCGCGTGCGGCATGGAATCGGCCTGGCTTCGTCTCCGGGATAAAGACGGCTATCGCTTCCAGCATCAAGTAAGGCTACTCCAACGGGGCTGCGGCAGCGGAGCACGAACAGACTCGTGATTTATTTACGGGAACAGGGGACAGTGGTGTAGTGTGCAGGGACTGAGCCGGGGGACCTGTTGAGGTAAGTCGGTATTAACCCAATGGTGCGTGGCACGCTGTATGAGGAAGGAGGAGCTCAGGGACAGAGCATCATCCTTTCTGAGTTCTGTGGTGCTGTAGAGGAACCAGGCTGTTTGAGATGATATAAAACTCATTTCCTGTTATCCAGACAAACGTGCAATCATCCCCCCGGACCGTGAATCTTGGACCCGGAGAAGAAGGGCCAGTTGTAAAGCTCAATGCACTGGGATTGCAAGCGAGCTTCCGTGAAAGGGATGAACCCGCTTGCGTGAATTGGCTAGGAATGAGCTTGGCAGATGCGTGCCCTCCCCAGCCTGCAGCCTTCCAGCAAGCAAGCTGTGCCGGAAACTGATCGACGCGCAGTTTTATTCCCTGCGCTGCCTTCCAGGTGAAAGGTAGGAGTTCCGAGCAGGAGCTGCAGATATCCGGATATTTACTAACTATTACTAAAAATGTCCAATGACGATAGATTTTATTCTTTTTTTTTTTTAATCAAACAGGAGCAGGTTGCTTTTTATTAGGGTTAGACTTAGGGTTACCCCCTTTTTTGCATGAGACGCAGCATGAGTCTAAAGAACCAGTTTCAAATAACCCAATGATGACCGTTATCATCACTGCTGTTATTACCCTATTTAGCCGAAGCCTTTGTCCAAGACGACTTACAAAGTCGGGCTCATACAATACGTAAGCGTTTAAAGAGGGTACGGAATAACAATCAGACGGAGACAATGCAGGATGACGAGGGCCCTCGACAACTCTACATCAAGAAGCGTGCAGCATTCAGCGCTACCGCATCTTCGACTTTTCTACCAGATGGCGAGAGGTAAAAATTCATGCCATACAGTATTGAATGTGCTATACAAGCATGTCGGGTGCGAAGTCTTGGGGAAGGAGACCAGCAAAGTCCAAACCACACGTGACACTACAACCCAAGAACTGACACGGATCATGGCAAATAGGTCAAAGACCTTTGACATAAAGAGGGCAGGCAGACGCAATCCATCTACCTTTCCGGAGACTTAACTAATTGTTTGGGAGCTTAACTGTGAGCAAGCGATCCCATTTGAGTGATTAATGCAGCAGGTAGGTGGGGGTTCAACCCTGCTACCGTGTACGGTAAATCCACGCTGTATTTCACAGTTATTACAGCACTGAGAAACATCGACTCGCTATTTTACACACAAGGAGCCGTGAAGTCACTTGGTGCATCTCGGCATGAAATAAACAAGACATGCGATGATGACAGGGGAACATCCTCCCCATTTGATCCCCACCGAAGTAAGAGAGGAGCATAGCGGCCTAAAAGGAGTCCTAAAATGGGAAAAATGTCCTCGATCTGCCCCTGTAACCACACAGCGAGAGCAAAGGCAAAACCATGGGGAAAGGTCAAAGGTCAACACTGCAGATTCTGCGTTGGAACATATTTAGTTTTTAAAGTTACTACATTATTTTTTGTTACTCATTGTATCATGATTTACACAGTCTTCACTTTTCCTTTATTATTTTATTTACTATATAGTATTCTCCTGTGTCTTACTTTTACTTGTATAGCTTCATGTACTTTTCTTTGTCTTCTGCAGAAATTTCTAGAAGCAGGGACCTCTGGCAAATTCCTTTTGCTTGGAATATGCTGTAAATACCCCTGGATGGATGGTCCAGGTACCTGATAAGGGGGTCACGGGGCTACAAAACATGGCGAAAAGACTGCGGTGGGCCATCGGCCGTTTGCACTGGGGTAACGTCTGAGACGAATCTGCAGAACTGTAATAAACCATCATTTTCGAGCTTGTTTGCGCTTCAATTCCGAGTCTGATTCACCATCCTTACATCATCCAGAGCATGACTTGTATACCTGAGAAAACATTTCATTTCCCAACAAATTATTGTGGCACTAGCAGCAGCACATTAATCAAAGTTGGGCAGAAGTTGAGTAATAATTCACACCCTGAATCCATTAATTCAGTTAATGAATTATTCATGCTTTGTTCTCTAGTTCGCCATTTTCACATTAGGAAGACTTCAGATCTCAGTCAAGTCCGACATTTTGAGACATACTGTCCCTTTGTTTCTGAGCGAGACTTTCAAGAGGGACAAGGCATCATCTGACTCTAATCTTGATCTGGACTGATGGGCGTCTCAGAACCTGCAACCTGAGGATGTTGCCATCGTAACCAGGGAACTGCAGGTGCCTTTAGTTCACATCTTGGAGAGCTTACATTCTTATCTCGAGCAGGCCTCCAAGAGCGGTCTGGGTAAACGGGCGTGGGCTGGCGTGTTTCTCTGCATCTACGGCTTCCGTGACATTTGTGAGCGAAACTTTAGAAGAGCAGAAAAAAATGTACAGTTGAACACGAACGTCTGCTTTGCCTTTTAGTACCTACTGAATGGTTAAGACAAGAATCGAAGGCCACATGGGTGAACCTCCAATGAACTGATGAAAAAGACCCATGTCCAATAACAACCTTCCAGAAGCAGCAGACTAATGCAAAGGTGGTTTCTAAACACTATACAATAAAATGGCCTCAAATGCCCATTCTTTCGTAATGCGATTTCAACCCAGCAACTGCAGGCTTAGCATTCGGTCAAAGAGACTATCCAGCAACACCTCAAACACACGGATTCTCCAACACTCCCCCCCTTACGGTGTAAAGACCACAGAATTTGTATGAGCATTTCCATGAAATGACTACAGCTTTAACTCCACAGGCAATGCATTGTGGGATAAAATGCATGGTTTTATCAGTACCATCATTACCTTCATTATTATCTCCATTGTCATTAGCATTCTGTCCTTAGTGCCGAATCTTTCTACAAGACAAAACCCACTCATGGTTTACCACTAGAGGACCAGGATTCTAAAAACAGAGATGGAACCGTTCAACGCAAGAGATTACCAAACCACTACCGCTCATGATGCTACTCCCAAGAATTTGAGTCCAACCAATTTGAGTCTCCTGTATTCAAACCTCGTTGGTAAGGTCTTGAGATGAACAGGCCCATCTCTGTCTCGAGTGACCCAACTAAAGCCCACATCTTAACCCAGAAGTTCCGAAGGACTGTACTTGCCTTCAGTGCAACTAACCACAGTCCAACTGCAGTCCTCCCACAGGCTGGACTTTCTTTCCAAACCACTCAAGTCTGAGTCCTCTCCCTCCAGCTCTGCTCTGGTCAGCCTTCAGATGTCCAAGCACAGCCCAAAACCCCTGAGATATCCATGAGAGCCCCCCACGTGGCCATTTTCCTAGAATCAGGTGGCTACAGAGAGTAACCGTCCTTAAGCTTTCCTCACGTCAGGTGTTGCTCCGAACCAGGGCATCTCATTGGTTGATAACATCACAGGAAGCAAGCCAGCTCACTTCTGATTGGCTGAGACTCAAATCCTGTCATTTTAACCCTCCCTAATGGGGGTAAACGCCAAAAACAGGCTCTTAATCCATGCTCATCGACCCCATCTGTTCCATAATAAGCCTGAGAAGATTCTAGCACTTAAACCACACCTGCTCCAAAAGATAATTTTTGACTGTTGTGGCCTGACTTCACAGTCACACATAACCAAAGTTATGAATTAAAGGTGTCGGCTTTACAGACACGGTGGGAGGTAAATGACAATGAGCACATTCTGTCATCATACACGTACCCCCAGCACCATAAGAGTTACAAAATACCCCCCATGCTTCACAAGATTACAGGCCTCGGTGTGTTTCTACATCTGTAAAAGGGAACAAGTTCAGTCCTAAAAAGATCTAAATGATCAAATCACTGTCTTTTCATTCTCTCCATAAATAACAGATACAATCTCATTTAGTCTGCTTCTGGCACCGTGAGCAATAAGCGCTCATATTTTGAGCTCGACACACTTATGCACTCAAAGCGGTAGAGTATTTCAAGATCCTGCCTGTAAGGAGGGCGGTCAAAGATGGGCTCCAGCAGTAAGACAGTGTCTCAAAGACAGCGGTGCACTTGGAGCACTTAGCCTTCGTCCAAATATGCGGGAATACCGAGGGCTTTTCGTCACATTTTTAAACATTTTACACACAGACACACAAAGTCTTAGAGCGGATGTTTTGCGTTAGGGCTGAGCTGAATGTAGCAAAACACACACACACACACAATACTGCAAATAACCTAAGTACTAAATTATAATGCTGAGAGAACACATGTTATAACAATACAATTAAATCACACACCCAAGTCTCTGAACCATTTATTTGGGAAAAAATAATTCATTGGGAAGATCTATGAACACCGCTGTCAGAATGATGGACCTTTTAATGAGGCAATGCTTTGCCGACTTATATTTGATGCAACGTTCTGCAAACCTTCTCTTGTTGACCTAAAAGTCTGAATAAATAAGTAAATTAATAAAATTCTGAATGCATTGCCAGTGTGATTTCACTTTTACCCCTCTGAACCCTCTTTGAAAGGTTGAACTGCAGCTCTTGTGATCCATTAAAGGCATTAGTGTCTGTTGGAATAGACTGGAACTATGAGGGCCAATTGTAGGACAGCTCTGTCCTGTTTCTTCACTTAAAAGGTCCAAGAGCATAACTTTGGTTTGAGCTCCTCGGTCACTGACTTACAGAAATCAATTAATGTGACTCAAGTCAGTAAACATTCCTGTTATTACTACGGGTAGCTCAGTGGGTAGCGCTGGTGCCTCACAGCACCTCGGCTGTATGTTTGGATGTGGCTTTGAAGGTGACTCGGTCTGCGTGGGATTCGTATCATCTCCCTGTGTTTGTGCGAGTTTCCTCCAGATGCTCTGGTTACCTCCCACAGTCCAAACAGGTGTTTCAGGTCAATAGGTGATTAAAACACCCTTAGTGTGAGTATGTGTGAGAGTGTGTTTATGTGTGCATGAAAGAGTGAATGAGTATGTATGATTGCTAGTGGATAGATCGGTAAATGATTATTATGGTGTATCTAGCACTATAAATAATGTGACAAAGGTGTCAGCTAAATACTTGTTAAAAACCACTGTATGTCACTTTGGAAGGCACCAGCAAAGAGATTGAGCAAGATTCCAAAAAAAGGTCTTCTGGCCTTGTTATTGGGTTGAAATCAGAGGATTAAGATGACAACACTACAGAGGTGCACACCAAAGGCTCTCTCTGTCACCCTCCTAACTGGTCTTGTCGGTCATGACAGCTGGAGTTACCCATAGCTCCACAGTGGTTCAGCACAGACCTAGGGAGGCTGGTCCAGACTTTAAAAGATGCAGAAGAAAGGGCTGGCAAAGTTCAGGACAAAGCTCCAGAGGGCTGCTTTGCTACATTACTTCTACATTTATTTATTTAGCTGATGCTTTTTTCCAAAGCAACTTACAGTGTTGAGGTACTTATAATTATTTACCCATTTATAGAGCTGGGTAATTTTACTGGAGCAAACTGGGATAAGTACCTTGCTCAAGGGTACTACAGCCAGAGGTGGGAACTGAACCTGCGACCTTTTGGGTCCAAAGGCAGTAGCTCTAACCACTACACTGCTGACATAATATTTCAAAACAATTTTATTTTGTTTTTTTTTTGTACTGTGCGTTGGCTCCCTCTCCTGGTGTGAAAGGGGACTACAAAAAAAAATTGTAAGCACTCATATATCACTACATTGTCATCACTGCCATCCACCATCCATACATACATCAGTTAGCAATACCTGCAATGTCCAATGCAGGGTCACCTTGGTCAGGAGTCAGGAAATAGAAGATGTGAGTGTCACATCCTGGACAAGATACCAGTGTGTAGCAGGGCAATCAAACACACTCATTCAGTCTCACACACACACACACACACACACACACTCTAAAGGAAGGAAGTTTAAACTCACCAATTCCCCTGACACACATGTTGGAGGAAACCCACACAAACTCCACACAGAGCGAGCCGGCTATGAACCCCAGGACCTGCGCGTCACCAGCTCTACCCGCTGTGTCACTGTGCGTCTCTATTGTTAGTAGTCACTTAGCAGCTGTTTTTATACAAAGTGACCTGCATTATTTCAGCGATTTATACAGCTGGATATTTCAATGCAGCCGGATATTTTAATGCAGCCAATACGGTTCAATACTTCACCAACTATTACCACAACGGGAATGGGGCTTGAAGATCCAAAACAGAAGTGTCCTGCATAGCAATACATGGTATTTTACAATGAAAATTCATCATTACCAAATTACGAATAATTCAAAACCCAACGGAACGGCACTGAGGTTTCCACATAAAATGAGGACAGAGATTGTTGTATAATTATGGAACAAACCTGCTCTAAATTCCAAAAAACATCTTTGTGAGCGAGTTCACGTGAACCGCAAAGCCCTTCTAGAGGGATGTGTTTGCGAGCCACTGCAGGGATTCTTACCGAAGCCGTGGCCGACCCCTGGGCTGAGACTCGGGCTAGCGAGGACATCTCTACCCGGAACCTGCAGGCTGTCCTTCCCCTGTCGCTGGCTCATCCTCCCCGCGGTCAAAGGCTGAGCATCTTCACTGGGCATTAAGGCAGCTGCAGTGGGGAGCGAAAGGGTAACATTATTAAGTGGTTTATTAGTCAAGTCAATTTATCAACAGACGATTTTAACAAGGAGGGTTGACTCGGTCCTGAGAGCCAGGTTGGACTCGTTTGAGGAAATGGTACAGAGAAGGACTCTTGCGCAAATTCCTCTGCATCATGGACAATGAAGCACATCAAGCAACAAACTGGTCCAGTTGTGCCGTTACAAAGGGCCCCCTGAGGTCATTCCTGCCAACAGCCATCGGGATCTATAATGAACTGGGGTTGTGCTGACTTGGTTTTGCCCCAGTGGTCACTTCTGGAGCCGGAGTACTACCTAGCTGACCAACTGTTACAACCCTGACCTACATGACCAGCTATCGTGCTCATCCAGTTATCGCATTTTATTTTGTGCAATTAGTGTGTATGTGGGTGTGCAGACACTGTGACACAAGAATAAACTGATGAAAAAGTAAAAAACTGATGGGAAGTTACAAGAAAATTATTAAAAGGGCAGGCAAAAGACCAGGAAACATCAGAAATCCAAAGGAGACCATTATAAAACCAGACTGCTGAAGGCTAAATGCAATATCACGCAATTTTCTGGCAGTTCTAGAAATAAAAATTATTTTGAGTTAATGAAATGATTAAAATGGTACAATTTTTGACAATTCTCTCCTTCAATGATGAACTCTGTCTGTAGAGGAGACAAAATGACTTGTGTTTATCAACCCACGGCCTATAGATGGCAGTAAAGAGCTCTCCAACAGGATAAGCAACCTGCTAAACTCACTTCCACAGTGTTTACAGCAGGCGTCTACTGGTCCGGAGGGTTCATGATCAAGACCGACATCGCTGCATTGTGTACGTATGGGGTGTAATATCTACATGGGTTGCATGTGAGAAAACTGGAAATCCTGATTAAGGGTAAACACCACTTCCTAGAGCTCTCTGGAACAATCCAGCCACGTTTTTTTTTTAAGCATCTAACCTTCAGCATTTATGAAATAAACAGCATCATGCCCACATATTATTAGTGTTGTTAGATTAACGCAAAAGATTTTTTTGACCTCACCACCCCCCAGACTTCAAAAATGCAGTCTTTGACAGAACATAGAACCCCCGCCACACACCCCACCCTACCACGTTCGACAACAGGGAATTAAACACAAATCGCCTGCTCATTACATAAGCTCAGCAAACGGCCCCTATCATGGTAGAGGTTCCCTCCCCAGCCTCATATTAGCGGAACAGTTTAAAATATCAGATCTTACCATTATTCTTACATTACATTAAAAAAAGCACAATTCCCCTCATTCTCATCAAGTCCTTGAAACAACTTGTGTGTTATGTCTGCGCATATTTTGAAATGATGTCCACTCAACGTGTAACGGCATTTCTTAAAACTTAGTTTGACTGACTGTTTTTCAGTCTACTGGCACCGTAATCTATGTCATCACATAATCAATAAAAAGTACTCAACGGCGGCTCAACAAAATATGCACCCTCACCCTGGGGCCGAACCCCCCTCTCCCAGGTGTCTTGATGGCCACTTAAATGCCCTGTGCTCTTCTGCCCCTCGTGACAAATTATCGCTGTGCTGACTGTCCCAGCTCATAGGGATCTCCAGCACAAGGGACTTCCAGTAAAGCCCAGTAAATATTCCCAAACAGGGGGGTGCGGTGGCGCAGTGGGTTGGGCTGCAGTCTTGCTCTCCGGTGGGTCTGGGGTTCGAGTCCCACTTGGGGTGCCTTGGGATGGACTGGCGTCCCGTCCTGGGTGTGTCCCCTCCCCCTCCGGCCTTACACCCTGTGTTGCCGGGTAGGCTCCGGTTCCCTGCGACCCCGTATGGGACAAGCGGTTCTGAAAATGTGCGTATGTGTGTATTCCCAAACAGACATGCAGTGGCAGGTCACAGGACCAATGTGGAAATTCATTCCCTCACGTGAGACGACGAACCCTGGAGACAAAGAACAGCAGCGAACAGCAAGGTTCACGTTAGTAGGACGGTGTCACTTCAGTTTAGTTTTTCAATTTTCTCTGCAGATGCCCTTTATCCAGGTTTAAAAAGGATTACGGTAAGTTTACTCATTCATGTGGATGAGCGTCTGCTGAGGGAGTTCAGGTTGGGCACCGCTTCAAGGGTGCAGTAGGCCTGCTGTTGTGCTTTGAACAATCAAACATGGAGCCCGTTTTCAATTTTCAACCCACACACACAGAGTTTTAAACCACTTGTGGCAAACCGGAGCCTAACCCGGCAACACAGGGCGTAAGGCTGGAGGGGGAGGGGACACACCCAGGACGGGACGCCAGTCCATCACAAGGCACCCCAAGCGGGACTTGAACCCCAGACCCACCAGAGAGCAGAATTCAGCCAAACCCGCTGTGCCACCGCACCCAATTTTCAACCATGTCACCAAATTGTTTCTGACATCCAAAAACTGTGCACTTTGTTCATTTATTTGATGCCTTTTCCAAGCCAACTAGCAATATTAGCTTAATACACTAAGCTATTTACCGTGATTTACACACCAGTAAACTTGAGTAATCTTACTGTACCAATTCAGGATAAGTGTCTTGATCAAGGGTACTACAGCAGGAGGTGGGATTTCAGCCAGGGTACTTTGGGTACAAGGTGGCACCTCTAACCACTATGCCCCCCTGCTACCCTCATTGCATTCATTAAAGAAGAAGCAATCATGGTTCAATCTCCATCCTGTCATCGCTGCTCTTCTTTAAATAGGCAACATCACGTCGCTCCGTTAGTTTACAGCAGTGCAGAATGTGTTCATTCCCCTGAATTAGTGCCAGGGCTCTCCATTAGCATATTTACCATGCCATGCTCAATAAATTGCCACATTTACAAATGTGCTCTCCATTAGTGCTTTCTGCATCAGTGCTTGGGTGTGATGAATTCAATAAAATTGTGGTGAAATATAATGAAAGCTCTAATACCCACTACAGAGCATCAGTCTGGCCATTCTCATATTAAAAGTTGCACAACTAAACATAAAAATATGAACATAAATACAGAAAAAAGTACTTAGTGCAAGAGATCACAGTTGTAGTCCACATATTCTCAGCTACATCTGCAGTAAAATGTCATTCAATAAAATACAGGGCTGCTATAAAGTGTGATCCCTACAGGGATGGTCATTATTGTTGTATAGAATATTAAAATAAACTTATAAAATCAATAAATGACTGATTTACAGGCCTGATTCTACTTACCTACTTGGTTTAATCAATGCAACTTGGAGTTCACTTATATGTACACCTGTACTACTTCTTTGTTTCGACTATACATATGATTTCCTCTTAAGCAACACATGGAATGTCATTAGACACCTATTATGTCACGAGAAAGACTGCTTCTCATTAAAGAACCCTTTTGTGGCAGAAGTATGGAACAAAGGGGTTCACATACTTTCAACAGGGCAACATGGGGGACAGAAGGTCCCGCGCAGGGTACAGGAGCAGTGTGACCATCCTAGTCCTGCACTAAACCCCTAAAGGTCAGCCACTTCGCTGGTGTCGAGGAGGCCCTCTGATCTCTGTGTGACGCTGTAGTGCTAGGGGGGGAGGTGGGGCACTGAGCACAGGGTCCAGCTAGGGCATACGGAGTGGACAAAGTGGTGGTGGGTCAGAAGGTTGGTGGTGTCAGTCCACACACAGCACAGACATCAGAGGGAACCCATAACAGATGAGACAAATACATTACTGCACAGTGTGGAGCTCATGAACAACTGGGAACCCATAATAGGTGCCATCATCTTTCAGGAGCGCGCTGGAATAATGAGACCTTGAGGACAGCAGGTGGCATAGCGCTTAGAGCTGCCTCGCACTACAAGAACCCAGGATTGAGTCCCACCTTCTCTTGCAATTCCCTTGATCAAGGTACTTAGACTAAATAACACTGGTAAAATTATACAGGTGAATCAATAAGTAAACCGGTGTAAGCTGCGGATGGCGCGGCAGCGCGGCGGGTTTTGCCGGGTCCTGCTCTCCGGCGGGTCTGGGGTTTGAGTCCTGCTTGGGGTGCCTTGTGATGGACCGGCATCTCGCCCTGGGTGCGCCCCGTCCCCCTCCAGCCTTGCGCTCCATGTTGCCTGGTTTGGCTCCAGTTCGCCGTGACCCTGCTCGGGACTAGCGGTTTCAGCCAGTGTGTGTGTGTGTGTGTGTGTGTGTGTGTGTGTGTGTGTGAGTGAGTGAGAGTTGCCCCAGAGAAAAGCATTAGCTAAACGAATACCTCAATGCAAAATTTAGTGAGGTGAACCCGCGTCCAGCTTCTTCAATCTACTGTTAACGGCCAAACCTGGTCTTTCCAAACAAACGACACATTGCCGCTTCTAGGTGGTAACCGAGGTGTAAATCAAGCAGGTACTCGGACCTTAACATGGAAGGTCTGCCGCTTGCAGGATTAAGAGCTTCAACGGTGGCTGAAAGATCGGCTTTTTCAGTTTAGCTAAGATAAGCCTTCCCGTTATCCTTGGTCTGTAGATGGATGGAGAGGGTCTGCTGGAAGCCCACTATTAACCAGTCTTACATAATTACGTGATGCATACATTAATTATGCATAACTACACAATGCATACATAATGCAAAGCAGCATAACGAGAGAGCACAGATCAGAGTAAGAAAAGCATATGACACTGATTTCTATTACAGGTGGTCCTCACGTCACAACATATGGGATTTACAACCACCTACACTTACAACTGGGATGTTAACCTTCTATTTTTTTCCAAGTTTAGATATTTGTGACTACCTTGCAACGTACTCGTGTCCCATCCAGCCTTGCACCCAGTGATTCCAGGATAGACTGCATTACCACAACCCTCACCAGGACAAGTGAGTGAGTATTATTCTTACATGAATAATATGTGGCATTTGTGGAAAAAGTATTAAAACCCTACTATACAATGTACAAACATTTGACTTTTTGCCATTTGAGCACATCTGCTCAACTACTGTTCCAGCTTCCGCAGCTGCCACCCACATCTGGACATCACAACAATTTCCTGACTTCACATATCCTTGCACGAGATGCAAGAACCACTCAACATTGACCTTCTCTGGAGGAAATCTTTGCGTAGCGCTCATCAGTGAAGCACATTACTGTGTAGAACTGTGGTTTCATCTGGCAAACAGAGTAACAGAAGACCACAAGCAGCACCTCAACATATTTTTCTCAAGCGTAAAACTAGAAAAATTCAGATCCTAGTTGGTGAAGCTCCCATGTTCAGCCCATTAATGTCCTCACGCCAATTAATCACTGTCATCCCAGATTCATCAAGCACATTCTAATGATGCCATGCTCTTTCTTCCCGATAGAACCAGAATGGAGCGGTTTCTCTGGAGCTTTTCACTGGATGTGGGTTCCATGTGTCTTGAGGAAGTGATTAATGGCAGTTTGGAAGAGTTTGGAAGCTCCAACTGGACTTTTAAAAAAAAAAAAACTAAGAAAAACAACTGATTTGTATAAAAACCTAGACACAACCTATACATGTTGACAACTGGGACCAGAAGTCTGTCTGTAACTGAATATGGTTGTAACTCCAAAGCCCCACTCACCACTAGGTTGCAAATAATACAAGTTGGCTACACACATCCCTCCACTTAGGTTCTGTAAAAAAAAAAAAAAACGCAGACTGCTGTGATAAATAAAAATACTCTGCCGCACTTGCATTGCAGTGCAATATTTATTTTTAACTAAATTACATTAAAATGTGTTTAAATGACTAAAAAGAGCAAATACATTACAATGTCCCATTCAATGCCACTAACTGATTCACGACAACCATATATTCATGAGCTCCATTAAACTTTATTATCTACATAAGAAAAACTTAGAACCAATGTGCTTCATTTAATTTACAGGTAAGTTATGTGAAAGCCTTGGATAAAACAATAGTAAAAAGTACTTAAGATATTTCATTTTAACACAAGTGGCTTTAGGTCAGCAAAAAATTTTGTGAGAGAACAGTGAAGAAAATTAAATTAAAAATGAACTGGGAAATGTTTTAATCTTCAAAAGTTCATGATAGCAAGTGCAAATGTTTTAAAAAAAGTAGTAAAAGGTAATATATAAGTAATATAGCTTTAACATTTTAATCACTTAATACAGCTAACAGGAATACCGCTTGAATTCAACTCTCTGGAAGTAACAGAGACCGTAGGCATAAAACATCAGTGACTATACATTACATATGAAATGCCCCAGCATTCCCGTTGTCTTGTCAAAGCACACTGCATCTTGATCCCTGTACTAAAACCTGTCACATCCACAGGAGGACATCCTAGCGTTTAGCCCTCAGGTGGTCCACACTGCTGATGCACAAGCTCCCTAAATCCACACAGCATCGTAATCAAATCCCATCACATCCAAATCGGTCTCGCTGCACACAGCAGCTCACCAGCCTGTTAAACAAAAACCCTGTTGCCACGTCCATTTCCCCCCCATCTGTCACTTAACCTTCCGTTGGATGCGTCAAGCAAAAGATGATGCTTCAGTGAGAGAGATTCACTGATTCCTACAGTCGCTTCGACAACAGATTAGGATGACACCAATTTTCCTATGCAGGAAAAAAAAAAAAAAGACTATCCCAAAGTTGCAAGGCATATTTTGTTGATAAAATCAGTGGGAGGGAACGAACACAAAAAAGGGGAACTGATTCAGACTGATATTCTTTAATTCCTTTTGTTAATACATATAAATTTAAAGAGCCATGAGACCAATCAAAGTTATTCTTATAGAATTCAATATCACGGACCTGTGAGAACATCCTTCTGTGGTCCTCTTTTGTCATCAAATGCTTCCATCAGAACTTTTTAACAAGTGCTATTGATAATGTATCAATGAATGAAAATACGTCACGAAAATTCAAAGTATTGTGAGAGTTGTGGGGCGGAGGCAACCCGAAGGGCAGAAATAGAGGCACCAGACAGCAAGTTTGTCCAACAAAACAACCTTTTTAGACATGTGAGACCCACAAACCAAAACTGCAGCCCCCCAAGCACTCCCCTGCCTAATTCCTCAGGCCAGCTGCTTTTAAATTCCTTACCGAGTCCCTGTAATAAGCAGCAGCTGGCCTTCATTGCACTATTGGGGACTGCCAGCAGCAGGTGATGGGATGCTGTCCATCACACGGGCAACACCCTCACCGGTTCACGCTATAAATAATAATTCTCATCACAAATGCTATAAAAATGTCTGTTTTATCCTTGTCATGAATAACAATAACTTTTATTCTGGTATTTCAACTAATTCTGGTGACTTTTGTCCAGAGTTGATTAATAAGGAAGAGTGGAACTTTGACACACAACAGGAAGTTGCCTAATGGAGGGATTCCATATAATAAAGTAAGACCATTTTGTGAGAAACTGATATGAGAGTGTGTGCACGATGTGTTGATGTACAGATGAGTTATTAGTATTTAATGAGAAGCAGTCTTTCTCATGTGACATAGGTGTCTAATGACCGATGTAAATGATCCATCACTGCAATCATCTTGGATGGAAAGGTGTCAGCTAAATACTGCATATATCATATTGGAGAAAAGTATCTGCAAAATCAATTAATATAGTTTCTATAATTTTAGAGCAACATGTCATCTAAGTGAATATTTCTAAAACTTTGGAGCAATGCATTATCTAAATCATTGTCTCTGTGCTTCCAAAAATGAACAGTCAGAGAAAAAGTCTTCCCCAGACAAACATCTGTCTCGGTTTTAAACGTTAAGCCATTTAAAATGAGTTACCTATTTATCTGCTGGGTAAATTTTACATGAACAGTTCAAGTACCTTGCTCAAAGGTACTAGAGCTGGAGGTGTGAGTCAAACCAAGGTCCTTCAAGTGCAAAGCAGCGGCTCTAACCACTGTGCCACCAACCATCCCTGTTTAGAAGGATTAAAGAATGCCTTATTTTTGGGCTTTTTTAAACTTATACTACATCCATTTTTACTTTTGATACTCCTGCCTTGCTTTTTCAAATGAGACCGCAAGCAATAAAATATCTGCATGCTTTTTAAAATACAGGCAGTCCCCGGATTATGAACGAGTTCCGTATCCTCAGTCTGTCTTTAAGTCGAATTTGTATGTAACTCGGAACAGTTATAGTTATAGTATATTGTGTGCCTTTCTATACATAAAAAAACATTAAAGAAACACGTTTGGATACACTAACACATCTTTAATGTAACAATACAGTAATAATAATACAATGTAATGATAATAAATGTAACTAGAGTATTTATAATAGAGAGAGACATAGAAACAAATAATAAATGTTACTGGGAAGAGGTTGAGAAGTGTCTTTTATAGCTGAGTGCTGAGAGGGAGCGCACGCAAAACATAAAAGAATCTTTAATGTTCGCTTTTCCAGCGTTCATTGGCATTTCACCTTTCACTTTATTTCCACTTTCGCTTCAATCGTGACCAGTTCCCTATTCTTTGATGCATCACCATCACTTGCATCACATTTATGGTTAGGAGGGTAAAAACAAAGAAATTAAAGCAAAAAACAGTGACACATGAGAGACTTAACAGGAAAAGAAGAAAGCCTTTGCCCTACCTCAAGCCGACAAAGCGCTGTAGACGCACAATGTTTTGCTTCACGTTGCAAAGTAACGCCCGTTTGTTATTATAAACCATTGTATGTAACTCGAATTTTTAATTATGAAGTTTTCATTTGATTGTTACTTAAGGGTGACAAGAACATTAACTTCCCATCGGTAAGGGGATGGTTTGTAACTATGGCTTGTATGCAAGTCAGACGTTCATAACTTGGGGACTGCTTAGTAGATTAATTGGCACATCGTTGTCTGAACCACTTGTCCCATACGGGGTCGCGGGGAGCCAGAGCCTAACCCGGCAACACAGGGCATAAGGCTGGAGGGGGTGGGGACACACCCAGGATGGGATGCCAGTCCATCACAAGGCACCCCAAGCGGGACTTGAACCCCAGACCCACCGGACAGCAGGACCTGGTCCAACCCACTGCACCACCCAGATTAATTGGCATACAGACTAATTTCTTGGTATGACTGATGGATGACATAAACTGGAAAACAGATAAATGGATGAATTATTCAAGGGTACTTCAGCTGAAGGTGGGTATTCAAAGCAGGGTCCTTCCAGTACAAGGTGGTACCTCAAACCACCACACCTCCTGCTGTCCCTTTTAGGTATTGTAAGTATTCCCTGCGGTACATACACTTATCTGCACCCCACCGAGCTTTCTGAAACAAGCTGCTTTCGTTTTAGTTCATTTCTACACACAGTCATACTGAAGGTCAAGCAGTGTGCCACCTTGAGCAGTGACAGCTTTTCTTAAAATGTCTCACCAAGTTCTGCAAAATGGTTCTGCGAGGCAACCGGGCCTATAAATTACCATTTTGGCAATGATAAACTAGGCAGGTTAACAGCAAAGTTAATTCTGACCCATTTTCAGAGTGAAAAATTAAAATGTAAATTCTCAACTGGTGAATGGAGTTCAGAGTAATACATTACCCTCAGAGTCTGGTTATTGTCGGGAAATTTTTTTTGACCACTGTATCACACCTTGTTCTTTGGCCTACACTCAAACAAAGACAATTAGACATTTATGCAGTCTATTTATTTCGCAAAAAAGATCAATTAATGAAAAGTATGATTAAAGTAATTATAAATAATAATAAATCAAAATAATAAAACCTCTTGCTTCTTTTTAATTAAAAATATTAGTCAAATACTAGATGCAAGGACTTGAATGGGCGGCAGCGAATTAGCGCAGAGCCATGAAAGTGCGACACAGGAATCCGTTCAAACGCGCGGTTTTAGCGCGACCCATATCCAGCCCTCAAAGCACCCGAAATAAGTGAAAGAAACAAAAAAACCGCATAACACAGCAGAGAGGGTGTTTTCGGAGACAGCCACATCAGCCAGGCAAAAATGACTCATCATTTCCATGTGACAACAAGAGGCCAGTTATTAAAGGAAACATTACGACAGCTTATCAGAATGCAGCGTTCTGACCCCTGACTCAGTGTAACATCTAACATCTCGCAAACAGCTGACCTCTCGCAAAATCGGACTTGCAGTTTTGGTCCTGACGCTGCTGAATGTATTCCTTTTGCAAATGAATGTCGAGAACTCCAAAAACCTTCAGCCAAAACAGAGCTCCAGGGTCAATCGGGCAGTCTGGTAGTCTGACGGGCATCAGAGCCTACTACGGAGAAGCTTTGGCCTGCCTTTCTAGCCACATTAAACCAAATGAGAGAGGGTAAAGACAAGGATACACTGGTTTCTTAATTTACAAACTGAAAGAACTGGGAAATGGAAGTCTGTTCATAACTTGATTTGTTTGTAACTCCAAAGTCAGTTTTACCACTAATTCATAATGAATAAAAGTTTAGTAATACAGATGTGCCTCAATTTATTCCCTGATTACCTTCTGCAAAAAAGTTGGATAATGTAATTGTAGCATGCTGAGGTGGCGGGGGAAGGGGGTTGGAGATGGCAGTGAGGGACAGGGACGATGGAAGAGAGCCAACGCAGGCAACCGAGAGAGAGCACGAGCACAAACCCAAACCTTGAGCACGACCCCGAAACCCCATCCTACCCGTTCTCGGTTCCCCCTTTTCCGCCCCCTTCTTTCTCCCCTGCGAGGGAGTGAATAAACGTCAGCAGACGGGCACCGCACCTGTTGCAGTAATGAAAAGAAAAACTGAAGACCGATTCATCCCATAATAATGCAATGCTTTCAACTGAACAATGAATGTAAACAATAAAAGGATAATTAGACGTGTCTTATTTTAATGGGTTAGGTTCTGTAAAAGACTCAGATAAAGCCATGACAATTTAAAACTTCTATGAAATTATGACTGACTACATAAATATATCATATAAACATGTGCAATGTTTTTTATTTTGTTACCGATCACCAACGCTGAGGAAGCAGCAGCCATGAACTGTAAATACCGTAGAAGTGAGGTGAATTAAGGCAGTCCTACCCTGCTATATGTTTTCACTGTCACCAGAAAGCTAAGGCTTGGAAATGCAGGCTTCACTCTGCAACAGACAATTGTATATAAACAGAAATATGAAGAAAATTCAATTTAAAAATAATTTTAGTTTGGTTTTTAAGAGATGTGAAATGTGATAGTTTGGCAGACTTTTTACCTGCAGGACATTTAGTGATCAGATGCATTTTAATTGTTGATTTTAATGGTTTAAACATGCTGTGGTTTATGAGTCCTGTCAAATAAAAGTGCACTTTCAGCTTTTACATTTCAAAATATGCACTTGACATTTTTAATGACAATAGAAAATTTGATTGTGTTTTTGATTTCACAGTGCTGAGAATTTTTTTTTTTATTTGTTTGTGATTAACAAAAAACATGTATTTATAACTGATGGTGACAAATAAAAGTAGTTTTTTTTCTTGAAATTATTGAATTCAATTTTTTTAAGGACTCGAAGTCAAATAAAGTTGGGAAAAATATCTGCTTTAAGTTTAAAAAATGTGGTGAGGACACAGGCAGGTGGTGCGAGCAGATGAGCTGTCAAGAGCACAGCTCTGAGGAGCAGTAGCTCACTGCCAGGTAGGAAACAGGAACCAGTGGCTGACAGATGTGGAGGAAGGTAGAATTAAAACAAGCTAAATGAGACAGGATCTCATAGGTATCTCCATGATGACTCAACTGGTTGTCTGCAAGATGAGCCTGGACTGTATCAGAACTCCTCAGAGGGGGTCGACACTAGCACCAGTAGGGGACAGGAGGAACGAGGATTCATATGGAGGAACCAAGTTCTTATCTGGTGTCACCTGCTCCCTTGCGATCTTTTGGGAGGACAGGGGTGCACCATCACTCGTGAAATGATCAATCATGTAAGGGAGATGGCTGCATAACAGAAGAGTGTTTCACAAAACTTGGTGGGACAGACTGGATCCTGGAACTTTACTTCTGAAAGAAGAGTTAAAAACCCAGCAGTGAGATATAGAGGAGCATGATGGGGGGGTATCAGGTCCGCAACCCGCAGAGTACAGTCCAGAAGCACATCAGCAGCTTCTCATCAACTCGCTGATCTGTAACTCTTATACAGTCATTATATTCTAAACAAGAAGAAGTTCAAAAAACCTACGGAGGAACACATGAGAGAATATAAACACTTGCTACTAGTGCTGACGGTGAGCTGCTGGCACTGAATTGTGCAGGTTGGAAGGGTGTTTACTGCCTCATGCCCTGGGCTTCCACAATCGGTTCCCACCGCCACGATCCTGCATTAGGTCAAGCGGTTATCGATAGCGATTGAGTGAGTGAGTTCTTCTGCTGACTGAAGCATCTATTACCCCTGGTGAAGTTACAAGTCTCCCTATGCCATCCCAGGGTCCAAAAGGGTCCATAAGAGCAGAACAAATTAAGAAGCTGGCCTCCTGCATACGAAGAACCCTACTGGAGTGAGAGGGGTCCGCTGACTTAGAGATGGCGTAACTCAGCGAGGCTTGCAAAGGAAACTTATTTTTACTTTGGACTACTTTAAGATTAAAACAATTTAAAATGACCGAAAATAAAACTACGTTCTACATTAAAGCTGACACTTTCCTCCAACGCAACTTAACGTTGTTCAGCTATTTACAATTATTTATGCATTTATACAGCTAAGTAATTTTACTGCAACAATTTAGGATAAGTACCTTACCCAAGAGTACTACAGCTATAGGGGGGAATCAAACCTGCAACCTTTGAGTCAAAAGGCAGAAGCTCAAACCACTACATTACCATCTGTCTCAATAGTTTCTCTGTCATCTTGTCATTGATCACCAGTGCTCGGTAACACCAGCGAAAAACTTAACAGTGCGGAAGTGAGTTGAATTAAGGCAGTCCCACACTCCCAATTCTGCTCTGGTGTGTTTTAATGAAGATTGCGATTCACGTTCAAACCCACAGGTTCTGCTGTGGTACCCTTGACCAAGACACTTACTCTGAATTGCTCCAGTAAAATAGCCAGCAATATACTGTATATCGGTAAAAAAATTTTAAATTTTTTTTGGAGAAAAGTGTTAGTCGAATGAATAAGCATAACTGTAAACTTACATTTACATACAAACTTGCACTATGCACCTCCCCCCAACAAAGCGCTAGGAAGTTTGACCAATCCTGTTCCTTAGCCTTCACCCTAAAGCACTCAACAGCACAAACGACAAAGGCAAACATCACGAAAGGAAAGCAAACATCTCACCTTAAAGGGAAAAAAAACACATGCAGACAGGATATATGAGTTACTTGTTTAATGGCTACACTTATCTAGGAGTTTCCCACCATGAGAAAATACAACCAAAAATACTGTAGATTGTTTGCTGACGTTCACAGACCCCCCACTTTGAATCATGTCAAAACAGCAAAACAATTTCTACCTTCTCAGCTGGGTTCACTGTTGCCTAGACATGGTTAGTTGTAAGAGACCACCGACATGTGACTCCATGTAACTCTCTCTGCAGACCACCATATCTGTGCTCCCCCCCCTGCCTTCATCACAAATAAATAGGACTGCAAGAAGGATCGACAGCAGGTGGAGTAGTGGTTAGAGCTGCCTCCTTACACTCCCAGAATCCAGCTGTGAACCCCACCTACTGCTGTAGTATCCATGATCAAGGTACTTACTCTGTATTGCTCCAGTAAAAATTACCCAATTGTATAAATGACTAAAATCAGTGTAAGCAGCTCAACATATTAAGTCCCTTTAGAGAAAGGCATCAATTAAATATGTAACTAACCCTACTCCTGTAGGAGATTTTACGTAGCAGACGGATAACTGGAGAAAAGTTTCAGTGGAAACTAACAGATGGCATTCAATGGGAAAAGTAAGAAGACTTTCACAAAAGAGTCAAAAGAAATCTGTGTGAGGGAAAAAAAAGCACACGGGTCACATAGGGTGTTCTCCTGACCGCAAAATTTCTTATCGAAATGCAGGCATGGGTAACCTTGTTCAGGTTGGAACAGAAAGACAGCAGATAAACATATCATCGGCAGCCTGTTTACACAATGAGCCTGTTATTTTGAAACAAACAGGTTGTTTGCTTTCAAAACCATCTGCCCCTGTCTCAGCTCCGGTCAGCATGCTCACAACCACACGGAGAGCAAACACATTAATGATCTCCTAGGGCAATGTCACAGAGCCCAAAAGCAACAGGAATGATTCTTCTCGCAGAGAAGTGATTTCAACAAAGCAAATGCCAGAATCTGTGGAGCAGCGCCATTTGATGTATTTTTTTTCACCCTTGCTCCTTGTATCATGAATACTTGAGTTATGATTTTTAAAAGACACAAAATTTTTTATTGATAATTTACAATTTGATTTTTTTTAAATAATTATTTTTCCATTTTCTTTAGTTATCCATTTTTAGAAAAACTTAGCTTGGCGTGGAGTGAAAACGACCTGCATTTCCATGTTCTGCCATTAGTTGGCAGCAAAACGCACTGGAACAAGAGTGTGAGTGTGCCTTAGGTCAAGTCCCTACCTTGGTGTTAACAGCTCGTGGGTCGCATTTGTGAGTTTCTGCAATCAGTAATAAAATAAAGAATGTTGCACATTTATAAGATTAATCTATTTACAACCAACCAACCAACCAACGTCTAGAACCGCTTGTCCTGAGCGGGGTCGCGGTGAGCCGGAGCCTAAACCAGCAACAGAGGGCATAAGGCAGGAAGGGGAGGGACACACCCTGGACGGGATGCCAGTCCATCACAAGGCACCCCAAGCAGGACTCGAACCCCAGACCCACCAAACAGCTGGCACCAGCTGAACCCGTCATGTGAATCTATTTACAAACAGCATTAAATATGACTTTGTGGAGGGTTATTTTAAATACTATTTATTTCAAGTCATTTTTGTTGTAGGCTATTGCTTTGTCAAAGTCTTTATGTATTATAGCTTTGTCCAAGACTTTTACAGAACCTTATCTGTAAATAAATCCAAAAAAGGTCTGAATTACTAACCCTTTGCTTCTGTAAGTCTTCCGCAAATATTTAAATTAATGTACATACTTATAATTAATAGAGTGACCATACTGTTGCTCTAATGCCTTTTCTATTTTCTTTATCTACTGTGCTGTGACAGATTGATGTTTACACACTGATCTCCAAGTCCACACCCTTCCAAGACTAGAGTAACAGTCACTAGGGTTGAACTAAAGGCAAAAGATTTGCACGGAAGACTTGCATGACTTGCCCTCCAACGCAGGGTCACCATAGAGGAGAGGGCTGGCCATCATAAACCAGTCATCCCCACTATGACAACAGGAGCAGAACAATCCCCACCCCCCTGCATCCAAACAATCAGACAGCATGAACTGCTGCATGATCATACATCAAAACAATACAGTAAACAGTGTAAACAATACTGTACACAATATACCAACGGAAAAAGAATGAGATTCACTGTACAAACTGGGATTCTACCAACCATTAAATCACTGACTAAGAAAGACGGCAAAACAACTAGAATGCAAACAGAAAACGGCACACTAAATAATCAAACTATACTTAAATTGCAAATATATTTGAGCCACCTGAACGAGATGGCTGTAAAGTTAAGGACTAACATGCGGTTGAGAGCTTTCAACTGTACACCACTTCTACGGGAACGCACATCCATAACGAGCGAGAGGGACTTACGTACCGCCGGGGCCGAGCTGCTCCACAGGAAGTCCTTTGAGATGCTGCCCCCTGGGGGGATCGGGTTTGAGAGACCCCCTGCTGCTGCTGTTGCCGTCTCTGCCTCAAGATGTGTGACGCCGAGCGTTCGAGCTCACGGCCAACCCTCCCAGAGACTTTGCTGGAAAGCATGCGTTGCTCTCTCTCCCTTTCTCACTTGCTCGCTCCACCCCCCTCCCTCCCTCCCCCTCTCCCTCGCTCGCTCACATTGTCGCAACGCCTGCTGCTTCTATTAAACCTGCTCCCTTTCCAACTCTCCCCTATTCTCGCATCCACCCTTGCAGACATGGCCTCCCTTTTCTACCCCTTTCCCATTTTGTTTATTCCTAAATTCCCCACTGCTTCTCTCATCCTCTCAGTTCCGTTCCATCAGGCTCTCGTCGTCTCCCTCTCTCCCCCTCCTTGCACGCACAACGGTTTATTTGCACTTCTGCACCAATAGACAGAGCGGTTTAATTTCCTCCCCCAGCATGGAAAACAAACACGGCACAAAGGAGAGGTTGCAAACGTCACCCGTCAGAGCGGACAGATAACTTCTCAGAACCCAGAGCAATATTTGGCTTTCCAGCTTGGTCGTTATCTGGAAAAATGCTTTAAAACGAAAACTGCAGACCAACGTACGACCCTCACCTCTCTGAGTTCTTGGGGGTGACACCACTTCTGATGATTCATGTGAACAGATTACATTATATTTTACATTTACATGTATTTATTTAGCAGACACTTTTCTCCAAAGCGACTTCCAATGAACTCTATGTAGTGTTATCATCCCACACACCTTATTCACCGTGGTGACTTACACTGCTAGATACACTAGTTACAACGGGTCACTCGTCCATACATCAGTGGAACATACTCTCTCTGTCACTCACACACTACGAGGGAACCTGAACAGCATGTCTTTGGACTGCGGGAGGGAACCCACACAGACACGGGGAGAAGATGGAAACTCCATTAGATGGTGGGAAACTGCATGCAGTACGATTCTCAGTAGGTTCTCAGTTTTTCAATGAGCTCCCCATATCCCTCAGGACTGCTGAATCCCTTACAGCATGCAAGAAAGTTCTTAGAACCCAGAACTCTTTCAGAGCCAGTTCCCCCCTGAGCTCCGAAAGCTTAATAAGTTTCTCCCTCACTACCTGATCGTTTTAAATCGACCTGTTTTGATGTTCGTAGGTCAGTTCTACTGGCCACTACTGGAGTATGGACTGTAAGATAATGGCAATATTAAACAAGCTGCGCTTCAATAATTGTGTCAATAAAGCTAAGCCCTTGTTTGATACACTTAGCTTACTCTGAGTTGAGTGTCACTGTGGAGAAACACACACAGTCTCCAACCGCTTGACCCGAGCAGGGTTGCGGCGAGCCGGAGCCTAACCCGGCAACACAGGGGGCAAGGCCGGAGAGGGAGGGGACACACCCAGGATGGGACGCAAATCCACCCCAAGACACTCCAAGCAGGACTCGAACCACAGACCCACCACAGAGCAGGCCCCAGCCTAACCAGCTGCGCTACCGCACCCCCCCTTTGTGGAGAAAAGTTTGTTCCAAATGCATGAATGTAGCACAATATTCAACTCCTACAGACAGCTGGGGGCAAAGTTGCTGCCTTGAACCCCAAGAACCCAGGTTCAAATTTCACCTCCTGTTGTAGTACCTTTAAGCAGGGTATTTACCTAAAGCTAGGGTGTGGTGGCGCAGTGGGTTGGGTTGGGTTGGGTTGGGTTGGGCTGGGTCCTACTATCCAGTGGGTCTGGGGTTCAAGTCCTGCTTGGGATGCCTTGTGATGGACTGGCATCCCATTCTGGGCGTGTCCCCTCCAGCCTTACACCCTGTGTTGCCAGGTTACCCTGTATGGGACAAGCGGTTTAGACAGACTTACCCGAAGTACAAATGATTTCGTCGTGTAAAATACTGAAATCACTTTGAAGAAAAGTTTCTTCCGTAACCTTTCTTTAAACTGCTGGCAAAAAGTTTCCGGCTTTTTTAATTAAAACTGCGACAGCGGCACAGTAAACGCTGAACTCACTCGGAGAAGCCTTCCTGCCAATGAACCCTGGCGCATGATCTCGATTCTAAACATATTCTTGCAGCTGTCGTAATAAACCATAAACAGCAATCAAACTGCGACTTCAAGAGCCTTTCCAGAAGTACCAGGTGCGAATGCTTCCTTTTGAGCTTTTATGTCTACATTATTTCCCCATTAACCTACTTAGCATGTACTTCTAGTTCACCCAAAACCTCAGCTTCCCTTTTCATCTCCCCAATTACAAATGCCTGTGGTTAGCATTTAAATGTGTTTTATTTTACCACACCACAACCTGTATGCTTAAAGTCAACTCTACTTACTACCTGATACAGAAAGAAAACACATGAATAATTTCAATGAAAATACGTTTACACAGGTTGGTCACATTGACCAAATACAGTGTAGATCTCCTCACCCCAGGTTAGTGCAACATAAGGTGGCGGTGATCAGGTCATTGGTTCACAGCCCATGTTGGCTGTGTCACCTGGATTTGAGAGCAACTGTGTGATAAGCGTGTGATATTTTACAGGACATTTGCATCTTCAACACTGGACACGGATATTTAAACACAGCTCAAAACAGCGGTACCTTTCAGGAAACCTTTTCAAGCTTTGAACACATTTATGAACACATTTATGAAGAATCAAAGTGAAACACAGTATTTAGATACTTACAATCACTTACCCATCTATACAGCTAGGAATTTATTACTACAGTAATTTAAGGTAAGTACTTTGATCAAGGGCACTGCAGCGGAAGAGGGAATCGAATCTGAGTCTTCCAAGTGAAAGCAAGTGACTTTAATTGGGCACATATGACAGTAAAAACTAAACAGAATTTAAACCATTTAATATCATTCGGGGCTCACCTATAGGATGCCTGAAAAAGGTAAAATTCCTGGAAAGTCAGAACTCAACTGGACTAATGCTTAAAAAACCGAAAAACATTAACAGTGACCATTTCCAGCTGTACTGACATGTGGAATGAAGCCAGAGGGTCTTGTTCTGCCAAGCAGTGAAAAATTATATGGTACACTGCAGCGTAACATTACTGGCTTAACAAAGAACTTCACTGTAGACGCTCATGTCATACAAATTTTGCTAATTTATGCAGCGTGACATTAAGTGAAATGGTACGGAAGTTCGGTCTCCCATTGTTTAAAATTACAATACTTATCGCAAGTTCAGGACTTTAACCGCTATACCATCCATCCATCTTTATAGAGCGCTCTTCTCACGGAGAGCTGTAATAGAGCGCATCTATCTACCGATCCATCCATCACAGTATATTCATGTATCCATCCATTTATTTATTAATTATTTATCATTTATCATCAAATTTCTCAACTCTGTTTAGAACTATTTTCAAGCATCAGCCAGCATGGTGCTTTGAGAAGCCTTTTTATTTAAGAAGCATTAATCTTACTTTTTTAGGTCTCATGGAACAATCATGGTGCTGCCCAGACATGCGGGACAAGACACTGCAGAAAATGAATGTTCGCACACATCATATTCGGGCCCGGGACAGCGAGCCACGCTACAAAACACCGCCTGCACGCAGACTGAACCAGCGGTTCAGAAAAACAAATGGTGAAAGAAGAAAGCAAGCAGAGGCACGGCCGCCACAGCCGGGTTTCGCAGGGACGGTGGAGAACAAAAGCTCCCACGGCACGGCGCATTCAGGGCACCAGTCAATCCACACTGATTTGCAAAATAAAGCCAAGCGTCCTAATTGGGATAAAAGCCTCCGCTGGATAGGGGACTCGAGCAGGGGCTGAGAGGTGCACTGAACACTGGGCCATTCTCCCTGAAAGTGAGCACTCGGTGCAAATCAGCTGAGCATTTTCACACTGAGAAACATATATTCCTTAACCCCTTGTGTGTAAAAGTCATTTATAACGAAAAGACACACCAGTGCTCACACAAAACTTTCAAAGGACTTATAGTTGGTGCCATTCGGAAGAATTGGCTATAAGGGAGGTTACATTTTTGAAGACAGCTGAAATGCCTATTTAACATTCCATAACAGTAAAAATGACTGTATCTGGACAGCTGGTAGTGTAGTGGTCAGAGCTGGGCCTTTGCACCCAAAAGCGGCAAATTCAAATACCGTGTTCAGCTGTAATGTCTTTGAACAAGGTACTTACCCTATATTGCTCCAGGGAAATTACCCAGCTGTGTAAATGGGTGAACAGTTGTAGACAGCTTAAATATCGTAAATCACATTGGAGAAAAGTGTCAGACCAATGTAAACTAATGTTTTCGACAAAATATTGTACGCCGGATTGGCCAATGGCAAGGAGAATCCAAATTTTGGAAAGATTTCCCTTAACACATATTAGTGGGACACGTCATCATCCTCAGATGCCATTCGGACTTAAATCAGACACTCGTAATGTTTATTAAAAAAAAAAGTTAAAATCATTTTAACACTCTAATAAACTAAGAGTAAGAAATGTTGCACAAGCCTTTGATGTGCTGATCCGCCAGACGCGCAAAGGCTCATGTCACAAAAGGCCATACAGAAAAGAAAAATTTCCCAATCGCGCGATGCATTACTACATTAAACAGCAATTTGTCATAAAGTACACAAATACATCTCATATGATGTAACACCTTCCTACATGACTTCTGGATACACCCACGCAAGTGCATTCACCGCATTATCTCCTGGAGCAGGAACACTCATTCTTAAATCACACCCACAAAATTGGATTCTCATCAGCGAATGCTGTAAAAGCAGCAGCAGTGACTAGAGCCATATTAACTGTGAGTTCATAACCCGCATATTAAAACTGGGTCAAAGCAATAATCCGTTCCTCTTTCCAAGAATACTGCAGAATGACTCGTTGAAGGGTCCGGAGGTCAGGCCTACATGGAAGACCTGGAAATCAACAGTAGCAGGTGGAGTAATGGTTGAGGTCATCACCTTGCAATGTGAAGGTCTCTGGTTTGAGTTCCCCTCCAGCTGTAGTACCCTTGAGCCAGCTTTGTAATATGAAATACTCCTGTAGGAATACCCATCCATAAAAACAGGTAAATCATTGTAATGCTGCTCATCTAACATTGCATGTCGTCTTAGACAAAGGAGTTAGTTAAATCACGGTTAGTGATGATATATCTTTGGGGCCTTTGAGACTCAAAAAAACACCCTGGTGGCTCATTGGTTCCACACCTTCGGTGTAGTCCTTATCCCAGCCATGCAGAGCTGCGAAAACCTGCCAAAGTCCGGGGTGCCTGGAACCACAATAATCCACAGAGTTGGGCAGAGAGAGAAGGCAGAAGTGCATTATGGGAAATGTGATGGGGCCCTGCTGCATGCATCGAGTTGAGGGTTCAGCTCTCAGGTGGCAAAATGGTAGAGGTTGAACAAAAAAACAGTATGATTTCTATTTTTTTAAAAAAAGCCCCCTTTGACGTAATACCAATGAACTCGAGCAGCAAGAACGAGAAGAGGGTCTGACCGTGCGATTATCACTCCCGGCTGGAGGTGAAGCGGTATGAATGGCAATAAAAATCACATCTAGTCCAATTCGCACGGCGATACATGCCACTGCCGGAAATAAACTAAGGCTTCATTCTCCACGGGGAACAGGTGGGAGGCTGCAAAACCTACCACGCTTGTAAGAAATCACTGGGCCCATTTATTGATAACAAAACGTTACACACCAGTGAGTGCACCTATTAAATCAGCCAGTTATAAGCCAGTTTCATTAGCATGGTAACACCACAACATGACCTGTGCACGATTCTCCATTGCACTACATTGTCCTGCAGCATCGCTTGTTTAACATTTTACGTAGGGGGCCAAAGAGTACATGTAGCCCTCGACTTACAACAACTGAGACGCTCACCCCATTAACCTTATTATATGAGTTTGAGTGGGAAAATGGGTCGATTGTAAAAAGTTGTATTGCGGGAAAATTGGAATTAAGCATTCAATCGCTGGAGGACTTATAGGGAATATAAGGAGGGGGAAGCCTAAGGGGTGCTAAGGAGGCTGGGAAGGATGGATTGAGGTGGCAGGTACTGGTCAAAAAGGAGTCCTCGGACCGAGAGCATTATTTCCTTATGTGCCGGTGCTCCAATAAACATTCGTAATGAACAGTATCCGCGAGTCCTTTTTCGCCCCATCCGAACTCAGAGTGCAGCTCCCTGCAATATTATTTGATTTTGGAGTCCCCTCAACCGCTTCATCTGCTGTACAATGAGTGTCCAGGTGATGCCGAAAAGAAAAAGCAATAGACAATAGAACAATAATTCGCCACTGTGTTTGTATTATTCTTATCGTATTGTAACGACCCACGTTATGGACATGAAAAGCCTGTTATGCAACGTGATATTAATGCATGTTAATTGTTTATATATCCTCACAGTTAATGAAATACAGGGGGTTTGCGACGTATGGCAAAGATTAATTATGAAAAGGTTGTTGGAACAGAACCACATTGTATTAATCTTCTTAAAATACACAAGAATCAAAAAAATTGGTGAGAATCCTAGGAACTCAGATCAACATCTTTCAAATATATTTTAATGTATTAATAATATATTAACTTTGTTATTAGTCCAATACACAGTTGTACCAAAATTTGAAAAACTTCCAAGTCATTGGATGCTTATATACTTTACTTTGGTGTTGGAATAAATTACCACTGACACTTAGAAGTAATTTCAGAAGCAAGATGAAAGAAACTAAGTGTTCAACCTCGCTGTTTTAGCAGAAAGAGGTTTTTTTTTTTTTCCCCATTCCATTACTTCTTAGGTTACGGACAGTCCAGCTCGTGATAAGGAACGTCTGCACAATTACCGCTGTAAAAATCAGGAGCTGTAATTGCCTCCACATCCACAGCGAATGCCAGGAAGGATTAGCAAGAGACAGAGCTGAGAGAAAATGAAGAATTTGGAGAAGAGACGTTTATGGCGAAGGGCCAGTATCGCCTGAGCTCCACAATGGGCCGGTTTTAATAAAGGGGGCAGAAAAGAGCAAATTTTCTTTAGACATCCACTCCTACAAGCACGAGCTCCACAGATTGTGAGGCACTTTCCGTGGATGCCTATTCGACTGCAGATTTTTTTTTTAAAAAAAAAAGAAAGAAAGAAAGAAGAAAAAACAAAATGAAAAGCAATTTAAGTCCTTAAATTGCTCCCCAATATCTCTGTAAAAAAGTGGACTGGAAAATTACAATAAACTTAAGGGAACAGACAATGGTGGGCTTTTCTGTATCGTATCGTACCAACATGTGCATAGTACCCCACGTTACTCTGGTTTAATGAGACGTGGGTGAGAGCTTCAGCGGGATGTGTGCATTCAATCACCCATGAGACGTCTTTGCATGAAAGAATTCTAGATGCTGTGTCCACTTCTGATGAACCTTGACTCTTCCAAATTCTTTTCCTCCTTTTACACAAATTATTTCAACATGAAAATCTGCGAAGCCTCAGATGACACATGCAGACAATCTGTATTGTAAACTTGGCTCATTCTGATCGGGTGTCATGAGTCAGCTCTGAATGTACAACTTTTTTTGGCCTCTCTAAGATACTCCTAATGGGTCTCCCTAATGGTCTCTACACACATCCCAGATATAAATCAGCTGGACAAGTACAAGACACAAAAAAATCTGGGGAAAAGGCTTAGGACTGTGCCACCAGTATATTCAGCATACAAAGTTTTGGCAATTGGGAAGAATGCTTGGCCAAAGCCACATGGAAAATGGGATTGTGGAAGAGCAGGTTCCTCTCCTTGACTACAAAAACATGTGCACTGAAGGTGGACATCCTCCTCACACTGCTCTACCTTGCACAGCATGATGTTGAGAGGCCTTATGAAAGACATTTTCAATCTCATCTGGGGGGACAGGTATGAGTACGTGAGAAGGGAGGTCATGTACCTTCCCAAGGAGGGACATGCCCAACATTCCTCTTAATTGTCTTTTCCTTTCCCAGCTATGTAACCAACTGGCAGCTCCAGTTGAGCACCCCCACCATTACTTTGTGGGTCTTTGGTTGGCCCTCCCGATGCATCAGCTGGTGGAGACCTGGTCCAATACCGGGTCGAATGGCGAGACACTGCCCGCTCATTACAGCCACGCTATATCGTGGAGAAAGACCACGGCAGACGGGATCGAGGCAGAAACCCTCCTCAAGGACGGACCCTTGTATAAGGCCCTGGTCGAGAGGAGAGGAAGTTGAGATGTTTTAGGGCTCAAGGAAAGCACATGGGGCAGGATTCAGCCAAAAGGGCTGGACCACCATCTGCAAGACGTGAACTGGTATCGTTTACAAAGTAAGTTGCCAGCCAAAGTGGTCCTGTATAGACACAAACTGACCAGCCACCCACTCTGCCCATGACTCCAGTGCGGCGAGAGCAAAACTCTCGCGTAGGCTTTTTGGGACTGAGGACAGATGTGCGAGGTCTGGCGTTTGGTGAACTGCCTGTGCAGGAAGATTGATCCGCAAATGGTTTTGACGTACAGCAAAATCTTGAGGGAATGGAACCCTGGTGCTCAGAAGGCAGCAGCTGCCCGGACGTGGATGGTGGTCAACATTGCCAAGCAAATGCTTTGGAATACAATAACCCAGCTGGTCCAGACGGGTAGATTTGAGCGTCCAAGGTGTGTATCATAAACTCCTGGTTGAGCTAACGTTTAGGATGGAGAAGGACATGACGCAGTGATAGAAGTGAAAGAGAGGTGAAAAGCCCTCTTTTGGTTGTAACCCAACAGATTTGTGGCAGATTGTCCATTCTTGGGTAAGTGCCACACATCCTTTAATGCTTACAAGACACTGCAACCCCCATTTTTGGTGAATGTAAGTGTTGTGTTTTGTAGTGTGTTATGTGTTTCATGTTAGGTGTAGGGTTTTTATATCTACTTTAACCTTATTTAATTGCACAATTATTAGAATTTATTGCACTTTTAAGTAGTCATTCAAAAAATGACTACCTGTGTGGTGTGTTTGTATTTATTTATTATTTGCTCTAGGTTTCCAAGATAGCTTTTCCTGACTGGAGGTTGACTATAGTGACTATAACCGCAGAAGCCTACGGTTTTTGATAGCGTTTCCTATTTAAAAACACACACACACACACAGACTTTCTGACCCGCTGTCCCATACAGGGCTGCGGGGAACCAGAGCCTACCCGGCAACACAGGGCGTAAGGCCGGAGGGGGAGGGGACGCCAGTCCACCGCAAGCAGGACTCAAACCCCAGACCCACCAGAGAGCAGGACCCAGTCCAACCCACTGCGCCACCGCACCCCCCCTCTCTATTTAAAAACATTGTGAAAATATTTCAACTGTTCCATTTCTGGAATATCAATTTGGCAACATTAACCACATTTTAAAAAAGAAGCATCTGCCTGAGATGTAGTGTAGGGGTGAATGCTACTGCCTTTAGACCCAAAGATCACAGGTTCAAATCCAACCACCCTTAAGCAAGGTACTTATCCTAAATTACTCCAGTAAAATAACCCAGTTGCATAAATGGGTTAATGAGAGTAGGTACCTTAACAGTGAAACCTGCTTTGGAGAGAAGTATCTGAGAAATGCAGATGAATTCCAATAACTTCTCAAGCATCTTCATAATACGCAGTGTGGACAGCATGAGCCATAAAATTAGGTCATCATTAACAAGCCTAACAACTTAAAAACACATGTGGCCCATTTCTGACATCCCAGAGAGGGTGTTTTTAATACATATATAGGCCATATGTGTCAGTAATAAACCCAGTTTTAGATAAAGTACTGTACACTAAGAACCATGAAAAGAAATTCATGGTAAAGCTACAAAAACACAAAGCCACTTGATAATTTTTTTTTTTATTTTTGTTCAATATTTCAAAATGTTGGTCAAAATGCTATTATACTAATACTAAATGTACTTGGTAGCATGGTGGTTAGAGTGACTGCCTTTAGACCCTGAAGTCAGAGTTTCAAGCCTTACCTCTGGCTTTAGTACCCTTGAGCAAGGTACTCATGCTGAACTGCTCTAGTAAAATTACCCAGCTGTATAAATGGGTAAATAATTGTAACCTTAACATTGTAAGTTGCTTTGGAAAAAAGTGTCAGCTAAATGAATAAATGTAAATAAGTTTAAAATAATTGAAACCATCAATGACTCAGAGATTCAATTTTCCAGTTGCTGAAGTTGACCCTTCTCATGCCATTGTTCAGTGTGATGGTTCTTAAAATGTAGAATGGGATGTAATAGCTGTCTCATAACAGAGACAGCCGGTAGCATAGTGGCTAGAGCTACTACCTTTGGACCCAAAGAGCGCAGGTCCGATTCCCACTTCTGGCTGTAGTACCCTTGAGCAAGGTACTTATCCCAGTTTGCTCCAGTAAAATTACCCAGATGGGTAAATAATTTTAACCTTAACACTGTAAGTCGCTTTGGAAAAAAGCATCTGCTAAGTGAACAAATGCAAATGTAGAACATTCCAGAAGCACACTGCTAGTTGCCTTTATGGACTTTCTCATGCTATATGTCCTGAGCTTTCTTGATAAGGAAGCTTCACGCACGTAGGACTGTGGTCTTATCGGGCCACATTTCAATGCCTCGCTGAACAGACAGCCTGCCAAATTCTTCATTGGATCTCCTTACCCACCAGCCATGGCCCATGATGCATTTCTTTCCAATTTGCTGCTCAGTCACAGACTGACCTCAAATGATGACAGTCGTCCCAGGGGTGTTCGGCGGAGTCAAGTAGACTGAACCAGCTCAATCACTTCCTCACTACACGTTGTATTCCACAAGCATGGAAGGACCTGGGTTTGAAGCCTACCTTCTGCTCTAGTACCCTCAGTCAATGTACTTACCCTGAATTGATCCAGTAAAAATTACCCAGCTATATAAATAGGGTACATCGCTGAATCACATAACACTGTCAGCTTCTTTGAAGAAAAGTGTCAGATAGATAAATAAATATGAAAGTAAGCACTATAAACAATACACATCTCAGCCCCCACAGATTGGGACCTGGTATTCTTGCTCCTTGGAAAGAAGAAATTCAGAGTAACCGCATCTCGCAATTTCAGAGTCTCGCTTCAGCAGCAGTGCGAAGATTTCGATGGCGTGTGAAATCAGCACGGCATGAAAATATGTATATAAATAAAAATCACCCAGCGTCGCAGCAGGTCGGCGCAGTGCTGAGTAGCAGAGTGGGAACACGTGACTTCCTGGAACAAATATAGGAGGTACTGCATGAGCTGTGGAGAACAACACAGCTTCTCCCAGGAGAACACAGCTAGATAGTGGGAGACAGGGGGAGATAGAAAGATGAACGGACGCGCAACTCATCCTCCCAGAAAGGGTTAAAAGGGGGTGTCGACTTAGTATGTAGAATGCAGGACAAAGAAAGTGCTAAGCAACAAGATACTGTATGATGCCTATAGCTACTTGGGTCTCTGAATTCAAGATGGGGACAGCAAGCACCTAACACCCTTTCTACCACGATCCCAGCAGGATGCTGACCCTTGTAGTCCTTTGACGTGCACACAATCAGTCAAAAGTTTGAGTACGCTTGCTGGAAACGAATTTTTTTCCCCCACATTCGGTATTCAACTTCTACGCTTTTCGTTTGCTTTGCTTTCAATCTTCTGCCTAGTTTGTCCCATACAGGCGTTGCCCAAGTGTGCAACAGACACTTGTGATTTTATGTGTCCTTGTTAGCTATCTCAAGTACGCAACACAGACCGACCGTACTACATTTCACGCTGGCAATGAAGCAAATTTTACTCTTGTTCATTCAGCAGAGGCTTTCGTCCATAGCGACTTACAGTGATTTACCCATTCATACAGATGGATAATTCATTATCTGTAGTAATTCAGGGTAAGTTCCTTTCTCAGAGGTAATGCATAGGAGGTAGGCTCTAGACCTGGATTTTTTGGGTACAAAGGCAGCAGCAGCAACACTAAGCCACCTTCTGCCCCCAAATGTGTGTGATTGTATCATTTTCCTGAAATATTTAATTCTGCCAGTAATTAAAGTAAATTTTGTGGTTAAACATCAAGACAGGCTGGCATAATTACACTGCAGAACTACATTAATCTTTTTTTCCCAAAGTGACTCACAGCAGAATCTACCTACAATTATTTACCCATTTATATATCTGGGTAATTTTACTAGAGCAATTAAGGGTAAGTAGCCTAATTAAGGGTACCCCAGCTGGACAGAGAACTTGAACCTGCAACCTTTAGGTCCAAAGGCAGCAGCTCTAACCCGTACACTACCAGCTTTTTGCATGATACCCTTCGTTGGAGCCATTTCTACATTAGCATTGTATTTATCCCTTTAGTGAAAGGAACCACTTTTATTTGTCAGTTACGCACGAGACAGGTACAAGGAACAAGAGGTCAGCCATAACACACTGAGAAGCAACTGTATAAGGAGATGTTCGCTGTCTGTTGCCTCTGTGATCCCTGTGCTGCAGTCAGCTGTGTCCCTGTATGTCTGAACTGGGTGGTGCTGGCACCTTATGGATCACACCTGAGACCACCGCACCAAGGGAAGTGGAGCAGCACTGTCACATGGTGATCAGGAACCTAAAGTAGTAACTGCCTTATGTTACCAATACTCCATCCACACTTGTGGGGAGTTCCTATCATCTAATAATGGACTGAAGTCATTCATAGCGGTATGCAAAAATGAGGGAACCCATGAAACCACACTAGACTGATGGGATCCGCAGTTACAAGACCCCATCACCTGACCCAATTTGGCAGCCTCGGCACACGGAGGGACGGCACGCTCGCAGCAAGACGGAGACCTGGCCTCCTCTTTGGAGACGCCACCTCATTTCACATGCTATTTAAATTCCGTCATTGGCAGCACACGTCTCAGCGCTTTAACGGATTGAGTGTGCGGCTCCCATCTCCCCTGCTTTCTATGAGGGTACGTGAGCGCAGCTAAAACAGAGCTGCACAGTAACATAATTTGCTTTTGAGCTGTCCCCCACTGCCCACCTCTTAACCTCTATGTCTTGCTTTATGAGAACATAGATAGGTAAAGTACTTCCTTTCACTTTCTGAAGCTCACAGTGTATTTTTCTCTTTTTTTTTTTTTTATTAAAAATTAATATCCTGGAAACATATGGAGAGGTCCTTGGCCAAGTAAGGAGTTGGCAGTCGCAGCCCCTCTTGATGTCTTTTTCATCCTTTTCATCTGGGACCAAAGCCACGATGTTGGTTCTTACCACAATGTGACCTCTAAAACCAGATTTAGTTTTTTTTTTTTTTTTATTTGCTTAATGCTTCTCATGTAATAAAATGTCACACATATTAAATAACAGAAAAGAACGGAAGCAGAAACCTGAAAGATTAAACACAGGGATTCTGTGCAAAAGAATTTTAATATAGTCGAGGACAGGGGACTGAACAATCGAGCAAAAAAAAAATTTTAATACTGGACTACATGTGATTAGCGGGCAGAGGGCTGTAGGAAGACAGCTTACGGTGCAAAGCCAGGTATTACTACATTACACGCCATTAACAATGAGTTAAGAATTTTCAAAGCTACCAGCAGCTTCCTGATTTTTTTTTTTCTCTTGACTTGTCCATTTTCAAAATTTATTGCAAGACAAATGTTACATGTGTTCCTGCATATAGCCATTAGTTGGCACTACAGAGCACCAAAAAAAACAGTGCGACTGAATTAATTCAACTGAATTTCACAGTGCTTACAGCTTGGTGTTTGTACTGTTGGTTATCAATAACAAGATAATAAATGTTGCATGTTTACGGGACAAATCATTCAACAACTGGCAGGAAATAAGAACTTGTGGAGACATTATTTTTAGTCATTTTAAAATGTCTCGGATTTACATTAAAATGAGAAGTTACTAAAAAAACTCACTAAAATCACCGAGAGACCACTTACGTAGCACGAGCTCAGATATTTTGCGGCATTTCTCGTTATACTGGTCTTGTCATTAAATCGTTATTATCAAAGCTATCGGTCAAGAAGGGAAGGAAATTGCCAACCTCTCATGTGACTCACAAAAGAATACTGCTCCAAAAAATTAGACGTACACATGTTTAAAAAAATCACCATAAAAAAGATGATAGCCCAACATCGGGCAGCCTCCATATCTGCTACACAGCTCTGACCTGCCATCCAATTAAGGGAGGATCTGCAAATGTCAGACCAGCCAGGCACTGAGTCCAACCAGAACCATCAGCCCTCTCCCTTCCCTGTTTATTATGAACGGCAACACCTGTCACCAGTGGCAGTGCCAGTGGGGGTGAGCTGGACATGTTAAGAAGGATAATGAGGGGAAGAAAAAGAAAAAACCATCCCCAGTTTAACACGCCACAGTGTCACCTCCCTGCCAAAGCAACCGGTAAGACCACTACATAGCTGGAGAGTCCATCTCATCTCCTGAACCTTGGGACTCTCAATATGGCCAACAGATGTGCCAGAAGGGGGCATTGTGGTAAAAATCAGGCTTCTTGCAGTTTTAAGTCTGGGGGAGAAGCTAAAATACTGGTAAAACCCTTAAGAAAGGCAGTTATCTTCAAATGCTCCGTTACGCTGGCCATCTTCAATAAGTAAAACTGCACGTCACCTAATGGCAACTAAAAATGTATAAATAACCAACATTGATTTTCAGTGTTGCTTGAAAGTATGTGAAGCCCTTGCGCTCCTTAGTTTTATCAGGAAACGGTTATTTAATGAGTAGTCGTCTTTCTCTTCTGACATAATAGGTGTGTGATGACTAATTTCATGTGTTGCTTTAGAGGAAACCATGTGTGTGGAAGGAACACAGTAGTGCAGGTGCAAAACGAACCCTAAGCTGCATTGGTTAAACCAAGTAGGTGTCACGCCCACACGTGCCACTGATCAGAGAGGACGGGTATAAAGGGGCCGTGCTTGGACACGTGCTCTTGAACCCTCTTTCAGTGCGTCTGTGTTAGCAGCGGTCGCCTTCATCCCTCTCCCTTGTTCCTGCTTCCTTGCCTCTGACCCTGGCCGTACATCTCCAACCACGTCCCTTGCCTCATCCTACCGAAGAATCTCTGCGAATTGCCTGACCCGTACCTGTCCCCGACAACAGTTTTTGCCCTCCCCATTGATTGCATTGCTAATAAACGCACCCGCAACCGGGTTCATTTACAACAACTCCTTGACTTCGCCTCTTCCGAGATGACAGTAGGCAAGTAGAATCGGGTGTGTAAATCATAATCATTTATTCATCTGACAATTCTAAAATTTAGATAAGTCTATTCTAATATTTTATGCAGTAATAATGACCATCACTCTGGGGTTCACATACTTTGAAGTAGCACTATATCTGTATACAATGCATAAAAACGGAAAACAGGATGTGCAGTGAGACCACTGAATGTTCATAGAGTTCCAGGCAGGAGACAGAATCCACAGGTTCTCACCTGAATTAAGCCCTAGATGTCTTAGCTGTCTGTGTCTATGAGTCTTCACGCCTTTACTCCTCCTTTCTAAGTTCTGGGATGGTAGGTGGTGTCTTTCTTCAGGGTTTTTGCCCTGTCATCCGAATGAACAAGATATGAATCCTGATGTAGTTCCCTTGAGGGGAATCATATAGTAAACAGGTAAATCATGGTAAAGCTTTGCATCCAACATCGAGTCATTACAGAGAAAAAAAAAAACATAAATGTCACTGAATTGACCTGGACTCATGGCAATAACACCACACACCATGAAAAACAATCAACACTATGTCCAAATGCGCCGCTCAAGAACCACTTAAAGGGTAATAATTACAGTATGCATACAGGTTGCAATTACTGCTAAGCCCACAAACCTGTGCTTCTCAAGGAGGTGGTTACTTCCAAAATACAATGACTCTCTATAAATGTCACTGTCCCAAGCTGTATGTTGACAGAATTAATTTCAAAGATTAATTTAAAAAAATTCACTTGCTAAGGAAAAGCTCTGTTTCCCTTTTACTGTAATTTATACATTGGAAGGCGGTATCTAAAACAAAACTACGCACAGTTCGCTGCAAATGAAATCACATGAGAAAGGGCTTAAAACATCAAAATCCCTCCTTAGTTAAGTTAAGCTGCTTCTGCCGTAATCGTGTGAGTTGAACAGAATGTGACTGTGGTGGCAAATGAAAGCGCACTTTTTCCCCGCTAATCTGGGGAATTTATGCTAATTGCCTCATTCCAGGGACATGTAAAATGCATTAACCTCCAGACCCACATCTACAAAATACAAAATGCTGCACCATTTGCTTTCTAAGGATGAAGCTGTCATCAAGTATTGTCATCTCATCACTTCCTCTCAATTGCTGTGACATTTATTACCACTACCATTAAGAACACAAACCACATGTGGCTAAAAACTAAAATAAGTAACTGAAAAAAATTATGTCCCAGTTAGTTCAGTCAGTAGGATGTATAAAACACTGTCAAAGTCTGACAAATATTAATCCATTAGTAACTACAGCCAAACTTATTGCATGGTACTCCTTAATTTTAAAAAAATCCTTCAAACTTTCCAGCAAAATTAGCAACAAACTATTCTAAAAATAATTGTCATAGGTTCATTTCATGTACAGTTAGTTAATATGAAAGCAATCCACAGTGATGAATAATAGTAATGATAAATAATAGTAATGGCTGTGACACAATAGGACACAAAGCCAAAAAGCTTTAAATCATTATCGATTAAGCCGTGTTTTTCCTGATATAGTATAAGACAACAAATTATGAAAATTGTTTCTTTGGTTGTTAATTAGAAGCACAACTGCATACAATTTTACACTCCATGGCACGGCGGGGTTGACCAGTGCCTCGCCGTGTGGAGGGTCCGGGGTTCGAGTCCTGCTTGGGGTGCGCAGCGCTTCCGTGTTTCTCCCTGCATCTGCCTTCCCCAACAAACAGAGGAAGGACTTGTCAACCCACCGCTGTTCCTCCCTTGACTTGCCTTGGAAACCACGCGAGTGATCGCTATGGGGCGGGTTTGACTCAGCACCTTGCATGCATGCATACCATTCCATAGAGACAGAAAAGGTGTGGGGCACATACCTCCCTGGGTGCAAATCTGCCAATCGTCAGGCACGCTCACTTCTTAAGGATTACACAAAACGAGAATGTGCTGGTTTTGAAAACTGACCCGCACATACAATTCCAGAAATGATTTTTATTATATTTAAAACAAGATTAAAGTGGAGAAAATAAAATTCCTCAACACTGCTCATAAACGCATGATCACTTTTGGTAGGTACAAGACTGGAATTGGAATCACTTTTTGACATGCCAAGTAGTTTATTTGTGCTGTAACTGTCCTGTTTACTTAGAACCCAATGAACATCAATGGTACCATAAACAACTAAGAATAAGGACAGCGACATCAGCAATGTACCCTCCTATGAAAACAATCTTTATTTCATTCAAAAGTCACATCAATGAAGATTTAAGTGACTTGGAACGCCAGCTGGCAAAGAAAATGTAGGCCTAACTGTTTTGAATTGATAAGCTGGAATGACAACGGCTGCCTTCTCTGTCACTAATAAGCTATTTTGACAAGGCAGATCGGGAATCCATTCCCTGAAAGCATAACCCAAATCACACCATGGCCTGGAGAGTACCAAGCAGCAGGAACAATGAAACAAGGAGTAAAAGGCAGTATGTGTTGAGCTGAAGGACAAGAACAAGATACAAAAATAAAGTCCACAGGTGGGGCACTGGCATTCACAAAAGGTTTGCATATTTACATGTATTTATTTAGCAGATGCTTTTCTCTAAAGCAACATACATCTCAGAACAATACAAAAAGTGCATTACATCACTAGAAGAAGAGATTTTCATGCAGACACTTTATTCTAGAGTACAGTCCATTTGTCACATACCACAGTATAAACCAGTGTACATTACATGAGTAGCTGCATATGGGTTTTTTTTTTTTTAATTATTATACAGACAACAAAGGACATGTTTATGGAGCATACGGGAGATCTGGAGAGAAGTGAGTCGAAGATGTGTTTTGAGACCCTTCTTAAAAGCCGAGAGAGATTCAGCAGTTCTGAGGGAGAGAGGGAGGTCATTCCACCGCACTGGAGCTAGAACCAAAAGCCTTTGTGCTTTTGATTTTGGACCTCTTGTGCGTGGGACCACCAAGGTGGTCGAGGCGAAGTAGCGTAGCAGTCTGGTTGGGGCACAACGAGCGTGTTAACACTCTTAAAAGCATCTGAGAAACTGCCTGCTGTCCATGCCACCAGTAGTTTGCTAGATTGACACTTTAATCAGGATAATCACCGGGAGTCCATATTAGGGCGGAATTCATATCTTAAATTCGGAGTTTCTTCAGTCAGAATTTCAACTGTAGGCTTCGCTATAGGTAGGGCAGCAGGTGGCGCACCGGTTCGAGCTGCTGCCTTGCATAAGAAGGACCCACGTTCAAGTCAGATATCCTGCTGTACTACCCTTGATCGATGTCCTTACCCTAAAAGCCTCTGATAAGAACTACCCAGCTGTATAAATAAGTAAATCAGTGTAAGTAGCTGAACGCTGCCAGTCACTTTGGAAAAAAGCATCAGCTAAATTAATAAAGATAAAAAAATATGTTTAAAAAAAAGGTTCCTGAAAGGTACCATTACCTCTGCTTTAATAAATAAATCATTCAATATACAAGATAGACCTTGTGGACACACCTACTTCCACATGCAAGACTAAATGTTGTTGACAAGCTCAATCTCCTGTTGCGATGGTACCAAGAAAACAGACGCCAAGAAATGCTGAAATGACCCAAAAAGAGAACTGCGTAAATGCCTCGCCTTTTTAAACATTCCTGTGGAACATCAGGATGCGGTGCTTTCCAGCGACAGGCCACGGGATCCAGCACCGTGATGTAAAAGGGAAGCAGTACCACCCCCGATGCTTGGACGTCCTCAGCTGAGCACTCTCCCTAATGACGCCGTTTACATAACCGCACTCGAGGGCTTGCTGCTTCAGCAGCGTGGTGGCCGGTCCTTATCGCACGGAGGTCTGTTTCAAGGGCTGGGTTTCACTCACTCACCCTGGCGATGGGGTGGGGGTGGTGTGCGTGGTGAAAACACGGATCATGATGCTCCTCATTACAAAGGCTAGGCTTCACTTTCTGTGCATCCTGTTACCCTTTGCAGCGTGCAGCATTCCCATTTTACACGTATGTTCCGTCGTCTCACGGACACCTCAAGCAAGGCTGTTTGTGTCTATTAATAAAAATCAACCAACATATCTTAATTGCACCATTAAAATATAACACCTGTAAAAAAATGTAGCCCCAAAACACTCTCAGCTTTTCTTGAAAGCTGCCAGTGTAAGATCTCCTACTGAAAACCTTTGTGCAAATGTACTAACAGCCCGTTGCAGTTACTACAGCCTCACGGTGCCTGAAGTGCAAATGGATATGGGTTCGATCCCCACTCGGAAGAGTTTCCATGGGTTTCTTCCATGTGCTCCGATTCCCTCCCACAGTTTGAACATGTGTAATTGGTGCCTTTAAACTGCCTTTTGTCTGTGAGTGTTACACTGCTCTACTGTAAAAAGTGTGAATGACTGCAAGGAGTTTAGGGCGGTGCATCCAACACCCCAAGTCACCTTGGAAAAGGATTCAGATAAATACCACACAGTAATCACTGTGTGTTACCTTGGAGAAAAACACCTACTAAGGAGTAAATGCAAATTAAATAAGCTCATTATCCTTATTTAACATGCCAGTTTCACTGAAGACTTAAGTACTGCTTAAGTTGGATCGAACCCACCTTTATCTCAACTAATTGACAAGATAACTATACTATTAGCGCAATAGCAGCCCAAAAGTCAGTATAAAGCAAGGAAACAAAGGAGAACAATGTGATCCAAAATAAACCTTTTTTTAAAGACTTACTCTACTGCTGCACCCACTTTGAGCACAAATATTGAATTTTGACAGATTAAAACTATTGATCACAAAGAAAATGAGATAATGCTACAGCAGTGTACACTCATCAATTAGTGACAGGCACTGGATAGAATAAATAGTCCAAAAACAGACAGTGGCTGTAAATAAATAAAAATTAGTAGAGGGTGGCTCAACAGATCTGGGGCAATAAGAGGTCAGCACCATCCTAATATGAAACTGGATGGAAAACTACAGAAAACAAGGCGACTTCGAGAATCAGTGTTGGATACCTTAGGTAACATGTCAGGGAGGGTGCTGTTCTTCGCCGGTGGCAAACTGCAGGCCATGACAAGACGCAAATTCAATTTCGGGGTCAAATTACATTCTTTTTAGCAGAGGCCGTGTTCCACTAACCCTTTCAAGCACAAATAGCGGAGGATATGATTGTTTTAAAACTAAAACAATTGTGTGACAGATGATGGCGTAGTGGTTAGCACAGTCAACTTGCACTCACCGGTCCTGGTTCGAATCCCACCTCCTGCTGTATAATCATGAAGAAATTATTTACCCTGAATTGTTCCAGGAAAAAAAAATTCCCAGCTGTATAGATGGGTAAATAATGATTTTTTTTTTTTTTTTTTAAAAAAAAAAAAAAAAACAATTTTAAGTAGCTTAAAACTACAAGCTGCTTTGGAAGTGTCACCTAAATGAATTACATTTACATTTATTCATTTAGCAGATGCCTTTCTCCAAAGCCACGTACATCTCATAGAAAATACAAATTTGTGCTTTACATTTAGGAGAAAGAGACATAGTTGCAGACATGTGATTCTTAAGTAAACCTAGTTTGTTACTTTCCACTTGATGCACCGATGTTCATCGCTTGAGTAGGTGCATAAAACACAGGATAGATGAATCCTGAAACCTTTCTACATTTTTCAATAAGGTACACAAACATTTACATACAATACAGAAGTAGCGGCTGTGTAAAGGCTTATCTGGGGATGATCATCAAGTTACAGGGCATGAACATTTACACCATACATGAGGTGAAGAGATCTTGGGCGAAATGAGTCCGGAAAAGGTGAGTTTTCAAACCCTTCTTGAATGTAGAGAGAGTTTCAGCAGCTCCGAGTGAGAAGGGGAGGTCATTCCACCACAATGGAGCCAGAACCGAGAACCTCCATGCACTCCGCATTAGTGTAATATAAGTGTAAAATTACTGTGATCAATCATATAGAAAGATGCAGCACTCCTCAGTTGACAGCAGGTGACGTAGTGGCTAGATGTGTCATGTTTAACTGACACATTTCTCCAAGGCAGCTTACCACGTTCTACCCATTTATACAGCCGGGGAATTAATTGTATCAATTCAGGGTGAGTACCTTGATCAAGGGTACAACAGCTGCAGGCGGGATTCGAACCAACAACCCTCTCATGAAGTAAGAGCAGTAACTATAGTATCTGCTCCATCTATATGACTATATAAATATAAAAGCTGCTGTTAAATAAATAACATGTAACAGAAATTTTAAATGGCAACATCATCTTGCATACACACACATTTTAAAACTTTTATTTTAATAAAAGTACAGTCGAGTGAAAATCTATGGCACGGTATTTGTTAAATCTTCCCTTGTAAAATAAATAGTCAGGGGATAAATTATTTTTCTACTGTACACTAAGACTAGAGCAAGGACAAAAAAGACGGATTATCACGGTGGTAAACGTACACTTGTGACTTGTTGTTAAATCTGGATTTTTCCATCCAGTTTCACACGTTGGTTTCGAAAAGAAGAGAAAACGAAACACAGACTGAGACTGTTGTGTTGTGTCAAACGCATCACTAACGTTAAGAAGTTTAATAAGTGAACGCCTCACGTGCAGAAGAATCAGTAACGGCAGATATTAAATATTAAATTAAATGAGGCACTTCGGCGGTCACGCGACTCACCGGTCCGCGCGCTTCACCGCCGCTCCTCCTCCACTGAGCGCAGGTTCAACCGTGCTTCCCTCGCGCTCATTCACTGCGCGCGACTCCCCGCGGTCCCCCCCCCCAAATCAGCCATCGGTTGCTCTGGAATCTATTAGTCACCCTGGAGCTACATCGCTGCGCTCGTGGTTCGTGTTGCTTTGACTTATTGCAGTCCTATGTCTAACACCCTGCTGGAGGGTCGTCAAGTAAATAAACACAAATTCTGAATAAGATTAAAAGCATGAAACATAATATTAAGGAGGATGTTTGAAACATTTTAAACACACAACCCAAGTTTGGAGACACTTGACGTGATGGGAAATTGTACTGTCAATGTCTGAATCTGAGCCTCGTCACAAACATTTCAGAAATCAATGCACCCAGTCCAGTGTAACTGCAAATGACAAAGAAACAATTCTGACTGACTCCGAAATATGGCCATAAATTGATGAACAGTGACATCTGGTGGAGGTCTGTCGTGTCCACGAGGTTTTTAAATCTGGGATTTTTTACTGGAGCTGGCTGATATGGATACGCATCCATCATGTCATGTGCAACAAATGTTATTCCCAGTCACTTAGTGTGCAAGAAAAACATATACCTGACAGAGATGCTATAAACAAACCACACAGTTTACCTGAGGGTTCACGGTTGAGCATAGAAATGAAACCATTGTAATTCACGTGATGGGACAAATATAACAGAAAATAAACGTGACCAACATTGTCTCAACGAATTCACTAAGCAATGCCCTGACAGCTCGCTGACTGTGATCGGTATATTCACAAAACGTCCGAAAAGCGCCGCACACGGGCGTGTTACACACCGTGACCGTACAACGACGGTTTGAGTTTGCAGCAAGACAAGTCAAATCGCACCTGCTATGCATTTTCGCGTTAGATACATCTACGCGATCCCTAAACACCTTTACAACGAAAACAGCGAGCATTAATAGAAAAACATTAGTTCTCTTGAGAACGCTAAGTGAAGCGCGGGTACAGAATCCAAGAATCCAAGATCCCCCCCTCCCCGGCCGGGTCCTCCATAGCTGATGCGACTCGGTGACGTCATGCGTATGGGCCTCTGCCGCCCCACGCGCTCCTCCCGTTCATTTCCCACAATGCCTAAGGAGGTCCAGCACCAAGATGGCTGACCCTAATATGGAGGAGTACGAGAAAGACGCAGGCTGCGTGCCCGTCCTCCACCCGGAGGTGAGCGACTCGGGGGCCCGGTCGCTTTCGGGGCGCGCTGCGAATGGAGGGAGGGTGTGACTCGAGGCGACAGTGGGCCCCACCTCCGCAGGGCGACCCTCCGCCGAGGGGGCGCGGCCGTATCGTACCTCGAGCATCCGCGACGGACGCGGTCCTGTGGCCGAGCGTCGGGAGCGCGCATAGCGGACATCGGATGGAGTGCAGAGCGGTACTGGACTGCTGGAGCCTGGGGAGAGGAGGGACATGAGTGTGGTGGTGATGATTCTTCTTCTTACTGTTGTAAAACTGGCAATAACTAGTAGCGATGATGATGACGCTTGATGATGATGGATCGTGGTGGTAGTGATTATTATTCTCACTATGATTGCGATGATGGTGGTGCTGATGATGATGATGATGATGATGGCAGTGGTTGATGATGGTCCTGTTGACTATTTCGATGTTGGTAGTAATCATGGCCATGATGATGATAGTGGTGGTGGTAATTTATTATGATAATGGTTATGGGATTTATGGTAATAATGGTGATGGTGACAGATATCATGGTGTGGTGGTGATCATGTCATCATTATAAGTCACCATCACCATTATCGTAATGATAATTATTGTTATGGTGATGTGATTATTTCAGTCATTATTGTGAAGGTACTGATGGCAGTGAGTGGTTGTGGTGGTCATTAGTGATATGGGGATGGTGATCATCACTGCTGTGGTGATGGTGCTGGAGAGTATTATGCTGATGGTAGCAGTAGTGGATGCTGGTGGTGGTGGTGATGATGATGATGATGATGATCGTGATGATCACGGTGGTGTCTGTGGGGGAGAGCTGATCAAAGCCTGCAAGTAAATCCTAAGCAGGTGTTTTGGGTGCATTTAGAGGACATTTCACCAGAAGTTTCGCCTTGGCAGCATCCATATATGTGTGGTTAATAAAGACATGTCAGATCCACGTCGGTACGAGAGATTAATTATGTGATGCATTTAAGGCATTTGATGCTTGAAGTATTAATATTATTTGACAGAAAATGCACTGTGTTCTAAGTGAATGCTCAGTTCCGGTTCATCTTACATGTCCTGACAGGTAGATAGAATGTAAACAACATCAGGGCTACATAGACAGTGCATTGAAAAGGAATTCTTTTCACATCAGCACTTGGGTGCATAACTACAATGAGTAAATTCAGAGGCGATGTAAATTATGACCCAAATGGGATCAGAACTCAGACCGTAACTCGAATTGTTTGTAAGTCAAACCATTATTTCACAGTACATAAAAGCTTAATTAATACAGACCCATTTTGATTTATTCACAGGTTAGGTTCTGCAAGACACCTCAGATAAAGCTAAAATGGATTGTAAATTTTCTGAAAATAAAAATACGTGATCTCCAAAACCTCATTTGTCTCAGTGTAGGGATCTAAATTGGCCTTGATGATGTGACCAATTCTTCACTTGAGCTTGGTCGGTATTCATGGCACCTGAGCACTCTCAGTTTGCTTTGTTACCTATATATTCACTGGGTAGGCGCTGTAAAAGTCTCAGATACAGCTGTGATGCAATAAGCTGTGTTTATGCAGCTACTCGTGTGATGAACATTGATTCATATGGTGGAAAGAAACAAACTAACTGCACTTAAGAATCTCACGTCTGCATCCAAGAGTCTCTTTCTGCTAATGTAATGAACAGATTGTATTTTCTATGAGATGTACGTCGCTTTGGAGAAAAGCGTCGGCATAATGAATACACGTAAAAGACACATTTTCAGAACCGCTTGTCCCATACGGGGTCACGGGGAACCGGAGCCTAACCCGGCAACTCAGGGCGTAAGGCCGGAGGGGGAGGGGACACACCCAGGACGGGACGCCAGTCCGTCGCAAGGCACCCCAAGCGGGACTCGAACCCCAGACCCACCGGAGAGCAGGACTGTGGTCCAACCCACTGCGCCACCGCACCCCCTCCCCAGACTGTTTGTATTAACTTTGAGCTATGGTGAAATGAACAGTAATTTAAAATGACAGAAGATAAAAATTGTACCTTCGCGGTAAACTCTTATTCAATGCCAGATGTTGCCCATAAACACGAGACACCAGTTATACACACCATGAACGCTGTTATAAGTACAAAGAATGACCCTGGTCCTTCCATCCCATTGACATTTCTGTTGTGTCGGAGTGCATTCTGCTGCCAACTAGTGGAGGCAGGAAGAAATGCAGGTCATTTTCATTCTGCCAAATCCTAATTTAAGCAAATGCAGTTAAAATGATAGAAATAAATAACTAGGAAATGTTTCTACCTTTGAAAGTTCATAACTCAAATATTCACAACACGGGGTACCGGTCCACATTGGTTCCTCAAGTTACAGTTATAAATTTTCAAAGTTTCAGATAAAGATGATGTTTTCTAAAATGTATTTTTGCTTTAGACTGTTTTCTAACATTTCTGCTGGGAGCGAAAATTACGTGCGTTTCTATCCTTATCCATTAGTTGGTGGTAAAACGCACCATAACAGCGTAGGAGTGTGGGCCTGCTTCCGTACAGCTCGGGTCCGTGGTGTTTCCAGCTTGTGTGAAGTGTCTGTGAGTGTCGGTAATCAGTAACAACACCATAGACGCTGCACATATTTATGGGATAAATGAGTCAGCGATTAACATTGAATAAGTGAGGAACAGCCCTAAATGGTTCAGTACCTTCTTCGTGTATTTTGTAACTGCTTGTTGTTAGTTTACATTTATTCATGTAGCACTTTTTTCCCAAAGTGACTTCCAATGAACTCTATGTAGTGTTATCAGCCCACACAGCTTATTCACCGCGGTGACTTACACTGCTAGATGCACTACTTACACTGGGTCACTCATCCATATATCAGTGGAACACTCTCTCTTTTGCACACACCATGGATGACTTTGAGTCACCAACCCACTTGAACAGCATGTCTTTAGACAGTGTGAGGAAACCAGAGCATCCAGAGAAAGCCCACACCTATTAGGAAAACTCCATACAGACTTAGCATGAATTGAACCCGTGTCCTCTCACACCAACTAGGCACTGTGAGACAGCAGTACTTCCTGCTGTGCCACCCACTTATAATAATTTACCCATTTATACAGCTGGGTAATTTTACTGGAGCACTTTAGGGTAAGAACCTCGCTCAAGGCTACTACAAACCTGCAAGTCAAACCTGTGACCTTTGGGTCCAATGGCAGCAACTGTAACCACTACGCTACAAGCTTAGTTTAGGTATTTTATGATATTTTTTCTCATTCTGGGTACACTTCAATATCTGCCCCCCACCCCCCCCACCCCCGGCACAGCGCTGGTGCTTGATCTAGTTCTGCCAGTCTGGTACATCGAGGGAACTGGACTCGGCACAAATATGAAAGTACCTCTTTTGTCAGTTTGGGCCAGCGTTTCAGACCCACTGAGATTTCGGCAACTTTGCTAATTTTTCGAGCTCAGCGCGGTATAATTCCAGCTGTGTGGTAAGAAGGGTGTCGGTTTACCATTCAAGTCAAAAACTTTCTTTTCCGACAAAATTGTGCAAAGGAAAATGTGTCCTGTTACGATGGCAAGGGTAAAGCAAATAATCGGTCTGAAAACTGCATGTGCTACTTTTGGTACATTTTTATTTGGGATGAAAAGCTGAAGTTGGCAGACTGATGCTCCCTGTGGCTTTTAACTGTACGGCGCTTCGGATATTTCCAAACCTGTAAGTTCACACGTTTGCAGTAATGGTAAAAATTAAAGCACAAATCAATTTAATAAAGAATCTTTTTTTTTTATGTGTGTTTTTAGCCTGTAGATGTAAACATGGATGGATAAATTATACTGATCACACACACACACTGTCTGAAATCACCTGTCCCAAGCGGGGTCGCAGTGAACCGGAGCCTAACCTGGCAACACAGGGCACAAGGCTGGAGGGGGAGGGGACTCAACCAGAACGGGACGCCGGTCCGTCACAAGGCACCCCAAGCAGGACTCGAACCCCAGACCCACCAGAGAGCAGGACCCGGCTAAACCCGCTGCGCCTCCGTACCCCTCCTAAATTGTACTGATCCCGAAGGAAATTACTTCAGGCTACAGGCTATACATAAAACCTTAAGGAACTGATGAAAACTGTTCCAGGGTACAGGTGGTCCCCGATTCACGATGGGGTTACGTTCTGCGAAGCCCATCATAAGTCGAAAATATCGTAAGTCAAAAATGCATTTAATACACACCTCCGCGTGACAACGGGTCATTATAAATCGGGGACTACCTGTCTTGTGTTAAAAATCAGAAGCTCATGTTTGTGCACTTGCGGTATCGGTGTAGTTCATCCATTATAAAATTGTTTACAAAATGCAGTTTGTTATGATAAGGTTTAGCAATGACATTATTCTACCCTAAAGGTCTAGGGCACCCCAGTAATCTGTGATTATGTCATCTTATTGAATATTCATGAGTGAGAAGGGCTCAGACTAATCAATATCATCAAGCAGAAGCCCCTCCCACTACAGTTCTGTGGCTTCACAAATTAAATTTGTTTTCATTTCTTGCTTTTTCTCATGCATCTACATCCTGCAGCATAAATGGCAAAGGGTGAGATGTGTCCTTTTTGGGGACTTTGGTGCAGATGTGGGATATTTCAGACAGGAAACGGCCTTTTATGTCTCCCCGTACCTCCGTTTTCTCCGACTGCAAGGCTTACCTGGTCCGATCACACAACCTGCTTTTCGCATAAAGGGCTTCGCTGGCAGGTTCTCTGGACCCCTGAACTGAATGTAAAACAAACCCGTTAATGACTGCAGCTAGACTCCATCCCACTGATATATATTTATTGGTATACCATACTATTTTAAATTGTACGACCACTTGAGATGAGTTTAACAGCCATCGCCGAGACCCTGAGGAGGAACGGGATGGTGCTGCTGTGTTTTATTTGCCTTATAGATACATGTATAATTATTAGGCAAGTATGTTTGTGAATGAAATAAATTTAAGATGGTGAATTATTACACAAAGCAACACAAATTTTATTATGTTGATTTTTTTTTTTTTTTGCATTTTCCATTGAGTTTTATTAGATTCAGGTCAGATTAAGGTCTTTCGATCTTAGTTCATACTATATGTAAATTTTTAGAAAAAATATTCCATATTCTCGAAATTTGCAAAGAAGCCATGTGTGAAAAACTAAGTACACCCTTACTGCTTCCATAGGAATTATGAGGGTAAGTAACAGCCATGTGCTGCTAATCAAATGCCCCTGATTAATTGATCATCAGCAAGTGTGACCACCTCTATAAAAGCAGAAGTTTTGGCAGGTTGCAAGTCTGGAGCATTCAGGTGTGCGGTAACACAATGCCAAGGAGGAAAGACATCAGCAATGATCTTAGAAAAGCAATTGTTGCTGCCCATCCATCTGGGAAGGGTTATAAGGCCATTTCCAAACAATTTAAAATCCATCATTCTACAGTGAGGCAGATTATTCACAAGTGGAAAACATTCAAGACAGTTGCCAATCTTCCCAGGAGTGGATGTCCCAGCAAATTCACCCCAAGGTCAGAGAAATTGAAAAAAACCCAGGAGTTACATCTGAGACTTTACAGGCCTCAGTTAGCATGTTAAATGTTAAAGTTCATGACAGTAAAATTAGAAAAAGACTGAACAAGTATGATTTGTTTGGAAGGGTTGCTAGGAGAAAGCCTCTTCTCTCTCAAGAGAACATGGCACCACAGCTTAGGTTTGCAAAGTTGCATCTGAACAAACCACAAGACTTCTGGAACAATGTCCTTTGGACAGATGAGACCAAAGTGGAGATGTTTGGCGAAAACCAAACACAGCATATCAGCACGAACACCTCATACCAACTATCAAGCACAGTGGTGGAGGAGTGATGACTCGGGCTTGTCTTGCAGCCACGGGACTTGGGCACCTCGCAGTCATTGAGTCGACCGTGAACTCCTCTGTATGCCAAAGTATTCTAGAGTCAAACGTGAGGCCATCTGTCCGACAGCTAACGCTTGGTCGAAATTGGGTCATGCAACAGGACAATGATCCCAAGCACACCAGCAAATCTACAACAGAATGGCTGAAAAAGAAAAGAATCAAGGTGTTGCAATGGCCCGGTCAAAGTCCAGACCTCAACCCGATTGAAATGCTCTGGCGGGACCTTAAGAGAGCTGTGCATAAACAAATGTCCTCAAACCCCAATGAACTGAAGCAACGTTGTAAAGAAGAGCGGGCTAAAATTTCTCCACAACGATGTGAGAGACTGATAAAGTCATACAGACAACCATTACTTCAAGTTATTGCTGCCAAAGGTGGTTCTACAATCTATTGAATCATAAGGTGTACTTGGTTTTTCACACATGGCTTCTCCATTTTGGCTTTATTTTTGTTAAAGAAATCATGACACGGTGCAATATGTCATGTGTTGTTGTTCATCTGAGGTTGTATTTACCTAATTTTAAGACCTGCTAAGGACCAGATGATCTTTTTGTTATGTCCTGATACGTAAAACCGTAGAATTCAAAGAGGGTGTACTTTCTTTTTCACGACTATATAAAAATACCAGCAACACATAATAAAATATAAATAGGCGTAGTTGGTGACTGTTTAATAAGTAGATTACTTTAGGTTATATACCAGCGGTGATACCAGCACATGGTGTTAGCTGTGTTCTGTCAGTTGAGGAGCTCGATTTCAACAGTGGAATCTCGATGTCCATTTGTGTGTATTTTGATTATAATGTGCACTTCGGAGGTTAATAAGGGACACCGCTTGAGGGGGAAAGGCTCTTCTTATGCCTTGTTGAGTCCTAATTGTCCTCTATTACTTTTCAGAAAGGAGGGGCTTGGAACATGTGATGGCCTGGGTTACAAGGGTCTGCGGTGATTTTTGCCTGCACACTTTCTGCCCGTGGAACTGTAGAAGTCCTCGAGTTGGGGCGGGTCAGTTGGACAAATGACAGTTGCCCTGCCTTTGACGTAAAAGGTCGTACTCGTAAGCGACGAGGGTTCACCGGAACGGCCTCCGCCATCCTCCTGCCACCAAGCCTGGAATCTCTTGGGGTAGTTTGTTAATCCTGTGGCTCCTCTCCCTGCAGGAGATCAAACCCCAGGGTCACTACAACCATGGTTACAGCGAGAGTGCTGGGCGCAAGGGCCACGCCGACGACTACAGCACCTGGGACATTGTCAAGGCTACACAGTGAGTTGTGGGGGGTGTCGCTGTGGGACTGCTTGCTCTGACCTGTGTGCATTATAAAGTACCAGTCACTGTTGTATTATGTGCACGTGGTATGAATGACTGGGGTGAAAAATACCATGTTTACCATTATAAAGTGCAGCATCCTACAAGGGCTAAAAAGGGAAAAAAAAAATGTATACAGTTATTACATTACTTCTAATTTAAAATTAGTTCACACATCACTGCAAATATGTCAGACACACAATGATGATGAACAAACCAAGAACTGACATTGCATGAATGAACAACTCAGTTATTGTATTTGCTTTCTGTGAAGATTGTGAGATTTTGATTTGATGAGTGATTTTGATTCCTATGAGACGTGCCCTGGGACTTTCTTGAGGTGCAGGTTTTACAGCGATACTGCTTTTATAGGGCAACCTTTAATTACCCAAACTTTATAACGGGATCCGTTGGGTGAGCAGTTTCGCACAGGTGAACCGCCACGTGTCACATCGGCTCGGTTAACGTGTATGCCGCATGCAGGAAATGTGCTCACATGTCTTAGTATGTGCTGATTTTGAAACATACCTTCTCATGTATTACATTCAATCATTGCTATGAGTTTGAAGGAAATATAGCCTTAATGTCGTAAGCACAAATCTAGTGGTATTTCCAGAGTTGAGGTGTTTAGGGTTAGAGTTAGGGGTTCTGGGGGCACAGTGGCCCTGCGGGTTTGGCCGGGTCCTGCTCTCTGGCAGGTCTGGGGTTCGAGTCCCACTTGGGGTGCCTTGCAATGGACTGGCGTCCTGTCCGGGGTGTGTCCCCTCCCGCTCCAGCCTTGCACCCTCTGTTGCTGGGTTAGGCTCAGGTTCTCCGCGACCCAGCTTGAGATATGCAGTTTCAGACTGTGTGTGTGTGTGTATATGTGTGTTAGGGTTAGCCCTGTGTAATTTCCTTCAGGATCAGTCAGATTTCTGTATATTAATCTATACCTCTATTTAACCTCTCTTTCTCTTTATATAATCTGTCTATTCTGCTGGTTCCCAACCTTTATTTAGTGACGGCACCCGCATGTCATATGTCCTGTCGTGTGGCACCCCCAATCAGTTTTCTGTTGGAGCAGCTTCCCCAAGGACTGTAGTCGGTACTCTATTAATGGGTAATAAAGCGACTCATTACGTATCTCAGACAAGTCAAACATATCCACTGATGAACACTGATCACGTATTGGATGACGAGCAACTGTAAACAAAGAAACTCATTTGCATTTATTCATTTAGCAGATGCTTTTCTCCAAAGTGATGTACATCTCATAGAAAATACAATGTGTTCATTACATTAGGAGAAAGAGACATAGTTGCAGAGACATGATTCTTAAGTAAACTTAGTTTCTTTCCTCTTTATGCACCGATGTTCATCGCACGAGTAGGTAAAGATTTAAAGCAGACGGTGGCTATTAAGTTCAGTTTAATTGTATTTGTATCAAGCTTTAAAGAAAGGGCATCTATTCAAGGGAATAATTACATCTCTTTTCTAGTATTTAGTCCTTCTCAAAAAAAACAGACAATATTTGTGATGTTCAAGCTAAGGCAAAATTACTGACAACTTTGCATGACCCCCGGGGACTGTCGCTAGCACTGTGGTGGAAAACCACTGATCCGATGTGTATATTTATATATATGATGCATTTATTTTATCTGTATATCTGTCTAAACAGCTTCTCGAATCACCCGTCGTCGTCTTTACCTGGAGCTGCTCCTTTGCTTGAAGAAAGACGGCCTGAACTGCATTTGCAAGCAGTCCACACATTTAGAGTGTCACATGCGATGTCAGAGTTACCACATCCATCCATCCATCCATCCATCCATCCATCCATCTTCCTCTGCTTATCCGGGGCCAGGTCGCGGGGGCAGCAGTCCAAGCAGAGTCCCCCAGATTTCTCTCTCCCCGCACACCTCCTCCAGTTCCTCTGGGGGAACCCCAAGGCGTTCCCAGGCCAGCCGGGAGTCGTAGTCTCTCCAACATGTCTTGGGTCTGCCCCGAGGCCTCCTCCCAGTGGGACAAGCACGGAACACCTCCCCAGGGAGGCGTCCAGGAGGCATCCGGAACAGATGCCCGAGCCACCTCAACTGGCTCCTCTCGATGCGGAGGAGCAGCGGCTCTACTCCGAGCTCCTCCCGGGTGACTGAGCTCCTCACCCTATCCCTAAGGGTGCGCCCAGCCACTCTGCGGAGGAAACTCTGCCGCTTGTATCCGCGATCTCATTCTTTCGGTCATGATCCAGAGTTCATGACCATAGGTGAGGGTAGGAACGTAGATCGACCGGTAAATTGAGAGCTTCGCCTTACGACTCAGCTCCCTCTTCACCACAACAGACCGGTACAATGACCGCATTACTGCGGACGCCGCACCGATCCGTCCGTCAACCTGCCGCTCCATTTTTCCTTCACTCGTAAACGAGACCCCGAGATACTTGAACTCCTCCACTTGAGGGAGCAACTCCCCCCTCACCTGGAGGGGGCAATCCACATACCGCCAAATATGTGTGTCATGGTCAGCAGGCTGATGTAGGGAAACACAGGTTGGTTGGGTGGGTGGGTTGGTGTGGCCTTCGAAAAAAATGAACTTTTCGCACACACGTGTCCCTGGTATTACTGCTGCCATGAAATTAGCCACACAGTTTAAACAAAAAGACTGGCCTTTGTTTTTTTCCTCTGGAAGTACAATAATAAGGACGATTTGAATTTTTTTATCGTTACAAAATATGCAAAGTTTTTTTTTTTTTTTGCCTTAACAGTATTACAGCCTTTTCAGGTGCACTTCCTCATTTATATTCACTCATCACTCAGAGTTCAAGGGAAATATGTCCTTAAATTTGCATGCACGAACCCAGTGGAGTTCCCACTGCAGTCCCAGATTCGTTCCACTTCTACATCTTGCTGTAGCGCTGCTGCCTCACAATGTCTCAGATGAGCGTTTGGGAGTCGGTTTTACTCCAGCTCGTAGTGAGTGGTGTTTGCATGTCCTCCTCGTGTTTACAGTTCAGAGACAGGCGTGGAAAAGGCTATGGTAAAGCACTTCAGTACTCTCTGTGAGTCTCGATGGTGCTTACCCTGTCCCTTAAATACTACTATAACAGGTGATGGTGATGATTTCCTATGTCATGTTGTTTTTTTTTTTTTTTTTTAAACACCACCAGCCCAGACTGCTATACATTGGCATGTGAGACGAGTTCCCATACCTTTGTCCTGGAATCCTCGTCCGTCTGTTCCATGTTGCCGAGTCTTTGTCACAGTGCCATCAGTGGCCCTGTCGGTGAGATTTGAGCTGGTTTTAGACCTGAAGTCCTGGGGCCGCCACGTCAAGTTGTTCTATGCTTTGTATTCAAGTGTGGGCACTATATTAGGCTACTCTCCAGGGAGGTCATGGAGGTCAGGGTGTATTGATTCCAAGCGTTTCGGCTTGGTGCTGGGAATTGGTGGAGTGGGTTGCCCCTCTGGAGCTTCCTTTACATGACATCCAACCCCCCCCCCTTCTTGATCCCGTAGGTACGGGATCTTCGAACGCTGCAGAGAGCTGGTGGAGGCAGGCTATGACGTGCGACAGCCAGACAAGGAGAATGTCACCCTGCTACACTGGGCAGCCATCAACAACAGGATTGACCTGGTCAAGTGAGTACTCTGCTGCAGGTTCCACATCCATAGCAGCTCCATGATGAAGAGCTGCAGCTTTAGCATTCAGGTGCAAGCCATGTGTGACCCAGTCACATGTTTATTGCCTCCTTTCAAGTCGGTGCAGCACTTAAGACCATGTAGAGCACACCAGCTAGTTTATATATCGCCGTCTGCTATAATCACTGACAGGTTTAAATGTCTCCATTAATTTTTGTGAGCTGGTTCAGCAGTATTTTTTATAAATGAAAAGTCTTCCTCAAGATGGGCTGCATTTCCAAAAACTATGATCCTTCTGGTTTAGTTCCCTGTGAGATCTCAGACGCTGTGTTCGGCCAGTGAGAACTGTTACGTGAATTTTACATTTCATCGAAGAGCGGCGGTTTTGAGTTGTACAACCGAACTTATCTGGGTTTTAAAAGCCTTATTTGAATCCACTCGTATGTCTGCATTTTGTAAAATGCCTTTTTTTCTGTATGAAGTCAGTTTGTCTGATCTGAAGTTTGGGTGCATGTGAAAGTTTTCTTGTTCTCCCTCAGTTTGAGTCAGGTGTTTTTAGGCCTTTATCACTCGTGTTACGCGAGCTCAGCAGGTTTTCGATCTCAAAGAACATCCGTCATGTTTCAGATGGACTGTTTATTGGCCTAACTTCAGCTTGTTCCCCTGAGATGACTTATCGAGCACATTTTACAGCTACGGAAGGTTCCAGTAGCCCCATGTGAGTCCGTTCCTTCTGCAATGCTGTTGTGCTGCTGGACATCTTGTTTCTTCAAAGAGACAGAAGTTAGCACTGAATGGTCAGATTGAAACATCTTGTGTTCTCAGACACACAAAGAAAATGGCTTGTAAGCCTCAATAGGAGGAAAACTGAAATTCAAGTGGCTGCACCTGGTGCTCGTTTCTTTAGAAATTACACCTGGGTGAATATGTCAGTTTGGGCAGGACGTGAGCATACACACCTCCTACTCTTCTTTTTTATCAATCCCACATATCTGTTTGCACTCCCGAGGGGTACGGGGCCAGGAGACACTATGCTAACCCCGAATCCACACATTGTATTGTGGTCCTGAGCAGTGAATTCCTAGGGTACCATGATGATTTCAGTCATTACATTGCAAGCAAGTCCTTGCTCCTACTCTAGTACCCATGAGCAAGGTACTTAAAATAAATCGATACTGTAGTAAGGGTAACTTATTGAAAAGTAGCTTAGAATACAAGCCTAATACTTGCTCGAATTTCGATGTAGAGATGGAGGTGGCTTTAAACTACTAGGGCATGGTGGCATCCTTGGTGGCTCTGCTAGTCTAGAGCATCCAGTCTTTCTGGCACTCTCTGTAGATGTTCTAACAGACATCGCTGAGGGTTCCTTGTTCTTTGGAGCGTTGTTGGTGTTGAAGGCCAGGTTCTGATGAGGTTAAATGACATACTGTTGACTCTTTTAGCTGTTAGCAGGTGCCCTCCGTTTGCCCTCTTCCATCTCTTCATCAGTGCTTCGGCTCAGAAGGCAGCTGGAGTGAATGGTCTGTCTTCACAGGTATTACATATCCAAGGGCGCCATCGTAGACCAGCTCGGAGGAGACCTGAATTCGACACCACTGCACTGGGCCACAAGGTAAGGGTCCCTGGCTCTCGTCTCAGTGGAGCTATTAAACTAAATTAATCAGCTCAGTGTGGAAGGAGCACAGACTCCTCGGTTTGCTCGTGATCAAGGACTGGAGAAAGCTTGGCTTGTCACGCCAGAAGGCTCCTGGTTTATTTTCTTCACATGGTATCTGTGCCATACTTTAAAGAAACATACTAAGTCAGATATTGTTTAGTACACATTCAGCTCTGTAGATGGTGAAAGTGGAAAATCAGAAGTTATAAGTCGCTTCAGAAGTTCAGTAATTACCGGTTGTCCTAGGGTTGTGATGGGGTTCTGTTTTGAGGACTTCAACATACGTTTGCTTTGTAATGTCGCAAATCCCTTATACTATTGTATAAATCGTAACAATGTATAAACAGTTAACATATAATAGAGCTCTGTCATAATTTTCACTATTTCTACACATTGTTTTAATACTAATCATCATCATCATCATCGTCAATGCCTTCCACCCCTTCTGGAGCATAGGCCGCCAACAAGAAGTTTCCTTGCTGGCATTTCTGTAGCTAGCAAGGTTTTTACGGTATGGGGTAGCTAATCCCACGCCCAACTAACGGGCCTGGGACTGTCCATGGCAGAGTTTATACTAAAACAGAATAAAATGAATCCATTTCAGTGTTGTTATATTTTCTTGCTGCACTATTTTCACTTTTGTTTCACCACCAGCCTACTTAAATTTTTGCTTGCCAGCTATTGTAAAAATGAAACTTGCATGCAATCACAAGTGAAATGTTTTGTAAATACAATTGCTGATAGAATTTTTTTTTTTAAAGCAAAATGCAATCACTACAAAACACTGACTGAGACCCGACAATAACAGATGTGGTACCTCGCGTCAGCACAGCCACCCAATGTACAGCAGATGGAGCCGTCATCGTTCGGTATTACAACCTAAATTCAGGACCAGAAAATAATAGAAGGTTGTTGCTTCTGTCATCATACACAGAGGTCATCTTAATCACATATGTTGTATTGGAGGATGACCTGCGTAATCATGGACCGACTGGATGGTAGGAGAATCTGGTTAACGTAAGGGGCAAAATTCAAAGGAGAAGCGTTCATTACTAAAGCACATTATTCACCACTTTGTGTATCACCTTGCTGTAGTACTTTACTCTTTTTATACATTGTTTTTCCCACCTATTTCATCATGCTGCACTGTAGTCTCTTCTAAAGAGTTCGCTTTGAGGAAACTGTCCTCGCTTGCACTCTGACTCTATCGTCTCCAGTCTGTTTGCATATCAGATCTCGGTGCTGGTGAATCCATTCACAGATGCCCTCGGGCCCAGTTCTCCAATAAAAGACTTTGCAGGCCTGAGCGTAGATAATGGGGACAACAAAGGGCCGCGGTGCCGAGAGCTGGGCGAAGAGTCGATGGTCTGTATCAGTCGCCAGCCGCTTTAATGTTCTTCTGTAAGCTGTTTGATAGCCTTTGAGTAAAACTTCTGACTTTCCACGGCCAGTTAATGCCATTATACTCTTGTATGTGGCGCTCTATAGGATGGTGTAAAACTGGACTGCACCGGAGGACATGCAGAAGCTCCGTCATTTACACACACGCGCAGTCTGAAACCACTTGTCCCGAGTGGGGTCACGGTGAGCCGGAGCCTAACCTGGCAACACAGGGCGCAAGGCTGCAGGGGGAGGGGACACACCCAGGACGGGACGCCACTCCACCGCAAGGCACCCCAAGCAGGACTTGAACCCCAGACCCACCAGAGAGCAGGAGCCAGCCAAATTCGCTGCGCCACCGTCATGTAGTCATGTAGTACTTTATTTATTTAATATACAGTACTTAAAGAAACATAGTGTTTTGCTGCTTATACATTTAGCTGATGCTTTTCTCCAAAGCGACTTAAAATGTTAAACTACCTATTATTACAGCTGGGTAATCTTACTGGACGAATTTTAGGGAAAGTACCTGGCTCAATGGGACTACAGCCGGAGGTGGGATTCAAACCTGTGACTTTTGGGTCCAAAGGCAGCAATTTCGACCACTGTGCTACAAACTGTCTTGTGATGAATACTTTTTACATATGAATTTCTTGAAACTCTTCGCTATAGTACAGTCGCAGTTACTGGCTCTAGTGTTTCGAGCATTGGAGGAACATCTGTGTTACTCAGCTTTTGTTGATCTTTGCATAGTGGTTGGATCTGTGAGCAAACAGTTACAAACAGACCCATTTGTGCTCATTAGTTGAGAAAACGGCATATTGCATTTGCTGAACCGATTATCTTCCCAAATGTGTGTTTTTTTTCTTCTCATTGTGGTGTGCTTTGCCCCTACTGAAAAACACAGTATAGTTCAGAGGACTCGGTGGATAGAATGAGGTTTACGCTGCAGTGAAAATGGCGCGACGCTAAGAGACACCCCCTCATCCTTGAAAACTATATCTGCTTCAATTGCCAGGCAAGGTCACCTCTCCATGGTGGTTCAGCTGCTGAAGTATGGGGCCGACCCGGCGCTCATCGACGGCGAGGGCTGCAGCTGCATCCACCTGGCGGCACAGTTTGGCCACACCTCCATCGTGGCCTATTTGATTGCCAAGGGACAGGTGTGTACCACCCGCAGCGCCACTGTGCTCAGCAGAGAGTCGGAGCCTTGTGAGCATCAGTGAAAGCAGATGGTTCAAGAGATGAAGTTAAATTATTGCCTTTGCTGTCTTCTCAGAGAACTTTGCGGATTAACCTGATTTGTTTTGTGTTGAATATTTCTTTTTTGATAAAATGATAACATCGGTTAAAAACTCTGATCCCAAAGGAGATTGGTAAGCAAAGTCTTAATATAATAGGTCACGCAGATATTTCCTTTTATCCGGTGTGATTTTTGGTTTTTTGATGAATGCGTCGCCTTTATTGGGCCGCAAAAGAAGGTTGCAGTGTTGAGCAAGTCACTTATTGTAATTCAACTTTAATTTGTTACCTAGCCAGTGTTCTCAGAACGATGACGCAAGTATGGAAGTAATATTATTTATTGATGACGACTTTGGTGTGAGGGCCTGATACTGAAGTTAATAAAATAAATGTTTGGTTTACCTTTCATACATTTTGGTACACTTGCCATAGGTCAGACGAAGATTGTCAAGTATTCCTTTAAGTAAGAAAGTCTGACTTCATCCCTGTTTTGCTTTACTTGTGTTGCACACTGGGGGGAGCTGCAGCAAATGCTTTCACCTGTAGTATAGCCTGGGAAAACCCTGGTACGTTCAGTTCATTCCATCTCACGGAATTTCCTCTTTCTTTCTGCATCGTTTCGGAAACAAAAAGTAGATGCTGCTACTCTTTCCGGTTGTGACCTCAAACTGTTTTTGCATTATTTGAGCTGTATTTGGGGAGCATAACATCCATTTTGGTTCTGCACCCCCCCCCCCGCGATGCAGTGTTTGAATTAATTCATCATTAAATAAGAATATTTTCCCTTATGACAGCTTATGAGCTAGTGTGGGTGACAGTTCATTTCATTCTTTCTCTCCCTGGCAGGATGTGGACATGATGGACCAGAATGGCATGACTCCTCTGATGTGGGCAGCCTACAGGACGCACAGGTCTGTCTTCATATGCGTGACTGTGTGTGTTTGTGTGTGTAAACAGTCCGCTGGCAAAGTTTTGCCATTGGGGAGGGAGGTGGCTGCTTACTATATCATGACGATCATGATCTTTCAGCCCCACCGACCCCCTGCTGCCATCACACTTTCCCATGAGGGTCCCAGTGTGGCCAGAAGTGGCCCTTTTCTGTCCCCAGTATCTGTGACTCAGCCCAAGGACATCCCTTCGAGCCCACCCCTTTCTGCCAAAGAGAGAATCCACTCACTGCTCCTTTGGGCTCATTAATATTCATATTTTGTTGAGGGAGAAATTGCCCATTGAGCTAATGCACAAGTCATAGGGTAATATGTATTTGATCAGCACACAAGTTCTGTCCTTAATGGAAGGAGTTGTGTTCGTCTGTCTTTGGGAGAGAACAACTGCCATCTCCCTCAACAGCCTGTACAGTTATTCAGGCGTTCAAGTGTGTGTATTCAGAAAACTGTCTAGTGTCTGCCTGATCTGCTCTAGTGCTTATATTTCAGAAAAGAGCTTCTGGAATGTTTTTTGTGCAATTAGTTGTAGTAAACACAATAGGATTGGTGTTTTTTTTTTATTAATAAAACCCAATCTTGGGCATTCCTGATCAAGTTAATTCCCTCAACCTTGGCATTTGCACTGCAGAAACTCATAAGATTGTTGTTCACAGTGTGTTCAGTAGGCATGAGATATTGATCAGATGTCAGAGACTGACATTTATAGGTAAACCCACTTCGTTGTTGGAAACCAGGATCGATACAGACAAAGAATAATAAAACAGAGCAGCGTGTCATCAGTGTTTGTGTTGGTTTCCAATAATGACCTCCCTCACCGTATTGTTTTTAAGGTGTTACTGGTCCTATGCTCATTAGGACAGCTGGCTGAGCACCGGTCCAGATTTGGTGTTATAGCTGCAGTCACAGCACTGTCTCTAAATGTAGAATAATTTCTCACATGCAGGGTGTGAAGTGTTTCCAGAGCCGTTGTCACATTAGCGTGGTACACCTGCCAGTTCCTGCAGAATCATCATTTGAAGTCGGTATGTTGGATTGATGCGCTTTCCCTTGACGTTGACATCATGAGGTTGTTCCCTCTTCCCTCCTCAGCGTGGATCCCACCCGCCTCCTCCTGACGTTCAACGTGTCCGTCAACCTAGGGGACAAGTACCACAAGAACACAGCGCTGCACTGGGCCGTGCTGGCCGGGAACACCACGGTCATAAGCTTGCTGTTGGACACAGGTGCCAACGTGGACGCGCAAAACATCAAGGTGGGCGACTGCTCTCTGGGCCCGTGTTTGTGTTCACCTGCACCGCTTTGTTCTTAGATTGGAGACGGGACACTGGTCCTCAATGTAGAATAAGAGTGGAATACTCTGAATTATGAAATCTGTTCATAAATCCAGGTTCTGCATTACAATCAGTACGAGTTTAATAGATGCCCTTGATTTAGTTGCAGGCTAGGTTCTGTGAAAACCTCATGAAGTTTGTAATAAGGCTTCCGTTCGTGTCATCGACCACTCATCCGGTGAACAGTCGCTATAGGTTAGAGTTTAAAGGGCGTGAGGTAGAGACCAGCATGGCAGTGCACAAGTTGATTTTTATGTTATCATTTATTATCTTGAAACCACATGTGAAACATTTATCAGTATTTCTAAGCATGTTTTGTGATCATTACAACCATAACTGACATACTTTGATTTATTGGACTTGGTCCTGTAAAAATTTCAAATAGCTATAATTTGAAAGTATGCTGAGACAATTTTACCATTTTCATAAACTTTAATCAACATTAAACTTGACAGTCATTTAAAATTACTGAAAATGAAAATGTCATCCTTACAAATTCATATTTAATGCTCATTATTAACTGATTTGTCCTGTAAATGAGCAGTTTTTGTCATCTTGTTACTGATCACAGAATTAACAATAAATAAGAACAGAAAATTGTCTGTATCTTGGAAAATTCATAACTTGATGGTTTATAGCGCAAGGACCCCGTGCATTTGTTCCCTTCCTCATTGACCTTTTCTTATGCTACGGTCTTTTCTTCCCACAAAACCTTTTCCTTTTACCACAGTTATCTGTTTCCAGTCAGTGAACCGTAACAAGCTCCCAGAACAAGCTTGGGTCGCAGCTCAAAGAATGCGACTTGTTTGTAAACTGCTTCCTTCCCGGTCATAACTGGGGCTGTAAATGACTATTTTCCAATGTTGGCACATTTGAACATATTTACCTTTCTCACTGTGGTACCTGCTGTGCTCACAGTACACTCTTCATGCCAAGATGAGCCCAAGATGAAACAATTTTGATATTAAAGCCCTCGTCGCACAGCTGCCAGCCCCTCCTGGGAGCGCCAGCGAGCTCTTCCATTGGTCTTGTGCGCCGCTCAGCTTGGGGTATCCAAGCCGGAATCCGGGGTCTCACCAGCAACGTAGCCGCTTCGGGTTTCGTTCTCAAGCCAAACAATTCCTGGAAATAGTCATTTGTGTTTCTACTGCAAACGTCCTGCTCTTTGATGTGCTGAGGACAGAGACTAAATTTATTCAACAAAGAAAAAACACAGCAGGGCTCAGGTTACCGGCACAGTGTGAACAGAAATATATATACAGTTTTCAGCTACAATAATTTACCCATTGGATACTACAGATGGTGGTGGGATTCAAACCTAGGTCTTTTGGGCGCGAGGCCTCGGCTCTAACCACGCCACCTGGCAGCCCTTTAGAGAATGACTGGGGAACTGTTCTCCTGCCTGTTGGCCCACCCGTACAACAAAGTTTAAGAAATAGACACACACACACACACACACACACACACACACACACACACACACACACACACAGACAGAGGCTGAAGCTGCTTGTTCCGAGCGGGGTCGCGGCAAGCCGGAGCCTAACCCAGCAACACAGGGCGCAAGGTTGGAGGGGACAGGACACACCCTGGGCAGGACGCCAGTCCATCACAAGGCACCCCATGCGGGACTCAAACCCCAGACCCGCCAGAGACTAGAATCCGGCCAAACCTGCTGCACCACCGCACCCCCCGAAAGAAATACAAGAAGTGAAAACATACCAAGGACTTCAGTTCCCTTTACACTTTGCTCACATTTCTGGTCTGTTTGGGAAATATTTAACACTGAGCGGTAGGAGGCAACAGAATGCAGTGTGATTAATAACTTTCAGCAGTGAAATCTCTGCCTCGTTGAGGTACAGATTAACCTTGTCAGTATTCCAGTTGCTGAGCTATAACTAAAACCCTTAAAATGCTGAGGCTGGTAACAGCAGTCTTCTGCAAGAACGAAAAAGGGAAATGGTTTATACATGTTGCACGTTAGGAACGTACACACTTTGTACAGTATATGTAATTTAAGAAATGTACAATATACTCTGTCAGTAGAATAAGGGGTGTAGATCATAATCACTGATATGTATTTATATCAAGTTTGTTTTAATATAACATTTAAATTTTAACATGTAATACGAGAAAAATGACCATCCCCGTTAGGGTTCACATACTCTGATGCAGCCCTGTATATACAGGTGGTCAGGATATGCTTTGTTTTTTTGTCCCAGGGTGAGACGGCGCTGGACCTGGCTAAGCAGAGGAAGAACGCCTGGATGATCAACCATCTGCAGGAGGCACGACAGGCCAAGGGCTACGACAGCCCCTCCTACCTGAAGAGGCTCAAGGCCGACAAGGTGTGTGATGGCTCTGAGAAACAACCAGACGACGCCACGCAATGCGTGCTTATCGTCCCTAGAGCGCGATTTTTCTTCATGAAAACTTCAGTGTGACAGGAAGGGATGTGGACATTGAGCCAAAAATTGCCAGTCTGTATCTCAGGCGACATCCTTTCATTGTACCACTGGGAAATTGTTCTTGAACTGCATAATATCTGTAGTTATTTAGTTATGCCTTTGGACCCATAGGTCACAGGTTTGAATCTCACGTCCATCTGTAGTACCCTCGAGCAAGGTATTTACCCTAAAGCTCCAGTGAAATTACCCAGCTGTATAAATGGCTAAATAATTGTAGGTAGCTTAATGTTGTAAGTCGTTTTGTCGAAAAGTATCAGCTAAATGAATAAATGTAAATAATATACATAAAATGAACACACACACACACACACACATTTTCAGAACCGCTTGTCCCATACGGGGTCACGGGGGACCGGAGCCTAACCCGGCAACTCAGGGCGTAAGGCTGGAGGGGGAGGGGACACACCCAGGACGGGACGCCAGTCCGTCGCAAGGCACCCCAAGCGGGACTCGAACCCCAGACCCACCGAAGAGCAGGACTGTGGTCCAACCCACTGCGCCACCGCACCCCTATACATAAAATACATGTATAAAATTGTAGGCTGTATTTTTTTTTTTTTTCCCCCCCAGTAATATTGTCAGCTAAGCAAGTAGAAAGAATTAAAATCAAGGAATACCACTTGGCTGGCCATGGGAGCGTGTTCTCAGCAGGGGGCGTATGACTTCTGCCGTGCATGATTCTGATGGTTGCCCGTGGAAACAAACAGAATGTGTTCCTCACATTTCTCAGCCCCTGGTCTGGTTTTGCTGGCATGCTGCCTCTGAAACTGTACTTTCTTTGTCTGTGAGGAATAAGAGGCTGAAGGCGCAGCAGACACTTTGCCAGGAGATGACTGCTAGCGTGCTGGCATGCCTGATGCAGGTTCTCCGTTTACAGTTCCGTGCTCTGGTTCTGGAAGTCTCAGACCTGTCCAAGCCACGTACTTCTCTGTCTCTCCTTCATGTAGATGTGCTTCTGCTGTTGACTTTTCGATGATGAATCTCTAACATTACTTTAGGACCACAGTGCTGGATGAAACGATGTATACGAGTCATCCTTCAGTCAGTGGCTCTGGTTTCACATTTACGTATTTAGCTGCTGCTTTCCTCCAGAGTGATTTACATTGATTTACCCATTTATACAGCTGGGTAATTTTTACTTTATCAGTTCAAGATAAATGCCTTGTTCAAGGGTGCTACAGCAGGAGGTGGGATTCGAACCTGGATCCTTCAAGTGCAAGGCAACAGTTTGAACCGGTACCACCACCACTTTTCATGCCACCGTCGTCACAATGGATGCAGAGCAGTGTGATGGATGTTGTTGTGCTCACAGTGAGACATTCCTGGGTTATGAACACTATGAAGAACGCAGTGTTAACCATCCTTTTCTAATTAAACTTTACTGTGTGAATCAAAAGGTTCCTTGTATTTTAAACTGGGGAATGTCTCTCGGTACTACTTATCTAATTTCACGAGAAATTTTACCGTTTTTACTATTAATACTATTATAATGGGGTTTTGTACAACAAAAAGCACTATCATGCCTTAAGAAAAAAGCATATAAAACTGTATTTTTATTTTCATACAACAACATTATAATTCAGTGCAACAGCACAGTTGGAGCCTCAACCCAATAATGTTTAATTGTTAGTAGTGTAAATCTATTTTTTCAGTTCAAACCCAATTAATGTACTTCATAGTTCATACTTGCTGTCACTTTGACAATCTCAACCAAATGCAAATTGAACATTTGTTAGTGGAGTTTCACAGCACCTCTTAGGCTCATTTCCATGTGCTTTGCAGAGAGAAAGACACGGGCAGTGATCTTATTAATTTTATCTCTTTGTATCAAGCATCCATGAGCTAAATCATGAAAATATCTCAGTCCAGTGTGTACTCTTTCGCACACCCTATGCTCCCTGGATAGACTCTGAACTTGAATTGGACTAGTAGTTATGAATGAATGAATGAAAATGTGATATAAAAAGACAAGGTAGGAATAATATTTGTCGTTACAAATATTTTAAAATTTGATCTTGTCATTTCTATTTGTAAAACAACTGGGGACTTTTTTTTGGTAGTTAAATTATTTTTATGTGACTTGTTTTTGTCCCGAAACCGTTTTTTTTTTTTTTAAAAAAAAAAACCTGCTCACAAGAGGAATTCAGCTAATGAAACAAATTAACCCCGTTATGTGAGGAATGGATGTACTTCAGTTGGTGTTTATCTGCCATTTACCTTTGCTGTGGGGAGTCATTTCCTCACCTCCCTCTTTCTGTGTGCCCCCCCTCAGGACTTTCGGCAGAAGGTGATGCTGGGGACACCCTTCCTGGTTATCTGGCTGGTGGGCTTCATCGCCGACCTGGACATCGACTCCTGGCTCATCAAAGGCCTCATGTATGGAGCTGTGTGGATCGCAGTACAGTTCCTCTCAAAGTACGTTTCTGTTGCTCATCCCCTCCCCCCGGAGCCCAGCATGGATGCTGCCTTGGAAAAAACTCCAAAGCAATTTTAATTCTTTAGAGCAATCCAATATGATGTCAGCAGAATGAACGTGTCATCAAAAACCTACAAAAACTGAGACTGTCAAACAGCGTGAACCAAGAACCGTGTAGAATCTGTTCTGAACTTTACGGCTGAATTCGTGCTGTTTTTGAAGCAAAATAGGGCCCCATCTGGTAGTAGCGAGGCGTACCCTGTAAAGTGGCTAGTGAGAGTATAATAGCGCGGGTTGTGTTGTAGTAAAATCTGAGTAAATGCAGCTTCTGTTCCATGGCGTCACTAATGGAACATGGTTAGGAGTTACAGGAAAGTATAGTTTGTGCCAGTAGCTCTGTTTTATATTTGCTTCTTCTCCAGGTCCTTCTTTGACCATTCCATGCACAGCGCCCTCCCCCTGGGCATTTACCTGGCCACCAAGTTCTGGATGTACATCACCTGGTTCTTCTGGTTCTGGAATGATATCCTTTTTCTCCTCCCTCACCCATCCAGGTCTGTTGCAGGTGTGAGCGTTGTCTTGATGCTATGAATCTTGACACGTGTTCCTGAGTCTCCTAACGTAGAGGTCTTTTATTAACCTAGAAGTAACGTTATAGTTATTTTTTGGCTGTTTCCTTCCATTGGATCCTCAGCAAGTGGGTCAAAGGGATGTCAGTCAAGCTGTTCTCTAGTCCAACCTACTGAGCAAACAGAAGGGCTACAGCTTCACCATCTGTTTTCTTCATCTTACCCAGTACTTTGAAAAGAAAAATTGACCACCCTGATTCATACATCCAAAAGTAATCCTCTTATATCACTTTATTTTACTGTTGGTTTGAATTTCTTTTATTATTTGTTGAATTTGCTGTTTTCTGCCACCTTTTACAAACTTAGTATGTGATACAAAAACAAGTCTGAGTCCTACAGCTTCTAACCTGTACACCTTCTCCTATTTTAGTTGTGTTCCACACTGTTTAAGGCCATCTAGAGGAATGTTGTGTAAGATTATTGTATTGCATTGTATTTACTGAGGACCCAATATCTGAAAAGGAATGGTATCAGCTGTTTCTTTCATGGAAGGGTGTCATTTGTACAGCAATGATTAAGGGAATTTATACAGTTCACGGTAGCTTGTGAATCCTTTCCAAGGCCTACTTCAGAATGCGGTAGAACAACCATTTTTGTTGTACAAGCCACTGAAAGAAGTGGATTTTTACCCTGGAGCCATTAGCCAGATATCACACCCTTGAATCTCCAGAAAGTCAGGGTCTGCTTTGAAAATTTGCAGGGATCTCAAAACTGGGCGTGACAGAGGAAGTCAAGCAGGACGACATTTACCAGTGCATGACCAATTAAGAAGGTAGGTGGGTGTAAATGTACGAGGACATGGTACAGCGACTACGTAGGTATGAGCCTGATGTCTGCAGGTTGAGGGCAACCAGAGTTAGTCATGAATTTAAAACAAGTGAGAAATTTCCTAGGCTTTGTTCAGTGTACCACAGGGACTAAAAGCAGTAGAGCCATGGCCTCCACAGCATCTCACGAATTAAGTACTCTCGAGGTACCGAATTGAAAGTCCGTAGGGTCTCACTTATGGCTCTTTCATTGAGCAGTAAACTCGCTCTGGCCCTCAGAACTGCTGAATTCCTTCAGTCATTCAAGAAGAGTTTCAGAATGCATCTCTTTCAATCTACTTCTGTCCTGACCTCCCAGGAGTTCATAATTTTTCATCACACCATCTGTCATGATCCCCTTTGTATTTCCTATCGCACACAATTCTATAGGCAGCTACTCATGTAATGTGTGGTAAAAACTGTAGTATCGAGCAGACTGACTGTGATTTGGACTATCATACGACTCTTCGACTGATGATAAATGCACTCTGAGTTATGCGTCACTTTGGAGAAGCATCTTCTAAATGAGTAAATTTAAGTTTATGACACTCCCAATGGGCTACTATAGCCCCATTTACACTCCTCTTGCCTTTTGAGAGCCACACTTTCCTGCTAGTACCAACACATTTATTTATTTCTTATTTAAAGGCTTCACTTCAGTGCCTCTATGACTCCTTTTGTTTGACAGGGAGAGGCTTATGTGGAATATTTCCCTCTAGCTGTTGCTTTCAGGGCGTGTTTTGACCTGCTTTAGGCAAGGATGTGTGTGTTCACTCTGCTTTTTAATCTGTTTCCTGTGGCACTATGTGTTATGTACATTGGATGTGTACCATCTGAGGTTCAGGAAGGGTACTAGAATATGAAAGGTCTCAATTTGACATGCAGGTACTCCGAAGGACCACTGTGTGTAGGAGATGCTGGTGGTATGGCTTGAATTCAGTCGTATTTTATATCATTTTGAATCATTTTGAACTTGTGGCATCTTCGAGCCTTCCTGGTGATGTGTGAACCTTCGTAGAAGAACATGTTCAACAGCTCAGTGCAGAGTTGACCCACATCACTCAGTTCCTGTGTCCTCAACCAGACCGACTCCTTGACTGAAGCAGCTGCAAAGAAAAAGGCAAATTATCCCGATGTTCTGGTCCACCACTGCAGACATCGCTCAGACAATTCGAGATCATCTGACGGCTCTTCCCTTGACAGCCTGGCCCTGAACCTCAGCCACTGTCATTGGAATAACCTGGTGTGTAAAAGTGGTTGTGGTAAGTTGGGACAAAACAAAGTAAAAATTGTCCAAAACTTATGATCGGGAAGGTTGCTTTTTTCTTCAGTCGAAAATAACCTAATACTGTATTAAGTGAATCATAAGGACATATAAAAAATATGTTGCATTTTCACTTTCATTTGTAAATTTGTCTTCCGCTTCTTTTCATCTCCAGCAGAAAATTCATTTTTTCGCTTGCCAGACATTTAAAATAAAAAATAGCTTCAAGGGAAACGTTTTGTAAACAAAATTCAATTACTGCTAGACAGAAACCACTGCATGAGACCCAAACAATAAGAGATATGGTGACTCGTGGCAGTACGGTGGAGTTGTCATAATTTACAAATGTCCTAAGTTGAAGACTACCTGTAATGGCGTTCTACATGCTAGGGTAACCTCTAGGAAAGGCCATTCGCTCTTCTGTAAATCCTAGCGGTCAAACCCTACTTGGAGCTGTCTGTAGCATCAACGGGATTTGTCATTCTGGTCATTTGGAAAACAGTGGATCTAACGGGACAGTAAAAATGTCAGGAAGGTTCAGTTAAAACAGTGAAATGAGCATTTAAAGAAGGTGATGTTTGATATTTCCCACCCCATGTTGGACACCAACAGTTTCCCATATTCCTTCCCGTCATTAATATCTTTGAATCATCTTTGTCTAAGTAAGTGGTTGTAATCTGACCATTGCGCAACCAAACTGTGAGGTTGAGAGTTCGCAAGATGGACTGAGTCATCGCTGAGCAGCTTGAACCCTAGCACTTGGTTTGTATCAAGACTGTAATGTTTGAGTCTTTGTGAATTTTATCTCAAGTGTTCTGTTTCTTCGGCAATATGGTTTGTTTCAGGATTCTGCCTAATGCTGCTGTAAGGGCCAGTAAATCTGAAAGTTAACTGTGTAACTGCACACTGCCTGTTTTTCACCCTTTATCTTGTCTTTCGACACCCCCCCCCCCCCTCCTTAGTTATTTACCATAAATATTCGCTGCACGGTTTTGAGTCAGTTTGTATCTTCAGCGGTTGATTGCTGTTATAGAATAGGCTTCAATTCAAGTAATGTTCTAAACAAGGTGTCCCAATAAAATGTAAACTTTTCTGAGCCCATTACGTGCAACCCTGTGTGATAAAACTTTCGTGTCACTGGCCATTCACTTTTTTTGTTGGGAATTGCAAACGTGAGCACAGGTTCATAAATGGGACTTGAGGTTCAGGTGATGCCAGTATGTTCCCCATTAGAGTTTTTCTTCGTGAAGGATCATCACGTTGCAAAGAAATGGGCGATCGCCTACAAGGACAGTGGAAGCACTTTGTATTTCTTCGCTCTTGTTCCTCAACTTCTGCACACAGTTTGGGATTTGAAGTCTCTCTCTAACTTGATTTGTTTGTAACTCCAAAGTCACTTTTATGACAAAGTCGCAATCAAAGAAAACTGGTTAAAACATGCGTCCCTTCACTTATTAATGAGTTGGTTCTGGAAAAACCCTCAGACTAAGCTATAATCTATTAAAAAAAAAACACTTCCATCGTCCACTATCGGTCACCTCTTTTCATTGCCCTGTCCTGGAAACAATTGGTACGAGGCAGGGATGGAGTGGAATGCCATTAAATATGAGTTTAACACTTTTATTATTTTGTATTTGCTTCAGACGTCATTAAAATTGAAACTAATTTAAAATAACTGAAAATAATTTTGCATTGTTATCCCAAACCCCATTAATGCCAGTTGTTGGCTGATTGATCCCATAAACATGTGCAGGGTTACCCATCTTGTTGTTGATTACCGGTGCCCACGAACGCCAGATTTGAGCAGTAAACACCGTGGAAGCGAGTTGAATGAGGGAGAGTCCACGTTCCCATTTCTGTTCTGTGGGAGCGCATTTTACTGTGTGCTTATGGTTGGATGTAGAAACTCAGGTCATTTTTGCATCTAACAGAAATGCTAAAAATACAACAGCGGAGAAAATGCGATTAAAAGCGATTAATTCCCAATGAAATTTTAGTGTCGTCTAATATTTGTCGCTCTGATGTTTGTAACACGAGAACCTTGTGTATTTTGTATCAGTAAGGGTTTCCTCTTGTTGCTGTGCCTCCCGGAACATCTGGAAGTTACTCCGCAGACATTCAAGTGACAGTGGGATTTACATAACATTTCAGTCTTGAAATATGCATCATCTTTAATGTGTGCCTCAGTGATGTCACCGTTTCCATTAAGGCCGGAACTGAGCCGGGAAACATGCGGTGTGTATATTTTGTAATCTAAACATGCCACCGGTTTTGTGTCATGCGAGGGTGTTTGGTAACCTCTAGGGAGAGGTCCAGAGAGATCTCTGCGGTCAAGCTGTGGGTGAAGTCACACTCGGGCACGGAGCCGGCGGCAGAGGTTGCAATCCAACGCACCCTCGGGGTTTATGACGCCCGAGGGAAAAAGACTTCCCTACGTGGGCTTCAGTTCTTCGACAAGCTGGGAAAGAGATGACGGGCGGTCTGAACGTTCCCCCTGCATCTGCATCACACTCCACAACGTTTTGTTCTCTACTTTACGTAGAGCAGATAAGGGGCAGCAAGTGGCGTAGCGGTTAGAGCTACTGCCTTACGCCCGAAGGCCTACCTTCCGCTGTAGTGCCCTCACCTGATCAAGATCCTTACCTTGAATTGATGGTTTGTTACCCAGCTGTGTAAGTGGGTAAAATCAGTGTGTTACTATAAGAAAGCCTAAATGCATTAGTGTAAATCCTTTCCGTTTTAGGAGATATTTGTGTTGCCTGTGAGACGTGCGGCTTCCCTGTGGCACGGCTCTTTGACGTAGGCACGCTGTGCTGAAGATGTGTGGGAGATATTTACTTCTCCAGAGGTTTTTGTGATGCCTCTTTTCTATTTCCTGTCTTTCTTATCCTCTTTCAAAGCAAACGTATAGTCCTTAACTCGCCACACATCTCCCGCTGGTCACCATCCATATCCCCTTCCTGCTTAACAGCGTAGCCCTGTTTTACAACTTTGGCAAGTCCTGGAAATCGGACCCTGGGATCATCAAAGCTTCTGAGGAACAGAAGAAAAAGGTAAAGTCACAGTGTGCTCAGGACAGATTCCTCAGTATTCAGGGACTGGACTGACACTGGAACTATTGTCCTGTTTTAGTAATTGTTGTAACGTCTTGCACTGTTTGCACAAGTCTTGCGCACGTGCACTTGATGTACTGTTGTACCTGGTTGAAATGACAAAGCCTCTCTTGACTCAACTGCTGTCAGGGTGAGAGGCACCGTTTTTGTTCGCTGTTGGAGGTCAGCTGATGGGTTTGTGAAATTAGTCACCTTCTGATTTCCATCTGGCCTCCTCAGCAATCACTGCAGCCCTTTGTTTTGCCAGCATCTTTTAATTTGAAGTTTGGAACAGTAAAATAATCTTCTGGTCGCACTACTTATAGAAATCTATTTCAGGAGGGCCATGTTCATGTGTTTCACTCCTTAATGCCCTTTATTTGTAAGCGCAGAATAGTCTCGTTGTTCAGTAATGCGTGTTAAGGGACGTATGCGTCCCACCCTGGTCACCGGAATGGTTAGAGCCGCTCTTTGCTTTGATGCCCAGCAAAAACTTTTTTCTTTGTTGCCATGGAAACAATTGGTGGGTAGCTCCCAGCCTGTCGATGCTCCGCAATGTAACTGGTTTTAAATTAGAGTATCAGTAAAGTATTTATTTTGAATATGGTTAGTCGCCATTAGTGCATTTATTTGTTTATGTATGTGTGTTACCTTAATATAAGGTTTTTTAATGCAGTTTCCCCACAGGTCTGTGACAGTAATCTGCCTCACCGCTCCTCTTCTTTCTCTTTACAGACAATAGTTGAACTGGCAGAAACAGGAAATCTTGACCTCAGCATCTTCTGCAGCACATGTTTGGTAAGGAAGTCTATTTTAAAACAAATTTTATTGTCCCCGGCTTATTATTTCTGAAATTAAAGCACAGAAATATCAGTGATTTTCTATTTAACAGACAAAAGTGAATCAGAAAAGTATTATAACGGTACCGAGTACTAAAGCCGCATTGTGTAATTTGTGCCGTAGATACGGAAGCCTGTGAGGTCCAAACACTGCGCCGTATGCAACCGCTGCATTGCCAAGTTTGACCACCACTGTCCATGGGTGGGCAACTGCGTGGGTATGTGTGTCATCCACAGTAAACTTAGGTGGCAAGAACCAAAGTTGTTTTCCCTGGGTGGGGGAAAAAAAAAAGTTTAATCATAACTCTCGAATTACAGGTTTAAACAGCAGCACATGGCACGGTTTAAGAATACCTCCCTCCCATAATCTATTTCCACATGGGCAAGAGGTCAAATGGCTGGAGTGATTTGATCAACACAGAACTGTGTTAGTGTCTGCACCGTGGGGATGAGTAAAAGGCCTGGGCGTCCATGCGCAATCTCTGCGCTCCCAGTTCCTCAAAGACAGGTGATGTGAGGGAATGGGTGTGGAGGATGGGTGCACACGGCCTTCTCTTCAAGGGCTCCACTCAGAAATGATCTCCAGGCTCTATAAAGTAAATAAAACACTTAAGAGACAAGGAAGAGTAGAAACCCAGCATGCTCGGCACCACCTGAGCCCTGCTGCAGAGCACTGGAGAAATTATATTCGGCATGGTGGCTTGTACCATGAGGGTAAAAGGTGCCCTGTTGTTTTACTCCAGTGTCACCGCTGGCAGAGAGAAACCGACAGCAGTGTTTCAGGAGGTGTCTGTTGGTCGAGGTGGGGTTTTGAATAAACTGAGTTGAAGAGAAGGAGAAAAAACACTGTTCCATTTACGATACTTTACTGATTCTTTTTTTTTTAAAATAGTATTTTACTCAGTCTTTGTTTATAACCAGTGTTCATGGAAAACTTCTGTGTAAATCTGTGTATGTGTCTAAGTTTTGTTTGCTGTTAAAGTGACATCATACTATAGGTAATTATATGTAAGATGCAAAAAGAAAAAAAAGTTCTTCTGATAACTTAGCTTCGCATTAATATAGTTATTTATTCGTTTAGCTGATGCTTCTTTCCAAAGCAACTTATAATGTTAAATTACATACGCTGATTTACCTATTTATACCGCTGGATAATTTTGATTCAGGACAAGGACTGTGCTCAAGGGTTCTGGAGCAGGAGGGGGAACTTTGATCCTTTGAGTTTAAGGTAGCAGGTCTAACCACTACGCCACCTGCTGCTCTCCATGTAGTTACAAGGGGCCTGCCGAATGTGCCCCTGCTCTTCCACTTGCTCTGTCCCTCAGTGAATAGCTGTGACGAGCGCTTGTGGATGAGATACAACTCCATTCTCTCTATTTTGCAAATTACAGGAAGTGGGAATCATCGCTACTTCATAGGATATTTGTTCTTCCTGCTCTGCATGATATGCTGGATGATCTATGGCTGCATCTGCTGTAAGTTAAGACTGTTTGCATTTTCCACCAGCGTTTCCTACATATAGGAGATGTACAGTAGAGTGCCATTTTCTTCCTTTCTTTGTCGTGTATTCCACACCCCCAAGGTGTCCAGTTACTCAAGGTTGGGGCACTCTGTTCCTGTAGTCCTCCCTTGATGATTTTGACAAGTGTGTCACCTTGTACCCAGACTGGAGGATCCATTGTGCCACAACTTACACCAAGGATGGACTCTGGACGTACATCACGCAGATAGCCACGTGTTCGCCCTGGATGTTCTGGATGTTCCTCAACAGCATCTTCCACTTCACGTGGGTCGCCGTGCTCATCATGTGCCAGATGTACCAGGTCAGTTGCCCAACTGAGTCATCAACTGGACTTACTTCTAACTTATTACTCACTGAACATAAACACAAGGTGATGGTGGAACTCTCCATTTTTATGTTGTAGAAAAAAAAGTGTAAGGATATTCTTTACACATGTACTTCATACAAACTTTAATAATTCTGTAGATCAGTGGAATGCCTAAATTCTGACTTACAGAAGTTTTGTAATTTTGAAACTTAAATAACATTTGCCACTTATATGTGGTAGTTCCTTTTATGAAACTCAAAAACCCTTGTACTTTTAAATTTACTTACACTCATTACTGTGTCGTATACACGGGCTCTTCACCTTGAAAACAGTTGCGATCATAAATGTGTTCCTAACTCAATTTTCTTGTTAATCCATGGACACTTTTATCACTATCAATAAAAGCTTAGTAATACAGACATGCTGTTAGCTTGCCGGTCAGGTTCTGTAAACACTTCAGATAAAGCTAAAATAATTAAAAAAATGCTCTGCAACACTACTTTCTATTTTCTTAAAACAACATTATAGTTAAAAATTACTTTTAAAACATCTCTACAAGCTCTTTTTCAGTCCCATTTCATCCCATGAGTCTGTCCAGTGTTTGTTAGTTTTCTGCCACTTTCAGCTTTGTGTATCTACGAAATCAATAAAAGCTTCACGATGCACAGTAGATGTCTATCAGTTTAGTTACATGGTAGATTTGTAAATCTTGTTCTTACGCAATATTTTTGTATGTGTTGCTGTAGTTTGCTTTCAGGATTTATGAAGTTTGATTCTAATTTTAAAGTCTTGGGTATAGCTAGAAAAAAAAATATTTTGTAAGGGTTTTAATATTTTTGTTAACCTACCGTTGTTGACCATTTGATCTCACAAACATGTTCAGTGTTTGTCCTCTTGTTATTGATCACCAACCCTCAGGAACACCAGGCATGAACCATAAACAGTGTAGAAGTGAGACGAACGTAGGTGGTTCTGCACTCTTATTTTTTAAGGATGTGTTTTATTGTCAACAACTGGTACGGAAATGGGGGCGCGGTGGCGCAGTGGGTTGGACCGCAGTCCTGCTCTCCGGTGAGTCTGGGGTTCGAGTCCCGCTTGGGGTGCCTTGCGACGGACTGGCGTCCCGTCCTGGGTGTGTCTCCTCCCCCTCCGGCCTTATGCCCTGTGTTGCCGGGTAGGCTCCGGTTCCCCGTGACCCTGTATGGGACAAGCGGTTCTGAAACTGTGTGTGTGTGTGTGTGTGTGGTACAGAAATGCTGGCTGCTTTCACTCCGCAGCAAACATAAATTATAGACAATGAAGAAAATACAGCTGAAAATTACAAATAAACAAACTGGAAAAATCTGTAAACATCTAACTTCAGTGTTGAACACGAGGAGCTAGCGTACTTGGAACTTTTTGTACAACTTCAATATTTCATTAATGATTCATGACGTCCCCTTTGTGCTGAGGTGTACAACAGAGCGAAACGTGTTTAAAACCAACCTTTAAAACCGACATCTTCAGTATTCAGACACCTTAAGAGTGCCTTGGTAACCTTTTGGAAATTGGTGATGTCGCTTTTTGTGCTCTCCTCCTTCAGATCGCTTGCCTTGGCGTGACCACGAACGAGAGGATGAATGCCAGGAGATACAAGCACTTTAAAGTTACAACAACATCCATCGAGAGCCCATTCAAGTGAGTAGAGTCATGAATAGATGATGTCATGTCAGAGCAACACCTTCTTAACATGAGTCACAGCACCCAAGCATAGTGTAATGAGAATGTGTAGATGTGGAGAATGTAAGTAGTCATTCACCCTTCTCCCTGTATCTTGAAATATCTGCATAGGTGTGGTTGGTAGCGCACTGCTTAGAACCATTTCTTTTATCTCAAAGAAGGGGGTTCAAATCCCCAGTACCACAGTAGTGCCCTTGAGCAAGGTACTTGCCCTGAATTGCTCCAGTAAAAATGACCAAAGTGCATAAGTGGGTAAATTATTATAAGGATCTCAACATTTTAAGTCATTCTGGAGAAAAGTATAAGCAAAAATGGGGAGTCTAATAGCATCATAGCATATTCATCGTTGTTGTTGCTCCTCCTGTCTTTCCCAGCCACGGGTGTGTCCGAAATCTCATTGACTTCTTCGAGTACCGCTGCTGCGGCCTGATGCGGCCGGTGGTAGTGGACTGGACAACGCAGTACACAATCGAGTATGACCAGACATCCGGCTCGGGCTACCAGCTGGTGTAAGCGGTTCGTGGCAGCCCCCCTGTCCGCCCCGTCCCCTGGGCGCTCTCGGGGGCACCTGCCTGGATCATCTCCCTTTGCTGAGACTGAAATCCGCCAGGACTAGCATACGGTTACAGGTCGCCATGACGCAGCCACCCCCAGACCTGGTGTGAGAAGAACCATCCCCTAGTGAGCCCCCCCAGCACCTATTCTCCCTGACGTGGACAGTGTCTAACTGCCGGGTATGTCAGGGGAGTGGACAGATGAGGAGGAAGAGGAAGAGAAAAACGATTTGTCCTCCATATAGGAGTCATACATTGCAAGACATGCAATATGTTTCAATGCGGTTTTTGTTCCCTTTATGTTTTTTCTTTCATCCTCAGTGTCACTTTATTTCTGATTTAGTTGTTTACATTACTTCCTCTTTTTTATGAGTATTCAAACTTGGTTTACACTTGAAACTTGTTCCGTTTGCTGTTCCTGCTGATTCATAAAACCCCCAAAGTCCCGCTGACCCTGAGGCATTGGAATTTGAGAAAATGTGACATCAAACCTACAGAGACATATGTAGAGTGTTAGGAATCAAGGCAATTGTGATTAGAGTTTATTGTGACATAATGATGAGGGGAGTGGGAGTTACATCTCACATTCATATAATTAGACAAGTATTTATTTTTGAAGACTATACAAGTGAAATGACAGTATGATTAATAATGAAATAATTAATGAAAAGTTCAGTTGTAGCAGCTGTAGAATATATCCTTCCTAAATATGTGTGACCTGGTCTGTGTAAAAATATTGTATAAACTAAGGTTTATGTACAGGCAGATTATTATTATTATTATTAAAGGGTGTGATCACTGTAAGGGCTGGGTCCTCCAGAATATATATAAAGCAGTTAAAAAATACATGAAACAGGCTGTACTGCAAAGAAAAGTTTGTATTTGTGGCATTTTAATAAAGTAACAAATCGGTGTTTAGGAAGAATGTAAAGATTTAAGAACTGTGACAGGAGGTTACTTTGAGTGCAGTGGAAACTATATCCCACACTGGCATAATAACTCATATTTATTTTATATTTAAGAATTATTTCGATACATTTTAAATCATGGTATCTTTAGTAACTGAAAAGTTCTATTATTAAAAGTCGTTGAATACATATTTATGAAATATGTGACCAGGTCCATAGAAAAATATAGCTAAAACTAAACACAAATCACTGTTGACCAATGATACATGTTTGTCGATGTTAGTTCATTTCATTTTGAAATACATGATCACTTCTTGGTTGTGTAAGGACTCGGAAATGAATTTGAAAGAGGATGCTAAAGTGGGGGATTTTATGGAACGGTTAAAGGCAGTGAAGTATTGTTAATTCCGTTTGTTGTGTTTAGACAGTTGTCATTTTCAAGTTGTTTACTTTCTTAACATATTGCACTGATTAGATTTTCGTCGCAAAAGAAGTCTGCTGATTTCCCGGCTTCCGAGGAACACTTTCATGTTTACAGGAGAGGGCCACAGCCCCACACTAATTCAAAGGGTGGTGACCACAAATGTTTGTCTCTTTTTTCCATACAGGAAGACTAAGCAGTAGCAACAGATTCAAACACATGTAAAGACTGTCTTTCTGTATATAAATGATCTAGTTTGTTCTTTTTACGTGTGAATTTTGTCAGCATTCAGTTATAAGCTGCTTGTTTCATTTCCATCAGATTGCTCCCCCACAGACAAATAATAATAATAATAATAATACAGTTGTAAACACTAGCTTTTAGTGATGTCCCACACAGCTGTTTATAGGCATTTTAATGTGCATGTGTGATGCTTTAAAACCGGGCTGTTCCCTTACTGTTGCTCATACTGACTTAGCTGGCCATACACTCATCGTCTCTATCATAGCCAAAGGGAGCCATGTGTGTGTAAATAGTCAATGTTGAGTATTTGCGATACCTTAACCATTTTTTTTTTTTTTTTTAAAAAAAAAAAACCCCAGTGTGTGTGTCATCGGAGGCACAGCTGGCCTCTCTCAGTGCCGGTAACCACCTTTCCAGGTATATTGTATGAAAAGTTCCATATCAGGGGTCAAATGCTACCTTTTTAAATTTATGCGTATGGCATAATTATTACTCCAGGGTGTGCTTTACAGCTCTGAACGTGATATATAGTAAGATATGTGAAATTAGGAGAGCGGGCTTTTTATAGTTTTCTTTTTGTGTGCGTGCGTGCGTGCGCGTGCACCTTCCCCGTGTCTGGCTTGCCTCTGTTGTTCCGAATGGTACGGCATCACTGGGCACCAACAACACGACCAGGTCCTGTCGCCAGCCCTTGACACGGCCCCCTCAGCGCTGTGCTTGCTGGTACTTGTTTTGTTGAGGGCGAAAGTCGGTTCTAATTCAATGTTCTTTTTAAAAAAGGCATGTGACCGTCAGTAACGACGCAAAAGCATGCCAGCCCATGTGGAAAAGCACATGAAAATACTGCAGATCTCATCTTTTACAGTGCCTCTTCACCCACTTATTGGTCATTACCTTAACTTCATATTGGGCATGATAACATTTTAATGGCTTTAATAATAAAAGACTTTGTTTAAATGTGAAAATATATGAGATCACAGTGTGCTTTGTTTTACTTTTTATTGAAAGATGATTTTACGATGTTCTTTCTATTGGGTAGCCAGGAAGGACCTTATGGCACATCCTTGGAATCATTATAGCATGTATATAATGCTACAGCCCTAGAATAAAATATTGCCTATAAATGTGACCTTGAAGCCTCACCATAAAAATCCCCCCACCTTACTGTGGTGGGCTATATTCACAGACATTGCAAAGTTGGTATGGACTCTACCTGTCAGTTGTGCTTTTTTCATGGATGGATAGGTAGAGAGAAGGCTGATCAAATGGACAGTATTTAAGCAAGACTTACTGTCCACATCTCTCTTAATATCCTGTGAAAGTATCTGTGTGTAGTCCAAGCTCAAAAGTAATGTTTTCAATCCCTGATTGTGTCCCACTCTGCCAATCTTTTGAGAATCCCTAGGTAAAACAAAGAAAAATGGGCATATTGTACCATAAATCAGTGTGTGATTCTATCTTATTAATTTCTTCATCTCGGTGACGTTGTTGCTGTGATCTGCTGAAAAAGACAACAGAAAGCAAGGGGTGTCTAATTGCAGTGTCCAACTTCATTCTTGAGGGTTGTGTCTGCAGGTCTTCCAGCATCCTCCCTTAATTACTTTTTGGCATTTTTTCCCCCATCAAAAGCAAACATTTGATTTTTTTTTTTTTTTCTTCCTTTCATCTTTTTGCTGGGTTTCAGGAAGTAATCAGTTCCAATCCCATTTTATTGGGAAAAAAGGCAGAGGTAGAAATGGCAAAGGAAAAGAAAATTATACCTTTAAAAGGAGAGAGGTAGAAGTGAAACCCAGGAAACCCACAGCACAAACTAAACCAAAAACCCCATATAGTACAAAGGATCCTGCTTTTTTCATTAAAATTCACTGACATCAAGTGAAGGAGTGCCCTGGGTGCAGACCTATTCTGTTCTTCATCCACAAGTGATCTCAGAATCCTTTTAAATACAAAATACCATTTCAAAAATGATATCTAAAGCAGTTACAGCATAATTACACAAACACAGTATAATACATTTGTGCATAACTAATTAAGTAAACATGGTTATTAGGCAAGAGGACTGTCTCTGTCTCTAGCTCACCTTAGACAAGCTTCATAGGGTTTAGTGTCCAATTGTCCAAACTTTTGACATAAAATGATGTAATGGATAGATGAAAGGAGGCTGAAATAAAAACACCAGAAGTGGCTGCCACCTTTATAAAAATTTAGGCAAAATATTACAAAAACCAGTCTTTCTTGGTGGCACAAAAACAACATGGACTGAACTCGAGTTTAGGTAACCCTGGTGTATTTGGCTTACTGCATTGGTACTTTACCACACCTCCAGCAGTTCCAAAAAAAAAAGTCAAACAGGGTCACCTTCCTCAATCCATTAGTTCCAAAATGTCCACACTGAAGCATTTAAAGTTTCAAATGAATCACAAATCCATTCTGTGCCCTTATGCTTATTTATTCCCTTGTACTGGTAAGGGCATTCTGAAAACATTCAGGATTATGGACTTCATATTCATCCCAGATATGAATGCAGCAGTACAGATTGTTCAAACATGTATTTCTTTTAAACCTTTATTAAATTGCAATATGAAATGAAAAAGACAGCCTAGATTTTGTGCAGCAGTCCCACAGCAGAGAAGGAATAATCCATTCCTGAACTATATTCCACAGTATAAAAATGAAAATCAGGGACAACATATTTAATTAGAAATAATCAGATGGTTTCATGATCTTGATTTAAAAAAAATGCATTATTGATCATGTATATTGTTAGTAAAAAATATATCTTTAAATTTTCCTTTAGTGAAAAAATGGCATATTGGTCTCAAAAAAATTGAAAAATAAACAGGGTTTTTCCACTGATGTAAGGTCCTGTTCATTTCTGAGATAGGTGTTCCTTTACCTAATGTTTACTGTATGATAGTCGCCATCATTCACACAGAATAATTTTGGTATTCACATCAAGTCGTCAATTACCAATATTTTGGGGTGTGAGAATTAAAATATTGATGGCCTTGGTGCAGTATTGAGTCAGTTTTGGAGAAACACAAAACTTTCAGCCCTTGGGTCCTGTTCTGTGTGGACACTGCCGGAATGTGCCTTCACTGGGCGTGGACTAGAGCTCCGGCACCTTGACCGTAACCAAAGCCCTTCGGCCCAAAGTTCTTAGCATAACAAGCTACAAAGGAAAACAGAATTGTTACTTAAGACTAACAGACCCATATACATACTATATTTTACTAAACAGGCAAAAATTATGACACAATGTAAATACCTATAGGCAGAAAGATTTATAGCATTGTTGTCTGATGTGTTCACTTTCCAAACTTAGTAGTTTATGCCATCGCTCATGATTTTTCACGTAAATGTCGACCACTTTTGCCACAGTCAAGAAACCCTGCTGTGTATGTACATCATTTACAGATTACTAGAGGGGGCACACTGACAAAAATCGTCAAAGTACGTGTGCATTTACGCTCATTTACATAACTGATCCTATTCCCCTTAGCAACTTAAAATTATTTACCCATTTTTACAGCTAGGTAATTCTTCATTCTAACAATTACCTATAAGTACCTTTCTTAAGGGTGCAACAGCAGAAGGTGGGATCTGAACCTGGAATGAGTGCAAGGCAGCAGCTGTAACTATGCCACCCTGGCCAAATTCCTAGATTTAGCACTGAATTTCTGTACTGATACTGTCTTACTATGCCCACATCAAGTATATATTCTCTATGTCGATAAATTCTCTGCCGTACTTCTGCTACGGGCAGCTAATTTAAGCACACAAATGCACAACTTCAGTGAGCTACCACAGAGTAAACAAGTTCCACCCATGGAGAAATGCTCTCAAGTGGATCTGGAAATTTCAGACCACAATTGCCCCGTGAGACATGTGCAACTGTTTAAGCGCGTTTGGAACGACTTGAGCCTATGGAGACGTGAGATCCTCAGGCTCGCTGCCCTTTCCAAAGGACCTTGCTGCGGGATGCTGACAAGGAGCCTCTCTGTGCTTGAACAAGTGCCTGGAAACACAGCCACTCCAGCCTGTGGTATCTATTTCTGTCTCAATCTTTTGTTTACTGGCAGACAATGCAGATGTAAATGGCTTAATAGCTTATGCACTTTCATAAAATACAACAGAGACATCAGTACTGACTTGGTTCTGGTTAGATGTTATTAACTAGCTAGGCTGCACTTCAGGGTAAGGTCCCTATTTTGTGCTTTACAAGACCAATACGCAAAAACAGGTTTGAGCAGTTCCTTGGCTGTTACCAGAACGTCGTCAGTTGTTGGCACAAGTCCTGGGAATCTCACCTTTACAGTAGATTTCTCCTTCCTTCTCCGTCTGGGTGGTGGATTCCAAGCTCTTCCCACATTTGGCACACCGGAAGCAGTTCTTGTGCCACGGCTTTGTGTGGGACAAGAGTATATCATGGTTAATTGATTGCTTATGATCAGTAAATTGTAGGATCAGAAAATAGAATGAAGGCTTGTAGCCATACTGGACTTTCCATTCTTCATCATATTCCCTGTTCTCCTCACCTTGCCCGCTCCCACGATCTTCTCAGCAGCATAGACGGATTCTCCACAGCGTGCACACTTCTCGGATCCCCCAAACTTCTGAGCGAACCTGGATGGGTTGGGGTTCGTTGTGGGCCGATGGCCATGGTTCCTGCAAAAATAGTACAAACTTAACCACTTTCACACTTGCCAAGAACTCCCAGCAGGTCTCTGGTCTTACGAAGTGCTTGTGCTGGTTCTCTTCTCCCCCAGTTCTCCAGAGACCTAAATGAATCACATTGTTTTGCAGATTACTGGGGTGGAAATTATTGAGAAGATTGGTGGTCTTCGTAGCTCGGGTTGTTGATTGAGGTGTTCAGCAGTTCGCCGAGCTTGGCATTTAGATTGCAAACGTTTCATCACCGGTCGAGGTGACTTCATCAATCCGCGCACTGATGATGTCACCTCGACCGGTGATGAAACGTTTGCAATCTAAATGCCAAGCTCGGCGAACTGCTGAACACCTCAAGATTACTGGGGTGTTCAGGAGCCCAATTTAAATAGTGAGCCCTTTCATAATTGCCATCACCTGACTTTAGGTCCCATTGGGTCCCAGTAAACAGGCCTTGGATGGTGTTATCTCCCACCCTGAGAGCTGTGCAACCTGCACATCTTTACCCCGTGTTCGACAATCCTAAGGGGCATATTAAGGTCTGCGTAAAGCACTCTAAATCACAGTAATACTGTCAGTATTCAAACAGGCTCACATGATTTTGGGGCAGAAAATGCTCAACATCCAATCAAAATCAGGCCAAAACCAACCCAGTGTCCAATAAAGAGTACCAGACGTTTTCCATGTGAAATGAAAGTATGAAAGATGAGTGAATGAACAAAAATTGTATTTATCCCAAAAAGAAACGGCACGTGGCTGCAGCACTGTGCATACAAGAATGTGCAGACAGAAAAAATAAAAGGAAAGAAAATGGATAAAAGGAACAGTTTGGTGACAGACAGACTGGAATTACACTAGAAGTGAAAAAATAGATAAGGCCATTAAGAAAAAAGGCAATTAAAGTATCATAGAGAAAGTTCAGAAGATCAGGTTTGCTGTGCCACAAACTCGGGACAAATGAGAAAACTTGATTTCTGAATAAATTACCAGCATCTTTGTTTTCTTGTTTATTAACCTTTCGTGCAACTGACAGAAAGTTCAAGCCATGGACAAAGTGGTAGATCTAACACTTTAAGTTTAATTCCCCTCCCCCAGCTTCTTCTGTAGGGCGTTCCTTATTTCTCAAAGCAGGAGGTAGCAATCCTAGTGTGGGGTACCCTGTGGGTGTGGGGTCCCAGTGGGTCAAAAAGGTTCAACTAGCCAAAGATCGGCCTTTCTGAATGGGCAGGTTTGAATTTTCTCACAGTAACTAACACTTACTCCTCTGGTTTGATGCCCAGCCGCTCTCCTCGGTCCATGTTCAGGGTCCCGGCCCCCTGGCCATAGCCATAACCCTTGGGCCCATATTTCTTCCCATAGCAGGACTTGCAGTAGATCTCCTTGTCATGAATGGCCAAAGTAGTGCTGTCGAGACCCTTCCTGCAGACCACTGCAAATAGAGATAGCATTGTGAGGTGCAATAAAACCTCACAATGGAATATGGTAACTTTTCATTACAGCTCTGTTAAACGAATGATACTGTTATTTTGTTGTTTTGTACATATGTAGCTATGTGTTTTTACTGCAGCAATTCAAGATACCATAGCAACAGAGTACTACTGGGGCTTTGACTGGCAATCTTCTGTCAGTCTGTCATTTTTTCTTCAGAAAAACAGGAAAGTACAGAAAATCTGTAGAAGATTTACAGCATAAAATGGATTAAGACCATTGACTGGGTCAAACTAAGATGTTGTTGCAAGTATAAAAAAGTAGTCCATCCTGGAGCCATATTGTCTTTTCTTGTCAAAATCAAGCTGCTGAGCATGTGTGACAGTGGTTGCAGGCATGGTAGACTTAGGGTAGATTCCCCAATGACATCGTCACTCACACCCCAATTTGGATGGCTGCCTCCATTTTTCACAGCCCACCGGCTTAAGTAGCCCATTGCAAACCATGCTCAAGAGAAACATGCGGCGACACATTTCAAACACAGGGACACAGCCTTCCAACTTCACTTTTGACTGATGACTTCCTATTACACATGAACCAGAGAATTGAATATACAGTAAAAAAAAAAAAGATAAAGAGAACACTTAGCTGTTTAATCTAACAATAGCCAAAGGGTTGATTCTGACTCTCACATGATGTCCATCTCTCACGAGGTTTTCTCAAGGTACGACTAGAGTATCTTGTACAACAGAGAAGTACATCTTTAAAGAATGATACACAAATTAAGAATCGGATTAAATTAGATACTGTTATATTATGTACTACTGTAACTAGCAACACTGATTTTAGCTATATGCTCCTGTTTCCATTCATGACACAGGGACCGTTATGGCACAAAGAGCACGTGTTTTTTTGGCAGGATGCATCTTCCTCTACAGTCTCCTGTGGCTAGGATGCAAAAATTTCTTAAAAAAATTCAGTGCTAAGCTGTCTGAAAACGTTCCTGACTCAACTAGGTGACATTTCTCAGAAAGCAGAAAGAGCGGCCTTCATTGACTATAGCAACACAGCTGCTATTGTGCCCAAGCACATGTCTCCGAGTCCCCCACCGCCTGCCCAGTGTCCTCCTCCCAATACTCACTGCAGAGGAAGCAGCACTTGTGGAAGCTCTTGCCATCACACTGGACTTCCTCGGCATGATATACCGTCCCCTGGCAGGCACCACACTTGTTCCCCCCTCCCCAGTTTGGCATGTCAGCGCTGCAAGAAGGAGAGAGAGAGAAATCCGGTGCTAGGGGTCGTAACAAAGAGGAGGAAACTGAAGTCCTTCCTGTCTCTGAGTGCAGGTAGCCAGTCAGAGAGCATTACATATAGTGTAACAGTATTGCTATGGCTTAAACCAAGGCAGTCCAACATGCAGTCCACATATGTGTTTGTGTGTGTGTGTGTGTATATGGCATGGACCACACCCATATATGTATAGCACATTAAAAAAAACATATATAGTGCATACATATAACACTCATAAATAATTAGCACACATATATTCAATTTCTATCAAATTTCCTTTCTTTCTTCCTACAATGACAATACAGTTGAACTGAGCTGAATATACTTACCACAAATATTTGGTATACTCCAATATACTCAATTCTGCCAAACTGTGGGAAAATACAATTATGGTTATACACACTTGAACACACACTGCACCTAAATAAAATACAGTTAAATATTTTTTTATTCAGTTGAACCATTTAAGATTACTTTCTATGATTTTTAGTATGAATTTTTTCCCTCAGGCCAGTTCATCATAGTAGTGATTGTGGTCCTTGCTGAAAAATAGTTGGAATCTCCTCATCTAAACTGTAGTCTGTCCAGCTAATATATGTTGCATCTTTCAACAGCTTCTTTCCAAGACCCACTCCAAAGTAAAATAATAAGAAAATAATAATGTATTATTGTTGTTGTTATTATTATTATTGTTATTATTATTATATCAACCTCTGTCCAAGACAGATAGATAGATAGCTAGATAGATAGATAGATAGATAGATAGATAGATAGATAGATGCAGTGGGAGTGAGATCTGAAGAGTGGACCTTCCAATTCTATAAAGATGGAAGAGTCCCATCGGCCTTCCAGGATGAGGCAGGGACACAATGCCATGGTGTTGCACTTACTCAACAAACTCAGGTTTTGGGGAATAAGTTTCACCACGTGTTACTGAGGCTCAGACTCAGAGTCATTAAATATTTAGTCCCAGAGTTAGCAATGTTCAAGTTCAGATTTTCGAAAAAATATACACCTTAGGCATCCTGTCCTGGGTGTATCCCCTCCCCCTCCAGCCTTACGCCCTGTGTTGCCAGGTTAGGCTCTGGCTCCCCGTGACCGCAAATGGGACAAGCGGTTCAGAAAATGTGCGTGTGTGTGTGTGTATACACCTTAGGTTTATTTACTTTTAATTGTTATTTTGTCTCTTGTCTGCTCTTGGAAATTTGGTTGTTGCGGACTGAATGTCACCTGCATTTCTGTTTAACTGTATCCGAGACTTTTACCTGACATATCCAATGAATAAATGGAGGTGCCTCTCTATTATTACACTTTTACAAATTATATGGATAATAAAGTAACCTGGAAATGGCAGATTCTGACAAATATGGCACACGTTGTTAAAAGTTAATAGAAGAAAATGAACAATAAATGAAAAGTCTGGTTATGGACGGGAGCACACCCTGCGTAGGTGCAGCGGCTGACGAGAAAGGAATAAATGAAGTCTGACAGAATTGTTAAACTCCAACCAACCAACATTATAGTTTTATGGAAGGTTTTTTTGTTGTTTGTCTTTTTCTTTTTTTTTTTTTACAAAATCAAGTCTTATGAAAACTTGAGGACCTCTCTGCGTTATTAAGCACTTTGGCACCGATTTCTAGTTCGAATCCCTTGTACCCTGATAACACCACATGACCGAAGCTAAACCCAGTAGTTTCAGCAGCCAAAATACTCCACTGCTTTCTCACTTAAAACAAGTCAGTGTTTGAAACATTAATTTTTCACGTCAGAAAAAATACCCTCATACCCACACGGCGCCCTTGTGTGGTGTTTTCACAGTTCTTTACGCATAAATTTGCGTCAGGGTTTTAACTGGGATCGAGAGCGGATTCAGAAAGAAGTGACGCCACGTCAGGTCACACTTGACTTGACCCATTCTCGGGTAATTGTTAACGTACATTCCTTTTTCGGAGTACTTCTAGCCATTACGGGTAATTCCTTCGCGAAATGTTTACAAATCGAGATTAAGATGAATTTACAATGGAACGTCACGAACACACACACACACGCAAGTGTGAAGCTCTTCGCTTCAGAAGCCGCCCGCTCCGCTCGTGGCCGGAGGAATTTGGATGTTTCCAGAACGTAAGAGAACAGCGTGTACAGTGTTTTTAAAACGATATAGCGTATAAAACGTTTTCAGCAGGGAAACGTAATTCGTAAATCATGTCGACTTAGTCAAAAAACATCCAGTATAAAACAAGAAGCTATTTTTACTTTGTTTTGATATATGCACGAGAATATATTATGACGAAAGGGTTTTTACATAACAAACCAAGGCCAGAACTTCAGTGCATGATTCAACACAAATTTGATAGAAATCACGTATATAGTTTTTAAAAAGCTGGAATTTACTCCGTTTACACAGTCATTACATGTTTTCTCACTGACTGTGCTATGTATGTGGTTTGTAGAAAACATCATACCTGCAAAACTGGAAAAACAAATAATTCTAGATCGGGGAAAAAATAGAAATAAGAGAGACATGCACACACACACACATTCGCACAACACCATGAAGCCAAAACTTCACCAGTTCCTCAGCCTTCTTCCACCCTCAACCACAGCATAAAGATCCCTAAACCAGAAGAAATGGATAATCCCTGTTTTATAACTGTCTAAACTGAATATTTCACGAGAGAAAGTTCTTACTTTGTGTGTAGCTGAAGCAGTTGGGTTTCAGACGCCGGCTCACAGCAGAATGCCAGGAGTTACCCTGTGGGTCATATTTCAGGAGGGTTGGTTGGAGGAGGAAGGTCTCAGGTCTGCAGAGTCCACCCAGATGGAGTCACAGGGCTGCCTTCTGCCCGGATTACATAATACTTGCAGTTTGGCAGCCTGATCACACACCCAGGTTGAGAGTTTTGCTTCATCAAAACAATGCCCTTCTCAGGATGATCATTGTGCCATGTGTTCCGCTCACCTTCTGTTCTGTTCATTTGGCAGATGCTTTTCTCCAAAGCTATGCACATCTCAGAATGAAACAATAATAGCAGCTGAAGTGTAGGGAAGTCTGAGGGACGTGTGAAGGACCGGAGACAGACGATGTATGGCCGTGAGGTGGGGAATAGACAGATAGAGGAAATTCCAAGTCAGGTCCAGCTTTTCATTCAAGCGTACGGGTTTTGCAGTTCATCTGAAAGTTAGAAAATTGTAATAACCTAAGCCTCCTAAAGAATGTGAGGTTTTTTTGTTTAAAGAATTTATATTCTGATTTTTCACCTTTATATGACATGATAGTTGTACTTGAATTGTCTATTCAATTGTTGGGTGATACACATACACACACTCACACACCATATATACACAGAGCAGGGCATATGATGGGACACAGCCTGGATGGGAAACCATGCCATTGCTAAGTAATCACATGCAGTCCCTCGCACAGGAATATAGAGTCTTTTACATTCATCACTTTACCTGAGATACATATGAGATCTCATTAAAGAAGCAACACATTTTTGTGTAGTTGTGACACAGTGATATATTTCCCATACTTTTTGCCCAGTGCTCATTTGTTCCGCTCTGTCTACTTCACTTACTGTTTAGTATTCTTTTTTCAATTCAATAAGAATTTATGGAGATAACACATTTTAAGTCACTTTAACACTGTTTTAATGTAGCTCGAAATTAAAGAAATTTTGTCTTGCAATTTGATTATTGCTGTATCTGGGACTTTACCAGAACCTTGCTGTTTCAGTTTGATCGTAGTTAATAAATAGAAGTCCTGTGACAATACATCATAATATAAATGAGTGTAAATTTGTTGAATTCAGTTTTTAAAGCTAGCAAAGACTGGCTGCTTGAAGCCTGCTAATTTAATTTCTGACTTCATCCACAGGGACATTTAGTTCAAAGGCTCCGCTTCACTGGCCACTGTACTGGGTCCTGTTTAGTCATGGTTATTGAGGGAAAAAGTCATTCACCCTAAATATGAACAGAAAGCAAATCACAGGACTGGAATTATCAGAGGCCTATAGTCCCTTTGAAATCCATACTGTTGTGTCAGTGTGTAGACGTACAGCCAGTGCTATGATACGGTCTGAAGATCTGCCCTAGCTGTCTCTTCTGAGATTAATGTATTGGAGACAACAAGTCAAATGGACACACTTAATATACGGACAAAGACAGGTGTCAGTCTGCCGTTGTGATATGTGAGCGCAGATAGCATCGCCTGATTGCCAGGGTTTTGTTTTTCATTTGTTCATGTTTAATGCAGGTTCTTCGCCGGATTAAAGAATGGTTTTGCGGGCACATATTCATACTCTTGTCTAGCCAAGGACCTTTTGGATTCCGTCTGTATCTGATACTGGCCTGAAAGCCTTTGTGCGAAATGCATTTGTCAACTGTAATGGTACACGTTACTCTGTCTGCCCTGCCCACACACCCTGTAGGATTACGTCAGGTCTGGCTGTGATGAATCTGTGTCTGCTTTGTGTTGAAATTACAGAGAAATTGCAGTCCTCAGCCAGTAGCTTGTCATCTGCATTATGGAAAATCTGCACAGTGATCATCTACTAATGTAAAAATGATCCACTTGAAGGAAAAGAAAGTGTGCTGTTTTATACAAACTGTGGCCCAGAAAATATCAGTGCTTGAATGCCTGACCCTGATATAACTGCAGGCCTTATTAATCAGAGAAGGTGCTAATGGAGGATATTGTCTAGGTATTGATCTATCTGCGTGCTGTAGACACTTGTTCTAAGGTACAAACTTGTATGCTGCACCACTCTGCTTAGCTGCTGAAGCGTTTTCCAGATGTTGAAATGTGTCTGTCTGAGAAGAGCAGAAGGTAAGGGGATACTTAGACCCTCAGAACTTGCTGGAGATAGAGCAAATGGGACTGATGGATTCATACAATGGAATGGCTGCAGATGGCATAGTGGTTAGAGCTGATGCTTTTCAGTGGAAGGGGCCTCATCACACCTCCTACTTTAGTACCCTTGAGCATGGTAGTTACCTTGAATGGTCCAGTGAAACCTTTCAGTTGTATAAACTAACTAAACTAACAAAATTATTGTAAGTTGTTTGACATTATAAGTTGTTTTGGGAGAAAAGTGTCAGCTAAGAAACATGTTCTTATGGATTAATATCCCTAAAATGCTCAAGAAAATACACACACACACACACACACACACACACACACACACACACACACACACACACTGTTACTTTCTGAACCACTTGTCCCATATGGGGTCGCAGGAAGCCGGAGCCTAACCCGGCAACTCAGGGGGTAAGGCTGGAGGGGGAGGGGACACACCCAGGACAGGACGCCAGTCCGTCGCAAGGCACCCCAAGCGGGACTCAAACTCCAGACCCGCCAGAGAGCAGGACCCAGTCCAACCCACTGCGCCCCCCAAGAAAATATATATTTTCTTTTTTATATGTTGTTATAAGAAATGTAAATATGTTACTTATGAATTTCTCAAATCTACTGTAAATAGGGCTAGTGGGTATTGCGCTGATCAGAGGTGTGGCCTTGTAATTGAAGAACCTGGGTTTCAGTCCCACCTACTGCTGTAGTACCCTTGAGCACGGTACTTATCATGAATTGATGTGAAATTACCCAGCTGTATAAATGGGCACATGACTGTAAGTATCTTACTGTACAAACATTGTGCTTTGGACAAAGGTGCAAGCTAAATAATGGTTAATAGTAAAATTACAAAACTGAGGTTTAAAATGTTTCTGTATTGCATATGTAAACTTGGGATACATTTCCCTTGAGGTATTTTTATAAGCCATTGAAGATGACACCACACATCTCACTTTTCATCCCTTTCTTATTAGCTTCACAAGATGATACACATTCAGAAAGAACCTCCATCCATCAGTTATTCAAGCTGTTTTTCTTGCTGTGTGGAATAACCATAACAAATATCTTCCTTTCTTTCATGCTTTGTGACAAAAGTGGCAATTTTTTCTCTTGAATCAATAGCCAGCCCTTCAGGAACAAATGCAGGATATTAAACCGAATGCTTACATGTAATCTGCAACTGAAGGCTGTAGTTTATACGGAGGGCTTGATCGCTGTTGGGTGATGAAAGACTTGGAATAAACAGAAACGTAGCCATTAATCTCTATTCAGGTCGTGTGACAGTGCAGCACACTGAAAGTGAACAAACATCCTATTTAGTAAGAGAGAACTTTGTGAGATTTAACTCACAATGGATTAAAACTGCATTCCAGTTTCAGTGAAATGCATGGAAAGGAATTTTATTCTATTCCCATTGTATTACTAAATCTCCGGCTGTGACTTTCTACATTTCGTTACATGTTGTATGTTTTTTATTTATTTCCCAGAAATGCCACATACAGTTACCCAGTGTGTGTTCTATCAAGAGCTCCTTTTCTCTCTTTTAAGGGGATGTCTTTTCTGCTCATTCCACCTGAGTGCACTGAGGCTTCTGTCACAATGGTTTTCATGTGTGGGAACCAGGCTAGTGTTAATTTCTGTCTTTTTCTTTTAGTTCAGAAAGAAGGCCCTTGAATCAATGTTGAGGGGGCCCAGTCGTTTTTCTGGGAGCTGAGCAGCTTACTTGGAGATCTCCACACTGAGGCCAGGGCTCGCAGCTGGAATGCACATAATAAGAAATGTCATTCACAAAGAATTTATAGCAGAGGGGGAAACTGGAGTAAATGATAATGGAAAACAGATGGAGCAGGTAGCTCTCCATTCCTCCCCCATTTTCTTCTCTCAATCTGTCTTTCACACACCTCCTGTCCCTGATCCTTTTGTGGTAAAGCTGTCAAGTTGTGGGTTACCCAATCCACAGGGTGAGAACGTTGCTTGAGGGCACCAGTGGTTAAAAAGTTAAATTATTTTGCTCACGTCGTGTGGTTGAGGATGGTTGTGTGGGGCACAAGAGCCCCTGAGAATGGTGTGGTCTTGCTGAAGCTTTGGAGACCCAGTCTGAAGGGCCGACCACTGCTCTCCTCCAAATTCCTTCTTGAATCCCTTTCAATCCCTTTCATTACAAATGCAAGAAATCAGCTTGACAGCTACTTTGAATTTTGTGTCAGCACAAAAAATGTGGGTACCAGTAAGTATCAGTGTAGTCCTCTATGTCTTCAAATTACCAGATAGAATTTCAGCCTTCTTTAAGATCAGACCTGAACGTGAAACACTGTGGTTGCGTTTAATGTGATTGCATCTAAAAAAGTATTGGTAGATATTTGATGGAAAGTGAAATGCGCACTTTTCAAAAATGAATACTGACAGACCATGCATATGGTTTTCATTATTTTAAATTAGTAACTATCACTGAGGGACCTTCTGATGTTTTATAGCTGTGTTTGAATAGCTGGATGATTGTGGCATTGCCTGTACTGTGCAAGGGGTCGGTAAGTGAAAAGAGGGAGAGGTGAGTCTTTAGTGAACCTCTTCCAACCTAGTAAAGCTTTGCCAGATTCGGTTCATTCAGAGGGCCCTAAGCACTTTTATTTAGCTGATGCTTTTTCTAAAGCTACTTACACTGAATCTATTTATGCTGATTTACCAATTTATACACCTGGGTATTTTTTTTTTACTGTACTCAAGGGTACGACAGCAGGAGGTGGGATTTAAGCTTTGGTCCTTAGAGTGTAAGGCAGCAGCTTCCTGTCCCACAAACTCCTCTTTTGTTACCTGCTTATGATCCTGGGTTATTTAGCAAAAGATAGTGTGACAGTAGTTGAACCAAGCCAAAAAAAACAGAAGTTTATGATGTAAAAATTTCAACCTACTGAAAAATAGAGTATAGGTATCTGTCACTTCCGCACCCACGCCACAATCAGCAGTACCTGGCTTTGATTTAAGCACCTGACGGTGATCGGAGCACTCGGCTTTGTAAGACACTTCTCGGCAGCTTCTCAGTTGGGGAATTTCATTGAGACAACCGTCCCCTCTGTGCTAACACAGCACTCACCACATTCCATGTCCTTTTTCCCTTCGTCCTTGTGTTCCGTTCTTCATTTCCTGGTTCCTGACCATTCACCTCACTTCTCTACTTCGTCCACAGATCTTTGCTTTCACCTTGATTGCCGATCGCCCAACCGTTTGCTCGTCCCCGACAACGAGAACGAGTCTATCCCCTTGGCCCTGATTGAACAATCCTGCAGTTGGGTCCTGGCTTCCCCGCATGCTCTGCTACACAAGACAATGGTAGGCATGCATTATATTATCTATTATTTTCTGTGTTCTCTCCCATTGCAATCAAGATGAACATTTTGACTTTTGAAGAATTCGAAGTGTATGATGGCAGGAAAGTGCCAGTGGTTGGTTGTGTGATGCTGGAAGTGGCTGTTTTTGTGAACATCTCACACACACCTGTAAACAGTCTATAAACACATAAGAACACTGAAGAACTGAAGCAGCATTTGACTTGGATGTTCACTGTGTTTCTAGGCTCCAGCTAGTTGATGGTACTGATTAGTAAATCTCATTTTTGTCACAATCAAAAAGGACTGATGATACCAACGTCCCCTAATTTATCTGCTTGATTGTGTAGAAACCCCACATGAAGCGATAATGAATTAAGAATTTGCTGTTCGATTTTGATCCGTCGTCATCAAGCACTCGTCCTGTGCAGAGTCATTGTGTTCAAGAGCATTTTTTGCAAGCACGGGGTATGAGGAAGGGTACACAATAGACAGTATGCCAGTCTCTCCCAGGACTTGTATAATTTATTAACTTGATGCAACATGCATTAGCAACTGGATAATTTCTTTACTTTATCTGTACAATCATTAAACAAAATAGTGACCTTGATTTATTTCTCAGGTAGGGTCATTAAAAGTCTTTGCTGTAGCTGTAATAAATATCACTTAGGAATTTTAACTTTTTTAAAATTGTGAGCTATGTTAAAATCAAAATTAATTTAAAAAGACTGGAAAAACTGTCCCCACAAATTCCTATTTTGTTCTAATTGTTGACTGATTGATCCCATAAATATCTATCACCGTATTACTGACCGTGAACACTAGACATGAGCTATAAACACTGTGGAAACAAGTTGAATTAATCTAGTCTGACATCCTACTACTGCCAGCTAATGAGTAGTTGTAGAAACACAGGTGGTGTTTACTCCAGAACAAATTGCTTAGAGTAGACAAGTGAAGAAAACACCAGCGATTTGGAGACAACAGCAAAGTAATGGGGAAAGAGTTCTATTTCTTAAAATTTCTAACTCAAACGTTCATAACTGGAGGACCCAGTGCAGTTGTTTTCCTGTTCTCCCTTTATCTGTGGCACAGTATTATACACCAAGATCGGTGATTTGTGATATTTACTAACAATGCCTAGAAAAACATATTGTTCCACATGCCCACTTTAACATTTGGCCTTTTTCTTTCTGGAAGATGAACATGTATAATAGGATTTCAGCAGGAGACTATGGTATTTCTGGAGGGCTGGAGTTTGTTTTGGACAGGATTTCTGCATTTGACAATGTCTACAGAAATTGAAAAGTAACCCGAATTTAGGCAAGGTTCTGCTTTAAAGCACTGATACTCTAGATAAGAGTTTCCTAAGAACATTAAAAAAGTACTATCATAATCCTAACAATTCAGCAGTTCATGGCATGCTTTCTGCAGCATTGTAGCTCTTTAAATACCTCATAATACCCCGTTTAGAAAACTCTGCGTGGGATAATTGGTGGCCTCCACATATTTTTAGGGCTAATCCTCTTCATATTACTGTAGATTTTAAATTCCTGCAGTCAAAAGAGCCACAGATGACATTCCTAGAGAACTTACTACCAAATGAGGAACAGCCATCATCACTCTGTCGTAAACGTAGTAAATCACACGAGTTTGTCAGAGGATTGGCATGTTTAATTACTTTTTAACTTCCTGTGAAGTCGCTCCGCTGAGCTGGGTCTTGACATTTCAATGCTTAAGAACAAAATCGCTTGAAGTAATTGTGGAAAGTGGAAAGGATTAAACCTTAATTAAGGCTTTAATAGCATGCAGTAAATTCATGTCGCAGAAATGTGCCCGGCAACGTTTATTTGAATATGGCGCGGGGGTGGGGTGGCGCTTTTATCTTGTGGTAAATCTTTCATGGAGCCTGACGTATAGCTAGGCAATAATTCACCGTCAAGTCTATTAAAGAGGCCGTAAAGGAGCGCGAGAGCTCTGTAATGTTTTCATGAACTCTTTCACCGCTGTTTTCTCCGAGTGACCTTGAACAAACTCACTGATGACCACTGGGCCCACGGCTGCGCTCTGTCATTTGTGAATGATGTGCTGCCACCTGTAGGTCACAGCGGTGCACTTTAACCGCACTGTCCTTTTTGCACACTTCATTTCTGAGTTTTGACCGTGCACAAATTTAGGTACATTAAGAAGTGCAGGAAAAATGCTTTTTAAATTTCTTAAATACAAATTATTTGGATGGGCTCAGGACCACTGTGACCATGCTCAGGACAAATGGTTGCTGGAAATGAAGGGAAGAATAAATTATTTGAATTTCATCTATGCAGTTTCTCCTTGATCTTTCTTAGAACTAGGGGGCATGGTGGCACAGGGGATTGGACTGGGTCCTGCTCTCCGGTGGGTCTGAGGTTCGAGTCCTCCTTGGGTTGCTTTGCAGCGGAGTGGCGCCCTGTCCTGGGTGTGTCCCCTCCCCCTCCAGCCTTTTGCCCTGTGTTGCCGGGTTGGGCTCCGGCTCCCCGCGACCCCGTATGGGACAAACGGTTTCAGACGATGTGTGTGTGTGTGTGTGTGTGTGTGTGTTCAGATTTCTTAGCACTTAGAGTAGGTACAAACCCAAGAGAAATGTTAGGCGTAATGTTAGGTAAAAAGCTGTATGACTAAAAGGTTATGAAAAGACTTTGATGTGTTCTAATATCATGAAATTAGATGACTTCAGTAAATATACAGTACTACATGAATATATTAATAATACATTTAATACTGTATGTCTGTCATAACCAGTGATTATTTTCCTTGGTTGTCATTAAAGCTCAGTCCTTTCTACCTCAAAGACATTAGTTGAACAAAGTAAAAAAAAAAAAAGCACACAAGGCATATGCCAGCTTTTCTTGCACAGATCATTTGAACTATTAATGAGCAGAAATTGTAAAGGCAAAATGTCAAACACTTAATTAAAAAAAGCTCAAGATTTGCTATTGATATGTTGCTAAGTGTTGAAATATAGTTTACTACTGTAATAGTGTTTCATATTTGACATACACCAACATTCTCGTCAATCCGTCACCCTTCTCTTATCACCAATACCAGAGGTACAGAGAAAGGGAAAACAGATGGATGCATGGAGGGACAGATAACTTCCTCAGTTATTTCAATAAAAAACTGCTATTTAACCCAGTGTCAATTCTTTACATTCCAGAATGAGTTCTCTTTCAGCAGAACCCATGAATTACTATTGATTAGACTATTGCCCATAATGCACTGACCACGAATCACATCCATGTCATCATAGTTTCACACAATGGATATTCAGAGCTATACAGTAAACTATATTGTTATTTTTGCAACCAAATAGGAACTCATTTCACAGCTGTAGTGTAGTATCAGTAAATCCATATTATGCATTTTATAACTCCTATCAGGAATTTTTGTTTTGCTTTCATTTGGTCAATTTGTACGTGTTTCTGCAGTCATCCTGATGGCTCATATGTTGTGAACAATCCATGGGCTGTACAGTCAGTGCTGTTATTGGACTGAGCTGTCAGCTCTACTCTGAGGGCTGTAGCCCCATGCATTTCCAACCTCTATACTCAACTGCTGCACACACACAGTGTCCACAACCGCTTGTCCTGAGCGGGGTCACAGTGAGTCGGGGAGGGGGACGCACCCAGGACAGGATACCAGTCCATCGCAAAGCACCCCAAGCAGGACTCGAACCCCAGACCCGCCAAACTTGCCGCCCCCCAACATCCAATTATAGAAATATTATATTCCCCCAACTATCATAAATACAATTGATTTTCTTCTTTAGAGATCTGCAACTATGTACAAAAACAGGGCTAAAAGTAGATGTGAATCTGAATCAACGATTGTATAAAAATGTCTGTTAACTATATATATGTAAAGTATATAGATATACTTTATATACAACATGGCAAATAGTGAGACACATAATTGTCTATGTCTCTCATTGACTTTGGCTTGTACTACTCCCTGTGACCACCGGAGGTCAGTAGAACAGACTGCTTTTATAGACTGAGTTGTGTAACACTTTCTCCTTTATTGCTGTTTTTATTTTTATTTAGACAACTTATAACATTTTGTCTGTACACAGCAATAGTACTTACTAGGTTGCAGTCAAATGTTAAAAATCAGGATGGAATACTGTTTTGCACCCAATATTGGACCACCCGGCTAGCCTAGACACAACCTTTTTGATTATAAACAAGGCAGGAACTACTGTTAAATCTGTGTTTTAACTCAAAATTTTGATTCCTGCTCAGGAAGAGCAGGTGAAGTTAAACATGGTTTTCGCTGGTTGGAATTTTCTGCAGTGCTGATTGACTCTTGGGTGCCTGAAGTCCAGCCTCCTCTGGGCAGAGCCTCACATGAGTGTTTGGGGAGGTCGAACCCTGCGCTGTGTCAGGCGTCTGGAAAAAAAAGCCTGCGGAGCACCCCCTCTAGAATCAGTGGTGTCTGTGGTGGAAGATGGAAAACAAGAAAACATGAGGCCCTGAAACCACAAAGGCAAAACAGCACTGTCTCCTCTCTTTACATACAAAAGGGAATGAGCTCTGGCAGGAAAATAGCTGCGTTTAACTGCCATTGAGTAAATCCGTTCCTAACGGAGTACCAGAGAAATCAGACCATATTTAGCCTCTACATGAGACATTCGGCATCAAACCCCACGCAAACAAGGGGAAATTACTCAAAAAGTGGCCACACTCTTTGAAAGGGTCGTGCTTCAACGTGGATCAGGTCCAGGGTTTAAGGACACGCTCAGTGTGGTAGAAACCATAATTTCATGGAATATTTTTGTTCTATTATGCTGAAGTATCCCTGTGGAGGTTTTAAGATCGGCTCAGTTAGGTAGGAGTCACTGTTCTGGAGAGGATTGTGCATCGTTCTGGTGACCCGGTCAGTTCGTTTTCCGCTGCGTCCTCACGATGGAGCGGTTGGAGCGCTCTCGCCTTTCTACTGACAGTCCCGACTCACAGGGCTGTATTAAAGACTGCTAGTGGCTGCCCCAGGGCCACAGTTTTCATAAATATAATGCCTTCTGTTTAATTACCGCTGAAATGTCTCACTCTGTCCAGTCAGAGTGCATTGGTTATTATTTTAATGGCCGCGTTTTGACATTAATACCATTTTTGAATAAGCGAGCAAAGATTTGCAAAATACAAATAAAGAAAACAGTTGATAAAATTTAACGATTTATGTCTCCAGCATATGAGAACAAGAAGTTCACGTTCTTCCGCGGAATGATGGAGAGCACATTTTAGAATTGAACACCATGCCCATGTGCAGCTGTAATTATAATTATTTTAGTTTTTTATTTATTTTTTCACTTATTTTTTATTTATTTATTTATTTATTGGACCAGTTTTATTTTTCAGGTTTACCAACAGAAAAATTCAGAAAGGAAAAATAATCCCAAAGAAGAGCAAAGCAGACAAAAAGAATTATAGACTAATGAATTAATTATAGATGCTCCCATATTGAAATTATCTGGTTATGGTTGTCCAGATCCTTTGAAATACTTTATTCAGCTCTTAGGACTGGTGAAGAGACCCCATTTCCAAAGCGTTTAGTGTTTCCTAATGAATGGAAATACCACGGTGAAACACTGAGGTTTGATGGCTTCTGGTCCATCGACTCTGGAACCAAGGCTCGGAGCATCAGAGTAGGGGCCCGACGCACGTTTAACTGGGCCTGGGGCGGGATTACTGCGTTGAATCGGCACTGTACTTCAGTCGAGTTTGGAGATCTGCTCATTTCCTTTAAGACTACTTAAAATGTCATTTGGCTGAAGACGGCTGACAATATGGAATGCATTTATAACAATATGTCTCCCTTTAGCACAAGTTAAACAGAGTAAAATGGGATTAATTAGGCTTTTTATTAGGCATTTCTGAGTGTTTGCCGCTGGCACGCTTCAGCTGTGAGATACTCTGTGTCTACAGGGCTGTACCTGTCTTCCAGCTCCAGCGATTGTATTTGGTGGAATGAGCTCCCTCTGTCTCTCAGAACTGCTGAATCCTTCCCAGAATTTAAGAAGGGTCTCAGATCTCATCTCTGTCACATCCGTTCCTCTCCTGAAACCTTTCTCAGTTTGTCCCTCATTGCCTGCTACTTTTACTCTATTTTCCTCTTCGTGTGTCAGTTACATTGGTAGTTTCTGGAACAATGGTAGCTTCACGCACAATGTCTTTCCGTAATCGTGTATGTACTTTAGCCCTTGGTCTGTTGACAGATGCGTTTTGGTTTACTCTGAGTGCGTTGCGCTGGAGGAAAGCATCGACCAAACGCATGAACGTACCAGGGTAAGTCAAATAGTATCTGCAATAATGTTTGTTTAAAAAAATGAAGGCATTACTGAGGATACTTTTTGACCTCCCCTTGTAAAATATGTTGCCCATCATGACCGATGATGATGTGTCACACGGTAGAAGACATGCTCCAAGGGTTTACTCGCAATAATGCTGCACAACATATGGAGAACGGTTTCCTCCAGCCAGCTATTGAGCTTTGAAAGGTCTGGAGAGCTTCATCCAGTGTTTTTTCCCCAAGTCAAATTATGCTGAACAAAGTGGTTTGAACCCCAGCGTGAACAGAGGCAACCATGGTCTTGGATCTCCTGGACTGTGTGCAAAATAGCTCTCAGTTACGTAACATTTGCTGTTTGTCTGTTTTAAAACCGTGTTACAGCTGCATGTATACCTATTGTACAGGACACCAAGGGTTGTTGTGAGGATTGCGTGTTCAGCTGCAGTGGCCACTAGGGGGCGCACACTCTAATGCACCCAGTGAACACTTCCCAGGGTCCTGCAGGCCATGGCTGGGAGGCGTCCATAGACCGAGCCATGCAACTCTGATTTGTCTTTCTTTGATCAGCAGCACCACCCTGTAGCTGAGCAAACAAAGCAGTTAATTTAAATAAAAGCATGCGACGGAAGCGGCGCTCCTCCGGCTCAACGAGAGATAAATGAAACAAAAGCGGAGCCTTGCAGACATTCTTTCAGACATCCATCAGCTGGATTCAAAGCAAGCCCCTGCACAGCAGCCCACCGCAGTCGTACAGATTACACATGTACCACTGGCTCCGCCTCTCTGTTGGAATATTTTACCCTTATCTTAATTACTATGAAAGCACCGTTGATCAGATCTCCCTTCTGCATCACAATGTCCCATTTCCGCCCAAAACCAATTAAGCTCCACGCTTCGTTTACTAAAATTGTTGCTGGGTGCCGATGCTCCTGCCTGGATCAAACATTGGATGGCAGCGTGGTGCAGTTTTACAGCGATCCACATGTGCTGCGTAGTGTGCTTCTCCAAACCAGATGCATTTCAGCATTAATGAAGAGGAGCCCCTAAATGAAGGCAGAGCTTAATTACCAGCTTGCACACACTGTCAAACTGATATTACATTGTGTTTACCACCCAAATAACTCACTCCAGTCGGCGTGTATCATTCATGTTTCTGTGGTCACATTTCGTTTAAGGTGAATAGCGCTTTTATGTTTGAGGGCAAAATGAGTGAAATAAGAATAACGGAAGCAATGCAGCAAAAGTAATTTATGTATTGATATTTACCATGGGAACTGTGATTTCTAAGCAAGCTCTAAACAAGAATAAACTGCGCGAAGAAGAGTGAACACGATTACGTACTTCACAATTTTATGGAAAACCTCCTTGCATCATAAAACCAAATAGCATTTATTTTGGAGAAACTACTGTTTCCATGACAACTAGTTGTTTTTTCATTAAAAAAAGAAATAAAGCAAGCAGTTCTGCGGGGGGGGGTATGGTCTTAACGTAGAGGAAAATTACATGGTTATTCTGTGACCTGGGCTCACCTGTGGACTCTTTTGGCGTATGCTTCCTCCTTATGCTCTGGCTTTCTCTTTTCCAGAGCCTTCTTTGGCTTTCCAGAACGTGATTTTGCCCTGTGCTGCAAGATCACTGGCATTGGGGACAGGAAGGTATGGAGATAACTGTGGGAAGGGGCACAAGGAGAGGACATGAGCACAGGCCTTGGCATTAAGATAAAAGCCCGTCCCAGGGAGTGACCCAAGTGCTCATGGGTACCTCCTATGAGCTTGGTGTCGACTCAGAGGACTGATTTTTACACAGTGGCTCCTTGGCTCAGAGCTGTGCTCTATAACAACATGTCACTTCAGAATTACACCAAAACAGAGCGAACAAGCCTGTCACCCCAAATAGGTTCCAAAAAGCCTTCGGTTCATACGTATAATGAAATATCACACACCTTGTCTGAAACTGCTTGTCCTTAGCAGAGTTGCAGCAAACTGGAGCCAGTCTATTGCAAGGCACCCCAAGCAGGCCTCGAACCCCAGACCCTCCAGAGAGCGGGACCCGGCCAAACCGGCTGTGCCACCGCACCCCCCGTCATGAAATATTTTTTAGTTAAATATATGCCTTGAGCAGGAACCAACACAAGTCATGTAACAGGAAAACAAGCTCTATGATGATACGTTGTATGATAATGGCATCTATGTCTCTTTTTTGTTGAGCAGTGCACTTTTGCGTACCCTGAGTTTTACATCGCTTTGGGGAAAAGCATCTCTCGTGAATAAACGTCTGTGCGAGTGAACTCCAACCACAATGTTTCCGAACACGTTACCGTTTCTATCACCGTTTCATTTTTTGGCAGAAGAGCTAAGCGGCAGTAGGTGGATGGAGAGTCGCAGAGCCAAACCAGAGCGAATGAGCTCTCTGGGCACCACAGTCCTTATGCTGTGGCTTCTGCGTTGCATGTGAGCGCTGAGTTCGGGGACGAGGAGGCAGCGCTGCGTCAGCGAGGTCGTCTCTGCCGAAACTGAAAGCGAACACCGCTGCTGCGGCTTGGCTGCAGGCCCCAGCCGCTCCAGTGGGCCTCCGGTAGCCTAGGGCCGGTGCAGACACAGTGCAGACAGCCATTGTGAAGGGAGGGAACCCAGCTGTGGTTGCAACCAGAAAGTCCTAAGGCTTGGCATGAGAGCCGGGGAAAGTCGGGGGTTATGGAGAACGGTGGAAGATGAAATGTGGAAAGGAGAGTGTGATGGATGGGCTGAATTGCATGTCCCAACCGTAAGGGTCTCAACTCCCACAGGAACCTAGAAGGTTGGCTCAACCCAGGAAATCAGCAGACATGTTGAACTTCCTCACCCCATCAGTGTATTCACAGCTAATCTTTTAGCTGCCTCCCTATGTTTTTGTTCCTCTAAAGGGTCATTCTAAGATCTCGAATCCTCGTATTGACCCCGAGAGCAGAATTTACGGCTTCCGTGGCACAAAGTAGACCAGCAAGATAGTTACTGCCTGTTTTTACTGTGTCTTGGAAGTAATTTGGCGGATTCTTGAGACACTGAACGGTCCACTGTGTTTAAAAGATATGGTAATGCGAATAATGAACCTGTCGCAGAATACTGTATATTAAGAGGATGTACCATCTTCTTTTCGGGAATACTCCACTGGGTAGAGAGTGAGGGAGACATGGGCAGCAACAAGACGAGATATTAGCTTGCCGAAATCGACAAGGCTGTTTTAGGGTTGTGAATGAATTCCTAATGTTGGCTGACTGTTCCTAATGTAGGGTCACGAATGAAAGTTGCTACAGGCTGAGTGCGAGAAGATCACTGCGCATGTTTCATAACGGACCAGCCCATTGGGATTCAGTAAGAGATACACACTTACTTGCCACTTTATTAGGTATGCCTAGCTACTACCTGCTGGGACTCTGTGTTCTGCCAAAGCGGTGTGGGTTCACCAGGAAAGTTCTAGACACATTCCACTGTATTTGCTTGCAGCAGATGATCTCCTTTGAATATCCAGCAGTTTTTTGGCAGTGTTTCAGGCTGCATAATGACCAGAACATGACCAAATCCTTTCTTGTGTTGCGTAAGGACTTGGCTTTACATTTCCTGGCTGCTGTTAGGGTTAGGTGTGGGGTTAGGGTTAGCCTTAACGCTACGGTGGCACAGCGAGTAGCCCTGCTGTCTCATAGTTTGTGGGTGGTGTGAGAGGATGTGAATTCAATCCCCGCTCAGTCTGTGTGAATTTTGCATGTTCTCCCCTTGTCTGTGGGGGTTTCCTCTGGGTGCTCTGGTTTCCCCCACAGTCCAGAGATATGCTGTTCAGCAGCCATAGTGTGTGAGTGACAGAGAGAGTGTGTTGTATGATGAGTATTGATGAGTAACCCATTGTAAGTAGTGTATCTAGCAGTGTAAGTCACCTTGGTGAATAAGGTGTGTGGGATGATATCACTACATAGAGTTCATTGGAGAAAAGCATCTGCTAAATGAATAAATGTAAATGTAACCCTGACTGTAACACTAAGCTATAGAAGCTAGAGAAACCACCAAGAGTGGCTCATTTGAAAACAATTTCACTTTTATGTACTGTGGTTGCTCAGCATACAGTATGATTTTAATTTGCATCCATAACTGATAAGCACCTTGTATAGTTTTTAATTATGACCAATTTATACAGTTATATCTGAACTCTCCATGGAGAAACAATTTGCTTTACTTATAAAAAGAGGTAAGAATACTCCCACCAGTGATTCAAACCAATATCATGCTGGTGTCAAAGGTGACCTGCTTCCTCAGCAAGTAGGTGGTTTCATAACAGGGGTAACAGATAGTGTAGTCATTCAGTCTACCACTTCCAGACTCAGAGGTCCCAGGTTCAAATTCCACTTTTTGATGTAGTACCCTTGAGCAAGGAATTTACATTTAGTCATTTAGCTGATGCTTTTTTTCCAAAGCAACTTACCGTGTTCAGGTTACAGTTATTACAATTACATGCTTACTACTATTTACCTATTTATGTAGCTGAGTAATTTTACTGGATCAATTTAGGGTAAGTACCTTGCTCAAGGGTACTACAAATTGAGGTGGCAATTGATTTTGTACCTTTGGATCCAAAGGCAGTAACTCAAACCACTATGCTACCGGTTGCCCCACCTTACCCTGAATTGATACAGTAAATATTACCCTGATGCATAAATGGGGGAAATCACTGCAAGTTACTTCAGAAAGAAACACTTCTTGTACATATGTGATATGGCACGAAAATGTACCACAACAGTGACACACCAACCTCCCTCTTCTCCCACCGAAGGCCACCAAGCAGCAGCATTCAACCACAGCCCTCTGCAACTCCCCCCCATTACAACGCCTTCCCATTTACATGTAGATCACGCTAGTACTTTATTTGCTGTTTAGAGACCAACTCATTTTCTTTTTTATATAAATGCCATAATTGTCAGTTACTCTAAATAATTGAACAGGAACACAAAGGCAGCTGCTGTTGCATTTTAGGGTAATTACCATGCATTTTGTTTTGTTTAACAATAAAAGCTTTATAACAGAAAGAAGGAAACAGGCGTGACTTAATTTCCCCTAGTCTGAAAGCCTGGAAGCACAGTGCGTTCTGACACTGTACGGATTTAACAGTCTTCATTTGTCAGTTGAAGCTTTCTTCGGTGTTGCCGTGCATTTAAAGACGCTTTGCAAACATAACAGTTTATTACAACTCCAGTATATGTAATTTCTGTATTGACCAGTTCTAAGACGTAACTGTTTCCATGTGAAATATTTAGCAGTTATTTCAGTAAATTATTGTAAATAGTATTCCTTATGTAGTGAGTAAAGTGCACTAATCCCTTGTACGATAGCATTGCATACAACGAAAAGCTGCTTCAAAATCTTATGAAAATACATACTGTTTTCTCAAACAACAGGCTTTTTATTCAGTACAGTGGCATTTTTCCCACAGGTGTTTTATTCTTAGTCTCGTATTAAAACAACATTGCTGTTTGTGTCTGATGCTTTGGGACAGATCATCACTAGGTATGAGGTGTGGTGGAGCAGCAGGTTTGGCCAGGTCCTGCTCTTTGGCAGGTCTGGGGTTCAAGTCCTGCGTGGGGTGCCTTATGATGGACTGGCATCCCATCCTGAGTGTGTCCCCTCCTTTTCTAACCGTGTGCCCTGTGTTGTTGGGTTAGGCTCTAGTTCACGGTGACCCTGCTCGGGACGAGCGGCTTCAGCCTGTGTGTGTTAACCTCTGCATTACCCTAGAAGTGTGGTATCACCTAATTGCAGCTGTTAGGCGTGGTGGCCCTGATCAGGTTGGTAGCAGGTGACCAGGGCTTAGAAACCTGTTCACACACTTCATGGGAATTCCATGAAGTTATTGCTCAGCCAACAGGAACCAGGGGTCACCATCCAGGGTGACATACTGCTGTGTTTATGTCTGTTTGTAGTTTTCCTCTTGCAATATTGTATTTGATTATAGTGTTTAATAATTATACACTGTTAATTAATAATGATTAATAATTACTGTCAGCCTCAATGATTGACAAACAACCCAACAACAAGAATAACAATAATAATGAGTTAGTGTAATTTACTCACTGTGCTTCACAGGCTATATCATTTTAAATGATTATTATAATTATAATAACATACACACACACACACACACTTTCTGAACCACTTGTCCCATACGGGGTCGCAGGGAGCCGGGGCCTAATATGGCGCAAGGCTGGAGGGGGAGGGGATACACCCAGGACGGGACGCCAGTCGCAAGGCACCCGAAGCGGGACTCGAACCCCAGACCCCCCGGAGAGCAGGACCCAGTCCAACCCACTGCGCCACCGCACCCCCCATGGTAGTTATAATAAGAATAATAAAAATAATAAAAATAAGAATAACAATTTGTTTTAAAAAATCTTATGTCCCTTCTCAAAATTGTTTTGTACATGAATGACATATATAGACAAAGTGATTGGCTGACATGTTTGCACACATTCATGGTGAACATAATTGGTAGGTCACAATAACATTCACTCTGAAATCTTCTTTACCCTCATTATTGTAACATCAATCAACATCTGTGACCATCAAATCAAATTTAACATGTTTTGTCACATTTTGACAAGTTGGTGCAAAGTACTTTGCAGTGTACACAGTATGTTTAATTGGGGCAATTAAAGAAAAAGACTGGTAATAGACATAAATCTGATTATTATTTCCACATCTTTTCAAAGAAATTGGTTCCAAACCAAGGAATGCCAAACTGCTTCCACCACCAAAAATGATCACCATCAGTGAAATTAAAAAGATTATTTAGTACAACGGAACATGTTGTTCTCAGAATCTGCATTTTCAGAATAACTCCCTGCACACAGGTATATTTTCCAGTCGGCAACATTCTCATTTTAAGCTACAAGAACATTTATGTTTGAAAACAATATGCGAACTCAAAATAATTCGTACCAAACCATCAGTGAACAACACCATTATTTAAATCAGATTGAAGTAATGCTGTGAGAGGAAAAACACCTTTTCTTTGTTGCACCTAACCTATTTTTGGTTTGTCATAAGGAAATTGTTGTTCATTATCCATACAACACGCATTGTGCTCCAACAATAAGCATCCACAAGCTCTCCAGCATGAGTCCCAGTCTAAATAAAATCCCAGCAGACCGCCCTTAGCTGTATCCCAACCCACGGCGTGTCAGTGCCAATTAGTTTTAACAACAGGGGAAAAACCTAATCGTTTGACTGTGTAATTTTCCGTAGTATAAATGTTGAACTTCGCAAACGTATCTGCACAAGTTCAGCGCTACAGAAGTTCTTCCCCATCTTCACTGGGGGTGGTTCTCAAAGCGATTCAGATGATTAGCTGAAAACATCCGTCTTCTGAGTATAATTGATGTTGTGGGCTTTATGGGTCGTACCTGTTGCTTAAAGTGCTGAGTATTACATGGGCGCCGCCTCCAGCTCCGCACATAACCGTGAGGTTCGTCTTGGTCGCCATCCATCGCTCTTCCTAACATAATGCACCGGGTGAATTCCTGTGGAATTTATTTCTGGCACAGTGATCGAGGAAGGGTCTCCTCTCCTTCTCTATCCCAACCCAGTCAGTTTTTGGTGGCGCAACGGCCTTCCACGTTTCCATGGTGACACAAACAGAACAGACGTCCATTGAGGTACTTGGAGTTGCAGCAGCTAGCGGCTACAGAGTCCACACGGGGGAGGCAATGCAGCCCAGCATGTGCAGAGGTTGTTAATGAGGGCCCTTCCTTCAAAACCTTGGGTCGCGTCAAGAAGTGATGTATTGTAATGACCATGTGGTCTTTACACAATTCATTCTGTGTTTACAGGCACATTAAAGGCCAAATCTATACAGAATTTAAAGTGCTTTTTTATTTTTTTTTATTCTTCCCCATCAATCCTAACAATCATTATTTATGTCCATTAAATGCCGGAGGAGGATTGCTTTGTCTATGAATGTTAGTTGAAGCGATTAATAAAATGTGACGGTACAATATTCATTTAGCACTGATGTTACATAAGGAAGAAGTCGAGTGATTTCCAAGCCGAATTTAGACTTTAACTGGCAAGGGGTCAGTGTGGTGAATTCCTGTTCTTTGCAGAATCTGTGAATGGGGTCACAGTGCATTCATGTGTAAATCCATCTGCTAAAGTGTCTCATATGTATTGATCCATTTACAACAAAGTCCTCACCTTCGCTCAACATCTTTTTCCTTCTTCTTGACTAAATTCGAATAAAAAACATCCATATGGTATACATGATCAAAAGAATATGTTGTCACAGCACTAAGAAAAAGAAAGCTAAAAAATGAAATTTACACGACACACAAGATTATTATTAGTGCATATTATTATTATTACATACATGTTGTTAATTCCAGTTACAAACTACCCCTAAACTACCCCTGTCCCAACTTTTTTGGAATGTGTTGCAGACATCAATTTCAGAATAAACATCTGTCTTCAAAAAACAATGCAGCTGATTATATCTTGTGTTTATACTATAATTTTTGTTTGAATACAAGTCAAAGTAAATTTACAAATCACTCCTTTTTAATTAGCATTTCCATACTGTCCCAACTTTTTTGGAACTGGGAATGTATTACTGGCCCAGGGGATGATCATCTCGAAACAACCCCTTGCACTTTGTCTGAACAGTCCTTTGCTTTGTGACATGGAACAGGTAATCTCGTTCAGGTGGCATGAAGCATGTGCTGCTGTCCCTAAAACAACACAAAGGCTTAGTGCAGCAGGGCTTTGTGCAATATTCACACACGTATATGCATGCAGTTTTAGTTTATTATCTTAGCGCAGAGGTCCTTTGTCCTCTTACTTGCACGTTGTGGTGTATGTAGGATTTCCATCTCTATGAAACAGCATCGCTAGTGTGAAAGAACAGTAAATTGTTCCAATTTATGACATAATTAGCTCAGCCAAGTGCATAAATGCGTAGCTACAATGAAAATCTCATTATATGAAGGCCTGCCAGGACCAGTATTGGGAATGTGTTCCTTAGGCTCATTGTCCTGCTAAATTCAGTTTTGTTCAATTCACCTAAAACTGATGGAGCTCGAGGTTCGACAATCTCCTTTATGCGTGACACAATGGAAAAACAAACACTGTAGTAGGCAGGGAGCACAATTTTCTTGTAAGCATTTTTCAAAGCCTGTCATAACACAGTATTTTCAAAGCATGCTGGGCGTTGTAAAATATAACAGGGTTCTGGCACTGGAACAATATCTCAGCCTCAGCAGTGCACCATCAGGTTGAGAAGGTCTACACTGGGCCAACAGGGCCTCTGGGAAATCAGCAGCCTTGTCGTATGCACCCGCTGTCTTGATTTGTCACCATCGGTCCTTGGAGTGCGATGGACAAGCACAACAAGTTTCCTCTGGAGTTTGACAAGCGGACATGGAATGGGAGGGAATTGATTTACTGTGTTGCAGGGGAGTTGACTTGGTGGGTTTACAGTGAGGAGTGATGCTTGTTCTGAGCTTGTATCGCTTTAGGGGACTTCTGCAATGGACCCTAAAGGGATCTTCGGACATACTAAGGTGCGACCATGTCACAGACTGGCTGCACATGTTATGTTAGTCTGAGAACCACTGGTCATCAGCAACATTCATCTCTCAAAAGCTACTGCTCCACTGATGATAGTTTAAGCATGAAGAATATAATTTCAGGGTGCTTGGGTATTGATAACCTTGCACGTAAATCTTAAAAGGTCAAAATGTTCAATGTCTTTTGACCACCGTGCTGTTCCTCATCCCTGTGTAATTTAGAATTATAAATTGAAATGAAGGGATCAAGCAGAATAATGCAATAGTTAGTATGATGCATAAACCCCATACATTCCCAAACCATTGCATATGAATGCTGTTACCTGCAAGAGATGCACTGTTTTCTAGAGTTTGTACTGTTTGGCCAGCGAGGAACTGTGGCTACCTTCCACCTGAGGCAAACCACTCCTATGTTAAGTTTACAATGTGTTTGATGAAGTTTTGCTGAAAAAGAGCACTAGGCTCTTGTTCCTTCATTGGTTTGTAGTTGTTTGAGACGACAGCAACACTCATGATCGTTGGCTAGTGAGGTGGGCTGATAGTAATGGCATAGAGAGTGGCTGGGGACCCATGCACTCAGAGTGGGTACCATGACCCCCTCCATCTCTCCGAACCTGGCATTCACTAAACCATCCATAATCCGTCAGGTTAGTGGGCAAAACTGAAGTAACTGCTAACAGTTTATTGGTTTTGTGTAGATTGTTGTGAGGGAAGAATATGTCAAAAACAGTTTAACTTTTTTTACTGTCTGGAAGTAATGAAAAGAAGAACAGCAGGTGGCATAGTAGTTAACAGCTTGCACTCAAAGCAAACAGGTTCAAATCCCTGTTCCTACTGTAGTGCCCTTTAGGAAGGAACTTACTATGAACTGATACAGTAAAAATGACCCTCCCATTGAAATGGCAGAGTAACTGATGGGTAAATTACTCTGGAAGAAGCATATGAATAAATGTAATTATAAAAAGACTGCAGTTAACATCACTAAATGTTAATATACGTGACAGTGCTGAAATTGTGTAACCAAATATGAAAGGTAAAGCACGGAGGTTCTCGGTTCTGGCTCCATTGTGGTGGAACGACCTTCCCCTCTCACTCAGAACTGCGGAAACTCTGTCTACGTTCAAGAAGGGTCTGAAAACTCACCTTTTCCGGACCCATTTCGCCCAGGATCTCTCCAGCTCATGTACGGTGTAAATGTTCATGCGCCGTAACTTAATGAGCATCACCAGATAAAGCCTTTTATCAGCCACTACTCCGACATTGTATTTGTTTGCTTGTGTATCTTATAATATTATGAAAAAAAAATTGGTAGGAGGGTATCAGGATTTGTCTATCCTGTGTTTTACGCACCTACTTGAACGATGAACCTCGGTGCAGCAAGTGGTAGGGAACAAACTGGGTTTACTTGAGTCACATGTCTGCAGCTGTGTCTCTTTCTCTTAATGTAATGCATAAATTGTACTTTTGCTGAGATGTACGTCATTTTGGACAAAAGCATCTGCTAAGTGAATAAATGTAAATGTAATGCTAGATAAAATGTAAAATAATCACTTAGTTAAATCTGTATGTCTTCAAGCATAATTGTATTTAGGAATAAAAGGAAATAAATGATATGCAACCAGTACTTGCATCCTTTTTCTCTTAGGCTTCATTCTTATATCACTAGAACTGGCAGTCAGATCAAATTTAATGTCAAAAAGCTGTAAAAAAAAAAATAGGAAAAAACTAAAAAGAGTGGAAGTAGTTTTTCTCGGCACAGTATCTATGTATGTAATGTACATATGTATCTATTTATCTATCATGATGACATTGATCATGAATTTGAACAGGCATATGATGTAATTGCTTTAAAGCTGCTGATGTAGTTCCTTCTACCCGTTTATAGACATCAGTAGTGCTTTCTACGCCCTGGGTCACAGGTGTACAACTAGGAAACATCCATTTGAACTTCAGGCTGTGTCTTGGGGGGTCACAGCGCCCCCTTCACCCCTGCTGCCCGCATGTCCCTTCATCACTGGGGTTTTGATCAGCTACAGTACTGCCTTTGAGGGCACGATCACCCGCTGGCCACTCACAAAGCAGGGCCTGTCGTGCTCGATCACATCTCATCGGCTTTTCCATCTCGGTAAGTCAGACACTTCACGGACTTGCAGTAAGGACGGTTCCCTCGGCCAGGTTCACGTAAGGTCGCTCGTACCGGAGCTGTGAATGCAGGCCCGGCGCCGAGCACTTTCCCAATGGACAAGTGGAGGATGCCTGCAAGCAGGTAAACATCTCTGACATATGAGAGACAACCAGCAGCCTTTCCCTGGTACACTTGAGACTCAGCGCGGCATGTTACACCACAATGAAATGCCTCATAAGACCGGGAATTGAACCCGTGACTGAGTATCTTCAACAACATGCATTTTACAGTACATGTCTGCTGCAAGCAGAGGCTGTAACCTTGTTGGAGGCCTATTCATCACGGAAGCAGTAACATCAGAGTCATTGTCCGCTTTCATTATCAGATATGGACGGATGAAGGTAGCGCCTCGATTATGATGATGGAATATTTTATCTCCACTCTTAGAGCTTTTAGGCCTGCGAGTTTAATGACTCGTATTTAGAGGTACTGTGTAAAGGAGATGTAGGAATTGCTTGTTCAGGTTGTTCGCAGAATTTACAGATGCGTTGAGGTAATATTAGTCACATTTCCATTAACGAGTGGAAAACACATCTTTCCGGACCCGTATCCCAAAACGATGTACTGTACATGTGAGTGAAATAGTGGCATGTTGTGGGAAGCTTTAGGGCTTTACCACACTGCATTTGCATTTATTAATTTAACTGACACTTTTTCCCAAAGTAATTTACAGTGATTTATCCATTTGTACAGCTGGGAAAGTTTTTACTGGATCAGTCTTAAGGTAAGTACATTCCTCATGGCTTATACAGGGACAGCTGATAGCATAGTGATTAGAGCTGTTGCCTTTGCATCCACAGGTTCAATCCCCCCTCTAGCTGTAGTACCCTTGAGCAAGGTGCCCATCCTAGAATTGCTCTAGTAGTATTATTGAGCTGTATAAAAGGGTAAATAAATGTAGGTAGACTAAGTGTCATGCTCAGAAGCTGAGCAGTTGCACCTGACAGTATTCAAGGCCAGGGATAAAGGCAGCACCATCCTGGCACAGGGTTGTGGAGTTTTGCAATGCTTTTGCTTGCGAATTCAGCGGTTCATCCCTTGGGCTTGTGTTTACCTGGCTTTTGACCTCTGCTTGCTTTCCCTTGTTCTGGGTGCTGTCTTGCCCTCGAAACGACGTTTGCACCCCGATCGATGGACGCCTGTCCCTGACCACCAGTTTCGTCTGCCCTCTTGTGTTTGTTGGATCCGGGATGACCTCACCCGCGCTTGGGTCCAAACCACCTACCTCCCGCCTCCCGTCCCTGACTGTAACACTAACATTGTAAGTCACTTTAGAGAAAAACGTCAGCTAAGTGACTAAATGTAATAGAGCTGGACTTGAACCAGCAACTTTCCGATCTGAAAGCAGCCCCTCTAACCACTACTTTCCCAGCTGCCCCCCTCACATGTGCACGCTATACACATATCACGTCAGCATATAAGCAATTTCCTCAAGGCATTGCACTGTTGTCAGCGTAACGCACAGATGCAGAGCCCCTGTGGGTACCGTGCTGTCGAGACGTTAACTATCCTTCACAGTGAGAAAATGAAGTTAGGTGCCCATTATGCCATTTAATAGGGGAATGTGGGAATAGGGCGGCTGCTGAAACACAATGATATTTTGAGCAATGTCATGGGAAGGTTAATTAAAAATCAGGGCCATAGATTTGATGTTCTGAACTGGTAATAAGTACTAAATAGTTCTATTCTAGACCTCTGTCATTAGAGACCTGGGTGGGACTGTACGTGTTTGATGAGACAGGTTCAGTTGGGACAGTTAGTTCCTCCCGAGGAAAGTGGTGTGTATTTTGAGTTAGTAGCCCCATTTAAAAACAATAACATATGAGTTTCTTTGCGTGGGAACCAGGGTCCTCCCTCTTTACTAAGGCTCTGCTGGTGGCTTCATGTGAGGCTGCGGTGATGAACTGGTTGCTATGTAAGCAGATTTACGACAGCTTGTTCGATAAATGGCGCTTCTACTAATCCCGCAGAAGTTACTGATAACAGGTCATATCTCACTATTCTGATGATACTGCACTCCGTTTACACCCTGGAGTCTCTTCATTAAGTGACTCTGTGATTTAACACTTTGTGGTTGGTCGTGTATATATGGCGGTAATAAATTGCTTAATAAATATTTATTTCCTCTGCCAGCTCCTGCCTTTTTGTTCTTGTGATATTTCTCTGGACTATATTTTGAGTACATGCGCTGGGTTCTAAATTTACAAAAACGACTGGCACTGGAAGCTTATTCTTAACTTGATTTATTTGTAAATCCAACCACTATGTCCAAATCAGTAAAAGTTTGGTAATTTCAATGTCCCTCGATTTGTTCATGACTTATGTTCTATAAAATCCTCAGCTATAGCTACAATACATTAAAAATTACTGTAAATTGCTGAAGGGCAGCTGGTGGCCTCATGGCTGGAGTGGCTGCTTTTGGCTTCAAAGGTTGCTGGTTTGATCCCCACCTCTTGCACTGCTATTGCTCCAGTACCTTTCCCCGGTACCTAGTTGTGGCCCTGCAATGGACTGGTGTTCCATCCAGGGTGTGCCCCCCCCTTCAGCCTTGCACCCAATGTCTCCGGATAGGCTCTGGCTTGCCGCGGCCCTTTTCGTACAAGCGGTAGTTGAAATTGGTTGGTCGGCTGTAAATACGACTTTTATTTATTCGATTTCATGAACTGCTCATCCCATGCAGGATCTGTGTGTTGCAGAGCCCATTATGGAAACACAGGATATGAGTCAGAGCACACCACACATTTTATAATCTTTTATTAACCTGAAACAACAAGTGCAACATTTGTCAGCATCTGGCCACTTTCAGTTTCCTTTACCAGTTAGTAACAGTAGAGGTATGTACCTTGATTCGTTACTGGGTAGGTGTTGGAAAAGTCTTAAATATAGCTTGATTAAATAAAAAATTACACTTCAAGTCTTTTAACATTTTAATTAAGTTCAAGTCACATTAAAATTAAACTTTGTAAGTGACTGAAAAAAGTCGTCTCCACAAATTCCTGCTTTAATGCTGATTGTTTACTGTTTTATCCTGGAAACATGTGCAGAGTTCTTTGTGTTATTGGTCACTGGCACCAAGGAGCACCAGACATGGGTTATAAACACTGTGGAGGTGAGCTCAATTAATCCGATCCCACATTCCTCCTCTGTTTGGGCACATTTTCCTGACAACACAAGGTGATATTCTAAACACATTTTAGAAAACAGACGATGATGAAAATACAGCTTCAAACAGATACAAAGTCCTTTTGAAAATTCGTGACTCGATCGCAATTATTTAACATGGTGACGAAGAGAGCAGGCGTTTTCAGTTGTTGTGGCCCAAGTGAAATGCAGTTCAGTGTAATGAAATAATACAGTATCAGGCCTCCTTTCCTCCATGTCTCTGTTCATCCACATCATAGGAGCAAAACCTGTAGACCCTGCAGGCGTATAGTGACATGGTGGGATGGAGTCTCATGCTTAACCCACCCCACCGAATAGCTGGTACATGAACTGGTCAGAAGGAGCGCAGAGGTGTAATCAGGTGATCATCTCCCAGACAAGCAGAGATTGAGGAGGGCCGGTCTGCACTGACCTTTGGGCCAGATGGCTGGGTCAGCAGAGGGGGCAGGAGGGGGAAGGCGGCCCCTCGTGGCCGGAATTGCACGCTTTACTGATAGCGTGATGCGGCTGCTAAAGAAAAGGGAGCATATTCTCATCATGAGATCATCGGTGATGCCAGAAGGTCAGCCTCCCCTGACTGGGTGATGGAACCAGCCTTCTTCAGAGGCTGGCAGGTAACTGCTAAACACACTGGGTAAAAACCATAGGCTACTGATGGATAAAAATCAGGGGTTGCTCTTCCATCATTTACATTTATTCATTTTGCTGATTCTTTTCTCAAAAGTGATGCACAGCTCAGAGTAAACTAATGTGCATTTCATGAAGAGGCAAAGACCTTCAGATACAAAAATGTATTTATTGAAATGCTCGGTTTGTCTGGTACCCCACTTTTTGCCAACGCACATTTCACAAGTAGCTGCCTATAGAATAGAGTCTGTCAGGAAGTGTAAAAGTGGTTCTGATTGATGGTGTTATGTAAATGTATAGCGCTCTTAGGAGATCAGGAGAGAAGTAGGTCTGAAAGAGATGGGTTTTGAGATCCTTCTTGAAATGGAAAAGGGATTCAGCAGTTCTAAAGGTCAGAGGGAGCTTATTCGACCACATCCGAACTGAAACCTAGAACACGTGGACTTTCAATATATTCGATTCCTGAATATATGTCCACCTTTAATGGACTGCAATCATGCAAACAATTATGAGATATACAGTAAAGGCGGCATTCAAAGCCATCAGCTTTAAGCGAAGAACTGCAATGTATACGGTGATCAGAAATGGCTGCTGAAGAGCTGTTTGTTGCCGTGTGAAATGCCTGATTTAATCAGCAATGAGGCTGAATTCCTATCTACTCCATCGATAAGTTGCGCCTTGTGGGCCAGCCCTCGGCAGTGGGCGGGGCACACAGCCCTGTCGTGATAGAAATGAGCAATTCTTCCACCTTATATGATAAAAGTTGTCATGGAGGTGCCTGGGTGGCAAGATGTTTCCGCTCACTCTGCCCCTTTGCTGACTATGAATTTGATATATGCAGGAGTGAAACTTTATAAATAATTAAGCACAAAGCACACTTAGTTGTTAAATTTATTTGCAAAAATGGTTCTGCAGTTCCTTAAAAAATAGAACCCATATAAACGCTAAACGCTTAAATTGTGTCTTGGTGGTTGGGTTAGTGTAAAATTCACCAAAAAAAAAAAAAAAAACTGAGTTCATGTCCTGTTGTACATCAGTGTTAATGGAAAGTAGAATATTTTTGCTGTTTTGGAACATATAATTGTAAAAAGTAATCACAGTTTCAGGTAAAACTGAAGTATTCTTTTTCACCCATTGCCATTAGAGGTCAGAGAACTTGAGTTAGAGAGTGTATAACCACCAGTAGACAGATGAATATGATGAAAATGGTCTAATCCCTGGCTCAGGGCTCAGCTAGGGAGGCTTTGTGATCCCACCACATGCGGAGGGAGACCCCCAGTGTTCCCATCTCACTGGACCCCGGCCCAGATCCACGGGCTCTGGCAGTGCTCCGCCAGCACCGCTGTGTAAATGTGTGCTGAAGTGAGGAGCTGCATTTTCCAGAGACCCTTTGATACATATCTGACATCTCCGGCCACGGCTCCCTTTGCGATTCCCTCCTCGTAATCCCTGATCTGTAAGGCTCAGATAGGGAAAGCCGCTTGGCTGGGTTGTGCTACCTTATCGGGACAGCGCTACAAAGAGCCGCTGCAAAGTAACAATGACCCCTGATGATAACGTGCCAAACTTGTCACTCATAAGTGTGTCAGGTCTGTTTTCGTCAACATGCATGTATTGTAAATATTAATATTGTAAGGGCAGATTCCAAACTAGTGTGGTAGCTCAGCAAGTTTGGCTGGGTCCTGTTATCTGGGGGGGTCTGGGGTTTAAGTCCTGCTTGGGGTGCCTTATAACAGGTTGGCATCCCATCCTGGGTGTGTTACTTCCCCCTCCAGCCTTGTCCTTTATGTTACTGAGTTAGGCTCTGGTTTGCTGTAACCCTGCTTGGGGCAAGTGGTTTCAAACTATGTGTGTGATTCCAAACTTGGTGTGTTGCAGCTGGGTGCAGTAACTGTATTGATCAATAGGTGGCCCAGGTCCCAACTGACTCTTCAGCACCAAACACTTGTCTTATGCAGACCAACCAGGCCCGATAGGATACATCACCGTGATGAGACTCCAATACTTTGTTGGGAAAAATGCAGCGAATAATCACAGCAGCTTCACTCTCTCTGAACCGTATTTTGAACAGATGTTAAATTAATTTTTCCGTCCCCTCGATGTGAAATGTTCTTAGTGATTCAGCATGAGAGCCTTGATCTGCATAAGCGGCCGTGATAGTGGTGTGACCTGTGATCTCGGAATCATTCCAGCAAATCTCATCCAAGCAGTGTTAGCAGGCATGCACATTTTTTTCCTTTTTTCTGTCCCGCATTGACAAAAATACCAGTGTTTCCTTAAAGGTCAAGAAATGCAGCGGCGAAATGCTACTGGTTGACGGATGCTGGGTATCTCTTTGGGTTGTGTGCAGATATCTACGCTCTTCTTGCCAGATGTCATGCGGCTCAACGACAGGTGACTCAGCAGCCCAGACGTCCCATGCGACAGCAAACGGTGCCGTCATCCTGGCCCTCTAATGCAATAGTACAAAAAGATGACTAATGAGGCCTTCTTTCCCCTTCTCTTGTGCAGCCTTCAAATTGCACTGACGGCTGGAAAGGAAGCCGTTGTCTGTTTCCTCTTCATCGTCCCAGACACAGCCAACTGGAGATGGGTACAGAACAGGCTTTGGCCAAAAATAGAGATGTAGGTGAAACAGCAAAGCCTCTTTTCCCCAGAGGTGCCGTATCTCCACATATGCTTTCTGATTGCTCCGTCCGCAAACGGTGCTCGCACTCGACAAGCTCAGATTAAACAAGAGCGCGGGGAATTACAAGGAAGAGGAAGAACTTTTCTCTGCACCGCTTATCGGGAATTACCTGTCGAGGGAGGGGCCTGTCGGAAATGAAGCATTTACCCTGTTTTTATGTGACGGTGTTCATTGTCTCCATTTTTGGATAGCCCTGCTTCTAACTGCAGTGCTGACGGGTTCAGATCAACACCTGCCGGGTGCTACATCTGCAACTGGGAAAAATGGGGAGGGTGGTGGGGTGATGGCTCAAAGTTCCAGCCAGCTGGAGGAAGGCTTCACGTACTTGGTTGGTTTACAGGTTCACATACTTTTTCCAGCCTGACTCTGAATGTTTACATGATGTAGTCATGTTTGTCAATTAATGTGACTTAGTTTAAGATCAGACCACATTTTATGAGCAATTAATGCAGAAATCTGGGGGATTCCAAAGGGTCCACAAACTTTTTCTTGCAGCTGTATGTGTGTTTGTTTCGACACCCTTAAATGGTACACACTCATGTACCACCTTAGAGGGTTAAGGGGTGGGGAGGGACAGGGTGGCAGGAAGGACCCCCTGCTAGCAAACCCTTCAGAGGAGATCATTGCCACCTGCGTTGTCAGTCTCCACCAATTCTGACGCCGACTCTGCTGCTTTCGGACTCCGAAGTTGCAGGTTTGAATCCCACCTCCTGCTGTAGTGCCCTTGATCACATTCTTACCCTGAACTGATACAGTAAACTTAACCAGGCTGTATAAATCAATAAATTAGTGTAAGTGACTTTGCAGAAAAGCATCAGGTAGAATGAAATGATGTACCTGAGCATCACATGTTAAGGGAAGGCTAATCTTTTGTTTTTTTTTTTGCTTTTTTCTGATGTTTTGTTTATGAAGATTTTATATTGTCTTTGTATTTTATGGTTCTAAAATTGTGTGGTACCTTATTATTAAGCATAATTAAAATATTTTATTTAATTATTTACATAATTTAATAATTTGATTTAAAATTAATAAGTCCTCTAAATTGTTTTATGTGGCACATTTTACAATTTTAACAGTTAAATAAATGATATGCCACAATACCAGAAGGGATCATTCTGTCATTCCATCATTCTCAGTGCCAGAAGCAGTGTGGTAAATGCCCCCCGTTGCTGCTGAGCACAGAACCAGGTGCTTTCTGCCGGCTAGTGAGGTCGCAGTTTGGGCCTCCATGCTGTCCACCTGGCAGCCTTTTGGTTGGCAAAGCACCTGTAGACGTCATCTTACCACATTCCTCCTCCAGCTGCAGGTCTAGGTGACAGGTAATTTCATGGTGACATGATCCATGTGGTTTGTTAGTAATGAAATGCACTGTCAGTTGTGCAAGCTGAGAGGTACCCAAGTGTCCCTCTAGGGTTCCACATTTCTGTCTGTGCTGAACATTTTAACTACACATCCATTCACCTGTTCAGTTACACACAGTTGTAATGCATCAGACATTGTCTGTCACACCAGCCACTGCGTTGGACTTCATTTCAGCTGTAAATTCAGCGTGACCACAATTCATGTGAAAGACTGCAAGCACTTTTGGTCTTTGGAGATGCTGAAGGGCAGTGCAGCACTGGCAGTTCAGATCCAAAAAAGGGAAGTCTTTGTATGAAGGACAGTAATAACTCCATGACATCATGGGTAAAGCTTATACCGCTCATCTCTGGACACGTAGACAAATAGAAAAAAAAATGATGGATGGATCGATACAACTAGTCCAGCCTGGAGTACACACAAGACATAGTGCTGATAAAAGAATTTGAAGAGAACCTTGACCGTGACCTGCCAGAGCCTCTTGTCTGCGAGTGCGTTGTTCCAAAGATGATGAAAGAGCTGATGGTCATCCTTGGGTGCAGTGCAGAAACAATACAACAGAGAACTTACCAAGGAGGAATGATAGCATCACACGGTGGAAGAGACACTGAAATTAGTTTTTTTTTTTTTTTTTTGCTAAAAAAATCTCCATGGATACGATTCTGAGAGTCCCATGAATCTGTTCTTGTTCAACTCTGGCCTATGAGCATGGACATTTTCCAAGATCAAAATCAAAGAAATGGATACTGGAAGCGAAAGATGTGGATTTTCTAAGAATAATGAGAATCGGTTGGAAGGGGTGGTCTGAAGTGAGGAGAATTGTAATGAGGCCACTGCTGTCATTCAACACATGGCAGTGGCTGTTTCTTGCTCATGTACTGACTTAAGAGAATCTGGGCCGTCTTACCTGCACAGTCAGAATTCATGCCACCTAAAGTGGCTTTTGGAAGCTCTGAAAACAGAATCGGGAAGAGGGCCACAGTCGCCCACATCCTGTGCTGAAGAAAATGAGATCTAGGTGTTAACTTTCCTATCGGCATCATTCGACATGGCCCAAGAAGGTGACGACAAGACGACTGCGGCTGGTCGACTTGGTAGCCGTAAAAATATCAAAGCCTGACATTGGCCCTGTTGTCGAGAGCAACATGGAGGTTCGTTTCAAGGCAACATTTAATTTTTATTGAGTCCGCAGAGTACGGAAATATTTTAAACAACATCAAACACCATCAGAATCATCCACAGTGGGATGAGGGACAAGGGGTATAAGGAACAATTATAATGTTTGTTTTCCAAATATTTTTTGTTTTTTGAAATGAATCATCCAGTTATGAACTCGATACATGTTCATTAGTTAGGGGGCTAAAAAATGATAATTTCCAATCATTGTTGTGTTTACAGATAATTTGTTCTTAGTTACTTCACAGATGCCAAGAGGGACTTTAGCTACATTTGATATAGATAAAAAAATGTTTTGCCTGTAAGTATTTTTGTTGGACTGGGCCTTCAGTCCATTCTCTAAGTGAATGGACCACCTTCGAAACTTAGGTTCTACTAGAATCGACTAAACTAGAACCTGCAAAGGACCTTTCTGACCATGTAACATGCACTTTTCTACAAAACAATGCTAAATCCTATGAAGAAAAACTGAATATTTCATAATTTAAGCAATGAGATCTTCCAGCCATCAGCGCACAGCAGAGGTTTCTGTATCTTCCCAGTCTTTCTGTATGGGTTTCCGTGTGCCCATCTGCAGTTCACGGGGTGTGTTATAGTGATCAGTCTCACCAAAATGAGCTGGATTATGGATAATGTGCATAAGAGGACCACCTTTCATGTGTAAATATGTGGTTTGATTTTCAGTAAAGACTCAGCTATAGTAGAGGCTGGTGCAGTATTTCCTTGAAATGGATTTGTTTTTTTCATTAAGAATATTGTATCCTCTTGTGTTTGGTCACTACTGGCAGTTGCATTGACAAAAGGAGCTCTGTGGAAGCATCTCCGAGAAAGCCTTTGTGTGAAATTAACAGCAATAGAATCGCTCTAACAACAGTAGGCACTTTTAGGATACAGGTGATTCTCAAGTTGCAACGGGGTTCTGCTCTACAGGCTTATACTGTATTAAATAAACTGTGCTGTTACAGTGAAGTTATTGGTAAATTAGTTACGATTGCCCGAGTTCGAAGTTTGAGCAAGTATTAAATGTATTTAACGGTATATTTTTCAATTCTTAATAGGTGAAATGTGAGTTGGTGCCATCGGTTTGGCGGTTTCTTGTGTATTTGTGAGAAATAAATGGCTCTCGTGTCTCTTCTCTACCTCGATCTCTCTGTCCTCCCTGTCCATTTGGGGTGTGTCGGACCTGTTAAGAATGTGCGAGCAAGTTGAAGTTCCTGTTTAACTTTTCTCTCTTTGTTTATGCTCAAGGGCAAACGGACGCAACTGAAATATCACATATCCCCCCTATATCCTCTCTATATGTATAACCAATCACAGTGTTCCGTTGTTTAACATTACCATTTATAGTTTAGTCCCTTGACCCCAACTCACTTTCTAAACCAATGAGAACTTATTTCTTTGTTCCGCAAAATAGTATATAATCTTTGTGCACATGCAATAAACTTGAGGAGGAGGATTTGGAACGAAACACGCTGCTTGTTCTTCTGTCCTACTCCTCCCAGTGATCACTGGTCTCTGGCGTCCGGACGGCTCCGAGGTGGCATAAGGCTGAGATAGAAATTAAAATAATTTTAATCTAACAGTATTACTGAAACTTCTACTCTTCCTCTCTCACAGGAAATAGGAAGTAGTTCTGTTGTTATCTTCAGTGCACATGGTGAACTCCTCTCCTGATCTCTCGGAATCTTTTCCATCCTCAACTCTGCAACAGCATCGCCTGTATGTTTCAATCCAGTTTCACTTTATTAATGTTATAGGCTCTTTTTTAAGATGTTATGTTTTGAGTAGTTATGTTGACTGTTATTGATGCTGTTATCTTACAGAAATACTGTATAAAAATTCTCTGATAATGTTTGATACATCAGAGCGAATCTTTAAGGATTATTTTAAGTAATGCATATTTACTTTGTACAGAGTAGTTGTGATGTCGGGGGGTGCAGTGGCGCAGTGGCGCAGTGGGTTAGACTGGGTCCTGCTCTCCAATGGGTCCGGGGTTCGAGTCCCGCTTGGGGTGCCTTGTGACGAAGTGGCATCCCATCCTGGGTGTGTCCCCTCCCCCTCCAACCCTACACCCTGTGTTGCTGGGCTAGGCTCTGGCTCCCTGTGACCCCGTAGGGGACAAGCGGTTCAGACAGTGTGTGTGTGAGATTGTGATACTTTATGGTTTGTATATTTATTTGGGTATGGATATACTGTGTGTGGGGGGGCATGGTGGCGCAGTGGGTTGGACCAGATCCTGCTCTCCGGTGGGTCTGGGGCTCGAGTCCCGCTTGGGGTGCCTTGTGACAGACTGGCATCCCGTCCTGGGTGTGTCCCCTCCCCCTCTGGCCTTACGCCCTGTGTTGCCGAGTTAGGCTCCGGTTCCACGCGACCCCGTATGGGACAAGCGGTTCTGAAAATGTGTGTGTGTGTATGTATACTGTGTGTTTGTTTCTTTGTCTTTAGTTTGACCCCTCACCTAAAACCATTAAACCTGTGGGCAAAAGAAACAGTTGTCTTCAGAGTCGTGTGAAGGCTGGGAGTTTAGCTGACTGTCAAACCACTAAGACTGTGTAGAGAACAGAACATAAACCATAAGGATATATAAGCAATTAAAGAAATGTGCTTGAATATGTAAAAGGGCTTAGTTGTATTCTTTTTATTAATGGCATATTCATCTTAAAATCTTACTGATATGGAATAATAACATAGAATAGTAAAAATTCTGTACAGTGTTAATGTCACGTCCACACCTGCACCTCAACCAGCAGCACCTGGCTCCGATTAAGCACCTGATGATAATCAGAGTGTCATGCCCCCCGACCGTGTGATCAACCACCGCACCTTCAACGAATCACAGAGGTCAGGTATAAAGAGGCTTCCCGGACACCCCAGTCTGTGGAACCTTGTCAGAGCCTCTGTAACCCTGTGTGATCACTCTGTGGGCTCTCATGTGTATCACCTAACCGCCTTCTCCTCTGTTCCTGGATACGTCTTCCCTGGCTCCTTGACCTTTTGCCCACATCCTCTTGACTCTGGCTTCAGCGTGCCGCCTCTGACGAAGAACGACAGTCAACCGACCCCTGCCTGCCTCCTACCATTCTCCTGCCTAGCCCTGAATAAAAGCACCTGCACTTGAGTCCCGCCTGTTGGTTTGATGTTTGGAACATGACACAGAGCACTCGACTCTATAAGACACTCCTCAGCCCCTTCTCAGTCGCGGAATCTCATTGAGACAACCGTCCCCACTACACCTATGTTACTCACCACATTCCATGTCCTGTTTCCCTTTTTCCTCGTCTCTTGTTCTTCATTTCCTGGCTTCTGACCATTCGCCTCGCCTCCTGACTTTGACTACGGATCTTCGCTCTCAGCCTGACCGCTGGTCGACCAACTCTTCGCCTGTCCTCGACAACGAGAGCACGTCTGGTCCCTTAGTTCTAAATCATCGATCCTGTACTTGGATCCAGCCTTCCCCACGCCCTCTGTTCACCATGACAGTTATATTTTCATCTTGCACTATCTTTTCAATTCTCATTTCACTTCTATCTATTGTCTTCCACTTTGTCTTCTCAGCACTATCAGAACTCACTGTTCACTTGCTAGTAACGTGATAGTAAAAGTAAAAAGTCATTTGAAGGAATCACAAATGAAAAGTTCAAAATAATATAAGGTCGATGGGATAGCCATTTTAAATCTGGGTTGTCATAAATTGCCTATGTTGTAAGTCAAGGATGACCTGGTGAGTCACTGTGCGAGGACTATTCCAATAAACAGGTTTGTGATAATTTCCTTTGGATACTCTGGTTTCCTCCTACTGTTCAAAGTTGTCTTTTAGTTGATCCAGTGATTAAATTACTAATAGTGTGTGTATGTGTGTGTTTCATTGCTCTGCTGTATACATGGGTGAGTAACTGTAGGGAGTTCAGTTCAGTGTATCTAACGTCTTAAATCACTTTGCACAAAGGTGTTAGCTAAATAGGAGTTGACGTCATTTTATGTCACTCAAAGTTTGCTTAATAAATAAATGTACGTTAATGTGTGCCTTGTTTGTGACTGGGCGGGCTGATTTCAAATTAGTCAAAGCCAGAGACTGGGAAATCAACAATGCTAACATTTGTGGTTAAAACAGTTGCTTGGTTCCTTAAGCTTGGAAGCTGACATTTTACCACGGTGGGCATATCCTCTTACCAGCAGGTTGTGCAAGTTTTGGCAGTCAGCCTTGGGGTTCTGTATATTCTTCCCACTCTGGGGGGTTGTGGGGGGTGGAACAATGGGGGTCTGAGGGTAAGTGGTTCACAGCTCGAGAGTATGTGGGCCAATTTGAATGCCCCCCCATTCAACCCCCACACAAGATGGTCCTGAGGCTGAGATATGCTTACCCAAGCAGATCCACGTTGCACAACATTCCCACAATGCTCGTGTGGTGCTTCAGCAGCGCGATCGTGTTACTGCAACACTGGACACGCTTCATGAGAAATGTACTCATTCTGTGTAATCTCACTAATGCTTTTAGTGGGCGCACACGTTCAGCTTGAAACATTTACTACTGACGCGGCCATTCGTTCCATCTTTCAGAAAACGTTGCTGTCAGCAGAGTTATACCGTCCACTTGGACAAACGATCATTTGATTGTTTAGCACACGTGCATTTACCTATTTATATAAATGGATCTCTCTCTGAATCCCTTCAGGTTAAGTTTTTCCATCTGTCTCCACTTCCCACAGGCTTCCTGTTCCTGTCCATATCAAGTTCAATACTGCAGCCTATAAGATGGTCAAGGGATTTGCACCCTGAAACTTTCAGGGCCTGATCACTCCCTACACCGCAGTAAGAGTGTTACATTCCTCTACCTCTAGCCGCTAGGTGGTCCTCCTCACAGGGGGTCCAAAATCTAAAATCTGTGGGTTCTCAGCTTCGGTCCCAATGTGGTGAAATGAGTTCCCTCTCTCCCACAGAACTGCTGAATCACTTTCAACATTCAATAAAGTTTCAATACTCATCTGTTTCTTCCCTAGCTTCTTTATAATTTTGCATCACATCATCTTTTGCAGCCGCATTTGTATTTCCTATTAATTCCATAAACGGTGAAAATAGTGGTATTGGGCAAAGTAACTCTGCTTTCACAATCATGTGTTCATATCTGACACTCTTCATCTGTGTGAAATACACTTCAATTTGTTTACCTAGTTAAACGTCACTTTGGAGAAAGGTGTCTGCTGAAGGAATACATGTAAATATTTCTCCAGGGTACACCAGCCAGGATGTTCCTGTGGATTGTGGACACCTCCTGTCCTGGCAAACGTGTCATAATCACAACCACACTGTCACCAGAGGTGGTGGCTATTCCTACGCTCGACCATAGTTTATAGGCCGCATATCTAATCCTCGTTTCCATCCTTGACAGATATGCTCCCAACAGACTGAAGGAGGTCACACTCACCCAGCAGTCACTGATTTGGGCTCTTTAGGGAGGAACCTGAAAGATCCACTCCAGATGGATGGTCTGCGAAAACTGAAGAAGGTGCCAGGCTTAGTCCTTAATGTAGGAACACATGGAGCATCCTGGTTACCATCATATTACAACATACTTTTAATAAAGGCTGCTATTGTTCTATATGTAGACTTGTGACCTGCAGCCTGTATTCCTGAGTGTTGTACTTGGTGTGGTAGCAGAACTGGTTCAATAGCTCACACTAACAAGATGGCAAACTGAACACTGGTAAAGTAATACAAGTCCCGTGTCCCACATGTAAATGGTGCCGTGAAGGTCACACATCAAAGCTTTCTGCAGTTTTTCCAAGAGAGATTTTACAGCTGGTTTTTGGACAGGATTTTAAAAAACCTGAACCGACTGCCGAAATCAGAGCACCTTCACAGGGCTATACCATTCATTGCTTTTAGTGCTTCATCGCAGAATGACGTAGCAGATGGAACTTGCAAGAGTGACAGGAGGGCGCATCGTCTCCCTGGCCCACCACAAAGTGGGAAACGGTTTATTTTGAAATCTCTCTTTCTTACAGCTTCCTTTTCTCCTGAAACCTCCTTTCTTTGTTACCATTCCACCTTTGGCAGTGTGCTGGAGGAGAGGTGTCCTAATTTCGAAATTGGATAGGTGAGTGGAGACAATGAATGAATGAATGAATGAACACCAGACCAAGAATGCCCTATATGAGAGCTGCTGTTTTTAATTCACAGCTTATAGTGACAACTGAATAGGAAATTCATGATTTCATTGTTTAAAGTTGGTTGGGTATGTTTGTGCTCTTTTATCTTAGTGCTTTACATGAATGTTTACTGTGTGGGCGGCTAATGAGGAGACACGCACCGGGCTTGCATTTAACAGCTGACTCACACAAGGCAAAACTTGACTTGATCTGTGTGTCTCTGCTACCAAAATGTTCTCATTAATTGTTCTCCTGAAGCCCAGGACAGACTGGACACGACGAACACAGACAGGAAAACAGAGTATGTAGAATTAGGGACAAAGACTAGTGCACACAGAAAATTGCATATATCATGAAGTGATATGGTGTATGGAATGGTAGCTCATCTAAGGATGAATTTCAGGCATTATTTCCCCTAATGTGTTGTTTGTCTGAGTGGAATCCAGAGCACCTAGAAGAACTCAGATGACCCTGGAAGGAAAATTAAACATCAAACATAAGGTCAGACTTGGACTCATGACTCAGGACAGGTCATGTCCTGAGCCACCACTGTTTCCTGGTGTATTTGGTATATTTGTCATATAATCCTATGGATCCTGCTGGCACTGATGCTCATTCAGTGTCAGCTGATTGAAGTATACGTCTTAGCTTTTCTGGCATAGGTGTGTTGAGATGCAAAAGAATGCTGAGGAGGCCATTGGTAGCCATTGGCACTTGAACCCCCAGGAGTTTATTTTTCTCCCATTTCTTTGGTCTTGGACTCTCTTGTTTTCATTTCCTCTCTTACCAGATGGGGTATTTCAGTTTAAATTATTACCAACTCCCTTAGTTTTTTTTTTTTTTTTTCCTGTGCCTTTTGTCACAGTGCTGTGCTACTTTGTGGTGTGGTAATATTACAAATATGTATTCAATCGGGGGTGTGGTGGCGCAATGGGTTGGACCACAGTCCTGCTTTCTGGTGGGTCTGGGGTTCGAGTCCCGCTTGGGGTGCCTTGCGATGGACTGGCGTCCCGTCCTGGGTGTGTCCCCTCCCCCTCCGGCCTTCCGCCCTGTGTTACCGGGTAGGCTCCGGTTCCTCGCGACCCCGTCCGGGACAAGTGGTTGTGCCGTGTGTGTGTGTGTGTGTGTGTGTATTCAATTGTTTAATGATGGTTTATTTCTGTGCTCCATGGACTGTGTTTGATGTAACACGATTTAACCCTAGGACTCATCAGCTCCTTGCAACCGTTTAAGCATTGTTTTAGCTTGAATAAACCTACCCCTGTAAGTCATCAGAGAGAGAGCGAGAGAGCGAGAGAGAGAGAGAGAATGAGAATGAATACGTGGACCATACAAGTGAAACAGCACAACAGTAATTCACATTTACTTCAGCATTTCCACTGACAATTTTATATCTACCATTGAGCTGAAAATGCAGTAATACCATGGCAAGCTGGCTATTGACTGAACACCCCATGCAGACTTTAAATTAATAATGAACTATGCATTCTTCTGCAATTTCAAGAGTTCAAGAAGTTTGATAACCTTAGCGTGACTGAGATTGCTTGGTTTAGTGTGTGCTGTGTACTGACAGCTGTTCTCCTTGGAGCAGGCAGTGTAAAAATCAAAAATTTTATATTTACCTCAGAATGGAGGCCTTAAGTGCGATTGTGATGAAAGCAGAAAAAAAAAACCTCAAAATGGACAACAAACAAAACCCAGTTTACTTGGATGTGACAAATGTGGAAATGTCACAGTGTTTGCTTTAGCAGAGGATAAACTGGGTGTTTGGGCATTACGGATTAAAATTTGTAGGGGTGGGCTGAACGCACAGAGAAGGGAAACGCGACCGTTTTGCCTTCACCTGCAAACATCTTTGTATTTTCTGTATTTATATGGCAACGTTATGCTCAATGCCCTCGAAGTGGAGGTAATTTAGAAAGGGCAATGCTTAACAGGTAATCAGGTACCATGTCCCACCTGTTCTTGGCGCAACTGCTAGAAGTTCCCTAATCTTTTCAAAGGATATTACACAAAAGGGAACCATATTTTGTTAATTGAATCACTGAAGTCAACCATCAAATTTCCCCTGAATTAAAAAAAAGCTGGCAAGCCAGTGAATGCGTCACAGTCTTCTATAATCCTATTACCTTCACACTTTGTTTCAATGAAAGCTAATTAATTTGACTAAGCTGTCGGCATTCCTCAAAAAATCAAATTGGGAGATTACTGGAGAGTGACTGTTTGAACCCTGTCCTCTTTGTCTCGAGCAGACAGATAAAGTGTGTTGGTGTGTTTGCAAAGCCTTTGCTGGGTATCATTGCAGCATGCAAGGGAAAGAGGTGCAGGAGATGTTATACAAATTGAAACCGTGTTTGTGAATTACATGGTACCTTAGTGTGTTTGCTTTCAAACTCAACTCACAGGACTTGAATCACAGATGAACAAACAAGAATTCCCAGAGATGAACTAATTTTGTAAAAATAATTAAAATAAAATTATTTTTATTTTAAGTCTAATCTGCTTCTTAACTTGACATCTCTTCCACTAACCGGTGGATGAAAAAGGGAGAGGATGTGGATGAGATGGGATGTCTCCCTGGACTTATTTCATCCATCGCCAACAAACGCTTGTCCAGAGATGGGGGTGTGGCGAGCTTGGAGCCTTAACCAGTAATGCTGGGCGCAGGGCCAAGAGGGACACGTCCAGGACGGGACGCCAGTGTATCACAGGGCACCCCAAGCAGGGCTCGAACCCCAGACCCGCTGTCACAGTGTTTGCTTTAGCAGAGGATAGCCAATGGGCATCAGCTGAACCTGCCATGCCGCCACACCCCCAAGCCTTATTGCCACCTAATATAATACCAAAATCAGCAGAATCAATTGTAGACCTAGTTAAGTAGAAGCACAGCAATCTTTAACGAAACCATTAAATCCTTCATAAATCCTTCATAAAGTCCTTTGAATTTTTTTTGATTCAAGAGATGGTGCATATTGGGCTTGGGTCCTGTCGGAATTTTCTGAATGAATAATAATGAGATCATACTTATAACAGGACCGCTACCTAATTAGAGTTTCTTGGCCAAAATTAATTAAACATGGTTAATGACATTCATTTTAAATAAAATAAGACAAACAGATGTGTGGGCAGGAGATAAGAAAAGTTTGCCTGCAGAAACAAACGAGACTGATCTTTTTTCATTTCTATTGATTACCAATTCTGTAATGCAATTCATTTTGATGAGCTAAAGGTAAGGAACTGTAACAGTGCGGGAATTCTTCTAGCCTTATACCTTACGCAGCCTCAGGCAGTCTGCCAACTCCAGAATTAGTTTTACCTGAAGGGTCTTCAGAGAGGATGTCTGAAAGAAATGGAAATGCATTTTGCAGGCAACGGTCAGAATGGATCTTGCCACCAAAGCAGGGGAAAGAAACTCAAGATGCACTACTGGGACAAAGGGCAGCCATGTCTGACCATTTGAGAAAAAGAGAGGCTAAAGCTGCAGTAGCAATAAATATCCTTAAGCGTTTCATACACACTTTATGAGAACTCAAATATATTCCTTCCACATAAGATTAAATTCGTTCTACGCCTGTTAGTATCTCCAGGGACACTGGATGGAGAAGAAGGCATTAATGAGAATAGAAATGCCTGGAGAAGTGTATAAGAGGATATTTGACATTTTCTGAATGTTTCCCATGCTCCCCGTATTTTATTAAAACGCCAAACCATATAGGTAAGTCACACTTCATGAACGGATGAGGGAAACCTGCAGTCTTACTGGATTTCAGCTCTCTGCTCAGATGCTGTCTAGTGATGGAAAAGAAAGCCTTTAGTGGAAGCTGTGGCTCAAGTTAATTTGTTTCTGTGTCCCCAGCGATTGCAGGTATTTTTATGTTTGTGTGTATAAACATGCATGCATGTTTCAGTTTTTGTGGGAGTTTACCAGGGCATAAGTGTATGAAGAAAGTTGTGTATCCATCACAAGATAGTCCTTTGAAGCTGTCGCCTTGCAGTCTGAAGGTCATAAGTTTGAATGCTCCTACTGTAGTACCCTTGAATGAGGTACTTACCTTAAATGCTCCTGAAAAAATGCCCAGCTCTAAAACTGGCTAAGTATTTGTAGTTACCTTGTAATTAGTTGTTAATTGCAAAAATCTAACATGGCATTTGCTGAATAAACATGAATAGATGATATTTTGGGGTAAATTGATTTGTGAGGCCATGTGTCTATAGAGAATGTTATTTGTGGTTAGCAGAGGATGATCAAAGATGTGTAATAGTGCCTTTCATGCAGGAAGATTTAACAGTATTAAGAGAAAAGAAATTATGTCAATTTAACGTATTGTTGGGTTGTCTTGGACAAGAGTTGCGCTTATAAGGACGACGGACGCAAAAAATTTGATTCCCCTCAGTCTGCATGGGGTAAATTGAACAGATGCTTGTAAACCACACAATTTACAGTATTATAAGAAAAGATGGAATGTACAGTATTCCTGAAACCACTAATCCCACTGGCAGAAGAACCCTGTTCACTCGCCAAGTTCCTGCAGGACAATAAGACACATCGGCCTGTCACTCAGCCTTGGATCTCATACAGGGAGCGAATGTTAGCATGCTGGCTGGAAAGGGCCTTGGATGCAAATGCAAATTGGCTTTGTTACTTCTCTTTAAGCGCCATCTTCAACTGAGATATGTGGTTAAATGAAAAATGACTCAACAGCTAGAGAGTGAGCGAATCTCGTTAAGAGATCCTGGGGCTGTAGGCAGTGTGAGTCGGTGTTGAGGACTGGCGTCCAAGGCTAGCACTGTCTGCTGCCAAACTCATGGAAGCAGAACATCACCGGAGGCTTTGGGGGGCTGTGGGGGGTTGTGGGGGGCTGAGGTGTCTACTTGATGACCATGTCAGCACATTCAACGCTATATCTGCTGATCGGTGCTGACAGAGAACAGCTTCCTCAAGCTCCTCCCATTCGGAAAAGTGGTAGGGCTTGCTTGTACACTGGCTTTCTGAAGTAGGTGGGTCATCCTGCTACTCTCACATTAGTTTCTCCTCATCAGAATGCAACGGCTTTTATCAAGGTTGTTGGTTCAAGAGTAATGGTAAGGGGCAGTGAACAACATGTGCACAGTGTTCGGTTGAGTTCAGTTTTGCTTCCCTTGTCCTCGGTCGCTCGTTTTTATCGTCAGTGTCCAGTGTTTCGCTCTCTTTCTTCAAAAGGAATTAATTAAAGAAATAATGAACATTTGTCAACATTTGTGCCATAGCTGCCCATGAGGAAAATATGATAGAACAGCACTGGATCACAGCAACACTGGGACAGAAACAGTATGAATAGAGATGGGAAAAAAAATCTATAAACGTTCATAAAACAAGGGTGAAATAGCATAAAACATACAGAAAGCATGGACAAATGGTTACACTATTTCCCATGTATGATCCTGGAACATTAAGACATTCCAGAGAGGAGTTCAGAAATACCAGAATTCATTTCAGTTGTCATCCAGATCAAATGATAGTTTTTCGGGCGAAGGAATGAATAATTTGGGTGGTAGTTTACCAAGAAAGTAAGGCGGACAAATCAGACTTTTTGTTCTGAATTGTTGACAGCACCATTGTAATAAGATTGTGTCCTGTCATAATTCCAGAACAAGAACATTTTCACAGCCTTTTATATCTCTATACAGGTGGTCCCCGATTCATGATGGTTCAACTTACTATTTTTTCTACTTCACGATGGTGAGCTGGCGATAGGCATTCAGTAGAAACCGTACTTCGAATTTTGAATTTTGATTTTTCACCGAGCAAGTGATACACTGAGCGATACTCTCTCGCGATGCTGGGCAGCGACAGCAATCCGAATCTCCTATTCTGTCACGCAGAGGTGTGTATCAGGTGTATTAAAGGCATTTTCGACCTATGATGGGTCTCGCGGAACGTAACCCCATCCTAAATCGGGGACCACCTGTACCTATCTGTGTTCAAATATAGCCTAACACTAATTTGTGATTTGACAGTTATAAGGTCTATCTGAATTATAAAATGAGAAATCTGTGCCCGTGACCTTCAAATACAGATGCTCCTCGACTTACAATGGTTCGACTTAAGATTTTTTCGACTTTACGATGGTGAGCTGGCGATAGGCATTCAGTAGAAACCGTACTTCGAATTTTGATTTTTTTTTTTTCCCGGGTAGGCGATACGCGGAACAATACTCTCTTGCGATGCTGGGCAGCGACAGCAATCAGCGTCTCCCAGTCTGCCACGCTGTTGTGTTTTGTGCATCCATCATGTCACAGAAACGCCCATGTGTGTCTCCTGCTACTGGTGGGAAGAAGAGGAGGAAGGCAATTATTCTTGAGGAGAAACTCAAGATAACTGCCCAGCGTGAAGGCAGCCATCCTGTAATGGCCAACGTACGCTGTGCTATGATATTCGGTAGGTTACGTGTATTAAATGCATTTTCCACTTATGATATTTTCGACATATGATGGGTTTCGCAAAACGTAACTCCATCGTAAATTGGGGACCATCTGTATTCTAAAGTAATTATCAAAACTTTATGAATAAAGAATTTTCCTTATTCATTATTATTATTATTATTATTATTATTATTACTATTTAAAGATTGTAACACTGGTTTCTTCTTCCTTTTGTTCTGTTGTTCTGGGAATTTCAGCAGTGGACTCGCTGGCCACAAAAGACTGGCATCAACAGGTGCGTGTTATTAATGAAGGGTGAGAGAATTACCAGAGATTTACTGGTTTGCTGGAGTTCCAGTGATGTATTTTTCAGTCTGAGAGGTCACATTATGTAAATATGAGCCCATGATTAACGCCTGGACTGCGGTGCAAATGATCACTGCATTAATCCAACAGAGGTCCTTCTCGAAGCCACCCATCTGCGAGCGCTGGCGCTTAACAGACAAACAGCCAGGAAATTTTTCTCCGACAAGCCCATACACCAGGCCTGAGGCTGCCCAGTAAGCAGTGATTTCTAAACAAAATAATTTGCCTCTTATCTAATGCGCCATAATTGCTCCTGCGCATTATTCTTCTTTGTTTACAGAGGCCGGATCACCTGGCATCACATTAGCTTCATGTTCCTCCGCAGGGCCGTTGCTGCCAGCCCAGATTCGGCGGCATTAGTTTGAGTCCTACGACTGTCCACCGACAAATACCAACACAATTACCGCTGTATAAATTGCTTGTCGTTCTGCAAAATCCTTTCAGGTTTTCCAGAGAGCTGGCAGACATTGTCCTCTGAATATAAAAATATTCACATCTGAAGTCATTATCTGCTGGCCCTCTTTCATGCCTGCTTTGGCTTCACTTGAAACACTTCTAGTTTTTCATGCATGTGCTTTATGTTTTCTGAATATCCCCATTTATTTGTGCTCTTTATGATTTTTAATGAATGCTCCACATTCTTTGAGAGAGCTGCATTCCCCCCCTTCACTTCTTTTATTCTTTGCAGTCACTGTACAAACTCCGGATTATGAAAGATTTGATTTCTTTCTTGAAACCTTTGCGCGTCAAAATTATTTTATATTTTCTTTTTCATTAGCCAGAACAATCAGCTTCAAGTTGTGTTTTGGCAGTTTAGTGATTTTATTGCAATGTTACAATAATTTAGTAATTTGGTGATGATTATGATTAATTTCGAAACTGTAGAGAGGAGGACGAACGAAGATATCGGCTGCCTTGTCCTTCATCTCGGTTATAAATCATGGAACTGCCGCAACTTGAGGAGAAGTTCAGCGGCTCGCTGAGGCCTCTAGGGAATCTAGCTCTGGGTTTGAATTTCACATTCAGTGAGAAGCCATACAGTAAAGCAACAGCTGTTTACATTCTCTGTAACCCGTGTAAAGACTGAAACCCATGTAAATGCTCTCCTCACCTGCTCCCAACCATCTTTTTTCCGCTCCTCACTCTACGACTTGCCAGAGCAGATGGCCGCGATGTGGAAGACGGAGATGGACAGCGTCGGGGGAGTGTGGCGAAGACGGACGGCTCCCGTTGCTGGCAGCTCACAGCGGGACCAAAGCCCCTCACTCTCAGGTCCCCAGGGGCCCCACGGAATCAGTAATGGTGCACACTTCTCCACATTCTTCCAGGCACAGTTTTATCTTCCTTTTCATAGTGCTTATGCTCTTGGTGTTCTTGGGCTTGTTTTATCTTTTACTACCCGTCTGTAATGACTCTTTTTATTTTAAAAAAGTATGTCCACTAGCCTTTCACCCATTCTGTGTATATATGGCTAATCTTACCAGAATTGATGCATTACATCCTGAAGAGTACTGAGATCACATCTGCTTCCAAAACGTCACCCTTAATGGAGAACATGTAAAACCAAAATGAACGGATTTAAGGTTCAGGTGAACACTGCATTTGAATTATCCTGAGTATAGTTATGAATAATAATATGAATTCCAGATTTAATTAATTTATTTGGTGGCGCAGTGGGTTGGCCCGGGTCCTGCTCTCTGGTGGGTCTGGAGTTCGAGGCCCACTTGGGGTGCCTTGCGGCAGACTGGCATCCCATCCTGGGTGTGTCCCCTCCCCATCTGGCCTTACGCCCTGTGTTGCCGGGTAGGCTCCGGTTCCCCGCGACCCCGTATGGGACAAGCGGTTCAGAAAATGTGTGTGTATGTGTATTTTTATTTAAGGAAAATACCCAGGTGTATAAATGGGTAAATAACTGTAGACAGCTTAACACTGTAAGTTATTTTGGAGAAAAACATCATGTAAATGAGCAAATGTAAATGTTATTCAGAAAGCAACAGGTATTTCTCTCATGCACATACAGTTTTTATATTATCTACACCTTTAAAGTACAGACCTGTCAGTATCCTTATACCTAACTGTATGTCATAAAGCAGGACTCTTGGACTGTGTGAAAAGTCACTGTCACGTCCCACGGGGTCACTGCCCCTCCTGGTCAGAGGCGGCGCCACTCAGTGCCGCTAGTTAACGCTTACCTATCACCTCACAGTCTCGTAGGACATGGAGGTATAAAAGGAGCCAGCGGAGCAGAACTACTTGCGGATTCTTAATCAGCGGTTCTATTGTGCTCTCTTGGCGATTCGTAGTCTCTTGTTCCCACAATCTGTTTCCTAGGTGTGCATGTTCCAGTCCCGAGTGCCCGTCCCATCAGTCCCTGCCTCTTGTTCTCCAGTCCTGGTCCATCGTTCCTGTCCGGTATTTCGTCACGTCTCGGGGTTGCGGTCATACTCACAGATTAGCGTTTCACTGTTCACCGTAGTTCAAACACCGTGTGTGTTTCCTGGTCTCGTGTTTCCTGTTTCACTTCCACCGAGTGTCTTACAATACGCACAGTACACTTTTAACATCACACTGCACGTGAAGTCATTTTATATTTCGTCTGTGTTTGGACGTAATAGCAACCAACGCGCATCCGTGTCGGACTCCCGTCCGGACGCTACAGTCACCATCATTTAGAGCACAGTGCCTGTAATATAAGAAATATGAAAAAATGTATGCAAATCTATATGTAAAACAGATACAGCTGGAAATATTTTGCTTAGTATGAAAAAGAGAGTGGGGGGTGCGGTGGCGCAGTGGGTTGGACCGGGTCCTGTTCTCCGCTGGGTCTGGGGTTCGAGTCCCACTTGGGGTGCCTTGCGATGGACTGGCGTCCCGTCCTGGGTGTGTCCCCTCCCCCTCCGGTCTTACGCCCTGTGTTGCCAGGTTAGGCTCCGGCTCCCCGCGACCCTTTATGGGACAAGTGGTTCAGACAGTCTATGTAAAAAAGAGAAGAATGGCATCAGTAACAAAAAAGCACAAGTGAATAATTCTTTTACCTGGTGTTTCTTTACCTTTTAGCCTGTTTTAAGACTACGGCTCCATTGTATTTTCAGTTATGGGGCATCTAGCCTAAGCAGGGGTAAGTGTCGAGTTGAGCGACACACTTATAGGACAATAAAGTACACCACATCAAAACTGTAAAATAAAATTTTTTAAAAAATTGAATGGCTTTTCTGCTTTCAAACCCATTACATGGATGGGACATTTCCATCTTATCTGTTCTAGACACCGTGTTCCTTTAATTCTTCCGGGTTCTTTTTCTGTGTTCAGAACTACAGGCTGACTTTGCTGCCACGCACGCGCAGTGAACTCCTTGGCATTGTTCACCCATGAATGCATCTGCACCGTGTGCTGAACACTTCAAGGACTCCAGCCTGTCGCTAGCGTTCGCGTTTCATCACGACTCAAAGGAAAAGGTGCCGGAGCAGGACAAAATAAGTGCTGTGTTATTTTGGCGCAGCCTGATGGTGCGGCGACACAGTGGGAAAGCGCATTTAGATATAAACTGGCAGAATGGCACTGACAGCTGAGTTGAAATACCGACTTGCAGCTTGAGGGAAGTGTTGAATCCAGCTGATGGTCTGAGCTGCAGAAAATGTGCATCTTTGTGTGTTTAGCTAATGCTTTTCTATAAAGTGACTTACAGTGTTATTAACAAGGATTTGTCCATTTCTACAGCTGGGTGATTTTACCAGGGCAATTCAGGGTAAGTACCTTTAGACTGATCAAAGATCTTCTCGTAGGAGGTGGGATTCAAACCTGGGTCCATCAAGTGGAAGGCAGCAGCTCTAATCACTATGCCACCTGCTGACTCCTAAGGGTTTTACGCACGTCAATAAAACACATCACTTATGGTGATTTCAACAAGGTCAGCTGGAGCGCTCATTCTTTTTCACCTTCTTCTATGCCTTTATTTTCCTTGTATTTGTTGCATTGGAGATGGAAAAACTTTCATTTTATATTACTGAGTTACAGTCTCATTGATTTTGGGTCCTTCCTGAGCCACTAAAATGTGAAATCTGAGGACAGTTTAAAGTTCAGCTGTAAAATCAGAGCAAGTGCTCTGAACAAGACTGTGACAGAGACTCGGCATTGTGGCACCGTTATTGACCATAAGGGCATTGTAATGGAAATTCTAACATTACTTACTCGTATTTTTGTCATTCAGGACGACATGGCTCTGATAAGGGCAATACATTTGCAGAACACATGAGGAGAAAGGAAAAACAAAGGTCTAAAACTGACCAAAATCAAGTCCATGTGCTAGCAGCAATATACTGGAATGGAGTGGAGTGGAATGAAATCTAATTTTATTCCAAAAGTTAATTATTCTGCTTTAAATGTATAGACTTACTCATTGTATTGTTGAGGGCCAAGTGGTAACCAAAGCGTTAAAAAGTTTTGACTTCACACTGTAATCCTGGATGACAACTATGGCACACTGTAATTTTTCTTTTTTTTAATAATCTAAAATACATTTGAAAATACGAGGTAAAGACGCAGATTATAGGAATTTATGAGCTATGTCTGTAGCACATAAGACACAGATGGGAAGTGATGAACCGTGGTGTTACAGGTCCACATTGATTATATTTGCAGGCCACCTTTCTGTCACCTTCCCAGGTGATTGCCCCATGTGGAGAATGTTGTCACTGGGCACCCCGACTGTACAGGAGCTAAGGGAGACCAACATGCAAAACCACCACGTCTCCCAGACTCAGAGGCTGGAAACAAGAGACCCCAGAGGTGTCCATGGGAGACTTGAGCAGTTACTCAGAGGCATGTTCTGCAGACAGCCCGTACCCCAAGGATGCTGAAATGTTGTTCGTTCCAATTTCACACCGTGCAGTGAGTTTCATCGCAGAAATGAACTTCAAATAGCAAAAATGAGTTACAGATGTTCTTTCAAAACAAAAACACTGCTAATGTTTAAATGAAACAATGTGAACCCTTTGTATACATACTAGACAAAGGGATATGTTTATGCAGACCTTCGTAATTAGTGCAATCAGCTTTATATATAGACACACACTTGAAAGCACATCTGGTGTACCAGACCCAATAAACGCAGCGTTTTGCTACAGTGATTTAAAAAATTTGCAAATATGTTAAATTGAAACAGTCAAGGTGGGTGAATGGGTTGGAATGAAAGCGAGACTCCACATATTCCTGCATGGAATGAACTTTACACCGTTAAAATAAAGGAGGGGTTTTTAACCTGGGCTTCATGGACCTGTTTGGCGATATCTGGATGGGCTTCAGGTTTCAGAGGATCCATGAACTGCAGGATAATTAGATTATAGACTTGTTGCTACCTATGACATAATTGTAAGTTAATGAGTTTTCAGTGCAATAAATTACATGAAATATTTTCTTTGGATTTATTTTTGGTCATTTTTTCCAAGAAGGATCCTTGGCTTTTTCACACACACTGTCTGAAACCACTTGTCCTGAGCAGGGTCATGGCAAACCAGAGCCTAACCCAGTAACACAGGGCACAAAGCTGGAGGGGCCACACCCAAGATGGGACGCCAACCCGTCGCAAGGCACCCCAACCAGGTCTCGAACCCCAGACCCACCAGAGAGCGAGAACTGGCCATGTCCGCCGCACCACCATGTCCCCTTCCTTAGCATTCATTATATAAGGGGTCTGTGGCCTACCAAAGGTTAAAAACCTCTGAACCAAACTAATGTATATATGCGCTCCTGTTGTGACATACGATATATTAATAAAGTTTTAGCTTCATGCTAAGCCCTCAGTTTAATGTAAACTTAGAAAAGAAGGTATTTTGTAACAAGGTACTTAATATCTCTTTAAGTTATGAATGCCTTTCATTGCAACAATTCTACAACAGAGTATTCTTAAAGACCTTAAAGCAGAGCTTGAACTAATCTCTTGCAATCTTCCTCAAATGAGCATCGCCACCGACATTCTGAGGGAAGGCTTAAAGGGCGTTCAGCGTAATGTGCGTGAAAATCTCATAAAAGTGTGGTTGGGAACCCCCCAGCTTTCGTGTGTAAGCACTTGCCTGATAGTTACCATTCCTATTCCTTGATGTCTGAGGGCCTGGCTTACCAGAGGGAAATTCGCAGATGCGGTAAAACCCTGGTATGCGCTGGGTCCATGGTGAAGTATGCAGCAGAGCTGTCGCTTTTGCAAGTGCATTGCCTGGATTGGAAAGTAGCGTTGGGTTTGCTTTCCCGCCGAAAAAGCAGGTGTCCTGGGGGACTGTGCTCCATATGTGCGACACCCCGGAATAAACAGAGCCACAGTAGTGCTCAGATGTAGACGTATCACCTTGAGTGGATTTCACAGGGAATAATGACCCTGGAAAACAAGGATAATGAGCTTGACAATTAGCAGCACGCTGCCGTGACTGCAGTCAATGGTCTCATTGGTCATGTGACCTCACGAGGAGAAAAAGTGCGTCTGGTGTTAATTATGGTGTCTGCGGCTCGGGTCTAAGGTTTCCGTGACAGGGTGAGCAGAGAGGCCGAGAGCACTGAAAAAACGTTTGAAGATCACTGATAAATTGTTTGAACTGTGAATGACGTGATTAAGTTGAAGATCTGGGCCGAAAAGCCCTTTTGCAGCTTTAATTGCTATACTGTAATTTAATTACTGAACTGTATTATGGTTAAGATTAGTTTCTATTTATTTAGCTTTTGGCGTAGTCTTTATCCAGGTGTGAAGGAATGTTTTCGGGTCTTTGTTGCAATGACTGCAACTCAGTTTGGATAAGAACTTTACACCGGCATTACAGACATACAGGTTACATTTTTTCAAGACATTTTCACAACCACACCCACACCTCAGTCAGAAGTACCTGGCCGTAATCGGAGCAGCCAGGTGTAAAGAGCACCACTCCACTTCCCAGTTGCGGAATCTCGCTTGAGACAACTGACCCGTCTGTGCTCTTGAACCTACCTCGGCCCACGTCCTGCTCCTCTTTGCTCCCTAGTCCAGCTTTACATCTCCCTGGTCACGACTGCTCGCTTCGTTCCTCGACTCCGACTCCGGATCCTCACTCCAGCCCTGTTTGCCAATTGGCCGACCATTCGCCTGTCCCTGATCGCAAGACCCAGCCTAGTCCTTCGGTTTTGAAGAAACAATCCTGCGCTTGGGTCCAACCTTCTCCGTGTCCTCTGTTTGCCCTGACAGATGTATAAATTTTGGAAACATTACTTATCTTAATAGCATTTCTTTACTCATCTGTTTCCCGAACTTTCTGTCTGTTGCAGAGCGAATGTGATCTGGTTGTCCCCACCCAGCCATTAGGTGCTAGTAAAATGCTCCAAAACTGTATAGGAGTGTGGAACCGCCTCAATTCACCTCCCTTCCACAGTGTTTACAGCTTGTGTCTGGTGGTGCCATAGGTGGGGCTTCAACCTCATAGCCCCTGAGGTGTTTGGGTGTTGGATGTTGGTGTACCCCCCTCAGCCTTCCACCCACATTCCATGTTAGGCGTTAGACTGTCACAACCCTAACCAGGAGAAGCAGTTACCATGAACGAGTAGCTCAAAGTGAATAAAATGTCAAAGAATTTAAAATATAATGGCTATATCCAAGACTTTTTGCAGAAGCTAACCTGTAAATAAATGAGACATCGGTATTACTAAGCTTTTGATTGTGTAGATCAAAAAAGCTGAAAGTGGCCAGAGGCTGACAAATTTTGCACTTGCCTATTGGATGAATCTCTCAATGATCAGGATTTATTAGGACATTGGGAAATTTGGGGAAATTATGGATTTCTTTTTTCTCCAATATTAACTTTAATGTAATCTCAATTCAACTAAAATAGTGAAATGCCTTTCATTTTTTTTTTTATTCATGATGTTATCTGTGGTTTCTACAGAACCAGAAAACAAATTGAGGGATTTATGTACTACTAAGCTTTTACTGATTGTATTGTAGTGGTATGAGTGATTCTTGATTTACAGACAAATCAAGTTACGAATGTACTTCCCATCCAAATTGTGTTCATAAGTGGAAGAACCAGTGCATTATTGCAATTACAGTTTTTAATTTAGCTTTTTATTTAGTCCGATATGTGACAAAATGCTTGAAGATGGCAAAAATGGTGCAGTTCTGATGTCTTAGGCCCATTCAGTCCACCAGTTGAGATGCAGGGAAGAAAAGAAAGAAGTATAAGACAGCAGTGCAGTCAGACTGATGGAAGGAGCTGAGATAGGATCCCAAAGGACTAACCGTGTCTGCATCTGAAAAAGACGCCAGCCGAAGAGTGCCTGTCACACACCCTGGAGTCAGTACACAAACCAAGACTGAGATGTCTTCTCCCTTCGTGATCTCGGCGTGCCGTTTGTCAGGGTTCCACACGCGTTACTTGTCGGTGTCTAGATTCCCAGTGCACAGACAGGATGAGTCTCTATCCCACCACCCTAATAATGCCTTAATGAGAAAAATTACTAAACTCTACACACTCTCTTCTTTTCAACTAGAGTGCACCTGGTCAGGACATTTCTATTCCATCTGGAGCTGTCAGCTACTTGTTGTCCTAATGGAACTGAGTCCTAAGCGCTCAGACTGAACCCAGTAGAATCCCAACCAAAAGGCTGATGACCATGGACGTACATCCTGAAGAAGAAGCTGCCTCCTCCGCTTCCACACAAATCTCAGAGGAGCTGCAACTCACGGCACTACAAGGCACCTGCTGACTGTGTTTATTTGAAATATCCCTCCATACACATCTGTTTCCCAAAAACACATGCCTTCGAATGTCTGGGCGCTGATGGGAACGATGGCTTCAGGTCCAAAGCCAATGCTTGAGAAGAGCTGTGGGTTGGACTAACAAGACAAAACAGTGGCCTTATGACATGTGGGCCGTTTGCTCTGTCGATATGTTTGCTAGGAGACATCGAAATCCAGCCCCCAAATATGTTTTACGACATGCATCCAGCAAGGGATCACTGGAACTGAGCATGTGGGAATCAATTTTAATTAGCGAATGTGGAATGGAAATTGATTTGGTTTTATTTATGATGAACACAAGGAGGGGTGCGGTGGTGCAGCGGGTTTGGCCTCTTCCTGCTCTCTGGTGTCTCTGGGGTTCGAGTCCCACTTGGGGTGCCTTGTGACAAACTGGTGTCCCATCCTGGATGTGTCCCCTCTTGCGCCCCGTGTTGCCGGGTTAGGCTCCAGCTCGCTGTGACCCTGCTCGGGACGAGTGGTTTCTGACAGTGTATGTGTATTATCAACACACCAGTGAGCTAGGGTGATTGACAGATATGGGAATTTGCTGCTGCTAACATGACATGGTCATGCTTTGAAGGCTGGGAAGCAACAAGTAGGGCAGAAAGAGAAAGTTTACAGTGAGATGTGAGTAGGCTGGTCAGAATACACAAGTTCTGGGATCATTTTTCTGGGGGAGGGAGACTCCGTTGCTGAGTGTGCGGATTGTGCGTAAGTTGCCCTGGATACAGCAGGTTGTTAGGCAAATGCAGCATCCTGGTGTGCAGAAAGATGCTGACCAATCGGAGGGCTTCGCGCCGCCCAGTTTACTCCACAGTTCGGCTTCAGACTGGGTTTTGCATTCATTTTTTTTCTTTCTTTTTTATGAAGCCCTCTGGAATGAGCGGCTGTCCTTGACAGAACTCGACTCAAAAGCCATTTCTTCATGACAGCCGTCCAAGCCGTCCGCAGTTTTGGGTGCTCTGACGTGAAACACTTTTTCAATGGACATCAAACTCCACAGTAGAAAATACTTTATTCACATCTGAGATGTTGATCCATTTCCCTCCTTAATGATAACAACAATAAACAAGAGTTTTTTTTTATTAATCACACTCCCCAGATGGTTGTTGGCAAGGTTAAGCCAACAAAAAACCTTTGCTTGGAATAATTAGGCTGGTTCCCTTGATAATATTCCACTAAATGCATTTTATCAATTAAGTATGCGACTGAAGCTTGTAACAATTCCCTTTGGTCAACGGACAGCGGGACGATTGAAAGCTTAGCAGTGGTGTGCTCTGCAGGCCAGCTAATTGGATTCCTCTTCGGGTTCAAGACCATTGCTGCGGTCAATTATGGTCACGGTGCCATGTTACAAAGTTATTACAGTGAATTCTCCCGGACTGCACGTGAATGGCAGGTGTGTAATTATGTCTCGAACGAATGATCGGGGCCCATCATTTCTTTGTATTGCGAAAGGCAGTTTGTGTGAAAATTATGCACGCCGTCACTTGACGCACCGTCACACGTCCTTGGAAAGCACATCCAGATGAGATCTATGACGAATAAGCTCCATGAAGGGATGCTGAGCAACGTGACCCGTGCTCACGTCCCCTTTTAGCGTCTCGTGCTTTTAAATCACAGCTGCACAAGATGGAAATATCTCTTCTGGAGACACATTATGTTGTAATTTTGCAAATATTGTGCAGGCCCATCCAGCGCACTCCAAATATTGTGGAATATAATTTGATTAGTGTGTTTGGTACGGAATTTGACATTTGGAACTGTAAATGATCTTCCAGAAAGTTCTCCTGTCCTACCCTTGAGCAAAGGACTTCTCCTGATTTCTTTAGCTGGTTACCTCAAATTAATTATTCATTTAACTGGCGCTTTTCTCCCAAGCTAAGTGCTCAGCTGTATAAAAACATAAGGTAGAGAGAAACAGCACATATAAACAAATAAACATTGTTGCGCATTGTTTATTGTTTGCCCCCGGCACTTGCACTGTTTCACGCATTTGCTAGTTGAACAGGTCCCAGCTTTTTGCTTACAGTGGTTTTGATGAGCTAAATTACGGAACATTACATTAAAAGTGAACACCTCTAAAACGAAATGGAGAAATAATGGGTTTATAGATCCAATTAGAACGACGCTCCTCATTTACTTTTATTATTCTGCCACGTGCCAGTGCTTCAAGGACAGCCAGGGTAATGTCTGTTCATCATCTGGAAATATTCGACTAACTTGACAAGAATACTAATCAATTTGACAATTAATGATTTATGCGGCATACAAAGGAACCCCCATCATGACACGACGCTAAAATGCGCCGAAAAGTGCGTCTTGGACGGGAATGTCGTATAACGGGGCTGTGAGAAATTGGGGGAAAAACGTCATTAATGAGAAACTTTCTCATCAGTCAGTACCTTTTAACTTTTTAAAAACAAAATACTCTGGCGTTACTTTTAAACGTTCCGTTCTTTTCCTGTGATTTTTAAAAGAAAACTAAGGCTGCAGTTTATTTTACGCTGTGAAATCCATTCAAATATTTTATTAATCTATTTAAAGCCTCAGTCTGGGAATCCAGAAAAAAATACACACACACACACACACACACACACACACACACACACACACACACACACACACACACACACACACACTTTCAGAACCGCTTGTCCCATATGGGGTCACGGGGAACCGGAGCCTACCCGGTAACACAGGGCGTAAGGCCGGAGGGGGAGGGGACACACCCAGGACGGGACGCCAGTCCATCGCAAGGCACCCCAAGTGGGACTCGAACCCCAGACCCACTACACACACATCATCATGGCAGTTTTCGTAACAATCTTACGAATGTCAGTTATGAATTTTTCCACACACACACACATTTTCTGAACCGCTTGTCCCATACAGGGTCGCGGGGAACCGGAGCCCAACCCGGCAACTCAGGGCATAAGGCTGGAGGGAGAGGGGACGCACCCAGGACAGGACGCTAGGCCGTCGCAAGCAAGGCACCCCAAGGGGGACTCGAACCCCAGACCTACTAGAGAGCAGTACCCAGTCCAACCCACTGCACCACCGCGCCCGCCTCCAGAAAAAAAAAAAATATATATATATATAAAAATAGCAAAAGAAAGGCATTTATGTTAATATGCAAGCGTCTATCATAAGACGAAAATTATACAATAGAACCACGATGACTTGTTGGGGGTAATAAAAAAAATCAATTAGCGTAACAGAGAGAGTGTGGAATTGATTTGATTGCTAGCTGTGTGAAGGACCTGGGTTCGAATCCCCCTCCTAAAATAATAATAATAATAATCCCAGAACCGGGTATTACTCAGTTTGAGCCCATACACCATACAGTGAACGCCCGGTGACTGCGAATGAACGACGTCTGTAAAACAGCGCGCCGTCGTTCGGGGATAACAGCGCCACGCGCTGCGCGGGTCGACAGCTGCACGCGGCGGGCGGGAAGGGCGGGAAGGGGGGAGCGAGTCTGGGCTGCGGGGTTCGGCGCGTGGAGGTTCGCGCGCGGCAGCTCGCGGACGGGTCTGCAACATAGGATCGCTGTGGATGTGCAAGAAGACGGGCTGCAAAGAGTGTGAGAGACGACGTCCCTCCCGGAATAAAATACACACACACACACACAGACACGCGCGCGCGCGCAGCAGCGCCTTTCCCCCCGCCGGTATTCCGTTCATGTGGTGCACGGCGGAGTGTGTGGAAGGACGCCGCTTTCCAAACTGGAGTGAGGTGGGTGGCTCGTGCAGAATTTCCAGTGTGTTCCATGCTGTATTATATTATTATTTCTGTGGGGTGTTTCATGAAAAAAAAAAGGATGATGATCATCATCATCATGATGACGCCGGTGGTAGAAGTGCAAACACCTGTTCAAGTAAAAAGAAAAAAAAGGTCTTCCTCACAGGATGAAAAGCTTCACGCGGGATGATGAACTGGCTGAGGGGTTTACTCACTGCTCCTCCAAAATCATCCTCTGTGTGTGTGTGTGTGTGTGTCCGGTGCGCAGCTGCGCGCTCCTCCTGCGTTGCGAATAACGGGATCGCCGGGGAGCGCGCAGTGCGGGGACGCGCATCACCTGGGGAGCTTCACAGAACAGGTGAACGTCACACAGGAGCGAGGAGACGGCGCGTGGGAGCCCAAAATCTGTACGACCTCACCGTCCCACGGTATGGACACGATTCCTTATTGCGTGTCTCTTATATAACTCGAGTCAATATTTGGACACCTTTCTGTTTCGCGCAACGCCGCCGGCCTTTTGGATTTTACGTTATTATAATAATCATCATCATCATCATTATAATATTGTCGTAACAACGACGTGCCAGGTATTGGGATACCATACTAAATGCTCAGCAGTTGTATATAATACTGGAAGGTATATTTATTATGGCTCGCTTGAACACTGGGGGGCAGCGTCCCTCGGCCCACCTTTATTATTAATTATTCTAATAATTAATTATTTAATATTATTGTTATTATGAGATGCAGGGTTGGGAGAGAAAAGTCACATTCTCACAGTATTTTAACAAGTACAAACTCCTCCTTGTAATAGACCCGATACATTTATTCATTGTTATTGTCTATTATTCTTGGCTGATCTGTGCGTCGCTGCGCAGTTCGTCGTTTCTGCAGAGATTTGTCGCGCGCACCGGTGTGTGGACCCGTGTCACCCGTGCCGTGTCATTGATCCATCTTCTACCACCAGGGTCGAGGGGTTGCCGAGGACGCAGTGTATTACACGCCCCTTACCTTAATTGCTTACACAACCTTTAATGGGTAAATAATTTTACGGCCGTCAATTAAAAATGTGCGCTTGATCTTTTTCCTGAACCTTAATAGGATTTACATGTAACTCTAAGATTTTATTATTCATACAAATTAGATCGATTTTTAATGCGACGTGGGAATTTTGTTGAGGCCATTAACTGTAATTTGTTTTAATTTTAATGAGTAGTTTACCATCAGTTGCACGTGGCTGGAAAGTCAGGAAGCGACGTTGGATGCACCTGCGTCACGTGGCTGTTTCCTGCAGGAGAACGGTGTGTGTGTGTGTGTGTGTGTGTGTGTGTGTGTGTGAGAGAGAGAGAGAGAGAGAGTGAGAGTGAGAGAGAGAGAGTGAGAGAGAGAGAGAGAGAGAGAGAGAGATCAGGTGGGTGATTAAAGGTGAAAAGTGGAATAGAGAGGTGTGGGTTGAAGATCCTTAAGAGGTGGGTCAAAGTGGAAATGGCTAGTTTTAATACTACATTTTATTTGTCAAGTTGCATTATGTTCTGTTTTGAGCTGATCTGGATGTCAGAATGGTGTGTTATAAAACAAAAGGCAGAAATCCTGGAGGACTAAACTGTCAGTTGTGGATGGGGCTTAATTCATAATTCCACTCTTGTATTACAATTCCTGTTGTCTTTGCTCCTGGATGAGTGTTGCTGCAAATGTATGGTGTATGTTTTTGAATAGGCAATTGCAGTGTGTATATTTCCCATGGCATCAGGCAGTTTCTGTGCACCGGAGTCTCCAGAGCCCATTGGAGGAACCAAGCATTATGTTACTATGTCTTTATTACCTTGGGTTTTTTTCTTCTTTTTTTTTTTTGCTTTAGAGAATACTGTAATGTAGATGTTAAATATGAAGTCTGATATATCAGATGAAGCCTGAAATGTATGTTATTCTTGGCTTGGATATCTCTTATGAACATGAAATGATGTTGTGGAAGTCACTCTTTTAGTTTTAAGACTAAGTGGTTTGATTTTGTTGAGAAGGACATGAGCAAAGAGCTCATTGTGATTTAACATCAGAACTGTACACACATAGTTAATCCATTGAAAATGAACAATGAATTTATTCATACTGTGCATTTGGGGTGGGTATAAAGTACATATTTAGATGTAAGTAAAAGTGTTATTTCTGTTGTGTGTTTGGTGCTGTAAGAAGTGCAGGATTGGGAAATGAAACATTTAATCTGGGATGCAAATAAACACCTGAACAAACATAATGCTGGGTTTGCTTGAGGTGGTGGTCAGTGTTGGGGTTCCTCCCTGAACACTGGGTGCTGTTGTTTGGTAACTTAGTAACCTTTATTGCATATGCATTAATACCTTACCGGTCAGACTGCAAGGTGCAGTAAGAGAATTAGTTGGTTAATGTTAAAATTTACTACATTCAAACACCTAAAATCTGTGCTGTGCACTAGAGGTTGTTTGGGGTTGTCAGTCAGTGTGACCATTGTAGGAACTTGCGAAGAGGAAAGTACAATGGAGAATATAATGAGGCTGTCAAAGTTGCTGGTAAGGGGTGAAGTTTTTTGGTGTCAAGGAACTTTGTTGTGTGAAGGAGATCTTGGTCGTCTGCCGAGGAAGCTCCAGCAGAGCATGTTGGCCAGCCTTTGGCAAGAAAGGCACCGGGATTGTGGAAAGAATTTGTAGCTGTCTTGTAGCATCACGAGAACATGGCTCAGATTAACCATGGTAGACCTGCCATCTATGGTTTGGCTGGAGCAATAGTGTGTCATGCCAAATAGTCTACAGCCTTGGTCTGCTGTGTACTAAATGCTCTATGGCTCTAGGGTAAGTCAGTCTCACATCACTTTGAGTAAACACAGTGAATCAGTGGTATTCCTTTTAATAGAGAATTAAAAAAAATTTTAAAACTGCTTATCTGTTGGTCCTTACCTGGAGTGAGGTCCATGTCTACATGTGAAATAGTCCTAGTAAGAGCTTTTTTGATACTCTTTTTCTAATGACTATCATGTAGCTGTATTGAGCAAAACCTGAATTGTTCATTCTCTAAATTGGATTACGGAAATGAGGTGCTTATTGGCCAGAGAAGTGATTATTCTGTGACTGGATTGCTTTTTATTTTCTATGAAATTTTTTTTTTTTTTTTAAAAAATAAAAAAAAATCTTTGTCTGGACTTTTTAGACCAGCCTGATTGTGTGTAATTCAGTTAATTAGACATGCTTGAGTTTTCTAAGAATTCTGCATTAATGATGGCCTAGACAAGGTTATACATGTAGCTGGAATGATGTAATGTTCCACACAGCACAACTGAGTGTACTGTAGAACATTTTGGTGTTTCCACATTTTTGAGGACCCAGTTCAGTTTCCTTGTCCTTGAATGAGTTGTCAGCCGTCCCAACCAACTCTTCCAGCAGCAGACAGAGGAAACCCCTGAACTCTGGGTTGTCCCCTGTTCACGTTGACAATTTCTTAAAATGTGTTGGTTTTTGAACCTTCAAAGCAACTATAGTATTTGAAATGAGTGGCTTTTCAAAACTGGTGGGCAGCTTCACCTATTACTCTTCAAAGGGATTTTAAGGCCTTCTCCAGCAAAAATATTGAGCACAATGCTCCTTTACTCTACATGTGTGTTTTTACAGGTTTGAGAAATGGGCAGTGAGTGGCCCATGACTACAAGTAGGCATCACAAGTGTAAAATTAAACCCTTACCTCATATGACACAATTCTAAGGCTTTGCAAAGGTGTGCTTATGAAGATTATAATCTCGTGCTTGGATCTTAATGCTGGAACACGATAGAATGGTGGTACTAGAGAATACAGTGCTTTAGGTTCTATTGGCAAGGTGGTACCCTGCATACTGAGCAGGATGACTCTTCCTGTAAGGACCTGATGTGAACAGGAGTGCAGTTCAGCAAGGTTGTAATTCCAGCTTCGGCTTCTGTAATTTATTTTGGCTGAACAAAGCGGTTGTTCTGATTAGATGCCAGAACCCGTTTACCCACTGAGCCGATGTGGATGTATGAAGTCAGTATGTACTGGCAAGTATATAGTGAAATTGTGTCAAGGTTTGAGAATGGACAAACTTGATGAATCTGAATGTCTTAACTTTGATTAGGTAATCAAAGCTTGGGAAACAAAGTTGAAAATGGGTTCAGCATGAGCTGTTGAGTTGGACTCTTGCTCTTCTGGAAGTCTTGATTTTTGTCATTCTGGGTGTGTCATTAACATTCAATCGCAATGCTTCCCACTGTGTAACAAGTAAGAGGGGTTTTTATGAGATGCTGACTGGATTGCTCCTGAAAATGGGTCCCCACCTAGTTTTCTTTGAAATGGAGATGCCATGCATTTATTTGGTAGCTCTAATAATCTTCTGTTGGCACTTTATGCAGTTTAGCTCCGGTCTGTTGGGGATCTTTACTTTTGATGTTAAATTCGTGTTGGTGATACTCGGAGGCGCTCAAACTTGCTGCCTTAACCTGCTTCAGTCATTGCTACTTCATACTAATATCTAGCAAATGCATTTGCTGCCTTGTATCTTGGAGGGTAAGTTGTTAATGTTGAAGGAAAAATTGCTGTTCTCCCTTACCTTCCAAGTGCTGTTTAGGATCTGGGCGCATCTCATTTTTGATGTTGTAGGCATTGCTTTGTGTCTTGGGACTTGGGGAGTAGCCCAGTATTGTACTTAACTTATCTCCTTCTCAGCAAATGAACAACTTTCTTCTCCATAGCAATCAGGGTGGCTTCCATTGCTCTTTCCAGGATTGTACTGGAGGAGAATTCAGGACGTCAAGTACCAATCGTTCATTGTGTTCTATAGTTGTTTCTCTGGCACTTTTGAATGTGAGGACCTCCGATGGAGAAAACGCATCTTTGTTTTGATGTGGTTTAGAACAAACAATTCAGCATTGCTGTCGAGACTAATTTTATGGTAGTCCATAAAAATTTAAATTGTCTTTCAAGCACCAAAAATTGACGTTTGATTAAATATGACTGATGTGTTGTGAGAAATCCACTCAGGATTTTATTTATTTTTATTTTAAATGGGCTCAAGCTTTGAAGGAATTCTTTTTGTTGATGTCTTGTGCACCAGAAATTGCTTGTAATTTTTCTAGCAAAGTAATTTACACAGTTTAAGTATTAACATCAGAAACCATATGCAGTCTTTCAGCTTTAACGGTAAACTTTAAAGATGGGAAGTATTGTTAATTACACCCTTTTCTGGTTCTGGAGACTGGTTCTCAGGGTTTCAATAAATGTGTATATATGTAAAGAATGTTTTTACTCAGTTATGTAGCCTAATGTCTCTGGATTTCTTTTGCTGTCAGTTTTCTCCTTTAAACAGTTAACCACTTACAAATGATTGCCAACTGTTAAGGAAATCAGCTTGTACCACATTATGTAGGTCATCTGATTTATCATTATCTAAAGTTATTTCAATTTATTTACAATATGGCACATGTATTCATACTGAAGCAATTTAGGGAGAGTACCTTGCTCAAGGCTGTTATAGCAATAACAGGAGTAAGGATTCAATCTGGAAAACCTGGTTATAAGTTGACTTTCCTAACTGTTGCACACCCTACTCTCCTATGGTCTCAGATTATCATATATGCCACGCCCACACCTCCGGGCCAACACGGAACACCTGGGACGCAACGCAGACTGCAGCATAAAAGGCTGCGTCAGACAACCAGCTGATGCGGAACCTTGATCTGCCTCCTCGTTAGCGACCTTCTCCAGCCATTTCCTGTTCCCGAACGCCTTCCCCGAACCCGTCCCTTGTTCCCCTCGATCTACTGCCTCCTTCGGATCATCGACCTCTTGCCTGTACACTGATCTCGCCTTTTGGATCCTCCCTGTTATGACATTCGCACCTCGAAGACCCTTTGCCCGTCCTCTGACCTCCTCTCTTGGATTTCCCCGAAGACACCACGATTACCGCTCTGCACTTGGGTCCGCCGCTTCCCTCAGACGCGACCATGACAATATATTCAGTTAATCTATGATTGCTGGACAACGTCTGCTTGTCCCATCCATACAAGTGTTACCCAGCTGTGCCCAGACTTCACACTATTATATATTAAAATTATATCTCATATCTTAACAGATCAGAACAAGTACCTTTATACTGACCTATTTTTGACCTGGTACTTCTACACTAGTAGATTTTTGGACAGGAATGTCTACTTCAATTAAGCAAGAGTAGAGGGTGATGCAAGAGAACTTGGGTTTGATCCCCGCTCAGTCTGTGTGGAGTTTGCATGTTCTCCCTATGTCTGCGTGGGTTTTTTCTGGGTACTCTTGTTTCCTCCCACAGTCTAAAGACATGCTGTTCAGGTTCCCCCATAGCGTATGAGTGACACTGAGTGAGTGTGTTTCACTGATGTATGGTTGAGTGACCCATTGTAAGTAGTGTCTCTAGCAGTGCAAGTCACCTTGGTGAATAAGGTGTGTGGGCTGATAACACTACATAGAGTTCATTGAAAGTCGCTTTGGAGAAAAGCGTCTCTAAAGTGTGGTGCTCCGATGATATTGTGTGGGTGGAATGCGGCAGTGCCACAATCCAACGTTTATCTTCTGTGTTTTCAATATTGCTCATGAGATGTTCTGATCCACAGTTCCATTCCCTACAGCTGGTTCGTGGGGCAGCCTTCCTTGGTGTCACGTGGCTGTGCTCGTTTCAGTAGTTTGCAATGACACACTGCCCTCTGTGGTCATTATCAGACTATTAAGTGTATAGAATGAAAGAAGGAGAGTCTTTGAAGCTAATTGCTTTGCACACTGCCTTCATTCAGAAATGCTGAAACACAGTTTAAAATGGTAACTTAATTTGAGCTGCAATTAAGTCGCATTTCTTGAATGACCTAAAGAGAGGGGTCAGTGAGAGGCTCGAGTTTTGGAGAAAACTGAATCCTACACCTTGAACTGGATGCAAAAGTGTGTCGTTCAGTTGAAAGCTTGATGAGTGGGCATGCAGAATGTGTGCCCCTACCGAGATTGTTGGCTTTTTCTTTTCTTGTCTGGCACTAAACTGACCAGTGTTCATAGTGAGATCAAAGGCAGGAGCGACGGTACCGAGGATGTCGGAAGTCCATGTTGGTGCATTCTTACCATGAGGTGTTGGCCTGATGGTTTTATCCCCTATGCTTCTGCCCTCTTGTTATAAAATGTGCCAGGTGCATAGATGTCTTTTGAGTAGCTTGCTTTAATTTCACCTTATTTACTCCTCTGATCCCCCTGAAAGGAGAATTGAGTGAATACATCTTGGATAAAATGCTTGTTAGTTCTGGGGGCCAAAGGAAAGTCCATAATTAATTCAAGTATGCAATACATGTAATGCTAAATACAACTTGTCCTCTTTCTCTGAAGGGCGAGCATTGTGACGTCCCAAACGCGCTACAAACTACGAGAGGGAAAATTTGGAGAGATGTACAACTCGGGTGAACTTGGGCAAAAATTGGAGAGGAGACCCTAAGGCGATGGAGGTGGTGTGAAAGGCAGCCTCTGTTTTGAGGGTATGGTTCTGGCTGGCCGGCTGTTGTAACTTAAAATGTGCTGTCACTTGTGGTTCTATTTTAATGCCCGTGAAATTGTATACGGTCATACTCTTGGGCGTATCTCATTCATTTTCGCTACCCGCTGAACAGGGTGACGGCAGTCCAGAGCCTATTTGGGAATCGCTGGTGGTGAAGGGAGGGAACTCTGTCACTTTACAAAGTGACCACACACTCACTCACTGCTGAACTGCATGTCTTCTGACAGTGGGAAGGAATGCAGAGCACCCACAGTAAACCCCCGTAGACATGGGGAGATCGTGGAAACGTCGCAGAGCGAGCCCGATTGGAACCTAGGCCCAAACAACTGCTCCACCTACACCCTGTGCCCATTCAGGTTGCGAGAATTAGATGTTACAAACACTTTGATACTTCTGAGATTTCTTTGTATGTATTAGTGCTGACTTTGGCTTTTGCATTAGGCCAGAACAACCATTTGATCTCCAGTCTGGCTCATGCTGTGTTAATTTCTCAATCAGCATTTCCTTGTTTGATATTGTGACGGACCGCGTTACCGGTGTTCAAGCGGGAGATGCGCTTATTGTAAATAGTTGCATTGTGGGGAAAAAAGTGAAATGTGGGTGTGCAACCACTGGGGGCACTTCTGGGGGTAATGATGGGATGACCGGTTTGCCGGTGAGTTGAGAGAGCCTGGGGGCGCTAAGCAGGCTGGGAAGGTTGGCAGGCAACGCAGGTCCTGGAGGAAATGGCATCCTTGGACCGAGAGCATTATTTCCCTGTGTGCCGGTGTTCAAATAAAACGTTCGAGATGAACGGTGCCGCTGCGTCCTCCTTCGCCTCATGCAAACCCATGGCATTGCGCGCCACAATATTTTTGGTTTGTTTAGTAAATGCCAACTTAGAATATTTTCCTAAATTTTTTTTTTCTCTCCGTTGAAGATTAAATTGCTGTATAAACACTGTTTTTGGTTAGTGTATGGTACATAAAGGCTATTAAAGATGAGATTGAGTACAGTTACTATAAAGAGAAATCGCCTTAGAGTAACCGCCGAAGCCATTCTAAATAGTTTTGGTGATATTTTTGCAATACTGGGTGTAAAAATTGGGGCTCAGGAAGGCTATTCCTGGCATCAGAACTAATGCAAATTCTCTTGAGTTGAGAATCGACCACGTGCGGCAGCTTCGGCACTCTGTGGAGTTTAGCTGTACATATTCTATATGCAGGCATCCCTTGGGACCTGAAGTGCGCAAAAAATTACCCTCAACCTTTCATTCTAGTCGGGCATGAGGTGCAAACAGGTTCATGAGCTTCTACTGAGGGGTCAGTGGAGGAGGAGTCCACCAAGCCAGACCGGGAACATTTTTTTTTTTTTTTGTGAGTTTGTGCTCCATTCATTGCTGAGTGGCCTCCCAGCCATCTGCTGTCATGGATCCTGTGCCAGCAGGCTAATCGCCCTGCTCATGCGTGCTTCAGGGCGAGATCCCACCCCCTTCCCACCATCAGAGGTGCAAGACTACAGCCTTGTGAGCAGATTGGCAGCTCTCCTTATCTGCATGACTCAGTGCTCTTTGTTCTTTCAGTAACATATTTTAAGGAATTCCTTCAGCCTTGTCAGTTGTACCATAGTCTTCTCTTGCTTTAAGAAGGTAACTTATTCCTGTAAAACCGTTCATGAGCAGAACTCTTGTAAATTGGTGATGTCTGTCACTAGTTTCAATGTTAACAACTTTGTGTTCCTGGGCCGCAAAACTGGGACCCATTTTTGTTAAAATATTGGCAAAAGTCATTTTAAAAATGGTACATCTACTAAACTGTAAGTGTTGAATTTTGACAGGAAGTGGATTAAGTTCCTGACATCTTGATCTTGTTGCTCTGTGTACCAGTGTAATAACCCCTCAGAGTAAAGAATGACTGTCCATGACTTCTGCATGGTCCTTTGTCTTTTGAGGTGGTTTTAGATGGATCATTGTACTACATTAGGATTTATTTCTGCACTTCTGAACAAGAGTATTTAGGTTGTGAACCCTGCCCTTTGAGGTGTTGCTGATGGCTCTGCCCACTCAACTTCCATTCACCAGGGACCAGTCAGGCTTAACCTCTCCATGTGTCTTGTTCTCCACCCACTTCCGGCTCATGTGGCAGGTGGTGGTTGCCAAGCAATTTGTTCCGACCTCAGTCCATGGCCACATTTGCCCAGCAACAGCTCCTACTGGCAATGCGTAGGGCCCATCTGTGGCAGGGTATTTTACGGTGGTGGTCACGGGCACTCGGCTGCACTCTACATAGAGCCTCCGATGGGATTGGGGGAGTGTCTCGAAACCCCGCGTCCTCTCCCTAAAGTACCGACTACCAATCCTTGTCGTTCCTTCCTCGCAAGGAGAAACCCTGGAGCATTTATCCGTTGGATTTTAAACACTTCTGTTTCAGTCCCGTGGAGAACATGAGCATGTGTTCATGTTCATCGCTTTTTTTTTTTTTCTTCCTCCTCCACTTACATCTTTCTTCCAGTACTTGGATGTGAGGAACGAAATTGACACTTAGGAGCTGCTTCATGTTGAGGCTTGCACTTCAGATGGAGAAGCTTAGCTTTTAAAAATCCTTGTGTTTACATTTTAACACATTAAAATGCTGTTCCAAGTGCAGAGTATACGGTTAAATTCCTTTCAAAAGATGAGTCGCTTTGAGGAACTGTAATAAGATGGTATGCGTAACCAGCCAGCCCTTGCTTGACAGCAGTAGGCACCAAAATAGCATAGGGCTATGGGACTGCATTCATTCACCTCCCTCCTTTACCGTTCGCAGCTCATTTCTGGTGCTGTTCAAGATCTGCGATCAATAATAGGGTCAGGGACATTGTTCGTGTTTAGACAATAAATCTGTGTGAGCTGTGTTAGAATGGAGACGGGAGACAAATGAAGAGTTTGTGGAGATCGTGTATTTTCCCCCCCAGTCCTTATAGGTTTGTATTAAATTTTGCTTGAGACTTTTACTCTAATCTGTAAATGAGCAAGAATAAATGAACATTGTTGCTACTCCGTGTGGATGGGTCAAAGAGGAGAGAAGTTTCTGAACATTGCATATACCAGTGGGGTGAATCAGACAACTATTGAGATTAAGGAGGCTGAGGTTTTCTTATTTTTAATGTAATTTAAATCAGTGTTCTGCATTACTTGGTTTGTTCATGAATTACTGGTTAAAGTGACTTTACAATCAGTTTTGTAAATGAAGTTACAAATGGTTTTTTTGGGGAAATTGTGAATTGAAGGAAACGGGTGTATATGAAATAGCTAGGCAAGTGGACCAGGGACAGCTTGTAGGTTATAATGAAACAATACATATACATGTAGTTGGGCATTATGTGTAATAAATTACCTTCATAAGGCAGTGTGCTTTAAAGCATTTTTTTTTAATAAAATAAAAGCAGGTTTCCTTTTATTAAAGATTGCTCTGGGACCGTGTACAGGAATACTGGTATCAAGTGTTCTGTTCAAGGTTAATTTAAGCACGATGAAAAATTGCTTGTGCAGACCAACTGGTTATATTTTTGGCCAAGAGTGATGGCTTGTGTTTCAACGAGAGGGGTGCCCCCCCTCACCTCACAGCTGTCGAAACGAGGAAGCAGAACCATGTAGGGAAAACTGGTTAGAAACGAGTTGTCTCCCTCAACTTGTGCTACATGTGCATAGACATCATCATATAGTCCTGAATGGGTGAAGTTAGTTTTGTGCGGTCTGTGAGTTTGCACTTCAATAACTGCAATAGCTATTGACAGTAAATGTGAGGGAGGACAGAGATCCCTTCTTTACTCTGCTTTTCCAACTGTCTTTCAGCGTCAGTCCCAGGGCTGCAGCTGGCCTATTTGCAAATAATGAACGGGTGCCGTTGAAATTCCCCTCGCTCGTCTGCTTTGGTATGAATGGTTTTTGGGTTGAATCCCCAGTTCTGTGTAGCTGTGAACAAGTTATATTTTTGCATGCAGAATGTTTAGCCATGCAGTTTTTTTTTTTTTTTTTTTTTTTTTTTTTTTGGTCCTGCTATTACAAAAGAAGCATTATGGTGAAGTGCAGCAATTACAGCCTTGAGGTGTGTGTTTACAAGAGCCATTATGCTCTAATGAGACAGTTATTCTAATGTAAACCCTTGACATGAGCACCTGTGAGCATGTTACCTCTGCATTTTAATGTAATGTGTTCGTCGCTGTTTCCATGTGCTTTGAAGTCGTTCATTTGAATGTCAAAGCAATTTGAATATGGGTGTAGCGAACCTCAGATTGAATTTTTGTGTTGCTTTCAAAGTCCGTGCCCTTACTGTTATTGAGCTGTAAATACCTGGCATGTTCTTATAAATTTGCCTCTTTTCATTCAGCTGTCTTCAAAGCATCCTAGAATGAAGTGATTTACTCATTAATATAGTGGGCTATGGGGTTGGTCAAGGGTTGTGACCTGATACTTGACCTGATGTTTTCCTCTGAAGTCATACCAAGTCAGTAGTATTATTACTGAGAAGTTCAGAGCCTTCTGATTCATGGGATCGCACCACTGTTTTTCACCACAGTAGACCCCCAGAGGAATGGGGAGGGTGAGAAGTCTTGATAACATCAAAGTCAAAACATGAGATGGTTTTAACTCTGAGGAGGAAGAACTGTTAAGAGGCAGGAGCACAGAACATCTCCTCAGTTGTCAGAGGAAGGTGCAAAGAGGTATTAAAGTAGATCCTTCTGACCTCTCAGATGATGAAATTAACTGGATTTTATTGGTTGATATCTTGATTAACAAATAGGTGGGACATTAATCTAGTCTTCGGTCCTTCATTGGATTAAAGTTGGCATAAATGTAGCCATGCCTAATCTACAAAGAGCCATAATTATCTTTTTTGCATGCTGTTTTGGGGAAGAAATTCTCTCCAGAATTTCCGAAGCACACGTTTACAGTTTGAAATTGATTAAATGAGTTCGTGTATGTGCAATGGGCTGCGGACACATGCTTGCAGGTCAGTCCGTCGTTCACTTTGCCCAGTGATGCGGTTCTCAACTTGGCATTTTTGGTGTTCTGCGCTGTCTTTGTGATGCCAAAAGTGCAGCTCGTAAATGTCGTACTCCCATGGGGCACCCCCAGCTGTGAGAAACCTGTTCGCATTGGATTACACAGGCAGCTGAAGGAATCAATCCACAGCATTCTGTTTCTTTAGACAAAGGCTGATCTTTGTGTCAAGCAACATCATTTAAAGCCCCCCCCCCCCCCCCCCCCTCCACCCACCAATTTTTGAAGTATACCAAAGTTCTGTATCTTCGACTGCATATGTTAAAACTCTACTTTGAAAACAGTTTTCATATTGCCACTCTTTTTTCTCCCCCCCCCCCCCCATCCAGGTCATATGAAACATCATTGACATTGTGAAAATTCAGGTTGGAGAAACATTTAAGGCTGTCAGGGATTTAGCAGTTTATAACCAACATGATTTCCAATGCTATGTGTATATTCTAAGCCACTTCTAATGATTTACCCATTTATGAAGTTTGATCATCTTAACTGGAGCAATTTACCATGTTGCTCAGGGTACTAGTGCTGGAGGAGAGTTTTTTTTTTTTATTTTTTTTTTTAAAAATATGTATGCATTTCTCTCTTTGGAAAATGGTATTTAGAAATTGAATGGTATTTTTAAGGTAAAATGAAGTTGTCTGAGGGGGGTGCGGTGGTGCAGTGGGTTGGACCGGGTCCTGCTCTCCAGTGGCTCTGGGGTTCAAGTCCCGCTTTGGGTGCCTTGCAACGGCCTGGCGTCCCATCCTGGGTGTGTCCCCCTCCAGCATTCCGCCCTGTGTTGCCGGGTTAGGCTCTGGCTCCCCACGACCCCCGTATGGGACAAGTGGTTCAGATGATGATGATGATGTGAAGTTGTCTGAAAACCATTTTCTTAATGGGGAAACCCCCTAAATCAACTGGAATTGAACGAACAGGAGTCCAGCAATCTTTGACATAATAGAAAAGGTGAAATTTCCTTTCATCACAGCCTAAGTTTATCCTACAGGTGCCATATGACCGTGGGTTCCGGAAGGGGTCGTATGCGTTGAGTTCCCCTCTGAAAGTTAGAGGGCTGAGCTTATACACCAACACAGGTAGTGACTGTTGGGTTCTTCAAAGGTTAAGTGTTTTGCATCAAATGTTGAATCTGCTCTTTCTGATGACCAAAGGTTGCTGTATGAATTTTAATAATGTTAAGGTGTGATCAACTTGATGTTAAACAAAACAACAAAAAAAAATCTAAGTTGCTCTCAGCTGTTGGTCAAGGATGTCATAACCTGTCACATGGTCTGTGCATTGTGTTCATGTTACTCCTTAAATGTATAAACCCCATGAGGAAGGCATTTTACCAAAATGCATGTGCGCTACAAAATTACGGTTGTTTCACTAAATCAGTGTGCTCTCCCATCTTTTTCCCAATATCTGCATCCCAAAATTTAAAAATGAAGATCTTTTATAACTAAACATTGCATCAGGCTGTCATGCAAGTGGAAGTTTGAAAAGGCAGAATCAGTGGTGTTCCCTCCTGTGTAGAAGGATACTAGTGCTCCTGTGACTAGTGGCTGGCCTAGAGAAGAGATTAAACATGTGAATTTAGGGCATGATCTGAGGTTGTTGAACTTTTAGTTCTTAATGTTTTCTAGTAAATCAGTGTGTGTAAACTTGTGGAAGATGTGTTGAAACTCAATTTTTCCACTCTACATCTGTGAACAGTCCTTGCTGCTTCTAGGACCTTGGATGTCATCTGAGCTGTAGTTGGAGGTCCCCCCTGTCTGGAAGAGCACCGTTTCTTGGCATCATTAAAACAGTCCAGTGAACCATGGCCACAGGGTCTCAGCTGGGGGATGGTTTGATGGCAGGCTGTGTTCTCCACTCCTCTTGTTTCTTCTCAGGAATCTGAGGGCTCATCCTTCATCTGAGAGGCTGGAGCAGAGGTTGTGGTTTGCTCTTCCAAAAACAGGCTGGAAGCCCAACTGGTCCCATTTAAGTGAATGTGAAGTCCTGTATTTACCTCTTTCTGGATGTAGAGATAAGGGGAGTGAGGTTTTATTTTTTAAATGGTTGTAACCAAAGGAGGCCGAGACGGTCACGTGCGGTGCTCGTGAAGAGGGGTTTATTAACGGGCAGGTGTGTCAGTGGACAGAGGGACGGGGGGAAAAGGGGGCACAGGGAACTGGTGTCGGGGTGGTGCTCCGGGTGCAGGGTCGGTGAGGTGCTCGGGCTCGTGCTTCCTGGTGCTCCAGCTTCGTCTCCGGCATCCAGGCTTCACGCTCTCTTTCTCTCCCTTACTGGTCAGCCCGAGGGAAGAAATAGAGGACCTGCTTTGATTCCGGTGTCGTTGCTCCACCCCCCACTCCGCTTGGCCCTTAGCCCGTCCCGGCATGCTATGCTGGTTTTACCCTTTTATTATTTGCATCACTGAGCCAATCAAAGTAGTGCTTCCTTCTTTAAGAAGTGTTGTAAGAAATGGGGTCCTCTCTAAATCCAGGTGACCATTTCAGACTCGCCATGTGGAAGTGATTCCTGGAAGGCTGAGGTGTGTGAGATGACCGTTAGCCTTTTGACTAGCTCAAGAACAAGTCTTGAACCCTTGAAGATTGTACTTTTTCCTGATGTGAAGATGCTATGTTGGTTAGGCTGTGGTGCTGGGAGGGTGTAGAAATCTCCATGGTTACAAGCTAGGTGTGATCTCCTCCAGCTCATCAAGCGTAGTGGTTGATTTTATGTATCGATGCCAAGCAGGTGACTGATGGCTACATTACTGCCAGATGCGTCACCCAGAACTAATGGCTCTGGGGCACTTTGCACCTAGAAAGGTATAGCAGGTGTGTCTCAAGCGGGGTAATTTCCTGCTATTGTATCGTTTCCTCATGCTGCCTTCTAGTGCACCTTCTTACTTTGTATACTGGAAATAACGACTGCTACAGCATGTGCCGATGAGCACACAGATCTTGAGTGAAAACGAACTTCAAACGTTCTCCTTGTCATCCTGTATTTTGTGTCTGACACTGAAGAGCTCTTATGGCGACATATAATCTGGCACATTGTTCATGTATAGTTTCATGCCACCTTTTTCAGGTTAAAACATAGAACTCAAGGTTATGCTTTTTATATAACTTCTTAAATGTACATTTCAGCTTAAATACACTCCTTGGTGCAATTCCACATCTTCAGCTATAGACTGCTACTAGGTGTCAAAAGTCATGCAGGTAATGGCAAATGACACAGACAAGGCTCAGTCTTCACTCCTGGGACTCATCTGAGTAACAGTATTATGAAGTATCACATCGATTGCATGTCCTGAAAATGGGTGGAAAGTATTGATTCAACCTCAAAGTAAAGGACTGGGGAACTTGGCAGCTGGTAGTATAGTGGTTAGAGCTACTACTGCCTTTGGACCCAAAGGTTGCAGGTTTGAGCCTCACCTCCTGCTGTAATACCCTTGAGCAAGGTACTTAGCCTAAATTGCTCCAGTAAAATTACCCAGCTGTATAAATGTGTAAATAATTGTAACCTTAACATTGTAAGTTGCTTTGGAGAGAAGCGCCATGTAAATGTAAACTTTGTTCTAGTGTGTTTCAGAATGAGTGATTCTTTTTTCCAACTAGGTGTTGCGGCAAGTCCCAAAACTGCAGCTTATGTAACCTTACTTATTTACTTCTCCCTGAATTTGAAAGCGACTTGTGGGAAATTTTACTAAAACAAAAGGCTGATTCAAAATTCGAATTTGGAACGCAGTTCAGTGTTTGCGCTTAATGGCTTGGTCTTGTCATGGAAACGTACCTTTTTTTGATGGTCATCTATACGAATATTATGGATACGTTTATATGTAGTATAAATGTGTAGTCTTTCACTTTGTGATTGTGCCTAGTTTTAATGCACAGTTCAATATGCTGTGGAACATTGGTGTTGATGGAAAGTGTGCATTGCAGGCTTTCGCATGATACGCTCATCTTGTATGCGATGTTTGCAATGTTACACTGTGTTAAAATGAGGTTGTCAGTTTGGATTGAATTGTTCAGTGCTTGGCTGGAATAAAACCCTGTGCGTATTCGGCGTTCCGGGACCACAGGCTGCGTAGTTGACAAGTGGTCCAAACTCGTTTTGACGCAACCATACCTGACCAATTCAACTTAAAATTGGCCGTTCACATTTTTTTTTCTTTTTGTGCTTGCCCCTTTTCTAGCCTATTATGTTGTCATGCTCATGCCGTCCCAAGGTATTTCTAACTGGAATACATGACACCTGTCATGGTCATGTCATACTGGTATTGTGGTCTGAGAGGCTGCCTCCGGCTGCACGATGCGCTCACATCTGTGGCCCTCAGTCCCATTCAGCAAGCCAGGACCGCAGTCGCGGCAGGATTAGCTGCCTTCTCCTTTTAATGTGCTTTCAATGCATTTTGGCACGTTCCCAGGATAGGCCACTTTGCATCTGCTCTCTGGTTTGTAACCCTTGTTCCTGCAGCCGCTCTAGCATGCCCTGAGGAACCTGTAGTGACGATAAAGTGGGCTGTTGTAGGTTAGCAGGGCTGGCTGACTACTCAGATTATGGGTGTGTATTAAAAAGTGATTAAAGCCAATTAATTTCATTCAGAGTTTTAAGCTTAAGAAGTGAGGCCTGACAATCTGTAGTACAAGTACTGTGAAATAAACTTACTGTAGCAGACAATGCCCCATCTAAATTTTATTGCAGTGATTCACCTCCAGGGGGAGCAGTAGCACAGCAGCCTTGGCTGGGTTCTCCTCTCCTGTGGGCCTGGGGTTCGAGTCCCGCTTGGGGTGCCTTGTGACGGACTGGCGTCCCCTCCAGCCTTGAGCCCTCTGTTGCTGGTTTAGGCTCCAGTTCCCTGTGACCCTGCTTGGGATAAGGGGGGGGGGTGTGTGTGTGTGTGTGTGTGTGTGTGTGTGTGTGTGTGTGTGTGAGATTCACCTCTCCTCCAGTGTTCACAGGTGTCATTTCCTTCTTTTTAAGCCAAATCAGTTGAAAGAGCGGTATTGCATGTTCATCTGCTTTTTTGGTAACCTTTTGATGAAAATGTATGGATCCCCGAGTATTGAAGTTACTGTGGATTTCCTCCCTTACCCACACCTTTCTGTGGAACCAAAACAGCTTCTGAGGTTGTTGCCTTGGTGATCTATGGAACTCTTCTGTATAGCCTTGGACATCATGGCTCAACAACTGAGATGCCCACTTCCCCTTGTTAAATTTCAGATGTGCTCCATGTCATTTCCAGTTAGGTATTAATGATTTTTTTGTTTATTCCCAGATGTGGAAATTTGAATAAAGCATGCGTTTGCTTAGCTGTCAAGCACAAAGGCTTCCCGAAGTCCATCTCATATGTCTAATTGCTAGTTATGGCCTTTTCCTTGTCTTTCGTATAGATGCAGTAGCCCTTGGGTTTATATGGTACCCACAGTCAGGTTCTGATGTACATTGGTGTCTTGTTGGATACCTTCAGGCATCATGAGTGGTCTTTGTGAGGGGAAACTTTAAGCAGACCCTATAGCATGAGGAATGAATGGACTGCTCACTGTCTGGATAGGGGATCAGTTATATTGTAGATGTGATGTTAAATTTGAGAACGCATTTTGATAGAACTGCTCTTCTTTCTGCAGAGACCAGGCAGATTGTGTTGGTTTGGTGTTGGAGTCCACGTTCATCAGATGCTTGTTGAGATGCTGAGTGATTCCTTTTGTTAAGGGTAAACGCATGAATGTGCGGACCATAGCTCCTCAGTGGTACTCAGTCCTTTCGATGCTGAGCAGTGGGTTTTAGTCTTGGCTGCTCCAGCAGGGAAGTCATCTCCAGGTTGTGGCCTACATGGCCCCTGGCTGATGGGGACCGACAGCTCTAATGGAATTAGCAGTGTCCAGCAGCCGCAAATGTTGCGTTGCCATGGAGCGCACGCCGGTGCACGGCAATAATCGTAAAGGGGCCTGTGTCAGATGCCGGGTAGATTCGTTCTGACTGAGCGGGACTTGCAGCTCGGTGTGACGACGTGTGTTGCTGGGGGTTTCGTCGTGGTGCCTAGCTGAGGATGAAATGGGGCAGCCGTGTCTACTGCTGCTTTCCGTATAGACTGTCAGCCCAGGCAGTCTCTGTTGGGGTGAAGTCGGCATTGTACTCGTCACTTTCCCGGTCACATCCTGTTTGTCAGCAGAGATGTACCTTGGATGAAAAGAGCTGCCAAATAATAAATGCAGGACAGCAGGTGGTGCAGTGGTTGGCGCTGCTGCCTTCCACTCCAAGGACTCGGTTGAAATCTCACCACCTGCTGTAGTACCCTTGAGCAAGGTACTTATCCTGAAGTGATAAAGTAAGAACTACTCAGCTGTACAAATCAGTAAATCACTGCAAGTAGTTTAAGGTTCCACAGTTACTTTAGAGGAAAAACATCAGCTAGTGGTAGTGGTTAGAGCTGCTGCCTTGGGATCCAAAGGGCGCAGGTTTGATCCCCATCTCCGGCTGCAGTACCTTCTGAGCAAGATGCTTACCCCAATTTGCTCCAGTAAAATTACCCAGCGGTATGAATGGATAAATAGTTGTAACGTTAGCATTGTAAGTCGCTTTGGAGAAAAGTGTCAGATAAATATAGTATTATCTTTCTGAAGTAACTATTCTTAGACTTCATAAAACTCAGTCCAAGGAAAGGATATAACACTGGCCTTGTGTATAACTTTTCAGACTCAATTCATGTACTACTACAGCTATCACAAATGTTGGTTCTGATCTGTTAAAACTGCAAAAATAGGAAAAAGCTGAGAGACACAGCATTGAACTGGACCTGGCAACACTGACATGTTTCAGGTCTTACCACCTTTTGATTCCTCCTCCATCCAAGAAGACAAGTAGAATTAATTTATATGTGGTGTATCTGTGAAGCCATAGCTTCCTCTGCACCTCACTGCTCTGTAACTGCACTGTACGCAATGTCATCAAGTAGTGAATCATGTTATTTGCAGATCGAGTCAATATTCACATACTATAGTTTCATTGAGCTGTCTGTATGCTACCATTTCACGTTTTGCTCTGCATGCAAAGCGATTTATTACTGCACATCTTGGGAGGGAGAAAGTCTCCTATTCAGTTTTGTTGGATGTGAGTCTTCTCCCCCCTTCCCCACATTCTCTTGAGCTTATTTCCTCAACAGAAAACCACATTGGTTAACTACTCACACATACAGTATCCTACTTTTTATTTTATTTTTTTTTTGCTGACGGCATTGTTTGGTGTATCCAGACGCTTGCAATTTTCACAATGAATGAAAAATGTGGAAAAAATCTTACGTAAATAGCGGTTTGCAAAATGACTCTGCACTTGGCCAGCTCACACATGACCTGGCCTTTTTTTAAAATAAAAAGTCATCTATTTAGATTCCTGCCTTGTGATTAAAATGGAGACCAAAAGCTAATAGGCATGCCTTGTAAAAGACAATGCCTGTTTACTTCAATTTACAATTACTGTTGCATGACTGTCAAATAACACAGCCTGCAGAAAAATTGCAAATGGGTTCATTTTTCTCCTTGTGTTTTGTTCTGTGGACATGTGGCTATAATTCTAGCTGGTGCTTACTCTATTAACGATGACCACAGCAGTAACTCGGAGCTAGCATGACCAGGAATTTGGACCAGCTGCTAATCCTACTGTTTGTGCACTGGTGCCAACCAATAAAGCTGCTGTCTTGGTGGCAGAAATACTTTCAAGGTTTTCCATTCTTATTTTACCAATGAGCAGTCAGTTTTATTCGATTATGTTCAAGTCTGCCTTGCCAGTGCCCTCAGCTATTCATGGTGATCTTGGTGAGCTGATGTGGTGGTGATCATTCTAGCCCCCCCCAAATTGTTAATGACTCCAGCTTTCTCTTTTTTGGATAAATCTTTTCAGACAACTGCAGGTTCTTTGGAGTTGGAGCAATGAGGTACAAATTACCTTAAATAGTTTGAGTTCAGTCTCCCCAGATTTTCCCGCGTTGCAGATGGCCCCATGGCCCCATTCTCTCCCTCGTGCTTATGTACCCCCCACTGTCCCTTTTCTGTTTGTTCTCATAAAACAGGCCATCCAAGAATCTCCTAAACAGAAGTACTTGGTTTTACAGAAATGTCCACAGCAGAAGAAAGGCATATAAATACAATGGAGAGGGAAAATGCATATGCTGAATAATAAGTTTGTCATATGAGTAAATAATGAAACTGAAAAAGTCCATTCCAGCAACAAGAATGAGCTGAATGAATGATTAGTATTGGTAAGGGTGAGGGTTATGTTTGGTCCATATGATAGGAATGGTGTAGTGCATTTTGTTAGGGAGAAGCATGGCATTTGAGTCTTGAGACAGCTGGTAGCGTAGTGGTTAGCGCTACTGTTTTTGAACCCAAAGGTCGCAGGTTTGAGCTCTGCTTCTGGCTGTGGTACCCTTGAACAAGGTACTTCCCCTAAATTGCTCTAGTAAAACTACCCAGCTGTGTAAATGGGTAAATAAGTGTAGGCAGACTAACATTGTAAGTCGCTTTGGAGAAAAATGGAAAATGGGTGGGGGAAATACGGAAAGTTACGGGAATCAAATGACCATGTAACAAGAAAAAATAACTCAACTGAATAATAAGCCTGTTATAGGAGATGTTTTTCGCCCCCTCTTTAGACCTAGGGGTCCCACACAAGCCATAGTACTTGTAGGGGACCCTGTTATGAGGTCTGAGTGTAATCTACCATTCTGGAATCGTGCCTGGCACAGGAACCTTCAAGGCTATGCAGGGATGGGAAAAGCTGGATTTTGATGCAGTTGATCTGAAGGTGGCAAATCTCTAGAGCCAAAAGAGGCTAATTATAGGGGAGGGTGGGCTTATGCGGTGACCTGTATTCCCATGGAGCTTCTCCCCCTTTCCATGTTGTGGCTGTAATTACCGAATGGTTTGCTTTGACCTTTCTTGAAGGAGGTGTTGGGTCCTGGCATGTTGGGTAGCTGCCACAGCACAGCAGTTGGTAACCTTTTCCCCCATATGTCCCAGTGACAGGCCTGACCAGGAGCTTGTATCTGCCAGGTGATGACAGCGGTGCTGTCTAGATGATAGATGTGACCTTCACAGCTGGACCGGGAGCTAGGGTGCCACAATTCAGAGAGGGGGGGAAACTGAATTGGTCATAAGTTATCGCGGGGATGGAGAATGGAGATACCAATGGGTTGATGGGGAAAGCATAGTTGCCAATTCCTTTCAGCATTGTAAATCTCCTTCCTGTAATCACTGCTCTGCTCTGTAAACAGGCGCAGCCTCTAGTGATGCATGGGCCTAAAGGTCAGCGGTGGAGTGATTCGTATTCGAATGTCAGATTGAAAATACAATGAACAAAACGAAATATGTTTCAGAGATGCTTCTAAAAGCTGAATGTTTCCTTCCGTATGAGTTTTATCTGTCAGGGCATAGTATCATCTGCCAGTTCTCTCTAGTGATCCATATCTTCTGAACTGTTGTGCTATTCATGCCTGAAGCAGAACCCAGATGAAATGGTCTTGGGTCATGGTATCAAATGAAGTGCCTAATGCTTTTTTAATAAATGGCACTACAGGTTCTTTACATCTTAGCCATGTATGTTTTGCAGGTGAGCAACAACCCAGAGGGAGAAATTAATGCATTCTGCACCCTGTTCCAGCAGGCAGACCCCCACCTGCTTTATAAAACCTGGTTTTATGTGAGTCTCCTATTGGAACAGTTAGCTGTTTCAGCAAAATAAAGAATATACACACACACATTTTCAGAACCGCTTGTCCCAGACAGGGTCGCAGGGAACCGGAGCCTAACCCGGTAACACAGGACGTAAGGCCGGAGGGGGAGGGGACACACCCAGGACGGGACGCCAGTCCGTCGCAAGGCACCCCAAGCGGGATTCGAACCCCAGACCCACCGGAGAGCAGGACCGTGGTCCAACCCACTGCGCCACCGCATCCCTCCAAAATAAAGAATAAGCACTATGAAATCAATCATTTAATGTACAATATCAGATTCGCAAAAGTCTTCTGTATTTTGGTGAAATAAAGCTGTCATCAGGCTCAGCCTTGCGCTTGCTCCGGCCTGTTGGTGCCCCTCGGTTTGTCTCCCGCGCTGCTTCCTGCACCGCCTCACCTTTATGAGTGCGAATACAGAGAAGACAATTTGGCCCATGATGTTATCGCTTACCTTCCACAGCCCCTCTGTTGCTTGTTGGGCCATGATGGGAGGGGGCTGATTTCGCGTTAGAAGCGTTCGCCTCTGAAGTGCACCAAGGTGCTGTGTCTGCTGGGCTCGGACACCAGGGTGGGGATCATCTCTGGAGAGTCCTCGGATGTGGTGCTGAAGGGTTCATCTTAACTCTGGGGGTGGCCAATGGGTCCTCATGTCCATTGTGGCTGCTGTGTGTGTTGTGGTACTGTTTGAGAATGCAGCGTGTTCATGCTGACCGAGTACTTCTGGGGATGACCCTGTATTCTGAGATGGAACTGCAGCTGGAAAGACATGCATTCCACTGCTTGTTACTACTACAGTCTCTGTAAGCATATTGACCACCTCCATGGGATAATCCACATCCATTTGGAGAGAGTCGTTCCTGGAAAGTGGCTGTGTGAGCACCTGAATGGTTTGACTGCTTAGGAAGCTTGGGTTGATGTCCTCTCCACTGAGTTCCCAAAGAAGGTTTGGCACACCGAGGGCCAGCGAGCACAGGTTGTCCAGTGTTAATGGTGTTTGCAACATGTTGTTGACGTGCATTTCTATGTATACCCTCTCTCCGGGGCAAGGAACTGCAACAATACCTAAAGAAGGTGACCTGGAGTTAGGCAACCACCTGTTAAATGAACTCTACAGTGTTTTATCCGGTAAGTACCACTTATGTTTCTGTGCAAGGCTGTGCATTCAACATCTGAAGTGGTTCATCCATGATCATACCTGTCATATCCATGTTCTCCAGCAGTCCAGAAGAATTGATTTTCAGTCTCATTAGGTAATTTTCATTGGCTGTAATGTGCTGAGCCAGTGTCTCAAGTGTTTGCGCTCCAAAGAGTTTCACAAATAAATGGATGCGGTACAGCGACCTCCAGTTTTCAAACTGGAGTCATTGCCATGGAAATTAAGCAAACATTCTAAATTCTGTAACTACATCACTGTACTTCAGCATACCATTAAGCCAAGGACCTGCCTGTCTACTGCTATAGGCCATAACGCTGGGGTCCTGCCGCGGTCCACGTGCTCTGTTTGCCCCCAAACCAGTTTTGATGTGAGCAACCATGTTCACTACTTAACCTAACCCTTATACTCCATTTGTACAGACTTTTGCCTCATCTGTCTTGTTTTTTTGGCAAAATGATTACTAATAACTTGATCTGAGCAATCCCCCCCACCAATGAAATAACGATGTCCGGTAAAATTATGCGTAAGTCTATTCTATGAAACTTTCATGTATGCAAATGAGATTTGCGTGTTGCAGATATCAAGCTGTGCTTTGTACCTCCTCCAGCCCCTATTTTGAGGGTCTTGGGGGTATCGCTCGGCAGTCTCTCAGGCTCCCGATGTCTTAGTCAGTTGGACGAACGGGAGACTGTGTCACGCTCAGTGCCGTAATCTGTTACTCTCCAGTCCTTCTCTCTGCTTCAGTTCCCCAGGGAATGGGCGATGTCTTGGAGGTGTGGCTTCTCTTTAAAGTGCACTGATACCACTGTATAGCTGAGCTGAAATGCTGACGTGCACAAGTCGTCTGGAAGGTGGAGAATACTGCTCCTCGGACAGGTAGTCTGTCCTGCTGTATCTATGTTCAGTGTGGAACGTGCTCATATGTTGTGCCAGAGATCCTGCTGAAGGCCGGGTTTACGGAAGCCCAAGGACTGGATGTTCTCCTGTGGCAGAGGAGTTTCCTCAATGTATATGATTTAACCTTAATCCCACATAGGATTTTTTTTTTTTTTTTTTTTTTTTTTCTTGAAGCATGGTGGAAAATGGAGCTATGTAACACCTGTGTTTAATTGTTAAATATATTACCAGAAAAATTATGAATGAAATAAAGATGCAAAAGATTTAATCTTTAACCTGTTTCTGCTGATATAACTAAAAGGGGCAAGATGTGTTTTCAAGCAAGGCTTGTGTCTAAAATGGTTCTTTACCTCTGTAGAAATACTTGCAAAATCCATGGGATTTTGGTTATCGTAACTCTTGCTGGTGTAGTGAAATGAGCTGTTTTTGCCCTAAAGGGGTTGAAATGAATATAGCAGGTATGGTGACCTGCAAGTTTAAAAACAAAAATGTTTGCATTGCCATGACAACATTCTAAACGGATGTGAGATTTTGAGCTGTTTTGGGGAGTCTCAGTCCTTGTATTTGCATTTCTGCATTACCCTAAATAGCTTCTTCTGTACTGGTGATGGTAGTTCAGATATGCTGCTCTTCAGCTTTGATCCAACTTCCTAACCTGTGGAGATGCAAGAGCGAGCGTGCGTGCGTGCGTGCGTGCGTATTATATAAAAGTACTTTTAACCACTTTGATACCTGCCTTCCCTGCATTTTGGGTGATTAAACATCTGTGTTAGAGGTGCTCCAAAATCCCAAGTTAGCAAGTTGCCTAGTTCACTGGTATTCTACCTCTGAATTTTGTAAGACTACAAACACCTGCTTTGGAAAGAAGGGGGCAGTTGAAAGAGCACAGTGTCTGGTGGGTTACACCAGGAGTGTGAAATTGTGCCTTATGAAGACTACTATAAGGTCTGTAGATCTTTGCTCTGGCCCAGTACTTGGCTGGTACTATTTTAAAAAAAAATGAATGTGCCTTTCTACATGAGTCTGGCAATGACATTCTGTGCATTACAATATTTTGTAACTGGTAAATTGTTTGTGACTAAGTACTATATCTGTTGTCTTTCATTGCTTGAGGAATTTCTATTCCGGTGGGTGTAGGTGAGTTTCTGATCAACCCCATTGAACAGGAACCAAGCTAAAGAGATGGGGTCACTTTGGATTTCCATATATTCTGGTATTTGTGTCATGTGGGTACTGTTGAATTTGGAATGGAGTGGTAGATTTCTTCCCTTGCTCCTGGCAATCTTAGTTGCCTGACACCACCCCCCCTTAATTAAAAAAAAAAAAAAAAAAAAAATGTCCACAGAATGTTTTGCCCTCTTTTGAGGCCATAGCTCTGTATGCATTGTGGGGACCAGAACATTTCAGTTGACTTGTCAGCATAGTTTATTTTGTTCACAATCTAGTCATGAATCAATCAGATTTGGTAGCCTGGTTTATGTTCTCCACACATCTTTCTGCATTCCTCAACTACAGACTATCAACATGCCTCCTCTTTCCTGAAGGCTTTCACAGATATGCTTGAGACTAGATTGCTGCCCTGGTTTGATGCAGTTGGTGAAAGATTTTTGTGCTGGGTTTCAGGCTGGGAGGAGCTGCACACACGATCCCTTGTTTGCCTCACTCATTGCTGTGCTCACATCTTGGGTTGGAATATCACTCCGTGAGTATAGCTAAGCTTTGACATAAATGGCTGTCTGGCTTAATGAATTGTGCGTAAAACTGCCAGCACTTTGGTTATCCCCAGGATGAGTGCATCTTGTCCCATTAAATTTTGCACCTGTCCCATTTTCGAACATATCACAAAAACAAAAGGATGGAAGTGTCCATGTTTAAAATATCCTTGTGAAAAAAAGGCAATCAGGATCTTGCTTGAAAGGAAGCATTCTTCAAAAAAAAAAAAAAAAAAAAAAAAATACTGACATGTAGAAATCACCTACAATGGCAAGGTACTTATTTGTGACAACTTCAGAAAGGAAAATAATGCAATTAGGTTATATACACACACATTAGAAAACTGCCTTTCTCTTGGAGTTGGGCAATCACGTTGTCCTGCCTGTACTTCAACTTCTCAGAATTCCGTATCGCATTGTTCAGAATATATTCTGTTTACTTGTGCCCATTGCTTAATGGATTTTGAGTCCCGAGTGTTTTTTTTTTATTATAAGTAATCTGCATGTTCAGGACCAATGATGTGGGATTTGTCAAAAGCCTTTGGCTAGTTCTCGAACACCAAAAACAGGTTTGATTGTAGTTTCTGCTCCAAACACAACTGTCAGTTTAAATGCCACTGATTGGGAATGTTAAGGAAATGTTTTGTTGAAGGAACCAGGAAACGGATATTAGGCCTACATGATTCTCTATCAAACAAGACTTTCTTCCTGATTTTTTTTTTTGATTTTTTTTTTTCTTCCTCTCTCCCCTCCCCCCCCTACAAAGGGTACAGTATTTCTATTAAATGTCCAAAGGTTATGGTTGAATTGCACTTGGATGTTACGCCCCCAGCAACTGTGTATTTCTCATGTAATCATGAACAGTCACCTAGCCACTCTTGGAAGTGTGACATCACCATTCCTGTCCCTTGGAGTGTGAAAGCACGAGTCCCAGTGTGGTTCCACCATGTTTCCTGAACTTCTCTGACAGCAGGAGTAAAGCAGCTGCCTTCTTCCTAGGGTTGTTTCCCAGGTCTATTTGTCAAAACTCAGCCCTGGTTTGGCAAACCTCCTGACATGGTAGACTGTAGTGGCCACTAGCCATCATTGTATGGTCAGGAAAGCTGCAAACATCAGGGGGTGAGAAATCTCTCCCTGCATTTATCATCAGCATCTTCCTGAATTCTCCTCATTGGTTGCCACCGCTCCAACTCAAAACCTCCCAGTATAAACTGCAGGGCTTCAACTGACATCCCTACTGGACGTCAGCCTCCCTCCCAATGGATTATAGCCATAAACTGTGCTGTCACCCCATGCTGTCATCTATGCAGCCACCAAGATTCAAGGTGACACTTTTAATTGATTTCAAGTACAAACATGTCAATGTAATAGCCTACAGACGTCCAAGGAATCCAGAGCTTATTTACTTGCTAAAAAATCATGTCAAGGCCAGCTGTGCTCTGCTGACCACCATTATAAGCAGCAATGAATTATTGTCCTTGTCTCTATGGAAAGATGCCTGCTTTGATCTGGTTTGTGAATGTGCTTGAGTGACTATTATACTCTCCGTAAACAGCCCCGTTTGGAAAATTGAACGTCCAGTAAAAACCAAATTTCTGTTGGAGACTTGTTTTTAAACTCTTCATACTAATTCAATTAGGCAGCTATTGGTGATTTCTGCATGTGTCATCTCTGTATTAATAGTAGGTGACACCATGCATACCTAATGTAATCTTCTTCAGCTGCCAGCAGACTTACTAATTGGGCATTAGTAATCCAAACAGAAGTTCCATGTATACCCTGAATTATTTCTTCATGGTTTTCTGGTGAGCCTTATCCCTCGTTTGGAATAGAAGCGCGAAGGATTTGAAGGCATAACCCTTTTTCTGTATAATCCCAGTTGGGATGTAATGGACTGGGAGGGCTTTCATTACAACATTGAATTGACATTCATAGTTTGAACAACGCATGATGTCCTTTGGTGTGTTCTCAAACCAAGACAAGTTGCCTTTCACATAAAAAAAAAAAAAAAAAAAAAAAAAAAAAAATGGTTATGCAATAGGAATGAAAGGTGTGGGGGGGGTTTTCCCTTCCCCTCTCTCTTGCCTCCCCCCGATCATATTTACTGTAGCTGTTTTACCCTTTTTTTAAATTCACTACCATGATTTGTCTTCCCTTGTACACTGACCAGGAGTCTACTAGCTGTATTGGAAATATGTAAATGACAGTGAAATGTCATTCACTTGTTGGCTACATTTATTTAGTTGACACCCCCCCCACAAAGTTAACTAATTAACTTCAGATTGTAATTATCTACCTATTTGAAGTAGGTGAGTTTCAGTGGCTCATTCTGGGCTATATACTTCAGGGTACTACAGTAGGAGGTGGGGATTGAACCTTTGAGTGCAAAATAGGAACCACTCTGCCACCTGTTGCCTCTAGTTTAGTTAGTGCTAAAATGGCCCACATTAAACTGAATTGAAAGCTGGAATTCCTGGATCAGTGTATGTGAAGCAAGTCGATATTAGAATGGCTTGCTTCTTGAGGTGGTTCCCTCCACCATGATCCAGTTGGTTGGTTAGCCATTGGTCTCAAAACGGGGAATTTTACGGCTGTTCAGTTATTGAAACAATCCGGTCAAAAATTTGATGTGGCCTTTGTAATGTTTCTGAACTCATCCGCTGTTTCGCGATGGTGTTGCAAGAACCAATTTAGGGGGAGTGCTTGAACCTCCCTGGGTACCCTTGTCTGGCAGCTGTGCCATGTTGCGAGGTTAATTGTGTTTGCACGGCCGTATTGTTCTTACGGGGCCAATCCCTAAATCTCATTGAGGCGCATCGCAGTAGGCCGAGATGCCCTTGGGAGAGGAACGTCTCACTTTCAGTAAGGGCCTCGTTTGACAGGTCACCTAATTAACACATTTTAAGTGCCGCAAAATGGCGTTCGTATTTCTCCTTTTCAACAGTGCGCCGTGTTCCAAGTTGAACAGCCTGTTTATGAGTATCTTTCAGACTGCAAACATCACTTCTCCATTGGAACTGTAATTTAATGGGCTTTTTTGGTATTTTGCCCCTGTTTTTGTTTATAAGGTTTATTTTCAATCTTGTTTGTTTTGAATTCCTGGTGAAGGGAAAACAACTTTATCCTGACCGAGCGGCAACCTTTGCTGCTGTACTTTTGTATTCAGGTTTACTTTGTAGCTAATATTGTTTATTTGACATGATTACTGCTGAAGCCTTGCTCATAGCTCCATGGGGGGGGGGGAGAGAGAAACACTTATTTCAGATGCATGTTCTGTGTGACAGTGTAGTGGGAAGAATGTAAACAAAATTACTGTGCAAGGTACTATGCACTGGTGTTTTGATGGAGAACACTTGGGTCCTCTTGCATATGAAATGTTTTCAAAGTTCACTGGAGTGTAATCCCAGGGCCTGTAGGTATCAGGGTGAAGATCCTTTGACTGTCTTGTAGGCTGTCATCAGTTTTGAACTTCATACATGCAGCTGCAGGAAGCTTCCCTGCTCCTCCACTAAGGTCATCTCCACCTTTCATATCATCATCCATCCTGTGGTCTGACCTTGAATCTGGCTTTGTGGGTGAACAATGCCTAATCTGCAGTAAATCAGGACTGTGGCAGTTAAGTGGAGATCAATCCCACTTCCTGTTAAAGGTACCCTGATTATCATGGTTGCCCTGAATAACTATTCAGTTTTAATGAGCTGCCATGTTCTCAGTATGGATTAATCTGTGTTCTGTTTCATTTATTTCTACCTTTGTTGTGAAGAGAGATGGTTTTAATCTTCTTGAATTCAGTAAGTGAGGAGTTTATTCAGCAATAGGAGTCAATTTTTCTTCATTGTATTCTCCATGGGGGTGCGGTGGCGCAGTGGGTTGAACCACAGTCCTGCTCTCCGGTGGGTCTGGGGTTCAAGTCCCGCTTGGGGTGCCTTGCGACGGACTGGCGTCCCGTCCTGGGTGTGTCCCCTCCCCCTCTGGCCTTGCGCCCTCTGTTGCCGGGTTAGGCTCCGTGACCCCGTATGGGACAAGCGGTTCTGAAAGTGTGTGTGTGTGTATATTCTCCATAAGCCCCTTTTATTTATACTTGTCCATAATTCACTTATTTATGCTTCTAAGATCATGGTGTGAAAATAAGGCACGTGGCCATGCAGCAAGTGCGGGACCTCCATTCTGTTGTGTCCCTATGTCAGATCGGAAGATTCCGGGGATCGACCTGACACTATCGCACAAGGATATAACCATATACCTTTCAGCTTCTGTAATGGCTTAGGTGTCAGGAGCTCCTGTTAATAATGTTGCATGATACTTGGAGGTTATATAAATACCTAGAGACTGGACTCTCAAACTTTTCAGAGATTCTTGTGATCCCTCCCCAGACAGCTTTGTGGAATGCAGAAACCCTTAGTCCTCTTCCATCAACCTGTTCATAATACTCTCCAAGACCATGCAGCTGAAGATGAAAACCGTCTGTTCCTATTGCCCTCTGATTCCACGTTATATCTGAATTCATGGCCCCAGTGTCACATTAAGATTGCTAGAGGGGGTTGAGGGGACCCTTGCTTGGACTGCTGTTGAGGATAGTCTGCAGCACTCATGATGTGTCAGAGTATCCCTTTTTGGGGAGACGGCCCCAGTGGGAGCCATAGAGAAGACCTCATTTCAGTCAAAGGACCGGGTTCAGGAGCTCCAGTGAACATCACCTGGTGTTTCCTCTACAGTGCATGTTGTGTACTGAAAACTGGTACCTTTTTCGGCTCCAGTATTATACCTGTTATACAAAACTTAATCCGGAAATTCAGTACAGCACTAATGGCTCCCTTGATATTTTTTGTTTGTTCGTTGTATGCCTCTAATGGACTCCGATCAATAGCGTCACGCATAAGTTAAGCAGACAGTGCCTCAGCTCTACGTCTAAGGATGTGATCAGTCTACAGTATGATTCATCAACCCCGAACCTCACTCTCCTTGAACCAGGGTTTAGGAAGTGCTGTTTGACCTCGTCCAGGCTGCTCCATTTGGATTCTTCTAGAGATGATGATGGCTGAGTCCAATCAGTGTTGCTGAAAATGCTTCATCCAATCTGGCCTGAAGACATTTTCCAGTAATTTCGACTTTGCTTGATAACTAGTCGATACTCTGCTGTGGCCTTGGGGACACACTAGTCTATCATCCCATGAGGGAGATGTGGAGAGTTTGTACATTTAAACTCAAAAAATTTGACATAGGATGCACTTGTTCTGTTATGGTGATCTTTGTGGACAAAGTGGACTTATGTCTTAGCACAAGCACTGCTTAGTGGACATAGCTTTTGGGGCTTTACTGTTGTTGAAAATCCAGTATTAAGGGAAATGGAGTGGAACCCATTGAAGTTCTACCCTGCTGAGATCAGTTGGTGAGTTTTTTTTTTTTTTTTTTTTTTTTGTGTTTGCTTGATTAACACATCGCCTGTATGGGGAACCCCAGTAAGGCTATAATGGTGGGTGGAACCCTACGATGGGGGGAGAAATCACTTTCAAAACAGCTGCTAAAAATATTCTAACTAGATACTTTTTATGGTTTATGAGAATAAACTTTCAGGTGCTACACCTCGGATTTCTATCCTTGTATTTTAATGCTTCTCATTACGTAATCTTCATGAGAACAAATATCAAATCTTCATTTGTACAGAATACTATGTCACTAGCTCTGGCTAAGGTCTCTAGCATAACATATACAGCTGGAAGCCTGTATGCACATTTTAACACTGGGGAATGGCATTTTTAAGTCTTGTATTAGGTTTGCATGCCCTTTTAGAATCATCTGTTTATGCTTTTTCACCCCTTTGATGTAAATGCCAGCTGATTAGTTAATTTGGAGGTAATTGCATCATCACTCCACATTAGAGACCCCTGATCTATGTTTGCTTGTGATTCTCCGTGTAATCCTAGCAGGCGCATGCCATCGGGCAGTAATTGATTTTTATTCATTTATTTATTTTACTTCTCATTTGAGGCCTTGTTGGGACTTCAAATGAGAAGAGCCAGCTGAGCGTCCAGCCTGGAAAATGATATTGTGCTGTGTGTCCCAGAAGAAACATATTGTACGATAATTTGATAGAAGTTAGAGGGCATTGGTTGATTTCTTTGGCTACATTTCTATAATTTCATGATATGGGGAGACTTGAATTGCGTTTTCCTTCCAATTTGGTTGTAGAGATGGAGAAATGTAATCGCAGTCACACGGGACCCAATTAGCTTTGCAAACGCATGGTTGCATGCACATTTCAGGGTAAACGCTCAAGGGGGGGAGGGCTTCCAATCAGATCGGCCTGCGAGCCTTTAATGAGCCTCCTGGCTTCCTTTAGGTAATGTGCACATTACACAGGTGCAATGCTGGCATTTGTCTCCAGCTTTTCCACAATGGTAAACCGTACTGCTGTCAGCAAAATGCTAATTTTGCATAGCATTACCCCAGTATTGGGAATGGTTGTAAATAACTCATGGTTCTCTCTTGGCGTTGGTCTAATTGAGTATACTTATGGTTTTTAAAAAAAAAAAAAAAACAGCTTCTAAAACTCCCTTTAATGATTAATGAGCATTTGTGGATGCGCAGAGTTTGCGTGTTACTGAACGGTGTCTTTCGTGAGACCCACATTCTGCTGCGGCAGTGTTTAATCTCCCTGTAATGTTTCTCTTGGTGGTTCAATGGGTTTGTCCTGGTGTTTTTGAATTAGACAATCCTTAATCACAAAACTTAATTTGGAAAGGTCAGCATTATAACTTTGACCCGGTAATATGAAGCAGGTCGTGTAACTGACGTTTAACTCTAGACGATAATGCTACGAACTCGGTCTACTTTGAGCAAGTTCAATGTTGCTGTTGCTCGACGTGTTCCCTTAATTAGGAAGTGCAATTCAACCCTCCAGTTTAGCAATAAGCAAGACCTTTATTATGTCATTATCATACACGGGACATACATAGCATCCCTTCTGCAAATTACATTGTGTCCAAGCATGTCAGTCTCGGTTTATGCCCCTTGCATAAGGGAGTGCATAGTGATCAACATAAAGGTTTGTGTTTATACCTATATGTGCAACATAGCCAGATAACATTACAATAACCATTTTTTTTTTTTTTTTTTTCCCCTTTTCCCCAGTAAGACTCTTCACATCAGGTGTGTGGTGAGTTTGTCAAACAGCCTTGTTATTGCTGTACTGCAGTGTGATGCTACATTAATTCTTTTAGTGTTCAGCTTGATAGAGTAAGTTTTAAAATAAATTTGACAAATCTACACAAGTATTATTAAATAGTCCCAAGAATAATGTAGAGGATAGGATATACACCAGGCCTCAACTTAATTGCAGTTGGTACCAGAATTCTAAGTCGGTTTTCAATCCAACCACGAGTCACAATTTTTAAAAGCTTAAAAATATCAATATCCCTCAGGCTACATTCTGTAAAAATCTAGAAGCTGTAACTAAATAATTGCAAGACTAATTCAACCACTCATCCTGCATAGCATAAGGTAGGCTGGCATCACATCCATTGTATTCCTTATCAGACCTTGCTGTATCTGATGGCTAAGTTCTGTAAAAGTATGAGAAATAACTTGGTTTATTATTAGTTACAGTAATTAAAGAATTTAAATGTACATTAAAACTAATTTACACACACATTTTCAGAACCGCTTGTCCCATACGGGGTCGCGGGGAGCCGGAGCCTACCCGGTAACACGGGGCGTAAGGCCGGAGGGGGAGGGGACACACCCAGGACGGGACGCCAGTCCATCGCAAGGCACCCCAAGCGGGACTCGAACCCCAGACCCACCGGGGAGCAGGACTGCGCCACCGCACCCCCATAAAACAAATGCATCAACTCTACAAGTTTCTATTTAGTGCCAGTTTACTTGTTGGTTGCATAAATGTTTCCTGTTCCTCATCTCGATATTGAAGCTTGGTGTATTTTGCTATTGGCCGACCATAGGGACCAGCAACTGTAACTTCGGGCAATGAATTGTAACTTCTGCGGACTTCAGTCTTGACAGTTGTTTTTAGGGTTTGACGGGTACTCGTCCTGGTACTTGGACCCCCAGAGGTGTCTCCCCCCCTCCCCCTTTCACTTGTTTGTGGGAGCTTGTTTTTCTCTTCACTGTTGCCAGCTGCCTGACTCCATTGTCAGTTGTTTTGTACATTTATAATTTCCAGTAACCTTGTTTGACACACTGTCACACTGGTGTGTGTGTGTGTGTGTGTGTGTGTGTGTGTGTGTGTGTGGTAGGTATGTTTTCTGATATAGAATAAATATTTCAGTATGGGCTGATTTTTTTTCAAATGATCTTGTTTGACTTTATTCTGCTTTTAGTTTCTTGTTGGTTTAATGTGAAGACCAATATGATTCAATGCACTTAATTTTAAATATTAATTGTAAAGCCTTCTTGAAATGCCACTCTGAACAGGAAATGAAGGACTTTAAGAAGGTCAGGCAGCACTTAACTCCTCTTTGCTACTGTGGTGTAGCCTGTGTTCCTTGCTGTTCTCCTGGAATGGATTGAATCCTAGGCTTGTCATCCACTCGTTAGATTGGAAAATTAAAGTTATTTGTGAAATATTTTGTCAGTGTTACGTGGGGTTGATGGAAAGATTGACTGATATGTAATATTCTGCAGGTGAAATGCTACAGAAAGTGTTTAGTTGCAGTCACTGCTGCTAAAGGTGCCATGAGAAGTTGACTGCAAGGGCAGTTTTTCCCCATCGCTGATGGCACATGTCATCTTTGACTCTAAGGCTCTTTTAATATAATACTAGAACAAACTAATCTTTTTTTTTTTTTTTTTTTTTTTGTATTGGTTTTATACACAGCATGGGTCAAACAGCATACAAATACAGTATACTGAGGAAAAGTAAATATGTCCATATGCTGTACATAGAGCGAGGGCTCAGGGTCAAAAGGTTACAATTTATCACAGGTATGACCATAGAGCACTTCCAGAAGGGTGTCCAGATATTCATATTTCATTGGAGTTGTCTAGCAAATAAAATGTCACTCTTAAGTGAAAGATTTTAACAGTTCTGTCATCTTTCATAGAAGGAATTTCAAGTGTGGATGGTATGTATACCATAACATCAAGAAAGGAGTTTGAGTTGTGATTTAACAAGAGAATAGTTGAGGAACTTTTTTTGCTAAAGGTTTCTCGTATCTTTGCACGTACCCCAGTTCAGTAAACTTATCTTACTACATTCCCAGAATAAATGTTCCAAAGTGCCTGGAGAGGCTTTGCATCTAAAAGACAGCTGAGATACCCCTGGAAACATCCTATGAAGGTCTAGTTGGAGTGAGATGGATTCTGTGAATGAAGTTAGTTTTGTTCCTAGATGTTGACAGAAGTGCAGGCAGGGAAGACTAGCACATATGGGCTATTTTTAATGATTAAATTCAGTATCAGAGGGCTACAAAAGCAGTAAATTGGAAATGTGGCAAGTGCTTCAACAATGTAGATCTAAGCATTGTAAATGTAAGCGGGGGGGGGGGTCATCTTAGTGCCCTGAGCTGAACTCACTTGCTTGTTAAATGTGAATGCACAGTGTGAGCAGGGAACACTTTGCTGTAATGCACAGAAAACCATTGCCAATCACTCGTGTCAGTCTAGCAAACTCCTCAAGTTCATTTCTCATGCTGAATTTCCTACTTGTCTATACACAAGTACAAAAGCTTACTTGCATAGAAAAATTACATTTGATGTCTTGCCTCATGGTGCATCCAGAGTGGTTCCCCCCCCCCCGTTAAGCCACTGATCTCTTTGCATGAGAGATTGCAGACATGAGGCCATATTAAACTGTTGAGCTTGATCTCTGGGCAATGGTTCTGCTCTTGAACATTCCAAATAAAAACAGCCTTGGTGGAGCACCGTCAGGCAATCTGCCATCTCATTAAAACTTCTCTAATGATGTCAGAACAGGCCGGATCCAGCGCGGTTTTGGGTACGATCTCGCGATGCTTCTGAAATGAATATGATGGCCTTTATGTTAAGCTGTCATTGGTACTTTGAGGTCTGGACATAGTTCCGGGCCTTTATTCTTTTGCCTTGGCCTCATCCCTCCGTTAAGGTATCAGTGTAAACCAGAGGCAGTTATACCAGCATGTTTTGTCAGTACTGCACCTCCCCTTGAGTTGCCTGAAGTACTTCTATCACCTTATAGTCAAAGGAAAATGTAGAGCAGTGAGCTTGGCTTCTTTCTAAACTTCAACCAGATCTATTATTTTGACAAAAATGGACTCTTGCAGATCACATTTCTTTTTAAAATGTAGGATGCCTGCTGTTGAAAGCCTACAGGGAAAGCTGGATTTGTCCATTTATTAAATGTATGCATTAGGGTGGGCAACCTTGGCTGCCTTATTTGCCCGGGGAGATCGGGTTTAGTGACAGCCATTAACTTGTAAATAAAGTTCTGGGGGGGGGGGAAATGCACTTGCCAGAAGTATCCTACAAGAAAAGCAATCAGTGCATTCTATCTGGACTCACTCAGCCTGACAACCTGCTGTGTGGCGTTGCCCACTGGTTAAGAGGCTAATCAGTGAATGGCAATCCGCTTTCCTTTTTCTGTAATAATGAAGATGGAAAGCAAACGTGGTACGTTGCGGGGAAATTGCAGCAAACCCAAAGCAATAAGAAGCATGCAGTGGGGAGTGGTGATACAGTTGCGTTTCGTCCGTTCCCACCACGAACAAGCAAAAGGTTAATACCGTCAGCTCCACACGTTTGAGTCCTGCACGGGTTGTCTGAGCATTTGGGTGATGTCTATGATGTCACATCTACATGTATTTAGATTACAAGATTGAAGTTACTCATGCTGATTTACACATTTTTACTGGAGCACTTTAAAGTAGATGCTTTCATCAAGCATCAGTCTGTCAGCTATAGCAGGTGTTGAGATTTGGACCTGGGCTATTCAAATACAAGGGGACAGCACTAACTGCTATGCCCTCTACTGTCCCAATGGTATACAAAAGTAATTTCCTGGACTCTGCAGACTTGCTGTTGGTCATCTCTGAGGAACAGAGACCCATCATGAGAACTCCAAATTAGGTAATGCTGCTTTCACCAAAGGGGATCACAGTGGGTTTCACCAGGTTCTACTCTCCGGTGGGTCTGGGGTTCGAGTCCTGCTTGGGGTGCCCTGCGACGATCTGGTGTCCTGTCCTGGGTGCGTCTCCCCCTCCCCCTCCGGCCTTTTGCCCTGCGTTGCCGGCTCCGGCTCCCCGTGACTCTGCATGGGACAAGCAATTTCAGACTTTGTGTGTGTGCTTTCACCAAGTGTTTCTCACCAGATTGGTGGAAACATCTAAACAAAAAGCAGAAGCTTGTGTGCATCAGCTGGACACAATTCTGCTCATGCCTTAGGTGTGCTTTTTGCATGACACGGCCCTTAATGTTAATACCAAAGCACGAACTGGTCTCCAGTATATTTCTGCAATCATGTCACATAACAAAATGACAGAATGCTGCCATGGTTTTCAGTATTTTTAACAAAAATGTGTTTAGACATAAGTCTAAATGAGAAGCAAGGATCTTTCACAAAAAAAGGTGATTATTCCCATCCTTAAATCATGCTTGAACGTTTCTATTTTCTACCTCCCCTTGAGAAAGGTCCAGACCCTAGTAGGTCTTTGTCCGATGCCCTTCCTACTGTGACCTTGATCCTTTAATTTAATTTCAACCCCCTTCAAGCATGGATGTCACAGGTTAGGGTAGTGCAAGTTCAGATCAGTTGTGAGATTAATGAAAGTCATCTTTCATGTCAGATTGAATAAAATTGACAAATTCCATTTAGCTGTAAATCAATTGTGTGCCACACACTCTTATAGGCTTTAAATGGAAATTATATTTTTTGTGTGTGTGTATGTGGAGGGGGGGGGGGGGGGGGGGAACGGGTGCGCTCAGGGTGGCACAGCAGGTAGGGCTGGGCTGGTTTATCGGTGGTCCCTGGGCTGTGGACTTCAATGTGGGTTTCTATATTGGGCCATCCAGTGGAGCAGTGGCTAAAGGTTCCACCTTGCACTCAGGGGACCTGGGTTTAAATCCTACTAGGTGTAGTAACCTGGACCCAGGTAATTAATCTGAATTGATACATTTTCAATTATGATTATTTACTGTAAGTCAATTTGGAAAATGTCACCTTATGTAAATGCAGTTTCTTTAGTTGTCATCTTGGACAAAGGCATTTCCTAATTTACTAATTGGGGGGCATTGCAGGCACTCACTGTATGAGTAGATGTTTGGCTTGGTGGTTTTTCTAGGATGGGAGTCGTTGCCCTTTAGTTAAAAATGGGGACTGTGGGAATGTTGTTCATATTGAAGGGGAGTTCTGGAGGGCCCATCTCACTTTTCATACTTGCGTACTTTCCCTGGTGTCTCTTGTGCTCCCAGCATACCTTTAGGAACTTTCTTCCGTTTTGAACAGACCATTCTGTAATATATATCTAACCATATTTTTGTTATCTTTCTCTCATTATTGTCTGAATAGTTCATCTCTTGTCGAGTCATATGACATTTTCTGTCAGTTCTTCGTTCTATATGGAACGTTGTCCTTTTTTCCCCCTCAGTAATCCGTTATGCTCCATTTCCTGAACTGTGTCTGGGGCTTCTATATCAGACTGTCCAATTCTAGCACAAAGGTTGTTCTTTTTTATTCCATGGGTTCCTTTGTCTTCCCTTGTTTGTCATTAGCGTTTGATGCTTGTTATGGAGTTTCATTCCATATTGCATTTTTGCCTGGTCAGTGTCTTAATGCGAGACATCTACCAGAAAACATGATGACATCAACAGTATTTGCTCGCTTCTGAGCCGCAGGTGTTCCAGCATTTTCAGCTAAAGTCTGGAGGTAAAGGGAATACTGGATCACTTGTCTGTTTGGCAGCTGTGAACCACTTATGGAAGAATATCCATCACCTACAAGGAAGGTTTCAGTGATTGATGTAGATGAGAAACTTGAGACCTGCTTCTTGCTGTCCTGGTCACCATCTTCAGATTCTGGGATATCTGCAGTGTGACCATGGAGGTCCTTTTTCAATGCCATGCTGTTATTACTGTATCCTTCCACTCTGGATATTTTCTAAAGTCTGATTTACGTTGATGAATGAAGGTACTGTGAAAGGTAATTTCATAGTCCAGGTACTGGTCAAGTTTTGGCAAGCCTGTTTTGCTTGCCTATGTTTGTAGTTTCAGTGCTTATTCAGATGTAAGAATTACACAACCATAACCTTTTATGAAAGAAATTCTTCAGATCTGTGCCATGCATTGCTTTGGGACAGCCGGTAGCATAGTGGTTAGAGCTACTGTCTTTGGCTCCAAGGTTGCAGGTTCAATCCCCACCTCTGGTTGTAGTACCCTTGAGCAAGATATCTATCCTGAATTGCTCCAGTAAAATTACCCAACTGTTTAAATGGGTTGAATAATTCTAACCTTGTAATAATTATAACCTTAGCACTGTGTTGCTTTGGGGAAGTGTCAGCTAAATATAAATAATTGACGACATAGGTAGATTAAGGTTAGCACCAAGTGTGTGTCCAGTCAAATCATGTCTTGACTTGTGTGGTTTGAGAATCATTTCTCATTAAATAACATGCTAGAATTTAGAAACCAAGATTCAGAAGTGGGGAAGATACTGCAAAATGTCTTACCAAATTATATTTGGTAGTTAAGTATATAAAATGTGAGACAATTTCAGTTTCTAGTTTTTTTTCTAATTTGAAATGAGTACTTGTCACAATGATTTTATTGGCGTTCAGATTCCTGACGCATGTCCCGACTAGTCTGACGAACTGAGGTGACAAATCAACATCAACCTGTTGATGTAAGCAGTTGCACCCACCCTGAGACGTGACTGGTAGTGTGGGTCCTCAGTCCATTGTAGGGGTGCCAGTCCTTTTGATGGGGACTCTAAGGAGCAACTTCCCGATGTCCACTACAACTTCAGCGTATTGGCCGTTGTCTCACTTTTCACATTTTGCCAATAATGAATTGGGTTTACTTTCTGTATCTTTTTTTCCTCATTTTCATTAAATGAATGTGTAAATTACCTGTTCTAATGATTACTGCTGGCTGGAAGCAGTGCTCTTTGTACAACAAAATGTGATCCTTTTCTTAGTCCTATTGAGTGGAATTGTGCAGTGCCAATGCAAGATATCATGGCACTAGTACAGCACCCTGAAGGCAGCAGACGGTACAGTTAAGAAGCTGTAAAATTTGGTAACAGTGTCCCAAGAATGATGTTCATTGCAGTATAAGAATAAAAAAAAAAAAAAAACACTTCAGGCTTGGATGAGGTGCTGAAACAAGATGCAGTCCAGTGGGTTTATTTTATTTTTTTTAATTTAAAGAACTGCTGTCAGGAAAAAAAAAAAAAAAAAAAAAACTTTACCACATATACCCAGACTCCTCCTAGCAAGATGTCAATTTCCATAAGGGTGTAGGACTGTTAAAATCAGGCATTAAAGTACGTTGAACTACAGCAAGTGGCTTCAAGTTGAATTACTCATGTCAACCGCTTGCAAGGTTTTTGTGGTAAAAGACAGCGTGGAAGTGACTTGCCATTACAAGTCTATTTCTTTGTATTGTAAACTTGGCATACCCTGAGCTGGATTTGAACCGAGGCCGGGCACCTCGGGCAATGAGATATCAGCAGTACCCTCCATGCCTAAGGCTGAGCTGTATTGAGTCCAAAATTTAAAGCTGTAGGTAACAAGATAATACAGTAATGAAGTGAACATAAGGAAAGAACTTGCTGACTTGTATGGGAGGGAAAAGACTGAAAGATGCAGTAATAAACACAAGAATATATTTTACAAGGTAGTTTCCTTCTGTTGTGCTTTTAGAAAATTTCTTGATTCCACCATGAATTTGTTGCTTGCAAGTCTGCTGTAGAATGTTGCCCATGTGATTCGGACTGCTGACAAAATTTTTCTCACCTGTAAATGCTGAGTTCAGCTCCCTAAATAAAGTGACGTAAGATACCCAAAAAATTGTAATCAAACTTTTGCAAATGATGGGTATGCAATTTTCTGTTGGAGATACCTTGCAATCGGAAAGTGGTTGTCAAAAAGCCGATGTATCAAAACCCAAAGTCGGCTAAATTAAAGTTTTAAACCATATACACAAATGCCGTTTGTTTGCTTTGTGCTCCGAAGTCATCACTGTCCATCATAGACATGTACGTACCTGTAGTCCTGAATGTGTCTGCTGACTTCATCTTGGAAAATTTAGTTTTTCCCTTCCTTCAGTCCCCCTGGTCACACAGTTCAACAGCTGCTGCTGCTCCATCTTTGGGGAAATCAAGGTAAATTATACATTATATGGTGGGTAAGTAGAGACATACCTTTTCCGGGCTTTGCCTTCAATGTACAGGACCTTCCCCCACATCTCATTCTTTACTCATATTCCCCCCCCCCCCCCCCAGGGAGAATCCAGCTGCATTTGAGATGGAAAGCTTGTCCACCCAACCACAGATTTTAATTAAGATGCTCCAACTATTAGTAGGCAGAGAGTAACCTGCTGAGGTGCAGGTAATGGATTCAGCTAGCAATTCATCTGTCTTCTCTAGAACCCTCTTGTTTATCGCATTTTGGGAGAGTGAGAGATGAAAGCAATTTCTGGCCAAAAAAGTACCTCTGTAACCTATTGGGTCCTGTAATAGATGAGGTGTTTCAGGTTCTGGGTTATTAGTTTAACTCCTGTGAGTAGTTGTGTTAGGCTAAGAGCAGAAGCTTGAGCACTTTTACTGAGCTGGCAACTCCTGGTTTAGGGATGATGTGACTGGGAGTGAAGGATAATGGTGTGAGAATCCACATTTAGTAGTTCAACAGATGCTTTTTTTTTTTCCCAAAGCGGCTTACCGCTCAAGGAAAACAAGTGTGTTTTAAACCAAGAACTACAGATAAACTGTGCTTCGACAAAATCAGATTTATCAGTGGCTGTCTGTAGAATTCAGTCTGATGGGGAAGTGTAAAGTTGATCGTGACACTTGGTGTGATGCAGATTTATGGAGTTGTTGGATCAGAAGAGAAGTGGGTCCAAAAGATGTGTTTTCAGATGCATCTTGAATGTTGAGAGGGATTCAGCAGTTCTGAAGGACAGAGGGAGCTCTTTCCACCACATGGGAGAAGAGTTGGGCAATGTGTGAAACCAGAAATGAATACCAAGCACCTTGGGCAGTACAAATTCTCAGAAACACAGTATAGATGACATCATCACGGTCTATCTAGAATTTCTGACAAATGTAACACCACTGTAATGATAACGCGCCATGTTGCAAATGCGTTATGATTACTTATCCGCACCTCTGCCACAATGGATGCTTAATGCCTAATTTTTATCGGGTCTCCAAGGGTCATCCCTTCCCCCCTCTTTGTTGTTCTGGAGGTGTGCTGCAGCTGGATGTGTCATCCCCAGGGGTACCAGTCTGATGGAGGGAACCACATGTGTGAATGCAGGCAGCAGGGACTGCGCTCACACCCAGTAACGGTGCAACACCCCCCCCCCCCCCCCCTTCAGCCTGCCCCACCCGGGACCTGCCTGTTCATTATTCCTCCAGAAAGACCCATTAAAATTTCATCAGTGCAATGCAATCTCCTTTCTAGGGTGGGGGAGGCACTTTGGCGGCATGTTCTGCTCACACAGAGGGTGGGATCTGTGATGGAGCGCGGAAGGATGCTCCAGCCGCACGGGTGGGTGGGTGAGGGGTTGCCCCAGGCAGGAGTTCCTTCATGAGACTGTGTGTAGCACTTGGGGGGGCGGGGGGAAGATGTGCGTATGAGGGGTTAACAAGGTGCAATGAAATTCACAGGAGCATGTTCCTTGGGCGTGTTGTTGTAGACACCTGCTTCATTCCTGCTGCGCCTTGCAGAGGGGAACATGCTTTTGGATGCACGCGTGCTTTGCTGACGCAATTGCGTGGATTAACAGCGGATGAAGGATTCCTGCATCGGAGATGTTATTTTACCTGGATGCAAACGAGTAAGAGAACGCACGTTTTCTCGGAGTTGCTTTTCGCTGAGAATGACAGGGATGTGACGTTCATGCATAATTCAGACTCGAGGTTATTTCGTGGATATTAAACCGCTGCAGTGTTTTCTGTAATTGATTCTGAACAGTTTCAATATACAACAAAGCCTGTATTCTGGAAGTGCTCTGTTCTGGCTGCAGATGTCGGGTTTCTCTTTGCTTCCACATTCGGTGGAGACGTACCGATAGGTGCGGACGCCTGACAGCCTTGCCACGAGGATGACGAGGACTCCACTTGCGCTCCCCTTCACATGTGTTGCTTTGTTCTTCAAGTTGCCACCCTCTCAGCAGAGGGCAAAATTTGGAAGTGGGATCTGTGATTAATGAAATGTCTTCCTAATTGAGGTAGGTGTGTGTATGTGTGTGTGTTTGTGTGTAATTGGGCAGCTGTGACCGGACTCAACCCGCTCGGGGCAATGGGGCAGCCCAAGCTCAGCAACACAAGGAGTAATGCAAGATCCAACCCCCCCGCCCATGTTGACCCCCTGCCTGGCAGTTTCAGACTCGAACGAGCGAGCATAGATTACTTGGGGTCCGTAGCGCCCAGTGGACTCTGTAATTGAGCTTATTCTAATGGGCTGAACTCGGAAGCCAGCGGGAGGGGACGATCTCGTGTTCTGGGGTAATCTGTGTAATCGGTAAAGCACTCATATTCATAAATCGTCTTGATTCGGCCTTTTGATAAAAGGTGCATGTGGAAATGCAAAAAAAAATGTGTACCTATGATGTTGAAATTAAGATTGGCTTAGCTTGAAAGCCAATTTTATCAAAAACTATGTAATCGAATGCAATGACTTTTCGTTACAATACACTGTAATGGTAAAGCTCTTCCATCTTATGAGGTTTCTCTGCAGGCTCCTTGGGGAAGTTTTTGTGCAAGAGCATATTTATGTACACAGGGTTCAGCCAGTGAAGACTGAAATTGCAGTAGTCCCTGTCGAGTTATTTCCAATATTAAACACAACTGGGATGCCCGGAGTGAGGATTTATAGGTGAGTAGTGTGCCATATGGGGCCTTGAACACCAGTAGTTCACATGTACTGGGAAACCTTGTGCATGTAAGTTATGAAGTAGCTGGGAGGGTGGAGGCCTTTGTGTTTTCGGTGTATTTCAGCTCTGACTAATCGGAGTTTCTCTATGGAAGTGTGGTGGTACTTCACTGTACCCACCCAGTGTGGATACTAAGGCACAAAAGGCCTTGGCGTTGTGAACGTAGTCCCAGGAGGGGTATTCTCCTCCTCATATCCGTGACCAGTTTCTGTGGTGGAGAGAACGTGGTTGTTGGTGCAACTATGTGCCACTCTTCCGTTCCAGTCATATTTACTTAATGACACTTCTCTCAAAAGTGACTTAGTGTTAAGCTGCTTGAAAAGATTTCCCTCTTTATACAGCAGGGTAACCTTTACTCTATCAATTCATGGTAAATTCCTTGATGAACGAAAACTACTGCAGGAGTTGGGACTTGAAACTGGGTCCTGTGAGTGCCGGCGGGCCCACTCTAACCACTACTCCACCTGGTGGCCTGTGGAGGGTTTTTCCTCAACGTCAATGGGTCCTCTTGGCTACACCGGGCCCATGCATTAAAACTTGTCATAAACAAAATGCCATCCTTGCATTTCCGCGTGTGCACATCCTTGTAGTAAAAAGGTTTCACGTAGCGCAAACACATGAATAAAGAATGCTTGCAGGGAAAGTGGGGGGGTGGTATAAATTGCAGCTGATGATGGGCTGCTGCTCTTCTCACCTTTGACCCCCGCGGTGTTCAATCGAGGATAAGCCGCTCTCTCGGAGCGGAGGCGGGGGAGCAGGCTGATCTGCGCCCCCGTGCTGACAGCCCACACTGGAAAAAGAGATTTCATGCCACTGTTCGCTGCTTATCGCCCTACATTTACAGTCGGCACATTCTCTTTTCTTGTGCTGGCTGATGATTTGATTTAAAACCTGCTATGATGTTATTACGAGGTGCCCCGACAGAGCTGGCGAACTACATGTGTAGGGATGTAGTCGCACGTGCATGAAAGCACTGAATATGTAATCCAACAATAATGGCTTCATTGTGCTATTTAGGGGGATTTACATACATGTTTCTTTTGTCGGGAGCTGGCGGGGGTTCTGCGCTAATCGTTGGGGGGGGGGGTGTGCAATTCAGTACAGCATGTAGAATAAAGGACATGAGCATATTGCTGGAGCTGCTTGCTTAAGTGAGTGTCAGTCCTATTCCCTGATAGGTAAGGCAAATAGACATTTCACCATGTTTGTTCAGCCTGGTGCTGTATGCATGGCTGGTATCTGAACCCCCTGGCTTTATTCCAGCTGTGAGGGGAATTTTGTTGAATGCGCTGAAATCGACAAAGATGCTGACATTGACAGTTTTTTGTGTCAATAAGGCTGGTTACAGGTTTCTATTGTATGGCCTTGTCTGAAAAGCTGGTAGTGTAGTGGTTAGAGCTGCTGCCTTTGGACCCTGAGGTTGCAGGTTTGATTCCCACCTATAGCTGCAGTACACTTGAGCAAGGTGCTGAGTTGCTATGGTAAAATTACCCATCTGTATAAACAGGTAAATAGTTGTAAGTTGCTTCGGAGAAAAGCATTAGATAAATGTAAAGGCTAGCTGAATATGTCCCATTATATAGAAGTATTGCGTCGTTATAAGCTGAAGTGCAGCGTAATATTAATGGTCATTATTTGGTGACCTGTAGATGGTAAATTTACAGTAGTAATGCATATTGAGGGGGAAAAAAAAAAATTCCCGTTGCCGGCATTGGTTACCAGCAATGAGCTGGGAGTCGTTCGAGCTGCCGCCTTTACTGGAAGCACTCAAGTTTGAATACCACCTCCTGCTGTAGTACCCTTGATCAAGGTACCTGCCTTGGGTTTGAATTGGGTTTTGACGGGGGGGGGACCCTGCTTTATAAATGGGTGAATATTCTAAGTCTCTTCGAATAAAGGCATCAGATAAAAAAAAAAAAAAAAACATGTCATAGGAGTAACTTTCACGGTCTTTGCCGCTGCCAAGAGAGCCAGCCAGACTAGATCTCAAAGCTGGATATGGAGGCATGTGGTCGACTCATACCACGTTGACCCGAAGTCCAAGAAAATGACAGAAGGGGTGAATTGCAGCCCAATAACTCATGTATCCATGTGTTGAATTTCAAACTAATTCTCGGCTTCGTTTCAATCTCTGCTACCCGAAGAGTATTAAGGCGGGGGAAATTTACTTATCAAAGGACATTATGGAAGTTCAGCTGCTTCTCTGGTGCAGGTCCAAGCCACATCAGCTGTCTTGAGAACACACTTACTTGGTGTGACTAACATCTCCAGAGCTCCATGCGGGTCAGCCAAGTGTCAGTCTTATCCCCACCCCTTGTTGGAAGAAGAAAACGTGGTGTGTCCAGCAGCCCCGTGCTCTGTGTTTACCACATTGCAGTATGATGGCAGTTCCCCACCTCTTTGCACGCATGTCAGTTACCATGACAACAGGGATGCTAACAGGCCCTTCCTGAGAAAAAGCCCTTGAGGGCCATTCTTAAGACTTCGATACATTTCTCCCACAAAGGGGCCCCAGAGGATTGTGTACTTCAAACCGATGGTCATCATGGCCACTTCGTGTACAGGCACCTCCTCAAGGGTAAAGCACCTTGAGACTGGTCATGCAGGGTGTGGTTTGCTGAGCTCATCCTCATGTTGCTGATTTGTATACAGCTCATAATACCTTTATTTTGACAATAAGACTTAAGCTATTTTCCTGTAGGTCCACCCTGAACTTAGCAGGATTTCTCATTTTTGTATAATGGTTGTAAAATTACGTTTACTGTTACTGACCGTGTCTGTTCTGTCAGTGGGTGCCCTGTCATGGACTTCAGGCCATCTAATGTTGGACCAGTCATGTGGTACGGTGGTCATACGGCACAGCCGACGGTGTAAATTTGTTAAATTGGATCTGCTGGGATTAGATTGCAGCCTGGGTGCCTGCTGGCCCAGTGCTGCCAGTTTGGTCCAATTAGTATGAATGTTTGGATGGGAGCGGTACGGCACAGCAGGTGGAGCACTCGGCGAAGCCTCCCTCTTTCCCCCATCGTTACTCCCAAACCCGCCTCACCACTACTTCTCCTCCTCCTCCTCTCTCCTCCGCCCAGCTGTCCTGTATTTAGTATCGGCCTCCTTGCTTCACTCTGTGTGACTCCATCTGCTCCAGGCCATGTCTCTGCTGCTTTTCATTCCAACCCGTTTCCCTATTTGGAGCAAGTGGTGTTGAACTGTGTGTCTCCCAAATCAATGACAGAGTTGCGTTGAGCATTTAATGGACACACAGCAGTGTCAAATGTACTTCACTGCTATCTCAGTACCCTCTGGAGACGGTGAAAGAGATGATCTTGGAAGATGGCCTCCTTAGGGAATACAGGAATGTTGTCCTAAATGTGAATGGAGGGATAGGGAGCTTCAAGGAGAATGTTGTGTGTGTTTTTATTGACCTGTGTCTGACTCTTGTTTTTGTTCCAAACCAAGAGACGGTAATGATCCTGCAAAGTTTCACCATGGTGACAGCCTCCAGTGGAATCATCGATCAGCAGCTAGAAGATTTTGTGTTTTCGGGTGCTTTTGGGGTCCGTATACGTTGCGTTCATTCGTTTTTTTGATTCGAAATTGAAAAAACAATGTCAATTACGATGCCTTCATTAATTTTTTGTTTAAAAATGAAAAACAAATAATGAATTAACTATGTTTAATTTTTGCTCAAAATGTAAAATGTTTAAAATATACCTCATTTTTCTCGCTCACATTTTTTACTTTGAGTTATTTCGTTTTGTGGAAATTCTTGAACAACCCAGGTGTAAACGAATTGAAACCGCACGTAATCCATCGGCGGCTTCATCGAACATGCCACCTTTGCTCCGAATTATTGATCGTAAGTTAATATGGATCACTAGGTGCTTTTCAAAAGCCGCAAGAGTGACAGTAAGGGACGATGACATGTCCACCGAGGAAAATCGGCAGCAATTTTCAGGTGTTACTTCTTAAGAATCTTATTTCTAATGAAGTGCACGTGTTAAAAGCACCGTGAAGTTCTAGGTTAGGCTACTTGTTAGACTGGAAATACTGTGTACTTCAGGGCATTCATCATATTTGGTATTGTGAGATTTTGATTACTATACTTCATGATTAAACAAATAAAAGAATAAACAAGTCCTTTTGTGCGTGTGCTCAGAAACGGCCACTTTTTCCTAATTTTTCTGCTTTAATTCACATTTTGTTTTTCAATTTCTAATCAAGCTAATGAACGCAACGTACATGGACCTTGTGGACTCATGAAATGTCCTGCTCTCAGACTTCATATGTGACTTTTTTTTAAAAAAAAAAAAAAAAAAAAAAGTTCAACAGTGAATGAAATCAAATATAAGCAAGTGCAGGTATAGTCCTTAATGTTCTTGGAATGTGTATGCCCTGGTTGGTCTATTTGTGAACACACATTTATATTTGGGGGGGGGGTAGTACATCATTAACCTGAAGAAAAGTCGGTGCCAGAATTTTCTACTGTACAACCTTTTTTTAATTAGTCCATTCAGGAAATTGAATTCAGTCACTTTTCCTGGTGTTGAGGTCTGTCAGCTGTTGAAACATGACTAGAACCTTTAGTGTACATATGTACTCAACTACCTCATATGCTATATTCGGGGATAGCTTTTACCCCATGGCTGTAAGAACGTCTAACACACACTAATGTGCAGTATCAATAACTATACTGGACTCTCCACTGTCACTTTTACAGCTTGGCTTTGTAGCGATCTCTGCAAGCCCATTACTAGCACTGTCACTTTGTCTGCTAATTATTTTCACTATTTGTTATCTCTGGATGTATGTATACTTTGTGTTAGTACTAGCTACTCTCTTGTCTATAGTCTGTGGAGAAGCATTCAAGCAAGAATTTCATAGTACTTGTACATATGACAAACTTTGAGCATGAACTCTAAAAGCAGGACTGGGACCTGGGCTACAGCAGAACCAAAGCAGGGTGGGTAGATACAGCATTTGCTGGAGATTTGTCTGGTGGTGATGTGTGATGCATTTGACACGCTGGCTGGGGTAACATAACTTGGACACGTTGTAGGACTGGTACAATTTTTTTTTTTTTTTTTTTTTTTTTTTTTTTTTTTTTTTAATTAAAATTATTTAAAAGTTCACCTTTCACCAGGAAATCAGTAGGGAAAAGGATACTTTTTGGTGGTGATCACACAAACATGTGTACACATTCTCCACTCCGGGGGGGGGGGGGGGGGGGGGAATTAAATTTCATGTTTTGCAAGGCTTTTGAAGTTGTCGGAAAAATGGGGGACAAGTAAATTTTGTTGTAGCTCGTAGTTTTTAACTTATGGTCGTCCTAGAAATTTCAAGGAATGGCCTGTTAAATTTAGATTTGGAAAAACCTGTGTTTGTTTTCTGGGTGTAATTTTGCATATACAGAAAGCTCAAGTAGACTATTCTTAGACCATTTACATCTTAAATTATAAAATTGTTCTCCAGAAATCGTAATCACATTTTCTGGAGATTATGGATTGGATCCTGTTCAACATTCAGATTCATAATGATGTTAGTTAATGGTAAATGCATCTTGTTTGGATTTTAAAATTTAGCACCTCATTAAAATGTGCTGTTCACACCTGTGCAGTAGAAATTGCTGAAGTATATATTTATTTTTTTTTTCTGCAGGCTGAATGAGAGCAAACTCTTCTCATGAACCACTTTATACTGTCAGGGATCCATTTGGTCCTCTCTATCAAGAACTAGCTCCATAGAGAATGCATGGGTATTGGGTCATATCCCTGTTAAACAGAAAGAAATAAATACCACCTTTTTTGGGATCAGGGTTAGATTGTGACAAAAGTCCTGCCTTGAAACCATAACATCACAATGACTGGAATCTTCTCCGATAACCTGTAGTAATGTGGAAAATGCTGTTTCTGTGACGCCATTGCTCCATAATGTGTCTCCTAGAGCCATCATTCAACGCGCTGTCGATGACCGAGCCCTGTAACTGCGACGTCTCCTATTGGACAGATTTGGATTGGGGCTACTGCAGAGCGGAATGTCGCTGCGTTTTTCCTGGAAGTCGCGTGTTACCTGTGTCGGTGTAGGAGGTCTCCTTGCAGCAAGGCAATACTTTGATCATCTTGGAAAAATAATGATGCTTGTTGGTTGTCGGCTCTCCTCTGCTGGCAGGGACTGTGTTGTACCCTCAGCTCCGATTCACTCGTGCTCCTGCAGGGGCGAAGTCTGAAGTTGCTGCAATGAAAACCAACTGATGCGCGAAGCCTGGTTTTTCCTGTTTATTATTGGAAATGCTGGTGTGTATCAGATGGAGTGTTTACATGGCCCAGATAAGTGTTTACCTCACCCGAGAGGTTGGATCGTCATCGTAAGGTTCGAGTCGCAGCCCAGCAGCTCCTTTATTAGTAGAAAATGTGTCTGTACAGTCACGCCATGGTTCCCCCTTTCAGAACGTACCTTTTGGTAGTATCTCAATGAAAAGGAGGATATTGACATTCATGGATTATTCATGAGGCGCACATGCTCCATATCACCGCTTCGAGTTCGCTTGGAATGGCATTTGTTTGCTTTGCAGCAGAAACAAAGCTGCTGCTTCCTTCGAGGAAGTTGTGTTTTAGTTAGTCCCTGGAGGTTCTGCGTCTGTTTGTCTTTCTTGAACGCGAAACGCTAATGACCCTCAGTTGCTGCAGGGCTGCGATGGCAAGTGGTTGGCCTGATATTGCACCGTTTGATCTGAGATCTTTAAGCCATTTTGTAATCATCCATTGTAACTGGAAGTGCAGGGGGTCTTGAGTTAAATTCAGTACTCGGAGCTTAAAGGTGCAGTTTTTCCATAAGTGGGGTCTGGCTTGATCTGTGGGCTATGATCATGTTGGGTTTGGCTTTTTAACTCCTACCCCCCAGTGCTATCGACCGTGGGGGGGGGAGGATGGCTTCCTGGGACAAGGCAACACCAATATTGTGTGCATTGATCTTTTTTGAAATTACCGACGTAGTAGGCGTGGTTGAATATCCGCATTTACCTGTCAATTTCTGCAGAATATTTGTGTTCCTTGTTATTAGTTCACCCGCTTACTACAGAGGGATAACAGGGAGATGGCTTCCTATGAACTTACTCATTTACTTCATAGGCGAAAGCAGCTGCTTCCTCACACGGTTGGGAGTGGTCCTTACCAATTGTATGAGTGTTTTTGGGCTGCCAGTACTACTTTGCGTGCTGCTGTGGCCTCATGTGCCTTCCATTGGGATCGATAACGATTTCGATGTATCTGTCCGCTTTTTAAAGTGGAAAATCATTTATGGCCTTTACAGAAGAAAATCCTACTTTCTGGATTGTGCAAGTGGACACTTGAGGCCACCCTCTTCAGATGAGACTGGAAGAGCTGAACTGTAGAGGGCAGAAGCTAACAAAGGAGTTGCTGTAATGTGACTAGTTTGGAAATGCTGCCATAGATGTGTACTGTAGGGCAGGAGTTTTTCTGAACTTCTCTATTAAGGATCTAGCGTTTAAACTTCATAAAGGTTACTTTTTTGTTGTATTTTTCTATTTCCTTCCTTGTTACATGTTGGAATCTGCACTTCCAGGGGTCTTGGTTTGAGGCCAGCCTTCATCTTAATTGGTGTCTAAGTTCAACATACACAAGCTATAAATTGCATGCATCGAAGCAGACAATTTGGAATGCTGGAAGTCTGAGACATGGCATGGAGTGGTTGTCCACTTCAGTGATGGATCTGAGCTGTTGAACAAACAGGCAGATGTTCTGAAATTAAACAACCCTTGTCCATTTTAGCACAGTTCATGGAAGTACGCAGCGCTACCACAAATGAACATAAAATTTTAGTGATGCGTAAAGGATTGCAATTTGAATTTGTTATGCAGATGGATATAAGCAATTAGATATGCTGATATACATGTGCACAAGTGTTTGTGTTTAGATGCCAAAAATGTTTATTAAAAAAAAAAAAAATTCTTGACTGTTTTGTGCCTGCCTGTCATGATGGAACAATCTTTGACTTATTGGCCGTTTCTTCCAAAGATGTATTTTTTTTTTCTTGTGCCGCAGAGCCGAAGACGACCGAGCCACTGGACTGGATACAAATTTGGCCGTTAGGAAGAAGGGGATTGCCAACACGCAAACGAGGGGGGTCCTCCTGGCATGGCAAGAGTGGTCTTTCCATCCCACTGATGATGTGCTTGTTCGGCTAACCCTGCGTTGACCCTGCTAGTACGCCCTGCCCTGCCCTGCCGTTCTATGGAGTCCATGCAATCGAGTGGAGGTGTGCTTTGGGGACAAGGCCTGGCTGGCTGCTCATAGCCTCCCACCTGTCCACCCACCCCACCTCCCCCGATTCCCCTGCCTTTTCTGTCTTCTCTTTCTGGAGAGTATTGCATTTGGCAATGGATTTACCTTCGGAGACAAGCAAGCATGGGAAGAAGCCAACAAGCCAGAAGCTGGAAGATCAGAAGAAGGTAAGATGTTGTGGGATTGTCTGCCTTTTTGCCTTTTTAGTTAAGTGTTAAAGAAATTCTAGATACTAAAACTAAGATGCCACCAGTATGATTTTTATGTTTGGATGATTTGTGTGCATTAATTTTTGCTGATGGGTTTATAGCACATGAAGTTATTGTACAGTTTCTATTGTCTTTCTGTTTTTTTTTTATTTTATTTTAAAGATCTCCTCTAAGGGGCACAGACATTGGGGTGCTATTTAATTTAGCTGCTTTTATCTGCCCTGGTCTCAGGATGCAAAGGATAAAGACAGCTATTATTTATTCATTAAGTATGTGCTGGTGATGAATGTAAATGTGCAGCTGTTTTGGGATTAAACTGATGTGAACTCCACGGTACAGTTGTTATGGACCAGCTGCCCTCCCTCTTGATTTGCCTTCGAACTGCTGTTTACCCATTGCTGGGCAGGGCCTTTGAGTCCCATCTGAGAACTAGACCTGCTCCTTACCTGAGGATACTTTACAGAGAACCATGCAGCATCCCTGACCCCTTGCATCAGGAAAGGGCTTTCATTAGTGGTCACTGAACTGCCTCAGGCTCCGTCAGCAAGTCGCTGGGTGGGGGCTAACGCGGGGCGGGGGCCGACACCGAGCAGCTAGCTTCACCCGAGTGAGGCCGAGAGAGTGCTGATGGTAAACACAATTCATCTTCCTCCCTGGACGTCTGACTGGAGTGCATGTCTGGTAATGCATCACATCTGACATTTGTGGGGCTATTAGGGTCTCGTAAAAACACAATGCCCCTCCCCCCCTTCCCTCTGCAGGACTGGTGGTGGAGGGATTGGGGGGGTTGCTGTCTCATGTGAAGTGATGAGTGTGGTAAATCCAGACAGAATTGTGTGTGGGTGGTTGAAAAGACGGGGAGTGATGAGAGCTGGGACTTCATGTATGTGTGAGTGTGTGCGTAAATGAGTGTGTGAGTGAGATTCAGGGAGAACAGGTGGAGAAGCCTGCCGGTGTGCTGCGGAGCAGCCGTGCAGACTGATGGTTCGAGGTCTTTGACACCCAGAAATGACAAGCGATGCTTTCAAGTCGGATCACAAATAGGTTAAAATACTGAAATCGGCTGTCGACTTAATTTTTTTTTTTTGTAACAAATAGGCATGGAAGGCAAACTAGCTGGAACTACGAATTATTTCAATGATCTGTTTTGTAAACAGTTCAGCAGAGAAGTCATCGGATGAAATTTTTCCCTTTTCTTAAATCACATGTTCATGCTACAAGCGCAAGCTGTGTAGAATGTGAATGAACAATTTTTGATTTGCTGCAAAAGCTTCACTTCAGGACCAGAGCTGCTGTAAGAACTTTTCCCCTCAATGGGGAGTACTGAGGACCATTGAGCATGCATTGTGGACCAGTTATTCACCTGCTGATGGTAGTCGAGGAAAAGAAATGCACTACGCCTTTTGGAGGAGGTGGAAAAGTCTGAATCAAAGGTTAACTTTTGTTTGAGCAGAGCGCCAGTGTAAGGAATGCAGCGTCGTCTTTGTGGGATGGCTTTGAGCGTATCCGGAAGGACTAAGCCTTACCATGCTATACCTACTGTTCATCACGTCATAGTGTAAGGTAAATGCATGGAAGGGAAAAAATGCATGGATATAGCCTAAACTGGACAAGCGCTGTATTGATGACTGTGTTTTCTGAGATGTTTAATTCTATTAAATCAGCATGCTTTGTTGAGGGAAATTGGATGTCTGGCCATTGTTTCTTCCTTCTGAGCCATGGCTGTTATTGAAGACAGAACTTAGAAATGTCCTTATTGGGTGCAGTCAGCATACGCTGGCCCGGTGGATGTGGTTTGCAAGCTTTTGTTTAAAAATGAAAATCCATAGATGCATAGTGGTCTGACCTGCTGCTGTATCCTACAATGTTGTTCTCATTCCTAAAATGTTTTGCATAATGCTGCATCCCTAGAATTGTCCTTCAGAGGAAGATGGTTGATTATAGACTACAGTAGAACAACTGGCGGTCATTCTTTTAAAACTGATTTGAAATGCATTTCCGCCAGAGGCAATAAAACATGATTTATAATGCAGTCTTTAGAGAGGCTTCAGATATTAAGATCATCTGCTATCAAATCTCTGGTCCAAACTATGCCTTTAATAAATCTTTCTGTGACAAAAGGAAATTATATTTTGCCAAACTGACTGCTAAATTTGGAAGAAGATGGTTTGGAGCTGAAAGTATGGTGGTAATAGAACAGAATTGTGAGGGGGCTGCAGTGTGTAGGCGGGCTCGCGCTGTTAATGCCGTTAATGTAAAAGATGAGTTTGTGTGCATGTGGGCTCTGTTTGGAGTCGCAAGGCCGTCCGTGAATATGCAACAGGCTGCCCTGTGTCAGGAGTCGGCGGCGCACGCTTTGAGGGTTGCTGTGTGGTCCGAGGTCCCCGGCACAAGTCACAGTTGTCCGTATTCTTAAGAAATGCTCCAGAGCCCCCCTGGGATCGTGGGTGGGTAGGGTCCTTTTAATGACTGGACTTCAAATGCAGCCTGATAATATCACCTTCTTGCAGGCGATAAATTAGGATTTTACTAAATTCTTGCACTAGATGCCACATGATGGTTTATGATTATGAAGATGGGAGCAATTATATCTACCATGACCAAGCAATTTCCTTATGAAGTTCCAGTCACATTTTGTCAGATTTTCCATTTGGAGGGGGACATTCTGGCACTGTTGCTACAATGGACAATACTGATCATATAGTTTTACAGTTTTATGTTGAATAATTACTTGTACTTGAGGTACACACTTGATCTATAAACACTGATCACCCTCCTCCCTTACTTATAGCCCCTCTGCTTTGATCCTTTGTATTATTAAATTTTTTTTAACGACTTCATTTATATTTTCTACATGAATTTAAAGAAATCAATCCTGACTTTCCTCTGCAGAAGCCATTTTGTAGTTTTCAGTTTTGTTTTTTCAGTCGGTTGCTGTTGTGTTTGGTATATTATAGCTTGGTGCTCATTTCTGTCTTGCGCTTCTCTGAACTTATAATATTGTCCTTTTCCTTTGTATTACTTCGAGATTTCATCTTTCAGGGATGAGAAACTGCCCATAAATGCTGCTTCACGTTCTTATTAAGCAGCAGAACTTGAATGGTTTAGTACACCATATGCAGGAATGACAATTTCACACTTGCATGATGCTTATGCCTGTTTTTTTTTTGAGTCCACTAGGTTGGGGGGACTTATGGTGACAAATGGAAGGGTTCCTGCCATGTGTCTCTGAATCTCAGCCAAACTTTTTTTTTTTTTTCTTCCCTCTTTGCCTTTAGCAAATTGGTCTAAGGGTGCAGCAAGGAATGAAATATTAAATTTTACACTTATTTTCTCACTGATTCCTTGCAGTATTTTGCTAGATGTGGTTGAATGAAACCCATATGTCATCTTAGGGCTTGGCTTATTTCTTTTTTTTTCTTTTTTTCTCCCCTCCTCTTGACTGTAAGCAAGCCTTTGTGGGAAATTTAGCACATACGGACGGTTGTATGAGCTGGCCATGTAGATTTTTTTTTTTTTTTTTCTCCTCTCACCCATGAATATCAAGCATAGATTTTTGTATTCTGTATCATACCATACTGTAGTCCTATCGATTCCAGAAGTTCAGTGCTCAGATTTGCTTTCAGTTCATTCCTGAGGGAGGCTTTTGCTGATGGACATCGTGATTTGGGTGTTGCCTGCTCTCCCTTCACAGGGTACGACGTGAAGCTGAATCACAAATGGTGGATTACGTGCAGCCGGAGACGTGGGAGATGGCAACCCATTGGTCTGCCTCCAGCAGATCTTCAATACTGTAATTGAGCACCACAGGAGAAAAGTACTTCCACAGGGGTGCTCCTGTTCAAAAACACTTCTAGGGGTATGCCATTTTGTAGTCTGAAAATGTACATTTTGAAATTTTGTTGAAGTGGATTTAGGTGTGCTATAATTTCAGTCATGCGTGAATGCTGCCCAGTAATAGAAGTTTCCTTGCTCTCTTTGCATTATGGCACAATAAAGACTACTTGCTACGGCTTGCCCCGCAATGGATCTCTAGTACTGGGAATGGTTTGTGGAGTAACTTTGGATCTTGCATATAAGTGATGCTTCACTTCAATATCCTGCTTATAAGATAGGTTTTGGTTGCCTTCCAGCTCCTGGGTTTCTACAGTCTCCTTGATGGAGCTGACCCCCCTACCCCTTAACATGGGCCTTGGTCCCATGTTGGACCTTTCAGCCTAGGATGGACTTGCACAATTGGGACTTGATCAGCTGGGCCTAATAATTGTTGTCCCTTAGATGTACCAGCATTCAACCCTCTTACAACCAACTTCATCTTTTACAGTTAAAGATGGCATTGCCACAAGTGTGAGATGCTCATTTAGACATTTAACAGAATAGAATGGAAAAAAAATTGTACAAATAGCAAAATTATTTACGGGGGTTGAATAAGCTAAGCCACGTGAGTATAGACAGGGAAATAAGTGGGGCTAAATATTAATGTATCAGTTTAGTTTCTAAGTTTTAGTGTGCTACCAGTGCAAAATATTAACTTTAATGTTAGTTGAGGGGCTGGATGCCAGTAGAGGGATTCTGATATCGATTCAAGCATTGTATGGATTATACGTACTGTAGATTCTTAAAAGTTTCAGCAGTAAGAGTCCCTGCTGAGCCTTGAATTGGCAGCCATTAGGTTAGTGTCTTTATTCACTTATTTGCAGCAAGTGGGTACAATAGTAGGAAATCATTGTGAATGAGTCCTGTAATACTCCTTTTGTATGCATTGACAATATCCCTGTTACCCATGAACAGATGCATCAAACATGAGCTTTTTAGTGTGCCTGAGTTTTCCCCCCCCCCCAATACCTGTGTGTCCACTGAGATGTGCTTTTCCGCTCTCCCTCCCTCCCTCTCCTGTGGCTTCCTTGTCTAAAATTCACTGGCACTCAAGTGCCTCTGCAGAACACTGCTAAACAGGGAAAACATGTCAAAACAACTGTGTGAATTCAAAACGTGCAGCTGTCAAAGCACAGCTGTTTATTTTGATGGATCACAGGTTTGATGCTCAGAACTACAAATGCAGAGGCCATCTGGGATCAGGTCCAAGAACTACCTGAATGAAGCATAACTCTAGTATCAGTAAGTTTGGGCATCATGGTACTGTCCTTGGAAAAGGTTTATGCAATTATGACTGCTGCAGCAATATTTTTCGTTTTAAAATTTTTTTTTAGTAATTTTGTACAGTCTGATTTCAGTCTTTGCATAAGGTTGAGTACGTTGCACTTGTTTCTGTCTTCAGTCCATTAATAAACCTTATTTTGGACATATTTGTATTTGGTTGACACTGATCGTCACTTCTGCCAATAATTTTCATGTGGTGCTTGATTTGGAAAAAAATCACTTCCAATACACTTTGGAATGAGTGATGCACCTACTTTAGGGGCAAGTGAGTTCAGCTGAGACTTTGTGTATGAGCTTTTTTCCGCAGTGCCTCTGTGAAATGTATGATTATGTACACGGTCTGTAGATAACTGACAGTGGAATGAATCAGCTGGAAATATGTGTTCAAGTGGGATAAATGTCTTTTGGAAGAACCTCTTTCCATTGATGGCATTTGATATAGAGGATCCTTCCAAGGTCCTTTACTTTAGGTTTGAATTACATATGACAAAACATCATCTTGACTCTCAGCTACTTAACCACATAGAGTCCTTCTGCCACGTTGAGTTTCTGCCATCCAGTTGGGGTTTGCTTAAGTGCTAGTCTGCTAATCTTGCTGGACTTGGCAAGGGAATTCAGATAGATTGCTTGATGTGTAATGAAGTCCGCACAACTGCAGTAATTTCATTGAAGTGTTGTAACCACCAGTGTGCCATACTACTTGCACACTAATTTGACCACGCAGTAACATATGACAGGATATCAAATTGGAGCTATTCGTATCCAGTGGAGCATGTGTTTGTAATATAAATGGTAATTGTCTGAAATCTTTGCAATGTAGAGTTCAGCAGTGCTCAGGCTGTATGGGAGTATTGGCTTTAGAAACATTGTTTGGAATACAGAGCAGCCAATCTGTTTCAAAGCATCTCTACCATCTGAATGTGTTGTTTACTGTACGGCAGAGTCGTAAAGAAGAGATCTGTTTTTAATGGGTGTAAAATTGTAGGCGACAGCAAGGGGCTGAGGCCCAGTTGTTCCTAAAGCAGGAGGAGCGATCTTGGCTACGGCAGGGTTGCTGTGGATTTTAACGTACTGTGCCAGGTAAGCCTTGTCTTGTAACGAAACAAGTGTGTGCCAGCAAATCTGCAGCTTTCGGTAGTTGTTGGGAACCTCGCTGCTCAAGATACAGTGAGCCTTTTGGAGCCATCTACATGCGCACATGCTCCCATTTCTGAAGAATGTGGCAAGGGATGTATCGCAGAGCCTCTAGCACTATGGGGTCTTCAAACGATTACCATGCATGGTTTCGGAAAAGAGAAGCGGCTTCCACATTCTGGTCTGTGAAGTTTCCCACCAGCTCTCTAGCTGATGCGGGACGCTTCCAGCTCATGTTTAATTCCTCTCATGATTTTGTCCGCTGGCAGCTGCTCTTAGATTTTTGCCTCAGTCCAGACTTGTTACTTCTGAAGTGAAGGCGTCCGCCCACTGTTGCCATTTAGCGACAGCGTCTTTCCTCCTCCTGCTCCAAGCCCTCAACTTGGTTCCCATGCTGATAAGGTAATCCTTTTTTCAAAGTGTCTGTCCAACATTGTTGCAAACAATGCAGTGAAAGCCACTGAAAATCTTAGTGTTTAGACTTCACATAGGAGCCATTTTCTCCAAATGTACAGTGTCATGATGCCATTTGTCCATGAATAGCAGGTGTCCAGTTTGGAATAACATCAATTCAATTCAATTTATTTTTATAGAGCACTCTTCTCTTGCAGTGACATAGAGCGCTTTAACACGGGCATAAAGCAAGAAAAACAGATACAAACAAAGACAGTTGTCTAATGGCTACCATAATGAAGTACTTTTATAGAGCTATAAGTATGCCTACTGGCCACCGGGGAAAGGAACAAAAACTCCCAACTGAAGTTTGAGAGAGGAAAAAACCTCTGGGGGTCCACGGGCCAGTGGTAGCCCACCCCTCCTGGGCATTCTAGATAAGTAACAATCGTAAGACAGTTTAACAAGTAGTAATGATATTGTTGCTAAATGGTATCTTGATCCCGAGCTCAGCATGGAACGTTTCGATTTATCATGGCAGTTGGTCATCATCCTCAGTTAGCATGGGATTTGTCTGTCACCACCGGCCAGCCTCCTCAAGTCTTACGTAGTGAGGCAATGCTCAACAAGAAGAAAGAACATATTACATAATGTGTTACTTAATTTATTATGCCTGTTTATAATGGTGGTAAAAAACAACCAAGGCAGGTGAAACTACATTTTGAGGTGGAATACCTGAGAGAACATGTAGGTCTTTAGTCGGGATTTGAAAACAAACGGACGGGGCATTTCTGACAGTCACTGGTAGACTCTTCCATAGTTCAGGTGCTCTATAACTAAAGGTGCGACCTCCTACTGAGGTCTTATTGATCACAGGTACTTTAAGGTAACCTGCATCTAATGAACGAAGATATCGTCCTGCGATATAAGAATCAATAATCTCGCAAAGGTAAGCCAGAGTAATGCCATGTACTGCCTTATAGGTCAAAATTAGGATTTTATACACACACACATTTTCAGAACCGCTTGTCCCATACGGGGTCACAGGGGACTGGAGCCTACCCGGCAACACAGGGCGTAAGGCCGGAGGGGACGCCCCCAGGACGGGATGCCGGGACGCCAGTCTGCCGCAAGGCACCCCAAGCGGGACTCGAACCCCAGACCCACTGGAGAGCAGGACTGTGGTTCAACCCACTGCGCCACCGCACCCCCCCTAGGATTTTATAGTCAGCTCTAAATCTGACCGGGAGCCAATGTAACAATTTAAGTACCGGTGTTATATGGTCAAACTTCCTACTTCTAGTGACAATTCTCGCAGCAGCATTTTGCACCAGCTGTAGCCTGGATACAGCCTGGTATGGACAACCTGACAATAAAGCATTACAGTAATCCAGTCTACTGGAAACAAAAGCGGGAACTAGTTTCTTAGCATCCCGTCTACATAGGAATCGCCGCAATTTAGCTACGTTTCTTAACCGAAGGAAGCACGACTTGGTCAAAGCATTTACATGAGATACAAATGACAGCTTTCCATCCAGCAGGACACCTAAATCCTTGACACAAGCTATACGCTTGAAGCTAATATCATTTGTTGTAAAGATTGACGTGATTATGTCGAGAGTTTTGGCATCACCACCCACCACACGTACCTCTGTTTTACTGGCATTTAGAGGTTAAAAAAAATAATAATTTTTACTCATCCATAATTTTATACTGGTAAAACAATTGGCTAACGACACCACATGTAATGATCATCAGGCTTAAATGATGCATATAGCTGTGTGTCATCGGCATATGAATGGAAATTCACATTGTGTTTGCGAATAATGTCACCCAATGGTAACATTTAGTGAGAGAACAGTAATGGCCCCAACACAGAGCCTTGTGGCACACCATACTGAACCGTAGTTGAGATGGAGGGGGTGCAGTCATCAGATTTCAGTACAAATTGTTCACGATTAGCTAGATAACGATTCAAACCACTTCAGAACAATACCTCTTAGTCCAACCAGGTTTCCAAGTCTACTCCGTAGGATACTGTGGTCTACAGTATCGAATGTAGCACTCAAGTCTAGTAACATGAGAATAGAGATCTGACCAGCATCAGAAGAGAGGAGAATATCATTAACACGTGTGAGCGCCGTTTCAGTGCTGTGACCAGTGTGGAAACCAGACTGAAATTTTTCAAATTCAAATATATTATGATGATTAAGATATTTTACAATTTGGGAAGCTATGATTTTTTTTTTTTTCTAGAATTTTGGATAAAAAATGATAGATTGGAGATGGGTCTGTAATTACATGGGTTATTACAATCCAGATCCAATTTCTTCAGTAGGGGCCTAATAACAGCAATTTTAAAAGCTTTTGGAACACTGCCATTTCGTAACGACGTATTAACAATAGGTTCTACAGGCCCGGAAACTGCGGCTTTCAGTAATTTAGTGGGGATTGGGTCTAAAGGACAGGTTGTACTTTTCATAGTGCGAATTAGCACGGTAATTTTCTCTACAGTTATTACGTCGAAGCTGCTGAGATGGTGCGGACAACTAATATTATCATCGTCAGAAGCATTTATGCTGGCTAAAACTGAGCTAGAGGGCACTATGGATTTGTGGATATTCTCTAATTTATTATTGAAAAATGACAAATTCATCATTAGTAATGGTAGCAGAAATACATTGTTTGTGTTTACCAGTTAAGTAAGCCATGGTATTAAACAGGAAGCCAAGGTTCTTCTGATTTTCATCAATTAACTTTGGGTAGTATTCGGATCCGGAATGAAAAAGTGCTTTTTTTTTTTTTTTTTTTTGTTATATTTTTTTAGACAATCGGACCAGGCTACGTAATATTCAATTCAGTTTATTTTTGTAGAGCACTCTTCTCACACAGTGACACAGAGCACTTTTAACACAGACATAAGGCAAGAAAAACAGATACAAACAAAGACAGTTGACTAATGGCTACCATAATGAAGTACTTTTATAGAGCTATAAGTATCCCTACTGGCCACCGGGGAAAGGAACAAAAACTCCCAACTGAGGGAGAAAAAACCTCTGGGGGTCCACAGGCCAGTGGTTGCTCACCCTTCCTGGACATTCTAGATAAGTAACAATTTGTAAGCCAGTGTGCAGCAAGTAATAATGACTGTTACTAAAATGGCATCTTGGATCCCCAGTTCAGCATGGAATATCTCGTTTGTCGTGATGTTTGGCAGATGGACATCATCCTCTGTCAGCAACTAATAAACATTTAGTTTAGTTGAACGCCATTTACGCTCTAATTTATGACTACCTTTATTGCACGAGTTGATTCGTTGAACCACGGTGAGTTTCTTACAGTTCGAATAAGTTTAGTTTTTGATGGAGCCGCAGAGTCTAGGACGAATTTTACCACCGAATTTAATTATAGTCTAAAACCATTTGATCAATATCTATGTTTGTTCCAAAGTCTGAGCTTCTAATATAATCAACAATTTTAACAGTAGTATTTTCATCAATATGCCGCACGAATTTGGTCTTAATTTTGTCAGACAGCACCGGCAGGTATAGATCAAAGCAAAGGTTAATAAGTAATGATCAGAAATAGCCTCGTTTAAAGGAATAATATTAACGTGATGAACATCTATGCTGTAGGTTATGATGAGATCAAGCATATGGTTACGGGAATGAGTAGGACTGGTAACAATTTGAGTAAATCCAACGGAGTTTAGAGACGTAGAACTATTAGCGAGAGTATCTGACGACACGTCTATATGAATATTGAAATCTGGATTATTCTGTCATAATTAATGACTAAATCGGTTATGAAATTGCTAAATTCCTAGAGAAAAGAGGAGTACGGTCCAGGACGGTAGATAAGTAATATATTGGGTTTTGACTTGAAATCTAGCTGTAGAACTTCAAATGAGCTAAAATGATCAAAATTTCTAGGTGGTGTTTGTAATGTATTATTGAAAAGAACACCGACTCCACCTCCACGACGTACAGAACGAGAGTTATGGAAATAATCATATTCATCCGGATCGGCTTCTATTAACGGAATTGTATCGGACTCACCGAGCCAGGTTTCGGTAAGAAAGAATAGATCGGACTGGTGATTTAATATTAATTCGTTTACTAGAACCACTTTGCTCTTTAGTGAACGAATATTTAACAGACAGCATTTTATATTACAGTTTGGTTTCGGTGGTAAGTTGAGAACGTTTGTTTTAATGTATTTTAGGTTTCTGGTGCAAGCGCTCCTACCACTGAGTCTAGTTAAACGCCGTGGCCTTATAATAGTTTATATGTATGTTTTGGCTGCACTTAACGCTTCCATTTAAAGTTTTGAGGCCCACACTGGACACAGTACAAAATGACCACTAGTATCCGAACGAGTAACAGACCCATCAATACACACAGCTGCTAAAGGAGACGACCCATAGATGAGTCAGTTCTGCAGCTTGCAGTCCAAGTTCTGGGACAGAACAAATGAACCCCTCCAGTTGAGGTTTACACCATCACGTGTGGAAAAACCTGGGTCTTTCCCAGAAATCATCCCAGTTATTAACAAATGATATACGATTAGAGCGGCACCACATCTCCAGCCATGTGTTAGTGTACAGTAGACTGGTGTCCTTTATGTCCCCCATGAAGAGTCTAGGTAAAGGAGCAGACACTATTAGATTTCGACATTTCCTTCTGGCGTTGTTACTCATAGAAATAAAGCAGCTGTTTAATACCTCAGGCTGTTGAAAACGAATATCATTACCACCAACATGCACCATCATAGTCGACACGGCATTATTGGCCAGAGGACTGACACGAGCTTCCATATCAGACTCGCATGCGCATGGGAAACACTTCACCTTTCCTTTTACGCTTCAATTCCCAGCCCCCCGATCCTTAACATTTCGGATAGCCGAATCCCCCAAAATGAGCACTTTTATTATTAATAATAATAATATTATTACCAGGTGAACTGCTTAGAGCCAAATATCTATTTTGGGTTTGGTCAGGAGAACCCGAACCAGGAACCTGTGGCTTCGGCTTTGCTTTATTCGACTTACTCTGAATAGTAACCCAGTCACCGTGAGAGCGCTCCGAGGTACCTGGCTTCTCATTTGCTGTACTTGGGCCTGTAAGTGTCGACGCTGAGTTCGACACTACGGAGGCATCGGGACACATGGAGTCCAACCAACTCTCCGTTTCTCGTATAGAAATCATTCTTGATGCGCTCTTCAGCACCAAGTCATTATTTGTCACGCATTTCAAGCAAATGAAATGTTCGACAATGTCAGCAGGTGCAACTAAGCAATACATGTTACGTGATACAACACACAGGTGTGCCGTCGGATGATACATTCAGGATGGAACTTGCGTCAAACAGGGACTGCATTCTTTCCAAAGACGCCATCACAGCTACCAGTGTTTGACTCCACGCTCTGCCTCGCTCGCATTAATGCATCTCAACACCAAACACTGCATGACATGTGGCAGTTAATGACAGGGTTTACGTGGAATGAGTGTGATCAAATCCCCAACTGTCTGAGGGGATTCAAGCAGATAGGTTCCATTCCTAAATGTAGTCAGAGATGCATGTGTGTTACTACAAAGTCTATGTAAAGCAACTATGGAACAATAGAGGAATACAAGAGGAGATGGCACAGGACTTGGGTCTTACACTTTAAAAAATTTACAGTGCTTAATACATCAGTTCTTTGACTTGTGAGTTGAAGATGGAAAGGTTTTCCCAGACTAATTGCATTCTCATCACTTCTGTTTTTTTTTCTTTTTTTTTTTTAAATTTTGTCTGCTGCAGTTCTATGATTCTATGACTAGCCTTTACAAATGCTCCTCAACTTGCAATGTTGCGACTGTCACGACCCACAGGGACAATACCCCTATGGGCCAGAGGAGGCGCCACTCGGTACCACTAACCCAGACCCATGCACCTGTTCACACTGTGGTTATCAGTGAGGTATGAAAGGAGCAAGCAGGTGAGGATAGATTGTGGATTTGTAATTGGCCTTCCCTTTGCAATTCCCTAGCCAAGTTTAGTTGCCTGTTTGTCAAGTCTTGTTCTATAGGTGTTTGTTTCAGTCCCGAGTGCCCGTCTTGTCTACTCCTGCCTTTTGCGCTCCATTCCAGGTCCAGAGATCCAGTCCGGTATTTCATCACGTCTCCGTGTTCAAGTCCTACTCACAGATTTCTGTTTCACTTGCATATTTATTTATTTAGCAGACACTTTTCTCCAAAGCAACTTCCAATGAATTCTATGTAGTGTTATTAGCCCACACACCTTATTCGTGACTTACACTGCTAGATACACTACTTACAATGGGTCACTCATCCATACATCAGTGGAACACACTCTCTGTCACTCACACACACACACAAGTGAACCTGAACAGCATCTCTTTGAACTGTGGTTGAAAACCAGAGCACCCAGAGGAAACCCATGCAGACATGGGGAGAACATGCAAACGCCACACAGGCTGAGTGGGGATCGAACCTATGTTCTCTCACCACCTCTACACTGTACTTTACACTGTTTTCACTGTGCACTTATAAATACATTCTGCACCTGGGGTCATCATACTACTCGTCCGTGTTCAGATGTTACGGCAACATGGGTCCGTGTTGGACTTTTGTCCGGACACTACAGCGATAGGTTTTTTCTTTTAAATAAAATAAATAAATAGAACTGAGATTTATATTTTCAAGTTAAATTGGTTTTAAGTCTTTTTTAAATTGTACTTTTAGATGAGTAACAATGTACCTTTTTGCTTGTGTAGATAATTGATAGTTGAAAGCGTTTAGGAGCTGATGAACATTGTAGATGGTTGTAGGGTGAACTGTTAGCATTCATAAAGTGGTTGTGGAGATATTTTTTAACTTTCAGAAATTTTAAATATTGTTGAAAGTCATTAAAATAAGAGACCTTTTAGTACAGCTTGCTGTCCCAGTTGTTTGTAAGTTCAAGAACCAGTATGTGTGCTTCAGGACAATCATCCAGATGCTCTACTGATACGCATGTATGTACCGATATAACTGCAGGATTCAGTCTTTCTCCTGTTGGGGCCACTCTAGTTGAAGTTCTTTTTTTAGTGATGGTTGGATCAGTACTCACATTGTCAATTTTCAGAATGGATTGACATGATTACCATAAAGAAAAGGTTAAAACTGTAGTGCAACAAGTTTGACTTCAGGACAAGGAGTCTTGACAGGAGTTTTCCCTCTTGATTACTTGAACACGTCTCCAAAAAAAGGGAAAACTCAAACAGCAACCAGTAATTTGTTGGTCTGTTTTCAGTTTTTCCAGCAAGCTACTGGACACTTCCATACCTTGCTTGTCCTTCACAAATTCCTGTACACGTTCACAAGCTGTGTCTGACGTTCAACGTAGGCCTCCTTCTCCCAGTTCACAAAAGTGGTCAGACTAACACACTTCTCCTGAGCTACAAAAGTATTTTGCCTGCTAAAGTAAATTTTACTTTCAATTGCTACGAATCATTTTGACCTTGGACATCGGTCCAGTCTGACAGAGCTATACACCCTTGATAATTTAGGCCTTTTTAGTTCCTGTATTGCATGGTATGACTTTCACTGTTGAAAGAGTGAAATGAATGGAAATATATCTGCCCAGTGGTTCAGCTGTAGGACACTTGATCAAGGTTCTTACCCTCATTTGCTTTATTAAAAATTACCCTGCTTTATTAAGATGTAACCAAGGGCTACTTGGAAGTAGCTTAGTATTGTAAGATGCATTGGAGAGAAGTGTCATATTTATAAAGAATAAACTCTATGTTGCAGAACTGCTGAAGCTCATGTCTGAGAGCATTGTAGGGTTGAGGGTAAATGGAACTGTAGGGGGGCGGGGGGGGTTAAACATTCATCACCCATGCCCATTTTAGCTGGTTAGAGCTCCAGGTCCATGACCCCTGTTCAACTTATGCAAATGTGTGGGTGATGTGTAGTTGTTGGGCAGCTTGGCAACAGGGTGGCTTGTGCACACTGTTAGAGCACATAGGATGCCTCTGTTGGCTTGGTGATGCCTCAGCCTGACATCGTGTTCACACATCTGATGGGGTTTGTACCACAAGCCCTGTCGTGGAGAGAGGTGATAAACTCCCACACAACTCAAAGCCTTTGTCTGATGAGGCTGGGGGAGCTGCCTGGAATGTGATATGTATTTGAAGCTCTCCTCCTGTGAGGAGGAGGAAGGCTGCTGTCAGGAAGCCTTTTCTGCCCTGCATGACTGAGGATCTTGAAGAAACAATTTGAAGGACTGGACACATTTAGTTGCATAATCAGTTTGAGAAGTCTCTTTTTTTATTCCCCCCCCCCCCCCCCCCCCAGAGCATGCAGTGGAAGTGAGGAGCATGATGATTTGGGTCCATTGTCCTCCCATTTTGGTCCATATTTAACCTGAACATTGGTAAAGAGGGTTTCTGGTGTATCCTTTAAAATTGGCAGTACTGAACAATGTTATATATGTTGCCATCTTCACTTGGCAAGGACTTTCTCAGATGAACACACACACAGGTAAAATCAAATTCCATCTCTCTCTCTTCAGGCTTATCAGGAAGGGAACTGGTGTCTGCATTTGGCCAAAATGTCCATTTTGGAATGTTGAAGCTGAGCATGACATGCTGGCTCAAAGGTTCAGTCATTCGTGTTGATACACCACTTCATTCAGGATCTTTTCTTCAAGTAATAATGTTTACCTTATATACGCTCTTCTCTTAATGGCCCATCAGTTGGGAGAGAAAAGTCCTTCTTGGGAGCAGATCAAGTGTAATTCCATTTTACTTCATTGCTGCATTGGCTTTTTGGATGCATTTAGTGGTGGGAAGCAAACGGTTGCCAATGGCAGGGGTGCAGTACATACTCCTGAGCTATTGGCTTTGGCACTCTTCTAACTGATCTATGAATCAGTTTCCTTCTGTAGAGAAATCGCATGTCACACAGGAGGGTCTGTGTGTGGACACAATAAAACCAGGAACTGGAAGGACTAGTTAATCTCAGGGAAGCCTCCAGACCAGGGCTGGGCAATTAATTTTCCCAAGGGACCTCATGAGAAACTGGGACTGTTGTGGAGGGCCAAAACAATAGGCTGAACTTAATTCTGCTCAATATTAATTTTATTGCTTTATAAAAAGCAGTAAATTATATCGTTTTGATTAGCTGCTACATGCAAGAATGCATGCAGCATTAAGGCTATGAAAATGTGGAGTAGGTCAATCCTGTCAATCATTATACCACTATTTCATTTTATTTTAACATACTTTTAACCTTCACAAAAACAATACTGAAAATGTTTATGTTTTGCAGTATGTTAAAGACCAGCAATTAACTTTATACAAAAAGCAATAAGTGCTTTTGATGTCTTCTGGTTCTCTTTTTGTGTTCGGTGAAAATCCAGTCTGTCTTGGGTTTGAACAAGTGCACTGAAGTCTGATTGAATGTCTGAGGTGGATATGCGAAGGGCAGCTGACAGGTGATCATCGGTGAGAGAGGATCTGTATCTGGATTTGTTGAACTTCATCACTGAAAATGTTTGTTCACATATGTAGGTAGAGCCAAAGAGAACTAACATCTTCTGAGCATGCCTCCTCATGTGTGGAAAGTTCTCCTCTTTGAGAGAAGAGTAAAAATCCAGCAGTGATACTGACTAAAAGTGCTCTGCCAGTAGTGTATCAGACTGCAGGTCAATGAGCTTGAGCTGAACATTGCCAGGTGTATTATCCACGCTGCAGGTGAAGGGAGAAGAAATCATGTGCATTTCATTCTCAGCTGTTTTGAAGTCTTGAAATCGCCTTAAACTCAGTGCTCCTAATATGGATGAGTACCTGCGGACGTGATCAGCTGATCGTGTGGCTTCCTTTAGTGTTGGCAAGTGGGTGAGAATGTTATCCTCCATTTGACTTGAAAGAAACTGCAACTTTCTCATGAGAGCCTTCACCCAGCTATACATTTCATGTACAAAAAGGCCCTTGCATTGCAGTTTGGTATTTAGTTCGTTCATTAGTGCAGTCACATCAACAGCAAATCCAAAATCTGCCATCCAGTCTGTATCTGAGAACTCTGGGATGTCATTCCCTTTCTTCTCACATAACTCTTGAATCTCTGTTCTCAGGTCCCATACTCTTAAACGCTTTGCCCAGGCTGAGCCATCTGACAGCTGTGTGGTAGCCTATGTCACGATGTTCAGTCTCATGCTCCTCCAAAAGTGCAACAAACTGTCTGTGATTCAATGCTCTTGCCTTGATGAGTTTAACTATTTTAGTTGCAACATCAATAACATGGTTGATTTTTAGCACTGACTTACACAACACCTCCTGATGTGTAATATAATGTGAAAATACCAATTTCTGTTCAGGGTTCATTTCAGTCACTTTATCCTCCTGCATCCGCTTCAAAAGTCCGACATTTTTCCCCGTCAGATTTGGACAGCTATCTGCCAGTTTGTCCTATTTCAGTCCCAGCTTGTCCAAGCATGCATTTACCTCCGTGAACAAATCGCTCCCTGTTGCCGTCCCTTTCATTGACCGCATTGCTGCCAGCTCCTCCGTAATCTAAAGTCCTTCATTATCCCACGTACAAAGACGAGTAACTGGGCTGCGTCGCGGACGTCGCAGCTTTCGTCCAAAGCCAAGGAGAAAAAGTCAAAATTGTCTGCTTTGTTTTGCAGCTGAAACTCCAGATTTCCCGTGATGTCCTCGATTCTTCTCGTTATGGCATGCATGCACATATGTAAATTGGAGGGGGAAAAAAAAGCAGTCGCCTTCAAAATAAGAGCAATGTAGTTGTATTGCGTGCATGGCGTACGCTTATTTACATTTGATTTCTAATTTCCGATTGACCTCACGCGGGTCGGACAGGGACAGCCAAAGGGCTGGATGTGGCCCGGGGGCTGTAAAATGCCCAGGTCTGCTCCAGACTGTAGTTACTGGATGTGGTCATGTAGTGTGAGAAACATCCATGTGCTTGTATGGAACTTAATTCTCTGCTGATGAATCCAGCTGTGCTTTGGCAGTGATCATGTGCGGTTTGACAGTTTGTCAAGCGAAATCTATCGCTTTGCATCCCTTGGTCTTTTAATTTAATTTCTGCAGACATATGACATCCGTTTCCATTGAATAGCCAGAAAATACACTGTGAAGCCTTGGGCTAAACGATGCGCTGCTGCCTGTTATGCTCGAGTCATTATAGGAGCTTTGATTTCTACACTTGATGGTGTGAAGCAATAACACAGGTAACAAAAGGCTCTTGGTGTAATCAGGATGATTGATTAAATAATTGATTAGAATGGATTCACCACCCAATGGGAATGTCTTGTTTAAGCTCTGCTTGGTCGTGCATGCTCAGGGCCATCCCAGAGGGCCCTGGCTGACGTGTGTGTATGAGACGAGTGCCGTCTGACCTTCAGGATGACCGTGTCCTGATTTAGATTTCTGGCCGTGTTCCATGTCACAGCACTACCCTCCTGGGCACTGTTGCCAAGTGGCTGATCCACCATCCTGATGCTTTCTTCCCTCCCCAGCCTGCTGTTATCTCACACCCCGATACCGCACTGGATTTGAAAACAGGACTTGGTGCTCTTCTGGTGTGCGGAGACTGACCGCCTGAGCTCTGAACAGATACACATACAGTACAGGCATGAACAAAATCCCCTTTTTTTTTTTTTTTTTTTAAAACTCTAAAGGAACTCTATTCATAACTTATTACTGCAAAGTCAGTACTATCTGCTCTCTGAAAAATGTATATTTTCATAAGAACCTTAGACAAAGGTATAATAAATGCTCTGCTTCCATCCATTATACGTAACCATGTCCAATGCAAAGTCACGGTGTCCTATCCTAGGGGTATAGGGCATGAGGTATGGTACACTCTGGATCTGGTGCTACAACATTGTAGTGTAACACTTTTTTACTTTCTATTAAAGTATCTAATATAACTTCGGATTACATAAAGACTTGTTTAAAATTACTGAAAGTGAAAAGGAAAGTCTCAAGCTTTCTGTTCAGTTGCCTTGGCCCGTTCATCATCTAAGCATAGGCAGATTTGATCAGCTCTGGGCTGCTTTCAACTTTGTACAATAAAAGATTGGTGGAACAACTGTGCCTCTTTATGGATGAAGTTCTGTAAAAGTCAAATATATATCATTTACAAGATATCTTAGTATTTTTATTACCTGGAAGCTACAATAAAATTAAGTAATAGGAAATAAAAGTACATTCTCCACACAGACTCCTGCTCAATGTTTTTGACTGACTGATTGAGCCAATAAATTGTTTTGCATCTTATTGATCACTGATGCCTGTAAGGGATACTGCTGATGTACCTTCATATTATAAGGTTAAATGTACCCTAAGAACATCTGCTTCCTGAGCTCCATCAGTTCAAGCATCACATTACCTTGTAATGCTATGGGTACCTCAGAACTGAGTCAAGCCAGATGTGACATGAGGCATTTGTGATAGAATCGAAGTGCTGTGTGTGTGTGTGTGTGTGTGTGTGTGTGTGTGTGTGTGTGTGTGTGTGTGTGTGTGTGTGTGTGTGTTGGCTCCCCCTTCCCAGCCTTTTGTGGAGACCCTGCAAGGCATGTCTATAATAAACATTGCAATTAAGAACCTGTTGTATCACACTGACTGTGTGAAGGGTTCTGCTCCAAGTGATCTTGGCACCGTGCTTTAAGCAGCTGGTTGTGCCAAATTCAAATTTGTAATTTTGTTCAGGGTTGGTGCTGCTTTCTAAACCTTGCTACTGGAGTGAATATGTGAGAGACAGGGTGACTGGTGTGAGCAGACATGTTGGATGGAGGGAAAGGTAGAAACTGAAGCATGATGCTGAACGGATTGGTTTCCACAGGCTGGTCAGCTTTAGGAATGTGGTCAGTGGTCTTGAACAATGATCTCCTTGGAGTGAGGGTCATGTTTCTGTGGGTCCCCCTTGTACTTCTGAAATTCCTCCCTGAGTAAATGTGTGGTCTTCACTCATTGTTCATCACCCTCTTTCCCTCTATGCTCCCGGACGAATGTCATCCAAGTGGGTCTAATCCTAGTAATCTCCAGTGTTTGCTGTGAGCATTTTATTTCGGGGAGGCCTGTCTGCCTCATGTCACCCCATCACCCCCTGCTGTGTCCCTGGGGAGGTGGTCCCATGGCCATGTTGTCTTCCCTCTCAATCGTGTCCACGTTTCCCCATCAGTGTGTGAATGCACATCTTTAAAGGAGAAATTACCTTCAGCACGGCCAAATCTCGAACCCGTTTCAAACTCTTTGGAGGCCCACAGTAGCACTGGTAATTACATGTTTATTTGCTGAACACCCCGGGCTAAAATCTGCGTACCCATTTCAACTGCTCACAGCTGTCTAAGCTGTCCTGTCCAAATGGCGTGCTTGGGGAGGACCTGTTGGCTATCCTGATGGCCCCCTCCTTGCTGCAAAGACTCCTCTACATATCTTTGCTTTTTGAATCATATTTACATTTATTAATTTACCGGAAACCTTTCTCCAAATCGGTGTACAATAATTGCTGTGTAAAGTTTAGCTGAAACCTTTATCCAAGGTGATGTACCGTGCTGGATAGCAATTTAGGGATATTTGCTTCAAGCATCCTTATCTGACCCTATGCCCTTTGGTAGTGTACAGTGAGTCACTTAATGTGTTTGCCGGTTATTCTGGTAGTATGGTTTCTTAGGATGACCCCGCTCTAGGGGCCATCTGCAGGGCTCATTCAAGATGGAGACTGCTTTCAAACTTTGACGGACATGAGGTCGAAGTGACCTTTTCGTTAACCTGTCTGACTTTTTGTCATGGCTGGTGGAGAAATGTCATTAAGGCCTCCTCCATGTCTGGACTGTAATGTGTCCTTTTTTTGGTAATACTTGGCTGCTAAAGAGCCAATGACCTTAAATTGAAATGCATTTAGAATTTGAACCCCCCCCCCCCCAAAATCTCCCGAGGCCGTGGTTTCAGATGGTTTGCATTTCTTGCCTGGCGCAGTGTGAAATATTAATGAGGGTGTCACGTCTGCTGTTTGTGGTGTTGGCTGGAGGGATGGTTGGCCAGTTGGGATGATTTATTTAGCATCTCCCCGAATTGAGTCGGCTTCTTTCGCCTCTCAGAGAGGTGGTGTAATCAGAGTTGGCTTGTTCACAAACTGAAATCAGAAATGCCTAGCATGTCATTCTGAAGACCTGAATTCCAGATTCCGAGCTGGAGAATGACTGGTCATTTGCCATGCAGTGAATCCCTGCCAGAGATTCTCTCTCTTTCTCGCATACACTCAGATTATCCACATGTTGTATACACAGATTTTAATTGGATATGATTATCCGCTTAAGTCCATTCACAGGTATGAGTTGTCCAGTGATGGCTATACTCAGGTAGAACACCAGTGGGTAGCACCCAAGATCTAACGATCTCGGATTTTCTTGCTTGTTTTATACTGAACTAGGAAATACAGTACATCCTAAACATATATCTCCTCCACACACATCTCCCTTCTGATACTTTGGATCCATGGGGGCATTTTCTTGTACTTCCTGTTTGATTAAATAATTAAGCATGAAGGTTCTGTTTGAAGTGGGGAGCACACAGTGGCACAGCGGGTTTGGCTGGGGCTCACTGTGTGGTGGGTCTGGGGTTCGAGTCCTGCTTGGGGCCTTGTGATGGACTGGCATCCCATCCTGGGTGTGTTCCCTCCACCCTTGCGCCCTGCATTGCCAGGTTAGGCTCTGGTTCGCCGCGATCCTGCTCAGGACAAGCTGTTGTAGATGTGTGTGCGCTTCTACTTGATTGTTTGGCTTATTCACTTCTGCATTAAATGTTCACGGCAAAAGTTTTAAAAACCTTGCTTATGTCAGTCAGAGGGCAGTGGTTTCGAGAAATTAACTCATGCAGGGTGTAAAATCACATGCCTCGGCTTACAAAGACAATTGGGACGTCTGTACATAACTTTATTGAATCCAACCACTACATTACAGTCAGAAGTTTTGATTTTCCTCTATTCTCAGCCTTGCTTTTGAAAAAACAGAGGTATGATGAAGTAAAAATTCACTATAAAACTTGATCAATTTATTCTATAATGTCAAATGGTTGTCTTATTGAACAGACACTCGCAAACCTCAAACATGAGCTGTAAATAGAGTTCTGGTTCCACAATTTTATTCTCAATGCATTTGGCTAATGGCTGGGTGTGGAAATGCAGTTTATTTTTTCATTTTATTTTTCCTCCCTCTTCTCCCCACACAATTTTTGGAAATGGACAAGTGAAGATAATGGGGGAAAATTTTTATTTCCAAAAAATGTGTAACGTACTTAACTCCAGGACCTTGTGTATTTCCATCAGCCATTTTGTCAAGATTCTTGGCGGTAAAGTCATGCTCCCATGTAGCATGATGTGGTCCTTAAGTCAGCCTATATCTTTTACAAATGAGGAAATTCTTAACCTCTTAAATACTTTTATACATTTACTCTTCTTAAAAAATGTTTAATACACTATGTGTCACAAGTGCAGTATCTTAAGAAATGGAGGATTTCAGATTTGCAGCACTGGATAATTGTTCATCAAATGTGAAATGCAAGATCTGGAGGACAACTGGAAAAACAAGTGTGTGAGAGCAACCAGGAGCATCATTTACATTCAACTCTAATTATTAGATCTTTGTAGAATATTGAAGTGAAAATTTCAGCTGTATTGGGTCTTCAGCAGACAAGAACTAGTCATTACCACCCTATAATGATATGTAGAATACAGCTAAATATCCAAAGGATGATTTGGTTTTTATATTATATTTGAGTACGGGGGGTGCGGTGGCGCAGTGGGTTGGACCACAGTCCTGTTCTCCAGTGGGTCTGGGGTTCGAGTCCCGCTTGGGGTGCCTTGCGATGGACTGGCGTTCCGTCCTGGGTGTGTCCCCTCCCCCTCCGGCCTTATGCCCTGTGTTGCCGGGTAGGCTCTGGTTCCCCGCGACCCTGTATGGGACATGCGGTTCTGAAAATGTGTGTGTGTATTATATTTGAATTTTTTTCCCCACTCCCAAATGTTAGTTTTAAGGTGCAATGAGATGTCTTGATTTTTCCACAAAATGTGCACACGTGCATCTATTACATCTATGACAATGTTTAAAAGGGACAAATGTATGGCTTTTAAGTACTCTGGGTGAGATGTCTGAATTAGGGAGGAGGAAAGTTCCCAAAACAAATCTGTCTGCTTTTGAAAGTGAAGACTTGGATCAAGATTAAATTGCCTTACTGGTTATATCGTTAAACAAATTGTTAGACTATACAAGAGTTAATGATGATGCAGTGCATCAAGCTGAATGCAGTTGCTGATGTGATGTTAATGCGCGGAGGCTGTTCACCTCAAAAAACTGAACCGAACTTATTAGTCGAGCTCAAAGTAGCCAGGGACGGCAGTAATTATTGGCCTTCTGGTGGAAAAAGGGAAACAGGAGGATAATGGCTTGCTTGCTTTTAATCGATAGTCTCTCTGATCTCCTGCGACGTGCATGATGTTGCTTTGTAAACACCATTTTCCATCATTAAGGCCTCAGATATTATTTTGTGTTGTTTTTTTTTTTTTTTTTGCGCTGTCACTGACTTGTTAATGGAGGGAAAACCCTTTCATGTGACCTGACTTTTTATCAGAGAGCTGGATGAACTTGCTGGGATGGCAAGACTGGAGCTAAAGCTTCGTTAAGCAGTTGGTAATATCAAAACAGCTTTTTAGCGTCTTGTCCTCTGCACGGCCGCCTGAGACGTACAAACGTGCTGTTGCAATAGTTGCTGTGTTGGTGGGATGCACACTGATGAATGGTAGCAATTTGTAAAAGGAATGCGTAGTTTATAGATCAGTGCCCACAGGAGGAATATGACTTTGCAAGGAGTAATGTAACATAATAATGTCTTGACATCTGGTGATTATTACTGATCTATTATATGTTGTGATGTGTGTTCTTTGGGCTTGATTATATACACCTATGCAATGGTCTGACTTTTTTGGTCCCGTATTTCTGGCTCCAGCTCCATGCTGCGGATAGGTGTTTAGATTACCACAGTAAATCGAGGTCATCCTGACAGCTGAGGTTGGAATGCGAAGTGAAACATTCAGTGATAAACGGTGCCACTGTTTGTGTGTACTGGGTCCAGCAGAGGTGTAAGATCACGTAAATATAAATGCTGAAGGTAATGAGATGAGTATGGTTTACCTCTGCGCCTAAAAGATAAAGGTTCAAATCCTAGTTGTCTCTTCCCATGAATGCTTTTAGCTACTTTGAGGAAATGAGGAAAAGTTAGTTTATATGGGGTTTTTTCCCCTCCTCTCTCAACAAACATTAGGGAGTATCTGATATAGTTCAAAACTATTGGCACCCTTGATAAAGACTAGCAAAAAGCAACATAAAACAGTGTGGATAATTACAAGAACTTAAACCATTTCAAATAATCAAACATGATCATTCCTCTGCATTGGATAAAAACACACAGCCTTTCCCTACAATTCTTAATATTGGAGAACACAATGGGTGAGGGCTTTGGCCATTCTTCCATGCAGAACCTTTCTATAGCCATGATGTCCTTAGGTCTGTGCTTATGGGCTGTCTTTATTGCAAGACATTTGTCTTTGCAGGCTGTGTATTTTCTCTTGTGTGTTTGTAGCCGTTGTCATTTTAAATGGCCTACCTGCATCAGAGTTGCAGCTTCCGAGTGCTAACATCCAGGTTTTCAGTCAATATACTGTTTTTCTTTTTTTGGAGTTTAATGCCGATGATGTTAAAATGGGCCCCAGGGGCTTTGGCAGGAAAACAGCCCTACAACATGTATATAATTTTGTTTAGCCCATCTCTCTACTGAAGCCAAAGCCATGAATATCATGACTGTCCAAAAAGTTCAATATTGATATCTGACCACAACACCCGGTTCCAATGGTGTTTGGCAAATTGCAGCCACTAGAATTAGTTAGTTGTCAGTAAGGGGTTTTTTTTTTTTTTTTCCCTTTTTCTTTCTCTCTCCTCCCTCCTGGAAACCCTTCCAGACAGCATGTTAGCATGGAGATACCTTCTGATGCTTGACTGAGGCTTGGTGACCCCAAGATGACACAAGACACTGCAGTTCTCCAGCTCTTTTCCTTGGATTCCATTTTGCCTCTCACCGTTTTCTTCACTGTGTTTGTTGGCAAGGCATTCTTTTGTCCTATTTCTACTGAGTTAAATGCAGTTTTTGTGGTTTTTGTCCTTTCCTGATTGTTGGCCTAGTTGTGCCAAGTGGTTTGATTTAATATATTTTTGTATTCATGACATGGTTTGTGGAGATCAACAATCATTTGTCCGTGAAGAGATGTCGGTTCCTAATCTTTTTCCCATGGTGATGGCTCACAAAAAGTTTTATCTTACACATACGGCAGATATAAGAACACTATTAGTCTGTTTCAGACTGCTGTAGTATTTTTTTTTTTTTAGACTTTATCAAGGGAATTTGTGTACTCCTGCTCTGAAATAACTACCCAAATTCATAATGCATCATTTATTCCAGGGCAGGTTGTGTGTCTGACATGCCCCTCTTTTGATCAGTCTTCAGTTGCTATGGTAACATGTACTTCTTGTGATGGGATGCCCAGTGGGGCTATTGGAATCATGGCGGAACGATCTACATGGCCCGATCAAGACGGAGGTGACCCAGGTTACTGTAGTGTGGCAAAGCAGCCTCCTTCCTCCTGCTGGTCTGTTGAAGCCTGAGAGAATTGTGGTGTCCTTGACAAGTCTTCTCACTGGCCATTGTGTACAGTACTGGAATGGTGACTGACTTCATAGACCACAGTGATGATGAAAACATTGAGTGTCTGTGTTGTGATTCTAGGTGGTTTGCCTAGAAAGTCCTGCACCCTAACAGTTAGTGAACTTATTGCTAAAATCTTGGACATGAACAGTTTTACCTTTGAAGGTAGACATACCCTTTATGATTACTCATGTTTTAAGACCTACTGAAAGGCAAAAAATATATATATTTTTTCTTTCAAAAAGTCAAATTACTGGAGGAAAGTAAAGAATGTATTATTTAGCCTTTAAGATGTGCACTGCATGTCGATGAGATGGAACACAGTGCTTTATCTCAGTACACCCTTACTTTTTTTATTGCTTTGAGTTGTCAAGGCTGTAGAAGGGGCAAGTATTCTCTATTTCCCCTAACTGCAACAGGTTCAAGTGCTTGGCTGTTGAAATATTTCTCCATCTTCGTTCCTAGGTGTATGCTTTTTTTGGTTGAGTTAAAAAAAAAAAAAAAAAAAAAAAAACCCTTTTTAGTTGTTTACATATATCAGCAGATTCCCCCCGCCCCCAAGCAGCCTTAGTTCATGGTTTAGTTTTGTCATTTCTTCTCTTCCACCCTTATTTTTAACAAAGGTTTTCAGGTCATCAGATTCAAAGGAGCGTTTTATTTCTTGGCTTTTAACAAGGACCAAGGAATGTGCACATTTTTCTTCTTGAAATGAAGAATTGGTGTACTCAGTGACTAGACTGACTCACTGAAGAAGTAGTCTGAAGACCCGAGGTTGATGACGTTTATCTCAAATTGTCTTGAACAAATATGGGAATTGTCCTAAATCTTTACTTTTCCCCATCTGTCCTCTTAATGTGCTTTGTACAGTGCCGTTCTATCCCGTCCCTTTGTCTGAATGAAACCTTATCAGTACTCTTTCAGAATGAGGATAATTCCATTAATGAAAACAATCATTTCTTTGAACATGGGCAGATGTTAATTTTTAAAGCTGGGTGGCTTTTTCCACCCTCCTCTCTTGCAATCAATTTGCAGGATGACTAATTGTGGATTAAATGCTGAAATATTTCACTGTCCCATCTTGCCGCAAGGACTGTAGAGAGGAGGTGTTCTAGCAGCTCACCCGAAGTGACTGCGCAGCTAGAGACACCAAGCCCCAAATGGACCTCTGCCAATACGGTGGAACAGTCAAAGATGTGGAGATGCACAGTGAAAATATGAATTAGCATTTTCTATCAGCTTTTGATTGAGCGGTCCCCATCTAGCAAGACTTAAAGTAATAGGTTCCCCCATATAATGAAATAGAAACTCCAAGGTGTTACTTATTTTAAGGTGTTCCCCTTGACATGCTAGTTGTAACATTTCAGGTTCTCATGGCACCGAAATCCAGATTGATGGAAGAGTTAAACTCCATTTGTGTGAATACATGGCCAGGCGATTCCTGCAGCTGAATTCAATACACTCAAAACCCAACAATGAGGCAAGTCTTATGCATGCTGGATGAAGTGTGGGCACTGCTTTGTTATGGCAATCTGCAGTCCCTTGGGGTTTCAGGGCTTGAGTTGAAGGACTGATCTATGTCACTTGAGGAAACAAGCCTGATGACCCAACACAGAGAACATCACTCCTTGCTTTGGCTCTTGCTTGCTATTTACACTTTATGAACTTAGTGGCCAGGGGTGCCACTGAAAAATCCAAAACGCCCAACTTGACATAAATACCCAACGCTATAACTGACTCTAAATCTACAAGTGAGAAACACACATAGTGGTGTCTTGAACATGGACACCTGACGGTGAGGTGCTGAAAGAGCAGTAGATTGTGTAAATGTATTCTGTGCTCTGAGGGCTCTAAAATTGGCAGGGATGCCTGTGATGTGAAGTTTTCCGCTGGAATTAGATGTGGTTACCAAGTACAGATGAATCTGGCATGTAGTCAAGTCTGCTTTAATGGCAGATGCCTGCAAGTGTGTAATTCATATGGACTTGCATCCCCCCATATTAATGCACTTTCAATATTTGCCAACATTTTTCACTTTTTGTTCTGCGTAAGTTGCATTACCGTGAATGTACTCTGTTCCACATTCACTGTTGGTTCTGATGTTGTTTTATATTAAATGAATAGGATTTTTTTTTAAACATTTCCAATACTGCCTAAAATGCACAACGGCATTAGCTTAGGTAAAAGACTTTCTTACTTCGGCCGTATACCTGCACTGTAAAGGTTGCGTGCTGCGGTGTTCAGCAGCTGCTGCCACCCACCTGTGATCCTCCTTGCCCATTATGCAAATGAGCCAGGGTACTGTATCACTATAGCTGTGGAAGTAGGTGCAGGAGCAGTTTCCATTATCCAGGCACCCGCCAAGCTGAGAGACTTAATTAGAGCAAGCACCTCACATGGAGTCAACCTTTATGATAGGAGTTCTTAGAAATGGGTTGAGTGCATTAATGATAGCATGGAAGAGCATAGTGGAAAAATAGACAATTGATATGGAATGCAGCATGGTTATGGATAATGAAAATACTGCAATGCTAAACAGATCTGAGGGGTTGCGCCTACTTAAAAAGGGTAACTCAAAACAAGTGCAACAGAGCGTGTAATTTTTCTCCAACCATAATATTAAGACTTGAAAAGCATAAAAGTAAGATATAATGGCATTGCAATTACCATTGGTTATTATTTTGAAGGGAGACCGTCGTGACTCAGTTCTAATGCAGTCACTCTATAACAGTATGTTCCTGCCACACAACAAGCTTGCTCTCTGAATACGCATATTTTAGAATGTTATCGCAGAGTAAAAAAGAAATTTTCACAGCAAAGCTTTAGATGCAAGCATGTGATTGCGGAAGCAGTCTGTTACCACTACGTTTATCAGACACTTTTCTCCAAAGTGACTTCCAATGATCTCTATGTAGTGTTTTTCCCACACACCTTATTCACCAAGGTGACTTACACTGCTAGATACACTACTTAGAATAGGTAACTCAACCATACATCAGTGAAACACACTCTCTTTGTCGCTCATACACTATGGATGAACCCGAACAGCATGTCTTTGGACTGTGGGAGGAAACCAGAGCAACCGGAGGAAACCCACGCAGACACGAGGAGAACATGCAAACTCCACACAGACTGAACAGGGGTCAAACCCACGTCCTCTCACAGCACCCAGGTGCTGTGAGAGAGCAGTGCTACTCGCTGTGCCGCCACTATTATATGCTGGCACACATTCTATGATTCGCTTCCTGAATTGAGCCTGATGGGATATTCGAAGGTGTTCCCGGGACATGGTGTGATGCCAAATTATGGCATTATCAAGAGAGAAGGGGGTTCAAAAGAGCTAATCTTGGACCCTTCTTGAAAGCCAAAAGATTCAGCAGTTCTGAGGGACAGTTCATCAACTGAAAACCCAAGGAATTTTTTGGGAGACCATGTGTGTGGGACCATCAAGCAGCCAGGTGGAGTGAGGTTTCGAAAAGTGATCAGGTCTTGTAGATATTGGGGTGGAGGATGAAAATATTTTGTCCTACATAGATGGGCAACGTGCCTCTTGCAATAAAACTGCATATAAATGCATTTTCAGGACCAGCAGCTGTTTTATTTATTTTTTTTTTCCCAGCAACAGATGTAAGCTGTGACTAAATGAGGACAATTTAAAAATAGAACGTTTTTGGAGCACAAACCTCTGTGAAAGCAATCAACACCTCAAAGCTTCGCTACATGGGAAAGGGCATGTTGATGTGGTGCTCACCAATGTGCTGTTTACTCTTTGGGGGGGGGGGTCTGCCTTTCTGTTCGGTTGAAACACAAGTGGTTAAGCAAGGTACTTACCCTGAAATGCTCGAGTAAAAATACCCTGCTTTGTAAAGTGATTCAACGCTGAAAATAATTTTGGATGTAAGCATTAGCTAAGCACCAATGATGATGAACATGACCTTCTGATTTTTATGTTCTCAAGAGTGGTGGCACACAAGGTAGAAATGCCTTCTGCTATTTTGTCACTTCCTGTGCGCTTTTGTTTCTAGAGGCTGGAAAACAAAGTGTCTAGTTGGCATGAATGCCAATACTTCTGTAATAAAGGGTGTGTCTAATTTGGTACACTTTAATGGGACTTTGTTATTGTCATCACGCTTCTGGAAGGCTGAGATGTGTCCCTGTGTGATGGAACTCCTGGTGCTGTGCGTACGGTCACTGGCTGTAAAGCAAACGTTGAGTCCATTGGGTTGAAAGTTACTGCTGCTTTGAAATGTCATCTACTTAGATGGCATTTCCTGCCATCGCTTCATTCACCAACTTCTCCCCTAACTCTTCTGCTCTTTGACCTTTTCAAGTGGTATAAATCGTTCTAAATAACAGGCTCCTGCTCTGCATCCCAAAGTATGACTGACTGTGCAAGTGGTCTTGGAATTATGACATGTAACTTGTGACCACCCAGATTTGCAACGGCCGTTCTGTTAATCGCAGGTTATTTTTGAGTTTCGTTGTTCGGTCATAATATCCAACAACCACTCCATCTGCTGTATGATAACATCAAGTGGCTGCGCAAGGCACTGATACTTGTTGCGTGGTTCTCAGTCAGTGTTTGCTTGCATTGCAGCAACTGCATTTTAAGGTAAATGGTAAGTGCTTATCCTTCATCTAATGAATACTGTCCAGCATTTGGTGTTCATAGTTGCCTTCACTGCATTTCATTTTATAACTACTGTATATTCAACTTATTTTTATAAAGCGCTCTTCTCACGCAGTGACACAGCACCTGAAAATAGGTGTAACAGATTCTCTATATAGAATCTGAATATATATGAATATATATTCTATATTAATGTTTAATACGAGTAATGTGGGAAATTACCGAGAAAAAGAAGCCATATTATACAAAATAGCATCAATGCTTGTTAATTTTTTATAAATCCTTATAGTTCACATAACACAGTATCGGTGCATTTTTGACTCCCGACCGAGTTGATTTGAGACTATTATCAGAGCAGAATCCCGCTGTGAGCGGAAGACCACATGCACCTTGGGAAACTGGTGAAGAAAGAGAGGGATTGTGTTTAGCATGCATGTTATACCCTTTTGATGATTCCCATTTCTTTGCAAGTGATTCACAGGACACACAATGAGGATGTGCCTTCGATTTGTACAGGAGTGGATATTTCCATTACTTTTCTGAATAAACCGTATCGGTGCTCCTTGACAGGTTGCCATGGGGATTACTCCAAAACAAACCCAGTAAATACAGCAGTTTCTGTAGCTACAGTTGCTGTTTAACAGGTGTTTACAGCTCTGAGCCGGACTGACAGGTCTTGGTTGTGCTGGAATCCCGGCATGTCACTCAAACCTCTGTGCTCAAACAAAGCGGCACACCTGCTATACATCTGAGCACTCCCTCACTGCTTTGTTCTCGTACCTCTGGATTAAGCAAGAATAGTTGTTTAGGTGTCATGCAAAAGAGTCAGTAATACAGAGCTAGAGCAGAGCAGAATCAAACGTGTGTTTCAGAAAGTATTGGACTATTTGGTGGGTTTGATGTTTCTTTGTCTTGAAGCTCCTACAAGGATGTGTGGTGGGAAATATGAGTAAAGCCCATGGATTGGGTTTAAAGAATAGGGTGAATATATTCCATACAGGACCTCCGTTTGTTGATACCCTCTTCATTTGACAATACCGGTGCGACATTCTGTACCCTGCCGCGTTCACATCGTCTACGTAAAGTCTGCTTAATAGCTGTTGCTATCTTGTCCGTATTAAATTCTTAGATTCGAAATCTGAACTTTCCAGCGCGAGATGTTACGCAAAGCACAAACAGCCTAAGTGACTGAAATTACTCTGTATTCACTATCAAGGCAACAGAACAGGAAGCAATAAAGTGATGATTGAGAAACAAAGTTAAATATTTTTCCATTTGGAATCAGATTTTTGCTTGATCCTTTTGGGTCAGTCTTATGAACTTCAAACCAAACCAGATGAGGAAATTGTTACGGTAATTAAAGTCCTTGATCCTCAGTGCTGGCAGTGATATGAGTTAGGAAAAATTTCCCCAACATCTTAAGGCCCTTTTTAAGGTCTTTCTAAATGATTAATCTTTTTTTAAAAAAAAAAAAACTTCAGATTTTCAAAAAGATCCTATTACAGTAATGAGAACCCTTGGTGTTTCAGGTTACAATGAAAACAATGACATGTTTAAGGTATGGAAAAATGATCAACTCATCTTTAACCCTAAATTTTTTTGATGAGGTATCATGGAAGAATCCAACTTTGACACTTACAGAAAGGTAACAGTAGTACGAAACATGTCTGGACATCACAATTTTATTTAAAATACTTCTATAGCTCATAGGGGTCAGATTAAGTACTTCCTCATTAATTTACATTTTCAACACTAATTTTGGGTTGCTATAAAAAAGTTGAACACTTCATTATTTAAACCTGGGTGTGTTGATATTACTGAAACATTTTTCAAATATATAATTTATAAAACATAAAGGGTATATATTTTTCTCTCTAAAATAATTTGTAGTTTGGTTACGGATAAGTAAATATGTCTGGTCATTCCAGTTATGAATAGTTTTGAGTTTAACCCTTTATTGTTTGTCCCCTTTTCCTAGTGGGGGGTGTGCAGTGTCAGTGGGGGCAGAGCGAACTGATTGAAATCCTGACCTTTCTGGTGACTCTTAAGTTTTGGCCAGATCAGCTGAATGGTGCCGTGTTTAATGTCTGGAGGCAAAGCAGGGTGCGGATAAATGTTCAGAATGGAGTCGGATTCCCCGCTGCTTTGGCTACTGCAGCAGGTGCTGTGTGCTTTGACAGGCACTGGTGTCCTTCCCTATATACACATCCAGTAGTGTGACTGAGCAGTGGTCTAGGTGTAGTGAGTAATTCAAATGTGACTGTTAATTGTGGGAGATGCTTTGATTTATTCTGGAAATGTGATGGGATGTGATCTATTTTCCTTTCAAACCACAAAGTTATGTGGGCAGATTATTTGTAGATACTTGGAAAATGAATGTGTTCTACTGGTATGGGAGTACCTGTAGTTTTCTCTAAACATGTGGGTGACCAAAGTGAATTTTTTTTTTTTTTTTTTTTTTTTTAAGTGTAAGATAAACATTTCATCAGCATGACCATTCAAAAGAGTCCTGGAATGTTTGGAAGCCCTTATGGAACTTAGAAGGTAGTGCTGTGTCGTCATACTTGTGAAGTGTTACAGCCTTATGACCTTCAGCCCTTGCTTGGTGTACATGGACATACTTGAAATTTCTTTGTACTCTTTCTGGACTATGTTGCTGTGACCTGGTGTTGCTCATAAAACTAAACATGGTTCTATTAGCATGATTGTTAGCTATGAATAAAGGCATAAAGCCATAAGCTTTGGGTAAAGATGTTCCTCGTAATATAGATTATGTTGTACGCAAAACCATACAGCTTTAGAATATTGATTTGCGATAGCCAGGTGTACCCTCGAAATGTGAAAACTAATGCTGGTTTTAAAGAAACTTGTAGCAGCGTAAAATGGGTGGTAATTACACTCACATTTCATTGTCAGTGGGTAATTGGGATCTTATTTTCAGGCAGATTTGGCTCTCCCATGGCAACTGCTGCATACTTGGTTAGTTAAAGTATTACTAAAAATGTAATAAGTATTGCTTCCATTTCTCCTTCAGTATGAGACGGATTCTCTTCTGAGACACTCTACTAAAACTCATTGACCTATTATGTATTGCTATGTCGCATTGGCAGCCTGGAATTTTCCCCCAGGTTATTTGAATTAAAACCTATGTTGCCCCACCGTACCTTGCATGTTGTTGGTTTCTTCTGCAGAACATGAAAATATCAGTGTCTCCAAGACAGCTATGATGTTTACTGAAATTGAAGACATGTTACACTTTGTCATGCCCATTACTCTGACAGATGGTGGAAGGCAATAAAATGTGACCCATAATTTTGCTTTCATTGTCCCATAATTTGAAGGCTGTCTTTTTTTGTGGGATTTATGCTTTGTTCATATAGCTCTTGAGTCTTTTTGACCCCTCAGGGCAGTGGTTGGTGCAGCTGCCTATTGCAGTGGCGATAATGATGATGCTCCTGTCATCTTACTGGTAAAGCCCCAGAACCAGCAGATCACAGGTCTACAGTTAAACTTTACTTATGTTATAGCAGCAATGTAAATGGAAGGGCTTTTTTTAAAAAAATTTTTATATAAAAATGTCCTTATTTACTCTAGTCCTCCCGGAAAGAGAACACTCAATCCAAAGACACCAGATCATCACAGTAAAATTTATTCTTCACTGTTTTCTTTCATGAAGAGACTTGAGCCCCTCAAGGTTTGCAGATAGAGATCTGCAGAAGACATCTATAAAATTGATCAACAGATTACTCAAAGATCTGCATGTTTTTTGGATTGCTACAGTTACACTGTGTCTGCATTACAGGGACTAATTAAAATGACATGTATATATTGCTCTGGCTTCCTGCTTTGCTACAGCAGTAATCGTAGATATTTGAGACTGGTTTTATTCGATTAGCTATATTCTTTACATTTCGGAACTAATTTAATTTGGTTCCAGCCTTCAGTGAAGACCATATCCATTCCATTCCAGATATCATGGCAATTTTAAGGGCTGCTGCTTCAGTATAACAGCATTATCTCTGCCTAATTTAGCCAATAATTACCCCAAAAATTAGCATTCATTTTTCATTAACATTCTAGTAATGACTCATAGAACATTAGTAGATCAACTGAAAAGTACTGCTTTAACTTATTATGAAAAGAACACTTTTTTTTTTTTTTTTTTTTTTTTTGTCAAGACTCAAATTCATAATGCATTACTTTCAATAAGTCCTCACAAACTGATTTAATTTTCTTCTTGAAGAAGATCTTCTAATCATCTTCTTTAATTTGACTTCTTGAAATTTGTGTTTCCTGCAAAGGTTAATTTATTTGAGCTGGGAAGTTTGAAGTTGGAGGAACACTGATGCTCACAGTGCCAAGTTTATTAGATAAATCATCGGATGTTTTCATATTCAACCTGTAAACTCCTAAATCAAATGGGCCAGCATAAAATTTTTCTTCGCAGGCTATATGCAAAATTGGTTGGGGCACCCTGTGAGTGAAAAATGTAATTGTGCTGAAAATGCACTATATTGTTGATCCAAAGGAATTGAGCAGAAGGACACTTCAGCAATGTACAAAACTCTTTTGAACATGGGTATAAAGGGAGTATGTGTGGCTGGAGAAATTCTCAGTTTTACTCCCCCCTTGGGAAGGTATTGGAAGGTAGCTTGAAAAAGATGGGGGTGGGGTGCGGGGGGGTGAGGTGTAGGTCCTGGAAGTGATCTTAAGATTATCACCATTTGGTTATACCTACATTAAAATTTAATAATTTAATTTAACACTGAGGTTCCAGCTATATTTCTTTCATTGGCATGATGGCACAACTCTGCAAATTTAAGCAAATCACTTTTCTGATTGTGTTGATTTAGTCTGATTGCAGGTATGGGTACTGTCTTGCAGCACCAAACTTCAAGACCTATTAGACCAAGTGTGTAGAAAGAAACTTTCTCGCAAATGGCGTGCATGGAGTTTATTGATGGAGGTGTAATCCGTCAACACAAAGAAAGCGTGTGGAAACTGAACTTTGAAACTGGTCTTCAACCACCGCTCATAGTTGATTATGTCCATTTTTAGAGCCTTACTTCATTGTTACCCCAATTTACTCCCATGTTCTCTACTACGATCTGCTCTCTGAAACACCTGTTGACAAAGAGATGCACAGAGCTTGTTGTAACCCTCTGGTTTGTTCTCACCAATGACTGGGTCCTCTGCTGATATGACAGATTGAATTTTTGTACAGAAGAGCTGACTGCTGACGGGACGACGTTCAATTGAGTTTTATTTTTATAATGCGTTCTCACCAGAATGACTGAAGAAGTTTGTAATGCTAAACACAATAAATGAAAATATTTCAAAATTAGCCATAATACATAATGAAAAATAGAGTGAAGTAGCTGGCAACAGAGGAAAGCGAGGAGAAAAAAGACCAAAAAAAAAAAAAACTCCTAATCACAGCCAAAGGAAGAAAATAAACCTCTGGGGGTCCAAGTACCAGTAGCTGCCAACCCATAAATACAACTGTAAAGACTAAACTGCAGTCTATGGAAGTCCTAATTCATTGCCCCAGGTCAAGGTTGTTGCTCCCATCGATCCAGTTTTACTGGAGCAGTGGCTCCTGTGCTGTCACTGGGTAGTGGTCTAAAAAATGCCATACCATCTCATGGCTTCATCCTGTAACACAGCTGTGATGTGGATGAACCAACACTGGTTTTGTTCCACATTCTTAGAACATACGAGTCCAGTCCTGTGAATTTCAGCTATGTTTAGCTTTTCTCCAAAGCACCTTAAAATGTCAAACCTCTTTAGAATAATTTAGGCTTTTATACAGCTGGGATTATTTGTTACTGCCCTAGTTCAGGATTATTACCTTCTCAAGGGTACTACAAGAGGAGGTGCGATTCAAACCTGGGTCAGCAGCTTTGACCACTTTGCTACCTGCAAGCCCGTGTGGCTTCTAGTCAAAATCAGCCGTGATCTGTGTCACGCAACTCTGCTCGAGTGGTACCGCTTCTTCAGAGTATAAACTGGTAGCTGAACGTGTGCTGCTTATCAGTTGGTCCCCCAGTAAGCCTGCTGTTCTCCTGTTAGCCATCAAACAATCCCTCCCTTATCGCATGTCATCAGGCACAGTCGGAAGTGCTCGAGTGACCTGCTGTTGACCTACCTTTTAAAAAAGAAAAATCAATGTCTTGATCATCCCTTGTCTTGATCTTCCAGCAAGCATGCACTTTGTGTTTTTTAAAATCACCTTAACTTTGCAGTCTCGTTGTTGAGTCTGAGGTAGCTCAGCGAAATGAACTGGCATGCGTTTTAAATATTTGATTTTAAGCATGACGTCTCCGTGAATCATCACAAATCTGAACAAAACCCTTAATGCCGTTCGCTGCCAGGAACGATGGCAGCATGGATGAATGTTAGACGACGTTCATGTGCATCCACTTGCGCTCCCATGCGGAACGATTTATTAAGCTATGGGCGTTAGGATTTCAACAACATCTTCATGGGGATTGAAACATGCATTAAGTTTTTGAGCATATCGGGTTTACCCACTCTTATGTTTTTCTTTATGGAACAAAGTATACTTCTAGCATGGTTAAATGTGCCTTCATTTCAGATTTATAATTTTAGCTGATGTTCAAGTCGACTTAGAACATTTAAGATACTTATTACAGTTGCTTACACTAATATGCCTGTTTAAATGGATGGGTAATTTTTAGTAGAGCAATTCATGGCAAGTACCTTGGTTAAGGGTACCACAGCAGGTTTATGGATTCAAACCTGTCTACTTCGAAAGTGCCTGTTCTAACCGCTATGCTACCTGCTGGTTGTGTGAAATGGTTTATTTTTGTTAATCTTGCATAGTTTTTGGTCTCTGAATTTTTTTAGAAGGATATGGTTACATGGATGGGGGACATGGTGGCGCAGAGGGTTCGGCTGGGTCCTGCGCTCCAGTGGGTCTGGGGTTCGAGTCCCGCTTGGGGTGCCTTGTGACGGACTGGCGTCCCATCCTGGGTGTGTCCCCTCCCCCTCCAGCCTTGCGCCCTGTGTTGCCGGGTTAGGCTCTGACTTGTTAGGACCCTGTTGGGGACAAGTGGATTCAGATAGTGTGTGTGTGTGTGTGTGTGTGTGTGTGTGTGTGTGTGTGAGAGAGACAGTGGATATGACACACAAAGACAACTGGAAGCCCGACAGCCTCACCAACTAGGGAGGTCCTCATTCATACATGCTGGAGCCCATAGCGGTTTGTGATTTATTTTTGTCGTAAAATAACCCCAGCTCTGAAATGTGCAGTGCGCCTACACCACACTTAGAACTCGGGGCTTGGATTTGTGGCTGCTGTGCGAGAGTAAAGAGTTATTAATGGTGAACCATAAAAGGCAGATGTACTGTAAAACCGTGCTGTTATTGCTATGCAATTCTCAGAATATGAGACATGAGTATTTCCAGTCTCCCACCTTGTATCTAACACTTTTATACTCTCCGCTGCATTTCTTCTACCTTAATACATCATTGTTGCAATATAATTTCTGAATCAACCCTCAGGGACAGTGATGTGAGGAAGGATTTGGCACCTTTTTTTCACCATTGAATACCAGCGTTTCAGTGACTGCTTTGAATAAAGGCTGTTTGCAAAGCTATAACGCCATGCATCACGTCTGTGTACGCTTCACACGTCATAATTGTGAAATTTTCTCACGTTCTGTATGTCTTCAGCCACGGATTAATAGTCTGTTATCTTGCATACATGTGTGTGTCTATGCAATAGCTTCATAACACCTTCATATGTAATTTGTGTTCGAGGACATTGTAAACATTCATAAATGTTGAAATTGCCTTTTTTTTTTTTTTCCCCCCCCTTCACATATTGTGATTCTTTTGAAAATGGTTTATAAAAGATTTCTTGTAAACGTCCTCCTGTTTAGCTGTGGTCTGTTAACTGTACCTCCCACTGTAACTGGGTAAAACATGTGCAGCACATGCTTAAAATCAGATGTTGTTAAACACCGCAGAGGTGAAGGATCCTGTTCCGGCCTCCTGTTCCATGAATGATTTAGCAGATTGTAATTGGTGCTGAGGTCATTTCGCATGAATGTTTCAAGTCTGTTTGGCTCTGCATACATCCACAACCCTCTCCCCCCCCTCCCCACTTAAGCCTTTTTTTGGGTTTCTTTTGACCTGGCCGAAGAACGGCAGCAAGGTGCTTGATGGGTTGTCTTTGCCGACTGGGAAATTTAGAGCCTGCGTGTGTAGAAATTCCTAAATGACCTGTGTGTATTAAGCAGCAAAACACTGAACGAGATGCTGCAGATGCTACTGGCAGCTTGGTTACTGTGCGTGTTCACCCTGGAGGAGCTCCATACATGGAGTGCAAATTACAGCACAGGTACAGAACAGTAAAACGTAGTCTCGTGCATATTAATTCAGTTCTTTGGTCAAAATGAATGTGTGAAATAATAACATAGCCCTGTGATCCATGAAATTGTTCTCCAAATTTAAAAAAAAAAAAAGCCAGGTGTGACCAAGCTGTATCATGTCTGCATTTTGCCTAATTGTATTTTGGCTTAAGACTATCAGCAAGTTATAAAATTTAGCTGACACAATTATCCGTAAATGTTTTATACAACGGTCTGCACTTGGTTAGGCAGCAGGGAATTCTTACTGTATCAGTACAGGGTAATGTACACTGTACGCTTGTGATCAAGGGTACTGTAGCAGGAGTGGGATTTGAAGAAGCATCCTTCAGCTTCTAGGGTAACGGATTGAACTACTGTGCTACCTGTTGCCTCCAAATTTTAAAAAAAAAAAAAAGATAATGGGAATGTGTTCAGTAAACAGTCAGAAGGTTATTTCAGAAGATCCTGGCTTCATGCAGGAAACATGTATTAAACAGATTATTTATTTTTGGTGAAATGAATCAGTTACACAGCTAACTTATTTTTCCAGGAGAAACTCAAGGTAAGTGGTTATTGTCAAGTCACAATACAGTTGTGATGGGGCTGAGACCTGAAGCCAAAACCTTCAAGTTACAGCTTTAACCATGCATGGTTTATCCTTAAGGAAGTACTCATTCCACACCAAAGGGGTAAAATGACCTCGCTAGACAAATTCCTTTTGATTGGATGTTCAAATTATTCTTTATGGAAGAGAGGTTCCTGGATGGGGAAAATTTTACTTAGAATACAAGATACCACAATAAATTGTATTTGTATACATGATACCTGATTGATTGTCAGTAACCACTTGTCATATTCAATGTGCCATAGTTTGTCTAGAAAGCGTAGGGTGTGAGACAGGTACACGCTGCACAGACACACTTCAGTAATTTGGCTTATGGGTGTTTATGAAACAAAGGCATAAGGTTAACAAGATGACTTTCACTCTGCAAAATGTTAACACTACATTGTTAGAGGTAAGATGCTTGCTGTAAGAGCCTTGATCAAGGTACTTCTGCTGTATTGTTAGAGTAAAAATTACCCTACATAAATGCATAAAACACTGTCAGAAGTACAACCTTGTAAGTTGCTTTGGAGAAAAGTATCTAAGCCAAAGTTAAAATAATATTGAAGTTACTATTCCAGCTGTGCTATTGCAGTAACCTAACTGGCGGCTGAGAGTTGACTGTCGGTGTGATGGGAAGTTCCGAATGTACAGTAGGTAATATTTTTTACTTTGCAGAGTGGAAAAACATGGCAGTTAATGGGGGGGAAATTATCTGTTGTAGAAGTAAAACTACTAACGGCAAAAATGTCGTACTTAAGATTTTTGTCGTCTTACAATTTCATAAGCTTGTATAGTGGTTTTCCATAGTGTGTATTTTCTTTACTGATGTGTCTAAGGAAAATCTAATCCTCTAAAGTAGTGGCAACCCAATTGCACGCAGGGACGTGGTGGCAACTGTAATCAGTTAAGCCTGAGCACGATTCCTGCTGTACCCAATATTCTTTCATAGAAATCTAGCTCTGCAATTCCAGGATAGGCTCTGGACCTCCATGACCCTGCCCAGGACAAGCAGTTAATGAGAATGTGGCAGTGATAAAATCTCATTTCCCTTTTTCCCTCCAGCTTTGAAATATCCTGTGGCACAGCACTCCTCACTTTGACATACGAGAATATATATTTTATAATGGTGAAATGAACAGAAAATGAATATTTTACAGACTTCAACACTGGACTGGGGATAACTGAGCTCAGGATTGAACTGGTGTAAAATAAATGTGTCCGGTGTTTACCAGCCCCGTCCAGTAGGGGTCACTAATTTCACGCTCTCAAGTTTCCCCTTTACCCTCATCCCACCTCCCCATTGCTCCCTTTAGTTGCAGGCTAACTTACCCCAATGTGAGGAAAATATGCAAGCGCTTTCTTTCGGTACCACCATCTCATTAAGAAGTGGTCTCCTCTGAATTATATTGCCATTATGAGATTTACTGGAGCGAGCAGAATGCCATATGAACTTGCAAGCCAAGGTAAACTCCCGGCATTTAGTTTGAGTGCTGCACGCTGGATGTGAAATGCAGTATTTTCTCCTTTAGGCCGCTGTGAAATCTATATCTTATTCATAAAGCGGTTCTCTTTGGAGATATTAGATGCTACTGACTTCATTAATCTTTTCATGGCGACCCACCTCTTGCTTAGCGGCTCCATTTAATACCAGACATCTCCTCCTGCTCTACCACTTTCACTTCAGTGGGTCACTTGGCCTGGGATGGAAATCTTTTATGCTGCTTTCTTTACATTTATTTATTTAGTTGCAGCTGAAGAAGTTAACGGTATCAATTCAGAGAGAGTACCGTGATCTAGGGTATTACAACAGTAGGTGGGATTCAAACCTGGGAGCCTCTAGGCTGTTGCGCTAACAGTTAAGCCACTTACTAAATATGTGTTTGTTTGTATATTTTATATATTGAGTAACGTTTTTTGCTTGTCTAACATGATATCATTGTGCGCGAAGTGAACATGACGAATCAAGGGAAGGATGGTGTCCTTATGAACGAAAAGGCTTTGATGTTCGCTGGTTGGGCAGGTGCCCACCCGCCTGGCTCTCGGAGAGCTCTTCTTGTTGGACTGATGGTCGGGATCCCAGATTGCGTCGAAGGCCACCAGCTGATCTGCGAGGCGCCACGCTGAGTGGCCGTCTGTCACCCTCCCGCCGCGGTCGGATGGTAAGGAGCAGTCGCAAAGCAGAAAAGCAAGGCTCTCGCGCATCGCGTCACCCGCCGGTGCTGAAGGGGCTCGGGGGTTTATGGGAGGTGGGAATGCATTTAAACCCACTAGTGGTGGCGTCGGCCTTGAGACGGAACCCTGGTCCACCGCTATGGCCTCCCAGGGCCAGGCTTTGAATTTCAGAACTTCCTCGCCTAAGTAATTACCATGCTGTAAAAACGGAGGAAATATGTTAAGTGTAGCCCTGTTTGAGGTTTCCTGGTGAAGGACACAGTAATGAATGAGGAACAGGATCAGGTCCCCCTCCCTCCCCTCCCCTGCTATTTACCGCATTCCCCGTAAATGAGAATTTCTGCAATCTTTGAGAATCACAGCAATGTTTCACGAATGTCTGGTTAAGTTTAAATTTTGAATAAAAATCCATCTGTGCAAGCTGACAACGTCACAGCAGAGGAGTACCGTGAAAAGATGGTCATAGACCGGAGTATTAAATAATTTCTATACGTGTTGGTCATTATAGGATCAAATGACACTGGCCATCATATAGAGTAGAGTGAAGAATAACTTGAAATAAGTTGCCCAGTTACTAAGATTTGTATTGTTAAATTACATGTGCAGGTTTTTTCTTTTAACCCCCCTCAACCTGATGGGAAAAGTCTCTGGCAAACATCTCTCCAGTATCTTTACATGACACTTTCCCAACACAAGCTGCTTTATGTGGAAACAGTGCTCACAACTCAAAAGCACTTCATCACCACGGCTCACGATGGAAAATGTAGCTTCTCGGTGCTTGATCTTCGTCAGGTCACAGATGTTGCCTTCGGTTGCAACCATCTCATGGTAGGCCTTCACTGCGGCTGTGTTGACCAGGGTAACTGAGAGACCGAATGAATTTTATATGCGGGTTATGACGACTCTACCTTCACTGCAAATCACTGCATTATGTAATCCATATGTTCTCTTGAAAGAAGTCAAGGACATTAACTTGCTAAGAGTGCAGTGTTGGCCAGAAGTGTGTGTGTCTGTGCATGTAAGCCCATGACCGGAAGCTATGTTGTGTGAATATTGAATACACTGGATCCTACTATTAGGCATATTTAAATATACACTTTTTCATTTTCAAACAAAGTTTTGCCGTTGAGCTAACGTCTTGCTTTTCAACGAGTCAACATTAGTTGGCCGTAAAAAGCACTGAGTATGAAACGGGCAGGATTTTTATGAAGACTAACGTTGCACGTCTATACGAGATGAATCAGCGCTCAATTTATCTGTGGAGAACATTTTTATCATTTATCATCGGTTGAATTCGTTTTATTGTAGCTCAGTTAATGTTATGTTCCAGTGTATTTATTAGTATACTGTTTCTTGAATATTTATAGAAAATACCCACCGGGAAAAAACCAAAACTGACGCTGACGGATGTTGCGCATGTTCATGAGATGGATTGGTTGGTTTCGGACAGGAAGTTCTGGAGATGATGCATTTTTAATTTAGAAGTAATTTAATTTTCCAAGTCAATAAAAGATGATAAACCCAGCCTTTGGCCCCGTGTTTCCAGGATAGTCTCTGGACCATCACAACCCTACATTGGACAAACAGTTGATGAAATTTAATTAATTTTTGCAGCAAGTTTTAATTTATAGCTTCACCTGTTGTTTTTTTTTGTTTTGTTTTTTTAAATGGGATTTATTTTGTGAACATAGTGAAGACTGTATTATAGTTTTGTTGATTGCAACATTGTGGTTGGATATTGAACTGAGTTTTGAACAGACTTCTGGTCCCGATTGTGTTCGTAAGCTGAAGACCCAGTGTATTTGAGTTTCTGCTGGAGGCTGTTTTGAGATGATGTGTCAAAAAATGGTGTGCTGTGGTAAATCCTCGGTCATTTTTTAAACCTAAGGTTAAGAATAGTTCCTTTTCCGTACATGCTGCTTCCAAATCAAAGGTCTATGGGTACTTGATGTCTTCTCCATAAGTCCGTCAACAGAGACACATTCACAGGTGGGCCTCTCCACTGCTCAGTTACGTTGTTTTCAGGATGAAATACTGAAACGGAGGAATTCCTACATCCATCAGATACTCCCACATCCCACATCTTCCTGCCTGATTGTTGAAAGACTCCCTCGCAAAGCGTATGGTTGCATGGTTTGAAGAAGCAAGAGCAAGAATAAGTGGACCAAGGCCGAGAAGATAGTTCAGCAGCCACGGGGAATGTAGCACGATGCCTGCTGCTCCCTTACCCCCAACACCCTTTTATTTCATTAACAGACCACTGATGCCCTAATCAGACTGGAGAGCCTTCGTTTCCTCCCCATTGAAAATTAGGCGCAAGTTTTCATCCGGTAGTTTTGAGCTGCAGGCCTTCCGGGAGACCATGTGTGATTCTCCGCCCAGAAATGGTTTACATGATTAAGAGCTAATATTTGAAGTGCGTTATTGCTTCCTGGGCCGGATCCATCAGGATTAGAATTCTCACAAGGGCTCCCGGTGCTATTTAAAGAGGACTTCTATTCAGTTTTCACAGACCAGTTGATGCCACCCGTTGGTGGTTCTGGGTAATGCATGTGATCATGAAGGAGAAGCCAGTACACAATGGAAACTCAGTCTGGTTCAATAGTGTCTTCATATTTCATCCTCATCTACTTTTGCTCATCTGTACTGGGCTATAGCATGTGTGTGCAGTGGCCTTTTTAGAAAAGTGCAATAAGATCAGTGTTTTCACTTGATTTTTTTTTTTTTTTTTTTTCTCCCCCAATTTGTCAGGTCTGAATTTCCTTCTGGGGGTGCGGTGGCGCAGTGGGTTGGACTGTAGTCCTGCTCTCCGGTGGGTCTGGGGTTCAAGTCCCGCTTGGGGTGCCTTGTGGCGGACTGGCGTCCCGTCCTGGGTGTGTCCCCTTCCCCCTCCGGCCTTACGCCCTGTGTTGCCGGGTAGGCTCCGGTTCCCCGTGACCCCGTAAGGGACAAGCGGTTCTGAAAATGTGTGTGTGTGTGTGTGTGTGTGTGAATTTCCTTCTATCACTTTAATCCCCTTAAGGTCAATGATGCTTGGTGTTGTAAAGACAAAATTCATGTTGGAGCCTCTGGGGCACATCTTCATGTGTTGTATTAACGCATTTCGGAGGCAGGTTAATTAAAACGCTTTAGCAACTTTAGGCTTGACCTTCAGCGCTGCTTCTTTAGGAGGGCTTGTTAATTGCAGGTGATGCTACTGCATAGTTTTTAATATGAGCAGTGCTTTTGGCAAAAATGATCAGTGGTGGTAATCTAATTTGGGAGTCTTATCCAAGTGTAATGACTTTGATTTCTAGTGATTGTTTGTTACTAATACTAACACTCAGAACTCTGCCTATGAAGCTCCTGACTGCTCTAAAAGTTTTTGAACTGGTGTTTCAACTCTTAGCAGCTTTCCTTCCATGGTTTCAATATTGTACTTAGGCCTCCATGACTTATGAATGTGCAAAATCTGAGGATTTCTTTAAATGAACAGGGAATTTTTATTTTTTTTTTATTTTTTTGCTTCAATAGATCCAGTATATGCAGCAGTCTCATGACACTTCCCAGAATGAACTGGGCTCAACTCTTACCCCCCCCCCACACACCCGGTTTGTGATTAATACCACTTTTCGGTGATCAGAATTTTCAATTATCTTGTCACATTCAGTCTAGCTGTGCCACATTTGGCCCAGAGCAATAGATGAAGACCAAGTTTGAAAACTGAACTTGGCAGGTCTGTGAGAGACTGAGGAAGCACTGCATTGTGGGAACTGTATACGCACACTTTCAGTTCCATTCTGGCACTCTGGGGTCTCGCTTGTTTGTTCCCGTTTGTGTTTTGTACTCTCCATTATGTTTTAATTTTCCCAAGAACTTTTTTTTAAACATGGAATACTGCAGCGTTTGTTGTTTTCAAGCCAGTCTGCACACGTGATCACGGTCGGCTTATTTAATGAAATTACTTTTTAATTTGCTTCATACATTGTTCTATTTTAAAGTGCCACGCAACTTTTCTTTATTAAGAACGACTTGGGGTTAATTTTGGGTGAAGTGGGGTTGGTTTCTAATGAATTGGCACCCCGCCCCCCCCTCCCCCCCATAAGAAATAATGGAATAAGTAATTTCATTATCTCCCTTTTCCCCCCTTCAATGTTTGTCATTTTACAAATTAGGACCCGTTATTGGGGGGATAACTATATTTAATTGGCCGCAGTCTGCTGCTTTCGGGCTTTCATCATGTTGCCCTTGCCGCTGTCCGAGGTCAGCATTGTTTATGGAGATTTCACCAGTAGAGCGATGTACTCTGGCACCTTGTTAAATCTTGAGGTAGGTACTTGGGACAAGCTGACCTACTTGCCGGGTCAAATATGAATTTGTTGCAATCTCTGTGCAGTAAAACCAGCATGTTTCTTCATAAAACATGCTGGGCCTTGTGAAGGAGACTGTCCATCCGTCCCTGCTGGTGTCACACGGTGTCACACAGAGGTCCCCAGGGTTTGTACCAGACTTCTTCCTGTTAACTACACGGACTGACGGCGTGGTTTTCGTAAGACAGATCTGTTCTGTCACGCTTCTTGCTTGGGTGCCCCATCCCAGGTTCCCGCAGAGTATGAAATGAATGTGGTCTGTCGGTTTCTGCTGAAGCCGACTGGTTTCGGCTACTTGATGAGCCCTACAGCATTTTACTCATGCTCTAAGTTTTATGCGAATTAGTTCATGTGTTTAGTGCTAAGGGCATTATTTGTAATGTCAGTTTCACAATTGTTGTATCTAGTGTGATTTATTCTGTTCATCAATCACTTTCTATAATGTTCAAAAACAGTTGAAAACTAATGGGAAAAAAGTTTTGATGGCAGAGAAAGTGTCTTCTGTAGATGACGTAGTGAAAATATCATCAATCCAGTCCTGCAGTAATTTTGGCAAATGTCGCACTGCTGGAACATAATAGCACTGGTAGCCCACCATTTAGGGCAGCAGGTGGTGTAGTGGTTAGAGCTCAAACTTCAAGGATCCAAGTTCAAATCCCAGTCCTGCTGTAATGCCCTTGATCAAGGTACTTACCGTAAGTTGTTCTATTAAAAACAACCCAGCTGTATAAGTGGGTAAACCATTGTAAGTAGGTCAACTCTGTCATGCATTTTGGAGAAAAGTTTCAGTTAAATTACTAATAAAGAACACGGTGTGGAAGCGGCGCTCCGTATGTGTTGCGGAAAGCAGTAGTCTCTGCATCCTCTCACAAGCTCTGGCTTCTCCACCTTGCGATTGTACGGAAGAAACCCGCATGTTTCTCTTGCTCATTTCTCAAAATTGGTGTCCTTGGCCAGGGTCCAGGAAGCGATAGCCCAGCTCATAATCAGTGCATTGACTGGCACCCGGTCTCACTGGTTCGCTGCATAGCCACAGGGCACTTCGAGGGCACATACCTCCCTTTGAAACCGCCCATGCCTTGTTGGAAACAAGGTTACTGTGTTTTCCTCACACTCTGCTCCTTTTCAGTAGTTCAGGCCTCAGGCTGTCTTGGGTTTGGGATGTTAGTTGCGCAAGTTGGCTTCACCGCGTGTCTCCTGCTCCGTCGGCGAGAAGACGTCCGGACCATGTTTAAAAACTGGGCAAACTTCTTAAGTGAGCTGTACATTATCTACTGTCTGTGTGTCTGTGTGGCTTTCACTGTAAATCAGCGCTGTCCCAAAGCATGTGCTGTGTAGCTTCTTCAGGTTGCTCCTAATTATTACCCTTCTATTACTCAGCAGGGCCATCTATTACCATCACTACAGACATGTGTAATTACGTCGGGGGAGAGCCAGCAGTTAAACTGAACAAAGCAACTATTATCAGCAGTTGACTCTGTGGAGATGTGAATGGGTGGAGAAGGTTTGGTGTCTGGAGCAGCGTTTGCTGTAGGGTGACACATTCTAGATGGTGAACATGAACCATTTCCGTTGCATCCCACACTGGTTACGGTTATGTGATTGAGAAATTACGTTCTAATTGTACTGTGTTTTTAGTAAGAACATTTTCACTGGGCTAATGAAGGCATCACAATAATTGTAATACTTTCAAACCGTTTTGATTGACATTGACATTTATTGATTTTACTAACCCTTTTCTCTTAGTCTTAACATACTTTCAACTATTTACTCATTTTATACAGATGGGTAATTTTACTGGAGCCATTTAGGGTAAGTACCTTGCTAAAGGGTACTGCAGTGGGAGGTGAGGTTCAAATCTGTGACCTTTGGGTGCAAAGACAGCAGGTCTAAGGACTGCCACATTTTAATGGTCCTAACATTGAATAATTTTTGAATTAAACACATTGATGGTTTGAAGGCTGTGACTAAGTGTTGCATAGGAAGTGAAAGGGATGTAGTGAATAATTGTCTGCGGATAACGAAGTATTAATTATTCTGCAGGATTAATATGCTTCTATAATATGTTCTTTAAATACTCATTTGGCTTTAGTGTGTTGAGTGGCATCACTGAGAACTTTGTCACATGATTAATATGGGCTTCCAGCAGATCTGTCAGTGTTTCTTCTGCACTCTTGTCACAGCAATGGGCCTCACCCCTATCCCCCAGGTGCATGTGTCTTTGGTGTAGGAGCTTATCAACTCATTCCCAATCCTGCTAATACTCCTTCCATCCTTGGTTAACGGTTATTATAAACTGTGGTTTTTAGAGGAAGTGGAAAGACGGCTCCCCCCACAAGGGTGCACTGGTCAATCCGTTTCATTGGTCACCACTTTGAGGGGGTTTTTTGGAAGGATAGAACAGGCCCGTGGCCCTGCTCAAGATGACCCCCCTCATGTCTGACTTGTGGGACCAGATGCTTTGTGGAGGATACAGACAGAACACAGAGATAAATACTGCTGCTTTGCATCTCATCTGCTCCTGGAGAGCGATCTGGCAACATTTTGTTGGTTAACTTTGCTGTCACAATCAGTTTGGTTATAAATTCCTCTTCAGCTGTTTGCTCACCAAGCCACCCCCGTGTTTGTTTGTGTGTTTAGACACTCAGAGTAGTCCAGGTCATAGATTTTACCATGTGCGTTGGTTTTCATTCTATACTTGTAGACATTTAGAAATTAAATGTTTGTGTACAAAGGTTTAAATCAGTCTGAACTCTCTATGGGAAATTCAGTTACTGCCGTGTCCGTCTTCCCGACACATCCCTGCTGCTGTTTCAGTTGTCATAACAGCAGCTCAGGCGTCTCACCCCTTTGTGCCCCATGAGCCAGTCTCCTGGTTTGTGATATGTTCAGTCCTCTCTGTGGGAACCCACCCAAGGCTGGGGAGCTGAAGGACCCATTATCCAGATTTGTTTATATTAAGGCTTCGGCGGTTTGGTAGCCATTATTTATATATTGCTCAATTAACTTCTGATCAGTTGGAAATGTTAACTCCTGGAAATATCCACCAGGGAGCATGATGGTGAGCATGGTTGTTCTTGGCTCATAGGTCAGTGATCGTTGACCACTAGGTTACGTGTGGCTATGTTGAGTACTTCAGGCCGCCGGCTGCTGTATATAAGCGTGGACAAGGTTACAGCCCCCACTGAGAGCGTTGTGGTAATCGGACGACTTCGTATGTCAGTTCAGTTTTGGTCTTCAAGTTGTTTCATGGATGGCTGTCAGCTCCCCGCTGGGACTCAAAGCCGCTTTTCAGTCTCGCAAGCAATCACAAGTAAACACAGGCTCAGAACAACAGAAGCCATAGCTAAACCAAAGAAAAGCCCTAACTCTGCTGTCATTATGTAATCCATTGTGATACCCACAATGCATCCCTTCTGCCACTAAGGCCGTCACAGCAGCGCCTTGAGCTTCAGCTCCCTTTTCTCCCGTGGAAAGATTTGTTCATGTCGTCTGGCGGTCTCGCTCGGCGCTGCGGATGTTCCCGGAGATTGGCTTATGTGAGCAGAGATGTGGTTTTGGCTGCGGCTTCAGCATCTTCATTTTAAGGGATGCATCAGTTTTTTTTTTTTTTTTTTTTTTTTTTTTTTTTTTTTTTTTTTTTTATGAATGAAGCTGGCAGGAGCCATGTGAGGAGATCCTACCTAAAGTGGTTGTCTTAAACTACAGAGGACAAGAGGAGCAGCCAAGTGCCATGGTGACTGAACTGTGGTATCCTCCCTTTGTGATGGCACACTCCTGCAAACAGGGTCATCACCCCTTACCATGTTCAAGCCACAGGTATCCATGTGTGGCCTGTCTGCAGGCTTGATCATCTTCTGAAGGAGGCTGATAGACTAACTTTCTGTCCTGCTCTTGGGTATCTGTCCTTGGTTGATGTGTGTTGCCTAACTACTTCCCTACTCCTGTCATACTCTGTGTTTGGGGGAGTGAATAAGGCTGGGCCCTAGTCTTCCAGTTACGCTGTGTACCTCGCTCACCCCTCTTATTTACCACCTGTCAAACTGACCCTTAGGCTGCAGTATTGAGAGGAGCACCTGGGCTCAGTTAAACCCTAATCTCAAGAGCTCTAGGATATGAATGGAGCCCCAGCTTTTATGTTTACGGAGGTTCTTTGACCCACACAGTTTTTGCTTTCACAGGTGTGACCATGTAGCAGCAATTATCTTTTTGTGACCCTTTAAGATCACTGTAATGAGACCTTTGCATGGCAGCACAGCAGGTGATCCTGGTGTTGGGGTTGTATTTGAATCTGGCTCAGTCAGTATGGAATTGGCATGTTCTACCAGCGTCAAGATCACTCCTACCCAAAAAAAATAATCAGAGAGTGGCAATGTTCTGTATCTTCCTTACCATGTGGTTAAAAGCTTACTTTTAATTGAAATAGAATGGCAACATAAAGCAATGTACATTACACATCGTCGGAACCGCTTGTCCCATACGGGGTTGCAGGGAGCCGGGGCATAATACGGCACAAGGCTGGAGGGGGAGGGGATACACCCCAGGACGGGACGCCAGTCCGTCGCAAGGCACCCCAAGTGGGACTCAAACCCCAGACCCACCGGAGAGCAGGACCCGGTCCAACCCACTGCGCCACCGCGCCCCCCGCAATGTACATTAACATTTGTATTTTCATTTTGACATTCCTTCAGCGCTTTTTATTTGTTGTTCTTAAAGTGCAAGTCTTCTCTCCAAATCAAAAGAAAAAAATCTATCATGGCTGAATTCAACCCCTGGCACATGAGTCATGTTGTTTTTTGTTATTAATACATTGTAATTTGAAGGTTTGTAAGGTTTTACAGTCAGCCACAATTCCAGGGGCATTTCCTCCATGCATGCTGGTGCAGTGTGTGTTTATTCATATGGTGTGTAAATGACATAGACTCACCTGCATGCCTCTGGCATCCTCCGTGCGATGATTCAGTGGCCCTTGATCCCTTTTCTCTACTGAGATCACTGGCTTAGAGGGGTTGTTTTGCTCTGCTGTCTCATGGGTTGCAGTCAAGGCTAGGTAAAATCTTAACCAAGGCTCTATCTCGGGGAGGGGAGTTGAGAGACCTTCATATGATCCAACACCCAGTTACAAGCTCCTGATCCAGGGTCTCCTGGTTTCTTTTGTCAACAAAGTCAGTCATGAGCACCAGTCAAATACAGAGCAGCACGATCATTTGCTCTCACAGAAAGATAGGATATGATCCTGGAATGTGCAAAATAAACTTTTGCAGGTGGCCTCTGTGTTTCAGGTTAAAAGCTAAGGTTGAGATGATGGCTAATCTCACAGAATGTTGACCTTAAGTGTACAACAGCATGGTGCTGTAATTACTCATGACTACATCTTCAAGTTCTTGGGTTGTGTGTCCCCCCCCCCCCCCCCCCCCCCCCACACACAGCTGTGATGACTTCGTTTATTTACCCAGCAAATGAAAATGGAACACATTCTGTAGTCATCTCGCTCTTCTTTTGTGGTTATAATTATCATAGTGTAAATGTTGACTCACTACTTTCATCAGAATATCCAGCTAAAGCTATTACTGTAAGTCACCGTGCACAGCAGACATCACACCGGTCCAGTAATGTGTTAGGAATGGCGGCCAATGATTGCTGTGAGAGTGTTCAGGCATGAGCTGTGTGTTGGTTCCACAAGTGTGAATTTCTGTGGTTGGAGAAAGGAAACCAGTGCAGCTTGGTGGTCTTTTGTTATAGAGGTGTTCTCCCTTGAACATATGCCCTTTCGTCCTTCTCTGAGGTGGTCTCCGTGAATAACACCCCCGAGAGCAAAATGTATGCAGTCAGATGGTCCTGTGACAGTTTAATGACATTAATATTAGTTTAAGCCCCTGAATATATGATGGCTGTAATCCAGCTCTTTAACACATCTTATGAAACCCTCAGCAGTCAGTCTAATACTGAAAGGCTACTGTTATGTTAAGAAATCCTGAAGTTATAACAAACACTAACTCTGGATGTTTGCTAGATTTTACTTTACACTTTAGAGTTCAACATGCTGAATCACCGGGCTCAGGGTATTTTAGTCTGAGTGAGACACTCAAAATACTGAGCAGCACAAATGACACATGAAGATCTTTCTACCAGGAAAATGAGTAATGCGCCGTTTTGAATTTACGACATAGTTGAACACGGCTCCCTCGCGTTCGCCCCAAGAAACATTCGGATTAGCTGTCTTGCCATTTGTTCTGTACGCTACCCGAAACGGGTAAGCTAGTAAATTGGACAGTGTAGGAGTTTGAAATACATCTAGCATTGTGTTTTCAGGATGATGATGGTAATGAACTATTTTATATGGAACCTTTAAAACCAGCTTGTCAAAGCGTTTTACGGTAAGATAAATTATGGTACAGTAACGTAAGCGCAAATGTACAATAATTCAGCGTTAAGGATTTTACAAGTACAAATGGAGGAAAAGGGGATGAAAAGATGTTCAAATGTCAGTTGAAAGAAAATCTGAACATTATAGCTACAATGCGCTAAACACAGAAGCAAAGATTGGTACAAACCTGTACCTGCCCTATTTCTAGTGACTGGCCCATCAGTGTCGAGGTTCAAAGGTCAAACGCTTTTCCTGTAATGCTTATATTTTTGTTTTCTGTGAAATAAACATATAAATCATTGAGTCAAATGTTGTTCCATGGAAGGTTGTTGCACTCTGCAGATTGGGAGACGTGCGCTGTGGGCCGTAAGGAAAGACGAATGGTCGCGGACGGATTTGTCCTGAGCGCGAGAGTAAATTGCGCATGTTGTCGGGTGACGCTCAAAGGAGAAGAACCCGTACCAAGCCCGTGTTCGTGCTGCGCAGGAGACGAGTGCCACAGCGGCGTAATTTCTGGGTCAGGGCACTACGCCTCCGCCGGTCGAGGTCCCGCTTCCCATTTTGATTCACGGTGCTCAACAAAGACATCGCGTGGTTTGTGTATGATGAATTTTAAACCTGAGCAGTGTTGCCGTGACAGTTATAATGCTTACATCTGGCAAGCGTGCTGCTCTCAGGCTGAGGTGTTATTAAATAATTTGTTCAGTGAAGGACCAGACGATTTCTATGACACATCTAAAGGAACAAACTGGAGAACATTAAATGCTACAAACCCCATGGGGAACGTCTGCAGTAATTTTTGGCATCGTCTCTTAACAAATGTTGTAGGAGTCTCTCTCTCAAAACTCTGAGCTTGCTAGGCATGGGTCTTTAAAATCTGTTTATGCATTTACAGCAATATTTAAATGTAGCTGTGAAGTGCGTAAAGAGATGTCATCCTTGTTCACCATCAGATGGAATAGAGCAGGACCTTTGATTTCGGCATATGGTGCTTTCTTTTCAGACCAGCAGCCAATTTATTGGACCATCTGACTGGTCATTCTTTTTCTTAAACAGGGTTAATTCAATCTGTGAAATCACACTGTTGGGAAAATATCCTTTGAGACAGTCAAATTTGCATGTTATACACACACACACACACACACTCTGAATCCGCTTGTCCCATGTGGGGTCGCGGAGAACCGGAGCCTAACCCGGCAACACGGGGTGTAAGGCTGGAGGGGGAGGGGACGCATCCAGGACAGGATGTCAGTGTCACAAGGCACCCCAAGCAGGACTCGAACCCCAGACTCACCGGAGAGCAAGAGCCAGTCAAACCACTGTGCGTGCCACCGTGCCCCCGCTCATTTGCATTATATACAAGATCTTTTTCTGCATGATTATGCCAACATTTTATAGTTTTGCTTTCTAGCTTTTCTTGGTTTTCATTCATTTCTTAAAAATAACTCCTTTTTTTGGTGCTGTGTTTTTGTTTAGGACCTGTTGAATGAGGTTTAAGTGTATTTATTATGATTGTCATCCACTCAATCCTCATCCCAGTGGACTCCTCCTCTTCTTTTTTTTTTTTTTTTTTTTTTTAAAAGAGAAGATGCAACATAAACCGTTAAATGTTGAGTAATATTTTTAAGGTTCCGAAAATAATTTCAATGCAGTATATGATGGACTCAAAAGATGTTACTGAGGTTTGTTTCACGGTGAGATGTATAAATTAATATCCTGTTCCATTAGCATTCTGTCCGTAAATGCTCAAGTGCTTTGAACTGTAGCGCTTAAGAGCATCTAAAATTGAATAGTGAATTGATTAAACTTACAGCACTTTTAAGTAAATGGCTTTTTAGCTTTTATGCATTTTATCCAAATTTTTTGGAAAGTCCACATTTCTTCTTACTATTCCCAAAAAGATCACAAAGGTGTCAACGGGGATCTTAAGCATCTTCATCAAGTCTCTCTCTTGGAAGATGGCGTACATGATGCAAGTCATCAGCATGTTGTTGGAAATCACGGAAACCTTAAAGATGTTCAGACTCCATTTGTTTAGGTCCTCCAGCTCCTTCGGCAGCAGGTCCTCCTTGTCAGCCTTTACTCCAAAGCAAGGGATACTGCAGCTGGAGACATTTGGGCCATGGGTGACCTTCTTCACGCCACTGATCTGTGCCATCACCTGCTGTTCTTCTTCTCCCGGGTCTTGGATGTGGGAGACGGGATCTCCACATCATTCTGCTTGTCTAGGAAGGTGTTGGAGATGAACTCGGACACCTGGTTCCCAGAGCGGCTCATCTCTGACAGGTGGGTCAGCTCCCGATTCAACATCCTTTTGAACTTGTTGGAGGCCATCTTGCTGACAGAGCGGTACATCTGGATGGTCTCCAGCTGGTCCAGGCACCAGTCAAGCTCCTCCATGGTATCCATGGCCAGCTTCTGGTACAACTCCTCTGATAGGCAGACTCTGGTGATTGGCGGCTGGTTGGCCACAGGGGACCACCTGTTGGAGGCACATTGTATGTTTGTCAGAACAGAGAAGTTTTTCCTTACGCTGCGAAGACTTGCAGGTACCTGAGAAAAAGGTGTTACTATCAGGTTGTCCCCGTGAAGCTCGCTGATGATAGAAGAGTTGCGTGACATGGACTTCGGTGAGAGGTCGTAGTCACTGTCCGATTGGTACAGGAAGGATTTGCGCCTCTGCGTGTGTCCCGGGAAGTTGGTGTGCAGCACCAGGCCCGAGCTGGGCGGGGTCTGGGGGTTCAGAGGGCTGCAGCTTGTGGACGGGCCATTCTCCACATCGAAGCTGAAGTGTTTCGAATGAAGTCAAAGTGGGCTCAACTGTGCTGGCAGGGCAAGCGGTGAATCATGGCCCCGGGGGGTGCTACAGTGCGGGGTGCATGCCACCAGGGGGAAGTGTGCTGCTGGCAGTACCTGTGACGACACTCCTGCGGTGGCGCAGTGGGTTTGACCAGGTCCTGCTCTCCGGTGGACCTGGAGTTTGAGTCCCGCTTGGAGTGCCTTGCGACGGACTGGCATCCTGTCCTGGGTGTGTCCCCTCCCCCTCCAGCCTTGTGCCGTGTTTTCAGGCTAGGCTCCGGCTCCCCGCGACCCCGCATGGGACAAGCGGTTTCAGACTGTGTGTGTGTGTGTGTGTGTGTGTGTGTGTGTGTGTGTGTGTGTGTCAGACGATCCCCAAAAAGGTTTCAAAGCTAAGAGTTAGGTAAGAGTTATTAGAGACCGGTATATAGTTGGATGAGTCAGGCTGAAGGATGACTTCAGTCCTGTGTCGAAGTCAGTCTGTGGGGTTGTGTAGGAACTGCAGTAAGCCGTTAGTCGCCGCGTCCTGTCATGAAAGGCGTTTGTCTCGATTGCCCACCGCGGCTCCCGTTTGCCGCCACAGCCTTGCTGCCAGGAAAGCAGTTACATAACCAGTTGTCTGGGACTGTTCTGTGTAATCCCCTTAAAGCAGCTGTGGAAGGAAATGAGATTGCCGTTTCGGTATCATTGTCTTACAAGGCGTGCGATCCGACCAAGAAGTTGCTAGTAACAGATTTTATGTAACGTCAGAAGTTAGTAGCACCTAGAAACATGGCTTATAGTGGATTTTTATTTAATTAACTCATTAATTTAGCTGAATAGGTTTGCACAAAACAATTAGTGTGCTGCTCTTGAACAAAATGGTCGCTTCACCTGAACTGTTTTAACCCTTGACGGCCAACTTTGAGAACATTCGTACCCCACTACCTGTTTGCAGTCACTTTTCTCAAAGCTATGTGACTGAAGCAATGCTTTCAGGTATTTGTTCCTGTTCACTAATTTTTTTTTTTTTTTTTTTACTGTCGCTTCCTTTTTGGTATATGGTCATGCGACTGACACTTCCTGTCGGCCATTTTAATGTCGTCTGCCGTGTTTCTTCACTTACTGCACTTTGTACACATTGGAAAGAAAAAGATAATGCATTTCAAATATTGTTAGTAACGTATACATGAGCTTTGTTAGGCACTGGATAAAGCACAGTAAGCAACTAAATGTCATATTGTGTTACAATATATCATAGATGTCCATCTATTCACTTCAGCCTTTGTCAAGAAATGCAGTATCAGAAGAGAGAACTATAAATAAACACGACTAAGATTTTCTGAACTTTGTCATGGTGAAATTCATAGTACCACTGTCATTCACTTCAGAGATTGGCCTGAATGCAACGTACACTAAATACCATGCTTAAAAATAAATAAATAACTGTGGTGTAGATTAGAATTGGAACCGTATCCATGTCCCAGATGTGTAGCGCTTTGCCTTAGCCAAACAGAAGGAGAACACCCTAAAACTTAATTGCTTTGACATTTTACTCCGTTCAGATCGTGGCAATTAAATGAGAACATCAGTTTTCACCAATCACAACTAGGGAGCTGGGATGCAGAATGAATTGACTTCCTCGCGTTGCCTTCAAGAACGTGTAAATTTCCATCGAGCTTCATTCTGTGTAGACAGCAGTTTTGTTTGCCTGGACTGTTTTGCCAGTGCTCAGCGCGGCCTTTTTATGGTTCCTATAAAAGTTTGGAGTTTTCTTTGAGGCTGTTTTCCCACTTCTGCCAAACCCACAACAGATGCGCAATTTACCATCTACTTTTGGTCCTTATTATATATTGGCAACTGTGTGTTCGGCAGTGCTGAAAGGTATCGTGTTGTGTCTTCGAGTAACTTGTTTACCTGAAATTGCCCTGGAGATTGTCAGAAAAAGAAACGCAATAATTTTGATATATGACACGTCATTTGTGAACGCTTGAAGTGCCGTTGCGAAATATACGTATTAAAACTTGAAGAAATGCACAATCAAAGTAGCAGTGATGACACAACAAGTACTACCACACCACTACATCATGCTTCTGTACTCTCCATTTCCCACACTATATAGTTATAAATTTAAGGCAAGTCGTAACAAAAAAATTTAGTGTGTAGTTTATTTGCAAAGGCATTATTTACTAAGCTTAAAGTAGTGTTCTTTGCAGTTGTTACTTTATAATCCCATGCGGTCACATCAGGTAAAGTTCATAGGGTTTGGCTCTGTGTTTTACTGAGTTGACCCGGTGCCCGTGTATTGTGGAAACATCTCTATTTCCCAGCCTTCCTCGGCATGGTAAATGACCATAACGTGGGTCGGGAGATCAAAGGCAGGACCAAATGGGATTATGTGGTTTGGCGGTGTGCTGCGACTTTGCACCGAGCACCAGCTCGGTGCTGTTATTGTTCCGTGTGTGTGGTGCAAAATGCCCCCCGGAGCCTTCTCTTAAACAGCATAGATTTTTTTTCATCATTTGGGATTCTTCTCCAAACAAGAGTTATGGGAGGGATGTGTGCTATCTTAAATCTTTTACATCCCTTTCGCATACCTCTGTTATCGTCCGATATAGTAATTGTTGTAATGTCTAGCGCTGCTTGCACAAGTCTTGCACACGTGCACTTTAATGTAGTCTGTGCCGGTAACTCTGTTTTATGTAGCACCGTAGTCCTAGAGGAATGTTGTTGCGTTTCACTGTGTATTATACCAGCTGTATATAGTTGAAATGACAAAGCCACTCTTGACTCTCTTAAATGTTTGATCAGATCCAAATGTAGAAAGCTCGAGGCTACATAGCATGTACGGTAAAATAATTGATGCTAGACTTAGTTTGTGCGACCTTTTATTGTCTTGTCAGGGGCTTGATTAAATTCAAAGCATGGTGTAGTCAGGATGGACTCTGTTTCTCACAACTTGATTATTAGTGTATGCCTGCAGTTAAAAATTAAACTAATAAAAATAAATGTTTTAAAATTTAATTCGGTTTTGTCTTTGCGTACCATGGAGAGTTCGTTTGGAGTCTTTGGATTGCAAGTAATATCAGTGATATTCTGAGCAGGACAAAGCAGCAAAAAAGGGTGTGTTTCATTAAAATTGAACCATTATTTTGACAGTTGTTGGTTTGCTTTTTATTTTAATTTGCAGGGGTGGCTTAAAGTGAATTTCTTAATCTTTTTTTAAAATTACAATAAAATAGATGCCCTTCCTAATGTGTTTACGGTTGTGTATTAGTTAAACTCAGGTCTTGCTGTGTCAGAATAATGCACTAAATATTATATTTGAATGGAAATCACTTGGAAGAGAGTTGAATAAAGATGGTCTCACTTCTGTTTTAGTGCATTTTAATCACATCTACTGGATGGCTACAGAGACACAGGTTGCATTTACTTGACAAGCAGCATAATTTTTTAAAAAATTTCTTATCTTAGGTGCTTTTCCTACCACAAGGATTCAGTACAGATGCAATCATGGAATAACACTGGAAATTCAGCTCTTATCCTCCAAGGTAAAGCCAGGTAGTCAGCAATGAGCAGCAGGGTTTATGGTTCCTGTCTGTGAGCTTCCCTACAGCCAAAGCAACAAATGTGACATAATTAATCTAAATATAGTGCGTGCTGTTTCAGATTGAAGTGTTTTTATAAAGTGCCATTTCTGACAATCCGCCCGTGGAAAACTGAATAGTTTCAGCACCAGAGAACCTAGTCAGCCAAGGCCACCTGTGTGGAAGCAACTCCGGTGGAGTTTGAACCATGATCCATTTTCCAGAACAAGACCTTTCTTCAAATTCTGCCCTCCAGTTTCTATTAAGCCTCCTTTAGTTCCTCCTTTTGTGATCATTTGCTTGTCTGGTAGCAATAACAGAAAACGCTGGAGTATCAACGTCTGTTTTCGGCAGTGGTGGAGAAACATGCAGCACAGTTCATATCCTATTTTACAAGTCTGTTTATCCCAGCAGTTCTTCTCCCGTATGCGGCATTTTAAATTGCGTTAGTCCAAGAGAACAATAGTCTCCCCACAGTCATTAGCTCCGTTAAACACATCTGAACTGCTTACAAACAACCTGCCACATCTCAGCAGCCTTATATTCGCGCAGAAATGAGAATTTGTCGTAATTAAGTCGAGGTGTGTTCACAGTAACTTGCCTCGACATTGCGACTCGCTTTCTGACACGTGAATTAAATCGCCTTTGAGTCTGATTTATAGTGGTTCTTTCCCCCCACTGGAGGCGCTTAATGGGATTTGCCAAATGAGTCGAGCAGAGTTGAAAAGGTGCCCTTGAGGGGGGAGGGCTACCTGTGCAACAGGGGAGCGCACGTTTGTCCACGAAAGATTAATGTGCCATTTTGTATCCTTTCAAACGGAAAAGCGTGTTTATTATGTTCTAGCTATTTCTGTTACATGACTGCATACAGTATATACTGTACAATCAGTGTTTATTGTCTTGTCTCGCTGTGTTCAGTATTTTCTGCTCTACAGTCAAAAGTTTAAACTATTGTCTGATTTATCAGTCTTCCCCCCCAGCACCGTCTGTGTATATTTTATTACGGATGCAATAATGTTAGTAGGCCTGCGTAACAAAAATTTGGTGGTAAAAGTAACCTATGATAACAGTACCCTTTGGCTTCTATAATGGCCCTTGTGTCCATTGTAGGGTCTTTCTTTTTTTAATACAGACTGTTTTTACCAAATTTTTAGTGGGTGGTCATAGCATTTTTTGTGTTTTTGAATGCACAATTGTTTCTATATGAGGGGAAAACGTTTTATGTAGCAGACTACTTTCTCTATTCGTTTTTCACCCCTTTATCCCGTAATTGCATTGTTTTAGTGCTATTGGGGCAGCTGGTAGTGTAGTGGTTAGCGCTGCTGTCTTCGGACCTAAAGGTTTAGCTATGATAACCTTGAGGGAGGTTCTTACCCTAAATTGCACCACTAAAATTACCCAGCTGTATAAATGGGTAAATAACTGTTAAGTAGCTTGACATTGAAAGTCCCGTTAGAGAAACATTCAGCTAAATGAATAAATGTAAATATTTATGGATATTTTTTGGATCGCATTCAACACATTCTTGTCCCAAGAAATAACTTTAGTATGGTTTCCATGTGGTCTCCCACTGAAGGAGAGTCCTGTACCTTCTAGCTGAATAAAAGTCTTCAGAAGACTTTTACTACTAATGAAGCTGATTTCATTAATGTAAATTTACTTAGACCAAAGAGCCACCACACCCTCCACGCAAAGGACTTCAGCTCCCACAGTGCCTCGCTCATGTCGCAGCAGGCCACACTAAAAACAGTACTGCTGAGACTTGGCTTCTAAAGCAACTTAAAACAATTTACCAGTGTATACAGCTGGATGCTTTTTTCCGGGAGTAATTCAGGGCAAGTACCTTGATCAAGGGTTCTATAGCAGAGGGTGGGATCCAAACCTGGCTCTTCTAAATACACGGTTGCAGCTCTAGCCACTACGCCACCTACTGCCCTTGTAATGAAAGATGGTCATGAGTCTGTAGTCACCTTTTCTGCCTCCAATAAGGGGATAGGACCTCCTAGGCAAAAGAAAACTACAGGGCTGTTATTGTGGCACTTGTCCATGTTAAGTGTAAAATTCCTTTTCTCACCTTATTCTGGGTGTCCTTTGAAGTGATGAACTTCCATCTACAAAGGCTTTGCTGGCAAGATTTTGGTGTACACAGGTTTTCCTACGTTATATAGTTGTTTGAATTGGAGGTGATTTTATCCTCCACAATTACGCGTGCATGTTGTGACATTTTAATTTGTCTGCGCGCAATCCTGGCCCAGCTTGTGTGTCATATTAAGGGTTATTGGTGGCTAAGGGGGGAGCCTATGGTGATGTTTATTAGTCTTTTATGAATGCCTAGGATTAGCCTCTAAATAATAAAAACAATTATAGATGAAAAGCCTTTATAATATCATTAACATTCTTGTTTTACAACAGAATGAACACCTTTTGGGTTTTATTTTGGTCCGGAGAATGCCATGTTTCATGAGGATTAATTTACAGCCTGTGCTCTCTCAGCCTTGTGCCCACATATTCTGCACAACTGCAGAATCGGGCCACTCTGTGACACACATTCGTATTTTGCAGTGTGCGGTGTAATTCTCACTCAAAATGGTTTAGTTCTTCAAAGGCAGGAGCCAGTAAAGCTGAGGGCTGACTGTGCAATAAAAATAAAATTAAATAAAAAAAAATTCCCTTTTGCTCCACCAGTATTGAATGAACGTAGCATAAATGCTAGAATGTCAGCATTAACAGTAGTACACACTGTTTGTTCAACACAGTCAAAGCCTTAAATTGGTTCATAACTGTTTTTTTTTTCTTATGATAGTAGTCTTCTTAGTCAATGAAAGCTTGATACAGATGTCTCTTAAATTGACTACATTTACATTTATTCATTTAGCAGATGCTTTTCTCCAAAGCAACTTAAATCCTAGAGAAATACAATTTGTGCATTACATTAGGAGAAAGAGACATAGTTGCAGACATTTGATTAAGTAAACTTTTTCTTTCTACTTTATGCACTGTGATGTTCATCGCATGAGTAGGTGCAAAAAACTCAGAATAGACTGCGACGTACCTCACTTTGTCTGATCTATTCCAGACTTTTGCAGAATCTAGCTGTTACAAATACCCTAAGACTTTTAATATTTTAACTTCAAGCTACATTAGAATCGAAAATTTCAAATATTGATTATTCAGGTAGTGCTGGTGCTCCGTGATTGGACATGGGTTTGAATCTGGCTCAGTCTGTGTAGAGCTTGCGTTTTCTCTCCATGTTCGTGTGGACTTTCGTTTAAATGCTCGTTTCCTCCCACAGTTCGACGGCATCTATTTTAGGTGAATTGATGACTCTAAATTCCCGGGAGGGAGGGAATGAGTGCTTCGTTAGTCTGCTGTATAAATGGGGGTATGCTTGTTTGGAGTTCAGTGTATCTAGCATTGTAAGTGACGTTGACGTTTGGAGGCGTTTCAGTGAAATACTAGATAAGGGAAAATTCAGTTCCGGCCCTCGTACATGTGAATAAATCCTTCCTTACCTGAAGTTGGATATTGAAGTCCTCAAAGTCAAATTCTTAAAACTTGGATGAATGTATGTTGGGGAATTATTCATTTTCTTTTTGAAAATGTTTCCATGTTTGAGCATACCTTTTCTTGCATTATTTCGTAGAGAAGAAAAAAAAAGGGGGGGGGGGGTGGTGCGGGACTGCCTGTATTGGCACTTGAATACAGAATTTTTGCGCATCTAATATATATTTCTGTAAACTGGGGAGAAGAACCTTGAGAGGTTTTACACAGCATTCGAAACTGAGTCAAGCAGTTGAGCTGTCCCAGAAGCACAACCCATGTTCTCACAATCTCAACCACCAGTGTGTTTTACTTCTCCTGGGTTTTCCTTTTCTGGGCACTGTCAGCGTCAAAAAGGACTTAATGTGTGTTAGAAGATTTTTTTTAATTCAGCTTCTACATCATCAAATAGCTTGTTGCATAAATCTGCCTTATCCTAAAAGAAAACACTTAATACATATCAATAAATTCCCCTATAAAAAACTTGAAAATCAAGGTACGTTGACAGCCGCTGTGCTGGGTGAGCAATGCAGGGGTATAAATGTCGAACTAGAAGTACCGTTTCTATTTGTAGCGGCTAGTATAATGGGAACATGACACCTTAAATACATCTTCCTCTTTCTCAGTGTAACACTACATTACGAATGTGGTACCATCGAAGGGTCGTATCATTAATGAATGTGTTGCCGGGATGGTTTGACGAGACATTCCGCCACATTCATAGTCTCTCACCTGCTGCTTTTGACATTGGTGCCATCGATCCTGCTGTTCCAGTTTGGCACCTGGCTCCTGCACACCTGCTCAGGCCCACGGTGCTCCAACCTGTTCTGGTTGTGGTGGAAAATCTTTAACCAGGAACCAGTCCGAGTGCCTTTCTGCTGGTTTATCTCCATGAGCCTTCACTGACTCTTGACCCAGAGATGTAAATAAAAGCTATGTGGAAACACATGGAGTCTTCCTCCTCATGTAAGGCTAATGACACAAGTGTGTTAGGACCATACCGGGAATAGCAATTTGTTCAGGCGTCGGTGGCTCAATGGGATCGCCCCTCGGCGCTGGCTACTGGCTCCATTCATTCCCTCCATCTGAGGCTCAGCCAGGGAACCCCGATTCCTCCATCTCTGGAAGCACATTGCCACATAGTGCTCATGCTATTCATCCATTAGTTCAGACTGGTTGTGACATCAAAGTGGGCTTCTCTGGGGACCATGAAGTGGGCTGCAAAAGGAGGGAAGAAAGGGAAGTGACAGATGGGGAGCATGTGAGGCGACCAAATCTTTCACACCAGTGTTTCTGAAAACTCCTCCCAGTCGAGTTTCTGCACTTTGACCAGGTTCAGACCACTGACGCGGTCGCTTCTGTGCATCACCGCCATGGGCTATAGGCTCCCCGTGATCACACGGCCTGCCTGAGGGTGTAGCGCTGCTCCAGGCTGTGCTCTGTGCTCTGTGAGGCCGGAGACGGAGGGTGTGCAGTCTGTCGGTGAGAAGTGGCTGGACAAGGTGTTTTGTTATCAGACCCCAGGAGGAGTCAGTGTCCCCAGGGGTCTTGTGGTCAGCAAAAGCCTGTCAATGAAGTAAGAGGAACTCTGTCAGATCCTGGCCTGAAGTTGGCTCATACTGAAAAGCTCAGCACTCTGTGGTGAGCAGTGTAAATAATGTGTGTCCAGTACTTGTGTCTACCTTTCTACGGACTCTAAAGGGCCTTCACACACTTTGTATTCTTGCCTATTGGTGTGCCATGGAGTCAACCACATAGTGTCTCCAGAAACTTCTGCCCTCCACTTCTGTCCTTAGTGTTGGAAGAGGTGTGTCCATTGTCACTACTGTTAGTTGATCCTGGGAAAATTGGTGGTACAGTGAGTAGCGCCGCTGTGTCACAGCGCCTGGGTGGTGCGAGAAGGACATGGGTTCGATCCCCGCTCGCTGTGTGTGTGTGTGTGTGTGTGTGTGTGTGTGTGTGTGTGTGTGTGTGTGTGTGTTTCACTGATGTATGGATGAGTGACAGTGTAAGTAGTGTATCTGGCAGTGTAAATCACCTTGGTGAATAAGGTGTGTGGGCTGGTAACACCACATAGAGTTCATTGGAAGTTGCTTTGGAGAAAAGAAGTCTGCAAAATAAATAAATATCATCCCCCTGATTGCTGGTTGTCCACCTATTAGTTCAAATGTTAGTTGATCTTCTCATGTTCCCAAAATACGATAACCTATCTCACTTGTGGTTCGAATGACATGGCATTTTTGGCCTGATTTGATCAAATGTCCATCCTAGTTTTCTTCGCTGTCCATGGTGTCCTTAAGTCTTCTCCAATACCTCACTTCAAAGAAGTCCATGGTTTTTCCTCTCCCGTTTTTCTGAAGTCATTTGTTCACATCCAAATAGCATTCCGAGAAACCCCACAGCTTGAACGGTGTTTCGGTTTGTTCTTGTGGACAAGTCAGCTCTGCCAAGTGCTGATCGTCAGCATATCTCCTAGCTGCGTCGTCCCTTGTTGCCGATTATTGATCTCAAGAGACAAACATGACTACTATAACTTCATTGTCAATACTACAGTGTGCTGCAGTCCTGTTTGACATGACTTCCCTTTTCTTCCAATTTAATTATAATTGCATCCAACCTTTTGAAATGTATGGCTTAAAGGTCTTCAATTGTGTTACTGAACTTCTATATTCATAACTTGCACTGAGGTCTGGATTTTGCTGCAGTGTGACTAATTTGTAATTTTACGGCTGCAGCCCTTGTATAAAGTACAGAAGATATTTAAATGTACTGAGGAATTTTTGGTAATGGCATTATGGTAGCTCACCAGTGTTATCCTTCTCCAGGATAAACCATGGCTTCTGTGCGTTGGGGTCCGCAGGGACCTCTGGGTTCCTCAGTGTTTGAGACCAGGCGGGGGGTCCCCGTGGTTGCTTTTTATAGAGTACAAGTGGACAATTGACAAGTGAGTTGACCAAAGGAGCACTTGCACCATTGCTTTGTGTCAATATCAGCTGTCACCTTGAAGACTGGGTGGAAATTGGACTTGGCAGTTAGACTAGACTATTGATTCCGCTGTAAATAGTTCCCTTACACCTTCATTTTTGTCCAACATGACTTTTCTTTCCCTATCTTTGTTTTAAATGCACATATTCTAATGACTTGATATGGGGAACGTGATCAAACCGAATGAGTTCAGTATTACCGAATTGATTCGGTAAAAGTTACCCTGCTGCATAAATACATAAATGTGTTTTTTGAGGACAGAAGCAATACAAGGTTGAGTCTGATCAACAGGGCTACCTTTACACAGGAGTTGAACCTCTGGCAATGCTAGCGAGCGAAATCCATTGGCTGTAGTGCTCCAGTGGGCCGTGGGCCACCTGCGCGAACGGTGGGGTGTGGACCTTCATGCCGAGAGCGGCTTTGCACAGTCTGCACCACATGGCTGATGAATATTTATGATGGGGATTTTGACATCTTGTTTGAAGACGGGAGGCTGTGAAATGAATTGCGTGCCACTGTCTTGTACGCTTGGTCTCCCTCCTGTGATTGTCTGGGACTTTCGGGGGAGAAATGAACGACTGGGCACGGAGGGATGCCCTGCATTCTCCTATCGAGCCTTCACCGTAACCTCGGTGCGTGAGCCGACGGTGTATTTGTTCTTAAAAATGAACGGATTCAGACTCTTCCAACTTGATCCGTGAATTGCCGGGTAATAGTCATGTTAAGCTGTGAAAATATACATAAGCGCCTGTGTGTAAGTGCTGGCATGGACAGATAGAGATTGCAAAGTTCCTGGGAAGGTGTGGAGGGTTCTGGGCCGAGCGGTTACGCACGGATGAGTGCCAGGCGGTTTGAGCCGAACCGATTTCTGCTTCCTGGCATTAATCAGCAAAACCAGAAGCATGGGATTGGAATGCTCCTCCGTCCTCGTTGCACAGCGTGCGTGTGTGCTCGCGCGCGCACAAACCGGCTAAGAATCGGAACCTCCTTCGGCCGCAAATCTCCCTTTCTGACACTGCTTATGGTGAGCTGTGGTATGTGCAGCCTCACACTCCCGCGCACACGCATTGTTTGTTTTCTGCACAGCGTTTTGAACCACTTCCTTATCTGAGAACATGTGCGTCCCAGGCAGACAAGGCCACATCAGGATGTAGATTAAACAGGAAAGACAATAGTGGCCGAAATGCACTGTTCTCTGGTTTTCGATCTGTGCACCAGCTGTGGTAGAAGAAAGCTAAAGAGGTAAGATGAAGACTCGTACCCATATATACACAGACACACTCGCATATTTTATACACACGCCGACTATCGGTACATCTGAGCTGCAGCTTTTTTGCAGAAATGCACCCTTTTGTCTTGGGTACCTTCATCTGTATTCATGGGGAGTCCCACCTTCCATTGGGTCTGTCATTTTCTTTAATAAATGAGGAAGGGATGAAGCTGTGGATAGGGTCTGTGATTCATGGAGTCATGGCGCATGTGCTCTGCAGACAGAGGACCTGCTCTTCCATCACTGTCTTAAAACTGCAGAGGCACTCAGAATCCAATTTAGTCGCTGCGTGGATGACTCTGCTCCCAGTGCAATTACACACGGCTCCGAAATGCTAGTGTTGCGTTACTGTAGCACGCATCTTTATTTATGGGCTCTGCTTTACAGTGGGGCATGTTTAGTGCCGCTTGGCTTCCCTTCACTTCCTGTCGATCATAACTGCTTCGGTTGTTTCATGTTGAAGAGACGAGTCCTTTGATGTAAGACTGTGGCAGCAGGTGGCATCGTGTTTAGAGCCATTGCCTTGAAGAACCTGGGTTCACATCCTACCTCCTGCTCTAGTATCCTTGAACAAGGTTACTTGCTAGAAAATGATCCAGTTGTATCGATGGGTAAATCATTAAGTAGCCGAACGTTGTGAGACACATGGGCAAAAAGGATTAGCTAAAAACAAAAAAAGAGCGATTCAGTTGTTTCTAATGTTTAACCATTTCAGGAGGTCTTATTTCACCTCTTTCTTCGTCTTTTGTGTAGCCATCCAAATTAACCAGAGCGAATGTTAAGGCCTGGGCGCCTGACTGTGTGCTTCATTAAAGATGCTTCATAGGCTGGGAATACACTGCGTTGCGGAACAAGACTAATTGAATATGTAGCACGAAATCTACACCTCGGATAACAATCATTTTTATCTTCCTACTTTTGCGTTCTTAGCTTGTTTCCAGCCTCGGTGGGACATGAATATATGCGTTTTTCGGTGCCCATTCCAGTTTAATGTCCTGAAGGTGGCATTGAAAATTTTTGTATTCATTTATCTCTGTCCTTGTAGCTCATAAGACCTTGACAAATTCTTATGAGTCACAATTTCCCAAACATCTACATTTACATTCATTTAAATTCATACATTAAGCTGATGCTCTTCTCCAAAGCAGTTTACAATATTAAGCTACTTAGTGATTTACCAGTTGTGTAAATTTTAGCCCTTGCTCAAGGGTAGTCCAGCAGGAGGTGGGATTCGAACTTTGGTCCTTCAGGTGTAAGGTGGGGGCTCTAACCACTACCCCACCTGCTGCCCACACCAGCCACTGACACAATGTTCTTCGTGTGATCCTGTAACCCTAAATCCTCTCCATCCAGTTACTATTCTCACCAACCCCAGTGCAGGACCTCAGAGGTCCAATCTGTGCTCAAACTTCATACCTTTGTGGACCAGCCCCAGATCCATGTGCACTCAGAGGCCCTCTGCTGGAACACCACAGTCTCGCATATTTCCCCTTTCTACCCCGTTCTGGCGCCATGCTCCTTTTTCTCCATGCGTGTAACCTCTCCCACTGGGTATTGGGTCAGACACACTGCGGAGTGCTCTCGCCTTACTCGCACAGCACTCGTGCAGCTGCTGCCCTGCAAAACCGCTCTGGGTTCCCCTTCACGGACAGCGGATAGCCCGCCGCACGCCTTCCCTGCTGCACATCTTTGCCTTCTCACTCCTTCATTGTTTTTGAGGGTAACACGAACTGGGGCGAAGAGCGAGCCAGAACCCGGCACGTATCGGGTTTTCCGCGCTCAAATCAGCCGCCTTTGGACCTTCTCGCACTGCGGTTAGCTGCTGAAGCGAACATTGTTTGGATTGGCTCGACTACACAGGCGACAGCGGAGAGAGAAGTTGGACCGGCGCAAAAGAAGCGGCCGCGCAAGGCCACGGCCAGAACTGCGGAGACCTTTTTATCATGAACTTTGTGAATGAAAGTCTGCGCTGGAGCGCGTGACGCCGATGAGTCTGACTCCACAGGCCTGACACCGCGCTGCTCTGGGGAGATTCATCTGTTAGACGTTTGTTGTCCCTCTTGTAAACGTTCGTGCAACTGCTCTATATCAGAAAACTGTTTTTCTTGCACCCCACTTTGGGTATTCAGGTGTGCTTCTCTGACAACTGAATAAATATACACATGATAACTATTAATCCCAAAGGAAATCGAACAAGGCAGTGACAACATAGTGACACAGTGGAATCGCGCTAAGCAAATCACATTTAGACGGGAATAGAGTATAAAAATAAATTAAAAATTAGGAATGTATATAGGTAAAAGCAGAACATGTATGTTGTGCTCCATTTACTGCGACCCTGCTCGGGATAAGCGGTTTCTGAAATTAGATGGGGTTGGGTACTGTGGTGAGGGGGGGCGTGGTGGCGCAGTGGGTTGGACCGGGTCCTGCTCTCTGGTGGGTCTGGGGTTCGAGTCCCGCTTGGGGTGCCTTGTGATGGATTGGCGTCCCGTCCTGGGTGTGTCCCCTCCCCCTCCAGCCTTACGCCCTGTTTTTCCGGCTTAGGCTATGGCTCCCCACGACCCCGTATGGGACAAGCGGTTCAGATGGTGTGTGTGTGTGTGTGTGTGTACTGTGGTGGAGTGGAGTCCTGCCTGGGTTATACACTCTAGCAGTGCCTTTGTTTCTGGGAGAGGCTTCAGAGTTCTGCCTTACGATAAGCGGTTTACATGTATACTTACACATTTAGCGGGGGAGAGATTTGGATGCAGACGTGTGATTCTTCAGCACAGACAATTGGTCTCCTTTAACATTATAAGCCAGTGTACAGAACATGACTATGTGCATATAGGATTTTTAAAAAAGAGATATTTAAACAAAATGCAATGCAAAACAGTCGGAGATAATGCGTTGGAAATTACAGGAGGTCTGAGTCCCAAAGCCATGTGCTGAGACCCCTCTTGAATGTTGAAAGGGATTCAGCAGTTCTGAGTGGGAGAGGGAGCTCAGTCCACCATATTCAGGTAAGAATGTAAAAAATTGCTTTTGGTTTTTGGACCTCTAGTGCATGGGTTATTCACGGCAAATGTGTGTCAGTGACTGAATAATGTATGCATTGGCAAATTTTTCCCGTTAAGTGAGATTTTGTTGAGTTGTCATCCCTACTCTGCTGTCCCTGCTTTGCCCAGTACTTACTGTAAAGGCATTACAGGGGCCTGTGTAGTCATGTATTCATATGTAGCAGCACGTTAAAAAAAAAAAAAAGTCATGTTAATGATCCGCTGAAATGGAAAACGTTTCTGTATGACGCTTGAGTTGCTAAAAGGGGTACAACCACTTTCAAAAATTGTCGGTTACAGTAATTAAACTGGCTTGACGAGCATTTACTGGTTTATTTATGAAAGGAGGCAAAACATGTGGAAAGTGTCTTCCCTGTGATTGGCACGCCACTGAGGGTTAAATACACACCACGGTTTATTTGAACTTTAATACCTTCGCTGCACATGCAAGCGGAGTCACTGCCGTTATGATTTCCAAACGTCTGTGTGTTGAGGCTGATGAATTATCGAACAAAAAAATAGTGGAATTTCTGAGAGCGATTTCCTCCTTTGTCCAAACTCACCCTGTCCTCGGACTCAACAAAGCTCGGTTCCTCTTACGTAAATTAAATTCCTGAAACCCAGCAAAGAATATAACTTTTGAGTTTTTGGAAGGCCATTCATCCATTAAATAATTTTTCATGGTGCAGCGGTGAAGGTCAGAAAAATGGTACAAAATCAGACATGCAGATTTCAAGCTATAGAAAGTTTCTCAGTTCCTTGAAGCAGCAGCAGGTGGCGCGGTATTTAGAACTGCTGCCTTGCACTTGATGGCCCCAGGTTCGAATCCTACCTCCTGCTGTAGCACCCTTGATTGGGGTATTTCTTCTGAGCTGCTACAGTAAAAATTACCCTGCTTTGTAAATTGGTAAATTATCGAAAGTGGAAAGAGGACACCGGTCATCATGCTTCTGGGTCTTCCCCCAGCTGATTTCTTTTCTGGTCCTAATGAGCATAAATACAGATTCTTGCCCTTCATCCACCTGCTTCGCATGCGAAGGGCCCCATAATGACCCTTGAGTTACTCCGCTCAGCACCTCCCTGGTGAGACTGGAACCAATCAATTCCACTTAGTGATGTCTCCTCCACTTTAGCAGTTGAGGCCACATTTGCAACAGTTTACCTGTAACAGTAAAAGGCATCCACTGTGACCTCATAACTACCATCATAACTAACGTGGGGTGAGCTGGATTGCTGGCTATGCAGGAACACGACGGGAATGGGAGAACTGCCATAGAACCCCTTTCCAGAAGAGAGGATATCGTTTTCCACTAAGTGTCCATGCTGTTTGAACATTAAACATGCAATGACTGTATTTTAAAATTATGTGATGGATGACGCACTTCTGTCACTGTCGTGTTCGAACCATGTCCACTAATGCTCACTTTAGGGACTGTGGACATACTTTCATTCATTCATTCATTCATTCATTCACTGATGCCCATGTCTATGACCGAACCTGCTTATTATTTTAAAATATTTTAATTTTTAAAATTCGAATTCGAGTGTGGCGTGTTATTTCAACAAATTACATATAGTTTTTTTTTTTTTTTTTTTTTTTTTTTTTTTTTTAAAATAATCAGCAATGGTTTGCATCCTAACCCTGACATTAAACAAGTAGTGACCATTTAAATAGAAGCAGTCCACTCCAAAATGATTGTTTATGTCGACCACCAGCATGGAGTGGCATGTCTAAAGACTTGCGCCAGTTTTCGAGCTGTGGTTTAGTGTGAATTAAAAGGTTACTGAACCTGTTTGGATGGTTTCTCCCTCATATTTTTTTTTTTTTTAAAACCTTTGTACCGTTGTGAGATGTATCACCTGTGAAATCTGTGCTGTTATTTGATTCTTGCCAGCCTGTTTGGTTGCGTCACCTGTTCGAGAAAATCGTTCTCTGTGCTCCGGGTTTGGTGCGTCTTCCAGTGTGTGCTGTGATTGGGTCCCTGCTGTCTCTTTTGTCGGGTGAGTTTCTTGTAGTACTTTATTGCACGACTTTAATACATCTATGCTTTAACTGACACTGTTCTCCCAAGCAGGGGGCGCGGTGGCGCAGCGGGTTTGGCTGGGTCCCACTCTCCGGCAGGTCTGGGGTTCGGGTCCTGTTTGGGGTGACTTGTGATGGACTGACATCTTGTCCTGGGTGCGTGCCCTTACGCCCTGTGTTACCAGGTTCAGCACCGGTTCACCGTGACCCTGCTCGAGACGAGCAGTTTCAGACTGTGTGTGTGTGTGTGTTTCTCCTAAGCGACTTGCAGTGTCAAGCTACCTAAAATTACTTACCCGTTCATACAGTTGGGTAATCTTTATTGGAATGATTAAGGGTGAGTACTGTGTTCAAAGGCACTGTAGTAGGAGGTGGGATTCAAACCAAGATCCTTCAAGTCCAAAGGCAGAGTCTCTGACCATTCTGCTACCATTTGATTTGATATTTACTGAAACAATGGGATTGCGGTACAGGTTTGATATCTTTTAAAATGTTGAACCCCCGTGAATGATGATCCAACGGCTGTTCCTTCCCCCGCAGGGTCACACAAGGGCATTAGATCTTGCATCTGGGCACGAGGGAGTGGTGAATGTCCCTTTCACCACAACAATTTGTCTGTACATCAGGCTATAAGTACACGCTCTTAAAATAATGAGTACGTGCGTCCGCTTTGTGCAAACGTTCAGTGGAGCATTACAGACGCGCTCGCCAGCTCCCATTTCGTCTTTTGCCATGAGCTTTAACCTCAGGCATATTTCTCCGTATCTGCGGACCCCGGCTCCAGTGCACATTAGCCTCAGAACGACAGCCTTCTGACCATCCTGCTGGTTAACCGCAGCGAAGCTCTCTGTCCTATGACTTCATACGCGAATGCTCTGTGGGTGCTTCCCGGGCAGGAAAAAAAAAAAATAAAAATAAAAAAAAATGCTGAATTAATGACTATTGATGGCCGAATTTAAAATGTCAGTCATTCGCCATTTATTTTAGTTTTGAGGTTTATGTTTCTCCTTTTTTGTAGTTTTTGCTTCCATCTGCGACGCATTTTGAAACTCAGATGATTTGAACACTGCCAGAAGAATCTTTCCCTTAATTATCTTTGTCTGCTATGCATTTTCCAACCCCATGACTTATTTGTGCTTTCTAATAATTCTTTGATTTGTGTTTAGTTTTCCTGTCCAGAGGACAGATTCTTAAATTAACATCTCTCTGTGTTACACTGCAGGCTCATTTCAGTTTTTTTAATGTGGAAGCAACACATTCCGTACCGAAGGGGATTTTCAAGGACTGTGATGTTGGGTGACAGTCGTACCACACTTATTTACTCTTCTTGATCAATATATTTGAACTTTTGCCAAGTGAGTGTAGCTTTGTTATACCGTTGGCATATTGCAATGTCACGTAGGAGGTATAGCCGGTCCCACGGCGTTTCGGGTCGTTGGAATGCCCCTGCCTCCCATTCTGCTGTGGTAAACTTTATCAAGGTACTAATGGACTCAGAATGCCTTACTGTATTAGTGGGTAAATCATTGTAAAGTAAATCATCCAACATTGTAACTCTCTTTGGACAAAATTAGAGCTAATATAGTTTACTATATTATACTAACTATAATATAAGTTTAATTATAATAATTACAGAAAGTGAAGCTGGTGATGTACTACAGTACAATGCAAGTTTCTGTAAGTACAATGTTGAGTACAGCACATCAATACGAGTGACCTTGAGGTAACATGACACACTTGAATTTTGAAAGTCCATCATATTTTGTATAGCCCAAGTAGTTCTGTGGCTTCGTGGAATGTACCTCATGTGCTCCTGTTAGCCTTCACTAACCTCTTCAAGGTTTTTGTTTCCTTGTTTCCCAACCGCTGTGTGTATCTACAGCCTATGATTACCCTCAACGCCATTTTTTGACTCTGGCTAGAGCTTAAGAGTTAAGCTGGCTGTTTTTGTTTGTTGGTAATTTATGTAAAGCTTTGGGAACATGTTGCTGTGTCACGTAGTGTTCTGAGCTCACTGTGCAAGGAAGCCGTTGGCAGCAAAAATGTCTTACTTGGCGTGGAAAAGGATGCATTTGCAGTCTAGATAAATGAATAGCCTGCATTTTGTACTGACACCGAATATTTAAAAAAAAATAAACTGATAGATGTTGCTTTGCCTTCGATCCATATGCTTCAAAATAGGACTAATGATTTGGTCAGGAGTGCAGATTCTTAAAATTGAAAGGAGTGGTTTTGTTTCATCACTGTGCTGTAGAGAACTCGTAGGGTCATCAGGAAGTCAAGGTCAGTGCTTCGCACCTTTTGAACTCTTGTAATGGATCATCTATTGCTCCACCTTTCCCCAGGCACCATACATCAGCTCTTTAAATATATATTTATTTTTTTGGATTGAATTCTCAACATTATCGATGGTCCCAACACACATAGTTAGTGTTTGTTTGACTGTGCCGGAATGTGAACACGTGGCTCCGATGTCAGAGGAGCACTTTGAGAACCGGGCATTGGCGGTTGAATTATTAACCCACTGTTGACACTGGTGGGTATTTGTTCTGGATATGCCTTTGAATGTTTCTCATCCTGGGACCTTCAGCTTGAGAAGTTCCTCATTTCTCTGTGCTATGTTGGGAATCATCAGTGTGGCACTTGCTGTAGGGTGCTAAGTATGAGAAACCGAGATGGTATTGGCATCACACCAGTGCTGTTCAACTAGGGAGCAAGTCGTGGAGAAAATACACATGTGCTGGACCTCTATTGCATTCTCTGGGACACCAAAAAAAAACAAGCAAGTGAGCTTCTTTTGAAGGCTTTTGTATACACTCTTCTACACTGCTCTATCTAAGTGGTACGGTGCGAAGCATTAATTACGTTGCTGTTCGGAGTGTTGACCATTGTTTACCATCTGGAAGAAAGGCCTGTTGAGCTCTCCAAGAAGACCTTAATTGGGCACCAAGTATCATTCGCTCTCTCCTCGGCTCCTGTCGGGGGGTACTGTAGAGAGGAAAGAGGATTTGATATTGCGCAGAAAACATCACTAAAATTGCTTTGCTGGTATGTTTAGCTTTTGAATGCCTGATGCTGTATTTGGGGCCTCAGTGAGTCGGCTAAGGGCTGTTTCAGCAGCCGGGCTCTAAGTGTCACCAGTTCCCATGTTGTAGGGGGATGAGCGCAGTCATGGCTCATTTACTCAGGTGAGATGTTATCTTGCCAATCCTAACATTTTATTGGATGGGATTCAATTGGCTGCTCTACCAAATTTACTAAATATAGTAAGGCAGTGTGGAGCTTTATACGAATAATAAGCACCTGTGCACAATCTGTGGGACTTTTTTTTGTGTTCAAATCTCAAAGCACGCGTGTGCACGTCTACAACCGCTTATTCTAAACAGGGTCGAAGCAAGCCAAAGCCTAACGCGGCAGCACAGCGCACAAGGCTGGAGGGGGAGGGGACACACCCAGGACGGGATGCCAGTCTACCGAAAGGCACCCCAAGCAGGACTCGAACCCCAGAGCAGGTCCTGGTTAAACCTGCTGCGCCACCACGCCCCCTAATCTCAAAGCAGATGAAAGAATGGGATTTTTATTACAGTGCAAACTGATTTTTAAAAGCTATTTTGTGTTTTTGTACTTAATTTAAAACGTTCTGTGAATTTAATTTGCAGCAATTACGTTTTCTCAGTGTGTGCCTTTTAACGCAAAAGCTGACGAGAACCATGACCTGAACAGCGCAAAATGCCATGAACGCCATTGTATTAATATATTTCAAAATATTAATGAAGTAAGAATGTTGTGACAGAGATTTGGAGTAGTAAAAAGAAATAATTTTTGTGGTTGATATCCTAATGTCTGGGTATTAATTACAGTAATGTACTGGATTTGGAGATTTTTCTTTTTATGTATATTTTTTAAAGCATTTTGACACTTTTTCTGGTATTTTGACAGTTTATTGGAGAGCACGTCAGTGGCGTTCCAATAGGGTGGTACCCTAGAAAGGAGTTCGGTGCCACACCCAGCAAGGCCTATAAAAGTGTTTGGCTCAGAGTAGTGCAAAGCTAGAGCCAAGGCTTTCAATCTTTCTGCTCTGTCAGCCTACTACTTCACCAGAGGATCCTCCTGCTCTGTCAGTCTCCCAGTTTTGCTGTGGAATCTTGTCGGAAATGAGTATCGCTCCTTTATGTTCCCGCTTGGAGCTTCCTCCATAACTCAACCTGGATCACACATGTTGTGATGAACAGTGATTCCAAGGATCTGCTATGGATGTACGTTTCCCATCCCCCCTGCACTGTCCTCCAAGGGTTGCATCGTTCATCTTTCTGCACTGTCCTGCTTCCTCTCTCAAAAGGCAGTCCCACGAAACACAGAACTTTATCCCGTCGGTCTGCTCGCATCTACAAAAATTGGATTGATTTCAAAGGAATATGAAAAAAAAATACATACATCCAAAGAAGTATTAAACCACAGTAATTTAGAAGTGCTGTCTGGCATTTGCATTCATTTTGTTTAAATGATGATTTTCTCCAAAGCAACTTAAAATGTTAATCTCCCTACAACCACTTACCCTTTCGTGCAGCTGGGTATTTTTTTTTTTTTTTACTAGAGTGCTTTAGGGTGAGTCCCTTGCTCAAGGGTACTACAGCTGGAGGTGAGATTTGAACCTGCAACCTTTGGGTCCAAAAGCAGCAGTTCTAACCATTACACTACCAGCTGTCCCTTGCCATTAGCTTCTGGATACAACATCAGTTTCTGAAAGCAGCATGTTTTACAGCCAGGGGCTGGTTTTACACCCTTTTCTTTGCATGAAGTGCTAATGAAGGCTTCTTCTACATAGCTCCAAATGGCAACAAACCCTGCTTAACCAAGACCTCCCAATATTTGTTGCGTTGCTGTGGATGACACACCGTGTCTCATTATCCTTGTATGCGGTTTGACAAAAGGCTTTGCTGACCAGGTGTTCGGCGATGCCTAGTTGTGTGCCATCCTCTGGACCCAAACGCTTTCATCAGGCCAATGTACTACAGGCACCAGTGCGAGGAAGTCTCAGAGTCCGTGAGCGCAGTGTTTTTCTGTTTCTCTGTGTGTTCAGAAATCTTCTTGGACGTGGTGGACTGACTCACCCAGTCCTGTAATTGCGCAATCTGCCAGATCATAAAGCACTCTGACCACCATCATCATAAACACAGAATACATCAAAGGAGCTCCTTTGATAAAAAGGACAGTGGAATCACCAGGTTCCAGAGACATTAACCTTCCAGCATCCCTTGTTGGGGTACACTCAATGAGTACTGCACGTGACCGACACATGTCTTGGCATTACAGGAATAGGAGCAGTGCAGGAACGGCAGCACTGCGTAGTGCTTGTGTCCATAAGAACGGCTTGCTGTGTTTAAGAAGTCACATAGTTGCTTGATGAGGGGGTTGAACGCACACTTTGGGCCCACGGACAAACCGACCTGGTTTTCTGCTTGAGCGCATGTCGTTCAGTACTTTTCAGACATAGCGGTGATTTGGGTTCTGTCCATATTGTTCCGGTATTCTCAGCTATTCTGCGAGTAAACAGGAAATGGGAAGTGGCGTGTTTGTGTCACTGAAGATGTGAAGTGGCAGCTCTCTCTCTCTGCTGGGGAACCATTGCACAGCTTGTTAGGACCCGATGGCCACATATATCCCACAATCTCTGGGTCAAGCATTGAGATAGTGGTTACTGGTTAACATGGTTATGGGTTTGAAGGAAGATGACTTTCCTCCTCTTGCAGCCTCTTGAGCTCAGGCATGCAGACCTCTGTGGGTTGGTCCTTGTAAGTTCCAGAGCTTGAGGTGCTGCTTGTAAAGCCTGGAATGGCCTTCATGGGTGAGTAGTAGAGCCAGGTGGTTTGGCCTTGTTGCCGTATTGGAGCAACATAACTGCAATCAGGGTGCCTGTGCTGATAGTTGATGATGTGCAGATCTAAATTTGACAATGTTGATGCTCAGCGTTATGCGTTGGATGTGTCCTTGTTCAAAGTGTGTACTTGGAGCTGTAAGCTGTAAAAATTCACCCCACGTTATCTAGTATGTGATTTCTTAGGGTTAGGCTGCAAGGCCTGAGTCCCTCGTTTCATCTTCCACCCTTGAATGAGCAACTTTTCCAGGAGGGCCGAAGCACAAGGGCCAGAATATGTACTTGTCAAAGCGGTGAACTCAGCCTTTATTTACTCTTTTGCTAACCATTAATGATTTATTCAGTTGAATACATGAGCTGTTTAGACTTCCTTAACAGAAATGTCACGAAAGTCTCAATTTCATTGTCCAGAGATGTTTAACAACGTGAATATTGTGTATTCAGAGGAAGTGTTTGTGTGGCTTAATGTGGGATTGCCTCTTTTTAGTAACCAATTATTGAGAGTGCATATTGAGAAAATCCTTTACTGGGTAAGCAGAGGACACGCTATATCAAACTTTCATGGAAGACATCTGCAGCATCATTTATGCTTGATAGACTTGTGTACGATACAATAAATGGATTTGGCCTGGTCGCTAGTTCTATTCCATCACCAAAGAAATGCCCAGTAGACACAGAATATTGATGATGATGACTTACCATTTTAACATTATGATACCCCCCCCCATCTGCCATGCCTGGTAATGATTCTGTAAAGCTGCAGAAGAAGAAGGTGGGAGACTTTGTTCCCTGATCTCTATGGACCTCCTCTGAGAGGCTGTTCTCCAAAACAACACAGCCGGCCTGCTGCCTGGGACACGCACGGTTTTTAAAAAGCAGCACCTGCCTCACGCAGCTCAGCCTTCCTGGTCAACATAGCTATAGTCCAAGCAAACTTATCCTTGGGTTAATGTGCTTCCCCTCACTTTTTTTTCTGTTCCCTGGCCCTCAAAGCACACGTCTTCTCCGTCGGCTTATTCTGAGGTTATTCTGATCTAGTCCCGGGCCCAACCTGTGTTATGATGGCTTCTGTCTTCAAGTTCGGATGTATGGTTCTTCTCCCTTTCATGTTGTTTTTAGGCCGCAGTCAACGCCTCTGTAGTCACTCTGCGGCCAGGGTTTGCTTGTTGTTCTGGAAGCGGAGACGGGCATGGTGCTGTATGCGCCTCATCAGAACCAGCTGTCCAAACTAGGGCATGGCAGGAACCCCAGCTCATTCCAGGAGCCATATGGACCGCCGAGGGAAGACAGTCAAACTATTAAACATGGCCATTAAAATGTACAGGTTTAATGCCAGTTCTGAACAAGGAAAGAAAGCCCTCACTGAACATGTGTAGAGCACTGGGTTCCTAATGGGTTCCGGTAGAATATTTAATTTGGACTCTGGGAAGCTGTCAGTTTAATCGATGGAGATTGGAGTTTGACTGATTTATCAAGACATGTTAACAGCACAGCCACTCTTTACTGAACCTGGACATACAACATACGTTTTTTGCTTGAAGCTCGGTGCGCTCTACCGTTCATGACTCGGCTACCTCGTTAACTTTGCCTGTGCTGAATGTTAGAAAAATGAACTAATGGAAATTATTTTAAGACTTTATTAGGAAGCTAGAATGAACAGTCAAGTTGTACGAGATATCTGAGCAGGTAATTCAGCAGGAAAGCAATTTCTGTTGTATATTTCAGAGGCCCAGAAGTCTCTGTCTGGAATACGTAATTGGATGTGGGTTCGATCCACGCCTAGTCTGCATGTTCTCCCTGTATTTGCATGGGTTTCCTCCTACAGTCCAAAGATGTGCATTTCACGTGTTTGTCGCTCAAAGCGCAATTTAGTGTGTGTTACATCGCTCTGGTGTACACATGGGTGAACGATTATAAAGTGTTGATTGCGTGCTATCCAGCACTGTAAATTACCTTTAGATAAAGATATCAGTTAATGCAAGTTTATAATAACCGTTCATCACTTCGGAGAAAAGCCTCTACTAAATGAATAAGTGCACATGTTTTTGTAAACCTTAGAAAAACGTGAGAGTGAACTATTGGAACACTGAGTCCGAACTGAGATATTTAAAGCCAGGTTTAGAGGTACCAGAAAAGGGAGAGGAAAGAAGGGAAAAAAGCTCGAACCTCCCATGTTGTGTTGTTTTTTCCATTGTTGACTTCATGGCAGCAGTCCTGTGCAGGATTGAGATACAGCACAGGTTGACTGGCATGTAGGAATCCACCAAACCCCGAACCTGCGGCAAGGGGGGCGGGGTGCATGTCACATTTTCCACGCAGCCCGCCGTGCATACAAGAGATAAAGCAGGCTTTCTGGGGCAGACCAGGTGCGTGTCTGTCCCCACCCGCTCCCCCACCGCAAACATGTTTGTTTTGACATGGAATCCCACAGGGATCAGCTCTAGGCTATCAGCCCTTCTCCTCGTTTGTTTTCTTAGGGAAGGTTGGTTGCTTTGTGACCTCAGATGCCGCCATGTCGCTCGAGACGAGCTATACGTTTCTGCAATTGGTTGTACTCTAGGTAAATGTCCACGTATGGTTGTCTTGTAAGGAATCTATACTTTATCTGGTGGCTACCTTGTGCATTTGTGTTCACATAGTAAGTAAATGCTTTGCTTGGATGAGGACATTGATGTAGTTTGTCCAGTTATTTATTTATGCTTTGTATGAAAAGAATACGTCTAACAACATTTTGCACGTTAAATATTTTCAGCAAAGAGGCAGCAGGTTGTGTCCTGGTTAGAGCTGCCACCTTTGAGCCCAAAGGACCCAGGTTTGAATTCAGTCACTTAGCCATAGAACCCTTGAAGACATTTCTCCTGAATTGCTCCAGTGAAATTTCCACAGGTTTATAAATGATTGTGTAGCCTAACCCTGTAAGTCGCTTTGGATGAAAGCCAGAGATAAATTAATGTTAATGCATAGGCATCTAATAGCACTATGCACAACATTTTCAAGCGAAGATGGGTGTATAGTTGTGGGCTTGGTCTCAATTCATGTTCCTTTGGTTGCGAGTGCCTGGAATCTTCAGCTGCCCCAAGGTTTCACCTTCGTCCTTTGTGTCTCCGTTCGGCCATCACCAGAACTTTCACTGTTGCCTCTTGGCTACTTGGAACCGAGTCGTTGCCCTGGGGTAAATGTGCTTTTAAATTTAGCAGCTATCAGGTTTTTCCCCTTCCTTCTCTTCCTCCTCCTCCCTCCACCACTGATTTTTGTGGCGGTGGCCAGTGGCTTTATTTCAATCTGCATAATTGAGGTGATGGGTTTTTGAGGATCTGCAATAACGGAACAGCTAATTGCATGTGTTAGTCCTCGCTGGTCAGGCAGGCCAGGGCCAGTATGCCTAACTGACATCACTGGGCCTCCGCTCCACTGCAGTAATCACCACCTGTGACCCTGGACCATGCTGTCCCTTCATACTGCTTGATCCTCCGTGGCTTGTCTGTAGGAGGACAACCTGGCAGCTAAAACGAGGGTGGATGTCACTTCGGCAGAAGGAATGAGTCGATGGCGCTCGCTTGGAGTCCCGCCCTTTCGACCCAAACCTTGTAGCTGTAGGTGGCAGTGAAACTCCTCATTCCCTGTAGCCTTTCTAGCATTAGGGGACGGAACATTTGTGAGCAGCTGAGCAACAGGTGGTGTGAGCTTTCACTCGCTGCGAGTGGGCTCTTGTGGGGAAACGTCATATTAGCATACCTAGTGGAGCTGAGGTCACACTGTAAGAAGTTTTCCTGATCTCATCTCTGTGTTGTACTTGACTTCAACCACCCTCCTCCCCTTTAGCAGCTGAACCTTAATTTGGGGTTAGCCATGAAAAATTGGTCTTTTACTTCAGTTGTCCCACTAGAAATATCCTGCCTGAGCAAAGGGAGGGGAAACAGAGTTACACTGGTCATGTTGTCCTCATCTAGAACATGGTTGACACAAGATGTACATAAATTTAAAAAAAAAAAAAAAAAAAGTGTTGTTTGTGTGCTGCACAGGTGATGCAGGGATTAAGATCTATTAGGTGTCTCACAGTGCCTGGATGGTGCGAGAGAACGTGGGTCCGATCCCTGCTTAGTCTGTGTGGAGTGTGCACGTTCTCGTCGTGTCTGTGTGGGTTTCCTCTGGGTGCTCTGGTTTCCTCCCACAGTCCAAAGACATGCTGTTCAGGTTCCCCCGCAGTGTGTGAGTGACCCAGGGAGAGTGTGTTCTACTGCTGTATGGATGAGTGACCCATTGTAAGTAGCATATCTAGCAGTGTAAGTCACCTTGGTGAATAAGGTGTGTGGGGGGGGCTGATAACACTACATAGAGCTCATTGGAAGTCACTTTGGAGAAAAGTATCTGCTAAGTGAATAAATGTATTTGAGTACGTTTTTCAGCGGATGTTAATTGTGCTGCACTACAATAGAAGCTGTTGGTAAAAGAACGGAGCCTTTTCTACATTGCGGTGGTTAATATGCAATGGTTTGCACAGTTTTCAAATTCCACTTCAGTTGCTCATTGTTTGCAAAAAGTAGCCTTTAATTTTTCCGAGTGTTTGAACGAAGCAGGAGAATTGGTGCCCGAACGTGTGCTGTATGTACGATATTCACTGGAGGTATTCAGTTCTCGGGCGCAGTGCTGCTTGAAAGTATGTGAAGCCCTTATATCCCTTAGTTTTACCACGGAAGTTAATGAGAAGCAGTCTTCCTCATCTGACATAATAGCTGTGTAATGACCAATTCCATATAAATACATTAAACTAAAATAGTATATTCAATAAAGTTACTTAGCAACGTATAGCACTGAGCAGTGTAAAGTGATTTACCCCTTTATATATCTGGATAATTTTTACCATGTCAGTTGAAGGTAAGTACCTCAATCAAGGGTACTGCAGCAAGAGCGATGATCGGTTATTTAAATAATACCACACGGTGCCTCTACTGGCAAAGTGCCCTTATGCTTTGCAGCTTGAGAAATACAGGTAGTGATCTTGCGGACTTTATTCATATAAAAAAACATCTTTGAGCCAAACTATCACAGTGTCTCCAACCAATGTGTACGCTACCTTATACTCTGTACATCCGAAAGACTCCGCTCCTTCGACTCTGCACTGGGCAAGCGCGCGCACACACTGTCTGAACCGCTTGTCCCATACGGGGTCACGGGGAACCGGAGCCCATCCGGCAACACGGCGTAAGGCCGGAGGGGGAGGGGACACACCCAGGATGGGACGCCAGTCCGTCGCAAGGCACCCCAAGCGGGACTCGAACCCCAGACCCAGTCCAACCCACTGCACCACCACGCCCCCCACTGGGCAAACAGTTACTGATAATGAACAAATGGAAAAAGGACTTTAAAAGCCCAGCTAGAAATAATGATTTTTCAGGTGTCATAAAATGTTACTGTTATCATTGTAACCTTTTGCTTTGGTATTTTAATTTTAGGGGACATTCCCCCTCCGCCCACCCTTTGTAGGAAATAATGGCAAATGACCCCTCACATTGGGAATTCACATATCTGGGTAATTTTTGCACTGCAACTTAACCCTATTTTGGGAGGACTGGGTGTATTCGGGTTTATCATCTCTATAGTAGCAATAGTAAGTCCATTTTTGGGATTTCAGTCTGGAATTTCCTATCCAGGCCCCGATTCCCCTGCGTGTAGAAAGTTACTTTGACGTAATATTGCTGGAAGAAGGATCGTTGAAGGTGGGAGGATCTGAGGGGGACAGGTAAGGTGCGTGCGAGTCCACAGGCGGGAAGGGCAGTCACCCTGTTTGAGCCAAGACCTGGAAGGTGGGGCTGGTCCTGATCAAGCTGAGGAACAGGACCGTGTTGTCTTCTCTTACTGGATTATGGAGAATGTTGAAATGTTCCGGTTTGGTGTGATTTAATAATCCTCTCTCACACGTATCAAGTCCTAAACTGAACCACATGTAGGCTTTCCACATAAAACCGTCCCTTCCTTTTATGTTTCACACCAGGCAACAGACTGTAAAAAAAGAAAAAGGTACAGTTGCGCAGAATATTTTTGTCGACTTAATTACCTAAGGTATGTGGGGTTGTGCTGCTCTTTGTCCGTGTTGAGAAGAGCGGTTGAGGATTCTGGAGAGTGGCGACGTTCGCGGCGCTGTAGACGAACTGGTGCGAAACCAGTCGATGTGGTGATCGGTTCCTAGACTGAAACTGGGTTACCTTACGTGTCCTGGCAGGTGCTCTCCTCCTCCTTGCTCCTTTTTCCCGCATCCTCGCCCGCACACTGAGGTCTCACAGAGCAGGATTCCAGGATCCCGATCTTACTTCTCCTGTTTGCTTAGGGAGCTGTGGTTTTTTGGGCGGGGGGGGGGGTGGGGTGAGAGAGAGCAGAGGTGTGACTTTTTTTCATCTCAGATACTGGAGGAGCGCTCAACCTGCTCAAACAGCGTCGGCGAGGGACCGAAGCTTGTCCATCAGCGGTTTGTGTCGGGACCACCCGCCCCCATCGTCAGCGGCACCTCTCCAACACTTTGTACGTTATGTTTATTATTTGTCTGATGCTTCTGTTGGAAGTGATTTAGTGTTTGGCATCTTAGTTCTTCACCCATTTATGTAGCTGGATAATTTTTACTGTTCAGGGTAAGTACCTCACTCAAAGGTAGTAAAGCAGGAGGCATTCGAACCCTTAGTCACTCAAGTGGAAGGCGGCAGCAACTCCAACCGCCGCGCTGCCTATTTCACGCTATGTTGCGATTTTGTGCTGTAAGCACAGGCTGCAGTGACAGCCGCCAGGAAGATGTCTATTTCCAGAACTTGTGGTGCAAGGGGGTTGGGGGGCTGTTTTGACAGTTGGAAAGACCGCTTGTTTTTAAAGTCGCCCCAGGGGGCGCCGACAGCAGCGGAATTCTCTCGGGGAGAGAGGACGGCTCGCTGGCCCCGCCGCTTTGCTCCCAGGCAACTCCTCTCCGGCGGGAGGTCACGCCCCAGAGGACTGTTAGAGCGGGCGGGAGGGACGAGGGAGGGAGCTGCGGACGGGGGAGGGAGGGGGATCACAGAGACCTCCTCTCAGTTTGCACGCGCTGCGCAGTGCGGCGGGCTCCACAATGACCGCGGCCGCGCTCCTGCTTGGACCCGCTCCTTGAACGATTCGCGAAGGCGCGGCTTTCTCTCCCCCCGCCGTTGAACCAACACCCCGCCGGGAGAAAGTGTGTTTATCTCATGCTTCAGCTGCAGTGCAGCACCCGGGAAGAGGACTCCTCAGCTGCCTTTTTTTTTTTCTTTCTTCCCCTCCAATTTTTTGCCGGTCTTGTCCTTCCTGCCCGTGGCCATGCCGGTGGTCGGGGTCGCCTCAAAGCTGAGGCAGCCGGAGGGGGTCTCCGGCAGGCCCGTCCACACCGCCCTCCCGATCCCCAACCTGGACCGCACGACAGCGGCGCGGGGCTACCTGAGGGGGACGGGACCCGGCGCGCTGTCCTGTCAGCTGTCGGTCAGGTCCACCTGCGATCCCCGGGAGCGGAGCAAGGAGTCCGAGGACCGGAAGGTCAGTAAGGCCACGCCCCTGGAAACCTGGCTCACGCCTGCCATGTGACCTGTAGCTGCCATGTGACCTGTCATACAGGGCGCTTCTAATCACTGCTGGCCAGAGCTAAATCACTTCCACCTGTATTTGCCCCGAATATGGCATCTTGTTAGGTCTAAAATGAGCTCCAGAAACTATTGCTGGTATCTTACTTTATTTGCATGTTTCACAGTCTCTAAAACACGATGGCCACCTACTGTTGTTGCAGCTGTGTGCTGCAATAGGGATGGTCATTATTCCTGTGTGCATATGCAAAGTCTGTGATTATTAGAATTATATATTCAGCAGTCAACTATTTAATCATGTGAAACTGTCCTGAATCACTTGTTTTCTGTGTGCAGTTCAGTGGTATTTGGGAGACATGGGGAGGTTTATTTATATTAAATGGGCAAATTGTTTGCTGGAGTTGCCCTGATAAGTTTCTCTTGGTAGAAAAGCCCTTCTGAAACCTGATTTGAGCAGAGCTCACCTGCCTCTATCTGGTCAGACCTGACACCTATGGATTGATCGGCGCAATTTTTCCAACTTGCTTTTCACTTGGAAGCCAGCTGCCTGTATTCAAAATGCTGGCGCTCTGATTTAAACGCTGCTCTGCTTGTGTGTATTCGACGTGCGGTGCTGTGCTGAACAGCTGCATTTCCCTGTTGGCTGGAGGCTCTCGCGCTCCGAGGAGGGGGGAGGCTGTCAGCAGTCAGCCGATTTCAAAAAAGACCCGCCAAAAAGCGTTCGGTTACCGAGCCCTGCAGCCGTACCTGAGAGACGACGGACGGATGTCCCTCCCTTGGCCGTGGCTCCGGCGATCGTCTCCCTTACAGTCTGTTCCCAGAGAAATCGTTGACCTTTCCTGAAACAGTAACCGCATCTGGCACCCAGTCAGTGTTTCTTTCCAAGGGTGCGCAACATCAAAAGCAACGGGCGGTTGGATGCACGTAGCACGTCTGCCGGGATGCACGCCGCTGCTGCGGGGCTTCGGTGGGGGGAGGCAGGGTGCTCGGAAAGGAGCCCCGCTCTCGCCGTTAACCCTTAACAGCACCCTGTGATAAGAGAGCGGATGGAACGCAAATACACTTCCTTTCTGGTCGCAGTAAACACCCCGACGTTCTCCAGCGCACGGTTCCTGAGTATTGTCTCAGAAAATACCTCGCCTGTCCCGGCCTGTTCCTCGACCTGACTATTAGTCGTTCTTAACTCTAACCCGAGCCTCGCAGGCTAATGCCTCTTCCCAGAGGGGGGCGTGGCGGCGCAGTGTCGGAGCTTCTGTTCCGCTTTGCCGCTCTGGGTTTACAGCCTACAGCAACGGCAGCTTGACTAACCTGGACGACCGTGGCTCACATTTACTTCTGTGCGAACAGATCATTTTACACTGTTTTGGTCAGGGCAGTGGCACACCGTCTTTTACATTTATTCATTTACCGGATGCTTTTTTCAAAGTGATGTACAAGAAGTAATATTTAGCTGACACTTTTCTAAGGTCACTTAGTTTTACGTACTCCCTGTGTTCACTTAGTTATACAGCAAAGCGTTTGCATGCATTTACACTAATTCATTTATCTGATGCTTCTCTCCAAAGCGACTCCGTCTTAATCTACCTACAATTATTTACCCATTTGTACGGCTGGGTAGTTTTTACCGGGCCAGTTTAGGGTAAGTACCTTGCTCAAGGGTACTACAGCCTGAGGTGAGATTCGAACAAGCAACTTTTTGGGTCCGAAAGCAACAGCTCTAACCACTATACCCCCGGCCCACTATACCCATCTCTGTCTCTCTCATTCACTCACACACAGCAATTTAGAATCACCAGTTCACTTGAAACAGGGTTGTTGGAGGAAACCCATACGACTGCGGGGATAATGTGCAAAATCTGACTGTTTTGACTTCTAAACCCAGGTCCAAACCCACAGTCCAAGAGCTCAGACACCAGCACTTCCTGATGGATCGCCATGCTGCTCTTAAGGTAAACGAATTGACGTCACTGCAGCTGATCCAAAACGTGCTCGCTGAGGTAAAACATAGATTAAAACACATAGATCCAGTAGCCACTGTCTTTATATTGAAGTACAGGTGGTCCCCGACTTACAGCGGGGTTACGTTTTGCGAAACCCATCGTAAGTCAAATGTCGCGAGTGGAAAATGCATTTAATACACGTAACCTACCGAACATCATAGCACGGCGTACGTGCGATGGTCATTATGGGATGGCCGCCTTCATGCTGGAAATTTATCTAGAGTTTCTCCTCAAGTAATTGCCCTCCTCTTTTTCCCACCAGTAGCAGGAGACGCAGATGGGCGTTTCTGTGACATGATGGATGCACAAAACACAACTACGTGGCAGACTGGGAGATGCGGATCGTTGCCGTTGCCCAGCATCGCGAGAGAGTATTGTTCCGCGTAACGCTTGCTTGGGGGGGAAAAAAATCAAAATTCGAAGTACGGTTTCTACTGAATCCCTGTCACGAGCTCACCATCGTAAAGGCGAAAAATCGTAAGTCGGGGAGCATCTGTAATGTGTTGCTTGCGAGTCGGCTGAATACCGATTCCTCTCACGCGGGCTATATCGCAGGCTTGCGATGAGGCTTCTCAGTAACTTGAGCAGAGGGACTAATGGAGGACTGGGAACCCAAGAAATGTCAAAATTATACAGCTTTTGACAGTGCTCAGCCTAGTCATATTCCCACATTTGTTGGCATGAAAACGCTGTGTTGACAATGACACATTCTGCCCTTCTGAGACACTGACAGTTAAGGGTGTAGCTCTTAATAGCAGAAACTCCCTTCTGAGCACTTTTGTAGGGAGAGCTGTACCAGGCGAGGTGACTGCTGCTTCTCCGTGTAGTGCGTGATGCTTCCGTGCAGACCCTTAGAATTGGGGGCAGAGCTGCGGGGCAAAATCTGAAATGACTACATCTGTGACAGTAGGAAGTCTGACATGCCATCTCTGTTCTGCAGTAGGTATCTCTGGCCATTTGTCAGGCAAAGCAATCCCCATTTAACAGAGACATGGGTATGTAGGCAGATGTACCTTCTCTCAGTATGTTCCCCTGACATGTTGCTAGTGCGGGTCATTAGTGGAGCAGTGCATTGCTGTGAGTTTAGTATTGATGATTAAAAATTAAATCTGAAGATATTTCCCTGGCATGGGAATGAAGGGCAGTGATGTTTTTCTGATTGATGTCTACCATTAATGGAAAGCAACGTTATGATTATGTAGGATGCCATATCCTTGGCTCTACTGTGTTTTGACAAGGCAGGAACGGTTCACCACTTCCATACGCTTCCCTACCAGGAAACCACGTGAGCTCTTCCTAAAAGTTGTCTATGCTGTGCTAGCACTCAGCTGCCTAACATCTCAATGAGTTTGTCTCCTCCTACCCCCAATATTCTCAAACACCCCAAGTCAGAGGGCTCTCTTAAATCTTTAAGGCTGACTGAGCCCACCAGTATCCAGCGTTGTGACAGTGTCCCTTCAGCTCTTTTAGGTATAAGATCCCAGTAACCGATTAACTGTTACCCACCATCTGTCTCTGTTTAACTCGCTTCCTCTCTAATGATGCCATTATTGCAGTTACAGGAGCAGATTCCCTCAAACTTCCAACTTCCTTGTTTATTAGTACAGAAGTTGGTGCTATTATTACTTTCTGTAGTAGTAGATATGCTGATAAGATGCTACTTATGTACATTTTTTGTCATTACGTAGGAGCACAGCTGATTGAGGCAAAGCCGAGTTGAAGTTAATTTCACTAAAACGTTCGATTCCTTTTTTTTAACGGATCTAAGTTCTCCTGGAAATCCATTCATTAGGGGAGTACAATGGTACAGTGAGTAGCATTGCCTCACAATGCCTGTGTGGTGTGAGAGGACGTGGGTTCGATTCCCACGCAGCCTTTGTGGACTTTGCATGTTCTTCCCCCTGTCTGCAATGGTTTCCTGCGAGTGCTCTGCCCCCCCCGGTGTCTAAAGACATGCTGTTCGGGTGGATTGATGACTGTATTAATAAAGTGTGTGTGCGAGTGAGCGACAGAGAGAAAGTGTTTCACTCATACAGTATATGGATGAATGACTCATTGTAACCAGTGTATATATCATTACAAGTCACCTTGGGTGAATAAGGTGTGGGCTGATGCTACTACATGGTGTTCGTTGGAATTTGCTTTGGAGAACAGTCTGCTAAATGAGTAAAAGTAAATGTCATTTCGATTCACCAAATTTCACCTTCGACATTTTCTTAACTTCATTCAAAGCAGGACCCAAGTCCACCCAAAAATAATTAAAAACCTAAATAGAAAATGTTACTCCTAAATGTATTCCTATCTGTACTTATCAGAGAATGTAATTATCAAAGTTCCCAACTGTTTAAATGATTAAAAATACTGTAATACAGTACTGTACTTGAGCGCAAATCTGTGTATGACTGGGGAAGAGAAAGGAAGGGGAATACAGGACGAAAGTAAATTATAAATCGTTATTTCTCTTGTGAATTGTCAAACACTATCAAATTTAAAGAAAACGAAGCCAAGAAAGCGATCAGCCTAATGATTGATTCAGATTTTTAATTTTTTCTAATTTTCAACAATCACAACTCGCAGCACAAGCAACCTCCTTGAGATGGCATGCAAACTAACGGCTGCTCTCACACGGTTCTGGAGCACTGACCCAAAAAATCAGCTGAAATTTGCCTCCTATGGAAACAGAAATGTCTGATTAGATATCAATTCAGTGCTTTCTGTAAAAGCGAAACGTGATAGTTTGAACGTTTTCGAATGAAGGAGCGGGCGTATGCTTCATGCTCACTTGCTGTACTGTAAGAGTGAGCTGGTCTCACAAACCCAACAGGGGCACCGTTAAATGGTGTGCCCTTCTCTGAGTGTAGGAAATGTAAAGTGGACCCAGAACCGCATCCAGAAATGGTGTGGAAGTTGAGAAACCTGCTGGACGGTTTTGGGGCGGGGGGGGGGGCGTTGTTGGCAGTGATTGCGTGCTGCCGGGCGGAGCGCTCCGTTCCCCAGCCATGGGTGGTCTGGCCCATGTGGAGCTCCTTATCTGGATGAACGAGTGGCCCCGGAAAGTAACGGTTCCCGTCGGCGCGACAGTCCGACGTTCTCCGTCTTTAGTGATTTTGGTAGCTGAGGTGGGCTATTAAGGGCCGCCGTACAACTTTATTTCCCCAGGCACCCTGGATGCTTGATTTGTGGCCATCTGGAACAACAGGGCCTTCTCCCTTGCATATGCTGACATGTAGAGATACGGAGGGAAGTGGTGTTGATCTGGAGATGTTTTTTCCCGCCTGCGGATAAAGGCTTGGCCTTGCTCTCTAGAACTTGCTGCCAGTACCTGCGTCTGCTCTTCATCTCCCTGCTCTTAAAGGTTCTTATTATGATGTTTATTAAGTGGTCCGAGCAGCTCATGCTTCTGCCCTTGTCGGCTGCTGTCTCGCACTTGGAGGAAGTGGAGAAAAGCGATACTACACGCAGAAGTGCTTTGGCAGTTAGAAATGCCACGCGGGGATGCAGAGTCAGGCTTCTGTCAAAACAGGAAGAGTAATATTCGGAGGGAAAAACAGGGTGCCGCGTCAAGTAAACGTCCTGTTTGTGGCCCAGGGTGCGGGGGCGGTGGGCTTGGGGGGGGGAACAGATGAGCTGCAGTGAGAGCAGGATTCTGAAGGGCAGGTAAATGGAAGAGAATGAAAGAATGAGAACATTATTGATGTCATAGGAATCACGCTATAGGTAATTATACTCACGCAAGTAATAAACTAAAAATAAAAGGAAATCAAAAACTAGAAAGAAATAATACTGCATATGAGGAGAGTATCTCAAAAGTCTAGTCAACTGTTGTGTTTTCCCAAGCAGCGACTTCTGGGGATTTCTGTCACATTGTTTCGTGTTTGTTTTGGACGTGCGCTCAACTGCTACGTCCAGTGCCTGTTTATTTCCCGTTTTTATGAATAAGTGGGAGGATAGACTGTCCTCTTCCAAAGCCTACAGACGGTGCGATGTACTGTCCCACGACCTCTTATGTGAGTTTTCAGACATGGACGGGAAGGCGAAAATAGATATAAAAATCGTTCCTTGGGGGGTTCGTGCTACTTCAAAGGTAAAGTAATTACACGATCTAAGGGAAAGGCAGCTTCCTCCTGCACTGTTCAGTGTCATAAAAGAAAAATAAAGGCAGAAACATCCAGAACATAGGCAAGTTCATTAGATTAGCAGCCATGCTGCGTGCGCGTGTATGAGTAAGACTGTCTTTCAGAGGCTCTTCATCTCTAACCTTTTCTGTTTGCTTCCTCTTCCTCCTCCCACTCACCTACATGTCTGCTGTTATCTTGGTTCTGTCTCTCTGACCTTTCTTGTGCCATTTTCCTACTGCTCTCCCATCATCTGCCTCTTGCGTCCCTTCTCTGAGTTCCATCTCCTCCTACCTTTTGGTCCTTTTAAAGTTCTCTTGGCTCCTCTAATCCCTCCTCCCTCTCTTCTCCTCTTCTGAGATCCGTGTATGAAGGAGACTGGGAGCGAGCACAGGTGGTGTTGCGGTCCAGCACCTGGTTCTGCTGTCTAATGTTCCCCAGTGACCCATGCCATGCGAGCGAAGACCATTCCCTCCCCGTGGGCCAAATTTCCTTCCTGCGCTGACCTGTCATGTGGCGGGGGGGCTGGCTGCAGAGGAGGTAAACATCTGGGGGAACCACAGCACAGGCTGGGGACAGGTGCTGCAGCTGGCTAAGGGCTTGAACTGCAGTTGTGGGTCACGCTGCTCCTTTGTAGTTCTGCTGACAGTACTGCGAATGGTGGGGTTTTCTGGCCGCCACCTACCTGGGGTGGAAAAGGTTATAATCATGAATTTCAGGATTCGTTTAGGATTTCACTGTGGAAATGCTAGATTTCTGAAGGCGGTCCAGCTAGCTCCTCGCTCGAACCCCCTGCTGCACTGGAGGACCTTTTCTCCGAGGGAGCATCGAACCAGTGCAATCCTTTTGGTCACGGCAAATGGAGGGTGAATGTGTGTTTCCTGCTCTGGTTGACCATTCTTTCCTGGTCTCCCCTTTTTGGAGCTCAGAGCTGTGCTGTCTGTGCACAGACTTGCCTTGTTCGAGGAAGTAAGTAAATGACAGCTATTTCCCGCTTGGGCATCGCACACACTTCCTAAGAAGACAATCCGAAGTAGGACATGCCCCCCCCAGTCTTAAAGGAAGTAACTGAAACGACTTCACTGAATGATGAAGCACTTTGTCAAATTCAGCTGTGCTGCGTAGTGCTCTAATGAAATGCAGTACTACTGGACAAAACATTTGCATTTATTTAGCAGATGCATGTCTCCAAAACAAAGTACGGTTCAGCATAAACGAAGGCCCGTTTCGCGACAGTTATAAATGCAGAAATTAGATTATCGGAGCACAATTTGTCCAATACCATAATTTTTGCCAGATCACATTACAATATAAAGTAGCTGCATTCAAAATTGAGTCTGATTGGAAATACAAAGGGGATTATGAGAGATGGTGTGATGCAAATTCATAGAGAAGTGGGTCTGAAAAATTAGTTTTGGGACCTTTCTTAAGCATTGAAAGGGATTCAGTGGTTTAGGGGGACAGAGGGGAGCTCATTTCACTGCACTGCAGCCACAATCTTTACATTTTGGACCTCTCGTGAGTGGGACCACCAAGCGGCCTGAGGCAGAGGTACGTAGCACTTTTACTGTAGTGTAAGGAGTGATCAAATCTTGTAGGTATCAGGGTGCAGATCCGTTGACAGTCTTGAAGGTCATAACCAGTGTCTTGAGCTTGATATGGACTGCTACAGGAAGTCAGTGGAGAGAAACAAGAAGGGGAGGCACACAGGAATGCTTTGGCAAGTCAAACACAACTCCTGCCACAGCATGCGGTCTCAGCTGGAGATTAGGAAGTACAGTGTTTCAGAAGTATAAAATGGTGCTGCTTAATTTTTGCAACTGCAGACTAACTTCTGAGTGCAAGACTGATTCAAAAGGCTTCCTGATGGATAATTTTCCTGAAGCTCTAAGAAATTGTGTTGATGAATTCATAAGGGCTTGGCCTGGAGCGGTCTTTCCATGACCTTCCGCACTCTATCTTGTAGCTCTGTGTCAAGACAACCCTCTGCTGACCGCTTCACATCTTACTGTGCCCATTCTTATGCCATCTTCCAAGACTTGGTTCTACACTGCTTGACAAGTCTGCCATGATTTCCTCATTTACTGGGTCTTTCACTGTTAGACTTGAGAGCTCTGCTTTACATTTACCTTTTACAGCTGTTTCCAGCATCTGCGTTTCTTTCCATTTTGACAAACTTCATCCATGGTTTATTGGCCAGTGACTTGAGGATTGTGTGTGGAATCCTGTGTTAGATATATTAATACGAGGTGCAAGTGGTCTTAATATTGGTACCAGACTGGCCTCTTAACTTTTCCTATCATTTCTGAGATTTCTTCTAGCTCTCAAAGTCCTGTGCAACTGTAAACTTACACGTTTCTTTTGCTTTCCCTCTCCCCTCCTTGACCGTTTCTCACGAATGTTCTGTATTACCAGCCGACGCTTTTTTTTTTTAACTGGGTTTTCCTTGGTCTTTACCTCCCACTTTGTATTTTCTGCTTCCACTGTCCATTACAAGTTGAATAACTGAGCCATAAAGTCCAGGAGCTCTGAAAATTCATTTTCTCTCATAATCCATCAGTGAAATTTAAGGAAAAGTGCCTGTTCTCAAATGAAAATGTAGCTGGCTTTGCATTGCTGATGTGACAGAATCTCACTATAGGCTGAACGCCCTGTGTGTTGTTTGGTCCAATAGCCAGCATTTGTCTTGTGAAAATGGATTGTCTATGTTACTGGAGTTCACCTGGGGCTTTCTCCTACCTTGGGCAAGCACTGATGTATTACTTCCATCTTTGCAGAGTTGCGATAAGCAAATGCAGTCTCTTTGTAGTACTGCTTGATTTACGACAGGCGGAGACTCGCTTTAAAAAAAATTACGTCTGCCTTTCTGGCGATAGATGACTGGCCTTTAAGAAGATCCGGTGGCCTCCTTTCAACAGGACCTGACCTGTGGATCCTGAAGCCAGCGATGGAGAAGTGTGGGGCAGTGGTACTAGGAAACGTGTGTTGCTTTGGCAAGTTTCTCTGCACTTTATTCAAAGAAGATTGGGGGGGGGGGGGGGTGGCTCAAGGAAATTAACAGCCCCTTCATTGGAAACAGCTGCAGGCACTGAATTCATGTTGTAAACCTTAACAGGACCGCCTGCGTACAGCTCGTGGGCTTGGGTGGGGGATCGTGGGGATTGCTGCTGCAGAGACCCGGGACCTGCCGAGTTAAGGAAGTTTAAAAACTCAGTAATCTCAACTCGAGTGGTTTTAATTAGACTACAAAGAAACAGTTGCAGGAGGAACCACTTTCAAACCGCATTGTTTCATGTGGACAGCCGCAGTCACGACTGCTTCATACCCCTCACTTTGACAATGTGTGTGCATACCACTTGGATTTTGCATCGCCCTGGTTGTTTCCTTGAGGATCTTGGGTTTTCAAGGTTGGAACGGAATCTACAACAGGTCCAACGCTCTTAAAACAGAGGCTTGGGTTCCTTTGCAGCAAGGTTCTTCGTGGACAGTCGTCCCGGAGACGCTTCCACCATCCCAATGTTCCCCCTGCATTCCTCGCATGTCTCTGAAATGCTCCAGTTGCATGTAGAGGAAAGTTGTATGGCAGCTAGTCTTTCATTTTACCCACCTTGACATATTGCACACAGTTTGTCGCACCAAATTTTTCCCTAAACGTTTAATAAAAAAATTAAATGATAAAATCTTAAGACGATATTATAGTTAAGTTTCGGGGGGTGGGTGTTCGATAATACATATACTTAAGTACTGAAACATTGCCCATCCTGGGGTTTGAATAAGCAACCTATTGGTACAAGGCTTAAACCTTAACCACTGTGCTTCTTGTCATCAGTGTAATAATACCCTTGAAGGTTTATTTCCTGCCCTTTAGATAGGTACATGGATAAGAACTTCACATTTCTTTAGCAGATGCTTTTCTCCAAAGCAATGTGCTTCACAGAGAACAGTACAAAAAGTGCTTTATATCAACAGAAGGAGAGATTGGGATGCAGATGTAATTCTTCAATTTGTCGCATACCACCACATAAACCAGTGTACATTATACGAGTAGCTGCTTTTCATCTATTAAACAGATTGTTAAAAATTAATTAAACATAAAATGTACCCATTTGTTGAGCACTTTCGAAATCAGGGAAGAAGTGAGTCTAAAAGAGCTGTGTTTTGAGACGGTTCTTGAATGTTGAGAGACATTCAACAGTTCTCACTGAACTTTATTGATCCCAAATGAAATTGCATGACTCTATGCCAGCAAACATAAAACAACATACTGATAGAAGACACTGGAATAACACTGGAGTGAGTTCTCATCACATATTGTCAATTGTCTAAAATTGCAAGGAAAGTGTGTGTATGCGTTAAACAAAAACTGAGAGCTCAATGCCCCTTGGACAGCAAGAGGACTCACGTGTGAGCTTATTGTCGTATTTGTGTTGCAAGCGTTTGTCGATTCCCCAGAGTTTCGCACAAGTTGCTCACTTCCCATTTCAGAGCCTTACCAGACAGTGGTAGGCTCTGAAACGGGAGGTAACCGACAAGTGGATTGTACTTTTTGGCCCATTGTGTCCTATGCAGGCTACCGCATTTTAGGACTGAGCAAGCAGCTGCTTTCCATTCAGTAAGTTTGCAGCTCTCTTTCGCTCATCGCTGTGTCACAGCCGGTTGTCATCGGTCTCATGCCCTTTAAATGATGACGTTCCAGCAATGCATACTGGGAGAAACCGTGGTATATGTCGCAGGATGACACATCTTGTGCAAAATTAGTGCACACAACTCAGAATGTGTCACTGGAGAAGTTGAAAATAAGTCCCCCCCCCCCCGCTCTCTTTCCTTCTGGTTGCCGCAGTGTAGTAGCACTCGGCCGGAGAACCTGGGCTGTCACATTGTCACGTCACCCAGTTGTTTATTCCTTTTTACTTTGCAAGTCTGTTCAATTTCGGAACACTTTGTTGCCCTGATGGCGATCTGCGGATTTTTTTTATGGTGTGGCACACACAGTTTTGATGGCTTTAGATCCCCTTTTAAAGATTTCGCTTTTAATGATAGCCAGGGGTTATGTAACAGGGCTTGGGAATATTGATATTTGGACTGAAGTTGCACAAGTCCAGTCTGTGCAACTCATCAGGGTATTTTGTAGTCTGTAGAGGCAGTGACAGAATGACCAGTTGTGGCTAAAAAATCCTAGATGCTTAGTAACTTGGCTGAAGTACAAGCCACTCTCTCCCATATCGGCCAACAAACTTATCTGAATATGCAGAAATGTCCTTCAAAAACCTACTTGTCTTAGCATAATGCGGGTAAATAATGGGGGGGAGCAAAAATGGGATTAAAACGGTAGGCCAGTTTTAGCCAAGGGTTTCAAAAAATGAAGACACAACTGTTTCTCGATTTCGCTGAACTTTTTTTGATGGCTGTCAGCTGCTGGAAAGAACTTTGCAATTTCTCTCGTATCAGTTGTTCCACTGGATCATTAGTGTCACTGGGTTCTTTGGAATTTTTTTTTTTTTTTGGGCTTCTTGGCTGCGATTTACCTGATATAAACCATTGGCGTAGCTCGATGTCAAAGTCCTTTAGCCACTGTTGCCTCTTGTTTTGAAGAGGAAGAATATTTTCTGCTTGGTGTTCCTTGTGGTTTCAGTATTGAGTGTGATCTTTATTTATGGCACCCTCAGCAGAGACACCTTTGACCAGACTCAAATGCGGTCTTGAACAAGCAGGCCTGTTAAACCCTCGTAGCTGACCGCAGAGGTAAGAAGCGTTCGCTGAGAGAATGGCGGCACGGTCGTGTGCCCGTCACCCAGAGCTGCCAGCCTATCCAGGCATTCTGCTGGGGAATGTTTTCATTGGCCAGAGCTTGAATCGCAGGGGCTAATTACCTACATACTGTGGAAAGGAACATTACACGTAATCATTAAACATCCTGGACATACGATCCGGGGATTATATTGTGGTTACACCAACTAGAGGCCTCAGTGGGAGCTTAAAACGAGATTTAATAAACATAAGCACTGCAAAGGGTACAATTTTAGAAATAAGCCCAAAAATGTGAACAAGTTTGTTGATGGCTGCTGACATGAAGAATTATACCTTGCTTCAACTAGGCTGGCAGATGTAGCTGCAAGTCTGGTGAAGTTCGAAAGATTTTGGCTTAGCCCTTTGTACAATGCCTCCTTGCAGATTCCACGACTGCTATCAAACCCGTGTATGCAGGAAGATATTGTGTACCCATGCTTCCAGAACGACCATGTCATTTGATTGACTGACTGGTTTTGTCCAATTGTCCTCCTTCCTCTAAATCTGCTTAAGATTTGGCGATCAATCATCAGGAATAACTGATACTGATTCAAAGTTCCTGTTTTCTTTTAAGGGCTTGTCCTAATGAGAAAATGGTCCTTTGACGTCTGGGTGTAGATTCCATTAAGTTTTACCTGGATCTTAATGGTACTTCTGGTGTCGTCTATCTGTTTTTGATCAGGGTTAGGGTTCGGATAGAAATGGTGAACTCAAAAGATGCAGTGAATTTGTTCTCAGACGTGTGTTTTGATGACATACCACTGAATTTTTTCATTGATATAGACTGCATTTTGTTGGATCTGTGTTGTCCGCAGTTTAAGATGTTTTTGCATTTGAAGATGGCTGTAAAACAGAATGGGTGGGCAGTTTATAATTTCACAATACTAAATTTAAACTCACTGGAGTTCGGAGGGATCGGTCACTGGTGGTCTCGTATTCTGTCCTTCAACCACATAAACAGTATCTCCAGTGGTAATTATGACAGAAGTTTTAGGTGTATCAGTAGTTGTCAACAAGACTTCTGAACCCTCATGGAGAAGCTTATAAGTATACGAGGTACCACTCTTATGTTCCTGCCATGTGAGCCACGTACCATGACAACTTGGTCTAATGGTCTTTTGACCATTATCATGTCCAGGTTAATGGATTTTAGTCTGATTATATGTGGAATATTAATTTCTTTGGCAAGGAGAATTTTAATTTTGAGGAGAGTAATATTGAACTGTATAAAATACTGTTTCTTTTAAGTTTCCTTAGTGCTGAGACTGCAGTTTTGTCTCAGCAGAAGAGGAACCAGGAAGCATGGAGGACAGCTTTCCTCCACCTGGCCACATTGTATAGATGAAAGACCATCTGTTCCTTCATAAATGTATCTATTTGCTCTAATATCCAAGGCCACACTGATTCCACTGCTTACTCTTTATGTTTTCCGTTGCTTACTCTTTATGTGTTCCGGTACACACATTCTGCGTTCTATTTACACAGCTGTGTCCCCACAGAAGCTACCCGAGGGAAGAGTTTTGCTCTTAGGTACAGTACTGGGGTGCAGCCTTTGTGCTGTGGATGAAGCTTTGCATCCGTTGCTCTACCGGTCAATTAACAATGTACTGAATGAGGACTGCGGGGCATTTAATATGCTCACCAAGACCTCCCACACACCCCCTGATCCTGTAGAGAAACAGTACTGGACTTTGGTGGTGTAGGAGCCAGAGACTCCTCTTTCACTCTCCCTGACTGTATGCCACATATCCAATCCTGTGTACAGACCGAGGTGATAGCTTCACTAGAATGCTTCCAGCATGCCTCTGAAGTAAGCCTCTGCTCATACCAGAGATGACAACAACACTGACACACCCACATACACATACATCTTAGGAGTGAACCATTGCTTGTCTGATTTACTGTCCTGTCTGAAGTTCTCTTTGTGCATGGACTTACCATGGTAACAAAATGTTTACTGAACATAAAAAGCCTTATTCCTTACCACTTTTAAGTTGGATTATAATTATTTTATAAAACCTGAAGAATGGAACCATATTCTCAGCCGGGTTCAGGGCGGAACTTTTTTCCTTTGTCCCAATGGAACTGGTAAAGCCATCGGGTTGGGTCATCGTGGATGGAGGATGCAACCAGCATGACCCAAATTTGTGCATATTTGTTCATCTGTGTCTTCAGTCTAATTTTTTCCCCATCTTGAATAGACCACAAGTACCAGGGTTAATATAGAGCAGTATTTCTGGCTCCTTTCTAATGCTTTTGGGTTAGTACAGAGCAATATGTTGTCTATTGGACCCTGCAGTAGACTGGCATCCGGTCCAAGGTGTACCCTGCTCTGTGTCCTATGTCTCCAGGATATGGTCTGCACCACTGCGATCCTGCATTAGAGAAACAGGGGCAGCACCATGGCACAGCGAGTAGCGCTGCTGTCTCCTAGTGCCTGGGTGGCACGAGAAGGACGCGGGTTCGATCCCTGCTCAGTCTGTGTGGAGTTTGCATGTTCTCCCTGTCTGCGTGGGTTTCCTCCCGCAGCCCAAAGACATGCAGTTGAGGTTCGCCCTTGGTAAATAAGGTGTGTGAGCTGATAACACTATACAGAATTTGCTTTGGAGAAAAGGGTCTGCTAAATAAATAAATGTAATTGGTTCCTAGTGATGAATTAAACCTTTTTTAAAACTGTTTTACAGTAAAAAGTAATCTTAAAAAATGGTCCCAACTTTAAATTGCTATGTTGGTAATGTGTTGTAAATGGTTTGTTGGGACATCGTATTCTAGTGTACACCACCCATAATTATCACTTTGGATTGGAGATTAATTTGCCACTCCTGTTTTTGAAAGTTTTGCTTCCCCTCGAGGCTTTGTGCAGGGCTCCTCCACACCGGGTGAAGCTGAGGCAAGCCCAAGGTCTACCAGGCCAGATGGCTGAATCAGGTTTGAGACGAAGCCAGGTGGGAATAGCCTGGGCTCTGTCCCGCCACATCCCTGCATTTTATCAAAGCAGCGAAGCATGAACAGAATTCGTTCAAAGCAGGTCCATTTCATAGAGAAATGGCACGCAACGCTTCTTCCTTGGCACAAGTTTAACTCGGTATGGCTTGCGGTCCATTAACCCACTGCAATTTCCATTGGACGCTTTTCTGCTGATTCATGGTGTATCCTGTCCTTTTTCTTTTTTTCTTTTTTTAAATTCTCCCACGCACATCCGTGTATGTTTATTCATGGCCTGTACAGACTCACCGTATCTCGCCAATCTTGTGAGCTCTCAGAGACTTATCTTTGAATTTAAGAGCGAAGAAACCCTGTGAATTTAGAGTGAAGTGAATACACTGCAGTAAAAGACAGCACTTTGAGTAAAATGAATACGCTGCAGAAACGGCTGCGTATTGGGACGTTTGCCGCAGTTTCGTTTCCTTTGAACTTGGCCGATGCATTTCATTACTGCTTCATGCTTTCATCACTGCTGTGATTTATGAAAATCACTATGTGAAATGTGTTAGGTTTTTCTGCTTGTAACCGAAAGGTAATTTTTAGGCTATAAATAAATGCTTATATATGCATTTCTTTATTTATGCACACAACTTGCCACTACCTTCAGACAGTGATGGTGTCCAGTGTTGCGAATATTTTTTTTTTTTAACCATAGCTCATTTGCCCACTAACCACAAAAGCTGAAATGATGTTTAATCCTTTACTTACTCCAGTTTGGGCTTCACTTATTTTCAGTCCACAGTGAACACCTTGACTCTATCGCAACACAAGAACGAGACGTGTTTCCGCCATTACTCCACTTTCACTCATGTCTGTTGCTGTTCGTTGCTGAATTATTGCTTCTAATGGGGTAGCTGGTAGTGTTGTGGTTAGAGCGGCTGCCTTTAGACCTAAAAGTAGCAGGTTCAAATTCCACCTCCAGCTCTAGTGCCCTTGAGCAAGGTACTTACCCTAAATTGCTCCAGTAGAATTATCAGCTGTAGAAATGGGTAAATAATTGTAAGTAGCCTAACACTGTAAGTCACTTTGGTTAAAGCATCAGCCAAGTGAATATATATAAAATTGGTTTCCTTCTAGTCATAGCAGGTGGTGGGTTCGAATCTGGGTTAGTTTGTGCGGAGTTCCATGTTCTCCCTGTCTTCGTGTAGTTTTCCTCCCAAAGAAATTTCAGGTGGATCGGTGTTTGAATTATCCTGTGTGTGTGTGAGAGAGAGGGAGAGAGACATTGCTTTGTAGGGAGATCGTGTATGTAGCATCTTTTGACACCTTGGACAAAGGTGTGAGCTAAACAGCACTAAATCACTTTGCAAAATGACTAAATGAATATGCTGTGTCCAACATTCCACGGTAACTTTGGAGCCCAATCTTGTTCTCGTGAACCATGAGAACGTTTAACTCTTTAACTCTAAGCCTTTCTTTCCTTGTTCTCTTTGGATGTCAGGCCGAACGCCGACCTGGTACATTCTCTCAAGGGTGTTCCTGTGTCACCTCGGAGGCAGCGGCGTGGCAGTATTGCTTTGATCCTGGTGGAAAATTCCTAGGTTTCAGTAGTAAACCTTAATCTGGGAAACCAGAGCACTGTTCCCCTGTCAGATGGGTTTACCGATATCCCTCAAAGCACGTGACACCTGGGGGTATGTGAGAGGGGAGGGGGGAATCTGCATTGTGAACATAAGTGTGTGTGTGTGTGTGTGTGTGTGTGTGCGTGCGTGCGTGCGTGCGTGCGTGCGTGCGTGCGTGCGTGCGTGCGTGCGTGCGTGCGTGCGTGTGTGTGCGCGCGCGCGGACTTATCGCAAGGTGACGTTCACCCGGTAGCCACCTGCATACACACTCAGGAACAACAGGTGCTGTGAACGTTTGCCGACATCCCATTATGCTGTAGCGTAGACCTGTGTGTTTGGACAGCCCTGATGCTGAGCAGTAGACAGATACCCACCAAAACCTCTAACAGCCATTCATATTCCTGAGCTCCAGTGGAGCCGATAACCAGGAGGAGGTTTAAATGAACTCCTCCGGGATGAGAAACAATAACCATAAACTGTGTCTTTTCACGCTGTGTTGGATGTACTGTTTGGATCTGACAGTGTTTTCGTTGCGCTCCGTTTGCTTGCTTCCCAGACATCCTCTGAAGATCCTGCAGGTTACACGCATTTGTGTTATGTAAAACATCTACTGAGCTGGATGTTAACTGGTACGGGAGCATGGTCTCTCTGAATGTGGGCCCACACACCTGTGGTTGAGGGGGCGCCCTTCGAAAGTTGCCCAGGTGTCGGCTGTCCGCGAGCGCGCAAATCCCGACGACGGGTAATGTGGCATTTGTTTCATCTCCTTAGTCCAGACAGCAAGGTGGAGCCTTGCAATCGAGAACATTCCTTAATGAGGTGCTTCCTCACAAGGCTCTAGAATGCTGACAGGAAGCAAAAGCAGCAGTCATGTCACTGATCCATTTGTGTTCACCACAAGTGCTCCGCCAAGCTGGAAACCTGTGGAATACTCCCGAGTCCCCCGTTGCCTCTTAGTTAATTCAAAATTTTCTTCTGTCTTGCGTAAATATCTTTGTCAAGCTGTAGGGTTCGACACGTTTGCCCTTTGTTAGCGGGATGATATCAAGTGTCTTGAGAAGTAGGGCGATGGTCTTGGCGGTACAGGTGGACGCTTTGCCCCGATGTCGGTGCCCCGGCTTGCCGCGTAGGTCAGCCTTTCTTCTGATCCATACAACAAGGCCTTAGAGAAATGGACTCATTCAGGCTCTGATATGCTTGTCTGAACCAAAATACCAGCTCTGTGTGTGTGAGAGAGAACTCCGCCCGCCACCGGGCATCTGCAGTGTAATTCTGGACTGGGTCCAGAAAAACAAACTGGGTTTACTCCCCACACAAGTTTGTTTTCTGTGTACTTGGGTATTTGTTTGTTTATTCAGTAACATGACACAAATAAAACCAGAACTATTGGTTTCAATTTTTAAAATATTTAGCAGGCAGCGAAATAACGAATCCACTGTGTAATTTGAAAACTGGCTGGTGGACTGAGCTATTCCCTCGATTTATGTTGAAAATGGATACAGACAGTTCATTGATAAGGTTTTGTCCTTGGTCCCCCCCCCCCCCCCCCCAAAAAAAAAAAAAGTGAATCAGTCAATCAATCAGTTTTCTTGCAGTTCTTCAAACACCAAAGTACGTCCTCCTATAATAGACGGGTTTCTTCCTCAGGAAGGAGGATGAGTTGTCTGGTGGATATTGAGGATGGCTGTAGTCACCTTGTTTGAGAATGGACTGCTTTGGGTGAGTGGCAGCTGCTCTGCTGGCCACTCATCCACACTGATTACTGTATCAGTCTCTTATCCGCTGATAGTTGTTTCTGTCCTGGGGCAACATGGGAGAAATTAAGGTGATTCATCTGTTGGAGAAAGGCAGTCAAGGTGAATTGAAATCTGTGAAATACACATGCTTTTAGTTTCAGGAAGATGTACGTTAACTGGCCCCTACTGGTACTTCAGTTAAATCCCTAGAGTTTTTTTTTTTTTCTCCTTTTTTTTTGAATTTCTTTTGTTTCCCTCTCCTCATTTGAGAGGTGGCTTGCTTACTGTCTGCATACCACAATCTTTGGTACCTTTCTTGTCCTGCGTCACCGGTTGCCACGTGTTCGTTGTTCTGCATCCCTCTGAGAAGAGTGCTTTATAAAGAATAAATTGAATTTCTCTTTACATACTGGCACAATTGTCATTTTTTTGAAGGGTCGTGGTTCGCAAAGTGCTGACTGTCTTACTCCCAGGAGCTGTAAGGATGTAAACACGTCCTCTGATTTGTAGGCCCAGGAAATTGGTTTTGTCGTTTACATAAGTAGATATTTTGCCCATGTCGCCCCCTTCAGTGAAACCTTGCTGTAAATACTACAGCGTGTGTGTCTTTCGTGCAACCCTTAAAATCCAGCTAGAAGCTTTCCCTGCTCTCCAGAGAATAGGAGTTTGAATTTCAAGGCTTTGCCTCTCGTGTGTCCTGCAGGAGGTAAAAATAAATCACAGTCTCCAGTCAGTTTATCTGAGCATTTTGTCTCTTAAATGCCTAAAGATTTACAAGCCCTTCCTGGGGGCATAAAGGTGGCAGGGGGGTCATCCCCTAAATCTCACACCCCATGACTCAGCTGTTCACAAGGGCCAGCCGGGTACTGCGTTGGGCCCAGGGCCCAGCCCGTGAGATGGAAATGATAAATATAGGAGCAGCAAGTGGCATAGTGGTTAGGGCTACCCCCTTTTGCAGTCCAAGGGGGTATGTTCAAACCCCACATTTTGGTCCTGCTGCAGCACCCTTGAGCAAAGCACTTAACCTGAATTGCTCCCATGGGAAAAGAGTAAATTATTATATGTCTTCAATGTTGTAGGTTGCTCTTGAGAAGAGGGTACAAAAAAACCTAATAAATAGAAAACTTTTTTTTGATTCCGAAGCAAAGGAAATTGCATGAGGCTACAGGAGTACACGGTAAGAAACTGGTACCACTTGATTGGTGTGAGGAAGATCTCTGCTGTCCTCCACTGATATCCTCCTGAAACCTGGGAGGGTCACCTGTATGTGGAGCGTTGGATATGTACTGATCATGAAAAACAGAATATAAAATTAGGATTTATAAAGTTATTTTAATATATATATGAAAATTTATATAAGAGCAAGGCTTTTTCATTTTTTCATTTCCATTTCTTGATTAGAATAGCAAAATTTGGCACCCCTAGGAAATTATAAAGGTTCGCCTTATTACAAAACCTGCCCTGCAAGTTGGCAGAACTCTGAGAGCACCACAGAGACAGCTTTGGGTGATGACTTGAAATGGATCTGGAATCTGACAGCGTTAAGTAAAATCTTCTAAAGTTACTAGTGCTTAATGAAAAATCGTGGGCAAATATTTAATGGCAATGTCAAACAGCTGTCGAGCGGTTAAAGATATGGGATAATGGAGGAGGAAAGTACGTTGACTCTGGACAGAAAGGCAGAATACACTGGAAAGGAGATGGATAACCAACTGACTGGTGATGGGAGAGCAAAGATAAGGGAAATATTTACAGCTGGACTTAACTCAAGGTCACATACCTGTTAGTAAAATAGAGACTCTAATGGGTTTTTCTCTGTGGGAAAAAATTTTTTTTTCTTCTGGTGCTACTACAGGAGCGACTAGCATCGATGTCTGTTTTAGTGACAAGTCCTCGGCGCTGTGATACGTGATTCGGGACAGTTGATTCATTTCCGAGGAAGCGACAGGTGTACGTTGGAGAACTGCAAACCGAACGGCACTTCGCACCTGAACGGAAGCGCCATCGAACCTGTTTAATTTGCATTTATTCATTTACCTGGTACTTTTCTCCAAAGCAACCTACCGCGTCACTCTTCAGCATGATCTGATTAGTCAGCGCCATTGAGTTTACTTGAATCTCTTGGTTATTCATGCTCAGTGTTGGCAACGACAATGCAGTTGACCTCACCCTTGCATATTCGTATGCAAGTAATGTGCTGAGAGAACTGTAATGTCACAACGGGCCTTTCTGTGTAGCAGTGCAGGTTCGATCTGTCAGAGAGCTTTGATTCTTACAGCGCAGCCCCGTGCGGGTTCTAACCCGAGCGAAAATGCAGAGCGGCAGATCTCGGACACCACATCACGATGAGGGTGTGAGTGTTTTCCTCATAGTGTCTGCTTTTGCTGTTGACCTGATGTTGGTCTGTAAGCTGAACAAATGCCTGTGTGTGGGAGTCCTTCAAACTGTAGTGTGTTTGAGACTGAGCTAAATAGCATGCAAACAGAACATTGTGCCTGATGAACTTTGCTTAGTAAATTATAAAAGCTTTTGTTTCTGTATTGCTTATGAAGACATCAAACGTTCTCCCCCCCAAATAAGTTTAATAAAGGTTTCATGAAGTACTCATCTTGGAACAGGTTATCTAGCAATGTGCATATGTCGACATGCGTTGCGGTGATGGTAAATCATTCATGGAGGTCTTCTAAGAGGTCTTCATGGGTCCCTTAACCTGAAGTGTCCCTTCAGATTCTTCCATCTGGTGTGTGTGTTTTTTTTTTTTTTTTGAAAGATGGCCATCTAAAGGCTGAATGGACCAACACTGCTGACCCTTCGATGGACTGCAGGTGATGAGGTGCTTGCGCTCCCTTGGACTGCCTTGTAAAGCATGCAAGGCCTTATAAAGCAAAAACTCCCCTTCTTGGTTCTCCCCATCAAAAAAAAAAAAAAAAAAAAAAAAAAAACCATAGGATATGAAGGGCAGGGGGGTTTGTGGCTGGCCAGGACATTCCCTGAAGGCTGCAAAATATCATTTTTCCCCCCTCTCCCCTATTGGGAAGAATTACTGACAAGCAGCAAAGAAATCAGGAGGGCTAAGTTTCAAGCTCTAGATTTAAAACCTTTGCTCGACACTACCGTATCATTTACAAAGCATTCCCTGGAATTGCACTTTAAATGGGTGAAATGACTCATTTTGTGCAGGGAAAAAAAATGTATTTAATAGCAGCACTGTCTATGGAATTCTGTCAGTGATATATAGCAAATAAAGGTCCTGACAGAAGGATACCCTCATGTCAGAGACATTTACATGGTCACTTGGAGCAGTTGTATATAAAAAGTACAGTGTTGGCGTGCAGTTTTCTGCTTGTGCGATTGCACGTGACCGTGCACACTTCTGCTGCATCCATTTTTCCGGTCCTTTCTTTAAAGCGTCAGCACTGGCTGTGCAGCAGTCCATGGTTTTGGTTTTTGCTGCTGCAGCTTGACAGCTGTGCGAAACACCTCTTTGCAAATTGCTACTGACTGCTGTACCACCACAGCAATTTGGATTAACTTGCACGGAGCACCACGGGCACCGTCTCATCGAGCGCAAGACAGTCAGCGGGGATGCGCTTGGTTCCAATGGATCCTCCAATACTGTTGGCTTTTCTCCCGGCTCCACAACCCATTTTTAGACACTTGTTCCTCTTCTCTAAGGCCTAAGAGTTCATTTCAGTAGCAGTCAGGGCACTTGGTCACCTCCCGCTCTCTTGCGACAGATGAACGTGTTTCTTCCCCTCGGTACGTTTTCGAGTGAGAGACCATGACCAACAACCTCACCGAGTCATCCGGCTCAGGTTATAAGCGACATGTGTTTCTGAGGAGCAGTGGTCAACACAATACTCTCAAAAGTAGTGTCCTGTGGTTTGTGACCTTTCAAACTTTAGCTATCCCAGCAGCCACAGCAACGGTCACAAGGCGGCAGATGAGTAATATGGGCAAAGCTGTGGTGGCTTTTTGTATTCTCAGACAACGTCAGTCTTGTGTTTTTGCTCCTTTGGCCGCTTGTTTGACTGACTGGCAGTAATCAGGACCTTCCACTTGTAGGAAATGAGATCACCGGGGCAGATATGCAGAATGTTCTGTTCATTGCAGGGGAAGTGTCGCTGGTCTTCTGTTTTGTCGAAGCAATGGGTTCGAGGAGTCTGCTGTGGTCTATAAATTTTAGCGTATGGAAAGATGTCGACCTTACTGCGTTGCTTGTAAATCTGCTTTTCTCAGTTTATGACTCACGTGCGCACCGTTTTGGCTTGTCCTCAATGCCCCGCATTGTTGTCCCTGTATCCAGTGGAGTATTACTGGAAGATGGTATTTCTTGGGATGTCATGATGCGTACGCTTTAGATCTTTAGATTAGTACCTTTACCAGAGAAGTTGTGGTGGCAGATGAGGTTTTGTGTAGCATTTAAGAGCTGATCCAAGTTTCCCATCACTAATCATGACAGGTGTGTACCCTGACCGCAGGGAGTTATCCGGACTAATGCTCTTGGACCTCTGTGGCCCCGTCGCCCACGTTCGATTGTGTCTGTTCCACGGATCACGCTGAGCCCCAGGTGGTGCAATCCTTCCGCTTCTTCACTTTGTTCTCTCAGCTGCCCCGTATGTGTTACCGTCATTACTTTCACCTACTCATTTCTAGAAGGGCTTCAGAATCTGAGAAAGTAATTTTGCCGCATCTGAAAGATTGAGCATGCCTTGTACCTTATATTAATTCTGCTATGTTGGGTCCTCAGCTTACAAACACAACTGAGCCTGGAAATGTGTTCATAAATGAATTTCTTTTTTCATGGACCCAACCACTGTCACAATCCAAAATCTTATAGATGTCTCTTGATTGTTCTTTCACAACTTAAATTTGTGTTGTACTGTTAGTTTCTTTTAAATATATACGCCTTGGAGGGGGGCGGGGGGAAACCTGAGTGTAAAACAAGAGTTAGAGGATAACTTATTTTATAATGCATGGTAAGTAATACATATTGCAAAATGAATCTTTACACTTAAATACGGGTGACACGATATATCCTTTATTCCTTAACCGATAAATCCTTCACTTGGTTTCATATGGATGCTCTTTTAGGGCTGTTTGGATTTAAGATGTTCAACAGTACTGGACTCCTCCTCCCCCATTTGGTCTCTTAAAACGAGGATATACTGTAAAGTTTAAAGGGGGGAAAAAAAAGGCAGTTCAGCTTTAACAGCTTCAAAAGGACCTCTGTTTGGACTGTATTAATACTATATTATTTGCGTGTAGCAGTGTAAGTCACCTTGGTGAATAAGGTGTGTGGGCTTACAACATAGAGTTCATTGGAAGTCTCTTTGGAGAAAAGCATCTGCTAAAATAAATGTAAATTGAACATAACTGTGGGCAGAGGCAGCTGGCAGCATAGTGGTTACAGCTGTTGTCTTGGAACCCAAGGTCGTAGGTTCAAATCCCCCCTCTAGCTATAGTGTCTGTGAGTAAGGTACCTACCCTGAGTTGCTGTAGTGCAATTACCCAGCTGTGTAAATGGATGAATATTGAAGGTAACTTCACATTGTAAATTGATTTGGAGAAAAGTATCAGCTAAATGAGTAAATGTAAATGGATGGTTTGCTTGTAGCTCCTTTGCTGACTGGTGAAAATGTCTTCACTGAGGTGAAGGGAATTGAGAAGAAGCCCAGGCCTCAGATTCCAGAGACCAAATCCATGGACTGGACTTCTAAGACTATAAATTTGGAGCTATAAATGGAGTACTGCCAGCAGCCCAATAGATCCTTGAGGTGTTGAGATTTTGCTGAGAGCTTCTCTTGATGCATTAGATCTCATGAGGCTCCTCCACTAAGTCACCATAGTCCTTTTCAGTGTGGAGTTCTGCAGGCCTGTCGAGGGGAATGCTGTACAAAGGTTAGTCAATCTGACCCAGTATGGACCAGACACCTCCTTAGAAGGTCCAGCTGGAACTTTTCAGTTGTCTTGGGGCCCTCTGTGTGCTGTTTGAATTTCAGGGTGCAAAAGCATTTTCAAACAATAGCAATGTATAATATAAAAACGGCAGTGCAGTCATATATGTTTAGTCAGAACTGACCTCTTGTAATCTTTATTTAAAAATGAAATATTTTTTATATTATAATGAAATGTAATGTTTATAATCAGTCTTTTTACTTAGACTGGACATTAGGACATTTACATTATATTTACATGTGTTCACTTCGCAGGTGCTTTTCTTTAAAGAGACATACATCTCATTGAAAATGCAACGTGTGCATTACATTAGTAGAAAGAGACTTAGAGCATTGTAAAACTGGGATTTTACCCTAAGAGGAAACATAGAAATCCAAGAAAACACACACATCCACATTGTCTGAAACCGCTTGTCCCGAGCGGATCACAGCGAGCCGGAGCCTAACCCGGCAACGCAGGGCACAAGGCTGGAGGGGGAGGGAGTCACACCCAGGACGGGATGCCAATCTGTCACAAGACACCCCAAGCGGGACTCGAACCCCAGACCCACCAGAAAGCAGGACCCAGCCAAACCCTCTGCGCCACCGCCTCCAAGTAAACAGTTAATTTTCAAGTAACGTTCTTAAACTTACAATAAAAATATGTTCGAGTACATCAATTATAAAGTAAATAAGGTTTTTTTTTTAAACACACTCCAAGTAGGCCAAAGATATGTGTGTGTATTTTATATATATATAAATAATATGTATATGTATGTATTTCCTGGTTGAGTCCTCCTCAAAACATACAACCACAACTCAACACCTTCTTTTCATGCATGACAGATAAACTGTGTGTTAGAGGAAGAGAACGTGAATGGGAGATAAGAGATGCGACACACGGTAGCAGTGCGATAGCAGGGTCTGACAACGGTACCGTTTCAGCAGCTCCGTATTTATCGGTCGGCCGCATGTCTGAGAGTGTGGTGGAATGCAGAATGATGGTCTGCTCCAAGAAGGGCTAATAACTCCCACGATCGTCCCAGCTGTCCTACAGTGTAGAAGAGATTAAGACAAAATCCCACCGAAAACCTTCCACCAATCACCCCCACCCCTCGGGAGGTGGGATCCACCAGAGAGTAAAGACTTGTGTATGTGCTGTTGGTCCCTTCAACCATAACCTGCAATTACTCTAGTGACCCTTGACCCTCCGGCTTAACTCACTCATCCATTTAGGGGAATGTCATAAATAGCGTCCTTTACCATGAGCTGCCCTGTATTCCGTCCTCTGTGCTTGGTGCCCTACGTGTTTCGGTCGCTTTCCTGGGAGAAACGGCAATTAGAGATGTTAAGAAACGTTTCGGGAAACACCAAGCATTTAACGTTCCCACTTTCGTATGAACTAAATCGATTATAAACAGTTTTAAACACATCTAGGAAATACGATAAATAAGAATACTTTGTGTGTGTGTGCGCATATATATAGATTTTACTTTTAATATACTGGACAGCCTACATTTATTGATTTAGCAGATGCTTTTCTCCAAAATGACTTCCAATGAACTCTGTGTAGTGTTATCAGCCTACACACCTTATTCACCACAGTGACTTACACTGCTAGATACACTACTTACACTGGGTCACTCATCCATGCATCAGTGGAACACACACACACACACACACACACACACACACACACACACACACACACACACACACACACACACACACACACACACACACACACAATGGGTGAACCTGAACAGCATCTCTTTGGACTGTGGGAGGAAACCAGAGCACCTGGAGGAAACCAACACAGGGAGAACATGCAAGCTCCACACAGACTGAGCGGGGATCGAACCCATGTCCTCTCATACCACCCAGGTGCTGTGAGACAACAGTGCTTCTCACTATGCTACCGTGCCACCAGTTCTTTTCTCATTCATGTTCCCGCCATGTGTTGGAGGAAAGAAAATCTTGACAGGCCATTCACCTATTCTATCAACAGAGCCTGTTTAAACAAATGTAATATTTGGGTTCGTACAAGTAATATCCATTTTATTTGCACTTGCTGCACTTTCAAGTGTCCTGGGGCAAGGATTGTGCCCCAGCAAGTCACTACCAAACAGCAGGTGCGTAAAAAGTCCAGGCTTAAGTGTAAAGTCCTTGCTCTTTCACACTCACACTTAACAGCACTTTTTGAGCAGAAGCGGTGCAGCATTTTTATTTCCATAAGAAATGTTTTCATATCACTGTTTTTTTCCTTGTACAGCCGCCCCTCGCGGTCGGCAGGTGTCACCTGATCTTCTTACTCTCGCCTGCTCGCCACCTGTGGTACTCGGTGACACGCCGACCACCGTAGGCATTAATTCACTTAACGTGTTCACACAACTTTCCGCAGTTCAAAGGCATATGGGAAAAGGCAATAGCAAACCACTTCCGTATCCTCCTGCACCGTGAAAACCACGCAAATGGTCACTGAGTCACATTGAGATTGCGGTAAAACAGCAGGTCGTGGGCACCTACGGTCTCTCTTGGGCATTGTGCCATTGTATTCTGCAGCCCTGGGAGAACGTATACAGATCGATGGGATGGGTGGCTAGAACTGTCGCTGCCTTTCTGCTCCAAGAATCCAGGTTCGAATCCCACCTCCTGCTCTCATACCCTTGGTCAATGTTCGCTCATGGAACTGAATCACTTTTCTCAGAAGTGGGGAATAAATGTGAAAGTCCAGAGCCCCCCCTCCCCACCACCACCACCTTGTGCAGTTCAGCACCTCTGTGGAGCATGACCAGCTGTTAATGGGGGTGTGATTCTAACACTGGGTCTCAAGGGTCTCAGAGGTTACAAACACAGGTCCGCACGAAGGGAAACACCTTTCCGGCTCATCGACGCTGTTCTAGAAAGCGACCCTTTACCCCACTCCTCGAACTGAGTCACGTGGTGGTGAAGGAGCGGGAAGCAGTGACACACGGGCTGGGAACGATACGCTCTTAAACGGCTGTCAAAACAGCAGCAGCGCTGCGGAACGGAGGGAGGTGGTCTTCGGTGAGCCAGGATGACTCGTGCCGCGTCGTCTGTGACTCAGCACCCGTGAAACCCAACTCATGTGAGCAGGTGCCCTGCTCATGTTAGCAGCGCCCTCAAAGCTCTGATGTCCCACTCGGTCCGAGATAGTCTCATCCAGTCACGACCCCCTCCCCCTTCCCCAAGGTTCACGTTAATCAGCGGAAGCGTGACTCAGCACGCGTCATGCGCCCACAGCCCCTCGGCTCACATGCGAGCAGGAAGCTTGACGCCATCGCCCAACATAGAGACGTAAAGTATCTGGGGATTTTCTTCTTCCCAGTGGCGGCAGAGCTGGGATGAGCGCCAGACGCACGCGGGGGGGGGGGGGGGGAGATAATGCAAAACGATGGAGTGCAACACTCCGCCGAGGGTCCCAGCCAGCACGGCGGTTAAGGATCACACTGTACACGTTGAAGGGGAGCTCCAGTTTTCCGGACAGGCCTCCCGGGCTCTGAGGCTGGACTCGGCCTCTGGACGCCGAGAGGCTCTGGGTTTCACGCAGGGCGGTTAACGGCGTCTGTAGCTGTGCCGTTCGCCGCTCCAATAGGTCCCCCTGCTGGCCAGTCCTCTATTGGCACTGTGGTTTATCAGTGTGTCCAGTGCAATGTAACACTGCTTCTTTTTTCTTATTCACTCCAAATACACTCTTTTTTTTTTTTTTGGCCTGGCAATCGTCAACACCGGTACGGTCATTTTCCCCCATTAGTTCATATAAGTTTTGTTGAAATCATTACCAGTGCATAGTGATTTTCAGAGGTCTTGTAGCCCCCTGCTACCTTTGATCATGTGATGTCGTAGTACTGTGTGTTGGTCGGTTTAATTGTTATTGATGTATAATTTGTATTATATGGAAAAGGTTGTGGGTTTTGTATTTTTTTTTTTTTTTTTGTCAGTTTTTTGAATAGCTTTTCTGATATTTGGTTCTTTTTCTGTTATCTGGGCATTAAACTGTTAATGGGAGCCAATCAGTGCAAATGGGAGACGGGGAGGGAGACGAAGTGGCGCGAAGCACTGTTTGAGAAAAGTTTGATAATTGGTTAAGTTATCGTGGTTTATTGAGTTAATAGACTTGACAAAAAAAAAAACGCATCAACAGCGTACAAATCCCATAAGTTTCCATATTAATACAAACTATTATACATCAATAACAATTAAATCAACCAACACACAGCACTACAACATCACATGAACAAATGTAGCTGGGGGCTACATTCTTAATTGGACAAATGAAAAAGCTTGAATGAAAATGACTTTATTACGCAAATATTTTCTCGTTGGCTTCCAGGGTACGGCTTCACTTAGTGGGTTAACATCTACTTTCTAAAATTATAACCCCCTATATATCATCACATTCTGATGTAGTAAGAGTTCTTAATGCCCAAGTTTTGCATGTGAAAGGACTGGAACATTATTAGGTTAAGCATGTATGGATGCTGTACTAATTACAATTTACATTCTTACCTACTAAGCAAACTTACTATAATTTCCTTACTTCAATTTCAATAATGCTTTATATTTTAAAAATGAAGTAGTTCCCTTATAACACCCATTTTTTCTTTTGTTTCTGTTTTTGTTCCAAGACCCTTAGGAAACAATGTGAGGGTTGAGACCATAGGTTTGGGAACCACTCGTATCGAAATGTGTTTTCTGTGCTGCCGTCCTCAAATATTCGCAGTATGAACTTGGACTTTTGAACTGCTGGACTAAGAAGACGAAAACAATTCACGAAATAGATTTGATAAAGCAAATATTCCAGTTAGAATTGCTTTCCGCGTGTGCTCACGTGGCTGCTCCGGAGCTGCGGCTGTTCCGAGATGTCGTGTTCAATAAAGGGAGAGGCGCCTTGTTCGCATCGAATCACGGGTGCTCGGGCCAAGGTGGGTGCCGCGTCCGTGTCGTCGCGACAGCGCTGACTGCTCCATTTACCCCGCCGTCCACTCGAATCACCCGTTTATAGGAGGCCACCTGCTTGCTATCCCCAGGACAGGACTGTTCGCTTGTTCACTTGTCTGTGCGGTAAATCTGGGTTCGAGGGGGGATGCAGGTGCGCAATGAGCAGTACTCAGATGGGAGCGGGCTGTTGGAGCCTTTGTTGCGGTGACATTAACGGTGTACTTATTTACTCTATGTCGATTTCAGTGACCATGCGCCTTCCTCTTAACCGAGAACACCCTTCAGTCACATTCTGGTGACGGCCAAGTGGAACCTGGAGCGCTATTTTATCACTGTACCCTTCTTACCCTTGCGCCCTGTGGGATAGGCTCCAGACCAACATGACTAAATATTATTGTTCTTTATTTAGCTGACACTTGTCCAAGTGACTTGGAGTGCCTATAAATACAACAAAGGCTCTGCAGAGGACCCTTGCGTGGTTACTGTCCAGGACTGTTGCGAGGGCCCCGAGGACATGCTGGATGTCCGATGATGGCGATGAGCAGGTATCGCAGCAAGGAAATGACCGTGAGGCTCCTGAGTACTAAGGATAACCTGTGTCAACATGCGCCACGTTGTCAGGGAAACGTGTACGTTTTCCTGAACGAGATCAGCTCTTGGGGGATGCTAATTGTAGGTTGGATTTTTTTGGTATGTGCAACCAATAGTTTGTTTACAGCAGATACTGTCATGAATGGTAGGGCTCTTGAGTTCATAGGCGATGCCGTGATGAGGCTGACGTTGTTTGAAGCGGTAATGATTTGGCGTGCAGTCCGATGGCTCAAGTGACGGGTGACTCGGCATCCTTTAAGAAAGCTGCAGCCATGGCCAGAAGCAAACGTGATCACGTGTCTCTGCTGGCGTGGTTGTCATGTGGAGCAGCTCTCTCTAGTGGAGATGTGTGGTATCGGTCTGAGCTGTTCTGATAAGTGCTACATTAGGTAAGTAGGTAAACAGACAGGTGAACAGGTAAACGGATGAAAGTATGAGCAGACGGATGAGAGCTTTATTTATCCTGAAGGAAACTGAATGAGGCTACAGCAGCATACATGTAACATTGTGACAGACCCTTGAATCATACTGGAGTAAATACTGCATTTAGACACACGGATGGATGGATGAATGAATGAATGAAAACAGTGTCTCTCACAGTTGAGTACAAGTGCTTCATTAGCTTAGTTTTCCTAAGCTGAACTTCAGCTTTTGAAGTCTACGAACGAGTGATCCGTGAGATTTTATCCTGCCAACAGACTACAATAATTTATAAAAATGGTGAAAGAAGCAACAGATCTATGTTGATTGTTGCAATGATGATAAACAAGAAAATGTGTATTGTCTGCTCAGACTCACCCAGCTCTGGGTGAACAATGGTATTATCATCATCATCATCATCATCATCTCCTTTGCCCCCGCATGGGGCATAAGCTGCCGACAAGAGCTCTCCAGGCATCCCGCTCCTGCGCCAGTCTCTCGAATTGTCTCCAGATGTATCCCATCTCCATGTCTACCTCCATGTCTACCTCTATGTCGCAGCACAAGCTGTTTTTTGGTCGACCTCGATTTCTCTTCCCTTGTAGGTTCCAGGTGAGGGCTTGCCATGTGATGCTGAAAGCAGGTTTTTGAAGGGTGGGGCCGATCAATCTCCAGCGTCTTTGGAGTATTTCGTCCTCCACTGGTTGCTGTTTTGTTTGCTGGCAGCGTTATTTGTTGGTAATGGTTTCAGGCCGGAGAATCCTACTGAGGCAAGTGTTGATGAATGTCTGGATTCTCCTCATGGTTATGGCAGTGGTTTTCCAGGTCTCTGCTCCATAAAGTAGGACAGGCTTCATGATCGTGTTGAAGATCCTGATGTTGGTGGTGTTCAAGTCAGTCGATCTCCATGTGTTTTTCAGTTGGAGGACAGCTGCCCTCGCCTTGCTAATCCGTACTCTGTCAGCGTCCGCTCCATCTTCATATCTGCAATGCTGCCAAGATATGTGAAATTCTCCACCTCTTCTACCATTTGGCTTTCTACTGTGATGGGACTCCTGTTGACAGCGGCATTGATTTTAAAGATCTTGGTCTTTCCCTTGTGGATGTTGAGGCCCAGGCGTGCTGAGTTTTTTGCAACTGTGCTGGTCTTCTCTTGCATCTGTTGTTGGGTATGGGAAAGAAGGGCCAGATCATCCACGAAGTCCAAATCAACCAGCTGCACGCAATGGCACCGAGGTGGGTAATGTTTGGATTGTATATGGAATGAATGAATGTTCAGTAATCCTATGGAGAAGTTCACTTTGGTTGCGGCAGCATAAAATCTACAACATACACATACTGTATGTACATATGTAAAGTAACCAAACGGTGGCACAGTGAGTAGCACTGCTGTCTCACAGTGCCTGGGTGGTATGAGAGGATGTGGGTTCGATCCCTGCTCAGTCTGTGTGGAGTTTGCATGTTCACCCCGGTACTGCAGGGCTTTCCTCTGAGTGCTCTGGTTTCCTCCCACAGTCCAAAGATATGCTGTTCAGGTTCCCCGTAGTGTGTGACACAGAGTGTGTTCCACTGCTGTATGGATGAGTGACCCAGTGTAAGTAGTGTATCTAGCAGTGTACGTCACCTTGGTGAATAAGGTGTGTGGGCTAGTGACACTACGTAGAGTCCATTGGAAGTTGCTTTGGAGAAAAGCGTCTGGTAAGTAACTGAATTGTAATGTACACTGCCTGGCCAAAAAAAAAAAGTCACCACCTGGATTTAACTAATTAAATAGGTAAGAGCCTTCCATTGGGTAATTACTGCAATGTTTTTAATATGTTTCAGCTGGCAACAAATTATTTAATCCTAATTCATGCAGTGAGTAGTTTCTCATTTCTTAAACAACCATGTCGGAAGACATATCCTGTGGTGGTGGAAAAGATGTTACTCTGTTTCAGAAGGGTCGCATTATTGGCCTGCATCAAGCAAAGAAAACAATTAACAAGATTGCTGAAACTACTCAAATTGGGTTAAAAACTGTCCAACGAATTATTAAAATCTGGAAGGATAGTGGTGAACCACCATGTTCGAGGAAGAATGTGGTCGGAAAAAAATCTTGAATGATCGTGATGGGAGAGCACTTAAATGTTTGGTGAAATCAAATGGTAAAACAGTAGAACTCACGGCTATGTTTAATATTGAAAGTAAGAGCATTTCCACACGCACAATGCGAAGAGAACTCAAGGGACTGGGACTAAATAGCTGTATAGCCTTAAGAAGACCACTTATCAGTGAGGCTAATCGGGAGAAAAAAGGCTTCAATTTGCTAGGGAGCATAAAGGTTGGACTCTGGAGCAATGGAAAAAGGTCATGTGGTCTGATGAGTCCAGATTTACCCTGTTCCAGAGTAATGGGCGCATCAGGGTAAGAAGAGAGGCGGATGAAGTGATGCATCCATCTTGCCTAGTGCCTACCGTACGAGCCTGTGGGGGCAGTGTTATGATCTGGGGTTGCTTCAGTTGGTCAGGTCTAGGTTCAGCAACGTTATGTGCCTCAAAAAATGAGGTCAGCTGACTACCTGAATATACCGAATCACAAGATTTTTCTCTCAATGGATTTTTTCTTCCCTAATGGCACGGACATATTCCAAGATGACAGTGCCAGGATTCATCGGGCTCACATTGTAAAAGAGTGGTTCAGGGAACATGAGACATCATTTTCACACATGGATTGGCCACCACGGAGTCCGGACCTTAACCCCACTGAGAATCTTTGGGATGTGCTGGAGAAGACTTTACTCAGCGGTCTGACTCTCTCATCATCAATACAAGATCTTGGCGAGAAATTAATGCAACTCTGGACGAAAATAAATGTTGAATAAGCTTATCGAAACTATGCCACGGCAAATGTGTGCCGTAATCAAAGCAAAAGGCGCTCCAACAAAATATTAGTGTGTGACTTTTTTTTTTTTGGCCGGGCAGTGTATAAATAAGCAACTAGAGTTAGTAGAGAAATAAGCTAACAAGGGAATGAACAGCAATTTAAATGCCAGAAGGAAGTGTAGTGAGGTGGTGCAGGTGGGACTCATAGTGGCTGTATGGAACAGTGGTGTGATTTGACTTTGGTAGTGATGACAAGCAAAGAGGGCTTTGCTGTGTTTCAAACTGTTGTCTGTCGATGATACCCATGATGCCGCTGTCAAAAGTTCATCTTCATGCTTTCTGTGCACCTGTCTCCACCTGCTATGCCTAAGTTGGAATCCGGTGCGTTGCAATCAAAACCGCTGCTTTAAAGCAGAAATGTCTGCGAGTGCCTGTCAGATGTGATCTCCCATGGGAACCTGAGGTGTGTTCCTTGCAGGGATGTTGTGGCAAAGCAGTGTGTCCTGGGAGGACAACAAATAAGAAAGCATTGCTCACTAAAGCACGAAGGTTCTCGGTTCCTGCTCCGATGTGGTAGAACGACCTCCCCCTCTCACTCAGAACTGCTGAATCTCCGCCCACATTTAAAAAGGGTCTGAAAAGTCACCTTCTCCAGACTCGCTATGCCCGTGATCTCTTAAATTCATGTAATGTGTAATGTGTAAATGTTCATGCACCATAACTTTAAGATTGTGCCTGGGTAAACCTTTACGCAGCTGCTCCTGTAAATGTTCATATCTACCTTTAAAAAAAATACTAGGAAGGTGATTGTGAATCGTCGATATTCTGATAGTTTTATGGAACTACTCGTGTGATGAACATTGGAGCATATTGTGGAAAGAAACAAACTGACTCTACTTGGGAGTCAAGTGTCTTCAACTATGTCTCTTTCTCACAATGTGATGCACCAATCGTGTTTTCTATGAGATGTACGTCGCTTTGGAGAAAAGCGTCTGCTAAATTAATAAATGTAAAGGTTGGAGGAACATCCTCCTCTCGCTCTGTGGCTTAATTCTGCGACGTGCCCCGTGCGGTGGGTGAAAGTCCTGCCAAGCAGCGTGTGTCTAGGGTTCCAGGCGACGCTGGCGGTCGGGCAACCTGCCAGTATTGCCCATGTGCCAAGTCCTGAGCGATGATTCACTTTGAGGCGGCTTTGACTCACCTTCCCCGACCGGGTGGCAATGAGGTTCATTTTAATGAGATGCTACCAGGAAGGCTTGCTTAATTGCAGCAAGTGAGGAAGCTCAGCCAGAACATGTCATGAGTCATTTTGGAATGGTACCCCTAACCCACTTTCCTTTTGCTTACCAATAGAAGATGAAATCTGTAGTACAATCCTTCAGCAAAGGACTGATGGATGTCAGGATACTGTCTGAATTGTGTTATTGGATTGTAATGTCAGGACCAGAAAGTGTGCAGGCAAAAATCACCGCAGACCCTTGTAACCCAGGCCATCACGTGTTCCAAGCCCCTCCTTTCTGAAAAGTAATAGAGGACAATTAGGACTCAACAAGGCATAAGAAGAGCCTTTTCCCCTCAAGCAGTGTCCCTTATTAACCTCCGAAGTGCACATTATAATCAAAATACACACAAATGGACATCAAGATTACATTGTTGAAATCGAGCTCCTCAACTGACAGAACACAGCTAACACCTTGTGCTGGTATGTAACCTAAAGCGACTTATTGTAAGTCATCCATTACTTATCTATGTTTAATCCCAACGCAATATCCACTGAGTGGAGGCATGGTGGCGCAAGGGGTTTGGCCGGGTCCTACTCTCAGGTGGGTCTGGGGTGCCTTGGGGTGCCTTGCGACGGACTGGCGTCCCGTCCTGGGTGTGTCCCCTCCTCCTCCGGCCTTGTGCTCTGTGTTGCCGGGTTAGGCTCCGGTTCACCGCGACCCTACTCGGGACAAGCGGTTTCAACCAGTGTGTGCACGCGTGCACAATATCCACTCCTGTTTAATATTACTGAGATACACACATGCACATCTATGTAAATAATTTTACAGTGTTTGCTGTATTTGCTTCATATTTTATACTTACTCTACTTGCCATGTCAAACTCCTTGTATTTGCAGGTGAATTTGGCCACTGAACTGTTACCTTGAGTCTGAATAATTTCGAGGAAGAAGCAGGCGATGCACCTTAATGAGATGGACCTCGGTTGCTCTGAGCTGGCCGCGACAGCCATGACAACTGCTCCCCTGCAGAAAACACGTGGCCTCAGAGTGGCAGTTTTTAATCGCGTAGCCCTCACGCACCTTGTGGGGAACAAGGGCGACTAATGAAGCGCTTGATTGCATAGTGTGCCATTATAATTTATTTGAAGGGCGTATGCATTTTGCAATAGGCTCCAAATTAGAAGGGGGCGGGTGCTGTAGAGTGAAATGTCACCGTGGAGAGTCAGGATGCTCACGGTCGGATGATGACTGGCTGTCCTGTTGGCACGTGACAGCGCTGCATGTGTGCGGTAATGGGGTTCAGTCTCCCAGGTTGCATATTCTTTTTCCAGTTTCTCTTACCAGGCACGAGTGGTTTGCTTTCTGATGACATCTTTCTGGGTGTTTGCCAGGTGTTGTTGAAGACACGTCGGATAGAAGCCTGGGACAGCCAGCTCGGTGGCTCCCAGGGAAGCGGTTTAGGGGCAAACGGTTTCAGGGCCTGAGCCAAACCCATCTCGTCCATCACTTCGTGGTATCATCCTCACAAAGTGGTCAGAGGCAGTGGAACTCAGCAAAGTTGGGGACCTCCGAGAGGAAGCTCTGTCAAAATCATTCTGTTCCACATCTGTTTACTTGGCACTCTTATTCAGAGTGATTTAGAGTACATAGCTGGGACTTCCACTCCACCAGTTTTTACAGCTTAACATTAACTCCGAAGCAATAACAAGATTCTTGCTGGGACTTTTTGGGGGGTCTTGTTATGGAAGTTCAAGTTAAAAGTTTCTGATTTTTGATTTCTACATGAAAGATATTGTGAATGAATTCACATCTGAAAAATACTACCAATTTTCTGTACAAATTTTTGCTGCTGAGTCATGTTACTGATGCTGCTGACATTGTGTACTGTGGACATCACTAGTTTATTAACTTCCCGCATGTATCTGGTTTACAGGCGTTGAAATACTGTTTGTGTCACTGTGACCACCATTGGTTTTTTGTTGGATTTGATACACCACATTTGATAAAGTTTCTTTTCGAGAACTGGTTACCCTCAGATTGAGGGCACTTCCCCGGGTTCACCAGTCCCACCTAACTGTTTTGCATTTATGTCTTCGTGTATTTTTAAGCTGCGTTTTGTCCATCCCTATGCCACCTTGGTATTGTTGTGCCATTGGGTATGACGTTATCACATGTGTTTAAGTAATGTCTTCTGCAACGTTTCGTGGACGAAGGCTTTCCGCCAAAAATATTAACCCTCAAGCATACCACAAAACTTTTTTTTTTTTTTTTTTTTTTTCTTCTCTCCTCATTTGCTCTAAATCTTACATACGCCAGCGGGTTTCGAGTAGCCAAATTCGTCATTTTTTATTACATTACATCTACATATTTAGCGGATGCTTTTCTCCAAAGTGACTCCCACTGAACACTACATAGTGTTATGAGCCCACACACCTTATTCACCAAGGTGACTTATACTGCTAAATACACTACTTACAGTGGGTCACTCATCCGTACATCAGTGGAACACACACACACACACACACACACACACACACACACACACACACACACACTCTGTGTCACTGACACACTAAGGGTGAACCTGAACAGCATGTCTTTGGACTGTGGGAGGAAACCAGAGCACCCGAAGACTTACACTGCTAGGTACACCACTTACAATGGGTCAGTCATCTATACATCAGTAGAGCACACACACTCTGTCACACTCCCACATTTTTAAATCGCTAATTTGAGCTTTTTGTCTCATTGTGCTACGAATTTCCAGTCCAGTTATCTTTGTAGGATGGGTTTATGTTTCTCCAAAGCAACTTAACACTACTAAACTACTTACATTTATTCATTTGGCAGACGCTTTTGTCCAAAGCGACGTACATCTCAGCAATAGTGCAATTTATGCATTACATTAAGAGAAGGAGACATAGCTGCAGACATGAAAGTCTCAAGCAAACCTAGGTTGTTCCCTACCACTTGCTGCACCGAGGTTCGTTGTTCAAGTAGGTGCATAAGACAGACAAATCCTGATACCCACACCAATTTTTAAAATTTTTTTTTTTATTAAATAAGATACACAAATGAGCAGTACAGTACCAGAGTAATGGCTGAATAAAAGTCACTTACAGTGATTTACTCATTTATACCCCTAGATAACTTTTACTGGTGCAATTCCGGGTAAGTACCTTGCTCAAGGGTACTACAGTAATAGGTTGGATTCAGATCAGCCCTTTGACTTCTAAGGCAACAGCTCCAACTACTACGCCACCTGTTACCCCGTTATAAAGCATACAGGGGCTTGAGAAGAGCTGTCGTTTTACTTTGAGAAACCAAGTTGGCATTCAGCAAAAACTTTAGAACATAAAGCATGTAGAATCAGTCTCGAGCATGGGTTGGCTCTTTAAGGTGAAGCGAAAATGACACTTCTTGGACATGGGACCCCTGGAAGAATTGTCCCACGTTGTCTATAATTCAAGAAATTAACCACCAGCATGCTGAATCCAAATATTTAGTGGTTTGATAGTTCTGCCCACTGCCCAGGGATTTGTCTTCAGTTTTCCGTCAAAGGCTGGCCTCGTTGTGATCGAGAGCGGTTGCCTGAAAGTGAATCTCGGCACTGTCGCCAAGATGATCTCTGCAGCCTATTTTTAACTGAATGCCCATCTGCAAAGAGAATCTTTGGGTTTTCCAAGTGGGAAAAGAGCTGGTGTTTCAGACCTAACTGTAAATAAACTTTGTGGTATTTGTGAGGAGGCCAAGGAGACAGTTGAGGGTGGTTGTCATCAAAGGATTGTACAAGGATACCCAATGCACTCTTCTTCAGATGAGATAATGACCGTTTTGGGGAGAAAGTATGTTTGAAGATGCGATGCTGTTCGGTGAGTGGGGTGCAGGTTGGCCATGGAAAACATTTCCAGATGGTTGTAATGAAGACCTCTCTGAGGTCCAACTTGGCTCCTGTCCAGTTAATCTCAGGCTTGCAGTGCAAATGAGTGGGCCACCCTCTGACGGTTGTTTCTTTCTCTTACCCGTGCTGCGTTTATATGAGAACTAAACATTACTCATTCTTTCTGGAGGAGATCTGTATTTATGTTTGAAACTCATCTTGTGCTTTCTCATATATGGTTTTAAATGCATTACGTTATATTAATGACATTGCGTTTCATTGCCAGGGAGGGGGGCAAAACTGCTGAAGTGCTTTAATATGAATCGGTGCAAGTGTCAGTCTCCTGGGAAGTGTGGACAAATCAAATATGAAGGATTGATGGAAGTGAGCCACTTGATACCGTAACACCTTCCTATAGACTGAATGGGAAGACTCAGGTTAGTTTAGGTTTCCTTCCTTGGGTTGATCTAGTAAAAATTCCCAGCTGTGTAAGTTGGTGAAATATTGTAAATTGCTTAATACCAGATTAGGCAACAAAATATTAAACTTGGAAAATGTATGCACTTTTTAATCTGCACATGGAGTAGTTTTGCTTCTGTTTACAGTATTAGCAAATGCTTTTTTTCTAAAGTGGCATAACGATTTTCCTATTAATACAGCAGGGACATTTTTACTGTATGGATTCAGGGTATGTGCCTTGATGAAGGAGGTGGCATTTAAACCTGGATCCACTACACCAACTGTAGCTATTGGGACAAGCTTCTTGGAGAAATCAGATCCAGTCTCTTTCGGTGTTCTTCGACTCTCATGTGGCCAGTTGGAGGGGTGTGGGGTCTGCCGAGGTTGTTTGCAAGATGAACTGAATTTGAGTAAAATGCCTGTTGTATTTTATGAACATGCATGCAGTTATCATGCTTGGCTGCTGAAGTGAAGTCATCAGATTTCCCTCCCCCCCCCATACCGCTCTCATCGTGTTGTTGGTTCACTATAAACAACACGTGTGACCTTTGCCCCCCCCACTGTGTGTTTGTACAGCAGCACAGAAGCAAATGTACTTCTCAAAGCAGTTTAAAGTTCACCTGAATGGTTCAGACCTTAACATGCATGGGGCAGCTGGTGGCATAGTGGTTAGAGCTGCTGCCTCTGGACTTGGAATACCCCAGGTTTGAATCCTGCCTCCTGCTGTAGTACTTACCTTGAATTGCTATATCAAAAATTACCCAGATGTATAAATTACCAAACAAAGTAGCTTGATACTGTAAGTTGCTTTGGAGAAAACGCACACACTCACACTGGCTGAAGCCGCTTGTCCCAAGTGGGGTTGCGGCAAATCGGAGCCTAACCTGGCAACACAGGGAACAAGGCTGGAGGGGAAGGGGACACACCCAGGGTGGGACACCAGTCCATCGCAAGGCACCCCAGGCAGGACTCGAACCCTAGACCTGCCAGACAACAGGATCCGGCTACCTTCGTCGTGCTACCGCACCCCCTGTTTTGGAGAAGAGCATCACCTAAATGAATAAATGTATCTGTGGTACAACAAATTTCAGTATCTCTGTGTATGTGCTTCTGAAACTGTTTTAAAACACCTTTGTAAACTCACCTGACACTATGCTTGTTAAAGCAGTTGGCAGCAGGTTGGCTTCCTCTGACATGAGCCACTGCACCAAGCGAACTCGTGCATCACTGCAGAGCCACAGCTGCGCCCAGACCTCATAGCTGGGAGCTTTCCATCTTCTCTGTGTAAGCAACACCTCCCAGTGGGAATGGGAAGCTACTGCATAGGTCTCCCGGTACCTCCGACAGCCATAGAGGCTGCGGTTTGATCTGACTGTAAAGCAACCCATCTGGTCTCTTCAAGCTGCGCTCCTGCTGGCAAAAAAGCAGACTTGTTTTGGTAGGGGATCACTTTGCAGAATGTGACTGCACACACTGCCATGGGTGGGGGTGCATTGTTTTTAGACTGGCTTATCTTGGTAGGGGAGTGCTTTAGATTTAGTTTTATTGAGGGGTTGTCTTTGGATCGGGACACCCAGAAGACTGACGAGGTGTTTTTGAGGACCGGGGGGGCTTCTGTGAGGATGCTTGGCTGAGCTGCGGGCGCAGAGGGAATTCAGCATTTGTCTTCGAATCACAGAGTGAGTCGCAGCTCTTAGGGGCCGGTGAACCTGTATATCTAAGGAGACCAAAAGATGATACTGCGAAGCATGTTTCTTAGTGAGAAATTAACAGATACCTGTTTTATGAGAAGGAAAATTGCTGGTCGCAGCATGGACTGTACAGCTAAATTGATTAATTGCTGGTGAGAAATTGTGCCGTTACGACAGAGGTGTGATTTGTTCGTTGAGACATGTTGTGCATGTGCTTGTTTGGTTTAGTGAAATATGAGATTATGTTTGTATTCTTGCTTTGATGGGAAGGTAAATTGAAGGTTGTATTAAGGAGTTGTATTGAAAGCATTGTTTCACTCTTATTTAATTTTGAAGAAATGGTAAACATACTGTGGGAAATGTCTTCCAACTCTTAACGCCTGTAGTCCGTTTACATTTATTTACCTAATACTTAAAAATAAATAAAAATTAAAAAAAAAACATTGATACTTGCAATGTTAGGCTTTTTAAAGCAGTTTTCTCCTTTTTGGGTAATTTTCACTGTGTTGCTTTGCTCAAGTGTTCTGCAGTACGACATGGGTTTCCAACCTGGTCCTTTGAGTGCAAGGCAGTAGTTCTCTTCACTACGCCGTCTGCTGCCCCTTTCTCCGATTCCTTGGTCAAGATGCATATTTGGACAGCTTCTCACCTACCAGCAGCTGTATGTAGCATAGATTCAAAGTGACAGTCTAATGCACATTTCTTCTCTTGTTTGTGTTCACTAGAATATAAATATTCATATTAATGCATATTACTGGTTGTTGGCGCGAACACCGCTCCACTGCTTGTGAGACTACAGTAACGTTAAAAAAAATTTTATTCAACCAAACAATTAAAACAGTTCCAGAAAAAGAGCAGAGGAAAGGATACAGAAACAATGAGACTATTGTCTCACTTCTGTTAGTTTTTGAAGTGATGCCCCCCTCCCCTTTCAGCTTAGTTGTTTCAAAGAATTTGCCTGCCTTCTGTGTGTGTGAGTGTGTGAGAATACTACCCTACCCGTAACACCTTGGCATAGCCCCTCTCAGCATTGCTTTTGTAGTAGTTTTAATAACTGGATCAGGCTTTCGAATAGGACTCGACGCCACGCTGATGGGAAGCGCTGGAGTCCTCTGTCGCCCCCTACAGGAGTGGCCAAGGTCGTCAACTCTTCCTGGGGCAACCCATCTTTCCTGTCAAGGGGACGGTGATTAATCTTTACTTCGTGGGGATAAAAATTATTCTGTTGCCCCTCTTGCTTTGTTGTGGCAGCCTTTATAACATCTGCTGTACATGATGCATATTTTCAGCCGTGACACATGCGCGGGAAACTGTTGAGGAATTGACGGTACCGTGGTTTCGGAGCACGTTCCGGCACACTGAGTTGGGCCTGTAGCTAAGGAGGACATTGTTGCTTCTAAATTCTCCTTGGTACATGGATAAAACCACAAGACATGATCCTTTGAAGGCCTACAGATAGCTTTATTCCACTCAGCGGAGGGAAAGTGCTGCAATAGTTTAGTGTTAGAGGTGAATGAGCGGTGATGGAGGCGGGGGTCTCTATAATAAAAGAAAAGTGGGATTAGGGGGAATAAGTGGTTGAGTGCCAGAGCCCCTTGTGTTCAAGACCCCTTTGGTAAGTATTCCTTTGTAAACATCTGTCCTGTGGAGAAATTCTTTCCCTGAAGTAGCTTGCGCTAAGCTGCTGTCAAGTGCACCATGCTTACGCCAGACCGGTCGGCTAAAATTAACAAACCAACCCGGGGACCAGCAGGGGGCCACCGCATTGTCAAAGAAGAAAATCCGTCCCGCCTTCTTCCTGCGCGGGAAATGAAAAGCCAGCGGTTGCACTTTCGGATTAGCGGTGTGTTAAAAAGGGAATGAGCTTTGAACGGGGGTTTCCGGAATCTGTAAGAGGCCCCGGTGTGGACCCCTGAGGCACGCCTTTGCCAAATCCTTCAATGGCCCAGGCCGGGGCACGGTGGAAATGCACAAGCCTGCCTCTGAAGTGGGCATCAGAAAGAGCCCCAACATGACGGTGCTCTATGGCTCAGTGAAGGCCTTAAGTTTCAATGACCTGGTGGGCCAGGAAGCAGCTTTTGCTCATTAGAGGGCTCAAAGGGAATTTGACCCACGTGGACGTACGGGTACCCCTGAAAGACACAAATCAACTATTTACTAATCGCTGTTTCAGGAGAAAAAAAATTTTACATCAGAGGGGAAAGTTTAGTTACTAGGTTTGAGTTGCAAATTTCGACCCCTTGAAACGTATTCCAAGCAGGTGGTTTTTCTTGTGTTTCTTAGGAATGCAAGTTTTAACTTTTCCAGTCTAGTATACATTAGCCAGTTATTTTTTTAATTTATTCTTATTTTATGCAGTTTATATTAATTCTTTCGTTAAATATAGATGAATCATGTTCATCACTTGGTTATAGCGTGACTATTTGCTATTTATTTTTGAATGTGCTTCCTTGGTTCATGCTCTATTATACGGGCAGAGGCCCTTGGGGGAAGGGCCATATCAATTTGTAAGAGTGGTACTTTTCCACCAAAGAAACTTGTGTTTCTGTGGTTAAACACTACTGTAAATAATGCTTTGGACAGGAAAACTAATGCTCTGCAGCCAAAAATACATGTGACTAGAGATTGCAGTCTTTTTTTGAACCTATTTTTTTTGTCTTCCATTGCAGATCTACACTGACTGGGCCAACCACTACCTGGCCAAGTCAGGCTGCCCACGCCTCATCAAGGACCTAACACAGGACATTGCTGATGGTGTTCTGCTTGCAGAAATAATCCAGATCATAGGTGAGAACACCAGTTGACATGGACATGGAGACCCATCTGCGTCGCATGTGCACATAATTGAACACGCCCGAGTCGATGGGCATGAGAATCACACTTGCGTACACATCGCACCCAAACCCCTGGGTTGACACGGACATAGATAAGTGGACGTATGGATGATTGCTGTGTGACACATACATAAGTGTAAAACACTTATACACGTTCGAAAACCCCCGAGAAACCCTCTCCAAAACGTCAAAGGCTGCGTAAAGATGTGCAGAGGTCTTACATCCCACAATGCACCTGAATGCTTTAAACCCAAAGTGGAGAAGTTCTGGCTCATTCTTGAGGAATGCACACTCGGAGCACTGCAGCACACTTTTAAACTGCATGTGTCTCCCATGTGTGCTCTTCAACATGCCTGCAGTGGCTGCTGGTGTTATTCCTCCCCCTTTCCGACATGAAACGCAGCCCTTAGACAGACAATGGCCACAGATCTGGTGCTGGCGAGGATTTGGCAGCAGATGAGGAGTTAGTGCGAGGTCTGCTCCCTCCCCCTAGCTTGACTTGCAAGGGCGGTCCTGCTCCGCAGAAGCTCTGCTTGGGCCTGCCTCCTCAGACCGTAAGGGTCTGCCCAATGGACGCTCATGCTGTGCCCTTTTCTTTCAGCTAATGAGAAGGTGGAGGACATCAATGGGTGCCCCAGGAGTCAGTCTCAGATGGTGAGTGTGCAGTTCTACACCTTCTCACCAAAGATGCTAATAATAAGTGTAATAAGCAATGACTAATTCGAAGTCTAACGCTGCGATGACTGTTCAGGACTACCGTGCTCCTCTGAGTTGAATGTATGATCACTTTAGAAATACTTATTCTGAAATTGCCGAATGGGTAAATCTTTGTAAGCAGCTTAACATTGTCACGTCAGCTAAATATTTTAATATAAGTGCAGACAGATGGATACTTTATTGATCCTGCAGAAAATGGCACAGAGCTGCTGTGTCCCACATAAAACAGTCGTGCCATTGAAATATCCCTAATGTACATTTATACATTAAATCTTTTTTCTTCCAAGACAATTAGTAATTAACCAATTTCTAGAGCTTGATCAAGTACTACAGATGGAGGTGGGATTCAGTCATGTGGCCCAAGTCCAGAAGAGGCAGCTCTAATCACTCTGCTGCCTGTGCTGCTGTCTTAAAACGTGAGTGTGTGTTAATAGTAAACAAAAAAGCTGCCCGGCAGCTAGACCGGATCAGTCTGCAGGGTGTAAGAGCAGGACATAATTTACCTCCATCGCAATTTTTTATATTCCGTTAGTGAACTGGCAGGTGCAAAGAGTGATGCTGTAAGTGCACACCAAGCACTGAGTGAGCGTCGTGTGCAGGACGGGAACAGCAGCGTCCTCTAAGGCCATACGTGTAAAGAGAGGAGGAGTCCAAATGCACTCGATGAGAAGCACTCCTGCAGGCTTTGTAATTGAACTCGAGGCTCAAAATGCGTTTCAGCGATGCTCTTCCGCAAGATAAACAGAGCTGATGATGGGCCTTGTATGCGTTGCCAGGTAATGGAGTCGCCACTCCAAATTTGTCCGATCTCTGGCTCACAGCATGCTGCGGTTTGAGATAAACGATCCCTAACCTCACTGCTTGGATCTGCCTGCGGAAGTATTTGTTTTTTTTTTTTTTTTTTTGCCGATTCAACTTCTTTCCTTTCTAACTGCTGTAATTAAAAGGGACTTAGCAGTTGTTTTATGGCATGGGCTTTGATGCCAAGTGCATTGCTCCCATATCTCAGAGGGGAGCTTTTCGAAGCCAGACTTCTCTCAGGACAGAGTGGTGGGTCTCACTTTTGGCCACAGCCCAGAGAGTATAAATAGGAGCCCGTCTCTTACAGTGTGACTGAGCTGCGGGTCACCAAGGGCATTCCCAAACACTGGCTAGGCACGTGACAAAGGCCACCACCCCTTTTTTCTGTTTTTTTCGCAAAACGTGCTTTTTTTCATCTCTTGCAGTGTTGTTGGCTGTGGAGGGGTTTCTCCTTTTTGTTTCAAAGTGCCTAATGTGCGTTTATTTATTTACTTGACACTTTTCTTCAAAGCAACTTACAATGTTGAGCCATTTAGTGTCATTTATCATTTATACAGCTGGGTAATTCTTACTGGAATAATCGGGTAAAAATTGAATTGCTGGATTCCAGAGCTTTAGTCGCTACACCGCCTGCTGTCCGCCCTATCGCCGTTGAGGTGATGGTGGCCCGTTTGCTGAGAAGGACTGCAGTGGTGAATCCTTTTGACTTTCTCATGTTTATCGCAGTTTCTTGCAACGTTTGGACAGCGGCTTGGCACTGCTGAAGTAACTGCGGTTTTGTTTTTTGGCTGGTGGCTGAGCGGGCTGTTACGCGAAAGAATACCCCACGCCGCACTGTATTTACAGATATTATTCCACCTACAATTTTTTTTTTAGAACTTGAAGAATGACAAATGCATGTTACAGTTTAATGCTTTTTCTATTAAAAATTTGTATCAAGAGGAAAAAGCCTCTAGAAAATCTTCAGAGCATTAAGTAATTTTTCACTGCCGTGTACTGGCTCACGCTACAGGCATTGGTTACAAATATTCAAAGATCTGTATTTTACTGTTCATTTAATTTAAATGTCATATTATTCACAGTTCTATTATGTGAAATGTCTATCTGTTGGAAAGCAATAGCCTCTTGGGTTTCTGTGTGTAGCTGTTAGTAAAATGCACTGATATCAAGTAGGAAGAGTACAGGAGTGTTTGACCATCTAAATATAATAAGGGATTAAGCTTTTGTTGACTATAGTTAATAAAGCTGAAAATGGCCTGAAACTGACATATAATTATGAATCAGTCAGCAGTAATGAGTGGAAGGTGGGGAGATTTTTTTTCCCCATCCCTTTAAACAATTTTTGCTGATTGTGTATTTGAAATTGTTAGTCCAATATACTGATATCCAGCGTGTCCCCTGCCAAAAAAAACAAAATTACTAGGAAGGTGATCAGGAATTGTGGATATGGTTTCATGCAGCAACTCGTGTGATGAATATCTGTGCATATGGTGGAAAGAAACAAACTGCACTTAAGAATCACATGTGCATATCTATGTCTCTCTTTCTGCTAATGTGATGCACACACTGTATTTCCACTGACATGTACGTCGCTTTGGAGAAAAGCGTCGGCTAAATGAATACATGTAAATGTATTCAAGGTTCCCACATCATGACACTACATCAATGAAGCAGTTTTTGATCGGTGGATGGAAGTGTTAACAAATTTCCTTATTAAAGTTTCCTGTGAAGTTCTTTATGAGAGCTAAACTGTGTGAACATTCAGAACAAAAATTCAGCAAAATGCTTATCTGCTTCGTTTGCATCTTGGTTAGTGAAACATGAGGCCAGTGAACTGCAGGCTACTTCATAGAAATCACAGGGGTTTGTATGTGCTGGACTTTGCAGAGCTCCAACCTGAGTTTTTGGTGTGTTAGTCTGGAACTATACCCAGGACACGGCATCATGTGGGGAACATCTGTGGTCGACTTGCATGGCAGATTGGCTGATACGTGGACAACGCTCCGTATCCCATCCGCCATAATGGGCTGCACAGCAAATCAATATCAGCCAAGCTGCTAAGTGTGAAGCCTCTGATTGTAGCAGTTTGTTAATAAATTGTAGCATCTGTGGTAAAACATAACGGGTACAACAGTGGCTTAGGAGATCATTGCCAGGTGGGAGGAAGCAAGGTGTATGTCGCTTGACAACTGTGTTGCTTCACTGAAAACTGTTGATTTAGGTGAAATAAAATGGAGGGAAATGATAAAATAAAAATGGAGGTAAAAAGTTTTATTTTGCATTTAGAACTAAGTCATGTCTACATGTCCTCTTAGCAAAGGTTGAGTCTGTCCCTCTTGAGGACGTACATGTCTCTCCTTTGATTATTTCAAAACCATGTGGTCATTAGTCTGGACTCCATCTCTCAACTGAATCTAGTCCGAACCCGCTACTCCCTTCAGCCTTGAACCACATGACTCGCGACACATCTTTGTGGAGGCTGGCTGGTGGTAGGCACACTTTGATGTATATGAATTTACCACGGTATTACAAGCAGAGAGGAAAAGCTCAGTGTTCATTCCAGGCATGGCTCTTCCTACACATTTCCTGCTTGTAAAGGCCCTTTGAAAGAATGTTTCCTGTTGAGGAAAGGCTCTGTAGGGTACTGTAACCTTGAGTGTGATTCCACCCCCTGAGGAGGACTCAAGTTTGGGAATGTCTACTTTGCATTCTATAAATATGTGTAGTTGAGTACTTCGCCGTTCCTTCTCGAACCCTCTGAGCTGCGTGTTGTTTTTCTCATTCTCTTTCCTCCCTGAAAGAGTTTGACTTGGGCTTCCTCCTATTCACCCAACACCCAGGTGTTGAGACTTAAGGGGTGTCGTCAATACATCCATCAATGGCAGAGACTGTGTTTTGGCCATTACCGGGTGATGGTAACAGCCTCGGGGACAGTAAAAGTTGGTATTAATGGCTCATGTGAGCCCTCTGGAGAAGATTTGTGAACTTTTACTTGCTCTCCTGAATGATCTTAGATGGAGCAATGACTCATGTCAGCCCCATCCTGAACCATCACTTTGGAGCCACTCTGGAGCTGGCTGTCGGTACCCATGATTAGAGCTGCTGCTTTCATTGGAATGAAAGAGGTTTGAATCCCACCTCTTACTGTAGTACCCTTGATCAAGGTAAATACCCTGAACTGATGCATTGAAAATTACTAAGCTGTATAAATGGGTAAATCATTGTAAGTGGCTTAATATTGTACATCGTTTTTGAGAAGTGTCAACCAAATAAATACAAAGGCAGATTATAATTGAGTTCTTTACCACAACAAACAAAATGAAAGGAGTCCAGCATGACACCCTCGGAGTTGTGTGTCTTTGTATAGTTTCTTTAACCACAGAAATGTGCACGCTTCATTTGTCATTTCCCCTTAGAACAAATAACTACAGCCCTCATTGCATCTCCCAAATACATTTGTCAAAGGTACAATTCAAGGACATTTCAGCATTGGAATGTTTTGTGGCTAAATTGACATTAGAATTGAGGTACACGTGCACAGAGAGTCAACTGTCACTTTAATATAGTAAAATAAACTAGCAGTGTATAACTGGCAAAGTCCTTTGTATGATTTTCTCAGCTTGTTGTAACTGTCCTCAAGCACAAACGTAGAAGGCTTAATTTGGAAAGTTAACAACAAATATTAGTGCTTTTGGCAGCACTGTTAGACCACTAATAATAAACTTTAATTATGTGTGCATATTTTCAGTTATTGTATTATTACCAGCTGCTATCATCAGCAGTCACCCCCAAGGTTTTTTTGCTCAAATGTAGCCACATGGCTGCATCCAAGCTCAACCTTCCTTATTTATTAACTTACTTACACATGCATGTTTTCTGGTTCTGTGCTTCACGTTGAAGCACACTTTTGATATCAGTTGAGATTAGTAGACATAATATAGTAGCCTAGTCAAACATGTCCCTATTGACAAGGTGGAGCTCATAACGTAGCTCTTGTGTTTGGGGAATTGCTTTGGGTTCAGGCAGTTGATCACTGGGTCCGGATCACAATGCACACGTGAGTCCGTGCTGCACTGGGACCTTTGGCCAAGCTCAGCTGTTCCTGGTTTGAATGTAGAAGCCCACTGTCAAGCCGTCAGCGTTTGGACTTCAAAGATCTGCTGTGGCTGACTGAGGCTGGAAAGGAACTATTAAAGCTTGTTTCTGCAATAAAGCATCTTCTAAAGATGCATAGCTGAAATATAAATAATTTGGTTACTAATTAGACTTGAATGGCCACAAAAATTTATGAGCAGTCAGAGCACTTGCATCTGCTCGCCGTTCACCCTCCTCATTTGGGTGCCACTTTGCACGGCATCCTGGGCAGGCTGATGGTATGCGGTAAGTCTGGTTCTTGAATGGCCAGATGACAAACTTGGACACAGGATGAGGTGAATCAAAAGAAGTGCCTTTATTATTGTGGAACCTAAAAGGAGGAATATTCATGAGGGATAATCATAAAATGAAGGGTGAATATGGTGTAGGCAGAGAAAGAAGAGCTGAAATTTTGGGTGAAAACTGAGCACAGTAGGTGTTGAAAAGGGGGCAGCAGCTGGCGGAGTGGCCGGAGCTGCTGACTTTTACTTGAAAGACCCGGGTTCGAATTCAACCTGCTGCTGTAAGTACTCCTGTGAAAGGTCCTTACCCTAAGTTGCTTGAGTGAAAATACTGTATAAATGGGTAAAATTAGTGTAAGTAGCTGAACAGTGTATGTGAGTCTGGCAAATGGTCTCAGTTAAATGAATAAATGTAAACATAAATGGTGGGTGTGGGTCTCTGTCCACTCATACAGCACAGAGTTACATACAGGGGTTAAATGAATGATGTTTACCAGCTGTGTTATAATTGTGCACTGGTGATTTTGACGATGTGGTCCTCCACCAGTGCTGCCACAGGCAGTTTGCCACGGAGTGTTTGGAGTAAACCAAAGCACCCTGCAAGCATCACACTGATACTGCACTGTGCAGTGGAAATATTGGACAAAGCAGTGTTGAGCGGTGTTGTGGACCTCATCAGATGCCTCCTCATGCAGAATTTGATAGGTTTGACTTCCAGTGCATTTTAACTTCAATTTTTAACTTTGTCCATTTTAATAAAATGCACTCCAGAAGTCAAGTACTTCATTTTTCTCCATGTATTTCTAAAATACATCGAATAGTAATCTACACCTTATAATGGAAACTCTAGTTGTGTATGGGATAATCTAGGTTTGTTGTTGAATGGAGTTTATTTGCTCAAGTCTTATAATCAAAGAAATTCTTTGGTTTTCTTTTATTGTCTTCTAAATGTTTAAAAAGTTTTGCATGTTAGTGGCTTAAGATCAAAGTTATTTTCCACCTTTTGAATAAACCAGATTTCCTTTATCATATTTTTCCTTCGACTCAGTATTAAGCTACTTAGAATTATTTTCATATTTATTCAGCTGGGTAATTTTTACCGCAGCAATTTTTGGGTAAGTATCTTGCTCGAGGGTATTCTAGCCGGAGGTAACTTGAACCTGTGACCTTTGGGTCCAAAGACAGCAGTTCTATCCACTACACCACCAGCCGCTCGTTTTGTCTTTACAAATTACTTTTAATTATGTTTATCAGATGTGGAAAATGCCCTTCCTACTGTAATCTACATTTTACTAATGACTAATTTGAATTTTGTCAAAACCATTTAACCCACACTGTAGAAACTGAAACCACTTTACCAAAGTTGGGACTGATTAAAAGTGCTACAGTCCTATAACTGGCTATAATGAAATAATTCGGCTCATACGGTTTTTCAGTAATTTTCATGACTGTTGATGTAATCGTGGTTTTATACAAAGTCTAAATAACAGTTTAGGCAAATGACACTTGTTTCTCATATGGCTATTAAGTGATGGCGCGTCATTCACTTCTTTAATAGTCTTCTGTACGTTTTTGTGGTTCTGAATGGGTGGCAAGGTGCTTAAGGACACACTTCCAACAGTTCAGCTCCTGCTTCACATTTAAGTTTCTCTGCTTGATTTTCTCCGCTAAAAAATACAGCTGCTGAAGTCACAAAATGATGCATTTTGGATAAAAAGAAATCAGTTTAAAAATTATTACATGTTGCATACTTCATGCATAAACCCTGATATTCCAACCCTTGGTGTAATGTGTTTTAATAGCAGAAATCAAAAACTTGGGAACACAAGTATACAGTAGGCCTTATGCCCAGAGTGGTTTCCAATCTGGTTTCCATACATAGAAGCTGTTTGTTTGTTGCTTGTTTGATACGGTTACAGGGCCATGTATTAACTCACATTTCAACATCAGTAACAGATGCCTGTTTCAATTTCACACCTGCTACAACATCACTGGAAATCATTGCGCTAAATAATGGGCGAAAAGATTATAATTGTGATAATTAAAAGGGTCCAAGAGAATGATGTACATTACACTCAAATCAGCATTCCTTTTTGTATGTGTACGCTGGGTTTTTAAACTTGGAGTTGGGAGCGGAAGTCTGTTCAAACTTGCTTTTTGGTCAATCAAACCTCCAAGATGCAATTGATAAAAGCTAAGTACAGTTTTCCTTGTTTATTCAGGCTGGTTTTAAAATCAAAGCTATGTTGAGTTTTAAAAATTTACTGTAAGACTCTTTTCAATCCCCTTTGAATCAACCCTTCATTGAACACTCACATACACCAGATATGAGCTGCAAACTCTACAGAAGCAAGCTGAATTAACCTGTCCCAAAATCCCACCTGTGTTGCATTTTACTGCCAGCTAATAGTTGTACCCATAAATGCAGGTGGCGTTTGTTCGGCACCAAAGATTTCTAAAAGGTGGAGAAAATGCAGTTGAAAATAAATGGGAAAATGTTTGTGTAAAGGAGAACCTGGTGCGTTTGTATATTGCATCAATGTTACGATACTCTTTTGGTGTCTTGACTTCTGCTTTGTGGGACATATTGCGTGCATTTTCTGAACATCAAATAGAAATTGTGTGTCCTGCTGCTGTGTGAGAGTCAGCAGAGTTGCACGGTCTGTTTTCTCCTATGTGTGGGGGTCCCAGACGGAACCTGGGCGGTCATTTTCGCGTGCGCTCCCACACCCCGAGACAGCATGTTAAGGAGCTCAGGCTCCCACAGTAGCAGCTCCCATGTTGTTTTTTCACAGACCCTGAGCTGGAGCCCCATCCCATGGGTTCCCCTCTTTGCTCTGGCCCATATCCTGTTGGTATAAGCAGTGTAAATACGCCGTCCCTCTGACCTCCAGCAGCACTCCGGACTCAGTTTTGGTTGGACTCGGTACGGCAGTCCGTTGAGATGCATCTGTCTGTGTGTCAGTTCATAGTGTAAATTGTGCCCCCCCCCACGCAGAATGTGTCTAAGAATTCATAGCTGTTGCACAGGCTCGGAGTGATGTTAGAAATGACCTTTTCAAGCACAGCAAACGCGTGCAAAACAGGGTGCTTTCTGGGTGCGTCACATGGCCGAAAGTCTACCGCACACAGAAGGCTGCTGCAAGTCAGCCGGTTGTTACGGTAGAGGAATGACAATAACAATCTTCTCTAAGAGGGAATGAGTAAGACAAGAATGGAAATACTGCCAATCTGTCAGAAGGCATGTGGAGCTCCACTGGTTTTAGTGCTGGCGTTGGGAGGATAGGGGTGCATGACCGCCCACAGCGAGCTGCATTACAGTAGGGTACAGTACCCTGCTGCGGCCGCAGCATGAAAGACCTCTTTAGTGTCAAGCAGAAGTGCTTAATATGCAAATGAAGCGGGTGGCAGCTTCTCTCGTCATTCCCCACAGGGCCCAAAACGTCTCATTGTGTAACTCGGGGCCTTTCAGCTGGCCCCCTTCCCCCTCATTTTGTCGGTTGCGTCCGGGTTTGAGGTCGCGTAGGTGGGTTGAGCGGCCACAGAGCCGCGAACCGCCCCGTGCAGAGGTCGCCTAGGGTCTCGCCCCCAGCCCCCACCCCCAAATGGACAATGGCCGCTTTATGGGCACAGCCGTAATTAGCACCAATCATCCCGGCGAAACGTCGCCGCGTGCCGCCGTGCACCATGAATGCGGGTTATTCACGGGTCCATGCCGTTCGCCGCCTTTTCTCACACTCTGACGTTTGCCCCCTCTCCTCTCCCGCAGATTGAGAATGTGGACGCCTGCCTCAGTTTCCTCCAGGCCAGAGGAGTGAACATACAGGGCCTTTCCGCTGAAGGTAAGCCAAGACTTCGCTCGTCTCTCAGGTGTGTCTGCACGTCACTGCGGGTGTCAAGACAGCCGGTAGTCCTGCTTCGGCACAGCTGCAAACGTGGAGCCGCTACTGAACCTTAGTTCTGGGGCCTTTGGTTTGCGCTAGTGTTGCATCATGTCATTGCTGTCAGTGCTGGAATATTGAGAGGATGCACAGCTACCACAGGTTAATGCCATTTTGCATTTGTCTTGTGTGTTGGGTGGTAGACGCCCTATACACCTATAGATTCTGTAGTTACGTTGCTGTGTGTGCATTCCTGTATTATCATGCCATTTCTTATGGGATTAATAAAGTTGTCTATCTATCTATCTATCTATCTATCTATCTATCTATCTATCTATCATTCTAGCTGGCTGTATAGTGAATCCTCTTACTGTGACAGTACTGACTGCTGAGTGGTATTGAACCGTCTGTAATATCGTTACTCTGCTGTAATACCTTTTCTATTTGTTTCCGTTCATTAATTAATTCACTCTTACACTACTGTCCAAATGTGATATTTATATACTTCCAGTGTCTCGCTCTCTGCCGTTGTATATGTGCTGCTATAGCCTTGTTCAGTTTCCTTCAGTATAATTAAAGATGTCTAAGAAAACTTTTGCACTGTTAGATTGATCTCATCCTGTGTCTTTAAGACATGTAAAGAAGTGTTTGCAAAACTGCCGGACAGAAGTATCTTCTCATTTGGGCCTTTGGGTTTCCGCCAGGCAGGAGTTCATTCATTGCCACTCGCTTGGATTAGTGTCAGTTACAACACGCTCCAGTTTAACCTGGCAGCCGTCTGGCTGGATTGGAGCCCCAAAAAAACGTAGGGAAATATCTATATATAATGACTATGGCGTTACTAAGGATGACTACTTCCGGAGGTGTCTGTGACTCCCACTATGGAGGGGATTTTATTGTGGTCCTTATGAGCCGCTTTAAGGCCGCAGTTGTACTACTTTTTACGGTGTAGTAGAAAAAAGTGTCAAGACTTTGTTTCCCAGGGAAAATTTCTTTCTAGTAATTTCTAAAAAAAAAAAACTAACTTTGCCAAGTTCTCTAAAAAATGGGAGGAGTACTTAGAGGAAAGACTTGATTATTCAACTCTTATTTCTAGTCCTCAGTCTTGACTTTGCTGTGCATATTTATTTAAATCCTTAATGACTGTAACATTATTTTTCATGCTGTGTGTTGCAGTAGAATAAAAGAATAAAACTGAAACCAAACTTCGTAAATGAGAGCATGCAAGTGGCACAGATTGATGCTGCCAATTTGCCACTAGGGAAGTGAAATTGCGCGGGTGCGGCCCCATGTTGAGCTCTGGTGCGCTTTGCTCATTAGCCTCCTTGCTCTGGGCTTCTACCAATGAAAACTCTTACATGGGGAAGAGGATGTGAAAATGCAGAGCTACATTAACTTGTTGTAACAAGGGAGTCTTCTGAATGTCTGCCTTTTTCCCTCCTTTTTTTGCAGTTTGTTTGGGTTCTGTGAGGTCAGACTTTTGACAGTGGTGCAGATGTCAGACGGTAGCGACATGCAAAAGATCAACCGAGGCTACCGAACTGTCACTGGGTGTCTTGCCCGCTTTTTTTCAACTTTTCAGTGTCACCTTGCAAAAAAGACCTACAAAAAAGTGATAAAAGTACAAAAAAGAAAGGCTTAAGTTAAATACTCACTAACCCCTAAAGGATGCTTAATTTTTAAATTATCATACATCTTTTAGTGGAGTCCTTGGTCTAGTGTGCTGTACCAAAGGGGATTAGGAACTTACCCATTTGTACTGGAACCATTCAGGGTAAGTGCCTTGATCAAGGGAACCACAGCTGGAGTTGGATTAGAACCCAAGATCTTCAGAACGCAAGCCAACAGCCTTAATGGCTGCATGTCGGGTTGCCAAATAATTTGACTTGCCAGATACGTACTGTATGTAAATACTATTTAGAACAAATGTAAATACGTAATCCGTAGACGTAAATGCAAGTTTAGGACAGTCAATAGCATAGTGGTTGGTGCTGCTGCCTTTGGACCCAAAGGTTGCAGGTTCAGTACCCACCTCTGGCTGTAGAACTCTTGAGCAAGGTACTTACCCTAAGTTTTTCCAGTAAAATTACCCAGCTGTATAAATGACTAAATAACTGTAAGCTTCTAATAATTGTGACCTTAACATTGTAAGTCGCTTTGGAGAAATGCGTCAGCTAAATGAGTAAATGTAATACTAGAACGCACTTGCTGGTATACTTTGTCAATTTAAACGTATATCTCGGGATAGCATGGAGACTTGTATACGTGTTCATATATTTTAAGGGCTAGTTGTGATGCAAATACTGCATGGTTCCCTGCTGTATTACACCTGTGGTATTAAAGGGGGAAGTTGGAAGTTGTTTTTGATGAAAGCATCAGCTTATGTGTACATGTGCATTTGTTTTCCTGCGGTTTTCTCCGAAGCGACTGATAATATTAAGCCGCGTATGCTGGATTACACATTTATACAGCTGGGCAGTTTTCACTGAGCAGTTCAGGGTGGTAAGTACTTTGATCGAGAATGCTACAGCAGGAGATAGGAATCGAACCCGGCTCCAGTGTAAGGTGGTAGTGCTAACCCTGGTGACTATTAATACTGTGAATTCATATTTAACTACTTTATGTTGTGGTAGCAGGGGAGATGGGAGTGGATTAGTGGAGGTGGGTGGTGATGGCTTTCAGTTCCTTATGAGAAAAATTAGGTTGCGTGTTCATCCCCAGTGAGTGTGTGTGAGAAATGGCTTGAGTTGTGAAGGGATTGTTTGCAGCAAAGTGGCACTTGCGTTTGCGTCTGCTGCGTCAGCTTCAGAGGTGCAATTTTTCAAAGCTCTGTAGGTTATGGGAAAGCCTGTGACATTGAGTATATTTCTCACAGGACCATTTTAGTGGGTCTGAGAAAGAACTTTATTGGGAACCTTTTCTTAGCCTGAAAGTTGCTTACTTTGTCGTTCTGTTCCTGCATTAGATGAGGCTGTGGAAAGAAAAAAGTCACTGGCACTATTTGGTTTGATGGTACTGTGAATGTGCCATGTAGTTCTTCTGATCTCTTCAAACGTATCGGTGTTGTATGCTCTTCTATGCCTGTCTGTCTGTGTGTCTCTCTATCTGTACTCTAGACCTTGTGACTGATGATAATTGTAGGGAAAAGAACTGTAAAGGCTAGCAAGGAGTGTAGTGGTTGGCTTCTGCTTGAAGGTTCAGATCTCACCTCCTACTGAGATACTCTTGAATTGCTCCAGTAAAAATTACCTAGCTCTGTAAATGGATAAATTCATAAGTAGCTAAACACTGTAAGTCATTTTGGAGGGAAAAAGTGTAAATGTAAATGGGCACGTGCTGAGCTCTGTTAATGGTGGGTCATTTGCAAGATAGCTACAGGCAGCGTGTTCATAATTGATTGTGTTGAATTCTGGTGTTCATGGTCTTTCCCCTTGGCAGAGATCAGAAATGGCAATCTGAAGACCATCTTGGGGCTGTTCTTCAGCCTGTCCCGCTACAAGCAGCAGCAGCAGCACCAGCAGCAGTATTTTCAGTCCCTCGTGGAGCTCCAGCAGCAGGTTACACATCAAGCCACCGGGCCAACAAGCCCCCACAAGACACAGGACATGCAGTCCAGGTAATTCTACCCTCCCCATACCCACACTCAGATTTACGTCTTTACATGTATCCCGAACGCATTCCATGTGCTAGGATTCAGTGATTACTGAAACTTGTGTCACAGATCAGGGGTTCAAATGTAGGGACCCCCTGCACATGCTAGTTTTGGTTTGAACTGATCTTGACATTAATTCTCCTGCACTTAGTTGTTCATTAAAGGAATTTAAATGTCATTAAACAAAATACATTTGCTCAGGACCTTTTTTCATATTAGTTGGGGAATACCCCCTTTTTTTTTTTTTTTTTTTTGGTCTTAAAAAATGCCCAAAGTTATGTGACTTTTGAATACTGAAAATGTACCAGTGTTCTTTTCCAATACAGGTGGTCCCCGATTTACGATGGTTCGATTTACGATTTTTTTGACTTTACAATGGTGAGCTGGTGATAGACGGTCAGTAGAAACCGTACTTCGAATTTTGATTTTTCTTTCTTCATCTTCTTCTTCCTGGGCAAGCAATATGCGGTGCAATGCTGGACAACAACAGTGATCCGCATCTCCCAGTCTGTCGCGCAGAGGTGTGTATTAGGCGTATTAAATGCATTTTCGACTTCTGATGGGTTTCGCGGAATGTAACCCCATCGTAAACTGGGGACCACCTGTACTTGAAATGTCAGAGGTAAACTTCAAAAAAAAAAAAAAAACATCAGTGGAACAGTTCTGATCATTGTTCAGCTAACACAGCATCAGCAAGTTATGTAGTGCTTAGTGTTGCCGCCTTGCACTTGAAGGACCCAGGTTTAAATCTCACCTCCGGCCGTAATGCCCTTGATTAAGGTACCTATTCTAGCAAAAAAATTACCTAGCTGTACAATGGGACAAAATATTGTAAATAGTTTAACATTGCCAGTTGCTCTGGAGAAAAGCACCCACTAAATGATTAAGTGCAAATAAATACATGTGCATACACAACAGAAGCCAGTGGAGAGGGCAGGCTGTGCTAAAAGGGTCCAGAAATGCTAACCATAGGAGGAATTCCTGTGATTTGAGATCTATGCTCCTGCTCCTGGCCTGACCTGGTCTGGAACCTATGATACATGTGGTTCTGTTTCTGGGGGTTTGAGGAGGGTGGGGGAGTAGGGCCACAGCTGCCTCCGTTCCTCCCTGGGCTCCTGGGAATCCAGCCCCACCCAGAGAGCGGGGCAGTGACAGGTGCTGCTGGCACCTCGACATTCGCAAGGACAACCCGATGCCAGACCAGCATTCCTGGCACGCCGTGGTCGTGTCCACACTAGACTACCAATGCCGAGTCCCCACAGTCACTGGTAGCTTCTGGACATGTTTCGATCTCTGAACAAATTTGCTTTCAGGCGCCTTGCTGCTCCCTGTCATCACAGTCTCTGACCTCAGACATGGACCCTGAAACATTTATTACATTCTGTCTCCAGCCTGCAGGACTAAAAAAAACAACAAAAAGTCCGAGGGGTCCTTTGGAGGCAGCCAATGAGCGATTGTGCTGGCGTGACCCGGCCCCCCGAGTCGTGATGCATTTTTAACAAGCGAGGGGCATGGAATTCCATTGGCTCCTCTCAACTCGTGTGTCCACACCCTGCCTTCCCACACATGAAGGCATCATTCGTTCTGGGCTTCTTGAGAATGAAGCAAGCGCCTTTTTATAAAGGCGGCCCCTCCCTTCTTGGACTCCCCCCCACCCACCCACTGGCCCTGTCATGGTTATGGTTTCGGGGCCAGCCTTTCTATAGTCTGCACCTGCTGGACTTCAGCCTAAGCCCTGGGGGAGATGGGCCCGCCTACCAGTGGCCTGTCGCAGGGGACCGTGAGGGTCCAGGGGCATAGGAATAGCACAGCCCACCCACTGTAATGCGCCATGTCCCGTGGTGAGCAAGTTGACCTCCGTCTGTGGCGTGCCCCCCAGCCAGGCTCCACGCCCTGCCAGAAGAGAAACCGGCTTCCCAGCAGGAAGATCCACACGGCGGCCAAGTCGGACACCTCTAGGTACCGTGCGCACGCTCGCTTGGCATTTGGGTTTGTGTCAGATCTTTCAGAATCCTTCAGCCTGAGAAGGGCCCCTCTGGCTTGTTAAAAGTTGCTAAATGAAAACAGATTATCCCCATGCTGCCAGGCGCTCCCTGTCAACCTTGATTTAACGTTTTTGTTGACCGTTGCCGTTTCGGTTTAGCAACAGACCGAGGTGATCGGTATTCATTTGAACGTGGCACATTTGCGGCTGAAAAATCTTTTTGTGCGTCCTGTCTTTGTAGAGTCTATCTTCAGTGTGATGCCTGAGTTCCGGCACGTTTTACAGCCTAGTTAATATGCCGTTGACAGTCAGCACTTGTGTGTCGATGTTTTTCAAGGTGATGCTGTTGGCTGTGTAGTTGCGGTCGGGACGTCGGGCATTGTGTTGGAGCAAAGCCCTCCAGGCTGTGTGCGCTGCCCCATCAAGCCCTGCGTGATGGGGTGTGCATTTACTGCCAGCTCGTGGGACGACAGTGTGTTCGCCTTGGAGCGACACAGTACAGGGCCCTCAACCCCTCAGCCACAATGCTTTCGTTGGTCCTGGTAGCCATGATACTGCTTTGGAGAAACAGAAAACGGTCTGGTTCCCCCGAGGCCTGGTGCTGGTTTTGGCAAGACTTGCCTGTGGAATCGGTCATAGTGGCTGACTGCCCCATGCTCCTCTGTGCATCCCGTCCATTACAGACAGTGGCATCCAAGGGGTAAATCTGGGTATTGTGTGTACTCTTTCAGCTATTTGAAGAGACATGACATGACCCAGAATGCTGGGATGTGTAATATTCTCTCCGGTCTGTCTGTGTCAGGAATGCGTCTGTGATCATTGTTCAAGTTCGCCATGTACACCTTGGTCAGTTACTCTTGTTAGAGATGGTGGTTATTCTCTCGTTCATGTTGCTTCTCATATATTGGTGAAGCAGGGGTTGTTACAGGTCCTCACACCCAGACAGCTGGTAGTGTAGTGGTTAAAACAACTGCCTTTAGATCCAAAGGTTGCAGGTTTGAGCCTTGCCTCTGGCTGTAGTACCCTTGAGCAAGGTACTTATCCTAAATTGCTCCAGTAGAATTACCCAGCTGTATAAATGGGTAAAAAACTGTAACATTGTAAGTTGCTTTGGAGAAAAGCATCACCTAAATGAATAAATGTATGTACTCAAGCCAGTTACTGAAGAGGGGAAGATTAATGGATTTTCATAGAGTAGAGGAGATGTTGCACTGAAGTAGGATCTCAGCACTTTCATCTACTGCTTAAGGAATGCTAGAATAAAGCATATTGTCATCTTGTACTCTTCATTAAACTTCATTGTGTATTTGAGAAACACAGATTCTTGTATTGCCAATCAAATGGGAACAAACTGTAGATTTTTCTTGGTAAAAAAAATAGTGCGATGTGTCCATCCAGATGTTTCCACCCTGTTTTAAAATTCTTGTCAGGCTTTATCACTATGCTCAGGATAAATATGAATACCTGATACCAAGGATTTTTTTTTTATATATAAATACATTTTACAAGTTGAAATGGTTATATAGCAGTTGATAATCACAGAACAAACTATAGGCTAAAATGAAACTTATTTCCATGGATTTGAGTTTGCAGCCTTCTGATCATTTTTACACTTCTTCTGTCAGTACCCAGAGTCCTTCTGCTCCACGCTGATCTCGAGACCTTTATCATCAGTCAATATTGCAGTACATATTTAAGTTTTGTGGTAGTTTTGCCAAAGCTGTTAAGATTCATGCACACTTTCAGGTGTGCTCATTAGGGGCCCAGAATGGAAAGTCTGCAGGTTCTCAGTTTCGTCTCTCATGCGGTGTACTGAGTTCCCTTTTTCGCTAATAACTTCTGAATCCCTTCTCCATTCAAGAAGGGCCTCAGCACTCACCTGTTTCTGACCCTGTGTTACTGCACTTTCGAGAAAAGTGTTTGCTAAAGGAAAAAATTAATTCTAATGGGGCTTCTCATGAGATCTAGTGTCCAACATGCATCTCGTGGTATCTGTCCAAGGATCCGCTGCAAGTCTGCAAACCTTCCTCAGTGTTTTATTGTAAAAGTCAAAACCCTGGAGCCCAACCCCAACATCTTGTCTTTGCCTTCCACCTGTGATCGCACCATATCCATCTTTTTTCATGCATGGAAGGACCACTTCTCACTCAGGTGTGATAAATAGGGCTGCGGTGTCTGGAGATGAATGACAGGCTGTTAATACTGTGTCATAAAGTTTGGCTATTGGTGTGTCCTCTCTGACCCACAATGTGTAATGGGATGGGACCCCAGTCATGTATCCCCTTAGGTCTGTTGGGAGCTAGTTATTCAGGAGAACCAGCCCCTGTGGGTGGAGCACACCACACACATCTGGAATTGGAGATGATCGGGTGTGAGAAACAGAAGTTTGAGGTTAAGTAGAGAGATCAAGTAGCAGAGCCAGACCAAAGAATTTTTTGCTCAGCAGTGATGCCATTCTTCCTGTAGATGGTTTTTTGGGGGGTTATAATGACCAATCTATATTTTTGTAGTTTTTTTTTTTTAATATATATGTATAAATAACTTGGCTGAGAAGTTGGCATCTTTAGTATATGCAATGCTCAGTAATGTTTAATTAATTTCCATAAAGAATATTGATATTTTTGTAATTGTAAAGGTTCATTTGAAATCTGTTAGCAAGCATGGGTGTAATTAGAATTCTTACGCAACACAGCATTATTGTTATGAATAAGGATATGTGAAAACGTGATTTGAAGTTAATTCCTAACCAAAGCAACATCCAAACGGTTTTAATGAAAATGGGGATCCATTTACTGAGCTTTAATGTGCAGTGCTTCTTGGCCTGTGATTGTGGCTTTAATACCCTTTAGCAATGTACTTCCCCTGATTCGATGCAGTAAAAATTACCCATCATTATAAATGATAAATCGCTGTAAGCTGCTTAGCATTGCAAGCTGATTTTGAGAAAAGTGGTAGCCAAATGAATATTTGGTAGACAGGAAGCACAGAAACTCTTCTACATAAAGTGTGTGTGTGTGTGTGTGTGTGTGTGTTTTTCTCTTGCAGTGGGTACCAAAGGCCCAATGAGGAACTGAGAACTCAAAGTTTCAGTTTCAGCAGTTATTGTACATTGGTCATAGCTCTCCTGTGATATATGGAGAGCTATGCCTTACCATGTTAATTTTAGTATCTAGCTAGGATGTGTCAAAGCGGTTGGGTTTTCTCGACGTCACTCCGTTCTAGAGTTAGATCGGTGACCTGTAAAAGGAGAGGTAAACGTGTGATGAGCGAATGTTCTTCTGGCTCAATGTTGACTGGTCTGAGTGAGACGGGGAGCTTTGTCAGGTGGGTGCTGTGCTGTACAGCCTTGGACAGATGTCTAGCTTCCTCATTTCCTCTGTGTCCTTGCTCACTTAGTTACCGAGTCCCTTATTTTCACACCAGAGGCCTGTGTGTGTGTGTGTGTGTGTGTGTGTGTGTGTGTGTGTGTGTGTGTGTGTGTGTGTGTGTCCCCACATCGGACGGCTGGTACTGGGAATTCTGTCTCACACCCTTTCCTGTCAACCAAAGAGACAATGACTATTGGAGCTCCTCTACAACACTACCAAGTGTGGTGTTCTGGGAGAACTCACTCATCCTGCCAGTGTTGACCGCATGGTGTTTTCTCTGTGAAGATTCGATGGCGATGTGTCATAGACTCGGTGTAGAGCAGTTGTTGAAGACTTGCTTTGATGGAGACCCTGAATACACTTGTCTCCTTGCCTGGCAAACACTGCTGCATGTAATGTGTTACCGACTAGTGATTTTGAGTTGTTTTGTTTAATTATGTGCGGGTATCTGCCGTTATACGGATCTAATTTGTTCCTGAAAAGAGTCCGTATAGCAAGAGTCTAAACCGGGAGCTCCTTTCCCATTATTTTAAATGGAGGAAAAACAATTGTGTTCCTGGCCTTTACGGACATGTTCAAATATTTCCACAAACATCCTCCAGACACTTAACAGCAGTTTCAGGAAATAGTAATCAAAACATTAGGATGAGAAGATGCTAAACATGATCAAGAAGGAAATTAACAAAGACAAGATTAGGGCAAACATTTTTTACTCAACTACTGTACACTGTCCACGTAGACACGAAAGATACATACGGTACGTTTTTTCCAAAGCGACGTACATCTTGGAGAACATTACAAAAGTGAATTAAATCAACAGAAAAGGAGGTTTGGATGCAGGCATGTTATTCTAGAGTACAGTCAATTTGTCACATACGATAATATAAACCAATATATATTACACGAGTAGCTGCACATAGTCTTTTCCATTATTAAACAAATTGTTACTAAAAATGATCAAACAACAAACGTACACGTTTATCGAGCACTTATGAGATCAGGGGACAAGTAAGCCTGAAACGTGTTTTGAGACCCCTCTTAACTGTAGAAAGGTGCATGAACAAAAGAATTTAAAAAAAAAAAAAAGGAAAACATTTTTCAACTAGAAGAACTTGAAAAAGAGTGCAAAATTAAGTAGTAGCTGTACATTATTGAAAAGTATATCTTCTATATCATCGGGGAAAAGTCTGCTATAAACACCGGGGAAAATTATGTAATTATGTAAAGCAGCTGGTCTATGCAGCAAATATGGGTACAACTTTCCTTGGGATGATATGCTGAAATTCTGTAAACTGGGAGTACACGTACCAGGGTATACCTGTGTTTATACTGAATTAATGCGTAATGATTTTTACAGTTTTCAAACTCCAAATGGAACAACAAGTCTATTACACAAATATTTTCTCACTGGCAACGATGGTATAGTTTCATTTTGTGGGTCACCTTCTCTAAGTTTGCTAAAATTATTGTAAGACGTGCACACACACACACACACACACACACACACACACACACACACACACACACACACACACACACACACACAGGCTGAAGCCGCTTGTCCCAAGCGGGGTCGCGGTGAGCCGGAGCCTAACCCGGCAATACAGGGTGTAAGGCTGGAGGGGGAGGGGGGACACCCAGAACGGGAACGCCAGTCCATCACAAGACACCCTAAGCGGGACTCGAATCCCAGACCCGCTAGAGAGCAGGACCCAGCCAAACCCACTGCACCACCCCACCCCTGCAAATTATAATAATATCACACTGAAATATGCTGCTGTTCAACAAGAAACTTTCTGGTTTTCTTGACGTAGAAGTATTGGATGTGAGCAGACTTAAACGTTACTACATTGAACTTATATGGATGATATATTATCCACAACTATTCCATTTTAATTACTGTTTCGATACTCCTTCATTTTGTCCCGGTAAAGTAATCCCCTTAAATGTATTTATCTAGCCGGCATGTTTTTTTTCCCAGAGCAACCTACAGGTCAAGGTAAACAAGTTCATTTCACCGGTAGTCAGAGATGCAGACACAATTCAGAGTAGTCAATTAATCGAGCACCACCCTTTTGCAATATTATGTTACTTTATGAATAGCTCAATAATGACTTGATGAGGAGATATTTGGACCGGTAATGTAGATAAACTTTATGCAGCAGGTAGGAGAGAAGTGGGTCTGAAAAGCATGTTTCAAGACTCCTGATTCTAGAAAGGGTTTCAGTAATTCTGACCGCAAGAAGGAGCTAATTGCACCACACTGGAGAGAGAACCATAAGTGTTTGTGCTTTTGATTTTGGTCCTCTCGTGTACCGGGTCACCACTATGAGACTATCCCATATCCCTCATTCCACTCGCAGCCACAGGTTTGGGAATCGCGGTTGTTGAGAATCTGGGAACTGAAGGAGCAGTTGAGGATGGAGTGCCCTGAGGGTCCCTGTTACATACACCGCCCTGAATTCATCCAGAGCGCCGCATTCCAGCAGCCGACCGCACGCACCTTGTGGCTCCACGGTCAGCATGGTCTCCTGCAAAGCAAAGTCCCTGATTATGCAAATACACAAGAACAGAAGGTGTAGGTGTAGGAACAGAACAGCGTATGCTGCTGCTCATGTAATTTAATGCTGTATATTTTACAGATTTTGTACTCTGTGCTAATTGTGTTTGCAGCTACCCATTTAAAGTACACTGCTTTAAACTCTGAGGTTAAGTAGTCTGAATGTACTTCGAGTCTTATTCATACATGTCTCTACATCTGTCTGTGCCCTTTTTGCTGAGAGTACATGACTTTGGAGAAATCAATAAACGTAGAACAAACCTCCAAACCAACTACCCAAGTACATACACTTTATGACCGAAAGAGTGGTACAATCCATTGTCAGTGTACGAGACTGCCAACATTACCCAGTTTTGCTCTTGCATGGAGTTTGTTGCCCCTTGATCCAGTTGCTGTCACTTACTGAGGTTTTGGCAGCTCAGGCGAGGCTACCTTGGGCGTCTGTCTTTATATGGCCCTATGCAGTACATGTAACTATAAAAAGTTCTGTGCTCCGTCAGCTCAGCCTTGAGTCACTGTCTAACCCATGACTTTTCAGGCACAGTGGCATTCATCCCTTTATGGAACTCCTCATGAATATTTTTATTACTATTTATAAGAAGATTTTGAGGTGGATGCAGAATTATCCAGTGTTCCATGGCTTCTCTTTGATAGTCCTACCTATTTCATTCAGCATATTGTTAGCTGCTTTCTTTGTTCACTCTACAGCCGGTCCAGATGTTGGTGAGATGAGATGCACTGGGGAGCACCATTTTCCCAGTTCCTCCCGTCCCACAGCACTGTGCACACATGGCTAGACTGTCAGTGGGAGGGAACCTTAATGATGCCTCCTAAACCATGACCAAAGTGCTAGTTTCTGTGCTTTGGGGTACATCTGATGGTCATGTCACTGCAGAGTTCAATTCAGGGTACCGGTACCTTGATCAAGGGTATGACGGGGAGGTGGGATTTGAACCTTGATCATTCAAGTGCAAGGCAACAGCACCAAACACTACACCACCTGCTGCCTATATTGAAGTCAGAACTTTTGTGTTTGTTCTATTTTTGCTCTATCCATAAAGCAGCAACAGAAGACACTGAAAGAAGTTAATATAATGGTGCAAAAAAAGAGCACTGTGTGTGTGTGTGTGTGTGTGTGTGTGTGTGTGTGTGTGGTATAAAGGGTACAGTTACCGCATACAGAGACCGGGCATTGAAGAAAATGTACATGACAATTTGTCTTAAGTACTGTATAATATGCAAGAATATAGTTAAACACAAGAATACCGTGGTGAAAAAAAAAATGCTGTGTAATGCTCTCAGTTTATCAAATCAGGTGATCCTTCTTAGGACAAATTACCCTGTAAACACATTCTTGGGTACCTTTGACTGTCTGAACCACTGTGCTGGTGGCAGTTCCTCCCATATGGAGACATCTATTTTCTATTCATATAGTCTGTAGTTTCCTTTCTAAAAGTGGAGCCTCGTGTGACTTTGGGGGGGGTGAGGGGGGCACGTATGTTGCACATGACCCAATGCTTTTTGAGCGTACTGACGCAAAACTCTTTTTCAGTCATACCCCTTTGCCTTGAGAATAAAAGTTTCCCTTTTTGCATTCCTGCCTCTCCAAGACGCAATAAAGCTGCTAACCTAGCGCTGTGCCCCCTCTCTCCCGCTCTGCCCCAGTCTGGCCACGAGGTACGCAGCTCCAGCGGCCCACGGTGCAGCAGGAACAGGGCAGAAGAAGAACACGAGGTATGTCTGTGATGTCATGTGCTACTCGCTGAGGTGCTGAGTTCTCCTAAAGATCAAGCACCTGCAGTCCTTGTTCTGGTGGCTTCCCAGCGACATCCAGCGTGTCTTCGTAGAGAATCAGAGTCAAGGTGTTTGGTAAATAAGTTGGGGTGGTGGATTAAGAACCTAGTTTGTAACTGGTGTCCAGGACCAGGATTGAGGTGCCCAGCTTTGGATGTGTCAGCATTTTCCATGCGGATCTGCTGCGTGTTGGTTTTTCTGCTAGATTGTCTGTCTCCTCATCTTAAAATAATACTTTTGTGGTTTTGAGTGGTGGAAGATGAGTGTTGTTCTTCAGAGGTCTGTAGTGATGGTGTGATCTTGATGGCTTACTCATGCCAGAGCCTGGTAGCTAATGTCGGGTTATGCGGAGGTTTTTTCACAGCACGGACTTTGAGAAAGCATTGGGGACCATTGGGTGTCTCTCCACCAGTATTCACACTGATGTCAACACTGCTGGGGAGGCTTACTGGCACCCAAGTGTTTGGTTCTGAAGGTGATCTCTGTTGAAGAGACTTGGGAAAGTAACACCCCCTGGAGGGCATCCTAGCAACCGAAGAAATCTGTCCTCTGTTGTGGACCCCTTTTTTTTATCTGTAATAGTTATACAGTCATTTTTTACACTTTAGCCAGCAGAGAAAACAGTTTTTGTAAGGCTGGTGGCCTTTGAAAACAATTTATTACGATGATGAGTCCGGCAGTAAACGGGTCTTCGGAGGTCGGTGTCGCTCAGCTGTGGTTGCCGCCTGTCGAATGAAATAAGAAGGTATGTAGGTTTTTACAGCCCTTACTGATTCGCTCCTGAATGACTCCTTGATTTACTAATCGTAGGGGATTTAAACCACGTTTTGCAGTATGTGTTCATTCTGTTTGTCCAGTGGAAGAGCTTAGAAATTGAATGGCGCATTTTATATTTTACGTTGTCTCATTTAGCATTGTAGCGTGCAGTCGGCGTTGTTACCAGAAGGGTTATAATCATCTGAAATATGTGTTGTGTTAAAAACTTGACAGGATTAGCAATATTCTTGTTTGAATTTTCCAGTCTGTGGTTGAGAGATACACTGAGGCCAAAGAAACAAATAGCTAATGCTTTGCATTGTTTTGAGGCTCTTTTGAAGCTTACTTCACTAGAGCCATAAGACACTTGTAATTTAATTATTGCTTCTTAGCCTAAAGAATTGGGTTGCTGCCGAAATCAAATTTAGTACTTGGGTGCAAGACCTTTTTAGTACTTGTAGAAATTTTACACCAGATGGCAGTGTTGGGCACATAGTTGGCTCTCAGCTCCTACTGGTAATTGATTCAGGTACACATTTATAATTATAATAACTCCAGCCTTATGACAGATGCTCGATGACCTGTCCAGAAATTAGCCTTGTTTTTGAGGATAGCACCGAAGGGCTCGTCACATTTGTGGCACATGGTGCCCTCACCTGTGCCAAATGCGCTGAACATATGGCTGAGCCGTCTGGTGAGGTACACACCCCATGAACCCTCAGAATAAATACATACACACACACACACAAGCACATACACGCACACGGTGCGCAGGGGCTTTATAAAGTCTGCTCTGGTTTTATCAGCCTCTACCGGCAAATATGTTTGAAGGAATCCGTCATTCGAGGCCTCCTGATTGGATCAGCGCCACCATTTTTTTTTTTTTTAAATATATATATATATATTCTAAAACAGCCTACTTCCCTCCCAGTCTTCCAGAAAAGCTGAATCTCTTTATAGAGCTGCTGTTTAGTGCATCTCCCCACGTATCTTAAAAGAATGCTTTGCGTTCATAATTTGTCTTTTGGGGGAAGGAAAGTTATCTGTAAATGGCATTTACAGATGTGCCAGTGTGTCTTAAACTGAAGCCGTAAATAAACCAAGTACAGAAGTGGTCATTCTGTGGAAGCACAGATTTCAGTGTGATGAATGTGAAGCGGGAGTGAAAACTCTGCAGCGACCTGGAGGCCTTTTCTCGTTACCAGCCATCACTGTTCTAGAACTCGAGATTGCCTTTTTTTTTTTTGGAACGGGAATGTTAAATGTTCCTGTTTGACTCGTGTTACACAAGCTTTTTTTTATCCTGCTCTTCTGCCGACTGTGTTTCATACCAAGTGTTGCTCCGCGTTGCAGCGGCACCACCTCCAGTTGCCTCCGTCTGCAGCCCTGGGCCTCTCTAGGCATGTAGTAAATTCTTCATCTCATTGGAAAAAACATGTATGCTTCAGGGTTGTGCTGGTTTCTGGCTGCTTTAAACTGATATTTCCAAAACCCGAGAGGTTAACGGCTTTGAAAAAGGAAGAAATACAGAGAAACCCATGTCTCCTTCCAAATTCATCTAGTTCTCAGCATGCAGCAAATAGTCCATTAGAATCATTGAAGGGTTTGACAAAAGGGGAACCACACAGCCAAGATATATTTCAAGTTACATATGAAAAAGACAAACATTATATAATATAGCATAAGTAATATTTTTGCTCACATGGAATTGAATAAATGTCAGTTTAGCTCAGAAATTGAGCTAAGACTTCACTGGCCTAATAAATTTGCATGTAAAAGGAATTTGACATGGTCGTTGCTTGTTCAGGTACATTTAATGTAAGAGTAACAAAGTAATAAATATTTACATTACATTTATTTAGCAGATGCTTTTCTCCAAAGCGACTTCCAACGAACTCTATGTGGCGTTATCTGCCCACACATCTTATTCACCGTGGTGACTTACACTGCTAGATACACTACTTACAATGGGTCACTCATCCATGCATTACCGGAGCACACTCTCTCTGTGTGAACCTGAACAGCATGTCTTTGGAGTGTGGGAGGAAACCAGAGCACCCGAAGACTTACACTGCTAGATACACTACTTACACTGGGTCACTCATCCATACATCAGTGGAACACACACTCTCTCTGTCACTCACACACTATGGGTAAACCTCAACAGCATGTCTTTGGACTGTGGGGGGAAACCAGAGCACCCGGAGGAGACCCACGCAGAGAACATGCAAACTCCACACAGACTGATGTACTGGGGATCGAACCCATGTCCTCTCGCACCACCTAGGTGCTGTGAGACAGCAGCGCTACTCGCTGTGTCACCATGTATGAAGTAAAGTCTAAAGTGAAGCTAATACTGAGCAAATAGTAAAAATGTCACTGAAGGTAACAGTGTTGTACAGCTGAGATCCTTGGCTGTTCATGGGGCTGTGCCTAACTGGGGGAGGGGGGTGTGTGGGATTGTAGGAGGATGCAGGGACCATCTTTGGTGCTTCTTTGCATCTCAGACTGATAAGAGAGGGTGTGGAGTAGCACAGGTAATTGCTAGGTTGCTGTTAGCTCTCTAGCAAGATGTTTTCAGCTAAAGAAACAAAGTGAAAGACTCATGCATCATCCATCTAGAGTGGAAAATGAAGGGAAACGATAAGTATTTGATCAGTACCTTCTGTGGAGCATCTGTGCTCTTCTAGAGTTAGAGATGTGTGCTGTTAGTCATATCGACGTTTGAAACAAGTACTGTTACTATTCAAAATTGGTTTCCACATAGACTGGCGCCCAAAGTCTCTTTATAACCCGATTTCTTCATAAATCCAACCACTGCATTATAATCAGAGAAAACTTCATAATACAGACGTCCCTTGATTTATTCAAATTCTGGGTCTGAGCAAGATTTGTGAACATCTTAAGGCCTGAATTTATTGACGGGGAGGAGTCTGTGAAAGTTTTGGATATACTTATAAGAAATGGTCTAAGATTTCCAGCTTTTTAAAGCTTTGCATCCACAGATCCCTTTTTTTATGGCCATTGTTGACTGAATTACCCAAGAAAAACATGAGTAGTGTTCATCTTATGTATTACTGACATGCACCAGACGCAAGCTGTAAAAAGTGAGTTGAATCGATCTGCTCTCACACTGTTACTCTCTTTGGTTGTGTTTTACTGCCAACTAATGGCTCAACACAGAAGTACAGGTGACAGTTTATAATTGCAATTAAAACATTTTTTTTTTAATTTTATTTTATTTTAAAATTATCGGCTCGTATTCCAAACATACGGACCGAGTGTCATGGGAAAGTGGTTTGACGTAAACGTCAGCTGGTATTTTAAAGCCTCGCTTGGCATTCGAGCGCCAGCCGACCGACGTTCGCCCGGAGCGTCCGTGTATCAGTGGGACTTTGTGGACGTTGCGGGGAGGCCGGTTTTACCTTGCCAGGCGCCTTCCTTCCCTCTTGAGCTCTCGACTTATGCTCCCTCACTGCATCACAGTCTCTAATGGCCTAATGATATCAGTGCGCTGCTTGCGAGACGCATGACTCTCTCCTCTGCCGTCTCAAGTAAACATCCACGTTAGTCAATTTGGCCCCTCACGTTGGGCTGTGTGTGGCCCCACCCAGCATCCTCTTCCCTCCCGCCTCAGTGTGACTAGGCTTTTTACGACTGTATTCTAAAAATTGCCGTCTTGTTTAGCAGATCTACGTGGCTATATGTATCACCTGCTGTGTCACATGCAGCGTGTGTTTATGTGTTCCAGGCTACCAGGACCGTCCAGGGCATCCGCTGCAGGCAGCGGGACCACCAGCAAGGTCCAGGGTGCGTCTAACCTCAATCGCCGGAGTCAGAGCTTCAACAGCATAGACAAGAGCAAGCCCCTGCAGTATGCGAGTGGCAGCGACAGAGGTGGGCATGTCCTGGCTGCCGTGGGGAAGACGAGGGGTGTAGGAGGGCTTCGGTGTCAGTGCCAGACCAGAGCCAGCAAAACTCATGTATGGTCTTTATATGTGTCATCGGAAGAAACAACCTAGTAATACAGATCTTGTCTTTCAACTGAAGCCTTTGTTGGGTTCTGTAAAAGCATAAGGTGGCACTCTTATTAAGTTTGCCATAAGACTTTTTTTATATTTAATATTTCAGATTTTCATTTTTATTCATACGGTTTTTGGCTGCTCATCTTATGCAGCGTCACTGTTCTAGGGGGTATCCTGGTAAAATAGGGTTTGAGGCGGAGAACACCGAACAAAATGCCAATCCATTGCAGGACTTGGGTTGTCTTTTATTAACTTGAAACAACATATGCGGCATTTGTTTGCCTCTGGTCACTTTCACTTTGCTTCACCTACACAGTCAGAAGAAATGTTATAAAGATGTATCTTGCTTTATTCACGAGGTAGGTTCTTCAAAAATTTGATATAGCTGTAATAATCTCTAGGATTTTAACAAATGAATCAAGTTAAACATCATATTTACGTTGGTTTTCTGCTTTACCAGTAATCTCAAATGAAGAATATTTGTCTTCTCAAAATCGTTTTTCATCGTTTTTCATTAACACGTTCACCATTCGTCATCCTTTTCTTGATCACCGGATTCAGGTACACCAGACAGGTGCTTTGGGAACTGATGTCGAATTAATCTGGTCCCGCTTTCCTACTCGGAGTGCTCTTTACTGAGAATGCCGGTGCCGTTTCGTCCACGAGAAACTGTTGAAAACCGACAAGTGAAGAATGCAATGAAGATGTTCTTAACTTGAGTATCTATAACATGAGGAACCTTTGTTCCGTTTGTCATTTTAATTTTGATTTCATACATTTTCCACTAGAGGGTGCCATAAAAACCAAATTAATTTCTCCATGTCCGCACTTGACTTGTACGACATGCCTGTAGGCAATGTTGAGTATTTCTCTGAATCATCTGTGCATATGATGTAATTACGCATCTCATCTGCGGTAACGGTGGAAAGCCTGCGATATGTAGCGTACTGGTAGAAGCGTTCCGTTAGCGGCACGTATACGCCTGTGGCTTCGCAGCTCCTGCACACGTTGGGGAAATTATGCTTTCCGAGACCTTGCAGACTGGTGTTCCTGCGCTTCATATCCGTGTGCAAACATTCACAGCCCTCATCCATCAAAAACTGGGTGGTCATTAAACTCGGCTTGTTTGCTTTCTCAGGCATAAATCGCGAAGAGCGGGCTGGTGTTTGTTGATCCCGTGTCTCGTCGCAGCTGAGCATCGTGCCAACCACCCCCCGCCCCCCGCTCAGTTTTCTGCTCTGCCGCACCACTTTGGGCACCGCTCTCCACCACCGTGTCTTCCACCCTCTGATCCCGCTGTTAAACCCCCTCCCGTACTCTTGGCCCACACACTTCACTTTCCAGTTCCACTTAGACATCCCATGTAGCACCTCCCCTCGCTGTTATCCCTGGGAACCTCGCATCACTCCAACCAGCGCGTGCGTCTTATGGGTGTTCCGGCACTGCAGATTTACGGATGATTTCAAACACGGACACACATGCACAAATCCTGTTTTTCTGACTTTGTGTAACCTTAATAAATCCAAACGAAGAAGATCATTGGTTCTCTCGGTGAATCCGTACATCCAGGGAGAGCCGTTGTCCTCCGCGCTGCCGCCGCATCCTCGTTGCCAGGGCCCCCAAAGTGTCTGCAAGCATCCATCACATGTGACTTATCAAACAGAACTGCTCTTCCACCAGAAGGCAGAAAAACGATACTTACACTTTATTCTTCACCATAGCAATCAAGTCTGAATAAGACTACACGCTCCCTGTGGCTCACCAACTGCCTGCATGCTCTGCTTCGTACAGGTATATACTCCGCATCATTCAAATAAACAAAAGTAGGTAATAAATTGTTCTATATTAATCCAGGTATTGTACTCTTGCTAGGGTTCGATTCCCATCTTTTGCTGTAATACCCTTGGTCTTACCCTTACGTTGAACTGATGCAGCGAAAATTACACAGCTATAAACAATATTTTTTTAATTTAGTGCTAGCTACAGTAATAAATGTAAGTGCAGGCTTTACGCTCTGGTGGATGTCGAGAATTTGATGATGGTTTTGCTGTCTTCGGCGGCTTCGGTATTCCGTTGATGCCGTGAGGCAGTCGTCCTGTCCGACAGTCCATTTGTGTGATCTAACGCAGGCAGTGAGATGCTATAGCCAGCCCTTCTCAAGCGTGTAGAGAAATGTGTTGCCGTGGAAACCCGCCATCCTCACGCCTGCTGCTGTGTCTGCGGGTTGGGCTCGCATAGAGGTGACAGTAGCCTCCTTGTTGACCCTGTTGGAGTGTGGGCTTGAGTCAAGGGCCGCTGGTTTTACTCACGTTTCACCACCTGTAGGGCAGCAGCCTTGGCTTTTCCTCACTGGGACCAGTGATTGACACAGCTGTGAATAGCTTTCCGCCAAAGGGCCAACCCTGTTTCATGAGGACTTCTACTTTTATTGTGCATCTTTTGAAGTTGCCGTTTGTAAAAGCTGTGAAGAAAGTGCAACGCTGATTTTTGGCAGATGAGCATTTCTTCGTGCTCTTGCTTTCATACGACCTCTACACCCTTACAAGGAGCTCTCCGCCATGCATCGTTTCCCCCCCATTAGATTTTCTCATAAAAGGAGCAGAATAGCTAATTATAGACGTGATGTCATATTGTTATACTTGATTCAGTGTTGTGAACGTATCTGGTCTCTGATGGCATGTGGAGCGTAATTATAGCACCATCCCTGGTTCCAGGTCACGAGGATACAGTGTTGGTGGGTTTTATTGATGCCGTAAATACTGTACTGCATGTATTGCTGAAAGGCCCTTAACTGCCGTGAGAATCTTATCAAAACAGAACAAGGCATCCGAGTGGATGTCCTGGCTATGAAAATGATCTGGAAATTGGTCCATACGTGTCACTTTTTCGTACCTGAAATAGAGGCGATAGACAAAGGTCACAGAGGTCGTGCTGCCTCCATCACTGTGCTTCAAGGATCTCGGCATGCCGGAAGTCGCAGGCCGTGTACCAGAACAGTTGACGGAATGCGAACATGTTGGAGCACGGAGATCAGAAACACATTATGCTGCTGCTTTTAGCATATCAGATTGGAATCCACACCAAACCGACTGAATGCATCAGACGAATATTACACGTCCTCTGTGATGCAGTCGCTTGTATTATTATTATTTTTTTTTTATAAACATTCTTTTCCATTTGACATTTTATTATTGTAGCTGAGCGTTCATATTGCTGTGATACTGCACCACTGTAGAATGTTCTAGAAACTTCTCAAAGTCATCCTTGTTATCTTTAGTTTTCCACTTAGTGTCTATGTGACTGTTGAAGACTTGGACTACGAATCATTTTGGGAATAAGGCTGATAAGAGCCCGTGTGCCAAGAAGCAGGGATGACGGTTATCAATTCCAATATTTATATTCCAGCACGTTGCATGTGGGAGCGGTTTTGACTGGTCTGTGTGTACCTGTGTCAGATTTGTGTTGCGGAGCAAAATCCAACTGCTTTTCATTTTGCCGTTAAGTAGCAGTAAAACTGTGTAGAAATGAAGCAGGAGCTTGGGGGCACCTTCATTCAACACTTTCACAGTGTTTGCAGCTTTTGTCCGAAGTTAGTGCTGGGAATAAGCAAAAAGACAAACGCTGCAAATGTCGATGTAATGAATTAGTTACCGGTCAGCGTTAAATAAGTGTTTTTACAGAGAATGTATTCTGTGTGTCATTTCAAGTTACTTTTAATGGGCTCGATGTTAATAAAATATTTTCGGGCTTACGAAGTAGCTGTATCCAAGATTTTACGTAACTTCACGTATAAATAAGTCGGGGTACAACTACGTTAAGTTTTTAAGTTCATTTCATTGTGTTGGAAGTGTCTGTGCCAGGTGTGACAAACCAGGTGTAAGTCTCCATAGTATGTTGTGCTACTGAACAGAGAAAAGAGAATATGAGATGAAAAATGTTACTCGATGAATTCAAAGGCGAATTCTCTGGTTCAGGGACCTAACCTTTCTGTAGCTGTGCCTTCTGGAGAAAGAGTTTTTACTTCTGAAGGTCTTGGCTTAAACATGCCTCTTTAATATTTTACTGACTACTTGTTTGTGTTTGTCTTTTCTAGAAGCGATGATGGGCATTCCTCAGCATGGCAGCATGAGCAGCAGTACCTCTGCCCACACCTCCATTCCCACCCCCATCCCAAGCTCCACCAGCACCTCTGGGCAGCAGCTGGCCTCTGCCATCCCCTCCCCTAGTGCCAGCAAGACCTGGCGGAGCAAGTCCATGAACATGAAGCACAGCGCCACCTCATCCATGATTGCTGCCAGGTCACCCAGCCCAGCCACCTCTCCCACGCCGCCTTCGGGCCCCGCCCCCAGCCCCACCCCAGGCTCTGACCGTCTTCGGCCCTCGCCGGCTGAGGCCCCAAAGGCAGTCGGCGGGGGCCAGAGGTCTATGCTGGAGAAGTTCAAACTGATCCACGCGCGCCCCAACTCCAGGCCACCTCCGTCCTCCAGCGCGAGCTCGGTGGCTGAGGTTCCTCTGGAAGAGCAAGAGGCATTAGTGGAGTGTGGCGAGGAGGTGCTGTCGGGCCCAGAGTCTGTGTGCAGTAGCCCCAGGCTGCCCACCAAGGCTGCAGCCCCCAGCAGCAGTAAGAGCTCCAGCAAGATGGCTGGCACCAAGTCCCTGCTGCCACCCAAAGAGAAGGAGGACAAGAGCAAGGCCAAAGGCAAGACCAGCACGCCCTGCAAGGACGAGAAGGAGCTGGTGGCTGAGCCCTCCAAGAAGACCTCCAAGATTGCCAGCCTCATTCCGAAGGGAGGGAAGTCCTCAGCAGTAAAGAAGGAAGGCACTGCCCCGGCCTCCAGTGGCATCCCTAAGCCTGGTCTCAAGACACCTACGTCGGGGCCCAAGCCAACGGGCAGTCCAGCCAGCCTAGGGGTGGCAGGCCGGGAACCGGAGAAGTCTAAGGTCACCAAGGGCAGCCAGACGTATTACATGCAGCGCTCGCTGGGGACCCTTGAGGGCCGGCGTAGCAGCATGGTCTCTTCCAACAGCACATCAGCGCTGTCTGGCTCCATGTCGACGAGTGGGGGACCTTTAACTGGCAATGGGGCGGTGCAGCTGCCCCAACAGCAACAACAGCAGAACCACCCCAACACGGCCACCGTCGCCCCCTTCATGTACAGGTGAGATACCGGGCACACAAGTGAAAATGGAGGTAGCGATGGCTTCTTGTGTGCTTACTGGACTTTAAGAACTCTGCATGAGTGACCCACGGAGACAACACATCGCAGTGAGTAGATACTTGTGTCCTCCACTTGCCTCTTGAGGATTGAGAGGACTGTCAGTTGTCGCTGTGATTGTCAGGGCATCTGGTTGCTGGTCGTCCTATTCTTTTTGATCCAACTTTTCCAAGCATCGTGGTCTTGCCAAAACAATCCAGTGTTCCCAAGAGTCCTAATAACATATATGTGACAACTGAAGGAAAACATGCTGTCAAAGTTAGAATGAGGGGGTTTACCCCATTGTGTATTGGCTGATGTACTACGATATTATATGTTCCAGCAAGTGATAAAGATGCCGTTAAGTTTCTTTCTTCAGCTTCTGCATTGGTCACAGGGTTTAGAATCAGGATAGTTTAGAGTGCGTCATCTCAAGTGACGTTGTTCAATTGGCGTTGTTCAGTTTCCTAGACCTTCTGAACACTGATGCCTGGCCCTAGTCCTGGCTCTGCAGTTAATAATAAATACACACTGGGGCATCAACATCAGCAAAGCTCGGGGGGGCTCTTCTGAAATCTTGATAGCTTTCATTTGGAGCCAGGAAATGTTTTGGCTAGAAATAGTGAGAAGTTTGGATAATGAAACTTGTCACACAAAGTTCTTTGAAACTTGGCGCCGTACGCCTTGCGCTCAAACACGTTGCGAAGAAAGTGGGTGTGATTCTATTTTAGTCCCCTTGTTTTGTGATACTGGGTTCATGTATCTCCTCATCTTTTGTAAAATGGAAATCAGCGGGAGGATTAAGTATTTTAGTCGGTTATGCATTTTGTTGTGGAGAAGGACCGATGATAGGCAAGTTGTGTCGGGATTGGTGGCCAGGTCCTGTCCCCGTTTTATTTCCTCGAAGGTGGTGAAGTCGAATCGTGCTGAGACAGGAAAGCCCAAATAAAACGGTTTTTTGTTTTATTATGGTTTTCCCCCTTATTATTTGAACAGAGCTGCACGCAGCAAGTGGGCCACTTAGAGGCAGGCAGACACAGGACGCCTACGGTTCAGCTGTCGTTCTGATGGCCCCAGAGGCCGCGTGGGCTCCAGGAGCCGCTTGCTTCACGTGTGAAAAGCAGTGGAAGTAAATCCGCCCGCTCCGAGTATTTTATTATAGTATCCATAATAGACTCCTTCATGAGATGTAAAGCAATGTTGGCCATTTTCAATACATTTACATTAAGCCATTTACCTGACACCTTTCTTCAAAGCCTGCGATAGACTGGTGACCCGTCCAGGGTGTGCCCCCACCCCTTCAGCCTTGCTCCTAATGTCTCCGGGACAGGTTCCGGCTCGCCGCAACCCCACTTGGGACAAGCGGTTCTAGAAATCCGTTGGTTGGTATTTCTTCAGAGCGACTTACAGTGTTAAGTTACTTTCAGTTATTTATCCATTTGTAAAACAGGGTAATTTTACTGGAGCAATTTAGGGTAAGAACCTCAGTCAGGGGTACTACAGCTGGAAATGGGATTCATCCCTGTGATTTTTGGGTCCAAAGGCAGCAGCTCTAACCACTACACTACCAGTTGTCCCCAGGTACATTATGTATTTTTTTCTCCTCATTGTCCATATTGTGCTCGAGAGTGTTTGATTTTGTCACCTCTGAATAGGCAGCCTTGAGGCATGTGGCTTGCTGTCCACTAACAGCACTCATTGAGAGGGCGCTGGCGGAATTAAATGTGCTTCTCAGCTGAAAATGCCTTAGGTTCTCTTTACTCATTTGTAGGCTGTGCAGCAAAGTCTTCTCAGGAGTGCATTTCTAGCCTTCTATTGTATCTGGAGAATTAAAACACTAAGATTGTCACAATTAGAGGAAGTCTTTCAAAATTCAGCCTATTTTAATATGACTGAAAAGTGGGCGCACACTTCTATTGTGCCTTTAGTTTTTACTGACACCTGTTGGCTGGTTGCGTAAACACAGGTCACATTTGTTCCACAGCAAAAAGGATAAAGGGGAAAATGTGGGGAAAAATCTCCTAAAATGTTGTAACTTGGGTTTTTATGGGGATGAAGTTTAATAATTCTGATTGATTTTGAAGATCTGTAAATATTGGAATAGCTCTATATTGTGAATTATACCGTAACTTAATATACCTGCAAATTCATCAGATGCCCAAATACACCTTTGGGGATACTGAATGGGGTAAGATGAGCACTTAGTTTACGGAGACAACAACTTAAGGAAGGGTTACTGGCTGTCCAGTATCTGCTAGTACTTTGCAAGCAAGTGGCCTCTGAAGCCTTCTGGCATTTCTTACATTTTTATGCTGAAGGATTTACTCAGTTGTTATTGTCATTATTATTCTACATTTTTTTGTTCTTATCCCTTTCTGTTATTTACTGAGCTTAGAAGCGCAGTCACATACAGTACGTCCACAAGGCTTTTGAATGTGTTCTGTGTGCAGCTGCCCGGAGACAGTGGTTAACACCTGGAGAAATTTTGTGAAAAAAATACTCCCACGTCTTTAACCATAAGTGCATTCATCGCAGAGTTTCCAAAGAGCCAAGAGTTATGAGAAAGACGAGTTCCTCGTGTTCTCTTCTCTACGTGCGAAATGCACCCTGTTCCCGCTCTTCTGCAGCTCTGGATGGTTGACACTGGCAAAACGGGGGCGTGAATGAATCTGTAATGAATATTAACGCAGCTGTAATTGTTTAATACAAAGTTGCTGGTCCTTTTTAGTTGATCAAATCACTGCAGTGGTGGTGGGGGCTGCCACTGGGGTGTGCTAGTTTAATGAGGTGTTGTCAATAGGCATGACACATCACCTCGCCTCGCCTCACCTCCTGCTCCTGCCGGTATGCGGGATGACTGGGGGTGGGGGTAGGGGTAGGGGTGGGGGCGGTGGTGGTGTTTATCTGCGTGCTGCCAGTGGCAGGTGGTGGAGGGCTCTTTGTTGTGGATCCCACAGAGATATTTACCAGGTGTCAGAAAGCTCCCATCTCCTTTCCTCCCCCTGTCAGCCGAGGGCAACGAACCAAATATGAAGCGGAGTCGGAGCTCCTGTGAAGAATCGCCCATGTGCTCCTGTACGGTGTGCTGTGGGCGGATTTCTTGCTGCATGCAGGCCTCCCGTTCATATAGTATCTTCACGCATACACAAACCAACACATTAGACCAATAGTCTCTTTAATGAATCCTTTCGTTGCTTTTAAAAAATTTACATCCACTCTTTTTTACGCTATTCACACTCTAACCTCGTATCATTTATTAATTCCTTTGTTATTCCCGTGTCTTCCGTCACTAGTTGTATGGGTGCTGCTGTAACCTCGTGCAGTTTTCTTTAGGAAGAGTAGTGCTTCTTGAATGTATGTGAACCCCTTGTCACCCTTAGTTTTACCATTTACCAGTCTTTTTTAGATTTCATCAGTTCATGCTAATATTTTCTACAAAAAATAATGACCATCCCGAAAGAGTTCACATACTTTTAAGCAGTAATGCAGCCCCCCAATAAATGCCTGTCAGTCTAAATACGAAGATAATGGCTTTTTTCTGCCGTATGAAACTGACTTCTGCAAAATGAAAACGTTTCTGGATTTTAAATTGGATATTTGTAATAAGTCGTCTGTTATTTAAAATATGTATGTGTATATCTATACGTACATTCATTCAAAAATTGTAGTTTAATCGTCTTTCTGCATATAAAGGCATCAAGTACTGGCTAGAGCATCTGCCTTTGGATCCAAAAGGTCATAGGCTTGAATCCCACCTCCAGCTTTAGTACTCTTGAGCAATTTACTTACCAAAAAATTACTCCAGTTAAATTACCCAGCTGTATAAAGGGTAAATAACTGTGTCCCTTCGGAGTCCCTTTGGAGAAAAGTTTCAGCTATATGAAGAAATGTAAATAGAAATATAAAACTGTTCAAATAGCCCAAATACATTTGTATTTTTAGCAGACTGTATCTTTTAAGATGACTTGTAGGTTTCCTGGACGTTTTGCTAAATTCAAGTTAACTGAAGGGATTCGACGGTGGGGCCTGTCCTGGGACTTCAACCTGTCGCCGTTTGGGTCCTTCAACCTCTGCGCTGAATCCATATGAAATGATTTCACTTTGTTCCTTTTTTCAACGCTCAGTGTTTGCTCACAAAGTGTCGCTGTTGCAGGACCTACTCGGAGAATGACTGCACGGCGGTGGCCCCCGCAGACCCCTGCCTCAGCCCTACCAAGGCCGAGCTGGTCTACAGCAAAACTGCCAAGCAGTGCCTGGAGGAGATCTCTGGTAAGCAGCCCACAGGCCTCTGGCTAGAATGCAAAAACCAAGAGCAGCAAGGAGAGACCTGGTATTTCTGCATTTCTCTATGATGTCTGGTCTTCCACGTTGTCCACCGTGGATACGCGTGCTTGCTTGCATGTGTGAGTGTGTGACAGCAGATGTTGCAGGAAGTATCTGAATATCACACTGTTCTTATGAGAGGCAAAAGGGAGCAACTGAGACATCAACTCTTTAAACAGGTTTGCTTAAGAATGTAAATAAAAAGGAGTGGTTTTGTTACGGAGGGTGCGGTGGCGTAGCGGGTTTGACCAGGGCCTGCTCTCTGGCAAGTCTGGGGTTCGAGTCCTGCTTGGGGTGCCTTGCGACGGACTGGTGTCTCGTCCTCGGCGTGCCCCCTCCAGCCTTGTGCCCTGTGTTGCCGGGTTAGGCTCCGGTTCACCGTGACCCTGCTTGGGACAAGCGGTTTCAGACTGTGTGTGTGTGTGTGTGTGTGTGTGTGTGTGTGTGTGTGTGTGTGTGTGTGTGTGTGTGGCTTGATTGTGCCGGTGTCTGTCACGTTTGAATAAATATTGTTGTTCAGATTAATATCTTACCTAATGAATTATGTAGACAGTGAGGTGAATCAGCAGCTGTATTTCATACTTTATTTTGGTATAGCATGATACGTGGTATAGGTCTCCCCCCATTCATAAAGAACTTGTTTGATTCCCACCTTCTGCTGTAATCCCCTTTGTGCTAATAAATTGACTAACTGACTGTAGAACCTTCAATAAACATGTGCCATTATCTTAAGTAGTTGTGCCACAGCTAGTTCAGGTGTGTCTAGTATAGAAGGTGAATTCGAAGCTGATTTGTAGAAATGTATGTTTGCTGTGATATTAGTATTTTTCTCCTGATCAGTTCAATATTGTAAAACAAGAAAACATAGAAGAAGCCCAAGGGTGTAAATAGTTTTTATGGGTGCAGCATAAGTATTTTAGTGCACAAACCCAACATAGTAAGTTGCTGTGGAGAAAAGTGTTATTTAAATGCACAAAAATAATAAAATAATAATTGAAACATCCTATAGCTTAATCAGAGATTGTTGCATCACAACAGTTCTTTGTTCTTCACCCATTGTTTAGTTGTTGACAATGTTTATGTCATGACGTACTAAATACAGGAATTGTTGTGCTCAGTTCTTGCCTTGTCCCTTGGTTGGTGGAGCTCACCACCATTACACTAAATCCAATGGAGATGTATATAGGAGGCTGTTTAAACTCATATGGGAAACTGCAAGTGACCTGATAAGTACCACAGTTGTGGTGCTTTGACAAATGGCCTGTTTTGCACAGCAAGTGGACACCAACTCAAGGTTTGTTGCTTGAATTAACCTTTATTCTGGAACTCTTAGGCTAGGCAAGCAAATGGGGAGAAGGGAATCAGGGCAGTAGGCCGAATCAAACTCTTGGTCTTAGCCTTGCTCTTTCTGAGATCCTTTTGGTTCTCCTGCACCAGGGAAACTTGTTTCTTCACATCAAGCAAGGCCTTAAATAGGGGAGTCATGGCAAGTAGGTTTAACTGTAAACAGGTTTATGTTGTTTTCTCCCTGCGTGTCGCACCTTCCTCGCTGTAGGGTTATTACCGTTGGGTCAAATGTGAGATCAGTCGTGGCTTTCATGTCTTTGGATTGTAGGAGGAAACCCAGGTAAGCATGAGAAGAACATACAGTATCCATTGGGGCTGAGCTGGATTGCAACCCATGTCCAAAAGGAGGTACCAATTCTGCCTGCTGCTCTACAGTGCCGTTTTGGTAGTATTGTGTTGTGGTGCCTCTTCCCTTGAGAGACTGAAGGACCTGCAGTAGATCAGCCCTGGACCAAGTCTATATAAGCAGGAAGCCCTGCTGGAGGAGTCCATGTGGATGTTCACACGTGTGTTCTGCTGCTTGTTAGCCTGAGCACCAGGCTTCTGGGTCTGAAACTCTCTCTCCAAGGCCGAGTGCTGAATTGATCACATTCATATCCTTTTGTTCTACATCCGTGTGTGCACACTCTTGCTCTCCCTCTCACACACACTCGCTCATGGCAACTGGTATAGATGCAGGGAGGATGCTGGTGTCCAACCAAGGACTGCTGCAGTGACAGGCAGTTATATCCGAGGGAGCACCCAGGCTCTGCGGCAGTGCAGCAGGGAGCTGTGTGTGTGTGTGTGTGTGTGTGTGTGTGTGTGTGTGTGTGTGTGTGTGAGAGAGAGAGACGTGCTGTATACATGCATGCTGAAATGGGTTACATGCTAAAACAAAATGCACATAACATGTTTCATGCTATAAGATCATGATGCATGCTAAATCGTAATGCATGCAAAAACTGGTGGCGTAGTCCTTAGGGGTGCAATTTCCACCTCCTGATGTAATCAAGGTACAGTTGATCAAGGTATTTACCCTGAATTGAAACAGTAAAAACTACACAGTTGTATAAATGGGTAAATATTTGGGACTAATACTCCAAGTCGCTTTGGTGGGAAGCATCAATAGAAGAATAAAGAAAGTAATCAACATGCAGGAACAGGCTACATACTGAAGGAAATGACACGGCAAACCCTCCAGACAGACCTGGAGCTCCTCCATCCGGCACCAGTCTCTTCTGTCCACAGGCGCTCAGCAATGGCAATTATTGAGAGGAGAGCGAGAGACTGAGATTAAATGGCTGTTCCTCCTCCAAGGGTGGGGGTGGGGGCGAGCAAGGGTAGCACAGCAGTGGAGAGAGAGGAAACGGGTGAGAGAAGACTTGAAAGAGAACAGAGGAGAGAGAGAGAGAGAGAGAGAGAGAGAGGGAGGGAAAGAGAGAGAGAGAGGGTGGTAGCATTGCATTGGTCCCTTCCTTCACCACACTGAGGGATGGAGAGTTGCTGAGGGAAGGACTGAAGGGAGAGAGGAGGAGGCTGGTTGCTGGTTCGAGGGAAACAGCAGAGGAATGCAGATGTTGCTGGGTGTGTGTGACAGCTGCGCTGGTCTGCCATCCCCGGCATGAGAGCTGGTGGGCTTCTGCCACTATTATACCGAACCAAGACCCCCAGAGGGTGTGGGCGCAGGGCTGAGGCTGCTGGTGTCCAGTGGAGGAGGATGTGAGCAGTAGGCAGCAGCTTGGACCGAGCGCAGAGCGAACGCCCACGAACGCAGAGCAGCTGAGTCTGAGTGGGAGCCACGATGAGGAGGGGAGCAGAGTTCTCAGTCTTCCAGCCCGGGAGCCCTTCCAGGCGGGCCCCTCCGGAGCAGTCCGGTTCGCACCTGCGCAAGCCCAAGTCTCTCACCAATCTGGTGCTGCTGAGTGCCACGGAACATGGAGGCTGTGCCTCACAGACAGGTGCCCTGGGTCCCCGAGAGGACGGCCCCAGGCGGGAGGACCCCGAGGAGGCAGGCGGGGCATCCAGGGTGCGGTCACTCTCCCTCTCCCTGTCCCGGGTTCTGTCGTCCTCGGAGCACTCGCTCTTTCCTGGGGCCCTGGGGCGGTTCTGTGCGTCGCTGGGATGCCCGAGGGGTGAGGTTATCGCTCCGGATAGGGTGTGGGAGGCGACGGATGAGGAGGGCAGCAGTGGCCGCTCAGATGACGAGGGCCAAGCTCAGGTTACGGAGGAAGGGCACTGGTGCGTCCGTGAAGGCACTGCTCACTTGGACCAGGAGGTGATTCTCACCATGCTGGGGGACCTGGAGCAAGCCTTGCAAGTCCATCCCGGCCGTAAGTGTCACCCGATACGGAACCCGGAGCCGCCCTGCCGGCTCAGTTGACCCAGCTACCTGTTACATTTAGGGATGGTGTCAGATCCTTAACAGCAATAAGATTCCTTCTTTCCTGTTGCGGCCTCTTGTAGCAGTGATCCATTGTGATTTTTATAAATACTCATATTTATTTGTGTGTCTGTCTTGGAGTTGTGTGTTCTAGTGGCAAAGTTTTCTCAGTCGGATGAGTTATTGGTCTGGGGTTTAACCATGCAGCCCAGCAATGAAGTCATGTGCAACTATATATAGGTGTTAATGCTGCACAGATAGGTCCCCCTTGGGCTTGGCTGGGTCCGGCAGCATTGCAGCGAAGCGACAGGGCCAGCCCTGCTTTGTAGAACAAAGGCGGTGCCATTGAGTCACTGGCTGTGATTGCGCAGGAGCGTGGTGGCACCTGTACTGGTGAAGATCAGAGTATCTACTGACAACTCCACTAAAGGATTAGCTTCATTATGTCATACGTGTTGCCTTTTTTGCTTATATATTTATTCATTTAGCTGGCACGTTTCTCTAGTACGGCTTGCAGTACTCAGCTGCTTACACTGATTTACCTAGTTACAAAGATAGGTAATTTTTAGTGTGTCAGATCAGGGTGAAGACCTTGATTATGGGTACTACAACAGGAGGCAGTATTCGAACCTGGGTCCGTGGAGTGTAACGTTCTAACCCCCCACGCCACCTGTTACTTTGCATTCCTTTCGGGTAAGAAAAGCAAATCAAGGTCTCCAGGTCAAGGTGACTGTAAGCACTATGATCAATCTGTGACCAGACTGAGGCAGATAGTCTCTCCTTTATGAAACGTGTTTTGATATTGTATTCTGCCTCTGAAGGAAAACATCAGAAAAATTCATAAATAAATTTATCCAATAAAACTAGAGGTGAATTAAAAAAGACACCTATTAACTAGCATTGCTGACAATAACTTAGTGGAGTTTTGTGTGTGTGCGTGTCTGTGTCTGATAGTGTACGTTCATGGCACTGATGAACTGTGAAGGCAATACGAGGTGGCACTCGGTGCTCATCTTCTATGGGTTATAGCTTTGCACACTTACTTCATAGGAATGAGAGAAAGCAAATTCCCTCTGGGGCTAATAAAGTTTTCGTTCACTGTTTCGTTTCTGTCCCGAATGTTAATAGGCATTAGAAATAATGATGTATTGCAATGTGTGATATCATCGTATTGAGAAAACCCATCTTTGTATGGCATTAGAAGTCTAGGCTGTGAGTCACTGTTATCGGCGATATTGTGGTGCTGCGTCTCGACTGAGCTCCGCTGTTTCGCTCATGTCTCAGCTGATTTTCAGGACAGGCAGGCTGACATGATTCGAACCCGTATACCACTTGCATGACATGGTATTTGGTCTTGCGTTCTCTGTTGTTGATGGCTCTTGACATTTGAAAGGAAACATGTCAAGCAGAATTTGTGTCATCAGCAGTCTAATCCGTGTTTTGTTGTGCAGGAGGTCATCATTGGCATTTCGCATGGAATAAATCCTTGCTTGCATCCAACCTTTGTCTCACGCGGTATGCGGCCCCCCGCTGTCTTCCAGGAGAGGATCCCGAGACGAGGCGGATGCGAACGGTGAAGAACATTGCCGACCTGCGGCAAAATCTGGAGGAGACCATGTCCAGCCTCAGGGGGACGCAAATCAGCCACAGGTACGATTGTGGTCGGGGCCCTCTAATGCTCACTTGTCACATCAATGCTCACCATGATTTTCCACAACCTCGTGTAACTCCATCAGAAGCAATTTGTTCATACTTTGACTCTACTCTTTGTTTCCCTTCTCTGACTTTCATGGCTGGGTACTGTGCTAACACCCAAGACAATGAGTAGCACACACATTACAGGAAGATACAACCAGCATGAGCACTAAAAATGTTAATCACGCAGATCCCCAAACCAGCACTTTCTCCCCCCCCCCCCCCCCCCAAATTTCTGCAGTTTAAGGTGTTTAATGCATCTTGGTGAGCCTTGGTGGCTGTAATCTGCTAAAAGACCAAGTGCTAGATAAGATAGGAAGCGGTTAGGGGGCTGCATGTTGTCCTCTCTTGTGTCATCAAAGACATGTTTGAAAAGAGCTGCTGTACTTTCAAATTGTTTCATCTTTGACCTAGCAGGAACTGTATTGGTTGGTCTGGGATGCAGGTTTGTTGGCCAATGAAATGTTTAGTTGTTACAAAAACTAAGTTGCCTCTTTTTGTACACTTTAACTAATACTCTGTGTTGCTAATGCTCTCATTACGAATTTTTATAGATAGGGACATTTTTTTTATTATTATTTTTAATTGTATTATTTAAAAAAAAAAATTAGTTTGAAACCTGTGTTTCCGTGTCCCACCACTAGTTGGCAATAAAACGCACCCGAGTAGAATAGGGATGTGTGGCCAGCTTAACTGAGCTTCCTCCCACAATGATTTTGCAGGCTGTGTCTGTCCCTGAGTATTGGTGTTAAGTGCACATGTATGGGATAAATCAGTCAAAAAACAGCTATTTGTGGAGTAAGCGTATTTCTGTTTTCATTCACTCACTATCGGTAATCATTTTAGAGAAGTATCAGTTTTCACATAACTGACAATTCTTCAGTTCAAAGTTACTGAAAATGTAAAATGTCTTAAGCATATTTTTTTATTCAATATAACGTCATGCGAGTGTTTTACAGTACCCAGTCCATTACAAATAATTATGTAATAACAGAGAATAAAAACAGAGAGCGTGTGTTTCACTGATGTATGGATGAGTGACCCATTGTAAGTAGTGTATCTAGCAGTATAAGTCACCTTGGTGAATAAGGTGTGTGGGCTGATGACACTACATAGAGTTCATTGGAAGTCGCTTTGGAGAAAAGCATCTGCTAAATAAATAAATGTAAATGTAATAATTATTATTCAGTGCATCATAGTGGTTGGATTGAGGCCAGCATGGTGGCACAGCAAGTAGCACTGCCACCTCACAGTGCCAGGGTGGTGCAAGATAATGTGGCTTTGATCCCTGCTCAGTCTGTGTGGAGTTTCCAAGTTCTCCCCATGTGTGATGAGGTTTTCTTCTGGTTGCGCTGTTTTCTTCTCGCGGTCCAAAGACATGCAGTTCAGGTGGATAGGTGATGCTAAATTGCCCTTGGTGTATGAATGGGTGAGTGAGTGTCCATGTGTGGCTATCCTGCAATGGACAGGCGTCCAGTTCAGGCTGTACCCCCCTCAGCCTTGCACCCAGTGCTTCCAGTTATTGTAATTGGATGGATAGATGGTTATTTGGATTTATGAACAAATCGAGTTACAATCATCCACCCCCAACTGCGCTTGTAATCTGCCCTTGTAACATGGAAGCTCCTCTAAGACATCATAGCGGCTAAGATGAACAGGCACATGAGTCAGTACACAAGCGAAGCTCAGAAGGGCATTTGAAGCAGCAGAGGGTCAAAGCACCAGCTACTGGTCGATAGAGCAATCACCCAAGACTCTAAAACCAGACAGAGCAACCTGAGCACCACCTGGATTGATTACAAGAAAGCCTACAACTCAGTGGCCCACACATGGATACTGGAGTGCTTGACACTATACAAGGCCATCAGAACGCTGATAGCCTTCCTAAAGAATTCAGTGTGACTCTGGAAAACAACACTAGAAGCCAACTCCAAGGCCATCGCATAAGTGACCATAAAGTGCGGCATATACCAGGGTGATGCACTGTCCCTGCTGCTGTTTTGCATCAGCCTGAAACCCCTCAATCGGATCATTGCAAAGAGTGTTTATGGATAGAAGTTCAGAAGTGGAGTAACCATAAGCCGCTTCCTTTCTTTATGATATCAAGCTGTATGTTGGGATGTCATTCAGACTGGATACGTGTGGTTGAATGGTAGCAAGAAGAGGGAGGTGATCAGGACTGAAGGAGTGGAGTTACCAGAAGGCAGAATTGCAGACATACAGGATAGCTATAAGTACCACGGTATCCCACAGGTCAATGGGAACCACAACAAAGCAGCAAGAAGGTCAGGCACAGCCAAATACCTCTAGAGATTAAGGCAGGTCCTGAGATGCCAGCTCAATGGTAGGAATAAGATCGAAGTCATCAACATGTATGCCCTACCAGTCATCAGACACTCAGCTGGAATAATAAGTTGGCCACAGGAGGAGATAGATGCCACTGATGTCAAGACACGAAAACTCCTCACAATGCACAGAAGGTTCCACCCTGAGTCCAGCACCCTGAGACTGTACGATAAGAAAAAAATAGAGGGGCTGAGGGTTGGTGAGCGTCACAGCCGCAATCCAGGATAAAACAAGGAGCATCCAAGAGTACATCAGGAAGATGGCTCCCCAGGACAAACCGCTGAGTACCTCAGGCAGCAGAAGGCAGAGGGTGACAAGGAAGAAGAGGAGACATCGTGGAAGCCCAAAACCCTCCACAGGCTCTTCCATTGACAGGTAGTCGCTGACATCAAGAAATCCTACCTTTATCTGGAAAAGGCTGGTCTGAAGGACAGCACAGAGGCTCTGATCATGGCAGCACAAGAACAGGCTCCATGTACCAGATCCTGTATGGCTGGGGTCTTCCACAGCACGCAGGACCTAAATTGCAGGGTGTGCAAAGACATTCCTGAAACAGCCCAGCGCATAGTAGCAGGGTGTAAGATGCAAGCTGGGGTAGTGTACACTGAGAGGCATAACCAAGTAGTTGGGATAGTGTACAGGAACATCTGTGCAGAAAATGGACTGGAAGTTTCCAAGTCCAAATGGAAGACACCACCAAAGGTGGCTGAAAACAGGAGAGCTAAGGTCCTAGGGACTTCACGTTCCAGACTGGCAAGCAGTTGCTGGCCAACCGACCAGACACAGTGGTGGTTGACGGGGAGGAGAAGAGAGCAATTGTGATAGATGTAGCAGTCCCGAGTGATGGCAATATCAGAAAGAAGGAGCATGACTGAGAAGTACCAAGGGCTGAAGGAAGAACTGGAATGGATGTAGAAGGTGAAGTCCAGAGTGGTCCCAGTGGTAATAGGAGCATTCAGGGCTGTGACCCCCAAACTGGAGAATAACTCCAGCAGATTCTGGGAAGAACAGCTGAGATACTGTGCACATCCCTCAAACTCCAAGGCCTCTGGTAGAGGACCCAAGCTGGAGGAAAATACAAATATATCACCTCGAGTGGGGGTGAGAGGGAGATTGTTTGTTAATAGGTCAATTTACAATAGGTCCCCCTTATCTGTGGGGTGTATGTTCAAAGACCCCCAGCGGGTGTCTGAAACCGCGGATAGTACCGAACTCTATACATACTATTTTTTCCTATACAGAAAAAGAATGAAAACTAAGAACCAATGCCCAAGTCCTCCTAAGTTTTGATTTTTTTTTTTTTTAAATTAATAAAAGTGTTACTTGAACACAAACACTGCGATGCCGTGACAGTCGATCTTATAACCAAGACGGCTACTAAGTGACTAATGGGTGGGTATCGTATACAGCGTGGATATGCTGGACAAAGGGATAATTCATGTTCTGGGTGGGACAACACGAGATTTCATCATGCTACTCAGAACGGCGCGCAATTTAAAACTTAAGAATTGTTTATTTCTGGAATTTTCCATTTAATATTTTCCAACCACAGTTCACTGCAGGTAACTGAAACCATGGATAAGGGGGGACCTGTGTGTGTGTATATAAAATATATAAAAAAAAAAATACATGAAAGATGCTATTTACACAAAATACCTCCTCACTGCATCATCATCTTCATATGACATATTTTAAAGGGATTTTTAGGGTGATTCTGGCTGTGGTGTTAAATGCATTCTTGCTGCTTTTCTGCAGATGTGTTGCAAGCTTCTGTAAGTGTGTGTGTGTGCGCGCGCTAGATAAAACCAATTACCTGCCTGCCATCAGCAGGGAATCCAAGTCTTTGCACACACCTGTCATGGAGGACATCCACATTTCAGCCTTCAGTTTGGCAGACTTCATCATAACGACTCGCTTCTTCTGACACTCCGTTAAATCACTATTTTATATATTTTTCTTATGCATCTTTGAATGTGGGCACAATGTGCTGAGCACTTGATGTGGGAGCCCACATTTTTTTCTCCCAGGCTGTAATATGCACCCATTTCATCCTGGATATTGATTTCTCACATTATTGAGGTAGAACGGTCTTCGCTGCATTATCCACAGAGTGATGAAATGCTTCATGCTGCTGGACATGTAGTGGATTTCTCTACTTTCCCATGAGCCATGTGTTGCCTGGAGGCAATCTAAAGTGTTAGGGGCAAACAGGAGGAATCTAAGGAAACTGTCAAGTTCCATCAGAGGTGATATTAGGAAACCTGATGAGCCACCATGCCTAAACCCAGTGGCTGAAAAACATGACTAGAACAGTTACAATTGCTGGAAATTTAGCTGAACTTTGTGTAAGTGTGGTTGGTATTTTTTGAATGTAATTTTAACAAGGATAAGGGACTGCTCACTTGGTTGTCCTACTCAAGAGAAGTCTAAAACTGAAAGTCGAAGTTTGTGGTTTTGGCTCTGTGGCTGAATTAGCTCCCTCTGTCCCTCAGGACTGCTGAATCCTTTGCAATGTTCAAGATGAGTCTGAACACGTCTCTATCTAACACACTTCTTTCCCGATCTCGAAACAGCTCCATACACTTCCATGACACTGTCACGATCACTTTTATATTTTCTATCAGACACAACTCTATAGGTTGCTACTCATCTAACATGAACGTATCTCAGCTCTGGGGAAAAAAGTGTCTGCTAAATGAGAAAATGTAAGTAATGTAAATGGTGTTAACGACACCTATATGAGCTTGGTTCTGCAGATGTTTCAGTGCTGCAGTACCAGAACAAGTCACAAGGTGTAGTGTTTGACAGCGCAAGGTCCAGGTGTGCTTGCCTTGCACCGAATATTCTGTTTAGTGTAAATCTGATTAAGCTTTATTTTATCAGCGCACTCAGTTTATTAAAAATTGTTTTAATAAGTTTTACAATATGTACATTACACAGAGCTGGAACTGCAGGGTCTTTGCTGGAATTTAAATTCCCAGCCATCTCAAGTTTTTTTTTTTTTCCTCCTCTCCACCACATGTATGGTTGTGGCAGTTTGGAAGCAAAATCTAATCTGATCGGTGAAACTCCTCTTCGCCATTAACACCGACGGTGCAGCTTTCCCTGCATTTCTGTGACACTCAGTGTTTATCTCCACTTTATGGAGAGGGTGGCACTTTGAGGAGGGTGTCTGGGGTTGTCTGCTCCCATGTCCATATCAAGCTTCCTCTCCAGGGGTCCGTCGGGTGCGTGGGGGTGGTGGAGGGGATGCTGACGCTGACGTGGAGCGACGGTGCTCTCCAGCTACGGCTCGCCGACCTCGCCGATTCGCCTGGCTGACTGCCTGCCTGCCTCTTCTGATCCTTCCATATCCATCTCCCCCAAAACAAACTACAGACTACAGTTCCCCCGAATGTGCCTTCACTGTCACCAGCCTATGCTGGTTCCACTGAGCCACTTCACTCCGTTGTTTCTAAACACGTTTTTCCACGCAGATGTTTCACTCTTTTTCTATACTCATTCCAAACATGTTTAATTACCAATGTAAATGAGCATGAAATTACTAATTCTATTTTATCTGGGTGTTTGAAAATCCACCTGTATCTGTCAAGCAGGATTTTAAAATTAGCATTGTATCATAGAATTGGAGCGGTTTTCCGACACAAGAATGGAGGGAATTTCTAAACTAAGCAGCTTGTGCGGGATCATGGGTTCCACTAGAGGGCGATCAGACAGGTTGCTTCTGGAGAACGAGTTCCGGTATGTCCGCTGGTGTGCGTTTGTGTCTTACATGCGTCGGAGGATGCTGGCACTCCAGAGAGTCCATGTCACAAGGATTCACTCTGGCCCTTGCCGATAGGTGGTCAGGGTGCTCTAGGATTGCAGCTGTGACCGGCTCCCTGCATCCACATTTAAAACAGAACTATATCTGAAGGTCAGACAATGTAACGCAGAGTACAAAACAAAGTAGAGAGACGGGTGCAGTGCAGCGTGAGGTGTGTGACGAGGAGGTTTGCCGACACTCCGGGTTAGTAATTGCGCTCTGATCTTTCACACGCAGCGTGTTTATGGTAGGTACTGTGGCTCAGCAGGTAGCGCCTGGTCAGCGTGATCCGGCACAGGTTTGATCCGCCCCTCCAGTCAGCTTGCTTGCTCTCCTCGTCTCTACAGGGGTTCCCCTGACTTCCTCCCACAGTCCAAAGACTTGTTTCAGGTGAACTGGTGACTCTAAATTGCCTGTAGTCTGTTGATGTGAGAGTGTGCTCTGCCGTATACGTAGGTGAGTGATGCGGGAAGTTCGGCGCAACGTGCCGAACGTAAGTCGTCGTGGACGCAGGTGTCAGCTACGGTTCGTTCCTGCCTGGTGACAGTTGCTGATGCTGACCCCAAATGATTCTGCATCCACAGTACCTTGGAGACTACCTTCGACAGCACGGTGACGACGGAGGTGAACGGGCGCGGTATTCCCAGTCTGGCCAGCCGCTCCTCGCCCATGGCCTGGCGCTTGGGCCAATCGGCCAGCCCCCGCCTACAGGCTGGCGACGCACCCTCCCTGCCCAGCGGCTACCCGCCCGGTCGCGCCACCGGAGTGGGCCGTTTCGCCACCTCCGATCCCTCCCGCTTCCTGTACACGCAGCCCCTGCGGCGGGCGGGTGCTGGGCCGCCGGGAGCAGAGCCCGGGGAGAAAGGCGGGGCGGAGGGCGGGATGGAAGGGGACGTCGTCGCTGGGTATATGAGTGACGGGGACATCCTGGGGAAGAACGTCCGAGTGGATGAAGTTAGCAGCGGGTAAGACGCCGCCCCACAAACATTTCTCGTTCCCTCATCATTTGATTTACACTGAATTTTGTCATGAATTAGAGCAATATAAACTAGAAAAAAGAGTGCACAGGAAATTAAAATGTGGTGATGTGCGCTGATCCTCAACTTACAAACACAAGTGTATCCTAACTTGATTCACTTGTAAATTCAGTAAGTACATCACAAAGTCATAATACATTTTAAATCATCCCTCCGTTTGTAGGTGGGTTAGTTTAAAACTTCAGATAAGGCTATATTGAATAATTAGCGGTAAAGCTTTTATTTATTCAATTTTCATCGGTGCGGAGTTGCAGCATTCCAGAGCCTATCCTAGAAATACAGGGTGTGTGAAATAGGCAACACACAGTGGATGGGATGTCAGTCAGGTTCCAAGACATGTTTCATTATATTTTAACATGAGACATGTGCAACTTTCACCAGCATCTTGCCGCTTCCAGTTGCGTTATCATCTATGGAATCAATAGAAGCCTAATATTAAGGATGAACCTTGATTTATTAGTTGGGTAGGCCTAGTGAACATCTTCGTTATATATGACAGTATCTAATATACCCTATTGTAAATTAAAAGCATACTGTAAGACTTCAACATTTTATGAATTCTTATTTAAAAATTAATCTAAATGGATGAAAAATTCCATCCAACTCTTACGTTCTAGTTTCGATGCGTTTTGCTGCCAGCTAACGGCACAAAAATACGTCTCCGTAGAAGATGTGGAACATGTATAAAACGAAGCCCTAGTGTAGTGCATGAGCCTCCCATCTCTTGCTGTCATCTTATAGGATTCTCCTATCAGGCATAACCCACTGCTCTGCTCTTTTACAGAATGTTCTAGCTGTTATATATTATCTAGTTAGGCTATAGAATGCTTGTATAAAGTGCGTGTATGCGTGGTGTAATATGTGAATCATATTACTAATCAGAAACACATGCTGTTGGTTAGGTAATGGCACGTTATTTATCGAACTGTACAAGGTTTTTTCAACTGGCGTTGTATGGTTATAATAGTGTTTTGGAAATAGACCTTCAGCAGTTGTTGTCACTGGGTCTGAAAAAGCAGCGGTTTCCTTTCCAAGGTCGCAATCTGTGAGGAGAGGTGGAAAGACGGTGATTTTTCACAAGAGTGCCGGTTTCCTTACGTTTTCTCTGTCGCATTTCTCGGAAAGACTGGTCTCAGGGATCCAGTGCCCGTCCATGGTGCTTTAACCTTCCGGTTGGAGTTGAACACCAGGGCTTTTTTCTTGCAAAGGATGAGCTCAACGTACCGTGTACATTGCATGATAACATTAGTCAATCGGGTTGTCCCCTGACAATGGAAAAAACCGAATATTTCTAAGTAGCAATAACTGAGTGAGTTCCATAGCTGTGTCTTTGTTGCTCAAAAGACATTTTTTAAGGAATCTGTAAAAGAAACTCAAAATTAGAATGCGATATCAGACTAACTCAAATAGCTTCAACATTATTTACAGCTGGTGTTTGGTGTTCGACAGTGAGATGACGAACATTGCATGCATTTATGGATGAATCTGTCAACAATCAGCCTTAAATAGGAATCTGTTGAGACACGTGCTTGAAGTTATTAAAAATATAAAAATAACCTTACATTACAGTGTATTTTGAACGATATCCATGATTTTTACAGATCCTACCCAGCAATTTGTCGTAATACACATTTATACGTTGTATAGATAAAGCAAATTGAAGAGGCCACGTGTTTCGGCAAATTTTTTAATTCATAGTATTTTTATCTGAGTTTTTCCAGAAACGGAATGTAGCTTGTGGTTGAATCGAGGGACGTGTATACTGTTACGCTTTTATAGATGGACATATCGGACTATAGATGGACTTCTAGTCCCTATTGTGTTTATAAACTGTATGCCCTGTGCATTCAGTTACATGACTGATCAGGGTTATGTGTGCAGTGACCTTTAATAGACAGACAGCTTAGGATAGTGACAGTGCACCTGCCAAGTTGATAGTAGGTCTTAGGCCCAGAGACTCAAACCCTGCCATGTAAAAGATCAGGCAGTTTTCCCTGCTGAGACTCAATTCAGGATTTATTTCGTAAGCAAAAAGCGCATCCCTTATGAAGGTGATTAGTAAATCAGGAAGTAGAATTTTGGGTGTTGGATTAACCGATTAATTTTCTCAGCACTAATTGTTTTGCAAATGCATAATAAATCTGTGAAGCCTCCAGTGAGAGGAATTCAACAGAATGTAATCCAGCCATAATTTTCCATTGCGGAACTGCAGCTGTGATCGATGACTATTTTTGCAGGTACCTGACGGATGGGGGCCTCAACCTGTACTCGCGGAATGCGGCTCGCGAACCCGACCAGACCAGTACACGTGACGCCCCCCAGAGAGGGGTCAGCCAGACCCACGTAGATCCAGACAGGTAAGGACTCGGTGCACTGATTGCTGCGGTCGGATTGTAGTTTGCCGAGTTTAAAATTAAGCCATGATCGGAATTTGACATTAAAATGAGATTCCATTCTCTCAGGAATGGGAGAAAGAGAATTGTTTAATTTACTCTTGGCATATTCAGTTTAATCACAAGCACAGGATGAAGTCTGAAAACCTAAGGCAGGAGAAAAAGTGATGACACTACAAAATTTCTTTCCAACTTAGATGAGATGCTTATTAAAGGAAAATGATGAAATCTGCCAGATCACATGTGGGGTAAAACAATATAACTGGGTCCTACACTTCAGTCCGTTGTATCTTACTAAGGCAGCAGATGGCACGGTGGTTAGAGCTGCTGACTTGAATTCAAAGGGTCCAGGTTCAAATGCAACTTCCTGCTGTAGCCTCGTTGTGCAAGGTACTTACTCTGAAATAATGCAATAATTACCTAACTGTATAAGTCACTTTGTGTAAAAAAAAAAAAAAAAAAAAAAAAACAAAGTGTCTGCTAAGTAAACTGGCAAACTTCTGAAGGCACTTTGTCCTCAACATTAGTGATGTTGTGAAGGGTCTCCTGTCCTGGCTTTGTCTCAACGAGGAAATCCAAAGAAAGATGCCACATATCATCCATCCATTCTCTACTGTAGAATGAATTAGATTTGTTTCTAATGATGAGACTGTGAATCTCATGACTAGTGCTTTTCCTAACCCTCAGTGCCAGCAGAGCATCTACGTGGGCCTCCTGTCTCATAAATGCCATAGCAGATGAGCATCCAGCCGGTGTGGGTTAAGTGTGCTCCAGCAACGCACATAAAGAGACGCACAGCGCACAGCTTGTGCCATCCTGCCGCGCTTGCGTCTCTGTAATTGCCGCCGGTAATAGGAGCCGTTTCCCAACGCGCATGCTGGCGCTGGAAGGCTTATTAACATGCGAAGGCTGTAGGATGTGCTGTAGCAGTCGAACGGTGGGAGCTGGATGTTTGTCCCAAGTAACTGTGTTTCTGCTTTAGAACCCTGGAGTACTTTTTTTGATCTGATGGAAATGGAATTATTTCATTATGCAACGAGCAAATCTGGCGCTGATCGTCTGAGCAATCGTGGCGTACGCACGCTGACGTAAAGCGGGAACAGTGCCGACCGGTTAGCCAGCGTGGGATGTTGCCGTGGCGCCGTGGAGCGTGATGGCAAGGTCACGCGAGCCCGGTGCGATTCGACGGCGGTGTAACATACCAGGCTGCTCCCTGAAGTACGTGGCACGCAAAATAAATGCTCGCGAGTATTCATTTAACCCTTGGATAGTGTTCAGCAGCTTTCTGTTGTTTGGGTTCCCATCCAAACTTGGGCTGCCTGTTAAAGCTGTTTGTAAAGCAACAATAAAATACAGATGATCACATAATATTGTTACGCCTTTCAGTCCACTTCATTCTTCCTTGTTATCGCAAGTTTTACGCTTGCTTTTTTGGTCCTTATTTATGAAACACATATACCCGAAATACCACTCCTGTGTGTGTGTGCGTACACTCAAGAATCTGACATTTGATACTCTTTGCCCTTTATTATGGTCACCCATTCATTTCCTGTAGCGACGAGATCTGAACGCACACCCTACACATCTACAAAATTCGAATAAATTACATGAGCAGTCAAGCAGACTCGGACCCTGCCGGTGCTCCACCTTCTCACAGGCTTCCACTGAATTCACCTTTGGATGAGATAGGTTACACTTTATGATGATTCCTAGTGATCACTGCATTTTTTTCATTCATGTTCACCTATATGTGGCAAGTTGTGCTTTGTGCTGCTCTATATATTTCACCCTTTGCCTGGAGTTGAACAATGCCTCTCATTTTCATTTATTGTGTAGAACGCACAGATTTTCGTAGCGTCGCTTCTCCCTGCACCTCAGTTGTTTTGGAGCTGTGCGTCCGTTCACAAGTATATCTCAGAAATCCTCACTTTTTAAATCATCAAAAGTTAAATTTCTTTAAATTATTAAAGTTGTTAAAGCATCCTGAAGTTTAAGTGAGGAGTGTCTCAAATGTGCTGGGGAAAAATATGGGGTAAACTTTTTATTGCCGTTTTGCAAGAATTGACATTTGGAGCAGATTTTCAGAGACGCATTGTGCTTGTTAAACAAGAGAAGACGATACGTTCGGTACCGTTTGAAACAATGGAAAATGGCATTTTTATTTTTCACATTCATTATTCTGTGTGATACCATTTATAATGATGCCACTGTTTCTACCATTCAAGCCTCCCACCAAAGGTCTTGTGAGGGTCGAGCAGGAAATGAAGCAGCTTCTGATGCTGTGTGTGCCAGATTATGTACTTCTCTTTGCTAATTCTCAGTCTCTCTGGTCCGTGGAGTTTGAAAGGGGAAAGAAGATGTTTTCTAACGTCAAACTCTGCAGGATGATGTTGCCCTTCGATGGTTTGGTCTGTGCGGCTCATCCCTTGACGCTCAACCGTGACTCTCACGTTTGAATTAGTCATGCAGACGAGCTAAATTTGTCAGCCAAAGTGCTGTGTAGAATAGGGAAAGAGGCAGCGGGAGGTTCACTTGACTTGCACTTGGTTCAGTGCCGTGTATTTGTGAGCATCCACGCTCCTTTCTTGTACACCCACGGAAAAAAGGCGTATTTAACAAGTGGTTAAAAAATGAAGTCTATAATGTCGCGGCACACTAGAGTTTATACGAGGTGGGGTACGCTGCACACAAGGCTCTCGCATCATAGTGTAACACACCAGGGAAGCACACTGGTAATTTAGTGTTGAAATGTCTTGCACAGATGACTTTAGAAGGTGGGTGGAAACAGGTGGAGAGCACAAAAGAACGTGAGACCCAACCTGTGATGAACATACAAACTCTAGACAGATCCTGAGGTGGGATTCGAACCAGCAGCTCCCAGCGGTGGCTCAATGGCACTTCCGCTGGGGTAGGCCACCCCCCCCAAGCTTATTGAAGCGCTGCCCTTAACTATTTTATCATAAGCGTTATCATCATTATTGTTGTTACTGTTTCCCCGTAAAACACACTTTCTAGCACATATCCCAATGGACTCGGCAGCGTAGTTAATATTGCATGTATGGAGTAATGAGGGGTGCTGGCAGGAGGAAGCAGCCCATCTGAAGCAGTGGGGTTTAGGGAAAGGAGGTGGGACAGTGGCTGGGGAGCGGATGCTGCTGTCCTTTGTTGACAAGACTTCAGAACCAAGTCGATAGGATCCTGGCAGCGGAGGCAAGGTCCCACAGATGGTGCTTTACTGATACCTCTCCCAGCAAATGTGTCTGGACTTCAAGGGATTCTTATTTAGCGAAGCTTCCACTGCCTTTTGATCGCCGAAGACTGTGTTTCTAATTATTCCCAATAGAAAGCATAATTAAAGGCAAGAGTTGCAGACACATTTTAATATGATACTGTTGTTTGAACTGTTATGAACAAATATATAGTGTAGCAGTGATACAACTAGTAATGTCCAGTGATTCATTGGATGCCGCTTTGGAGAAAAGAGTCTGCTAAATCAATAAATGTAAATGAATGTGATTACTGGTGGGGCAGAAGGTGGCATAGTGGTTAGAGGTACCACCTTTGGACTCGAAAGACCCGGGTAATAATCCCACTTCCTACTCCACTTCCCTTGGTCAGGGTACCTACACCTACCCCGAATTGCTCCAACAAAAGTTACCCTGCCATATAAATGGGTAAATATTTCTAACAACACTAAGTTGCTTTGGAGAAAAGCATCAGCTAAATAGACCTAAATGTAAATGACACAGATGTATAACTTGAAGGTTCTTAATGTGCCGTGGCAGTAAAATGTCCAGGTGTATGAAAAATTAAGATGAAGTCACTTTCGATAAGTGTCAGCTAACCCGCAAACTCTTATGAATACGCGGCACAAGAATAGTGGGAGAAGCCGTGGGTGAAATGCTGATCTAATATTTGTCAAATTGTGGTGTTTTGCCTTCCAGCCAGAGGAGCGGTGCCATTTCTTACCTCCTGCTGTCCTTGACAACCTAACGCCATTGCGATGGATTAGCATGTGAGAATACAATATATCGACGGTAAACTCTTCTTTGAGCCCGAGGTGCTCGAAATGGTGCTTGATCGATTAATGGTCTCTACCAAGGTTCCTAAATACTGGTACCATGCATTAAGAGAATTAGTAAACCAATACATGTCTTTTGTGTTGGTGCAAAAGTTGACACATTTACAATTTTTTGTTTTTTAAAGAATTATGTTTTTATACATTCGATATTTACTTTTTCCTGGTCGACGGTAAATCCGCAAATATCCACATGCAGCCCCCCTATGTTGCTCAACATTCTCACTTAGTTTCTTCCATATTTCGTACGACAATGGGGGCTAAAACAGGTGATGGAAACAGTGTCTATAAATACACGGGGCATGCAGAATGGATGAGCACTGCACGGCAAAGTACGGTGCTGAAGCCCACCACGGACAAGCCAGCCTGCGGAGGTGCCGCCTCGGCTTCTTGGGCCCCGGGGCCATGAATTAATAATGCTTCCCCGTTAGCTACTGTACCCGGGATTGGAGAGTGGGGGTGGGAGTCTAACAGATCCTACTGGCTGCTTAGAACATGTGAGCTTCATGTAGAGGTTTGGAGGAAGCTTTGACAAACTGCTTTCCTATTTGCTGACATTTTCCCAGATTTTTTTGCTTAATTAATTTTATATGCTGCTGCTTTCTTCATGTCCCTCATCATTTAACATAGCCATACCAGTTTAAGTGAGCTAAGTAGCAAAAGTCTTTGTTTTAACTTTGGAATTTATATTCCATATAGACATCTCCATGTGTTAGCTGAAAGCACCAGTACTTTTCCATCGCAACCGGTAGTATTCCGATGTCTCGTCAGGTAGTGCAAACAAAGGTAGCTTGCTTGGAATTGGTGCAACTCATCTGAGTGAAATGCCTGGCAAATTCCGCTGTGACATCTGGGTGTATAGAGGTAGTGGGCTTGCTGTCTACTTGACCTTCTGAGTGTCTGCTGGGCCCACATGAAGCCAGTCCAGTCACTGAGAAGGTCAAGGCTGCTTTCTGGAGTCACTGCAGCTTTTGGACTCAGTAGGCAGTATTCCTTCTTACAGTACATCCATATGCTCATGGGTTGAGCAGTATGAGCCAGCTCTGCTGCTTTGTGCCACTTGTTCTTTTGCTCTGATGAACACCACAGCAAGCCTGAGACCCTTTCTTCAAATTATATGTATGGACCCCTTGGTGACCCTATCAATCCATACCTGCTTTAGTTGTTTTTTTCTGTCAACGGTCCAGGTCGTAACCCCTCATCCAGGACTGCCTTTATTACAGCACATGGAATATAATCCTCATGATGCGTGCATAGTTGCCAGTGGAAGTTGTGTGATGTCATTATTGATGGACCTCACTGTATTGTAGGCTGTCTGATTTCAGGAGCCAAGCTGAGAAGTAGTTGACAGCAAGGGTTGGTTCCCTGCAGTCTGTTAGTTAATCAGAAAACACCGGTTTGTTACAAGGTAAAGTTGATGTATCATCATATAGCGTGTAATGAAGATTCCATCAGGAGTTACAAGCAGATATAATTTATGCCTTAAAATGCTCATAATGAGCTTGCAACTCACATGAGAAGCCTTGCAAAAAACAGACATTTCCATTCAGCACTGGGTTTGGCTTTGTATTCATGTTTCTCTTGCATTGTAGATGCAAACATCTCTAAGAAATAGCATTACTCTTTATTATCCATAAAAGTGATGACATTTAAAGTAGAAAGATTGAAGTGCTAGGCAAAGATGTATACAAAACTTTGTGATAAAACACAGAATTCTCTTAAAACGGGGCTACCTAAGGCGATTTCTATTATTCTTTTCATGTAGCAGATTTAAGAGCAGCTTTGAAAACCAATTAAGGATGAAAGATATATGCAGTTTTATAGTAAAGTAATTTTAATTTACTAAGTAATTTTCTAATAAATATCACCATTTGAAAAATCACTTCAGAAAAAGAACTGAGTCAACCCACTGTGAGGATATAAAGCAGGGTATATGCATCATTGTTGGGAAGCAACTCACAAATCCATTCAGTCATGCATTTACATATTGTGGACATTATACTCACAGGTTTACCTGAAGCATGTCTCTGAAGTGTGGGAGGAAACAAGAGCACCACAGCCAAGGAGCTTTGAGTCACCTGCTGTTGCACAGCGCTGCTCAATAACACTAGACTAAAACATTGATGTAAAAAGAGAAAATAGCATAATAAGTAGGATTGGGGTGGGTGCGGTGGCACAGCGGGTTTGACCGGGTCCTGCTCTCCGGTGGGTCTGGGGTTTGAGTCCCGCTTGGGGTGCCTTGCGATGGACTGGCGTTCCGTCCTGGGTGTGTCTCCTCCCCAGCCCTGTGCCCTTTGTTGCCGGGTTAGGCTCCGACTCGTCGCGACCCTGCTTGGGACGAGCGGTTTCAGACAGTGTGTGTGTGGTGGGGTTTTAAACCTGCATTTAAAGGTGTTCAGTGCAGTTCTTACATTCTGGATTTGGTTTTTTCAAATATTTCTGTTTTAAAGATAAGGTTGAAATTTTGCATATTTGGAGAAAATGTACGCTTACTGTTTTCCCATTTAATTTCAGGTTCAAATTATTCATTTGTGGGTACCATGTACTTGTCCTCATCCTTGTTTCGTAATAAGACTTTGTGTTTTTTTTTTTTTTTTTTATCTAGTTTGGGTTTTTTAGATTAAAAACGTTATTTTTCTGTCGCTGTAGCATGGCCTCTCGTCTGTGAGCATCTTGATGTCTTGGATGTTTTGGATCTGCTATCAGGCTTCATAAATATTCAGCCAAAAACCCCTCTCCTTGTATGTCCCAATCGGCAACCCAGTGCCTGTGTGAGGAAGGACAAGCCACTCCTTGGGACGGCCTGAAGGGGCCCGTTCCGCCCATCCGGATGAAGGGATGCTGAAATCCGTCCCAGTGCTTGCCGGATTCAGGTCCAGGAGTAGGGATATGATAATGGATATGATGATGCTACCTAATGGGGCCCAGAAATAGCAGAAGCATCACATAACATCTAGGCTGAGCTAATTTACTTGTGGACGGAAGGTCGTTCGATTTTTGAAGGCTGACTGAGGCACCGGTAAACTTCTGCAGGAGGGTATCTAATTGGCTGTGGGCAGCGATGGCCCATTTTCCTTGGAGAGTACCACCTGGTCACCCTGGAGAGCATTGGAAAGTGTGTGAAAACTGAAGACAGACATGTCCCTGCTGGCATAAACCAGCTGCATGCAAATTGTTCTGAGGGTGGGCTGAAAGCAAAATGACTTAAGCTGGCAGTACTGTCACACTGGTTATGTGGTTTCCATGGGAATGTCTCTCCGATAGTACATATTTCTGGTCAGACAGAAATGCCACAACTCTCCTGTAAATGGGAATTGGTCATCTGCCTGCTTCTGACATCTAAGAAATCAATGCTTAATAAAAAAAAAAAAGTAATTATATTGGGTTATACAGTGGAGACAAATGTCACTGGTGATTGCAGTGGTTTTCACTCTGTTTCTTCCAGAAGGATCAGGGTATTCCTGTTTTCGTTGTTAAAATTTTTATTTTTAGAATACTAGACCTTTTTGTGGTTTTTCTGCTTCTGTGTGAATGAAAATGTGTCTGGGTTTAGCATGCTGATTACGTGTCTGATCAGCATTAAAACCTGGACTCTTACGGTGTGCAACTATATTTTACAGAACAGACTGAGCAACTCATATCTAAGGGACTGCGCGGGGTGTTCACAAATTGCATTTGAAGTTCTGGCATCTGTCCCGATCAGCGAGTTTTTTACATTATATGGCTGACGTCTCTCCAAAGCAACTTGGTGTTATGCACATTTTTGTACTCTTTTATACAGCAGAGTAATTTATACTGCATCAGTCCAGGGTAAGTACCTTGCTCAAGGTACTACAGCAGAAAGTGGAATTTGAACCTGGATCCTTCAGATGGAAGGCAGCAGCTCTAGTACTATTAGCTCTTAGGACTGATCATTTTGAAAATTCCAGGCTCTTTGGAGTCTCTATAATGGGGCACAAATAAGCTTCAAGATGCTTTATTACTGCAGATGTTACCCCATCGCAGCTGACGGCCAAGCCATAGTCTCTCTACTGCACTAATATGCCCCCCGTTGCCCATGATCTATTTGGGGCCATTCTAGTCCCCCCCGAACAGAGGAGCTTGGTATTCCCTAAATTCCAGTTGCAGACAACGAAAAGGGAGGCACCAAGTAAAAATATATTTGAATATCATAAAGTGAATTAAAGAATAATTAAAAGTAAATCATAATGCCATAGTAATAAATTACAATGTGGAGGGAAAGTACATGGCAACAAACTTGTCGTTATTACTGTTTATTAGGATCCAGGCTGGATTTCTTTAAAACGGTAAATACCCCTAAGTATGTACTGGAAAATAAATACAAGGATCACTTCAAGGATGCCTAAATGATCGACTGCCTCGTTGCTTTTTCTCAGGGTGTGGCATTACTGACAGGCTTATGACCTCTGCGAAGGAGGTCGCTCTCCTTCTGCTCGCCTGTCACTCAGTTCAGAAGCATTTCTTTCGCCTTTATCTGCAGGAGGGAAATAAAAATGAATTGGCTGTATGTATTGTTGCTGTCTGAGTCCTCTCTTGCCAGGTCTGCTATTAGATCATTTTACTGAATCGTGGATCAGGTTGCAATCACCCTTCCTGTTTTCACTCTGTGTGCAGTGCACCTAGGGGCTCAAGGAGTTTCCATAGCTGCCGGTGCATCAGCCTCCTAGCTCACGTGTGCCAGACGGTAGCCGTCTTCTCTCTATATTTGTACTTCTCCCACCATGAAGTAAAAACCAATTTCCTTACCCTCTGCGCTGCTTGATCTGCAGTGTCTTCCATGAAACACAAGCGTTGTTTCTTGCACTTGGATGGGCCAGCGGGGCTGTCGAGTTCTGTTTGACTTTCACAGATCTGAAGTTTTTTCATCAAACCTCATAGTGCCAGTGGGATAAAAATGAACTTTACAAGAAGTCGGTGATTACTTTGGCTCCACCCACCCCCCCGAGCACCATCGCCGTTAGCCGTATCCTACTGAGTGACTCTTGTGATGCATGCGGAAGTGCGCGCTTGCATCATCACATGGTGTCTCGCGCATAAAACATGAGCTCAGTCCTCAACTTCTCCTTGCCCGCCTTTCCGCGCGCTGCTGCAGAGGAGACCACATCCTCTCCTGGTGCTCGGTCTTGCAGAAGAATACCTGCCGAGCGCCAGGCTTTATCGCTTGACCTGTGGTTTCTCATTTGCTGGGAAGTGGTGGTCCTCGAAGGTCATGGTCCACCCTGTGAACAGAAGGGGTCGGTGAAGGGCGTGCTAAGGAGCCGCTTCCACACGTTGAGCAGGTTGGCTCATCTTCCTCACACCACCTGCAGTGGAGCTCCCAGACAGCAGAAAGATCAGCTCCCGGGGGGTGAGTTGAGATCCCTCTGTGGCAGTGTACGCTATCGTATTCAGATGTGATTATTCCTTAGGTTTCCTTCGTTCGAGGGGGGCGCGGTGGCGCAGTGGGTTTTACCAGGTCTCCGATGGGTCTGGGGTTCAAATCCCACTTGGGGTGCCTTGTGACAGACTGGTGTCCCATCCTGGGTGTGTCCCCTCCAGCCTTACGCCCTGTGTTGCCGGGTTAGGCTCCGGCTACCCACGACCCCGCATGGAACAAGCGGCTTCAGATGATGATGTGTGTTTCCTTAATTCTGTTGATCTGTTTGTTTCAAGATCGCTTTGCTTTGTTTGCAGTAGGCTAGTTAGTCCAGATGAGCTGTTCTACTGAAGGAATAAGAGGTCCTGTAGCTGAGCCCGGAATTGTTTATATGTGTATAGCAGTTGCAGGGCCAATGGGCTTCAACAGCATTAGGAAGGATCATGTCATGTAAAACTGAGGGCTTCGGTGCATTTTGTCTTCAGACTTGTTGCAGATGTTGCATGTTGATGGTGGAGGAGCAGATTTCACTCAGGAAAGTGGATCTTCTTGAAAAGATCGTGGGACAGCAGGTGCCATAGTGGTTAAGAGCTGCTACCTTTTGAACCCAGGTTCAAATCTCACCTCTTGCTGTAGTGCCCTTGATCAAGGTACTTACCCTGAATCAATACAGTAAAATTCCCCTTATGAGTAAATGGATGAATCATTGTAAGCAGGTTAGCACTGTAAGTCAGCTAAATCATCTAAATTATAAGCAAAAACCATACTTCTAAAAAAAAAAAAAAAAAAAAAAAAAAAAAGCCCTTCGAGGGGTATGGGTGAAAAGTGTGTAGCCTTTATTTTGATTGCCGGTGCTTTACCGCTATGAGCAATAGGGTGTTCAATGGAGTTATTTATACATTAACGATCAAACTGTGTTTGGCTGAAACACTTTCATCTTTAGACTGACAATTTGTTGATCTCGCACCCTTGTAAACATTGTTTTGGTTTCTATAACCTATCCCTGTAAAGCTTCATCTTAATAATAATAACAATGATGATAATAAGAAGGAGAACATAAAGCAATACATGAAAGTACGCTTTAGGTTCTAAGATCAAACTGAAACTAGCATTCCAGAAACATCTGGACGACTCATCTTTCAGGCAATTCTTCTCCAGGTGTCCCAACAGATTCACAAACTTGCATCGCACAATCTGTTATGATCTCCTTTATATATCTTATCAGACTCGGTTCTATGGGCAGATATTTCTGTAGATGCGCACTGGTAAAAACGGTGGTATTGGGGGAACTAACTGTGCTTTGACAGTTTTGTGTCTGCACCTATAGCTCTTCTGGTGGAAAATGCGCTTTCGTTCGCTCCGTGTCGCACGTTGCTTTGCATCAAATGAAAATGTTTCTTGAATTATGGGGCTAAGGGAATCCAGTGAGTTATGAATGATAGTCTTCTGCAGTCTTGCCGTCATTAACAGGTGAAAGACCTCATGCTGATGGCTAAACCTATGGTGTCCAGCGGATTGCTGTCAGACTTTTAATGCATTTCCATCTGAACGATGTTCCATGTCAGGGCCAGTGGGCGATTCAAGGTTCTGCCATAAATAGCCTGCCACGCTACGCAGGGCCTTATGGGCCGTCAGTTCCGTGACTGGCAATCCAGTCGGCGCCTGGTGTCAAGAGAATTGCCCTGATGAAATATTTAGCCGACATGGGCCTGCTGTCGGAGCTGCTGAGTGGCGTCCCGCTGGACAGCCTCGCTATATAACAGCACCAAAAGGCCTTCAAGCATCTGGCAGTGGTGCAGTGACCTCACGACACCTCTCCTCAGCCTGTTGACATCACTTCTAAAATTAATTAAGCAAACACACAGCTTATTATCAGTGTGCAGTTTATTATCGCAGGGAGGGACACACTGCGAACGGGAGGTTTCACGCTGACTATCCATATGCTGCTGTACATTGTATGCGGTGATGTTTCAAGATAACATCACATTTTTTTTATATATATATTTTTTTTTTATTTTTGTAAGCTGCCAGTATCCACTGTTCGGTGTGAAGGAGATATGAGAACTGATGTGGTGGTTTTTAGCTGATTGACATTTTAAAAAAATTGATTGAATAATTTTTCATCACACACACACACACACACACACACACACACACACACATTTTCAGAACTGCTTGTCCCTTACGGGGTCACGGGGAACCGGAGCCTACCCGGCAACTCAAGGCGTAAGGCCGGAGGGGGAAGGGGACACACCCAGGACGGGACGCCAGTCCGCCACAAGGCACCCCAAGTGGGACTTGAACCCCAGACCCACCGGAGAGCAGGACTGCGGTCCAACCCACTGCGCCACCGCACCCCCTAATTTTTCATCATAATATCGTAAATTGATAAATACTCTTATAAATGCTGTGGATTAATTTTAGTTATTGCCCATGTTGTGAAATTTAAGACCACATTTAAATTTTGGGTTCTGATATTTCACGATACATCTCATGTGAAATTGTGTATGTAAATATAGTATTGTTAAATTAATAAAAGGATCGTTGCAGTGAAAATCAGTGTTTTACATACCATTTTCTCTAACTAGGGGGTTTAACATATGGTCGTTTTTTATTTTATATAGCTGATTCCTTGTTGGTACTTGTTACAGTATTTAAGATACGATAGGCATCAAATGACATCCATATTTAGTATTATTGATAGCAAAGCATAATGGCTTATATCTGTATAAAATTTGTTTACAGTTTCATTTTCATCCAGAAAAAACGATGTGAAACAGTAATTAGAGTGCTGAATATGTAGAACTGCTGCAGTTTTACCGTGGATGATGGACCCCACCTTGCTTTGTCAGACTCCGTGCAGTAAAAGTCTCCATAATACATAGAGGGCAGCAGATCAGCTGTCATATGTGGAGGATTACAGAGAACAGTTGCCGCTGCAGGATGTCGGACATTGTATATTCCCTCCATTTAATTTGATGAGTAATTAACTAAATGGACATTTAAAGGCGTCTGTGTTACCATGACTAATGCAAGCGGCAGAAAAAGAAGTACCCTGTTATTTGGCTGGTAAAAGAGTGCGAATGATTTCATAGGGAATGTAAGTACAGAAGGACCACCGGGCAGGAGGTCTCATCAGACGTGTTGCAGTCTGGAGACTGAGCAGTGACTCACTCTTGAATAATGATTGAAAAAGCTTATCATTTTCCAGAAAGTTCTCCTTTTCAGTCATATACAGTCTTACACCGTTGTAATCACTTTAAAAGTCACTGATTAAGAATGGATGTGTAGAGCATATTATCAGCTGTAGGGGACCTTACATTAAAGCAATTTTCCTAATTCTAAGCCAACAAAGTTTAAAAAAAAAAAAAAAAAAAAAAAAAAAAATGCATTACATTATTCATTTAAGTGATGATTTCTCTAGAGTGACTTATATTCTTGAAGCACTTAAAATGATTTACCCATTTATGTAGCTGGGTAATTTTTACTGTATCAGTTCAGGCTAAATACCCTGATCCAAGGTGCTACAGCAAGACGTAGGATTGAAACTTTTGATTGAAAGATGAGGGCATTAACCACTACGCCACCTTCTGCCCACATCATTTGACATTCTGTAGGGAATGTGATATTGGTTGCAGCTGAGTGGTGTTCAGATGTCTTTCTTTGCAGAGCTTGAAATTCAGTTCTGATGCAATACTTAACATGAGACCGAAATAAACAGCACCGCACAGCTTGAGCTCTGTCTTTTTTTTTTTTTTTTTTTTTTCTCCCCTCTTTCTCTCTCTTTTAAACTGGATCTGCAAGAATGTGTCAAAGTTAATATTTTTCAGAACAGACCTTCTACAGCCAGGTTTCAAGGCTTGGTCTACTGCAACTCTCTGGGGTTTGGTCGGTTTCCAGTGTGCTTACCACGGTACATGGAGACGCAAGTGACCCTCATTCACTTTGTAAGCTTTGACGTCAAAAGGACTGAGAATAAAAGGAATTAAAAAAAAAAAGAAAAGAAAACACTGAAGTGTGGGAGACTGTAAAACGCATAGGAAGCTAGGAGACTTTTAAGATTATTGATTTACAGAAACTCAGTGGAAGCTGCGCAGATCAAAGTGTACCTCAGTGGAAGTGTTTTTATATCTAACCTTCTCCCCTCTGAACACACTGAGTACATTGTCCCCTTGGTCTTTGTGTTGAAATTGTTTATGAATTTTGAATCTTACAGTGAATTCTTAGTGTAGTACATTGTGCACAGACCACTACCAGTGTGGTGCTTGAAAGGCCACCAGGAAAAATGTTAAAATGACGCAGTGAAAAGCAGTGATTTGGAACCTGTTCGTTTATTGCAAACTTGTCTACGTGACTAGAAGTGACTCATTTACATGTGTAGTACAACATCTCCCTTGTATAGGGGAGGTGCTGCAGGGGAATAGGTTCACTTTTGGAATTATGTCTTTGTATATTAGGTCGTCGTATGATTTACCTCCCGTACCTCACTCGGGAACGAGGTGCTTTTGCTCGCTTTGACAATACAGAGTTGCTAAATGGAATGGCAAAAAAAGATGGATGAACCATTCCTAATAGATGTGCTAAATTTGGAAATTGGATCACGATGTGAACTTTTCTCATCTCTGCAGCTTCAAGGTGTAGTTAGTGCAGGAGATGGAATGAACTCACTGTCCATTCTGTAGACGGACTTACGGTGTCTCTGAGCTTTCAGCTGATGCTGCCAGCGGGCGTTGATTGTACGGTAGCGCCAGAGCGGCTCAGGGCGGTGCAGAAATAAAGGGATCCATCGAAAGAAAAACGGAACTGGAATCAGCTTTGTCGCATACGGAGGAGACTGTTGTTTTTTGACGGAACACTAAAACGTTAGTAACAGTTGCATATGATGAGGGGAATGTGCAAGTTTCACATGCTCTCCATCTTCTCTATTAGTCTTGCCACACCTTGAAAGGGACTGGGTTCCTGAAAAGCGCTTTGTAAAGGTGAATTCTCAAAATTTTTTTAATGCAATGCTGCACCCCAAAATTCACACCATCTTAAGATGAAACTTCTCCAGATTATGATGAAATGGACACATAGTTGATAGTTAAGTGTAACGCTACATAATGAGGTAGTTTCCTTTCAGTAGTTACTGTATAATACTCTATTGTTCGCCGCCTGTGCTTGTTCAGCTCTTTCATGGGTACCAAGTACCACACATGTGCAAGTGCTCTGAAATGACATACATACATATGATAATTGACCTCAAGTGCTTTTTCAACTTTTTACAACACACATACATTGTCTGAAACTGCTTGTCCCAAGTGGGGTCGCAGTAAGCTGGAGCCTAACCCGGCAACACAGGGCGCAAGGCTGGAGGGGACACACCCAGCACAGGACTCCAGTCCATTGCAAGGCACCCCAAAGCGGGACTCGAACCCCAGACCCGCTAGAGAGCAGGCATAGACCAAACCCGCTGCCCCGCTGCACCACTGCGCCCCCGATCTCCTTACAGAAGAGAGGATATCATTTTCTATTTTTCATCATTTTAAAAAAGGCCAAAAACTAAAGAGAAAAATCAGTGAAACTTCACATGGGGTCTCAGTGCCTGTGCTGTGCAATTGGACTTGAGTTTGATTCCTGCTCAGACTGTGTGCTTTTCTCTGTTTGCGTGGGTTTCCTCCCAAAGACATGTTTTGTGTGCACTGGTGATGCTAAATTGCTCTTCCTTATAAATGGGGAATTATTGCAGACAGATACAGTATGTATAGTGCATCTAACAAAGCTGTTGGCTGAATATTAGTTAATTCTGTGTTGTTTTGGAGAAAAGTGTCTGTATGAATAAATATACACTTCTTACACCCCTCAGTTATCATGAGGTGCTTGAAATCCAAATTTGACCCTTGTAAAAGCAAAGAACTGTTTTGTAAGCTGAGGTGGGGTATTAAAACAGTCTCCTGGCAAAGTCAAATTCTCAGAACTCTAACGGGTACGTCGGTAGGCCGATACTCTGATCTGCAAAGCTTCAAGTGGTAGATTTTATACCACAGAAAGGCGTTACGTATGTGAATGGTGTGGTATGGAGAGGAGTGTGTATTCTTGCACACGCTGCACGCAGTTGAATTTTAATTTATAGGGCCTCGCTGCTGAGTTGTCAGGTAGGCGGAAGAAATTGCAGTTTCCTTTTTTACTCTTTAGCTTTTGTTCTCGTCCTACATGAATTATAGATGTGCAAATGGGAAACCTGTCCGCTGGCCTGAGAGACGATTGGGCTTCAATCCAGCCATGCATTTCTTCCCGACCCCGTTGTCTGTTGTACGCGGCTTGTGTGTAGCGGAAGGTTTCTATGGGTTCCTCCTCCCAAGTGCTGGGTTTACATGCAAAGGCAAAATCAAATATGGTTCAGGGCTGTTCAGGCTTTCTTCCATCACTGGCAAAGTAGGTGCAGCACTTGGCATAGTGGTTCCAGCTGTCACTGTACGCTCCAAGAACCCAAGTTTGAATCCCACCTCTTGCTGTAATACCTTTGATCAAAGTACTTGCCCTGAATTTTTACAGTACAATTTACCTAACTGCATAAATGGATAAATAATTGTCAGCAGCTCAATACTGTTATTCACTTTGGAGAAATGTGTCTGATAAATTAATATATGCAAATGTAAGGGCCCACTATACTAGAAGTAATCAGTTGGCAACAAATTTTCGCAGACTGATGCAAAGTTAGTCTGTTCAGCATTTACTGCCACACTAACACAAAACATTTTGTGGAAACACTTCTAGCAGATTTTGCTGTTGCTGTCTGAGGGGACGTGGTGGCGTGGTGGGCTTGGCCAGGTCCTGCTCTCTGACGGGTCTGGGGTTCGAGTCCTGCTTGGGGTGCCTTGTGATGGACTGGCGTCCCGTCCTGGGTGTGTCCCCTCCCCCTCCGGCCTTACGCCCTGAGTTGCCGGGTTAGGCTCCGGTTCCCCGCGACCCTGTATGGGACAAGCGGTTCAGAAAATGTGTGTGTGTTTTTAACTACCTGCGACTAAATAGAGGCATGTGTCTACTAATAAGCTAACAAACAGTTGCATTTTTCAACTGAGGACCCTGTGTGTTTGTTCTTCTGGGCAATGCTGGAGTGTTTCCATGAGTCGTCTTTGAAAGGTTGTTTAATTCATATCCCAGTGCTCTGATCCTTTGTATTAAAGCCTACTGGAGGGCTTACACCTGGGATAGGGTCTAGATGCCCTCTCCCTGTGCCCACCCAATCAGACTCCACGACGAGCGAACCCTGGAGATTAGGTGCAGACGGTTGCCTTGTACAGCTGTTATTGACGAAAACGGCTTTATTACTGTTATTTTACATCAGCTATTTTTTTGTTAGGCGCGTACTGTAAATGGTAATAAAGTTCTACAGAATGTATTTGGTGTACGTTGGGGAAATGGAGAGGAACCCAGCCAAGACCAGGAGCTCTGTGCGTGAGACTGCACCGCAGCTAATTAACATACACACTGCTGTAAGAAGAGTGCCCGTTAATGTTCACTATCCTCACTCCAACAAGCGCAGGGTTGAGCTCCCTGTGCTCCCCAGGGGGGGGGGGGGGGTTATCAGGAAGGAAATGGTGATGAGGGCCAGATCTGAGTAGGAACATGCCCGTGAGGGTTCGGGTGCACGGGAAACATGGATCCCCCAGAGAGCCTAGGCTACGGGGCCAGATCCTGGGGCGCTCATTATCGACACGGTTGGTGCTCTTCAGCCAATCCGCAGCGGGCCAGGGCAACCGTTTGCTGTAAGACACCCTGGGAGATGTTTCTGGTGGTGGGTGTCGGGGGGGGCAAGAAACCCCCCAGATGCTAATTAAGGGTGAGCAAATGTACGGAGGTACAGTGTGTGTGTTCACCCTTGGGGTGACCAGGGGGCACCAACATGGCAACCAGAAGCTTCTGTGTGGGGTTACTATGCATGTGTGCTTATTTAATTTCTTTTTTTTTAGTTCGTGCTGCTTCCTGCGTTTTACGTGTTTAAAAGTGCGTGGGTGCATGTGTGCATGTTTGTGAGCCAGCGTGCTAGGCGCATGCGTTGGCTGCACGTGAGCAAGGTGTGGTGAATTATGCACTCAAGAAGCCATAAGAGAAAGCAGGCACCCGTAGTCTCAGTAATTAAACTCAGCAGGGTGGGATGGAAAACGAAGCCTCCCGCATTAGCGTTTTTTTTTCTTTTTTTTTTTTTTTTTTTCAACCGAGTCTTCAGCAGCCTTGAGGTCAAAGCACATTATAAACATTTTTTTTCCTCGTTTTTTTCATGGACTGGCCGGTTTAATCTTTATCCCACAGTAAAATTAAAGTGTTGAGAAGCTGTTCCTGCGTGTGACGTGCTGGGTTGTTGGAGCGGAACCACCCGGAAGTCAGTTGTAGCCTAATGAGGATTGAAACGGGACACATGGGCTCTGTGTGCTAATCGAGCGAATGGGTGATGACAAATTGCATGTGAGAGAATGATGGGGGGCTGAACGAGGATGAGGAGGGAGCTCTCGGGGCAAAGAGCACAGGAGCACGGGCAGCCGTTGTCCTTCCGCGCTCATGATGGCAGGGAACGACGGGCGGGTGAGCCAGCACTGGGCCGACGGGCCCCCGTTCGTGTGCGAACAGATGTGCCGTGGGGCTGTGTGGTGGAGAGACGGGCCCTGGGGATCCAGGCGAGGTACGGGGAGGTTCCTCTGCAGATGTAACACTGATTTCCCCACTACCTCCCTCCCTCCCTCTCTCTCTCTCTCTCTCTGTGTGTTTTTCTCTCTCACTCCTCCATTCCTTCCTTTCATTCTCCATCCTCTCTCCTCCGGCAGCTGGGATGACAGCAGCTCCGTCAGCAGCGGGCTCAGTGACACCCTGGACAACATCAGCACGGATGATCTGAACACCCCATCCTATTCCGACATCGGCGTCGCACAGCGCAGGAGCAAAAGCTCTCAGGTACCACCCACAGCTCGGCGTTTGCGTGTTTTCTGTACATGCGTTATCGCTTATTTCCGATTTCCTTCCCTGTTCTAGGACTTAACTGGTTTTTAGATTCTTTATTGCTCGAGGAAATGAAAATGAGCAGGGACGGGAAGAATAATGTACACGCGGTCTTCGACTTATGAACATAATTGGGACCGGAAGTCTGGTGGTAACTCGATATATTATAGATTTTATAGAAGTGCTGATGTTCAGTTGCCTCAGTACTTAGCTGTGAAAATGAACTGCTTCAAATAAAACATCTGCTACCTATAAGAGTAATAAAAGAATGGCGGAACATGCGTTGCTGTCATATTAATGCTTGAATTGCAACAGGAACATGCTAAATGTCTTCAGAAAGGTCAATCTTCTGAACATCCCAAACCCCTTGTATCCATGCAATACTGGCAACGTATAGATGGCAACTTGTCTTTCTTCTCTAACTTCACTGTAAAAGTCTGTCTGTAACTCTAAATCCAACCACTACGTCACAATCAGTAGAAGTGAAATAATCCAGGGTCGCTGTGTTCCGCAGCCTGTGCTGGAAGCATAAGACGTGAGGCAGGGTACACTGTGGACAGCATGCCAGTCCATTGCAGGATTTTTGTTTTCTTTCATTAATTTCAAACAAGATGTGCAGCATTTGTCAGCATCTGGCTGCTTCCAGTTTGATTTTTGGTTTTTCGGGGTTTGTTTTACTCAGGTCTCCAGAAATTCCTGTTTGATACTGTTTGTTTAATACTGATTTATCGCAAAAACGTGTAACGCTTGTCATCTTGTTGTTGATCACTAACTCTGGAGCAGCAGACAAGGTGTAAACGCCATGGCAGTGAGTTCAAATATCCGAGCTCATGTTCTTACTCTTTACTGCCAATGAATGACTGGACATGAGAATGCAAATGTTGGCTCCTGAACAAAGACGTTTTTCAAAGCCGAAGTGCAGAAAAGTTTTTAAAAAAAAAAAAAAAAAAGTTCATATCCTTAAATTCCCAAGTCGATTGTCTGTATCGCAAAGACCCAAGGTAAGCTTTTTATTTCACTGACATGTGCGAAGCCAGTCGGGCAGCCAACAGTCCTTGGACCGAAGCTTGTGCTCCTTGTATTGCTGAACAGCTTGGTGACGTTGGGGAGCTGCTGTTCTGTCAAATTTGTTAATTTTTCCGGGCGATGAATTAAATTCACAGTTTGCGGCTCCTCCAGCTGGGTATTTAAATGCTGCATTTGGAAAGGAAAGTGCTGGAAAGAAGGCAGTTGAAGAAGGACGAGTTTAAACTTTGTGGGCAGTTTTCCTGCAGCAGGCCTAGCGGTTCGAGCGACTGCGTTTACGCTCTGGGGACCCCGTTTTGAATCCTACCTTCTGCTGTAGTACCCTCGGTCAAGGTACTTACCCTGAACTGATAGAGTAACTACCCTGATTTATATTACCCTGTGTAAATCTAGTTGCTTTGGAGAAAAGCACAAGACAAATTTAAAAGCAAAATCTGTCCTATTATAGCCTTCTGTTTTCTGTTCCGCAACCACAGACGGGCACCCATAAGTGCGCTGCCCCAGGCCATGACGGTGCTCCCCAGTGGACTGCTGGAGAGGAGCTGAAGAAGACGGACGAGGAGCTGACCGGCACCATGGAAGCAAAGTGGAAGCCCCCTCCTCCTTCATCCTCGCTGGGGCACTGTGAGGACCCTGACAGGGCAGGGCAGAAGACCAGCCTACCTCTGTCCCAGTCAGGCTCCTGGAGGCGAGGCATGACTGCTCAGATGGGCATCGCACCCTCTAGGACAAAAGGAGCCACAGGGGCGCTCAAGACCCCTGGTACGGGAGCCTCGTCCTGCTGGAACCTGTGGAATGTCCTTTCTGCCGTACCTGTTAGACCAGAGTAACAGTTACCCTTCGAGGGAATCCCGTCCAAAAATATGTAACTTGCAGCACTTTTTCTTTCCATTATATGGTCCTATTTCAGGAGGAACTTGCCTGTTATTTTTACGGAAAATTCAGTGCGTTGGGGGCAAACGAGTTTGCATATATCTACAACTAAGAGCACTTTGTTTCCCCTCAAAATTATCTTGCTTAATAATTTATCACGGCAGTGGCGCTTGGGAGAAATATTTTTGCCACATTGGCTGTAATGCCAGCCGATGAGGGAGAAGTCCGATTTTTCGCAGCTTAACAATAAATCATTCATCAGCTGTGTCCAACGGCTGGTTATGTAAGTGGGTTATGGTGGGTTGCGCGTCTGTCTGTGGGCTGATTGAGCCGCTTCTATTTTCCAGGTAAGACGGATGATGCTAAGGTCTCAGAGAGGGGCAAGGCCCCTTCGAAGAGCTCAGGTATTCAGCGCTCACCTTCCGATGCAGGGAAGAGCAGTGGAGATGAGGGCAAGAAGCCTCCATCGGGCATCACCCGGGCTCCGCCCACTAGCTCCTTCGGTTTTAAGAAGATTCCAGGAGCTCCGGGACAGCTGGTCACGGCCAGTGGAGCTACGCTGGCTGGTGGCTCGGCCACTCTAGGCAAGGCACCCAAATCCTCGGCAGCTGGCAAGAGCAGCAGCGGGGCGGCAACTGGAGGTCGCAAAACCAGCCTGGATGACTCTCAGCCCCAGGACGATGGCGCATTGCTGGGATGTGGCAGCCCTCGAGCCCCTCTGCAGTACCGCTCGCTGCCTCGCCCTGCAAAGTCCTCCAGCCGCTCCAGCCAACGTTCCAGCTCCAGCAGCGCAGACTCCAATGCCAGCGGGGGTACTGCAGGGGCCAAGCGCCGGGATGGTGGGACGGTGGGTTCGGGTCGCTCCAGCCCCGTCACCGTCAACCAGACGGACAAAGAGAAGGTGGCCGTATCGGACTCGGAGGCACCTGGCCTGTCCCCTAAGTCCAGTCCCACGTCCGCAGGCCAATCTGTGTTAAGGCAGCCTGGGTCCAAGTACCCTGACATCGCTTCACCCACCTTCCGCAGGTGAGACCCACAGCGCCCTCTATACCTGTGAACCGCTTCCCTTTGGGGTCAGTAGCAAGCAGCTCTGTCATCTCGCTCATGTTGTTTGTGAACAAGAATAGGCTGAAACTGATTTTTTTTTTTTTTTTTTTTAAGTATGTTTTTATATTTTAAGCAAGTAAAAAGGAAATTATTTGAAATCAAGCATTTCCAACTACATAAATTACTCTGTGGAAGGGGTCCCATCACTTCAGAAAGCTTTGCGGAACTGTAGTATTAAGGAGCAGCTTTAACCGTGCGTCTCTGTTTCAGATATGAATCGCTTTCTGGGTTAATCAACATGACAATCAGTATTTCCATTACATTTACTGATATAATTGGAGCTTTTCATAAGGGTCATGCAGCAGGAGGTGGCTTTTGAATCAGGTTCTTTGATTGGAGTGTGGAAGCTTTAACCACTACGCCACATGTTGCCACCAAAACTAAAAGTGACACTGGCAGTTTTGTTGGCATCATCAGCACCCTGCTCCAACCAACTGAGCTAACTAGCCAGTTTAAAAAAGTGTCTTTGTGTGTTTTTCCAGCCAACCCTTACTGAGAGATGGGCTCTGTAACATGGCAGTGCCACCTTGTGTTCCTTTCATGATATTTTCCTGCACTAAGGAATGGCCTTTTGCCGTTCGTGCCAGACTCCCTTGTTCTTCAGCACCGATGGAAGACGACATGGGACGCTAGTCCCCGTTTCGATGTCTGCTCTGCTCAGCTTTTCAGCGCTTGAGCGTGACCACACTCCCCTGGTAATGGTCCTGGGGAGCTACTGTGAACTTTTCCATTTTGGAGATACTCAATAATGCATGTCCTCCAACTGGTCTCTCTCCCTGGGTGTGACGTGTCCTTCCCCGAGAGACATGGTGGACCGCTCTTCTTGCAAACTGAAGATGTGCCATTACGTTACATTTACATTTATTCATTTAGCAGATGCTTTTCTCCAAAGCGACATACATCTCAGAGAATGTTTTACTGTTTTATTTTTATTTATTTGTTACGAAATTATTATTTTAACTCTTCATAATTTACCGCTAGGGAATATATTGTGTGGAGAACAAGTAGCTTACTGGTTAAATATTTTCAGTAATGTCTGAAAAATTCAGTATATATGTATACAGTACATTGGTATTTCCAGGCAGAGTGCGGATCCAGCACTCTGCCGTTGCTTCTTTTCAGTCATTGATTTGTTCCTGGTATTGGTAGGTATTGGTATCCTGATTTGTGGAGGTTTTTTTCAGGATCTGTTCTGATCTGTCCTCGGGGTCAGCCACTGAGCATTTGAATGAGCCTTTGTCCACTGTGCAGAACGTGTGCATATTTCAGCTGCGAATCACGGTCCCGCTTTAAAAACCTTGTGGTTCTGCCAGTGTCTGCAGGTGTTTTTCTAACTGTTTTTTAGATTTTTACTGACAAAGGACAGAACAGCACTGGGTAACAGCAACATGGGCAGAATCAGCATAGTGAGAAATTGTAGATATATGTACATAACACAGGGGCAAAAGTTCACATTAATTAGGAGGGATGGCCATGTAGCACTTTCTAAGCAATTTCACAACAGCGTGCAGACGTTCAAGTTAAAATGAATAACTGATGCAGTTCAGATGTTAATTCTTCTGTTGTAAGTAAGTTACACATGTGAGTCATCTACGTATTTGTAGATGAAACTTCTGGTCTGGCCCATATAAATGACATTTTCATGCCAAATATATAAGAACTTTCGACGTCCTCATTTCTACTATTTCGTAACTTCATCAAAATAAGAATTTGGCTCATGGCTCAAGGAATATGAACAGACGAACGCCATACACTGTGCCAGGTTTGAACTCGTGTCCAAACGTACAGCCTGGGAGCTGTTCGGAACCTCCTGAACGTATTGCTTCTCAAGAACAACATAAACAGCAAAATAGCAAGAGAACATAGGCGTTAAGCCTGGATTTAAAGGTGACCTGAGCACTTTCAATATTCTGCACTTTGCTGATCCCACAAGAAAATGCACAAGGTTACAGCAGAACATATACAACATAGTAGTGACACTGAAATACCACAGTATAGGCAAACATCACACCCACAGGAATTGGTGCTGGTGTAAAGCATATTTTGTGTAGTTCTCTGAGGTGTTTGTTGCTTTGCAGAAAACCATCTGCTGAATCAATCAGTGTAAATATAAGTTTGACACAGTACAGATAACTAGTAATACAAACACAGAGCAGAAATGACAATATTGCAGTTGGTGTGTTGTCTGTAGCCTCAGTAGTCATTTTGACTAAAAATGAAGCTCTGTGATCAACTGCAGTGTCTGTTCCTGTGTTTCCAGGTTGTTCGGCTCAAAGGCCAGCAGCAAAGCGAGCTCACCTGGGACACCAGACTCAGGGAAGTGCCCTTCAGTGCTCGGCAGCCCCCATGGTACACTGGCACGTCAGGGCAGCCTGGACTCGCCTACTTCAGGCACCGGTACCCTGGGTAGCGGAGGTGGACAGAGCGGCAGCAGCAGTCCCCTGTATAGCGTGAGTGACCCACCTGGCTCCACCCCCAAGCCATGGGCAGCGGGCAAGGATGCGCTGAGCTGCCAGAGCCCCAGCGGCCTGCGTGCCAGCACTGAGGCCATTGACCTGGCTGGCCACCACGGATCGCTTGCATCCGGGCCCAAAGTTGTGCGCACTGGAAGCGTCAAGTCCACGCTTTCTGATGGGTGAGCCTAAAGTGCAGAACGATGCCTTTCTCTCCCTACTGGCATGCTGGGATAGATGTCTTTCATTAACAACATTATAGCCGGGGCAGAGGGGAGCCTTAATTCCATTCCGCAGCTTATTACTGACCTTGTTTTCAATTTAACGCTTTTGGTTTTGGTAATTAATTTTATATCTCTCTACAAATTGTGTCCATCTCCTCTGAAGGGCGATGATGGTGTTCCGAAAACTAACCAATTAAGCATTGCGTGTTTTTCAGACAAGGTGATCTGAATGCTTTCTCTATCCATTACCTTAACCTCCAAGATTGGGCGTGTCATTGTATCTTATACATCTGAATGTCAAGCATTACGATGCACTGGCTCCTCATGTCACAAATGTTTGAGTTATGGATTTCCAAAGATACCTTTTTCCAAATTTCAAAATGCTTCCAAAAGAACATCTTTCCAAAAAAAAAAAAAAAAAAGTTTATTTTGAATAGAATTTTTTGCAGTATACAGATAGACGGTACACCGAGAAATTGCAAGTCTGGTTACACACATAGAGTGAGGGCTCACGCTCGAAAGGTTACAATTTATCACAGGTATGTGAATTGCATTTTCTTAAATTTTTCTGTTGCACTGTGCAACCTTCATTGCCTCGTATTGTCTTTAGTTGGCAGCAAATTGAACTGGAGCAGAATAGGAGTGTGGATGTGTCTTAGTTCAACCCCCTTCCATAGTGTATACGGCTCATGTCTGCTGTGCTGGTGATCAATAACAAGACACAGAACAGCGCACATGTTTATGGTATGGATGGGTTGGAAGTTTCCAGTACGTAGGAGTTTGTGGAGAGAAGGTATTTTTTCCAGTCCTTTTAATAGAGTTTTAATTATGCATTTTAAGGTTAATAAAAATGTTAAGTATCAAAGTGTATTTTTATGCTTTACCCAGCATTTTAAAGAACCTAACCATGGATGAAAATATGTATTATTTAGCTTTCATTTGTTGTGTGTATAATAAAGTTAAAGGTGACCAGAAGCTGACAAACACTCGACACGCTTATAGTAGGTATTCTGTCAGGTTTCATTAGGAAGTTGTGGAGACGGTGTAATTTTTATTTTTTAATAATTTTAGTTATTTTAAATAAATGTGTCTTTTTTTTTATTTCCAGTGTTTTTATGTGAGGTTTTCCAAATTATAAAAAGTGAATAAATCTAGGAACATCTGTATTATTAATCTCTTTGATTCGTGGTAAGGGTGACTTTGTTTGAACTTGCTCGTAAATCCAAACCGTCATCCAGTACAAATTTTGTTCGTAAGATGAGGAGCCAGGGTATTGTACTTTGAGAAACAGAAATTGTTTGAAAATTCAGAGTGGTGTATGTTTTAGTCTGCTATGTGATTTCCGGTTTTCTCACATCCAAGTCAGATACCACGTTTATGACTTGATCACTGGACCGACACCAAACACAACACAGTATAGTGAAACTGAAATTGATAATGTGCAGAAATTGTTCCCACTAATAGTGGTAACACAACCTTACATCATATGTAAGTTTTATTGTCTGATATGGAGCGAAATAGTGTTTATGCAGCTGAGATGCAAATGAAATGTGCTATTTTCAAAGTTGGTTTTGAAATTACTGTTCCTCTCTTTTTGTTTTAACAGCATGCCCCTTGATAGAAACACACTTCCCAAAAAGGGACTGAGGTACTATTAACATTTTATTAACATGTATTACAAATAATTGTTGCTATTGCTTCTACTGTTTATTATCTGGACATTATATATAATATATATATATATATTTTTTTAACCCTCTGTTAACAAGAGTCAATCAGTTTATATTATAGGTTGTAAAAATAAAAGGCAGAGTTGCAGAGTAGTAATTAGTTTTTATTGGAAAAAATAACGTCACAGACAAAAAAAGAATCTCAAACTGTCATATAAAACAAATATGCCTCAGCTAAGCTATCTAGTATTTTTTTTAATCATATATCAGAATTTTCCTGCTACTCCAGGTAGGTTTTGAATTTGTGTAATTTTCAGACACATGTGAAATCAGTGTAAATGTAGTGTGACTGACATACATACATGGATTTATTGATTAAGATGATGCTTATCGGTAAGTGACTTAGTGTTGAGCTAGTTAGAAATATTCATTTGTATAACTAGGTCATATTTACTAAAGCAACTGTGTACCTTTACTGAGGGCATACTAGCAAGAGGTGGGGTTTGAGCCTGGGACTTTTAAATGCAACATTGCAGATTTCATCACCATGCCACCTGCTGCTCCATTTCTAGCAGTATTTTCAGCAAAGCTGAAACAGTAAACCAGTTCTTGACAATGATCTGCTCTTGGTCTCTCTTGGCCCGTTAGTCTGAATTTGCATCGCTACCCCCACAAATGGCTTACAGGGAGGTGGTGACACCCAAAGGCTCTAATAGATCCTTTGTAGAAGAGCCTGTCAAAGGATGTAAGAGCATTTGACCCCCTATTTATTTGCTTCTGACAGCGAGCACCAGGACACAGAGATATGGATGACTCATGCTTTTGTCTTTTTCCATACTTCAATTGAGCGCAATTGCAGTTTGTGACACCTCTCCACTCAGCATCCAGCACTCACCGCCTAGTCACCCTCCCAAAAAGCCTTGCTGTATAATTCACTTGTTTTCTTTTCTGTGAAATGTTGGTGGTTCCTCTTGTTTTAGAGATCTGTCAGTGGGTACTTGTAATTGCTCTCCTTAGTCTCCATCTGATTGGAAAAGTTACTCAAGCGTAGCCTTCGGAATGTGCAAAGCATGATGTAATGGCTGCAGTTTCTGAATGCAAAGCCTGGAAGGTCCTGTAAGCACGTGGTTGGTTTTACCTGCATTGCAGTAAAACTGCTGGAATTGATATTTCAGTAATGAGGCACAAATAAACAATTTTTCATCTTATTACAGATCTGTAGAGTTTATGCGGATGATATCCCATCGTGGATGTCCACAGTCTCACCACCATGCTTTTTGATTTATATATGTATGTGTGTATATACTGTATATAGTATATACACTCACTCACTCACTCACTCACTCACTCCCCACTGTCCCTTGCTTGTAAAATAGACTGACCAAATCCTCCTGAACAGAGTTTTTTGGTATTCCAGAAATTTCCACAGCAGACAAAGGAAAGCATTCAAACAGAATGGAGGGAAAGACAAAAATTTATACTATATAGTGAATAATATAACAAAGAAAAAGTAAGGAATAATTACAAGCAAATAATAATGTAATAAAGAGCAAAGAATAATGTAATTATGGAAAAAGCATGTCAACACAACTTCAGTGGGTGGTTTGACAAAGAAAACAGCTCGGTGCAGAAAGGTTCTGCAGGCGGTAGTGTCCTTTTCAAACAAACAAATGTGACTCTGAATGTAAAATCACCCCACAACATCCCTCAGTAAACAAAAAATTGAAATTACAGGCGAATTTTGGGTACTGGATATTTGTAATACATTGTGAATGTGAGCCGTTCAAAATATTAGCACCAAAATAACTTCCTTCAATGATGCGCCATTGCCGCCGAACTAGTCAGAGAATGAGAACTGAGCAGAATCGTGTGTGTGTGTGTGTGTGTGTGTGTGTGTGTGTGCGTGTGCGTGTGTGCGTGCGCGTGTTTGCACGCGCTCTAGTTTCATTGTGAGACTGCATTCTTACATTTCATCAATAAATTGACACACTGACCCCCCCACCGCCTCAACCAGGTACCCCCCATCCTCCCGGCAGACGCCCCATGAGGAGGGGAAGGAGTGGCTGCGCTCTCACTCCACGGGGGGGCTACAGGACACTGGGAACCAGTCTCCTCTGTCCCCACCCAGCACAGCTGCCACCACAAGCAAGTACAACTACTCCAACCTGTGTGAGTAGAATACCTAACAAATGATTATGTTAAGCAGCGGCATGGTAAATTATGCAGACACAGCTGACACTAAATTGACCTGAGAGTGTAACAGAAGGACATTTGGAATGGTATCCGTGCAGTATGGGCCACAAAATGACACGCTGTCATAATTAATAGACCTATATGTGTATGAAAACTAGACTCCACTAGTACAAGTTGTGTGTTGTTTAAGGAAGCTCTGTAATGTGGTTCTGTGTCATGTGTCTGTCCTCCAGTGAGCCCCACCAACTTATCTCAGTTTAGCCTGCCGGGAACCAGCATGAGTCGATCTAATAGCATTCCGGCCCAGGACTCGTCCTTTGATCTGCGTGGGGACGCGAACACACTGGGAGGAAGCGCCACCTCACTGGAGGAGCGTCCAAGGGGCATGAGCCGCTCGGGGTCCTTCCGTGACAGCATGGAAGAAGGTAGATGCTGGGTCCAAGAGTATCCACAGCCATCAGCAATGAGGACTCACCAGCTGGGGTTGCGAAGTGCATTTCTGTAAGAAAACTGGAAGTGACCTGAATGGGATTAAATAAGAGATAAAACAGGGAAAGATGGCAGGGAAAAATGGCAGCTTGACGGCTTTGAGCATCCGACATTTATGCAAGCGGGGCTGCACAGCCTTGCTGCCATGATGGTTCCGTGAGCCGCGCAGGTGAACATGAATTCCTCGAATTTTGAATTCGGTTAAGATTGCAAGTCCGTCTGTCTGATTCGATTTATTCACAAATCCAAAGTCACTTTGAGTGGTAATTAACAATCGAAAAAGTAATAAGTAAGAGTAATAGACATCCCTAGGACTATTCAATGGTGAGGTTCTTTTTTTAAAAAAAAAAAAAGAAAAAACTCTGGTAAAACTGTCAGGCTTGAACGTCAAACAAAAAAATTAAGAATTAAATCATCAGTGATTTCCTCAACCTTCTAGTCAAGGTTCTTTTCCTAGGGTGAAAGATTCATCACAGAAGTGTTGTCTGCTTCCAGTCACTTTCACCTGTTACTATCTAAACAACCAAAAGGTTGTTAATGCAAAATCCTAATAATAATCCTAATAATATAAAATAGCCTTTGATTTATGTATAGTTTGTTCTATGAAAGTCCCAGTCAGAGCAATAATACACACACATATATATATATATATATATATATATATATATATATATATTTCATATTTTACTACTGAAGTTACTACTTATGAACTGCATTAAACTGAAATGACCAAAAAATAAACGTGTCATCTCCACAAAGTCCACAAACCTATTTAATGCTGATTTTTGTTCAGTTCATTCTATAAATGTGTGCCCTTTGGCATTTTATTTATCCCTGACATTCCGCACACGAGCTGTAAATGCTGTGGAAAAGAGTTCAGTGAATGTGGTCACACTGTAATAGATGTGGAAATGCACAAAATTTTAGAAAACAATATGTGAAGAAAATTCAAGAAATCATGTTTGGAAAAAATGTTCTATCTTCAAAAATTTGAATGTTTATAACACAAGGACACAGTGTAATGGCAGCTTCAATGCTGATACTATCTACAAAGGCTAGAGACTGCAATAGCCTATGCCAGACCAGTAATCTGTTGACATTGTGCTTCAAGGACAAGGCCATGAAGCCATCCTGGAAATTAAGTCCTGAGTGAACATTTAAACATCCAGTCATTGCCAGAATCATATTCACCTCCAGTCCAGTCACTCGTTTCGTAAAGATGCTTGTATTTTATTCCCTTGTCTCAGTGTCTTCTCTGTCCATCTGCAGTGCACGGCTCCTCATTGTCGCTGGTCTCCAGCACCTCCTCTCTTTACTCAGCGGTAAGTTGTCCTTCCTGCTCCTTAGCATCTTCATGTCAAGGCAGACAAAATTGCCTATTAATCATAGTTACCACAGAATTAGCCTTTTTGGACATACTCCATTACTTGACTGATGCTGCTAACACCCTTCTGTGAGGAAGCCATTCAGTGTGGACTGCCAGTCTTTAAAATGTACGCTCTAATAATTTGCCATTATTGGTAGCAAATGAGGAGAAGAGCTTTTGTTTACTTTGTTTCCGTTACAGAAATATATGTGGAAAAACCTACAAACTCAGAGTCACTAATAACGTTCAGCTTGTGCCTTGTTCTTTTAATTATACAAATTGCATCTGAGATTTTTTAGAATTTGCTTCAGTTTATATATGTGCCTGTAGTGTAGTGGTTAGATCTGTCACTTCGTAAATGAAAGACGATTCAAATCCCTGCTATTCCTATAGTTCCCTTGAGCAAGGTATTTACTCTGAATTGATACTGTAAGAATACCCTGTTCTCTAAATGTGAAAAGTATTGTCAGGTTGCCTTGGAGAAAGGTGTCAGCATCTTGAGTGTGTTTGATGATGCTAAATGATTGATTGTATCTGTACAACTCGGCAGTAGTCCTACATGGTACCTTTCTCGGACCCGAAACTATTGCTCACGGTCATGAAACGCTAACCTGAGTTTTCTTTCCTTTCTGATAGAGGTCAGGTCTGCATTGCTGCCTGACAATTTCCAAACTTTAACTGTCAGCTGAGTGTTGAGCAAACTTAACATGTGTTGTACTTTTATCTGGTAGCATGGTGAAATTATAATTTCTGGGTCTGGTTAATGATAGATGTATTTTTTTTTTTTTTTTTTTTTTTATATGTGGTTTAAATCTCTCAAACTCTTGTCAAAATGGCTAAAGTATTATCCTCTGTTTTTTGCTCTGACTTAAATGACTAAATTTATATATATATATTTTTACAGACAGAGGAAAAGGCCCATTCTGAGGTATGAAAATCAGTTATGAATTATATATTACATTTTATACATGTTTGATGTTTCAGAAAAAAAAAAAAAAAAAAACTGGATGTAAAGAAAAGCAAAAGCAGTGATGCTATAGAAAATGAAGTCCCAGCTGTCAGTGGACATATTTGCCTTTTCAAACATGCAGAAATAGACTTTTTTAACCCTATTATGCATTGCACTACATGTTGTTTTTACTACATTGCAGTCATGGGTGAACATTTGAAAAATGGCTTTTGTTCTTTCTGCATGCATTGCACTTATTTTTATTGATTAGTGTTGTCAATGCATCAGTGTTTAGTATTTCTGTATTATCACTATTATTAAAGTGTAATGTCTTTTTTTTTTTTTTTTTTTTTTTTTTTTTTAAAGCTGTCATGCCTGTTCAATGGAAATGTTCATGCAAGGCTGAATTTGGCATGTGATATGTCTGCCCAATTACACAGTTATAGAAATAAATGTCCTGATGTGTAATATTTAGCTGGAGACTGAGTATCACTGCTTTTTCTCTTTGGGGTTGATGGGGCAGGGGCATGCAGCACAGTTAATTGTATTCTTCTCTTTTCAATTAAGGGCCAAACTGTTCATAACACCACGGTAATTTACCATTTACATTCAAGCTTTTCCTGCTTATATCTGTGTGAATCATTGTCAGTTATTGTTACCATTCCAATTTTGTGTGTTGACTGCCGTTGACTGCCTAAAAGGGTATTTGCCCAGGAAAGTGTGAGTACGCCCCTGTATCTCAACCCACCATGAGTGTAACAGCCCTCTCTCTCCCGGCAGCAAATCCGCAAACTGCGACGAGAGCTGGATGCGTCCCAGGAGAAGGTGGCCAAGCTGACCTCTCAGCTGTCTTCTAACGTACGTAGGACCACCACTCTGCATGCGTCTCGTTGTGGTCCCAGATGGTCTGTGGGCTTGCAGTTTCTTTATAGACCTCTTGTCTGAATTGGTTAAGTAGCGCTGTCGTTTTGATATTGTTCCACATCCCCATAAAATGTTATGTTAAATGCCTCTGTTTAATTAAGGTTAAGAGTTAAGTGCCATTGAGTCGAATTGTGACCACACGTGGTTTTCGTGGTAAGGAACGGTTTGGAAGTGGATTATCAGGGTCGTCTGCGATGCATGTCACACATCGTGAGACAGATTTGAACCTACACCTGAACGTACAGCTCAGGGCATTGTGAGGAACTAGGAGTAGCTTTTGCCACCGTTCTGCTATCTGTATAGATAGTCGAGATTATTGTCTAGAAGTTTGACCACTTACGGCTGAAAGGGTACAAAACTAACAAATTCAAAAGGAAAAGCAGCTATAATTAAAAATTAAAGTGAAAGAAATCCTTTTTCATTGGAAAATGGAAATAATCATGAAAATGGGTTGAAATGATAGCCAGCAGTCAATGATGCAAGGAAGGGAGACTGAATTCGTCTGAATGAATTATATGGCTGGGATAATGTACATCTGTAGCAACACATCTGTTGGTTTTCTTATGTGCAATAACTTTTTAATGTTACAGTGTGAATGTTTGAATTGGGAATATTACCATTCCGGGGGGTGTGGTGACGGAGCGGATTTGCCCGGGTGCTGCTCTCTAGTGGGTCTGGGGTTCGAGTCCCGCTTGGGGTGCCCTGCGACAGACTGGTGTTCTGTCCTGGGTGTGTCCCCTCCAGCCTTATGCCCTGTGTTGCTGGGTTAGGCTCTGGCTCGCCGCAAACCCCCTCGAGACAAGCAACTTCAGCCTGTGTGTGTGTGTGTGTGTGTGTGTGTGTGTGTGTGAGAGAGAGAGATATATTACCATTCCCCTCGGTACATATTACCATTCCCCTCGGTACAGATACATAATATAACAATTTAAAGAAATCTGTATTTGTACACAATTTAGTGCTCTGATGGAGCATTGAGGATCGAAGGCTACTGGTAAATGTGGCATCTGCGGTTGGCCGCAGTGAAACTTGTTGGTTAATCCTAACCTTAACTCTTGCATGGCATGCTATGGATTGTGGCACATTGAAAGGCACGTGGTCGAAGAGGTAAGAGCAGCAGGCTAGTGGACTTCGAACATAGCCTCACTATTGTTGCTAGCTGAATGATGCGGTCAAGCAACTGCGAGGCATCTTTAGAAGATGAGCCTTGTTTTCCTTTGGACTGAATTTACAGCTCTTGAGCAAAGTACGTGTCTTGGTGCCCAGATATCTTTGTCACCTGATGGGTTTTCAGCCTCCCATGAGAGACCTGCAAGAGCTACTTTCTTCTTGTTGGGGCTTTATTAACAGCTTGCATTTTCATCCCTCTGCGCTCAACATTTTTCACATTCATTGTAATGACCCCAAGGTGGTAGTACAGAAAGACTGAAAAATAGGTTCAAATCTGAGCTTGCAGAAACTTGGCAAAAACTTGCTTTGACTATTGGATAAATAACAACAAGCACACCACAGTTAAAATGCTTTTCTGCATACAGTCTAAGGCTGTAAAATGTTTTTTGCCAGTAGAGCTAGAGCCTTAAAGTGATCATTGTCCAAAAAAGTTGATGGAAAGAGCTTAAGGGGCGATAAAGTGCTTTGAGATGCAAGGATTACTGTTCTTTGTTGCATGGCACATTGCTCCAAGAAATCCCTTTCAATGAAGGCTCATCCCTCGATCAGGTCGGACAGACTTGCCCATCTCTTTCATCACAGTAGAGGCTGACCATGGGGAGATGGTGGTCGATGGAAGAGGTTTCCATCACCTTGGGAGGCCCATATGGCCCTTCATCTCAGACCCACAAGACTAGCTTCTTGGGGTACCTAGAATATGTCAGAGGCACCCACCTACATCACACATTTGGCTTACTTTGCCAGTGCTCTTTAACCAACCTAGAGTCTGTTCTCTACTGCCAACGTTCAGTACAGCACACCACCCGAATCTGGGCAATTTTAATGCAATAAACAAGGTCCTCAGCATACAAGTACCTATATAAAGTATTCACCCCGTTGATGTTTTTCATATTTTATATCTTTGAATTCCAGTGGATTTAATTAGGCATTTTTTCCACTGATGAACAGAAAAATAATCCTTAATGGCGAAGTGAAAAGGCAGTTAGTTGAGTAATAACTGAGTGCGTAAGTATTCCCCCCTTCAAGTCAATTATAGTCTTGAGTCTATTTCAATAAATATTAGCTTTGCATTTGCTTGGTCATGAGTTTCTGGCCTCCTCAGCACATACACAACCCCTCCCTCTCTCAGCTCCTTTGCGCCCCACTGCCCCCCTCTTCATGCCCTCGTAGGGAGTGCATCAGTTAGCTCAGTACAGGCCACCGTGTACGTGCAGAGCAGCAGGATGTCGCTGGAAGACAGGTCCAGCTTTTTAGCCGGCTCCCTGGTGTGGCACCCGCTCAACCGCTACCCTAGTTCCCGGAGACAGGATCAGGCCTGGCTGGGGATGAGCCAAAGAGGCCCAAGGCCCAGTACGGCGCAGACGGCACAACCACCAGGAGTGGGTCAGGCTGCCCAGCCTCCACTCTGGGGGAGTCAGGTAGGCAAGCAGTGACTAGTTGAGCAAGTGTGTCAGAGCCCTGGAGAACAGTAGCAGTCTATATGTATCCCATCAGCATCGCTTTAAGACTTTAATCTTCTCCATTTGCAAAGTAGTGAATCCTGCAGAAGACTGGCATTTTTAATTTGACCTGTTTTCTCTTTGTTTTATTGGTTAAATTCATATTACGGTGGGTGCTTGTGTTATGAATGTTCAAGTTACAAACTTTTGAAGCTACAAACATTTTTCTTTTTCATTTATAATTGTTTTTTGTTTGCTTGCATTTTTCAAAAACTTGTGTGAGGAGTGAATGCCACTTATGTACCCCATACACTCCTTGGCAATGAAAGGGACCGAGAGTGGTGGGTGTGGGGCAGGATTAGTTAATCTTCCTTTCACAGTGTTTACAGCTCCTGTCTCATGTTTTTCACTTTTACAGAGTCTACCTAGGAAATTAATCAAGTATGCCTCTATTTTTACTATATTAATGACTTGTAAATAATGAAGAAAATTAAAAATAGCCAGATGCTGATAAATGTTCATCTAAGGTGTAAATATTCATCCACCATAACTTTAAGATCATGCCTGAATAAGCCTTTACGCTGCTACTCTTGTAATGTATGTAAATGTCTGGGGGGGGGGGGGGGGGGGGGGATTAGTAGGAACCAGGAATCAAGTTTTATGTAGTGTGATGAACATGGGTTCATATGATGTAAAGAAACAAACTACTTAAGAATCATACGTCTGCAACTATGTCTCTTTCTGCTAATGTAATGCACACATTGTATTTTCTATGAGATGTACGTCGCTTTGGAGAAAAGCGTCTGCATGAATGTAAATAAATGTTTTTTTAAGTTAGAAAAAGATCACACGGGGACTCTGCACGGGAGAAACGGTCGAGTTAAATGGAATAGATTTGTCTTGCAGCAAATTTATCTGAAGTTTTTACACAGCCCATAAAATAAATGATTTGAGGAACATCTGTATTAAGCTTTTATTGATGGTAGGGTTGTGGTTAGATTTACAAAGAGAGTTACAAACAAACTTCTGCTCCCAGTTGAAAGTTGGGGATTCAGTACACTTTATATTGTTGTTTATTGGTAGAGCACTGCTGGGGATACAGATGTCCTTCAAGTGGGGCGGTATCTGAAGATTAATGGAGTGTCTGCAAGAAATCGGCTCAATTTGATGTGGCAGGAGCGCTCATTGGGGGGGTGAAGTGTCTTATCTCGTGGTTCACAGCTGGATCCAGCTCTCAATACTCAGTGTATGTGAGCTTCAAATGTTTTCCTCTGTGGCTCTCAGTCCAGCAGTTTGCTTCCTTTGTATGGAAGTCCACAGACTTAAAGTGGGAAAATTTGCAATTTTGCTAAGGGACAGTACTATAGTAAGCCAGGGTAAATGTGTACTTGTCTCTGTGCGATTCTTCTTACCTCTTGCGTTTTGAGCAGGTTTTTACACTTTTGAAATCTGAACTGTAGTTAACTCTGTCAAACATAAACTGCATGTAGCATGTGGCTGTTTGTAGTGTTGCACCATTAGAATATTTAACTATTGTTAATGATTATTGTCATTGTCAGTGGATGGAACTGTTACAAAATGTACCTAAACTGACTCACATTTTTACACATTTGCATTTCTGTCTTCATGGAATTTATCTGAAGTGAAAATGTGAAATAGTTTTCAAAAAGAATATGATCTCATTACTGTGTGCAGTAGATCTGAGGTTGCAGTTTCTTCATTTGTCCCGAAGCGAACCATAGGTGCATGACTTGGTATCTAAAAGTTGCTTCATTAAGCATCATTGAACCTTTTGTTTACGCGTAATGAGGTGCTGCGGCCTCTTAGTAGAGCACATTTTCTATTCCATTCTCTGAAAAAAATTCGTAAGATTTTGATGATCAAATTCTTGTCATCACTGTGTGCCTTATTGAGTAGGATAGCATGGGCAGACACTGGTACTTGGACCCCCAGGAGCTTCTGTCTCATTTCTTTTAGCTGAGACTTTTTTGTTTTCCTTTCCTCAGTTGCTACATGGGTTATGCCAGTTGTTTTTTCTTCCCTCTTCCCTGCCTTTGTTTTTAACTATATGACACTTTAATGAGGAGTTTTTAAAAATGTATTAAACTGTTAAATGATGATTTTTTTTTTTATTTATTTATTTAGCAAACACTTTTCTCTGAAGTGACTTCCAGTGAACACTGTGTAGTGTTTATCAGCCCACACACCTTATTCACCAAGGTGACTTACAATGCTAGATATACTACTTAAAATCGGTCATCAGTGCAACACACTCTTTCTGTCACTCACACACTATGGGGGAACCTGAATAGCATGTTTTTTTGGACTGTGGGAGGAAACCAGAGCACCCGGAGGAAACCCACACAGACATAGAGTGAACATGCAAACTCCACACAGGCTGAGTGGGGATTGAACCCATGTCCTTTCGCACCACCCGGGCGCTGTGAGACAGCAGCACTACTCGCTGTGCCTCCGTGCCACCCATATTTATTGATTGTGTTGTTTACAGCACTATTTAACTGTACTGATCAGCTGTTTATCTTCCAGTCTTAAGCTCTGTTTTGGCGAGTTTCCACAGACAAACATGATCAGCTTAATAATAATAATAATAATAATAATAATAATAATAATAATGCGGGTGGCAGAATTAGCCACCCAGGTAAAAAGTTGTACAGAAAAAGCAAGGAGTAATAACTTCTGCAACAGCTGAGGTACCTACCACTCTTCCTGACACAGGGTACAGCTCCCCTGGGAACATGATTTCACTCGTTCCCCCCATCATGCCTCTGTTGAACATCACTTAAGTCACTGCACACATCCACTCGAAACTGCTAATCGTGTAAAAGCATGAAAAATGGCGGTCATTATGTTCTACGACAGTGTGAGCACAGGCTGCTGCTATAGCCGGTGGCTGTGGATTTTAGGACCAGTGTGTAAATAAACACGGCTGGGTAGTTCTGATGTAACAAGCCTAACGGCCTGTCTGTTGATAGCAGCATTGGGCATTAACTTGACAGCTCTGTTAATCCGTGCCAAGACCATAACCAGCTTTCCCCTGGGAGAGGGGGAAGGCCCACTGTGATAGACCAGCTGTGAAAAACAGCTTTTATTTATAATGTCACGCAATGTTAAACTGTCAGACTTGGATATGAGCTGGGAAAGAAAAGTCAGATTTTAACTGTCTTCTGGCCTCGGTCTCAACTTCTGCAACAATACAGTTGGCATCCTTAAGTCATGTACATAAACCATGTACTAAATCTCTGTACTTGGTGTTTGTTGCCTTTCTTCAATATTTTTTCCCTCAGTTCTGCTCTGATTAGAAGGTTTAATGAGAAGACCTTTTTTTTTTTTCTTTTTAAATGAGTAAATGTCTGAAGCTTCAGCTTAAGTCCATACGCTGCTTATTGTTGGCATACAAGCTTACTGGCCACTTTATTAAGTACATCTGGAACATTGGTGTACACTGGTGGTTTTTTAATGATGTGGAGAATGATTTACTGGTTTGCATTAACTTTTTAGTACCAACTGAGCTTCATTTGAATGCCACGAAGAATAAACACATTGTTGCTGTGCTGGTGCCCCCCTCCAGCGCCCATTTAGGGTAATGGGGCCATGTGGGCCCACCACCCGCAAGGTCCAACATGGGGGGTTGCGTGCAATGCCTTTCAGGCAGCAGGAGCGGGCAAGGTGGCACATGGCGTCACGGACCCTTGTGGCAGAAACTGGCTCTTGGCACACGGAATGTAACCTATTCGGAGGGAAAGGCTGCAGAATTGATGCAGGAGGTTGAGAGATACCAACTAGATATAGTTGGGCTCACCTCCATTCAGTGTTGGCTCTGGAACCAACCTCCTCGATAGGGGGTGATCCCTCTCCTACTCAGGAGTTGCACGGTGTGAGAGACACCAGGCGGGTGTGGGGATACTCACAAGCCCCCGGCTGGCTGCCATACAGTTCGAGTTTATCCCGTGGACGAAAGGGTCGCGGAGAGGAAAACTTTGACTGTTGTGTGTGTTTATGCACAAAACAGCAGTTCAGAGTATTTGACCTTCTTGAAGAGGGTGGGTGGGGTTCTGGACAGGGCCCCACCTACAGACTCTATAGTCTTGCTGGGGGACTTCAACACTCACGTTGGCAGTGACTGGGAAATCTGGTGTGGGGTGATTGGGATCATGGCTTGCCTGATCTGAACCCGAATGATGAAATGTTATTGGACTTCTGTGCTAGTCATGGTTTGTCCATAACAAACATGTTCAAACAGAAGGATGCTCATAAGTGTACTTGGTTCCAGAGGTCCTTTGGCCAAAGGTCAATGATTGGCTTTGTAGTCGTTTCATCTGACTTGAGGCCACATGTTCTGGACACTTGGGTGAAGAGAGGTGATGAGCTGTCAACCGATCATCATCTGGTGGTGAGCTGGATCGGATGGCAGGAAACACCAAGTGCATAGTGAGGGTGTGCTGGGAATGACTGTAGAGGACCCTGTCCAGAATTATTTTAACTCCCACCTCCATGAGAACTTCTCCCATGCCCCAGAAGAGGTGGGTGATGTAGAATCTGAATGGACCCTGTTCAAAACCTCCATTGTGGAAGCTGAGGGTAGTGGCCCCTATCTTTAAGAAAGGGGGCCAGAGAGTGTGTGCCAACTATCGGGGTATCACACTTCTCAGCCTCCCTGGAAAAGTCTATGCCGGGTGCTGGAAAGGAGGCTCCAGCCGATAGTTGAACCTCATATTGCACAGGAACAATGCGGATTCTGTCCTGGCCGCGAAAAAAGTGATCCTGCTTTTCACCCTCTCACAGATAATTGAGGGGGGCATGGGACTTTGCTAATCCAGTCTACATTTGTTTTGTGGACTTGGAGAAGGCCTACGACCATGTTCCCGAGAAATTCAGTGGTAGGTGCTTCAGGAGTATGGGGTGTTGAGGTCAGTACTGCGGGCTATTCGGTCCGAGCAAGAGCTATGTCCGCATACTTGGCATTAAGTCAAGCCTGTTCAGTGTGGGTGTTGGACTCCACAAAGGTTGTGCCTTGTCCCCACTCCTGTTTTGTAGTTTTCGTGGATAGGATATCAAGGCACAACCAAGGTCAGGAGGGTGTTCTATGTGAGTGTTGGAAGGTGATGTCTCTGCTTTTTGTGGATGATGTCCTTTTGGCACTGTCACACGGATGCCTCCAGCGCACACTGGAACAGTTTGCAGCTGAGTGTGAAGCAATTGGTTGGAGGATCAGCACCTCCAAGTCTGAGTCCGTGGTTCTTTCCCGGAAAAGGATAGCATGCCCCCTCCAGGTAAGGGCAGAAAATTTGCCCCAGTTGGAGGAGTTTAAGTATCTTGAGGACTTGTTCATGAATGAGGGGAGAAAGGAGCTTGAGAGCGGCTACAGACTTGGAGCAGCGACAGCAGTATATGCAGTCGCTGTGCCGGACTGTAGTGGTGAAGGGGGAGCTCTCTATTTACCTGTCAGTCTACATCCCTACCTTCACCTATGATCATGAACTCTGGGTAATGACCGAAAGAATAAGATTGCGGATACAAGCAGCTGAAATGAGTTTTCTCTGCAGGGTGTTGGGACTCACTCTCCGTAAGAGGGTGAGTAGTTTGGCCGTCCGGGAGGAACTCGGAGTAGAGCCGCTACTCCTCCGCATTGAGAGAAGCCAGTTGAGATGGCTCGGGCATCTGGTACGGATGACCCTTGGATGCCTCCATTTGGAGGTGCACCAGACACAGCCAACTGGAACAAGGCCCTGTGGTCAGCCCAGGACCCGCTGAATGGATTATATCTCCCAGTTGTCCTGGGAGCAGCTGGGGATCCCCTGGGTTGAGCTGGAGGAAGTTGCGAGGGACAAGGACGGCTGGGCTTCTCTGCTTTCTCTATTGCCACTGCGATCCTGGAAGGACTAAGCGGTCAAGAAAGTGGATGGATGGAGGATAATGCCATGTCACAAACAGATACCCCTCAGAATGATTCCACAAATATGACAATGCCTTCATTTTCCTCCAGTGGCCTGCACAGTCCCCACATCCCACTCCAGTAGAGCATCTTTGGGATGAGATGAGCATGATGCTGGTAGAATGATTTTGCTGCCAAAAATATCTGCAAACCTTTGTGTAGGTGTTAAATCAGCATGGACTAAGAACCCCATGGAATGTGTGCTGCACCTTGTTGTTCAATTAGACCTGTTTTGGAGACATAAGAAGGTCCCATTGTCCACTAGCTAGGTGTATCTAATAAACTGCCTTGTGAGTGCCATGCAAGTGTAAATGTGTGATGAGATTAAATGGGTCTGATTCCCAGTTGGTGTAGTTTCAGTTGTGTTACCTGTGTTGTAGGCTCACCTGGTGGCAGCCTTCGAGAAGAGCCTGGCAAACATGACCTGCCGTCTGCAGAGTCTGACCATGACTGCTGAGCAAAAGGTATGACATTTCCTGTTACACTGTGTGTGAATTACAAAGGTGAAGAGCAGTGCTTCTATCTGAAGGTAGTGGCACACAGTGGACTTCAGCCATTTGTACACATTCATGGTACTTGTGTCCACTTTAATCACCTGTTAAAAGGTATAACCTCTGGGGTTCCCTGGGATCTGGAGTTACGTCCACCAGGCTACAAATCCCAGAAACCATTTCCTGAATTCATTTTTCAGATATCATCATACAGAAAATGTAAACTAATCATCGTAATTCTGCCATTATTTGGGATCCAACACCATGGCCATGACTTTGCTGTCCCTTTTCCTTGCAATGTAGCAATAAGCAGCTCTGAAATATGAAGACTCCGCTATATTGCTTGAAAGACTTTTTTTTATGTAATTTTTTAAAAAATATTTCTTCCTCCTGTCTAGTACTATACAAGTAAGTGTGTGCGCACATTGGCAAGTCAGTCAAGGGTGGACAAAAATTATTTAAAAAAAAAAGCAATGACGAAGCAAACTGGTTAGCAAAGTTTTCCTATTCAGCTGCAATTAGCTTTATCTTAGACTGCAGATTTACCATTTTAATAGATGTGCAATTTTTATATTGCAGTCAGCACTCAGCTAATTTCCACTATCAGTGCTGTTGCAAATGCATGTTCTGTACTTGAATGAATTTTATTAAATCAAGTACTGGGAGGTGTGGGTATAGCCAGACACAGGAGCAGAGTTTCCAAGCACAAAGACTGCGCAGACTTCAGAGTGCCTGGCCGTTCTTCACAAGGGATTAATATTGGATACCTCCAGAAGAGCGACTCTCGTTGAAGAAGCCAGAATCACAGAAGAGGCTGCACTGTTCAATCCGTACTTAAGATGCCGGGCGATTAGTCCCTGCCAGGTTCCACAAGCCAGCTGATAAAAGTGACGGGCCTTCCACAGCTTTAATCCCCTCTAAATTAAATGGAGGTGATCCCTGAGGGACATCTTTGTTAAACTGGAGCTGAAACTCAACCGACTTTTGATTAAAACCGGAAACTCTAGTACAACCAGAAAATGGTTTGATGGAATCATGCCACAGTTCAGCCATTCAGAAATCCACTATACTCAAAGGATGCATGTGTGAGGTCAATTATTTAAAGCAAGAAGAATAAAAGTTCAATGCAAAGCTATATCCTTATTCTTTCTCTTTGAAACTTTGAGTCTGATCTTTGCACGATTTGATAAAATTGGACTTTTTCTCTCAACTGATCTTAACTTTGCTGGGTTTTATACTGTGGAAGTTTGACAAAGAAATACGCTGCTGTCGAGATGCGTACAGTAGTAAAGACGTGCTGTAGGGTGAATGATGAGAGTTGGGGCCATGTTGGCTTAGGGGACAGTAGCTGGCTTTGTGGTTAGAGCCTTTGGATTCAAAGAACCGAGGTTTGAACCTCACCTCCTGCTCTAGTAACCTTGATCAAGGTACTTACTCTGAATTAATACAGTAAAAATTACCCAATGATATAAATGAGGAAATAATTGAGAGTAGTGTTGTAAGCCACTTCAGAGGAAAGCATCAACTAAACAAATTAAAATTTTTGCACAAAATGTCTGCTGCCTTTCTGCATCCCTAGGAATCTGAGTTGGCTGAGCTCCGGGAGACCATCGAGGCCCTGAAGGCCCAGAACACAGACGCACAAACAGCCATCCAGGTGGCCCTCAATGGCCCAGACCACGTCAACAAAGGTATAGCCCTCACAGCACTGCCTAACCTTCTCGGCTTCATTACTGCCTACATACTCTACACACAGAGTCACTGCACAGAGCATCTGATTTGTATACAGTATAACACTCTGATCATCGTTCTAGTATGTATGCTAGTCTAATATCCCAAGAGAATAAAGCGTACAATTTCCAGACTTCACCCAGTCCCATTCTCCACGTCCCTGCAACAACTGGTTAAACACACTGTGGATTCAAGGCAAAACATGAGTACTATGATTTCCAGTCCTATCAGAGCAAATGTTTTTTTTTGTTTTCGTAGTGGGAATAATAGGCATCTCAATCAGGGGTTCTGTGCTGTGAACTCACGAGAACACTCCTGCACTTGTAATTGTGATGTACCGGGTAGGGAATGAGAAACTGTCAAATGCATGAAATCGTGTACAAATCGATTAGAAATGGTAGGACTGCTTAAACACAATCTTGGACTCAAACTTCTGCGTATAGGACCTGGTGCCCTGTGGGTGTTTCCTCGAACTGTGAATAAATGGAGAATGAATGGAGGGAGTGGAATCCATGATGGAAATGAATGTAGGATGGCATGAAGAGTCCGGCTTCTTCTTCCAGACCTGCGCATCCGACGGCAGCACTCCTCCGACAGCATGTCCAGCATCAACAGTGGGACCAGCCACTCCAGCATCGGCAGCGGCCCCGAGGCTGAGGCGAAGAAGAAGAAAAAGAAGAGTTGGGTAAGGGGCCTGGCCTGCATCTTATTGTATGTAGGATGTCAACATAATTGGTTGCATCCTTCACCCGATGCAGCCCGTTAAATGTCGTCCTCGACTTACAGCGACTTCCTGTTCTGACGACGACTTCGTTAGTTGACTTTGTCAGTCAAAAATCCCCTTACGCTGTCTGACGTGAACCATGAATAGAAGTGCCATTGTGTCACGTCCGATTCATGGTGACCGCACACGTGGCTTCCAAGGCAAGTGAGGAATGGAAGTGGTTTGCCAGTGCCTTCTGCTGTCGAACCGGTGCAAACATGGACAAACATGCACACACCACACACCCTAAGCAGCAGTTGAACTCTACATACAGCTGCTCTACCCTGTCCCCACTCATGAACCATAAGGATATATATATATATATATATATATATATATACAATGAACAATATCTGTTTTGTTTTGCTTTTTCTTCTCTGCTAGCCATTTTAAATAAAGTGGCTTGAATAGAATCATAAAGGACAGACTCTCTAAGTGAGATGTTTTTGTAAGTAAAACACAATTGCTGGGAGATGCTGTTTGAGTCGAGAATTTTGGTGTGTTACAGCAGTGTGGCCAGTCCGTTGGCTGGTTATTGTACACCAGATGGAGCGATCATCCTCAGACGTTACCTACAATCATACATCCAGGCTGTTGTAAGTCAAGGACTACCTGTATCTCCCTAATACAAAGCGGCGCAAGATTTGGTTAACACTCCCTGGAGAAGATCAGTTATATTTAGTTCTTCATTACGCTCTCTGTGCAGGAAATACAAAAGAATAGGTGGTAGACATCAAGCTTTCCGCGGTCTCTCGGCACAGAAAAGGCGAGGGGGAGAGAGGATTGTGTTGAAAGCACGACTATGCAGTGCTATCCCCCCCAGCACCCTGAGTCCTCAGAGCCCCTCCTTGATAAAGTGCACAACTCACTTAAGGCGCTTTCATGCCGTATGGAAAATCCCCTTTGTACCACAGCACTCCTACTCTCCTAAGCTGAGGGAATACGGTTTCACAGGTTTGCCTGATATGGAGAATGGGACAAGTTTCTAAAATATGTGAAGCTTTTACAAAATTGACCGCTATTTCATTTGTTCGATAAAAAATGTTGGATAGAACGAGAAGGTGTGAACTCGTTGTATATGTTTCGGGGGACATGTAGAATAGTTCTAGTAATATGCAGTATAAATTAGTGTTCCTTCAACAATCCAACATTAGAGCATATGAAATATGACTTATATAGAATCATAGGCTACCTTAGTGTTTCGACACTTGAAGATATGATAGAGTGAGATATGAGGCACTTCTCTGACCTGCAAATGTGAAGAACTTCTTGTGTAGAGGTTACGACAAGGTTGCATCCATCTTAGTTACTTTTACTACCAGCTGTAGGTGAAGCCTCTTATTTTGGTTTAGGTGTTGTTGCTGTTCTTATGTCAGTCATTAATATTATTATGGCATTCTAATGATATTGCTGCATACTTTGCCTAGGAAGTAAGAATTATTCATGTTTCAACAAATTTCTCAAACTAGCCTTGTTGTACCCAACGCCCCGGTGTGCAGAGCAGTTGTTCTACAAGCTCAGAAATGTTGTACTCATGTACAGGTACTTATTTATACCATTTGATTATGCACACACAGCTCGTATAATGTCCACCACTAATTCCAGCAACAGGGATGTTGTACAGTTTGGACATTTTACACACAGGCCTTTTATAAATGCATACGTCATAACCCTGATGGCTGATAATGGCTGCTAAGTATATATTTTATAGCTCAACATGTCCTTTAGAGGCAAAGTACAGAATAGTGAGGAAAAAGGCAAAATAACCCATCAGTTTAATAAAACGCAAATTAGCATAGCACGGTACAAGGGAACCAAGGGCTTTCCGCTAGATGGATGTTACGAGGTGCGACTGGGCATCAAAATTAGTTTGTGTCTGTGCCTGTAAAACAAGCTCTAATGCGCTGCTTGAATGTTATTATAATGCCGAGTTCCAGTGGCAGTGGCGTTCGGCCCGACTGACTTCACCGAAACCTGAAACCTGCAGCTGAGCTCTTCAGAGATGCGAAATGTGCACTCGCGCTCTGTTCTGTTAGCACTTCGGATGCTGCAAGTGACCGACCGCGGTGCTTTTTTCGCACAAGGAATGCAGACCAAGTGCTGCTTAGCTTGTCAATAACACGGCTGCCAGACAGCGTTTCCGTCGAGGAGGAGCGGTGGCAGTGAAGCGTTCTGAAATGTGCGTTAAGCATCTCCCAACTGCCCAACATCAGTGTCATTTCAGATTGCTCTGTTCAAGGTGAATTAAAACAGAAATTACATAAAGCAACATGAATTCTATTTGCTTTGAGTGCACAGAAATTGCAGTTACAGGTAGTCCTTGGCTCACGACGGGGTTTCATTCCGACCGCTCCCTGTATAAACAATAATGGTATAAAACGATGAAATATGCATTAATGCTACACTGTATAATGGGTTGTTATATTCTTAACAAATTTTAGAAATTTAATCATGTTTTCACATTAATCATGTCAATGATACTTATATAAAGTAATACAAATACATTACAGTATTATATTTTGGTGCTATTTTCGTTTCCAGATCTCTTACCTTCTGCTGTTCCTTTTTGGCACCACTAGAACATTCACTTTTTCACTTGCTAGCCATTTTAAATACAAAGTGACTTGAAGGGAATCACAAATGAAACGTTTTCTAAAGACACAGTAGCTGCTGGACACAAAAACACTGACCGAGACCCAACCAGTAATGACTATGGAGTGGTCATTGTTAGACCTATTACAAACAAACACTGGCATAAAATATAAAAATAAATAAATAATAAATGAAAAGGCTAAAATAATATAACAAGCGTAATGGGATAGCTGTCGCAAGTCCAGGTAGTTGTAAGTTGACTATGTCATAAGTTGAAGAGCACCTTTGTTACAGACATAAGCGACAATGCTCGTGTGTTTGGTGATATGCGTAGCCTCGGTCGGGCAGGATCTGTGGCTGTGGTGTCGCAAGAGTGTGCAGTGACAATGACTTTAACAGAGGTGCACCATGGGTGAACACTTCCCAAATGGCCTGTAATAGTGAGTGTGTTTTACCCCTAGGTGGCTGATTCCATCCCAGCACAGGTCAGTGCCAGTCTGGCCCCTCAGTGGCCTTGCCATGGGTCTCCCATGTGACCCACCACCCATTCCCTCCCACCCCGCTGTTGGAGACGTGTGCATGGCAGTTAACCCCCCCCCCTCCCCCCCCCTTCTGGCTGGCCGTCTCTGTCTAGGTTACCAAAGACCTCGAGGATGGAAGTACTTGAAGGCTGAGCTAATGGCTCCAAAATGTCCTCAAATTAGCTCTTACATGATTCAACCAAGAGGTTTAAAAAAAAGACGATTGTACCACAGTCAGTGCTGTTGGCACTCCAAAGATTGTTTAATGCAAGCAATAGGTTTGGTCACATTCTGAATGTGTTACCGTGCCTCTGCTTCCTTAAGGAGCTGCTGCGAAATTCACATCTTATTCATTTCAAGGAAAATGCATCTTGACGCCATCCGACGAGTCTCACTTTCAAGTACTTTCAGCCTCGTTCTCCCGGAATCCCGGCAAACCGGAGAGCGGCGTTCCCTTTCCCCTTGTGCCCAGCTCAGAATTGTTCGTTTTGTTTCTAAACCCCGACCCAAAAAGAATTAATGCAAGAAATTAAAAGCACAGACTTATAGCATGTTTACATTTGTGAAAGATTTGTTTTGGTGCCCTTCTGTCCTTGCTGCTGGAATGCTGACGTGAGGTTACCTCGTATTAGAGTACACCGAATGGCGATCTGAAATGAAGAGTCCCCGTCCTCCCCTGAGGTCTTCCTTTGCTCTGGGGTCGAGATTTTAGGTTTGAAATGGTGACCTCTGAAGTTCAGGTTTGTTTCGGTTCCTCCCGGTCGCTGCAAGGAGGCCCTGCATAGCAGCACCACAGTGCATCGCCGTCCTCTTTCTCATCTGCTGCGTTGACAGCCACTGAACATACTAACCTCAGAGGCACCCGCCGATTGACCGCAGTAACTGACCGGGGTCGGGGGTTGCTTTCTTCGCAGCTGCGTAGCTCCTTCAAGCAGGCTTTCGGCAAGAAGAAGTCCAACAAGCCGCCGTCGCCGCACTCGGACATCGAAGAGCAGACGGACTCCTCGCTGCCGTCTTCACCCAAGCTGCAGCCTGCTGCCAAGCAAGGGGGTGCCTCCTCGCTCAGGCCTTCGCCCTCCACTACCGAGTGAGTCCCAGGAGTCTCTCTCTCTCTCTCTCTCTATCACACAAACTCATAGCAAACACATCCCAGCATAACATGCACCCCCACTAGAACTGATCCCTGTTCTGCCCTCCACCTCTCTCTCCTCGTTCAGTTTCCTTTAGATCTGTTGTCAAATTCTGCCTCGACTCTGTCTGTCTGTCTTTAGCAAGTGCTTTTGCGATAGCAAGTTTTCCCCCGTTTGGATGCCCAAGCGACGGCAAAACGGCCACGTGGTGTACAAGCACCGATCTCGGTAACGGTGCTCTACTGCATGACTTTTGGCGTGTGGGTTGCCCTCATCTGCCTGTTTTCTAACGTCGAAGCAACTGCCGAGCCTCTTAACCACTTTAAGCACTTAAGATCAGACTTGTAAAGGCGTGGATTTGCTGGTCCTTCAGTTGGAAGAGAACGGTAACTGCAGCCGGTGTGGTTTTTCCCCACTCTCCTGGAGGTACAAAACAGACACCTCTTCTACACATATTGGGTTAAAAGCCTTTCTTATGCGGCACCGTCCTGCAGATTTCAGCCGTTCTCCGTATGCTGCCAGGGTGCCAAACAAAATGCCAGCGGTGAGAGAATTTCGTCACCTCTTTGCATATCTCTGTCAGCAGGTTGGAGTGGCTCTTTTCCCAGAGTTCTTTGGTGCTTCTCGCAGGATTGCAAATTAGCTGTAGTTATTTAACCCAGAATTGCAAATGTTTAGAATGGGTTATACACGGTTTGGGTAGCTCTGGAGCCTTACAGCACCTGGGCTGTGCATTTGGTCATGGACTGAAATCCAGCTCAGCGTGTGGAGTGTGCATGTTCTCGGTGTTCGCCTGGGTTTCCTCCAGGTGCTCTGGTTTCCTCCCACAGTCCAAAGACATGTTTTAGTTCACGGGGTTACCTTTAATGTGTGTGTGTTTGTGTGTCATATTGTTTTGTTGTATAAATGGTAAATGATTGAAAGATCCATACTGCAGATTATCTTACATTGCAAGTCTCCTTGGACGAAGGCATCGGTTAAATACTAGTTAATAGCCATTGTTGCATATGTCAGTGTGGAGGAAAGCATCTGCTGAATGAATGAATGAATGTAATGTAAATAGCCCAGTAGAACACGTGAGCTGCATGTCTGTGCTCGTTTTAACTTCAGTGAACAGTTTGTATGTACAGCATACAGTCTAACTGATATTTTGGAATTGGGCTGTGTCAATGACACTGTAGGTTGGTGTCTCCTGCCTTGCTGTCGAGGTCATTGTGTGTGTACGTGTGCATAGGCGTGTGCGCGTAGGCCTCTGACCTGACTGCTGTCTCCTGCCGACTCCCCAGGCTTTGTGAGTGCACTGAGGCAGAGGCTGAGATCATCCTGCAGCTGAAGAACGAGCTGCGGGAGAAGGAGCTGAAGCTGACGGACATCCGCCTGGAAGCTTTGAGCTCTGCCCATCAGCTGGACCAGATCCGAGAGGCCATGAACCGCATGCAGGTTTGTACTGTTGGTGCATGGAGCTAAAAGCACTACCGCACAACATCACGCCCACACATGGACTCACCAGAAATAATATTAAAAAAACCCACAAATTTATCATGCAACATTGTATGAACACCCAACTCATATACAACAGGCTGCTGGTAGTGTAGTAGTTAGAGTGGTTCAGATCTCACCTCTAGTTGTAGTACCCTTGAGGAAGGCAAAATTGCTCCAGTAAAATTACCCAGCTTTATAAATGTGTCAATAATTCTAAATAGCTTAACGTTGTAAGTCGCTTTGGAGAAAGCATCAGCTAAATGAATAAATGTAAATATAATAAATCTTAAATCATTACCAACAATGAAACTAGTTTTACATTTACATTTAGCAGACGCTTTTGTCCAAAGCGACGTACATCTCAGCAAAAGTACAATTTATGCACTACATTGAGAGAAGGAGACATAGCTGCAGACATGTAACTCTCAAGTAAACCTAGTTTGTTCCCCACCACTTGATGCACCAAGGTTCATCGTTCGAGAAGGTGCATAAGACGCAGGATGGACAAATCCCGATACCCTCCCACCAATTTTTTTAATATTATATTTAGTATTTAAATATTAAATATTTAGTATTAAATTCAGCATTAAATCTGATAAAGACAAATGATCACTTTCAAATTTGTCCCGCAGTTGGATATATTATCCATCTTATATTTGTAGTAAAGACAGCAGTATTTCGCTGCGGTTGACTTTTCCTGCCAAAATTAGCGTCCTTTATCCTAGTTCCAGCCTGATTTGTAACGTCAGTCTCCCTTCGACAGCTTTCCACCCTCTCAGACCCTGATCCTGCCAGAGGACTGCTTATCTCTGTATTTTAATTGAACTATTTAAAGAATCCTTTTGTAGTAATTTCTACCCACATATTTCCACTCGGTGCTGGCCTTCGCGACAAAAGCTTTTAATTCAGCCTGCACGTTTTGCAAAGTTCTTTTGTATGGGGGATATACAGAATATCAGGTTTTATTCCACACAAAGTAGTAAATTGGTGCCATCTTTCATTAAGTTTCTCCATGAACAACCACAGACATGGTAAGATTTTCATTTCACAGCAATATTATTAGTCTGTTTGTATACCAAATTCTGTATAGACAGGTTGTTGAACTTCTCCTTTGGGGGGGGGGGGTCCACATCCACCTTGATGTTCCCGTGGTCAGATCCCATCCAGCATATGGACCACTAGGCCTTTCTGAAGGCCCGAGTCTCATATTTGTAGTGAGCCCTCTACTCCCAGTTCCCGCTGCCTTGTGGGACCTCTGCCTGGGTTCCTCCAATGCCCCAGTCGCATTAGACACAATGCAGCAAAAGCCCCTATAGATCCAAATAGGAGACGAACCAATATCTGGGTTCCAGCAGAAGTGACCTAAAGTGTGGGGATTTGAAGGGTTCTGTGTGTTACACCTGATCTGTCCTTTGCTTTTACTCTGGGTGCAGAGTGAAAATACCTTTTGGCAGCAGATTGCTGTACTTGTGTAGCTGTCTGAGCCAGCTGGCATCACGGGGGGAAAAAGCCCATGTCTGGGAAAAGCAAAGTGCCCTTACTGTGATGGCTCAAATACCTGTCCAACAATGTGGACAGAGACAACCACACAATCGCAGAAGGTACTCCACAGTTCAGTTTTTGCCTGATCGGCATAGATGTTTCTGCCACGTTCGTTCGTCCGTCTGTTATCACCAGCTGCTGCTGTAGTGCAGGGCCATGGTGGTCCAGCTCTTATCCAAGAATTATAGGGTTTGAGGCAGGGTACACAGTGCACTGGATACCAGTTCATAGTAGGGCCATCACACACTCGTTCACTGACACACACTGTGGGCGTTTAAGAGCCGCCAATTCTTTTTTTACTTTCGGAAAACGAAACCTCCAGAATCACGTCGGACTTTGCCGCACGGGAAGGGACAGATATATCTAATATCATCTACGTTTGACTTTTAACTGTGAATTCACGTGAGTTATTAACTTTCAGGGATGACTGTTTATGAGTGAATTGAAATCATTTGTCTGTTTAAACACCATTGTCACACTGTCGGTGTCCCTTTTACCGCAAGAACGAAATCGAGCTGCTGAAGGCAGAGAATGACCGGCTGAAGTCGACGGGGAGCAACACTGCAGCCCCGCCGGCCAAGACCCCACGGCCCCCTTCGGAGACCTCCAGCACATCGTCGTCGTCCTCGCGTCAGTCACTGGGTCTGTCGCTCAACAACCTCAACATGACTGACACCATCATGTCAGGTGAGCTGGTGGCTGGTTTTATACCAATAAGTCTTCCATATTCCAGTCACCTTGATGCTGAGTAAAAACTCTCACAAAACTTTTGAGGATGTGTTCCAGAATAGAATGGGAGTGGGTGGTTCTAGTCCTCAAGGGCCACGTCCCTCCAGGTTTGAGAGTTACCGGTCAGGTAGCACTTGACTGTATGCAACACACTAAGGTCATGCTCCTCTCCAAACTGTGACCGCACTTGGGAAGCTGAGGATGCGCATGGCTGTTTGGGAGGCTCCAGTTGTGCGTTTTCCACCTCATCGATGGGACGGCTGCCGACCGGGCACTTGAACAGCGGGAGTGCGATCACCGCTGGACCGCTGCTTGTCCCCGGGTGCGAGTGGGGTGCTCCCCAAGCGCAGGGACGCTTAATTGATGGAGGGCTTCACTCTGCTCTCGTGCGCATGGGAGGAGAGGGGAGGCGGGGGCACTGTGAACGTTATCACTCCTGCGCAGGACCCATGCTCTGCCAAGCCGCTGGAATATAAAACATCCTGCACTTTATCTCCGCTCGGAGGGACTGCTTGCTAAGTATAAATAATACCTGTAGGATTACGCTCAAAATGACTGAACGTTTCGCAGGCTGCATTTTTAATTAATTGCTGTTGCTTATTTAATTTGTAATATTTGCCAAGTAAGTAACATCAAGAGTGCGCTCTCAGTATTCCTGTCGTTTACTTATTTAGCTGACGTGTTTCTCCAAAGTGATTCACAATGTAAAGATACGTAGTTATTTATCATTTATACACATGAGTAATTTTTACTGTTTCAGTCTAGGCTGAGTACCTTGATCAAGGTTACGACAGCAGGAGGGTAGGATTTGAAAGCTATGGTGCTAACTCCTGTGGCACCTGCTGGCCCAAAAATCACAGATATTGCACTCCTCAGGCAAAAGACTATAAGAATGGGATTTTGATCCTATTTATAAGTGTTGGGTTCAACACAGCCCCAGTTGGTCCTTTTTATGCTGACACTGGAAGGATAATATTTTTGAAATCTTCACTGGGGAAAAATAGCCACATATAGAAACTTCTAGGAAAAACCAAAAACACTTTCCTACTTCCTCCTCACAATGTCTACATTAACTACAATCTTTAAATCTCAGTCTCAGCAGCTAAATCACAACCGGAATGGCAGATTATGGAATTTTAGAAATGTTAATATTAATTCAATTAAGCCATAACTTTTAACACATGAATGCTCTTACACGCTGTAAGCACTGAGCTGTGGATTAGCAGTGTATCACCGTAACTACCTGGCCATCTCATTACTTATATTAGTTGTTACTGAAATTACGTACATATTATTAGAATTTATGCTCCCGGTGTGTTATCTCGTTGTCGAAGAACTTGTTTGGCGCCTTGCGTGGAGTTGTCAGTAGGAAGCTCCAGAAGGCAATACAGACTTACACTTCCCTGGAGTAACATGTGCTGAGAGTTGTATTCTGATCCCACAGACATCCTGCTGGATGAGGGCTATGAAGGGAACCTTCGCAAAGAGAGCCGCAGCGTGAGAATTGTGGTTGCCATCCATAGCAGCTCCACCAGGACCAAGGTGACCGCCCTTCAATATATGCTAATCGGCCGCGGTTTACATTCCTGAAGTCGTTATGAAAACATTTCCTTGCGTGATGTCAGTTTTGTTGTCATTAAACATCTGATTTATGTATTTGTAATGCAGCTCCTCCCTTTTTTTAAATTTAGGGGGCAAAATGCCACGAGTATCTCATTGGTTCCATCGGCGTCAGTGGGAAGACTAAGTGGGATGTCTTGGATGGTGTGACAAGGCGCTTATTCAAGGTAGGATCCTTACTCAAGGTTATTAACCAACACTGGTGCTGTAAAACTCCACAATGGCCTCTTGTAAGATCTGTCAGACACAGTCAAATGTTGCGGCTGTGCACACATCACCTGCTATTGCCCACAGGGGCAGTTGTGGGAACTGACCTGCCACTCGCATGTTGAGGTGTGCGCGTGTGTGTGTGTGGCAGGAGTACATGTTCCGTGTGGATCCAGCGACCAACCTGGGCCTGACCTCGGACAGCATCGCGTGCTATCGACTCAGCGATGTGGTGCGTGCCACTGGTTCCGAGGTGCCCGAGCTGCTGCCCTGCGGATACCTGGTGGGGGACAACAATATCATCACTGTGAGCCTCAAAGGTGGGGCCCTTTCTGAAAACTGTCAAGGATCATGATGATTGTGTTATTCATTTACCCAACACTTTTCTCCAAAGCAACTTACAATGTTAAGCTTACAATTATTTTCCCATTTATACAGCTGGGTAATTTTACTGGAAAAATTTAGGGTAAGTGCCTTGCTCAAGGGTACTTCAGCTGGGGGTGGGGATGGAACCTGCGATCTTTGGATCCAAAGACAGTAGCTCTAACCACTATTCTACCAGTTAATACTAGAGGTTAATGTTCCTAGATTGTTTAAAGATGTGTGTCAAATAAATGCAACTGAGCATCAGTGGAAAATAAACGGGGACATTGTGTTGCAGGCAAAATGAGGCTTCCCTTGTGTTTCCTACACAAGTGGAAGAACACAAAAATGTAAAATTCAGTGTTCAGATGTGTTCACCAACCAGTTTTGAACACAAAATAAAATAATACACCTAGAAACTAAAATATCTGGTGAAACATTTTTTTTTTTGCAAATACTAACATTGTGGATTAGTATAAACTGGTTCACTTAACACTTACATCATTATTTAACTTTTCAGTATGACTGGTGTTACGCACACACAGAACCTTTTTCTGTTACATTAGACAATATTAAATATAATGCAAAAATGATTACAATATTTAACACAATTTTTGAGAAATTTGAAACAAACTAAATGCCATTGCCAGTTGTATTACTCTTAAGGTACCCTGGCATCGATCTCTTTCCTGTGAAAACAGCTTGTTGTGATTCTAGCTTCTTGCTCATGGATCATGGTTGACGTTGTGTCATACCCCCCACCACCTATCTGGAGGAATGTTACTGTACCACACTTATGTACATTCGATATTATTAGACGTGTACTCTGGAATCTGCTTTTAGTGTAACAGTGTCACCTGCATGCACAGCCATATCACTCCTCAGATTTCCTTGTACATGGCTTCCTCACCCCTGTACTATGGTAAAAGATTTTCCCCTAGCATTGTTGATGGCACTGAAACTCAGCAGCTGTGATTTATGTATGATCAATGAAACGCATTATTCCTCAGCACTAGATAATTGTGTTTCAGGGCAGTTAGAGGGTGTATTGCATTGCACTTGGTGGTCATTACTCATGTCGCAGTGAGACAAATTGCCACTTACAGCTGTCTGCACAACTCCAGCAGAGCACGTGGACCTTTGACCAGGCTGATGGACTGATATGAGTGCAATGTTTCCCTTACTGGGACCAAAAAAAGAATTCAGTACATTCCTGAATATGGAAATAAGAAGATTTGTTCAAATCATTAAGTTCCTGATGTAATTTCCCTAAATTCCAAATGTGTATTTTCTTTAATTTTCAGTCATAAATTAATATTTACTATTATTAGTGATGTTTTGGTGACTCTCTCATCGGATATTAGATGATGGATTCAAAAGAGACAGGTTCAATTCTCATCTCTTGTTGTAGAGCCTTTAAGCAAGGTCCTTGGCTTGAATTTATTCAGCTGGATAAATGGGTAAATCATTATAAATAGCTTAAGTGATACACTATTCCTTTTTTCTGTGTTGCAGGTGTGAAGGAGAACAGTGTAGATGAGCTTGTGTTTGACACCCTTATCCCCAAGACCATTATCCAGCGGTATTTGAACTTGCTGGTGGAGCACCGACGCATCATCCTATCCGGACCCAGTGGCACTGGCAAGTCCTTCCTGGCCAGCAAGCTGGCCGAGTTCATCGTTGCCAAGTCTGGCCGGGAGTTCACGGAGGGCTCGGTGGTCAGCTTTTGCGTGGACCACAAGTCCAGCAAGGTAGGGAACCATCATATAGACAACAAGCAGCCTGGCTGAAGTGGTCCTTGTGTAACCAAATGGTAACTAAATCAAGCTCATTATTTAATATTTGTTACAGCAACATACACTTATTTTTTTTAGATAACTCAGAAGAGCTGAAAAGTAAGGTGTGTACTGCCCTCACTTTATCCCCAGCTTATGAGCACAAACGGGAGTGGAAGACTGTTTGTTTGACTGTAAACCCCACTCCTACGCCCAAGTCGGTCAAGGCTTAATGGAGATGCCCATCAAATTCACCCATGGGCCTAATTCTGTAGAAACCTCAGATAAAGCATAATAAATTAAAATTTCTCTTTAAACCTGTTATGTTTTGGTCTGCTGCTTGTCCTATACTGTGCTACAGAGTCCATCCTGGAAACACAGGGTGTGAGGAAGGAAACTCTGTTGGTTTATTAAATTATATTCAATTAAGTTGAAATGTACAACATTTCTGAGCATGTGGCCACCTTCGCTTTATTATCTATGCAATCAATAAAAGCAACAGAAAAGTGATTATTTGCTGGGTAACTTCTGTAAAGGTAGAGTTGTTTGTAGGTTGGAGGTGTTTTATTGCCAACTAGAGGCTGCACATGGAAATGCAGGTTAAATTCACCAACAAATCTTAGAAAAAAAACTGAAACTCTTTCCAGTTCATTTTAATTCCATTTTCAAAATGTATGACTTGAATGTTCATACGGTAAGGACCCAGTGTATCAGGCTTACACAACGGTTTATGTGCATTTCTTCAGCTTAAAAGACCAATTATTAATGATCGGAAGAGTACGAATGTGCATGAGAACAGCATATATGAGGTGACTCTCAACTCAATGTCATGCAGGACCTGCAGCAGTACCTGTCCACACTGGCAGAACAGTGCAGCTCAGCGCAAGGCGACACTGAGCTCCCAAGCGTTGTCATCCTGGACAATCTCCACCACATAGGCTCCCTCAGCGACATCTTCAACGGCTTCCTCAACTGCAAGTTCCACCAATGGTGAGAGATATTGCTCCAGTTCTGTCTCCCTGAGAACCTGCTAGCCCTGTTTTTGTTTGGATTTTAAAACCAGCTGCATCCCAGTGATCCTACAGTATAATAATACATTTGGCAAGTTTGCAAGTATCATTCAGTTCTATTTCAAAGCAGTGCATGATCTGAAAGACAACAGAGTGAAAGGAATTGCAGATGACTGTGCCTTCATAACCAGTTGCTTTGCCATTTGTCAACTGCCTCTTCTGCTTTTGTATTTTTCTGCCTCAGCCCGTACGTCATTGGGACGATGAACCAGGGAGTGTCGTCCTCGCCCAACCTGGAGCTTCACCATAATTTCAGGTGCATTGCCCTGACTGTCCAAGGCATGGCCATCAATATGGGCAGGGGCTAGCTTGGTCTGGGACGAACACAACCAACAATGGGGCACAGGTGTCTCTAAAGTTAAGGAGCCGGTACTCCGAGCATCACCGGGAAAAATGCATAAAGTGATGTAAAGTGTACGGTCTGTGTCGTGCTCTTTTCAGGTAATATGTACAGTAGAATATTGCTTATTCATTTGCATATCCCACCAGGTAGTGCCAGGAGAGATGGTACACTGGGTCGCCATGTTATGAAGGCTGGAGTTACAGATTTTTGGAGATACATTTAATTTTTATTTATTTCCAGTTGCTTCCTTTTCACTTCTCTTCAAAAATTAATTGCAGAGCAAACTTCAACCATGTTTCCACATCCAGCCATTGGTGTAATCGCTATTGTATAATTGATAATATGGATAACAAACTAGGGGGACGTGGTGGCGCAGCGGGTTTGGCTGGGTCCTGCTTTCTGGTGAGTCTGTGATGGACTGGCGGCCCGTCCTGGGTGTGTCCTGTCCCGTCCCCCTCCAGCCTTGCGCCCTGTGTTGCCGGGTTAGGCTCCGATTCGCCGCAACCCCGCTTGGGATGAGCAGTTTCAGACAGTGTGTGTGTGTGAACAAACTAAATTGGCCATACATTTTCTGCACATGTTGATTCAAGGTAAAATACAGGAATATAAAAAGTCCTGTGACAGGCTGGAGCCCAGTGCATTGTGTTTCTTGTCTCACACCCTGTGTTTCCAGGTTAGGCTCTGGACTGCGGTGAACCCGCAATAGGATGAGCAATAGGGATGTCAGTATTATGAAGCTTTTATTGACATAATGGTAAACGTGAGATACGAATGGACTTCCAGTCCCAATTTTATTTGTGAGGTGAGCGCCCAGTGTACCAGGATACGTAAATCTTTATTCTCACAATATATCCTCTGACACCATCGTCTTGACACGGCCTACTCCTTTGTTAAAGGATTTTTTCTCATCTCATTTGGCTATGGTTGTCAGTTATTCGTGTTTATTCCATGTTTTGTTGATTAGCATTATTTAAATGTGGTCTGCATGCCTGTCAGTGAGTCAGATGTGATCTGTGACATAGAGAGACAGAGGGATTAAAGCCCTCACTAGGGAAGGCCCTTATTTGCTTGGGTAATTAAGTGCGCTAATTAAAATGATGTAATAAGTAGTAATAAGATGACGAGGTACATAATTCTGTGAGTTTATGAAGAACTTATCAAAATTAAACGCAAAAGTCTGTACGTTGTCAAAGACTGGCAAAATAACGGCATGTATTATAAATATTATTGTATATTTATTGAATATACAATTTTTTTATCTTTAGCAAGACAAAGGGTAGTATATACCTTCGTGAGTCACTTATACTTTACTTGATCTTACACCAAAGCTCACGGCGGTGTGTCGCTCACGAATTGCTCCACGTCACCCTCTCGTTCCTGCGCCCAGGTGGGTGCTGTGCGCCAACCATACGGAGCCGGTGAAGGGTTTTCTGGGCCGATTCCTGCGGAGGAAGCTGATTGAGACGGAGATCGAAAAGAGCGTGCGTAGCAACGACCTTATCAAGATTGTGGACTGGATCCCCAAGGCGTGGCAGCATCTCAACAGCTTCCTGGAGGCCCACAGCTCTTCCGACGTCACCATCGGTGAGCGTCGGGTGACCGTGACGGCACCTCTCCCTAGTAATAGGTCGCTGACATTACCTCCGTCTCACGGTAACTCCCTCCAGTTATGGGAGGTGAACGTTTCTGCGTCACACATTTATGAAGTGGGGGGTAGATGAGATGAACTCAGACCTTTTCGAGGTGCAGAACACGCTTCTCCGTGGTTTGATAAATTTGAACAGCATAGATGTGTATATGAATGCGTATTAATATATCATTGTGTATATTCCAAGGCCATCTGTCTGCATACATTAAAGCTGTTTCATCCATTGGACAGGTCCTCGCCTCTTCCTGTCCTGTCCGATGGATGTGGACGGCTCGCGCGTGTGGTTCACGGACCTGTGGAACTACTCTCTGGTCCCGTATCTGCTGGAAGCTGTGAGGGAGGGGCTTCAGGTAGGTTCCTCTTTCTCTGTACGCGGTCGTACTGGGGTAAAAGTCAGAAAGTAGGTCTCGTAAAATCCGCCGTTACGCACTCGGTCCTCTGTGTACAAACGCAACTAGGACTTTAAGTTGATTCATAACTGTTTATTTGCTGGATAGGCTCTGTGGAAAATGTCAAATAGAAATAATATTTTACATTTGCATTTATTCATTTAGCAGACTCTTTTCTCCAAAGCGACGTACATCTCAGCGGATCGGATGCTCCAGTGGCTGGATATAGAAACGCTGTTTTCTCTTTGTGACCATTTTTGCAAAATGGATGAGTGAATGAAATGCAATTAAAATGAATAAACAAATTTCGATATTTTTGAAAATTCATAACCCAAATCGTTCGTTACACAAGGACCCAGTGTGTATAGTTTCTCGTTAAAACTGATTTGAACTGCCTTTGCTTAGAGCAGTTCCTCTCCATCCTCCCTTTTGTCCTCCAGCTGTATGGTAAGAGAACTATGTGGGAGGACCCTTCCAAATGGGTGATTGACACCTGTCCTTGGAGCTCCGCCTCCCTGCAGCATGACTGGCAGGGCCTGCTCCAGCTGCGGCCCGAGGATGTGGGCTACGACGGGTACAGCTCTGCCAAGGAGGGGTCTTCCTCCAAGCAGGTCTCCCAGAGTGACACCGAGGGCGACCCACTGGTGAGAAACACACACACACACACACCCACACCCCACCTTTTGTGTTTCCTTGAGATATTTAGGAAAGTGCAATCAATAGCTGTAAGACAGACCATTATTAATAAGACAAATGGCAAATGTGTAAAATGTGTAATCCATTAAAGGTCCTGAACTAGTGGTTTCCAAGGAGACCAGCTCGGTGTAAATGGAGTGTGAGGACACGTTCACTCACGCCTGGCCTTGTCTGTCAGAAAGAACGAATGCATTGGTCCGAGCGAATCGCTGCACCGCGTTGTTTGGATGACTGGATATTAATTCCAGTTTGTGTGTAATAAGAGCTGTGTGCAGTCGGGGGGTGGGAAGAGGCTCCCGCAAGAAAACGTCATCAGAGCAGCTCAATCGCAGTCACTTGCTGCGAGTGCAGTGACCATCCAGTGTTCCTCCTGTCCTTATTCCTCTATGATTCATGACAAATATGCATGACAGAGTATTAAAATCCTTATGGGGAAACTGCCCTAAATAACAATAGGTCTGGGGTGCCCTGCCTGTTCTGGTGAAGGGCCACAGTCATTATTGTTAGCAGGTTCAAGGGCCACATGTGTCAAAATCATAGTAAGTGACATACTGAATCTCAGATTTCTTAACTAGTCCATTTTATTTTATTGTATTTTAATTAGCTGGGCTGTGTGTCCTAGAGTGTGTGGCTGACTTGAATCATATTATCCTGCGCCTCAATAGGATTTATAGTACTTCTAGTAGGTACCGTAAATACTGATCATTTTACAAGTGTTCACATGCAGTTGGATACCCCTGATCTAAACCTTCTGTTTTCAGGTCTGATTTGTGCTCATATTTCCAATGTATTCCTGTCTATTGAAAAATACATAGATGAAAACAACTCTGCTGCCATATCGTTTGCTGTCGCAGATGAACATGCTGATGAAGCTGCAGGAGGCGGCCAACTACTCTAGCGCACAGAGCTGTGACAGCGACGGTCACCACGGCGACCTGCCGGACTCCTCGCTGGAGTCCACGCTGTAGGGCCGGGTTCGAGGAGCGCCAAGAGGTCGGCACAGCCGGGCGGGGCTGGGCAGTGCACCGCTGCTTAATACTTCCAAGTCCCCGTGGTGGGGAGGGGAGGGGTGGGGTGGGGTGGGGGTGGTTGTGAGAGTGTTGCAGGTACGAGGCAGCCTACTCCAATGGGAGCACATTTGTCGGGGCATCAGAGTAAATGCAGCGAATATCCATGCTTTACCGTGGGTACCTTTAACTGGAAGGAGTGCCCTGCAACGGGGACCCAAAAATTTCAGGCCAAACCTTCGAGGATCAAATTATATATAGCTGTATTATGAGGAAACTGGAATTTTAAGTGAGTTTTATTTTGTATTAATTGCAGACGTTTACAGGGCAAACTGTTTTCGTTTTAACGTGGTGCTACAGAGACGGTGAGCGGCTCCCCGACTCAACCCTGACCTTAGTCGGGCCGCGTGGCACCGATCGTGCGATCGGGACCACTGCACCGTCCACGCAGCCTGTCCGCCAACAAGCACAAGCAGCGGGTCGTGCAGCGTCCGTACAACCGCTGCTCTGAAACACTGGAGAAGCGCCGACCCCGTGTTGCGGTCGACGGCCGAGCGCACGCTTAAACCTGCGTCCATCTCCGACTTGGTCTTTAGAAGGGGCCTCTCTCCCCTCACTGGTCAAATAGTGTTTCCCCAGCAGAACGCTGCTAGATGCCATCGAGCGCCGCTTCCATCGAAGAACCTGACCAAGAAGGGATCAAGATGCATCAATGGTGCTCTGCCGCTTCCCCGCTGCCTTAAAGTGATGATCCAATTGGTGAGAAGCATCACGTTGGGCGTTCTGAACCCGTAAAACGATCGCTCCCGGACAGCTGGGTAAAGAGGTACTGCCGCCGTTCGGCTCATATCCGCGAAGCACATGTTTGCCGTTGCCGAGTGACCATGAGGGAAAGTGCACTTCCTGTAGATTAGCTGCAGGTGGGGGGGATATCCCACAGTTCCCATCAGCTGCCTCATCAGCGGTCTGATTTTATTTTTTTACCTGTTTACTTTCACAAAGTGTGGCTGTTACTGACGCGGGAAAGATGGGTTTTCTCTCTATTTTGTGTTTTTTCAGTTTTTTTTTTTCCTTTTTTTTCCTAAGCCCAGTTGACCTGGGCTCACTTGAACAGGCATGAGCACAAGCAATTTTTTTTAGTTTTACTTCTATTGTATTTTTTAAACTATATGTATATAGCCCATGAGCATGTGTTTTAAGTGCACAGAGTTTGCTTTCGGTAGACTTTGTGTTAAAGGCGTTTGTCAGCTACGACGAACTAAGTGAGTTGGCGATGACGAAGACGGATGCGACTTGCCGGGTGGCTCCTTACTCAGTATTTAATCCCTCTCCTCTTTTGTTTCGAACATGGGTTGGTTTTGCACTCTTTCTGGGGCGGGTGGGAGAAAACTGTACATACGAAGTGTTGCACAGTGACTCGGACGCATTCTGCCCTGTTGATGTTCACATGATGCTTAACTTGCTGAGAATCTCTGTACTTTGCAAATGACGAACAACTGCGAACCAGCTGTTATGAACAGGTGTGCATCGTCTTGTAATGACTGGTTGTATTGCCTATGCAGGAGCTACACAATATATAGAAGCATGTGCCACTTTGACAAAGTTCATGAAAACGTCCACTGTACCACGGTTCCGGGGGTGTGGGCACAGCATGGACCAATAGAGCTGTTCTGTCAACGTATGTGGTCAGGTTTGTATGAAAAGGAGCATATTTAAGCAGTCTGAGGGTTAGGGGTTACTGTGGGCTTGCTTAGGGTTAGGGTTACAAATACAAAGCAGGGACAGTCATACCTTCACATACCTTTTCCTGGTCATTGCTACAGTATGTCCCGTGTAGTTCCCTTGCTGGAGGCCAGGCTCAGTTTCAGATTGATTGTATCCGTTTCTTTGCTGTTATCCAGCAATTCAGTTAAAGGTTTTTTGATTAAGACTAACTTCTACATTTATTTTCGTTATCAAGTTCTGGAAGTTAGGTGAAATACCAAAATTTGCAGACCTGCGGAAGTTGATGGCAGAGAAAGCAGGATTCTTGCTCACTGGCAGCCGGTGCTATCAGGTGATTCAGACGACCACATCATATTCCTATTTGCAGTTTACAGCTTTGCAAAAAAAAAAAAAGTACTGTCAACGACGTCAAACTCAGGACAATCCTGCTTTCTGTGCTCGACTCGTAGGCCTGCCGTCATGGCATTTTGACCCGTGGCATCGTTCAACATGGGCTGGGGGGGTGCCTGGCGGTGGACACATGGCACTCAAGTATGCCCCCCCTCCCCCAAAACAAAACCCAGCAACTGAACAGCTGTATTGCAGACCATGCGGCCCCCCCATCCCCCCTTTTGTGCGCATTGTATGAAACACTTAAATATTTGAGACCATTCATAACAGCTGTGTAGAGGCCATTGTGGATAAATCCACCAAGTGACACGTCTCCAACTTCTTTGCAATGACATCTCAGTGAGTTCAAAGCGTTTACTACTTTGACTGTTTCTTTCCCCCCTTTTTGTGAAACATTTGTCTTCAAATGTTTTATATTTTGTACATTTGTATGTAACATATCATGTAAATAGACAGAGACAGCGATTTAAATCATCGGGAGAATTTTGTAGTCTTTGTAAAGCCCTAATAAATATAGCATTTGGTGTCACCAGAGCGAAGTGGAGAAGTGATTCTTGAGTCTTGATTTTCTTGTCTTTGGAGGTCGAGAGAACACAGCAGACTTGGGCCGCTCCTCAAAGGTCGTGTGTACTGCTCTCTAGCGGTCTGTAAAAGCCTAGTAACAAATTATGGGCATAAGTGTCATACAAGCAACTTCAGTCAAACAGTCTTGACCTGTTGATACAGCCGGGAAACTTTTACTCTGTCAGTTCAAGGTAAGTATGTCGGTTGAGATACTACAGCCGGAGGAGGGGTTTGAAGCTGCTTCTCTGGGTGCAAGGTGGCACCTCTAAGCACCATGCCACCTGCTGCCCTATAGTTGTGGATTAGAATCTGAGATTTTATTTGACCCGTATTGAGAACGCGTGTGTGCTGTAAATATCCATACCCAGTAGATGCTTGTGTTAAGTGCATGTTACAGAAGGAAGTGTACTTGTGTGTGACTGTTTGCTGTACCAGTAATAAACTCAAACATACTGTGTGTGCATTATGAACTGCTGTAGACACACTTGCTCCCAGGCTATGAAGAAACTTTTTTTAATGTTTTTTTTTTTTTTTTTTTTAGCTGCACAAGCGGTTATTGAAATTGGAAAGATGTATTTTCTCACCCACTTAATTTTCCATTTGTAGCAATAATTCTGAACTAGTTACCCTCCAAGCTGATAGGTGGCAGAACCGCACACCCAAAGAGGAGAGGATTTAGGGACCATCAGCTTGTGTGTCCTGACGGTGTTTCTAACATCAGAAGAGGAAGGGTAATGTTGCCATGGAAACCAAAGTGGAAATAATGAAAATGAAAGTTGAAAGAATTTCAAAAAAATCACATTTATGCAAAGAATCCAATGAACAATGGGGATTAAACGAGAGACTGTAGAGCTGTTTTAGTGCCAGTAATTTTGAATTGGCACTAATTTTAGTGTAGCGTCAAGTTTTTTTTAATTTACTGTAACTACATCTGAGACTTTTTACCAAAAAAAAAAAAAAAATGAACAAACTGAAGTTATAAATTACTAACAACTTCTTTTTCAGCATTTTCCCCCCTACAATAAAACCTGCGTAGGGCAGCCGGCTGTTACATAAACACTCATACTGACTGAAGATGATGACCAACCGCCGTGATGGACAAGCGTTACCACGGTGAACCGGGAAATCAAGTTATACTGCAACAATGCCATTGTTACCTTGAATCGGATTTAGAAGTCCTTTTCAATCTAGAATGCCCAGGAGGGGTGGGCAGCCACTGGCACTTGGACCCCGAGAGGGTTTTTTCTCCTTTAGCTTTTAGTTGGGAGTTTTTTGTTCCTTTCCTCTGTGGCCAGTAGGCATACTTAGACCTTTGATAAATGTGTTGATGATTGGGACTTCCTGTCCCAATTGTGTTTTTGAAGTTATTATAGAGCAGATGCATATATCCTGTAATGCTAAAGTAAAGTGTACTGTTTATGTAAGAGTAATTTCTCAAAATTTGAACACAATGACAAATGTTGCTTTAGATTGTAGTTTTGTCATCTAAAAAGGCAATTATATTAAATTGCAGTTGAGCCCAAGCCTTCAGGAATAGGTCCGATGGAAGAAGGTACTAAATGTCAGGTGGAGAGTTAACAGTCCACATTGGTCTCTGTTAGTCTAACAAAACACCTCCTCAGCAATATCCGCTCCTAGGAAGAACCCATTAAAAAGTGACTACGCCAGGCACCACTTGTATTGAACTAATAATTGATTTCTTAATCTCCTCCTAATGAGAAATAATTTTCCCGTTCCAAAAGGCACGATGGCACCTGAAATTTAAATACACACAGGTGCCATTAGTATGGGCGGTAGGCGGCTCTCCCCCGGTTCAGCTGTTCACAGAGTAAAATTACATTGCTTTTAGGAGCAACACTCTCCTCTGGATTCCTCTCTCTCTCTCTCTCTCTCTCTTTCTCTCTCTCTCTCTCTCTCTCTCTCTCTCACACTTTTTCTGAATATTGAAATGTCTAACTTGTGATGCTGTCAATCACTGTGCCATCAAACTTAGTCCCACTTATCTGATGATATGCTGGATTTGGTGTGTCTGGTAAACAAACTCAAGATGAAACATAAATACAACTGGAATGAAAATGCAAAAAAAATAAAATTAACCTCCTGCTGTGGCTGCCTACAAGAAGCATTTGATCCTTAATAGGAAGGAAAGATGGATATGATTAGTTATTGACCATGTTTGGCTCTGCAGCTTCCATAAGCACCAATGGATCAGAGAATTTATCTGAATTTTACAAACAAATCAGATGCAGGAATTAAACGAGGTTAATGGTTATGCTTCACTCGGACTGCTGAAATGTAAATGTTGTCATAGTAATTATAAATCATATGGATGTGGATTAATTCTGTGCCCCTTCTGAATGGTCCCTATTAACAGGCATTAATACACATTGGAAAAACACAGAATACTGGAATCATTCACTATATGTGGTCATACATTTGAAAACGTTTGATTTAGGCACTTTGGTTTTTCTCTCATTCTGCCTCTAGGTGCCAGTCTTACATTGACTATTTCACTGCCCTTCTGTGTAGTTCCACAAATACACTTCTGTGTTGAAATGTATGTATCTGGGGCATCTGACACGTCCTTTATGCACAAGAAAAAAATGAACCAGCATCCCTTTTGAACAGACGAGCTTAAAAATAATTAAGGAAGTGTGCTAACCACTGTTACATAACAAAAAATTATTGTTCTATATCTTGTACGTGGGTAAAAAAAATCCCTGAGCCCTAAAATTCAATCAGCCTCTCTGAGCTGTGACTGTCAGCTAAAGTGAACGACTGTGCGACCATCTGTAAGGGTTGAACCCCTGCACGCACGTTATACTGTACATAAACATCCTGCCTGCGATTTTACGCAGTAAGTAAATTATAGTGCATTTCAATCTGCTTTGTTCTTTCCCATGGCAACCGAAGACCTGGTCCAGAAAAAAGCTTTGAAAAGCACTTGATGTCTCAGGTCGCTCTGACTGCACTGACCGGATCGCAGCGCAAGAGTGACGAGTTGAGCGTTGTTTGGCCCGTTCTATGGCGCACAGATGCGGAAGAGTCCAGAAAGGTGGATAACCACCAAGTGGACTTGGGTAAAACTGTTGGGGAAATGTCAGGTCTGTCTGATGAGATCATTGATTTGTGAATTTTGTCACTATGTTTGCCTGTTAAGCAGGTTTCCTCATTCTTGGATCGTCCCCAGCACCGTGTCCTCTGGGTGCTCCTGTCTCCCAGATTGACCATCGGAGCATCAGTGCCAACGGGTACAGGTCACTATCGCAAAATACTAAACGAGCCTGCGCTGTCACTGTACTGCTAAAGAGGGCGGGAAATACTTGCCTGCTCTAACTTACGAGAGGCCTAAACGCAGCAACAGCACCGAACGTGTAATTTGCTGCATTTTGTGATGGATTCCGTGAGTTTCTGTGACACACGAAAGGAGTCATGTCTGTCATTTCTTTAGAGTTAAACTCTTCAGGTGCAAATGGCTTAAACATACTTTTTTTGGGTTTCTGCACAAAGAAGTAAATTAAAACTACACTTGTAGACATTTGTTGTAATACTATTCAAGCCCAAAGTTGGAATTTAGGAATAAGCACAATAACTATACAATAAAATAGCCAAAAGGAACTGGGTACTGAAAGCAATGATTTGAATAGACAACCGATGAATCAATAAAGGTGGAAAAAACTAAGTTTGTTGTTGCTGAAAATCAGACCTAAATGGGGAATATTTCATTGTGAGGGAAAGTGCTGTTGCATCAAATTCAACTCATAGTGACCTCATGGTTTTTATGGTAAGTGAGGGTACAGAAAGGGTTTACCATGGTCTCCTTCTGCAAATACTGCTGGACTCTTCGCACCCAGATCCACATTCAAACCTGAACACTCAGCTCGGATACTGAGAGGCACCACAGCACTACCTGCTGTGCCACCATGCCAATTTTGTGAAATCAATAAGCTGGAAGACTTGCTCCTGGATGCCCTTCGGTCGTTTTTGCACGGCTGAAGTTGTCACTCTTCCAGGAGGCCAACCGCCCCCTGGTTCTTGCCCCGTGGCCTGCCATCACACATGGACACGCCACTTTGTCCAAACATGCCTACGAGTGACAGAATGCAGCAGGAGGTTACCACACAGCTGTATGTGCAGGTAGGTGGTTAGGGGGATGTTTTCCTTGTATATCCTCTGCCATCAAAGTACGTCCCTAAAGGACGTCTTTCACCCCGAGTAGCCTTACGAGCTCATAATGTGACAATGTTGAGCTTGTCTCATACACGCGCACACACGGCTGCACATGAGTGGGAAAGCAAATCGTTTTGTCCTAATCACCTTATCCAAGCATCATCTAAAGTCTTTAGCTTTTAGCTCCTCAGTTTATACAGCAGGATGATGAAGTAACTCATACTAAGTGCTTTGCTCATGGGTCAAATGGCAGAGCTCCTCCAGTTCCAGTCTCTAAGTCCAGTGACTTCAGATTGCTCCTCTCGCACCTTCAACACATGTGATTCAGCTAATTGTGAGACCCTTGATCAGTCAGGATTGCTGATGGGGATCTTCAAGAAGATCTTGGAGAAGCACTTCCTGAGTCCGCAGATGAGCCTCTGCCAGCATCCGGGCTTAGCATCACCGCAGGACACCTTGAGCAGGATGCGGAGACAAGAAACCGGACACCAAAGTGCTGAACATCAAGTGAAAAGGTGGAAATGAATTTTCTCCTTCGAAATGATGCCGCTCCCAGGGGACGCGACAGGCGAGACGATCCCCTTGCGTGAGCGTGATGCTGCACACCTTCTTGCACCCTCTCTCTCAGGAAGCACAAGGCGAGGCTAAGCAGGGAGATAACTCTCCTGTATTAGATGGCGCCAAGTCAGGTGCTGTCAAACTCGCCCCGCTTCCCACAATCCCTCGCAAAAGAGCCTGTAGCGCCCCGGTGTAGCAGCAGGCACCGTGATATTTTGGTTTATCTATCCCCGGGAGCTGCCTGCTGTCACGGATCGCTGTCCTGACAGACTCATGGCGCTAAAAAGGCCACACACACAAACACCCACACACTGCTGTCAAGCCTTCCAGTGATCTCAGAATATTTTTTTTTTCGCTTGTCTCTTGGGTGTTTGTGGCTGTTGTGTGCTTTTAGATGTGCATCTATTAAATATTATTAAATCATAAAGTGGTTTCATGAGGTGTCAGCAGTGTAAATAAGTGGGTAAAGAGGTCTGTTGACAGGAATACAGAGCTATTCACCTGGTAAACAAAATGTTTCCTGTGCATCTATTTGGGCAAAACTACAAACTAGTTCCATCAATACAATTTATTGCAATATAAGAATGAATGATTATTGTAATAGTTGTTACCTGCTTTTCATGTCCGTCATTATTTAAAATCACTTGCAATAGAATATCTGTTGAAGGGGCTTAAAAAAGTTAATGCACCATGGTTAAGGGAGTAAATTCCTTTGTCTCGCTGGTCTGCCTAATCTTGCACTAAAAGAGCAAAGTTATTTTGTTGTAAACTTGTCATTTATTTTTTTTTGATGTACTGCTGGTGTTACTTCTGGAAGTGATGCTCTTTCCTGCAGAAGGAGAACCAGCTCCCTATGTTAAAACTGACCAAAGGTGAGGACATCATTAAAGGTTCAAGGTGACCAGAAGTTGGACTCAGGAACATAACCCCATGCTGGAAACTAAAACCACATTGCAAACCTCTATTTTTAGGGTGCAGATGCCATATAAAGTACAACGTGAGCCAGATTAGAATTGATCACTGGGAAAATGAAGCGGAGGAGGACACATCGCTGTCCGAAAGTCCTGACGGTGCCGGAATGGAGCCGTGTTCGTGTAACGCAGCAGTGACCTTCCCCCGATGTCAAGAGCACATTTTTCCCACAGCAGCGCATCTGCAAGAGAGAAATTTCAATGATTTCAGTTTCAAAGGTGAGGAGAGTAGAGTACCTGGGCTTAAACTGTGTTACAGGCCTCTAAATTGGACTAAAATTATTGACTCTCTTATTCACAGTACAGACAGGATTCCTTTGCACAGCCCTGAGCGCAGTTCATTCTTTACACTTTTTTATACCTCACACACTTTTCATTTTTTACTTCCATACAACTGTTCTCATGCTATGTTTATTCCTTCCAATGTTACCAGTAACTACTATATGTGTGTGTGCTATGCTGCTGTAGTCTCGTCCCGGTTCCTTTGGGATTATTCGTGTGTTTCTCTCAAAATGTAATTTGAGACCAAGCACAGAATATGAGAACTGCTCTCAACACCTTCACATCCAGACTTAAGTCCCACATGTTCAAAGCCGCTTTTACATAACACGTTGAGCTCGTTTTATAATATCCCCTTTCCTCTTTTTCTTCTTCTCATTTCTCTTACTATTTTTATTGTTTTCGTCCACCTTTGCTCTTTCTCGGGATGGCTTTGAAATTAAGGCACAACCCTGAATAAAAGGTAAACGCCAAGATGGCAGATGGTCCCTGAGAAAAGTTTTGGGTGGCGCTCATTTGCCGCAGCATCCCAGGCCCATCGGTTTGGTCCGTTGATTACTGAAAATGTGCTTATCAGTTTGAAGATTTCTGGCCCTGCAGTCAATATATTCTGAAGGTATGGTAGATTGTCATTTCTGTTGATAGCGTGTAGGCGCCTCTGAGGAAGTAGACATTTGTTGGAAGGTGCTGGGAGGCATCCGATGAATAGAAGGCTGTGGACGGGCTGCACCGGCCGTAGCGCTTTGCTATGGGAGCACTGTGGTGCTAAGCGTGGAGGAGTAAAATTAACAGTAACAACATGTAGCCCCCTGGTGCTAATACTTTGGTTTTTTTTTTATTTTTTCTTAGGGTTTATAGAAACGTTTCAGGCTTTCAGCATATTATAATGACCCACGTTTATGTGTTTTGGCGGGAAATGTCTTTGTTGTGATTGGTTGGCGTTGGTGACGTACAGGGAGCGCAGGCGCTAAGCAGGCTGGGAAGACTACCTTGAAGTGCAGGTCCTGGAGGAAAGGGGGCCCTCGGCCAGAGAGCATTATTTTCCTGGTGCTGGCGTTTAAATAAATTGTTCGTGATGAACGCTGCCTCTACGTCCTTCTTCGCCTCATCCAAACTCACGGCACTATGCGCCACAATAGTTTGTTTGAAGCCCTACCAACACGTGCTGGAGTTCCAAGCTATGTGTAGTGATGTCAGTTTTGCATTTATTGCAAATTGATTGGGTTAGGGTTTAAGGAAAACCAACTGGAGAAAAGAGGGATGGAATGCAGGGGGAAAGTTTGGAGACGCTTCTAGAAGGGCGCGTGGAGGAAGCGTTTGGAGTGTGACTGAGGAGAAAGGAGGTCATATTTTCTGGCTGCTTCAAAAAAAACAACCAGAGAGAGGAATATGGTTTTATTTTGATTGTGTTGGTTGGAGGGTTCAAGATACGTTTGTTTCCAACGAGACATTTTGTTAGGAAACTGCGAGTTTTCAGCCAGCCAGCCAGTCAGTCAGTCACTCACGTCGAGTTGCCCTGGTGTCGGAAGAGGAGACCCCGTAGCGCTTCGTGCTCCCGGCACCGCGCCAACGCAAGCTCCTCGCGCGTCGTGGAGTTTCACCTGCTGCTGAGAATCCCGACCTTCTTGCGGTGCAGGTTGCGTGGACAGCAGACAATGTAAACTGCGGTTTTTTTCCTCCACTTTCTTACGTGAGGGAAGCTGCCATCCATTGCATTTTCAGAACGCGCGCAAGCTTCGGGTGTTTATTAACGTGAAAGTTAACACACTTCTGCATTATTGTGGGCGGGAGAGTAAAGTTCAACTTAGTCTGTTTGCGTGAAGGTGTAAAGTGGGGTTAATATTTATAGTTGTAAAGTTTTATTTTATTCATGTTCTGGTTCTTTCCATTATAATTTTCAATATTGAAGGGATTTGGGGCTAATTTTGGTGTATTGAACAATATCTGTAGGGTGAATACTTCTTTCGGTCTTCGGGTTTTGGGGAAAATGTAATAAATTAGTTCGTTCTGTTTCCGAGCTGTTGTTTGCGCTTGGGTTCTAACATCCTAGTTCTAGAATAGTCTTCTCATTCTGGTCAATACAGCAGCCATGCAGGGCACCGCCCTCATAGACACGTAAATGGAGGACGGCGCTACAGGCTGAGCTGAAGGTGTGGATAAAGAACACAAAATTCATATCTGTTCAATAACAAGTTTTGTCGTGCGGCAAATGAAAGATAAATTAATCTTTAATTTTTTTTAATCCACTGCAAGTACAATGCCTTTAATTACTTTCTTTTGATAATGTGTATCAGCCTGTAAAGACACGAGTTATTGTGGTATGAAAGCCTTTCCCTAATAAAACCTGTCCAGCAGGAGGGGAATTAAAGCTCATTATTATTATTATTATTATTATTACGTATTTACTCACATACTCGGGTAACACCTCACTCATGATTACTTTCTCCATCTCTGAGTGATGTGTCCTGTAAAGCTTTCAAACAGAATGACAATGAAATGAATTTCTTGGTGTGAAATTGTGTACATAATATTTAATTGTTTCAAAGTAATCAATTCTTGAAAGAAAAAGATGAATTTGAGAACAAAATGAGTATTCTGTTCTCTTGGGACATTTTAGTTACCATCTGTTTCCAAGGCCTAGAAGTTTATAAGTGCTTGTGGAGGGCCAAAGCTAGTAAGGATTTTGTGTTCCTGATAGGTCATTGTTTGGGTTTGTTCATTATATAAAAGCAAATGTGTGGTGATATCAGATAAATGCACTGATTTAGAGAAAAATATGTTGCATTATTTTGTTTTTATTATTGACACTAAATGTTTGCTGTATTTGTGTTATTCGACAGTGATGGGGCCGGTAATGAATACATATTGTGATAACCCTGAGGGAAGTCAAACAGTCCAGCTGATGTTACTTCATGGACAGTCAGTGATTCTCCAGCCTGCTCGTCATGTCAAGGTGGATTAACTTTAAGGGGTAAATTAAGATCGTTGGCGCTGCGTTTCCTTACAAACACCGGTTCTGAAGTGGTCACTCTGGATCTGCTTCTGTCTCACAGGGCCTTTTTTTTAAAATTTTTTTTAAAAACTGAAAAGACATTAATTTTTAAGCCAACAAATACAACGGTGCAGTGAGTAAGACGTGTCATTCTAAGGTGTATAGAAGTACAAACACGGCAGCACCTGCATGGTGATGGGATATGAAGAGCTACTGTCTATGATTTGCTGTGTTATTTTCTTGGGTATTTTGTTCTATCAAAAGTTAACTTTTAAAACCTTTGAACTCTGTGTTCTCCACGAATATACATTTCACATCTGGCTCACTCATTCGTCTCGAAGGCATCTGGTTTCCCTTATTGATTGCATGGACTTGTTAATAGCGGCAATGGGTGGCCAAATGATATAGGATAATAAAAATGAGACAGAAAATAATAAAGGATGAATAGAAAGATCTAGCTATTTAGATAAGTAGATTTCTGGGTGAATCAAATGTGTTTATATGGTTCCATTAAAACACAGCCATAAGGCTGAGGGCCTGCTTCTTGGATCCTGGTTCTTCCCAGTGGGAAGTGGAACTTAGAATGTTGTTTTGTTTGACGCAATGATGCAGTACAGGTAACGTACCAGATATGAGGACGCTGTCTTTGCATCTCTGATTCACAATTCCACAAAAGTACCCAGCTGCATTTGACTTAGAGACTTTTTGTCAAAGCTATGATTTGTGTTTATAGTGTTTCCAAAGCATTTTTGGTAAGAATTTCTCAAGTGTTTTCAGATTTCTTGCTCTGAACTGAAATTTCCATTTACTCTTCATCATATAATGCTGTGGTAGTTGATGTTACTAGTGTAACTAGTTATTGTTCTAGTTGTCTTTTTTTATAGCCATATATTTCAGATTTGTTCAGGTACAGCATTTCTGTGAAAGGTGCTACAGCTGGTCTCCTAATATTAAAACTCGAGCCTGCATCCAATTACATTTTGCACAGTAATCACTGTGACAAACAGTAAGTAACTATTAGTTAAGTCCAGTGGTGTCGAGAGGCTTTGTCATTTCAACCAGGTACAACAGTACACAGTGAAACGAAACAACGTTCCTCCAGGACTGTAGTGCTATGTAAAACAGCACAGGGTTACCGACACAGACCACATCAAGTGCACGTGTGCAAGACTTGCGCAAACAGTGCAAGACATTACAACAATTACTAAAACAGGACAATAATTAATAAAACAGGACAATAGTTCCAGTGTCAGTCCAGTCCCTAAGTATTGAGGAGTCTGATGGCTTGGGGGAAGAAACTGTTCCACAGTCTGGCCATGAGGGCCCGAATGCTTCAGGACCTTTTGCCAGACAACAGCTTCCTAGGGACGGGAAGGGGGGACAGATTTGCGGGGAAATGCCTCCCATTTTGCCTATAGCTAAAAGTTTTATTTTCATATGTTACTTCACTTAGCAGATGCTTTTCTTCCAGTGACTTCCAGTGAATTCTATGTAGTGTTATCAGTCCACACACCTTATTCACCAAGGTGACTTACACTGCTAGATACACTACTTACACTGGGTCACTCATCCATACATCAGTGGAACACACACTCTGGGTGAACCTGAACAGCACATCTTTGGACTGTGGGAGGAAACCAGAGTACCCGGAGGAAACCCATGCAGACACAGGGAGAACATGCAGACTCCACACAGACTGAATGGGGTTTGAACCCACGTTCTCTCACGCCACCCAAATGCTGTGAGACAGCTGTGTTACTCACTGTGCCACCATGGTGCCCACATGATGTTTACCCGTTTTCATATTTGTTTCTCACACTTAGTATGAATGTCTAGAATTATCTAGACTTTTAGTTAATAAATTAGAATTTTTTTCTATTTTCCACTAGAAGGAATAACAATAAGCTTCAAAGATATATTGCAGAAATTAATTGTAGATTCTCAAGTAACCGAGTGTTCTTCACTTCCAGAGCAAGTCCACCATATTTGTGTTCCATCTTGAAGTATGAATTTATTTTGCATAACTTTTTTCAAGTGTACTTAGAGAATGCAGCCTTTTTAAGCATGCTCAATCCTTAATGAACTTAAAGGGAGAGCTTGGAGCTTCATTATCTTCTGCTGTTTTTATAGGTTTAAATGCAAATTAAGCAATTAATAACATTTTGGTATTTACTTCAGCATCATATTTGGGTGGTGGATTTGTAAAGGTTTTCTTCAATGGCAGCAGAGACTAAGGAGGGCTGAACTCCAGGGTAAAATTATGGTACGGCTCTCGAGAGACACGTGGAATGGGCAGAGTGAAGGATGGGCATGAGATTAATTACCACCAAGTAAACGTCATATTATAATTGTTTATTTTTCTGATTAAAAAAAGTTTAATTTTTTCACAAATTATACTGACAGTTCTCAAATAGGTGGTATGGTGGCTGAGCAGGTCCGACTTCAGCTTGGTCTGTACATAACTCACATGTTGTCTCCGCCTTCACGTTGCTTTCCTCATGAACTGGTGACCCTAAACTGCTCTTAGCGTGTGTTTATGTGATTACCCTGTGATAGACTGGCATCACTCCCAGGGTGTATCCTTCTCGATACCCTATGCTTACTTGGATAGATTCTGGACCATCATGATCCTGCATTAGATGTGCTGATATTGATTCTATATGATAACATATAGTGATAAATGTGATAAATCCTAATTATTTTTTAGTTTCTTTACGCACCTTTCATGCAATGTCCAGTCCGGCTTCAAGATAATGCACTACAAGGAGGCATCTGGTAGCATCATGGTTAGAGCTGCTGCCTGAAGATTGATAGGCCAATTCCAGTCACTGCTGTAGTACCCTTGAGCAAGGTATTTACCCTAAATATTTGCTCCAGCCTTAGGCCCAATGATTCCAGGATATGCTCTAGAACATGGCAACCCTATTCAGGTTTTTGAAATTGGAAATGTGTGTGTGTGTGTAATGTGTAAATCGCTGTTAATTGCTTAATCTTGTAACTTGCTTTGCAGAAAAGCATGAGCTAAGTGAATAAATATAATATGTAACAAAGAAGTTTGATGTAGAGCTGTGTGTTTGGCATCATCACTCCAGTTGCCGCGGACACTGTGAAGGTGTACAGCCTGGTATTTGTGACCAGAGCGGCGCTAGCTTTGACACCAGCCACGCGTCGTAGCTCCATATTCGGCTGCTTCTTTTCAAAACAGTTCGTGACGAAGCTGCTGCGGTTGGTTCCATAAGAGAGGTGCGTTTGTGATGACGGTCCTCTAAACGGGCTCAACAGCACCACGTGCCCCATGTCAACGAGAAGGATGTCCATAGAAGTTGTGTGAAGAGCAAGAGCATTTCACCTGTCATTTGAAAGGTACCACAGACAGAAGGAAAGAAAGGAAGGAGGGTATTGACGCACTCACACTGATACGCACGTCAAAGGAGAAAAAAGGGTGCTGTTGGGGCGCGATGATGAAAGCTGCACTTATCCATTCCGTATGTGTTTGTCACAGCAGCCCCTGTGTGGTCAGACTTAATGCTGGGCTCCACAGTCTGCGCCTGTGTGTTTGTCCTTTAATCGCTGTCGCCGCCAGAGACACTTGTCTGCTGCAATGAGCTCTTTAATGACCCTCAGGTGTTCTTAATTGAAAAGGGACTCGCAGTGAAACTTGATCAGAAAATGTCAAATGAACTCCAATTTCCATATCTGCGTTGGACCTTGAGGAGGGGGATGTGGCAGTGGACAAGAATGTGTCCTCACTGCCTCATACAGTATGTCACTTCCTGCCAAACCTTCCTTGGGTTACATTACCATTTACATTTGTTTGTTCATCTCTTTACTTAGTTTTAAGCCACTTAAATTGATTCACCCATTTATACAGCTGGGTAATTTTTTTTTCTGTATCAATTCAGGGTAACTGCCTTGATCAGAGGTACTACAGCAGGAGCTGGGATTCAAACCTTTAACTGCAAGGCACCAGCTTTAACCACTGTGCCACCTGCTGCCCTCTTGGGCTGAACATGACATCGAACAGGACCCTGACCTTGATTTTACCTTGAAAAGGAAAACACACTCAAGACAAAATTTAATTTATGATTGTCAAAGAGCATGTTTGTTTCTTTGAAATTAGGTTATTGTACAGCATAATACAGCAGTCACATTGCAGTCAGAAATCTTCTGGTTCACATCTCACTCCTGTTTTAGGTCCTTTCACCAAGGCATTTTCCATGAATTTAGACCACAGAAATACCGCGATCTCTGTTAACATTTGTTGTTTTGGACAAGGCAATAAGCTCGATAAGTTAATTTTAATCATATTTAATATGCACTTTCCAGACTCTGTTCTAGGTCACTGCACACCCACCTGGTTAAGTAGTACAGCAAATCAGACACCAGTCCATCCCAAAGCACCCGAAGCAGGGCTTGAACCCTAGACCTGTACCAGCCAAACCTGCTGCACCGCCACCCCCCTCCAATTAAAATTACATTTATTTACTGTCTGCTAAGTAAATAAATGTAAATATAATTTTATTTCACACAGGTACAGTATTTTCAATCATGCTGGCAGGTAGGAGAGCATGTTTACACAGGCATTACTTTTACTGTTCATAATTGGCTCTACTCCCAGATACTCACCGACACTTTCTTTTGCTTTCATCTTGCGAGCATCTGTGATGAAAATAGTGTAAGGGATTAACGCAGTAATACCACGGTAAGCAGTATAATACGCTTAAAACAACAAAGGGGTTTTGATTTTGTTTCAGTGAGTATATTTCTGAAGCAAAAAAAGAATGCTACATCCTCCAGTAAAGCACTTGTGGTGAAATCTGAATGTACAAATTTCACTTTGTTTGAATTCCTTACTCACCTTCACCGCAGTAGGAGCTTCACATTGATGCAGGTTACTTGTTATAAGATGATGTCCGTCTTACATGTCGTGCGTTGTTGTTGTTGTTGTTGTTCGTACTGTCCATCGGTGTGTTCAGTGCTTGTTTCCTGTCTCAGGTCAACAATAGGGTGTCCCTAATGCTGCTCTACTACGGGAGATGGATTTCTTCATTGCTATTCCTCTCGTCCTTGAAGCCCGTTTGGCCAGGAAGCTGAACAGTTGCAGGTCTGGCTGCAGTTCAAAGCACCATGCCCTGGGAGTTCCCTCCCACAATGCCTTTGTGCTGTGTGCCATCTCTGGGAGTCATGGAGAACAAGGCCAGTGATCTGCATAAGACCACCCTGAAGATGTGTAAAGTGATAAACTCTTTGCTGCTGCCTCCTGCTCTCAACCCCCCCCCCCCCCCCTTAATTTATTTTTGACTAATTTTTGGCCTTTTCTCTCAGAGGGATCCTGAATTAGGAGCTTACTGTGTAAAGGACCGGTATAATTATGTGACAATGGTGGTAAATATCTCCAGCTGACTCGATACAAAGCTGAAATCAGGGGGACACTCCCATCTGATTCATCTGCATTGTGCTGAGAAACAAGGGTAATGGAATCCTCGGAGTACTGTGTGTGTGTGTGTGTGTGTGTGTGTGTGTGTGTGTGTGTGTGTGTGTGTGTGTGTGTGTGTGTGTGTGTGTGTGTGTGTGTTGTCTATAACATTCTCCACTCGGTCCTACTGGAGGAAGTTGAAAAGCCTTTGATTTAATCACTTTCCATGAACCAGCCATCCATTATCAATAATTATCCAGGGCAGGGTTATGGTGATCCAGAGCCTATCCTGAACAGGGTAGTCTGACACACATGTCGTTGGACTGTGGAAGGAAATGAGGGCAAAATGCAAACTCCACAGAGACTGAGCTGGATTTGAATCCACATCCAAATGCACAGTCCAGGAGATGAGGCACCAGCACTTTTTGGTGTGCTGCCATCCTTCCCATTCTTTTTATGGGAAAAAAAATTCTTATACAGCCCGTGATGATAATATTCATAGCTGTGTCCTTGGAGGATAGCTCCAGAGTGAGCTTGGACTGCCTGTCATTGTCCCCTTTGTCAAAATTAAAGTTTAAATGTGGAGATTTAATTGTTGCGTTGTATCCTGTGAAAGAAAAGCACATAATACATTGCAGCTCAGTTCTTTTCCACATTTTAATGCGGTTAAATTAAAATTGCAAGTTTTAAGTAACCTTTCCTCTTGTAAGTGCAACTGAGCTGATGAGGCAGGAGGGCTGGAGGAAAACGGAGGATGCCCTCATGACTTCCTGTCTCGCCAACTCGGACATGAAAAGGACAAGGGTTCGAGGGGTCTTCTGTGCATCTCAGTGACCAGACGCCCTTCCTCCTGTGTGTCAGTTGGAAGACCCTGGGGGCACAGGAGGCTGCTGTAGGCCAGCTAGGGAACCCCTGACCTTTGACCCTCCACCCCTCGCGTGTTCGGTCTATCTCTTGACTCTATTGTAAAACTTAGGGTGACTGACAGAGCAGGGGTTTTTAACCGCAGCGCTGCAGCGCCCAGCTCACTGCCTTTGAGAAGAACTAATTATATAGTGTATTTCTTCTTGGGTCGTCTGGCTAAACGCTGTGGTTTGAGGTGACAGTAATTTAGCCACAGGGCTCTGATGCTCTTCTCCTTTCCCTGCTTTTCCTCCTCTTGCCATTGAGTCCCATAAATAAATGGCTTATTAGCAGCTAATTTTATAACCGCTACTTATCTATTTGCATAAATTGGCACGGATATATTGAAACAAGACAGGCAAATTTTGTCCCCGGAAGTGGCGGATATTGTCTTTAGTGCGTGCCCCACGACGTCAGCCATGGTCACAGTGACGCAGGACTGTTCCTCCAAAACTTAGTAAGTGAGGTGTGCTTACGTGGCAGGAGACCTTTCGGATACATGCTCTCCTAGAGCTCGTTTTCCACTTGGTTTCTGCTCACCTCATGAATCCCATTTTGGAGATTTTATGGTGTACAGAGGAGGTTACAAAAAATTCTGAAGCAGAACAAATAAAAGAAATAAGGAATAAAGATTGTGAGACAAAAATTTAGTTCAACTAAAATTTGAAAATTCTTTTTCACAAACATATTTGCCGAATTTCTAGACAGTCCTTTAAGTTTCTGTCTTTGGCTTCTCTATCCATCACGTGGTCTAGCACTAGGTATAGTTTGAAGTGCATCATGTCAGTTGATTCATTTGGTCTTAATTCCCTTTTTTTCCCCCACATTCCACATCCTGAGTAGAAGTACCCAGGACCTATGAACATCAAAATCCAGCCCTGCAAATGCCTAATAACACTTGTACTATGATTACATACCATCTGTGCTTCAAAATAATGAGCAGGTCTGCAGAGTAAATGCATAAAAATTTTCCGTGTCTACTTGTGTTGTACTGTACATTGCTTTTGGCGTAAGTGTGTTTTGTAATAACCAACTTAACCTTACCAACTGAAATAAAATCATGCTAATGTATGTATGGAAGAAGAAGGCAGTATTGGGGGGGGGGGACATTATTGAGAAGAAAAGCCTTACTCCCAAGCTGGTTTTTAAGAGATAAAAAAAAATAATTCTTATTTCCCCAAGACCTTGGGCTCAGTTCAGTTTATATTTGGAGCAGCACTTGACACTTTGAGCCCAGGATTAATGGATATTAAAGGAAACAGAGTGTTAACACTGGAATAAACCTAAAGTAGTTCGTTTCATCGTTACAGGATTTTAACGAATGGCAAAAAAAAAAAAAAAATTAAGTGTAAAGTTTTCTGAAATAAGTTTGATTGTGGGGTGATTGGGGTTTACACATGATCTGTAGTAAAAATAACTGTCCTGTAATATTTTTGGGGCAATGTTAGATACCATGTTTCAATGCAACAGCCATGCACTGGGTAAACAAAATTCAAGCACACACGCTGTCTGAAACAATTTGTCCCAAGCGAGGTTGCGGCGAACCGGAGCCTAACCCGGCAACACAGGGTGCAAGGCTGAAGGGGGAGGGGACACACCCAGGACGGGACGCGAGTCTGCCGCTAGGCACCACATACAGGAGTCGAACCCCAGACCCACCGAACAAAATTCAAGGCATTATTAATATTAAAATGTGGCGTTTAAATGAAAGAACTACCTGTTAATAAGCCTGTGATAATTCCTGGATTTTGTTTCTCACGTAACTGAATTGAATCTTAAGGACCCAAGAACTGAAACGGGGCTTTTCTCGAGTGCACGCCTATTAAAGCTGCCAGATATGTAAATTATCTCATAATAATCTCAGGCAGCAAAACGAATTGTGTGCATCCATGCAGGATCTTGGCGCATGTTCTCACCAAAGCCAACATTTCATCATCGTGTCAAAGTGAATCGTGGCCAATTTAACCCTGTGTTTACCTCTCGTAATTCAGACAAACGTCTGAAGGTGGTTGCACAAATAAATTATTTCAGTACTGCAGCACCAGGTGGCGGAGTACGAAAATCGCAACTCCTCGCACCATAGGATCCTGGCTTTCAATTCCTGCACAATTCCTGCTGTAGTTCACTTGAACTGATACAGTAAAAATTATCCAGCTGTATAAAAACAGTAATAAAAACGTATAGTTTTAGCTCAACGCTGTAAGTCACTTTAGAGAAAAAGATCAGTTCAATAAATAATTGTCTAGGTGGCTTGTGTTACACTGCAGGATGACAGTGGCTTTGTTGGACTGTTTATGTCTTTGATATTATAACTTATTTAGTTTGCATTTGTTACAAGGTGTGGTGTATGGCAAGGTAGAGTAATGTGAAATTATGTAAATCCTGAATGGTTCATAAATGAAATGTAAAAAGATTCATCAATTAGCAGGGGGTTTTTCATTACATTACATTTAATTTCATTACATTGCTTACACACTTTTCAAATTATCAATGCACTTTTATTGCATTTGCACAGCAGGGCTGAGATGAATTTGGCTAATTACTAATTGTGTATCTGACAGTTATGATGGTGATAATGGCTTTATGCACAAAAAAAGGAGGAAAAACTTGAACCTGACCTATGCCACATGTGTTAGAGAAGGTCTCTTTTGCGAAATGCTTGTATTTTGAGGAAAGTGTTGTTAAATCTGGCACCCTGGTAAGTGCCATTAAAGGCTGTTTCAGGAGTTTTTTCCTTCTCCGCTGTATGAAGTGTTTAGTGCTAAACATTGGTAACAGCGGGGGATTCAACAGACTAGACAAACACAATGCTCTCATGCTTTGCAACAATGCACTGTGAAAGGTGAGCTAATTTGATTTGATAAAAATGAATGTGACACAGTCTGCCGAGCGTTCGCGTTCGTCTTTCCACCTTAACGGACTGGAGGCACCAGTGTGCTTTGCCTCTTGATTAATCACATTCATGTGAAGTCGACCCTTTTCTCTTAAGTGGTGGAGCCCCACTTTGCCCCATCGCGTGTGCTGTCCGGCACCTAAAAGGCCGCTTGAGTGGACATTGATTCTAGTCGTGGCATTCGGTATCTAAACGGCTGCTAATGCAGCCCTACATTTTGTCACAGTAGACTACCTCATTGTATGGATGTGCAGTACATATTATATGTATGTATATTTAATCTAATGCTTATTTAAGTGTTCCTTCTCCTGCTGTTTTCTGAGGGTTGCCACACAGAATTTTATTGTATACAATGACAGTGTCTTATATTAAAACTGACACATTGCAAACTTTGCACAAATAACACAGCATATGTCCTAAAGTAATATATTTGTTTATAATTTATGTCATCAGTTACACCAGATACACCATACAGAGCCAATTGTAGTACATAGTTCTGCTGCTATTTTTATCTCAGTGCTCAATATCACTTAGACACTCTCACATATATATTGTATGCCTGTAAGTAATTAAATAAAAAAAGCAACTGCATGTATCCCTTGATTTACCAACTGTCTTTATCGAAATTGTCAGGATAACAGTTCTTGAAACCCAATTTCAGATGTTTGGATTGGAAAATCAGTGTCATCCATTTTATCCAAAATGTGTTCCAGAGAATCCGAGGTGAATTCGAGAGGAGCAGAAGTGCAGTGCTAGTGTACCATCAGCTGTTTGTAGATTTTCCATCTCCTGTTTGCTTTGTGCAGTTGTGGTGAAAGAATGACTGCTGAGTCTTCTCCCTATTCCATCCCCCACAACTCTGTTCTTTATTTCAGCTGTTCTTCTCTTCACTCCTTGAGTACACTGTTGCTGTAAATTGCCTTTCTTGTCATTTGTTTTAAATTGTCTGCACTTATTATTGAATGTTTGTTGCTACATATCATAAGTGATATAAGGAAAACAGTTTTCCCTATTAAGTGTCTAGTAATCAGTAATGCTATGGGAGTAAACCCAGACAGAAAATCCGGAGTGGAGCCCCGAAGGCGGATGGATGTCCTTGACACCCTACCGGCAGCTCCTGCAGTCAGACTGGCATCAAATGTATTGCATTGCTCTCCTTTGGAACATGCCAACTCGGCCGAGGGGGGGGTTCTGATCATTGGGCATCTCAGGACCCCCGAAATCATTGCCCAGGTTTGCGCCTTGGAGAAGTCACTCCAACGAAACAACACGGGAGACAATAGATACCGGTTATAAGTTCTTACTCGATTGGCGTAGAGAATGAACGCCAGGGATTGTCTCCGACGGTTAGAGAGATCATCGCGTCTCACTGGACAGCTACCGCCCGTCTCAAGCTGGGCAGCCCGCGGCCAATAAGGTGCTGTCCCGCCACAGTTCACCTGCCTCACTGGGTGCGTGGGGCTTAAGGCTTTCAACCCGACAAGTGGACTGTAATTAAAGCACCAGGCAAAAAGATAACCAAGAAAAACAGGGAGGTCTTTAGGCTTGCCTGCTGGAATGTACGCTCTATGCTAACTGGCCTGACTGATAATCTACAAAATGTGAGTGACGCACGGAAGACTGCCGTAATCAACAATGAACTGAAGAGGGTTCGTGTTGACGTTGCCGCACTACAGGAGACAAGGCTAGCTGCGTCAGGATCCCTTATGGAGGCTGACTACACATTTCTCTGGCAAGGAAAATCAGACGGTGAACCAAGAGAACACGGGGTGGGTTTCGCTATCAGAAACGGTCTCTTGCAACTGGTGGAACTATGTCCGGGTGGATCAGAACGAATACTTTGCATCAAGCTACAAACCTGTGCCGGCTGTGCTCACCTAGTTAGCACCTATGCGCCAACCCTCGGTGCTTCGCCCGAAACAAAAGACCGGTTTTACGACGATCTCCATGCCGTCCTGGAACGCATACCTGCAAATGAGCAAGTATACCTTCTGGGTGATTTTAATGCAAGAGTAGGAGCTAATCGGGATTCTTGGCCCTCATGTTTAGGCTATTTCGGTGTGGAAAAAATGAATGAAAATGGACAGCGCCTGCTGGAACTCTGCACATATCACAACCTGTGCATTACTAACACCTTCTTCAACACAAAACCACAGCACAGGGTTTCCTGGAGACATCCACGCTCGAAGCACTGGCACCAACTGGACTTGGTGATCACTAGGCGTGCAAACTTGAACAATGTCTTCTTTACACGCAGCTTCCAGAGCGCTGACTGCGATACGGATCACTCGCTTGTGTGTTCAAAAGTTAAGCTGATGCCCAAGCAGTTACATCATTCGAAACCCTATGGGAAGCCCCGCATCGATGGAAACAAGGCACTGCATGTAGAGACGGCAAAGATATTCCGTGACTGCCTTGAGAAAACGCTACCCACCAGATGCGTTACAGAAAGCGTCACCTCGAAGTGGGATCACCTAAGGGACACTATTCGTGACACGGCCTTGGCAGTTTTCGGGAGGAAGTCTAGGAAAGTGAACGATTGGTTTGAGGAGTACTTTGATGTGATGATTCCAGCCGTTGAGAAGAAACGTGCCGCCTTTCTGGAACACAAACGTTCACCCTGCGAGAACACCAAGCGAGTGCTGAGAGCAGCCAGAGCAGAAGTTCAGCGAACAGCCAGGCGGTGTGCGAACGACTACTGGCTCAACTTGTGTAACAAGATTCAGATCCATGCCAGCTTCGGTCATCTCCGGGAGATGTATGATGGCATCAAGCAAGCTATCGGTCCCAGGCAGAATAAGACAGCTCCTCTGAAGTCCAAGTCAGGTGATATTATAACCGACAAAACCAAACAGATGGAGCGCTGGCTGGAATATTTCTCCGAACTGTATGACCTCGAGAGCACAGTGTCAGACACCGCTCTTGAAGCCATTGAACAGTTGCCACTCATGAGTGAGCTGGATGACCTGCCCACAGTGGAGGAACTCAAGAACGCCATCAACCACCTAGTTGCTGGTAAAGCTCCAGGACAGGATGGCATACCACCAGAAGTCATCAAGTGTGCTAGAGATACTCTTCTGCAACCTCTCCATGAGTTACTGTGTCAGTGCTGGGAAGAAGGTGTGGTTCCACAGGATATGCGAAATGCCACGATTGTAACTCTCTACAAGAACAAGGGAGACCGAAGTGATTGTAACAACTACCGTGGCATCTCACTCCTCAGTGTTACTGGGAAACTCTTTGCTCAAGTTGTCCTCAGAAGGCTTCAAAAAATTGCAGAGCGGATCTACCCGGAATCACAATGCGGCTTCCGTGCCGGACGATCAACCGTTGATATGATCTTCTCCTTGAGGCAGCTGCAGGAAAAGTGTAGAGAGCAAAGGAAACCCTTGTACGTCGCTTTCATTGATCTGACCAAGGCGTTTGATACCATCAGCAGAAGTGGGCTTTTCCGGGTTCTCGGCAAAATCGGCTGTCCGCCTAAGCTACTTAAGCTGATTCAGTCCTTCCATGCTGATATGCAGGGCACAGTCTGTTTTAATGGATCAACGTCTGACGCTTTTAGCATCAAAAGTGGTGTCAAGCAGGGATGCGTGCTCGCTCCAACTCTTTTTGGGATCTTCTTCGCAGTGCTGCTGAAGCAAGCCTTCGGAAATTCCACAGAGGGGGTTTACCTAAATACCCGAAGTGATGGGAACCTGTTTAACCTCGCAAGGCTTAAGGCCTGGTCGAAGGTACGAAAGGTTTTCATCCGTGATATGCTGTTTGCTGATGACGCTGCTCTGGTGTCACACACACAGGAAGAGCTTCAGCGGCAAATGGATTGCTTCTCTCGCACAGTTGAGGCCTTTGGTCTCAAAATAAGCTTGGAGAAAACCAATGTTATGGGACAAAGTACCCCTCAACCTCCATCAATCTCCATCGGCAACTACACTCTTGAGGTCGTTCACGCATTCAATTACCTCGGGTCGACCATCACAGATACCATGTCACTGGAGCCTGAGCTCAATAAAAGAATAGGAAAAGCCGCCATGACTCTGCCCAGTCTCAGCAGGAGAGTGTGGATGAATGGCATGCTCTCCAGGCGTACTAAGATCAAAGTTTACTGCGCTTGCGTTCTTGGAGTTCTGCTCTACGGAAGTGAAACATGGACTTTGTATGCCCACCAGGAGAAAAGATTGAACACATTCCACCTGCGTTGTCTCAGACGCATCCTCCAGATCTCGTGGAAGGACAAAGTTACTAACAGTGACGTCCTTAATCAGGCTGGATTGCCAAGCATGCAGACCATCCTCAGGCAACGCAGGCTACGGTGGCTAGGGCACGTTCGTCGGATGGATGATGGAAGGATCCCGAAAGACATCCTGTATGGGGAACTGGCCTTTCGTGTACGACCAACCGGACGGCCTCATTTGCGCTTCAAGGATGTGTGCAAAAAGGATTTGAGAGAGCTTGACATTAATGTGAACGGCTGGGAGGAGCTGGCAACTGATCGTTGCAGCTGGAGGCGGGAACTTCATCAAGGTCTGGGACGTGGCGAACAAAAGCTGCGACTACAGGCTGAGGAGAGGCGAAGACGCAGGAAGGTCAGGCTTCAAGTGGAACATATGAACAGCACCCAGCACATCTGTTGCAACTGCGGCAAGGATTGTCATTCTCGTTTGGGCCTTCACAGTCATGGCCGGCGATGCAAACCACCGTGAAGTGGACAAAACTAAGGCGCAATTCCATTGTCTTTCTAGACTGATGGATGCCAATGATGGGGGGGGGAATCAGAAAGTGTGTTATATTATGTTGAATCCATGAGTCGATACTTATATATGTGTTTCGCAGTGTTTTAGTGACATTTGGGAAAATTGGTTTGGAGTTTTTGGATGGGTTTGGACCACATTATTATTTTCCCCATTACATAAATGGGAAATATACTCCCATTCTGTTCCGGTACAGATTCGTTTTGCAAATTGAGGATTTGCTTTTCATTGTGTCTTTGCACAAATTTGTGTAAGATAATACATGTCTGACGGATGCTTGTACAAAATTGTACTTTCTTATGCATTGACTGGAACACCTGTTAATCGTTTGAGTATAGCTTATTCTGCAGTGTGGTACTTAATCATGGATTACTATTATGATAAGTGACAGTTGGGTATATTGGATGGTACAACAATAAAGCCACTAATTGCATAAATATTAAGATTCATGAACAATGCCTTTGGTTATATACATAGCAGTATCATACAGCTTGCTAATTTACATTTATACATCTGGCAAACACTTCTCCAAGACACACAACTCAGAGTAACCAAGAGTTAACCCTAATCCCAACATATTGGGAGACAGAGATGCAGACATTTGATCCTCAAAGTGCGGTCAGTTAGTCCAATTCCACCAGTTTTGCCAGCGTATTTTACCCAAACATCTGTATTTAGAATTGATAGGCAGTGTTTTTTTTTTTTTTTAAAACAGAAAATGTCATGAAAGCAAAAGCTTATGGAGAAGCTAGGAAAATGTTATAGTTACAGACCAGACTCCCCCAAATTAAATGGGGAAATCTTAGCACAGCATTCAAAAGTAATATTTTTGCTACATGTAAATGTCCTTTCAGTGACCCACAGAGAACAAAATCATTTATAACACATGGCTGTATATCATGGGTTCAGCGAAGGTGCATAAGTGTCCCATCTAAGCAGTGGTATAAAAAAGTTTTTCTCCAGGAAAGTGAATAAACAGGTCTTCTCTATTGCAGTGATCACAAAATAAGAACTTCAGTTCTAGCCTGGCCAACATGCCTAATGAGAACCAGTCCTTGGAAACGTTGACCACTTTGAACCATGTGGTTGATATGAAAGTGGTTTACTTTGGTGTAGTTCAACAACATTTAAAAGGCTTCAAAACACTCATTCACCTGCTGAGTATTACTGAAATATTTTTGTGATATGCATCATTTCAGTGAACTGTGTTCTCAGGAAGTGCTGAATCTCTGTTACAGCTCAGATAAAGAACAAGCAGGTGTCAGATTTTAACATCTAAGCATCATACTTTTATATTTGGCACATTAGATGTAAGCAAATTTTCATAGTTTTTTTTTTTTGTACAGGGGATAGTAGTCAGATTGAGTTACTGCTGCAACATGTCAAGTGTCTAATGGCAGAAACTCCACAAACAGCAAGACTTTTTAATATGGGGACACGTTGAGCAGAGGTTATGGCTGTAATTAAGAGCCTCCTCTTGTAACCAGAAGTCCACTGAAGGAGGGGCAGCAGGTGGCGTACTGGTTGTTGTTGTTAGGTGCATTTGTTTTCTGGGCCGTCTGCGGTAAACACAGGATTCTTTGCCAGCTGGTTCTGTGGTTTAGAGGCATCAATTTTTTTCCCATCCATCTTCTTTGCTGTCCAGCTCTCGCATCCATATGACGTGTTTGAGAAGACCATGGCTCGAACGAGTCGGACTTTTGTATACAGTCGCATCCCTGCACTTGAGAAATTTGTCCAAGCTCTTCATGATGGTTTTGTCCAGAGCAATTTGTTGTCAGATTTCCTGGCTGTTTGTCACTTCTTTATTGATTATTGTTCCGAGTAGAGTTAAGTTATCTACTACCTCTATTTCTTCTCCATCAGGTGTGAAGTTTTCCAGTTTGCTAGTTGTGAACATCTTTGTCTTCACATTGAGATGCAAAGCCATTTCCAAGCTATGTTCTCTGATCTTGGTGAGCAGATGTCTCAGATGCACATGAAATGAGGGTCAAAAGCTGTAAAGAAACCCTGAACATTGGGACATGGCATGTGAGAAGTATGAATCAAGGCGTACTGGTTAGATCTATAAAATTATACTTGAAGAGCTCAGGTTCAAATCCCACTTCACACTGTAGTACCCTTGAGCAAGGTACTAAAGGAAGAGCATTTTCTAGTATAAGTGTAAGTTCAGTCTTTTAATAATTCAGATGGTTGAACGCTAACAATAAGGACAGATCATTGCCATATTGTTAACATTTTAAGCAGGGCTATTAGGCGGTATTCTTGCGCCAGTGTGGGAGTTCCACATGTGTAATAAGTGGGAGCTGATAACTTTTATACTAACCATTTAAATCATTCGACAATTATACATCTGGACCTCAGCATACTGACACTCACCGTGCCACACACTGTATTTTCTTTCAAAAAACGTATACGGTGAAGTGCATTTAAGTGTACAGAAAAAATCATTTTACCATGTAATAAAGCAAATTACTCTCTGAACTGTCTGTGGAAATTGCATATTGTCAGTTATCATAGTGAAAGAATAATCGCTTTAATCCCCCTCCTTCACTATATCAGCCACGATTAACAACGTGAAAGCAGAACCCTCGCTATTCAGGAAGTAGTTCAAAAAGATAGTTAAAAGCTATGATTGCTTCAAAAATTTTGTATGTTTGAAGTGCGGATTTACGGCTAGATTAGCTTTTCAGTTGACAATCGGCGATAAATTGGTAGGAGTCAAAAGGTGGTAATTTGAGACCTTCCAATGGTACAGCTAAGGCAAGGCCAAAAATGAAATTGAAAAGTCTCGGGCTACTCTGGCATATTAATGCAATTTGACGAGCAAACTAAATTGATTTTCCACTGGCAGCAAAATACAGGTACTTTTAGCTAAATGTATAGTTAGAAGACCAAAAAGAAATGTCAGCCTTTTTCAGAAATACACTGGATCATCTGGTTAAAAAGCCTAAATTTTAGAAATTCTCAGATGCAAACGTTATTCAATTTATTTTGCACTATATTTTCTTCACTTGTTTATTCTAAAAAATTTGTCTGCTATGGAGGGAAAGTCACCTGTGCTTTCAGGTCCTGACATTTGTTGGAGGTAAAGAACGCTAAAGCAGATCCAGACAGAAGATTAATTCAGTTCACTTCACCAGTGGGGGGCACGGTGGGTTCAACTGCTGCCTGCCGTGTGTTGGGTCTGCGGTTCAAGCCCTTTTCGGGGTACCTTGCAACGGACTGGCATCCCGTCCAGGGTGTGTCCCCTCCCTCTTCAGCCCCGCACCCTCTGTTGACGGGTAAGGCTCCGGCTTGCTGCGAACCCGCTCGGAACAAGCGGTTGTTGACAATGGGTGGATGGGTGGACCAGTGTTTACAGCTCACGTCTGGTGTTACTGAGGTTCAGTCACAAAGAACAAGATGAAAAAACACAATTATGGAGCTTTTATTGATTACGATGAAGTGGTTATATTTTCAGACACGTCATGTCCAGTTCAAGTGGTGTTTAGTTCTAAAGCGCTGGTGTAAGTATGAATATCGTACTGTGTGTTGCATTCTAAAATATTTAATGGCTTTTTTACAGTGACCTCCTGTGAGGATGATGATTTACTGATGACAAGAAGTTGTGCTCCTCACCAAACAGCACAGTGTGAAAATTGAGCACACACTACAGTTCCCCCCAGCTTTTTTAATGACCTAAACCATCCACATTAATGGTTTGGGAAGCCAATGAAACTGGGGCCAAAATGGCATTTTGCTCCCAGAATAACCTGCGATTGAAGCCCTTTGAACGTTATTGGGCCAGTAATTGTTGTTGGTGTCCTGATCGTACAACTGTAGGACAAAGGGTTGAGCATTGTATTCTGGGCAGTTGGTTATCAGCTGTAAGTAAGGGTGTATCTGCAGCGTAACACCACGGTACATAAGATTTGTGCAATCAGTGGCTAACAGTATTTTTCTTAGTGGATGCTTATTTCCAAAGTGACATTTACTGTGACCAGCTTCTTGACGAAGGATAGCCGTACCTGTCCTGCGCTGCTTTCGAAGCTGTTAAAATTAATAATATAGTAGTACAGACTTGGAGACAACTGTGTTGAATCTGGAGCCAAACCATAAGAAAACAGCTTGTGGGTATCAGCGCAACTCCGTTTACATGAAACTACGAGGCTTATTCCAAATATAGCCCGCTGGCGAATACACGATGGGGACAGTGCAAGCTGCTAAATATAGGGTGGCTCCAAGTGGAGTGGGAGCTGTAATGGCCAGGAGTGAAAAACCAAGTATGTGAACCATGATCAGCCTTGACCAGCACTGCGGTGGCAAGATACTCAGTCAGACTGTCCATCTGCTGTAGTGGGACATGACATTTAATTATCTCAGCGTGACATTCAGCTTGATATTTAATTTTTTTCTCTTCCTTTTCACCCCCTGCCTGGATTTGGTGAGCTTCCTTGTTTGTAAGTACAGTCGTAGGAATCCCACACCAAGCATTAAACCCAGAACCTTCCAGAAACTAACTGCTGTTGTGGAGTCGAAGTTGGAGAGCCTTCCCTGAGCTGATACGATATGCTGCCGCCATGTAGTTTCAACATCATTTGAGCTTTGTGTCAGTGTTGATTGACCGTACGAGGCGATGCCCCCATGCTGAGCGGCGAACTGTGGACACAACACGGTTTACATGGCTCTGGAAAATCCACTGAAGCACTTCAGCTTTAATTTAATTCATGGAACGCAATGTATGCTCCTTCACTTGTCTTAGCCCAAATCCTCATTAAAGCTGTATGAGCGAGCAAGAAATCAAATAGGTTTTATTACTGCAGACCCTCAAAGGTCCTTCAAAATCACACTGAGCAAAGAATAAATCTCATTTCATTAAGTACACTTTTGTGGCCGGTTTGGGTTACATGGGGAACAGCTGCTTTATTAGAAGGTGTATCGGCATTTATGGTGTTATACTAAGTATGGTGGTAGTGGTAAGTAATGTGTACGAGCTGGGCTTCAGCGCAGTCAGTAGTACTTTGTGTACTTCCTAAACTTCCTGCAGTACAATTCTACTCAGTTTCACAAGTACAACAGTCCTGAAGTGAACTTGGTCTTTGAGGAATGGGTCTTTCTGAAGGTATATTTATTTATTAATTTAACCGATACCTTTTTCCAAAGTAGTTTACAGCGTTAGATTTTTTCCACTAATGATTTTTCTGCCAGAGGCAGATCAGATCCTCTAATGATGTGAAAGAGAAATAAACCTTTACAGCTCAAGCGAACAATGTTTTCCGCCTGTGCTGAAAATCTGAATTATTTTCATGAATTATTATTAATTCTGTTCTATTTATTTTACTTACTACGTTGGGCTTGGTATGAATGGCTGGCGAATAACTGAGCTGTGAATAGTAGTCTGAATATGAAGTGGAAGCTGACAACATCTTTGTGTGGAAGTGGTAATGTTTCACTTGTCCTCTAAAACAAATAGTATTTTACATATAAATATGATACAGTCGGGAGTGATGTGCCTTTGCAGTAATATAATCAAAACACATTGTTCCTTACCAAGCTACTTCTTGCATATTGTAAACCTGTCAATACTGAGGCCATGGTGAGCATGGAGAAGCACGAGGCCTAAAAGTTGTGTTTAAAGAGGTAAAAGCCAAGTGCTGTTTTGGAGACATAGCCTCGCTGATTGTGACAAATTTCAAAGGCTGCCTTTTCAATTGGAGCAGCACCTTAAAAATCTTTGGAGCCACAGGCTGAGCGCTAAAATGAAATGTGATTGTAATAGCTGCTCTTTGGGACGTGCGCGTCTGCCGGTGCGATTTAAAGCTGAAATGAACGCGATCAAGTCAAGCTCCACCCTGGCAAGGCTCGCCAGCGTGTGGTTTCTAGCGACGAGGCGCATTCTACACAAATATGCAATTGAGTTGCGACTTCTCACCTTCGTTGAGCTGTGCCTGCCATCTGCCTTTCGACTCGTCAGTCATTTGATAATTAATATCTCCCCCGGTTGTCATTGCTCAGTAACTCAGTTTAAAACTGCAGGAAATGTCTCCGTCTCCTTTAGCTGAACGTACTCGTGACTTTTCAGAGTGCGTGTAATGCTGCTGATCCTCAGAGCAGCACTTGCGGTATTTTATTTAACACCTGTGTTGAGACATGCAAATTTTTATAGGCATTTAATTCTGAGAATATTTATTATGCCTTCTGCATCTAACAGTACACAGTTGTTTGAATATTTATATATGTTTGAGAATGTTAATATGTTTGGTGCATGCTTGATCTTGACACACTGGATACACAAATAGGGTATTAATGTTCCTAAAGTCTGAACAGTGTCCGCTCACCTTATGAGGCCCAACCTGTAATGAGGCAGCTCGTAGTATAATGGTTTGAGCTCTTGCTTTTGGATCCGAAGTTCTGCCGGTTCAGATCTCGCCCACCGCTGTAATACCCTTGAGCTAAGGTACTTTCCCAAAGTTCTTCCGCTAAAAAAAAATTACTCGGCTGTATAAATGGGTAAGTGCCTCTAGGGAGCTTAACGTTGTAAGGCGCTTTGGATAAAAGCATCAGCAAAATGAATAACAGTAATAGGAGACTACCTGGTCCCTTGCTCATCTTTATGCAGTAAGTGCAACCGAGCCCTAGCCACCCTAAACCGCATGGGTCGGCCTCTCGTTTCCGTTTCAGTCCATCACCAGAACTCAATTTCCACCACGGCAGCAGAAACTATTAGCAGGAGTAATCTGCGAGAGGTGAGGAGTCCTGGTCCATACAGATGAGGCAGAGAGAGTCCGTATGCGAATGGGGCGCATTAGCAAATCAAAGCTATTGTGATTACTCGGCTCGGAGAGGGCGAGCAGAGCCGGCTGACCCGCTCGTTCGCTGAGGTCACCTTGGCTGCGCATCACATGAGGAGAAGCCGTACTCCCCCAGGGATGCGGGACGTTTGTAGCGTCTGCCCGTTCGCCGTCGGTGGCCGATCGCGAGTGTGCAGCCTCAAGACCCTGTGAATTTATGCATCGTTCCATTTCACACTCTGTTTTCTGATGGATTATGAGCTGAAGATACCAGCGGATAAAGACGGGTGCCTTCCTTTATTGTCATAAGCAAATGCCAAAGCCTGCACCTTCTGCGACTCCTAGCCGTGTACCTCAGCACAGTTACATTTACATTCATGCACTTAACAGAAGCTTTTCTCCAAAGTGGTGTAAAATTCTGTTTAAAAAAATAAATAAATAACGAAATAAAGCACATTGCACAGCAAAGATTTAGACGCAAGATTATCGAAGTACAGTTTGTCTGATGCCACTTTTTTTTCTGCTGGCATACAGATTCCTTACTCTGTCAGATTGGAGATACGAAGATGATAGTGACAGATGGAGAAATGCAAATTCATACAAATTTATGGATCTGTTAGGACAAATGTGTCTGAAAGAGGTGTTTTGAGACCCTTTATGAATGTAGCAAGGTTCTGAATACGGCTCTACAGAACGAAGAACAAATCAAATCAGTATTGCGCTGCATCTAAGTATTGTAATGTAACTAACTATAGTAATGTAACACCGGCGGAAAATGCGAGATGCACAGTGATCCATACAGATCAGTGCAGAGCAGTCCTCAGGAGCGCTGAGGTGCGGTACCACAGTGCAATTCAAATTTCACCGTCCTGACAAGTCTGTCTTGAAACAGATGATTATTTCATGTTAATGAGTACAGAAATAATAAAGCCAGTGGGGTTGTGGTGGATTAATGCGCTGCAATCTCCGAGGGCTTAGATGACTTTTAGTGTGGAGGGGATAGGGGTGGGGGTACATCAATTAATAAATCCATTTGTAGACAGTTATCTCCTTTCCAGCTAGAAGGTGGAGTTCGGAGCAGAGTGAAAACACAGGGTGACTCATACTGATGCCGTTTTGAAAAAGAGAAACCTTGATGGGGAATAGCATCAAATTAGCTACGCGTAACATTTAACCGGGAAAAATCGTGATTGGCAATGCTCCTGACGGGCCGTCTCTGGCTCTGCTTTCCTCCAAGGGCACTGCTTTCCCTTCGATGGCTCGACCGTCCGTCTCTCTGCTGAATCGCTCTGCTACTGAGGTGCCGCACGGGTCCTGATGCTGACCAAAAGTGGTTGTGGTTGTTATCGATCTATTTGATCTGATCTGTCTTTAATTTCTCCCGTCCCACATCATATCGGGACATACAGGCCAAAACCGCACACAAATGTACGTAACACAATGTTAGTATGCGTAATACTAAATGAATGTAATGGAAGAGTTGTCGTCATAGATATGTGGGGAAAAATTCTAAAATCCTAAACTTTCAGAAGCCCAATATTTGCAGACATGCAGCGGTGCACCACTGTACGATTGCCATCCATCATGTTCAGGTGCTGCTGGCCATTAGTCTTCAGCTGTCTAGGTCTGCTTTGTAAGAAATGCTTTCAGCTGTCATTGAGCCTGTTGAGGGTTGTATGCCCTCAGATGCTCCGATCAGCAGTGCGCTTTGTGTAATTGGAGCACGGGGACTTCGCAGGAAGCGTTGCAAATAAAGTCATAAACAGAGCCATCTTGAAGCATGCTGTCAAGAACTTAAATGTTCTGTCCCGAAAACCCCTTTTCTGTGTGTCCCAGGGGTCTGCTTTGAACCTCTGTATTCTTAGCCGTGAAAGTTTTAATGGCTGAAATATTTTTTTTCTCCCAATAATCTTTCAAAAGTGCAAAAGCATGTCAGAGAATTGTTTAATTGGCCTGGATTTGTCAAATCTGGGAATTATACCTAAAAGTAAATTATTTCTCCAACACATTTAACTTTGTTTCCCTGACTAGAAGAGAGATGCATTCCACACACATTTATTTTTGAATGTCCGTTACATGTGTTTGAACAATATCTGTTTAATAATTACATTGTGTTTATTAATGATGTCACAACTGCAGAGACTTCCATCATATACCTAGAGCTCCTTTTATGGACACTGCTATTTGTGCTGTAAATTTCACGTAACAAACTATCAGCTCGCACAAGAAAGGTCTTAAGAACACACAATTCGGTTCAAAATAACCGCCTTGCTGATGCTGAGCGCTGTAAAGGGGCGCCGCTTCTGCCCATTTCAGTTGTCTCACTGCAGTGTGCCCGCTAGCAAGCATCTCAGAAATCTAGTCACTCTGTCGATACCGGTACTGAGCCTTGGAGCACGTTAAGTTCAAGAAAAGTGCTACAGTCTGGAGAAACAAAGACCTGTTTCATGCCGTCCCTTTTGACAATGAAACGTCCGTCATCTAATACTGTAATTCCAGTGCACTGACAGAATGAGGAGTCATACATCTTTTCGGTCTCTCAGCATTCGGCATGGATTCAAATCATCTTTAGAATAACAGCTTTGCAGAAAAAGCGCAGCCCCTCGGTTTTTATGACATCTCTGATTTCATTGTCAAAGGGGACGGTGAAGGAAGCAATTTCAGTAATTCCTCCCCCCCCACAAAGACTTTTTCAGCATGCTGAATCCCATAAGCAGTGGTCTGACCCTGGTCTAGGTAATGGTGACATTCGGTGTAGCTGGAACATCTTGAGCCTCATGCTGCTGAAAGAATGAAGAATCGGCAGCTCAGTTACCATGGTCATGAGGAATGGCTCACTAATATTTGAGATATCTATGGTGCCACTTGCCAGCGAAAAGGACCTCAGCCCCTCCCAAAAGACGGAAGAACTCCTGTAAGAGTGAGAATCGTCTAAAACGAAAGTTAAATACTGGAGGGTGAGAAAACTGCATCTTTTTTTTGTACACGTAACGCCATCTGTTTAATAAAATGAGCCTTTGAGAAAGCTCAGAGGAAGCCAAGCTCAAATTGCTGGTGGTACAGAGGCATTGTGGGAATATATTTTGGTTGTGGCTTCCCAGCTGTGGTTGTGTGGAAGCATGAGGATGTCACTGAAGGACATCGAGGTGGACGCAGTCCTCCTTTACACACCAGCCCCCTGTTGACACGAAACATGGGCGCAGATGCTGTGAGTTGTTAGCACCGTGGTGCCCTGCAAAGGGAGCCAGCATAATGCAGCTCAAATACCTGAGGCTTGAATCAGCTCTGAGCCTTGGTTGATGATGTGTAAGCACTGTATAAGTCATCTGCACTTTATATAAACACTAGTCTGGCTATGAGAAAACATCAAGCAATCACAAATGGGATCAAATATGGTACTTGCAGTGTACAGTGGATTAGCAGGTAATACACAGGTGATACCACTGGCCAAAGGATGGCAGTTCCAGATTTCTGAATGGGTCCTGCTCTTGTACTCTTGAATTTGCAAATGAATGTGAATTAAAGCTACATATTTGTGTAAATTTCCATGCTTCACCGTAGTTGAAATAAGATAAAAATCTGGTGGATGTTAATGCTCATCGGAACTGCTGAGTTTTGGAAATCTGACCTTTCTGACTGGGGTTAGAGATTTCTGAAAGAGGAGAAGGATGGATCCTCTGTCATTCCTGTGCTTTCATGTTGTTTATCAGCTCTGCTGTCAGGCTGAGATCACAGGGTGGCCTGGGGGAGCTGGTGACGCGAGGCTCTACATCATTCCATCACAGAGATCACACTTTCGGAGGGGGGACGCCTTGTTGCGTGGTCAGGGTGTCGTTGGGTCTTGAGACTGTTTCTTAGCGGAGTCAGGATGCCAGTGGGCCATAGTCTTGTTCCTTATGGTTCTTCATTAAGTAAATCATTTGCTATTTTAATATGCAGCAGGGCTGTAATAATATTGAGACAAAGTCAATGTACTGAGTAAAAGCAAATACATATTAGTGCATAATACAACTCGGAAGGTTAGAGTACTTAGCAAGAATTAAATCAGTTCAAAATTCAAACAATTTTGAAACGTTTAATTTTACTTTCATAACCGTGTTGAGGCAAAACAGTCAGTCCTCCCCATGTAATCCTTTGGGAAATCCAGTCCCTAATATAGCTCTGTTTTTTTTCTTTGCATAATTTTAGATGTTTTCATAAAGAAAATGTCCTGCCTGGTAAGACATGGACACCGTTACGAAGATGTTCCTGTTAAAATGACAGAAATGAAATTTAATCAAATGACATTATTAATAATGACGTTATTAATTATTCATGTGGCAAACCGCTGCCCTTGTATGTCGGGCCTGTGTGCGCGAACACATGCCCCGTATACAGACCGTTATTGCCGGAATCCTCGAAATCGCCAGGGGAGATCACTCGTGCCACGGTGTGCTGTGGCACACTCGCTCCGGCGAGACCTTTGCCTCCGTGTGTGCGTGCGTGCGCGCAAATGGAGGGGTTGCTACGGACTGTACCGCTTCCCTGCCAACGCGCACATCCACACGCGCTCACCCAGCCCACTGCGATGCGCCTCCCTTCGGGAAAAAATCCCGTTTGATGTCACTCTTGACTGTCATCCCTTGCCTTGGGGAGGGGCTGGGGGACAGGGACCGCGAGGAGGGGTGTGCGCACTAATGCAAGACGAGAGGGTCATCCCAGTTTTCTGCTGCCAGATTCCATATTCCAGGCATCTCCCCTGCTCCGGGCCAATCAGAGGAAAGGTTTCCGTGATGCAGGGCCCCTGAAGAAAGCGCCACGTGATGACGCTCCGTTAAGCAGTCTCGGGTCTCTCCCTCAGCTCGCCTCGCTGCTCAGCCTTCTCCTGCACTCTCTCTCGCTCTCAGAAGCCAAAGATCCCACCATCGCTTCAGCTTTTTTTTATTCTTTTCCTTTTTTATTTTTATTTTATTTATTTTTTGCAGGAGGGAGAATACATCGCCATGTGTGCGCCTCCCCGGGGGCTGGGCAGAGAATAAGGAGAAGTGGTACCCGCCTCTCTCCCCCTGTCACCAGGCACCACCTCCTTCCTCTGCACACTTCCGCCTGGAGGACGTGCTCGCCTTCGAAGCCGGCAAGCCACAGCCGACGCGGAGCCCAGGCGAGACGGCGTACAAGGTAAGGTGCTTTCTCTCCCGCGGAGCGCTGTGGTGTTTGAGTGCGTGGACCTTAGCGCTTGCACCACCGGCCGAGGGGGTGAAACGGTGGGACGTGTTCACTTTGCCCTGGCCCCCCCGTTCCCCCCCCCCCCGGCTCGGTGTTTCTTTCAGGCATCTTTTGGCGCCCATTTTTGTGCTTTTTGGAGTGCATGGGCAGCTAGAGGGTGACAGACGTGCAGTGAGGCAGAATTCTGGAATGAGATTAGAGGGGGTGGGCAACCAGGAGCGTGTCTCAGCTGCCCACTTCTTTCGGAGCTAAACTCCCCGGGTCCCATCATCACATCGTAACATCTGCCTCTGTCAGGGAAGGGAGATGGAGACTGCTTAATTTTTCAGAGGCACCAGAGCTCTCTGGGGAATAACTCTTCCTTTCTTCATGAGCTTCACTTGCTCTTAATGTGTGATTAAACATCAGCAGGTGCAGCAACTCCCATAACGTCAGAGGTATCGAAAATGAACACAACAATGCTCACTTGCTTATACTTGAATGTAAAGGAATTGTTTTATCAAGCTCTTGTCCACATCCAGTTCTGCCGCACCTGCTCGGTGGCCGCTGCCGAGGATTAATAAATAAAGGCCGTAGAGTATATAAAAATGATATGTTTTTTTCGGAGGAAAATCTCAGCTCGCATCCATTACTGATGCGCACAGAGCAAATGTGCTAATGACCAGCGGTCGGAGTTTCTCGTGTAACCGCTGCTCCTTGTTCCACACAGCCCCGCTTTCATCAGTTTTCCCAGCATCAGCGTGCAAAATTCCCCGCGGGAGGGCTTGTTTGCCCGACTCGGATTAGTTCGTACCTCAGTTGGCGCAATGCTTGGTTACCGGGAACATTTTCCCCGCTGCTGCTTCTGTCTTACATAACTCCTTGTTAGCAGCAATTGTGTAACTAGTCATGGATGGGGGCTGGTCAGTGATCAGTGTGGAAACAGGTAATCAATAATAGCTCCTTGGGGACAGTCCTTTTGCTTCTCAGCTTCCATCCACACCACTGCATTTTTGTCCCCGCTGACAGGTTCCAGCTATATTGCCTTCACATTGTTAAACCGGTTGCGTTACGCTTCTCTTTCTGTGACATTTTTTTCTGTGGCTGGCACAGCTGCAGCAAGAATCACAACAGGAGGCAGATGTTCTTAACTAAAAAAAAAAAAAAATAGTTCCAGTACCGTTTCCATATGTGCACTTCCAATTTCATTTGTATGAATATATTTTTTCACTGAGCTCTAGGACTTTTGATGGAAGTGTCCTTAAAATTAGGAAAGTTTATGGAAAGGGTGGTTGCAGGGGCAAGTTTCACATGAGTTGACGCTTCGGTCTTTGGCTGTGTTGCTGGGGGTAGAAATATCTTGCAGCGACCAAAGAGCTGTTTTTCGGGCAGTTGTATATCTAAAATACTGTCCCCTGGTGTTTTGACCTTGTAGATCCATTGAAATTATTGATAACGTATTCTCGTAGCAGTTGCCCAAAGGCAAGTTGACACATGGTGCTTGTTTATAACCTTTCATTGTGTTATTTATTGCACATTGCCTGTAATGCATGGCATATATAGCTTCTCTATTGCAAAGGTAATTTTTTCTTGAGTTGCACATCACATATCCAGAGAGAGAGGTCATTGCATCATTGCAAAAATCAGAAACTTGAAACTGCATTCATTTAATTGGTCTGGGCAACAGTTTCTCCCTATAAGTTCCACATGCGATGCTCCATCCGCTGAGATTGTGTTTTCTGACATTGATGCGAAAGACTCGTCAGTTCCAATTTCTGCTGTTGTTCTCAGTCGAAATTAAATATGGATTATTTTTTTCTGCTGAAGCTGACATGCAAGGTGATAAACCAAGAAATGAACTAAAAATCAACATCAATTTAGACAAGGCAAGGTTGAAGCGTCTATTAACCTTTGTCCTCGTTGTGTGGTGTAGCTGATGATGTGCCGAAGAATAAGACTGATTGATGGCTACAGCCCTGAGAAACACTGGAAGTGGGCAACCAGCACACATTGGCCAGTCCAAGGTCATTTTCACAACGAGGAGTATGGAATCAGGGTGAGGTGCTTGGGCTCCGGTCGTCGTATATCAGCCATGCTCGCTGCATCCAGTCTTATACCAAGGGACTGTACCAGATGAAATGTGTTCTCCCCATGGCTACAGGTTTTAATCCTCCGCATCAATAGAAACTGCGCTGCCATTTGGAAAGGGGTGACTCCTTTTTCCTAAAGCAAGGAAATGGCAATGTCAGTATTTCCAAACATTGTGTTGTTTCTGCTTTTGTCCACACAGGTTGATACACACCTAGTGAAAACACACTCTGACCTTTCGTCCTGCGTACCACCTAAACTGTGGTAGATTTGTCCTTGGTCAATGCCTTCAGAGTCCTTCATGTTCTCAAAATTCCAAATCCAGGTTAAAGGACTACCAAGTCTACCTCTGTCAATTTTACCCTCACCAGGACTGTTGCCTATTCAGTAGAAGTTTTTTCGGTTTTGCAGAAGATCATGTTTGAGTTACTGGTGATATTACTCCCTCGGGCTGTATGCAGTGGTCTGGCTTCACAGGCAAAACGGTGGCCAATTGCAATTTCCAGCCTCTTTAAAAATAAGTGTTTAAAAACTACAATTTTGACACTTAGTAATGCTCGAAGTAATGGGTAGGTCATGAAAATTGCGAACTAGAAGGGAACTATATTCTGGAGCTCGGGTACTATAGGGCCCTCTCTTTACTGGGCCACATGTTCGATGGTGCCCAAGCACAGGAAAACACATCAGCCGTACTAAATACTGGACCAGAGGCATCAAACTTCATTGTTCACATGAGCAGTCGATCCATAAACACTGACCACTCCTCCAGCTAGGAGTTCTCGAAGATCAGGACAAGTATTTACGTGCGCCTCATGTACAGTAGTCTGTCTCTTGGCTCGGTGCTTCCGGAGACCTAGAGTCTCCGTACGAAACTGATTGCTCTATCTTTCAATAAGACAAAGTTGTGGAATACGGGGAAGTGGGAAGACCACTGTCTGATAAGGTATAAAACGAAGTTAAGATAAAATAATGACACCACTTTTTCCTACCAGTAAACATCATTATGAGGTGTGTAAAAGGCCTACTGTTTAAAAGATAAGCAGCTTAAATGTGTGACAAATTACACTGTGGTGTAAATAATGTTAAACCACTGAGTAATTTGACACTTGTAGACAAGCAGCGTTTGCGAGATTACATGCTGGACTGGGTTTAGGGTCACCTTTGAAGTTTTATGAGCGCATCATGGCACCATCACATTGTTTCTGAGTGGCTGTGATGGAAGTTATAAAACCTCATAAAAGCTGCATGTCCCAGAGCCCCCAGTGGGGCCCAGGTGGAGACCTGCTCTCCACCTCGTCCCTGCTTGTTTACCGAAGGGCAGGGTTGGCATAGCAGGATTAATTATTACTAAAGGCCAGCAGGAGCCACAGAGGTATGCTGGAGGACATTTTTAATATTTCATGAAAGCAATAAGGGTCGGATCAGCATGCCGAGGAATGGTAATCCACATGTTCCCGCTGTCCAGAAAATGATCTCGCAAATTGCCTATGCCAAATTGGAGGGAGAAAATCCAGCATCCCATAATGCACCTGTTTGGTTCTGGCTGGTCTCCAGCGAAGACCATCAATAAGTCACATTGGCTAGGGACAATGCATAATGAATGAGTGCTTCATAGCATTGTTGAGTTGTGTTGTTCCAACAGGGCCCTGGGTTTGGCCTGTTTGGTATCATTTCTTTTTCAATGTCTTTTTGAAAGCTCAGACTCTCACCTGTCTGCACTTCCCTGGACGGTGTCTCACTGAGATTAACAACCTGAGATACACTAACCTTTGCAAAGAAGCTTCTTTAAGACATGGCTGTTTAAGGTGAATTGTAAGCCTTTATCTCATCAAATACATGGAAACAAGTGGAAGGACTTAATGTGAATTTCATAAGGCAAAAAGTAAACAAAGTGCACACTTATAACCTTAAATATTTTAAGTACTACTTGTGCCATTATTTCATAGTATAATTTGTTCCTTTACTTCCCTAAAATTTCAACAATCCATTTATTGTACTGGACTTTATAGGACTGCTCATGTAAAATTCTCATGTATATAATAACCATACAAATGTTATTCATAGCAGGATGAAATAAAAATTTTTCTGGATTAAATCCCTGAATGGTTTTATTGTGTAAATTGATTGAGTAAGGCATGACCTAATTACAACATGGGCATGTTCTGCTGGTATAAGTGGAAATGTTTTTTCATGTAGAATATGAGCTGCTTTATGGTCCAATGGATCAACTGGCTGCTCCAGTTATGGTGTTTCATGGAGTTCCTTGTATCCACACACCTTCCAAGTTACAATTCTTAATGCTTACAGGAATGTGGCCAACAGAAAGAGGTCTGTAATGCTTTTTATTAATTAAAAGGAGTTGAAAATTGCCCTAGGACACTATTTTGGAAGATCAACCAGTTTCCAGCTGCCCTGCTTGCTGGAGTGTTGGTCTTCCCACCTTGGCTGTAATTTGCATTGGCCATCTTTCGTGGACTGCTGCCAGCTGGAGTTCCTCCTCATAATAGGGAAACCCAGCTAAGCACCATGGGGGCCGCTGTGGAGGGTTGCTTGCTGAAAGGTATATCTTCCCTTGTTTTTGTGAAGGAACACAGGAGGGCCTTTTAATTTCCAGCTGCGGCGAAAGGACAGTGCGTGCGGCCGTGTGCCGAGATCCACTGGGATGCAAACATCTTCTCTGGTCCCCATGGAAACCAAGGTCCTTGTCTGTTGAGTGCTGTCGGTGTAAGAAAGACCCCCACCCCACCCCCGACCAAACTCCGAATATTACTGACCCTCCTTAAATTAGTATGTTCTTTACAGTCTGCATGTCCTTGTATGTTGTTGTATGTAGTGCACCTCATTCCCTGAGTGAGTTGTCTCCTTTGTCCTCCAGATCTTTGCCTCAGTCTCCCCGTTGCCCCGTACCATTATTTTACACTATAACCACTGCAGTTATTCACACGCATTGCAATATAAGCTGGAAGAAAAGCAGCATAAGTAATCAGTTTCAATGGAAGCTCTGCAAACGATGTAGAGCAAATCTGTCTCGCACTTAAAAAGATATAATAAAAAATTGAAGAGAGACTATTTTTCTACTTGTTTATCTGTGTGTCCGGACCGTTTGATTGGAGTGGGTTCACGTATTTTTGGCGTCCCTGAAGAGAAGAGCCTATTAAAGCTCAGTTTGCCCCTTCCTCTGGTCCCAGGAGTATGCAGAATCCCTTCAGTACCCACTGTCCTTCATGGAAACATCGCCTGCCCTCTCTCGCATTTACCGAGAGCAATAGGAGAAGCATAGGGTTGCTGTGGTTCCCGCATGAGGTGAGGAGGTACAAATGAGAGCAGCTCTGGAGGCACGTCACCACTCGTGTTTCCCGTGGCACACTTTTGTAATCTGCTACACAAACAGGTTGTGGGATCAGAGATGGCCTGTGTGGTGGTGATAGAGTGGGGATGGAGTCAGGCGGAGTGGACTGTCAATAGGATGTCACATGATGGCAGAATCACTGATGCCCTACTTCCCACATATTAGCCATCAAACATGCTTTGCAGTTCTTTTTATTACACAGGTTATAAATTTGGGTAGCATTGTGGCTCAGAGGATAGCGCTGGGGCCTCACGGTGTCTGGGCAATGCGACTAAGTATGGGTTTAACCCCCTTACAGTCTGTATGGAGTTTGTATGTTTTCCCTGTGTTCATGTAGGTTTCTTCTGAGTGCTCCGGTTTCCTCCCACAGTCCAAAGACACATTTCAGGCAGATTTGTGACTGTGAATTTCATGTGAGGTGTGTGTTTGAGAGAGAGAGAGAGAGAGAGAGAGAGAGAGAGAGAAAGAGAGAGAATCTACCCTTTGAAATACCGGTATCCTGTCCAGAGTGTATGCTGCCTTCCATATCACCCTCTGCTTGCATAATATACTCTGAACCAGCGTGACCTCGAATTGGACGAGCGCTTATTGATAGTGAGTGATATTGTCCTGCACTTTGGCTTTTCAGCTAAATTTATATCAGGCCAAATTTTACAAGATTACGGCAACATTTCACATCCTGGGAATTCTTCAGTACGCTACCTCACGGAGAGCCTTAAAGATTGTTACTGACGACGATAGGATATTCTTTAATTTTTTCTGTAATTATGTGTGTGTATTGAAACAAGGTGAGTGCTTCCGTTTCATTCTCACTCCTGTCAAAGTTGAGGTGAATGGTGAGCTCCTTGGCACAGCTGAAAACTAAGTCAAGGAAGAGCTCACTGTTAAACCAGTGAGACCCGTGTCCATATGTACACATGTGCCTGTCTCTGCACACGTGTGTGTACGTGATCCTAGACGTACCCTTCAGCCATACTCTCCTACTTTGTGTTGTTTCACGTCGGGTTTGCGCTCGCAAACCAGATTTGTTGAGTAAGAAAGAAGACACTGTCTTATCTGGGCCCTTCCGCCATCGATCCCACAGCCTCGTGCGGTTGCCCCCGGATGCAAAAGTATTGTTTACCGGGCTTTTGCAAGCCCACCTTTGACATTGATTTGACTTATTGTTCGTGTTCCACTTCCTTTGAAAGCATTGCCTCGGGCACTGATGGAGAAACCATCTCACAGGCATTGTCCTCTTCTCAAAGACCAGAGGTGTCAGACTAAAAAGATGCTGAGAATGTACAAATAGGTGGATGTCAAAACATGTTGGAAAATTACTTGCCGTTTGCTATGTCTTGAAATATTGTGTTATTTCTTTGTTTTCAGAACCTTCTATCAAAGAATCTCAGCAGAAAATTCCACTCACTGCTTTTGCATTATCCAGCTCAGTGGCTAAACCTCGATGTTGTGTTGTAATGTTATTTAACATTAGATTTAATGCTGTATAAAAGATTAGGCACTGCAGTAAGCTGAAACAAACGGGAGGAAAATAGAAAACAAGCTAAAACCTAAAAATCTCTCAACTGGCCACATATGCAGTGTCACTGAAGCAGATTTTTAAGCTCTAGTCTTGATATTGTGCCAGATGACAGATTACTGCTCTGTGTCACTTCACCACTGTGAAGTTGCGGGCTTTAAGCTGAACACATTCATTCACGGGATGAGGGAGATACAGGGTCTCTGACCCCTTTATGAACATATTTTTGAAATAGAGTACAGACTGAAAACTTGGTATACTTTTATTATTTTTTTTTTTTTTACTCTAAATAAATGAGGAAATGAGAACCATCTTAAACACCAGCTATACTGGTTCTTTCTATTACATCGATTCCAGTTCGGAATTTTCAAAGATATGAGAAATTTCCAGTATATTTATTTATTTACATTTATATATTTATCTGATGCTTTTCTCTGAAGAGATTTACAATGTTTTACCCATTTCTACATTAGGATAATTTTAACTAGTGCAATTTATAGTAAGTACCCTTTTCAAGGCTATTACGGCAGATGGTGGGATGTAATCCTGCAACCGCTGCACTACCTGTTGAACTCTCTATTTTTAATTGTCTCTTCATTGTTGTATTTAAAAAAAAAAAAATTGCAGAACAGAAGTTACCTGTGTTTCTGTGTGCAGCCGTTAGTTAGCAGTACAGCACGCTCATATAGAACACAGTAGGAGAGTGGCACCGCCTACACTGTGACTGCATTGGCCAAGTAGTTATTAATAATACAGGGTCAGAACTTTTACTGAGCAATTCTTATTTATTGTAGCTTTCTCTGAAGGTTGTACAGAACCTAACTCTTTTTACTGAAGGGACATCTGTGGTCTGTACTTCTCAAAGGAAAAAAAAAAAAAAAATATCAACTTTGGTCTTGCCATAACCGAAGTGTTACCATAAGCAGTTGTGATTATATAATTTTATTGACTACTAGCACTTATTAGAGGTTATGATGTTACAATTGATACAATTTAAAAATATATAATGGAGCAGCTGGTAAACCAGCAGGTATTCACTGAAAGATAAATAATAAATGAAAATGTGTGACCTCTTCTAACCTCAGCTCTTGCCCTGCTTGACTCATCCTTCTCCGCAACCATAACCCTGACCCTAACCTGTCAGCTTGCTGGCTGTGCAGAGGCTGTGGAAGGTGCCGGTTATGTGTTGGAGGATTTGAGGGTGGGAGCTTTGTCATTGAAGCATTTATGCACATTAGCTTATCCCTGTTACAGGATCTCAGTGAGTCGCATCTTTTTCTGGATCAAATGCCCCTCCCACCCTTTCCCTGGCTTCCGTTTGCCCTGCATTTTCTCCTGTCCTGGGTCATGAAGAAAAGGTCAGGATTGGCGCCAGTTGAGGTTACGACATTCACTTTGCTATTCAAAGCCTCAGAGTACAGGGCAGTCCTTTCACGGATGGGAGAAACAAGCTGAATGTGCATTAAAACCGACACTGACTACATTCCCTCCACTAACCCTTGTTCAGTGCAGACTGTCAACTGGTCAACCTCAAACATGTCCAATGTTCCTTGGGCCATAAAAACTGTGCAAGTGAGTTGAATGAAGGCAATCTCACCCTTCTATTTTGATTCTGTTCTGTTTGAGTGAAACGTACTGCCAACTAATGACTGGATGCACAAATGCAGATGTCTTCCATAATAGACTTAAAAAAAAAAAAAAAAAAAAGGTGAAGAGAACACTAACAAAAGTGAACTGGAAAATATCTGCATCTGAAAATTCAGAATTTGAATGTTCATAAAAACAACCAGTGTACGTACATTTGGCTTCAGCACTATGTTGATGGACAGCTCCCTCATTCCCTGTGCTTCTCAGAATGGATGCAAAGTTAATGATCTTCAGAGCTTTTTTAAATCTGTTTAGTATTGTCTTGGTATTACCACTTAGGGGTGCTGATGATGGGGTAAAGATCTTCACCCCTCTGAAAAGCATGTGGAAGCAAATAAATAATTATATGGCAAGAAAATTTCATCTGTTTCTATTGTACCTCACATCAGGTCCTCTTGTGACTACTGGAATTTTTAATTTAATTTAATATTAAGTATAAATTATAGGGGTCTTATGATGGCCTGAGGTGTTTGTCATTCAGCTGAGTTCAGGAAATATGAGCAAAGTTTTAAAAAATACTGCTTTGGCTGATATCAACTCAAGAGCACATAACAGCTATTATCAAAAGTGAAGATGATTTGTCCTTTGATACTACGCGGAGAATCTTTAAGTGACCATGTTGGAATGAGTAGTCATCATGTGCTGCACAAAGCAGATCTTGGTGAAAGTCACTGAGCTTTTATCTGGTGTTTACACAACGCTGACTTCACATGCTCTTGGTGTTCAGCTCTCTCATGGTTCAGATCTGCTTCTAAACTCAAAGTGTTCCCTCTAAAATATAGGATATGTGAATATATATTGCTTTTTAAATTTAGGTGAATGTGTGCTGTGTGAATGATATCTGCGTTGATGTCACTCTTATTTGTTAGTGCCTTCTTTTTGATGTGCTGGAGAAAATGGTTCCAGAACCTTGCGTTTTAAATCCAGACAAAACAGCCAACTCCTGCATGATTTGCATCCTGCAGAATGACTTCAAACAGTTTTGGTCAATAACAGTTAAGAACGCTGAAATATGAGACCTCGTTGAGATGAGTTTGTCAACTCCTCCTTGTCTGTTCTTTTATTCTATATGTGTGCCCAAACCATGGAGCCAGTTAAATTCTTTCCTGTCAATTTCCACACGGAAACCTTATAATCAGAGCCCTTACTGGAGTCTCAGCAGTATCTTGAGGTGGAAGTGATGTCATTGACTGATTAGCATATAAATGGAAGAGTCCATGTCATTGTTTTTCGCCCGGTCCCACCCTTTCCTTGGCATCATTTGATCCCCTGCCTCAGATACCGCAAATAGACAGATAGATAAATCAGATCTTTATTAATCCCAAAGGAAACTGCAAATAGAAGTGTAATGGAGACAGAATGTCTCAAGATCTTTCTGCATGTGTACTGCTGCCTATCTGTTTTGGTATCTTAAAAAATAACAATGACAAAGAGAATAAGAACAGCTGACCCTCTCAGCTGATAGCAGGCCTCTCTGTGCTTCATTGTGCTTGGCAGGATTATGGACTGAAAAGCGATATCTTAACCACCTGACAACCAAAGAAAAGGCTGCAAGCCATGATTTCACCTGGACCCAGGGTTCAGGTGGATGGAGTTGTACTGCCCAGACACTCAACATGTCAGTCCAGTTGTAAAGCAAGATTTTTTCCCAGAAGGCTCTTGGGTATAGAATGTATCTGGAGAAAAAAAAAATTGCAGTGGTCCGTTTTATTTTGTCCTAGGGTAAAAAGTCTCATAAGAATGGAAAATTTGTGACAGCTGGTAGTGTAGTGGTTAGAGCAACTGCCTTTAGATCCAAAGGTTGTAGGTTTGATATCCGGCTGTAGTACCCTTGAGGAAGGTATGTATCCTAAATTGCTCTAATAAAAATTACTCAGCTGCATAAATGGGTAAATAATTGTAACCTTAACACTGTAAGTTCCTTTGGAGAAAAGCCTCAGCTAAATGAATAAATGTAAGAAGCAAAAATTTAATTTGGCACATGGTCTCTCCTCCAGCTTGGCATTACATACATTATTACATATATTAGAGAGGGGTTCTAAACTATGCTCTTGGAGAAGCGCGGAATTTGTAGCGAATTAATATTGCATTAATTAGCCATTGCCTGAATTCATGTACTGAGTTGGCCTAACTTGACATATCTAAAGCATGTGTGGAGGATGTTTTATTTACTTGTACATATTACTTCATTTTTTGAGCACTCTTTAGAATCACAATAAGCCACATACTCAGGACTCTCCAGGGATTATGAGGGCAAAGCACCAATTTAAGGCAATGTATAAGAATATGTTAATTGAGCTTCTCCAGAACAAGCTCCACTCACCATTACTGTCAACACATCAGTTTACTGTGGTAGGATTCCAGTAGATTCCACTTGAACAGTAGGAACATATCAAAAGCCTGCTGACAGATTTTTCTATGCAGACCAGTCTAGGCTGTTCATCTGACCTCCGAGGGTCTGACTGCTGCACGTGTGGGGAAAAAAACACAAGTCAACTTGAATGTCATTGATGTGAAAATGGGTGACTGTCCAATGCCATATGATCCCAGACTTGGGATCTGATCCTGTCTCCCTCCTGCTCATCTCAGCGAGGTCTCATATTTCAGCATTCTTAAACTGTTATTGACCAAAAGTCATTCTGCAGGATTCAAATCATGCAAGTAACCGACATATACTTTTGATGTAAGCATGTTTGTTAGATATGTAAACACATGTCAGTCACCTTTTTGGTTCCTGGTGTATTTGCATAAAGTAATACATGTAATATCATTTTTCTAAATTTGAAAATTTTGGAAGGATCGCAGGGAAAAGCAGACATCCTTTTGTTCTTTTAAGTGATTTGTTTTGGTGCATTTGCATTGCACACAGGAAAAAAAAACACATGAAAAACGGTGCAGCATTTCTAAAGATCACAACCAGCTGGAGATCAAAGCCTCGAATTGACTGACAATCGGCCCCCGCAGCAGTCAGCGCGTTGCAGGAAGCTTATTTTGCAGATACTTTAAAGACAAACCATCCAGAAGGCAATATTGACATAGAGAGACTTGCCGCTTAAAGACTGCAGTGTGGTACTTTTGCTTCAAGTGCTGTAAAAAGTGATCCACTCTGTCTGTCTCTCTCCTGCTAGGCACAAGGTGAGCACTTGGGTGAAAAGTATTCATTAAACATTTAATGCAAAAGTATGGATACTACTAATGGCATTTCTCACCCTTAACCCTGTCAATTTGGGCAGATCTCTCATGAATAATTTATTGAGCGGAGAGAATGAGATAGCACTATCAGTGCAATAACCTCCTAACATCGTAATTATAATGGTCTGTGGCTCCTCTTATTCCTTGCATATAACAAAAACAATGTTAATGACTCTTATTGAAGGCAGTCCAGAAAAGTCCAGGACTTTCCTCGGAGATAAAGGGACGTACTAAAGGCTCATTAAGAGTGACGTTTACGGACAGGAAGAAATCACTTCTCACACCTGTTTGCATAAATTTGAATCCCAGAGGAAATCTGTTTTTGTTCCTCTCGAAGGCTGACAGCTGATGGAACTCAGATGATGTTTAATAATGGCAGTGCCACTGAAGTGAGCTGTCACTCAGCAAGCACAGTGAGCTGCTCCAAAAAGCTTGTAGAGAAATTTGTTCAAGTGCTGTTTCAAAATTTATTTCTCAACTTTATCTTTCCATTACTTTTTTTAAATACACACATACAATTAAAAAAGTGCAAACTAAATGCAAAAGGGACATTTCTTGGCCCATCATGTTACCAGAGTATTACCATGATTAGCATATCTTTACCATGAGTGTTACATGATGTGTCCCAGTATGAGCCACTGTAGCCCAAAAACCTTTGTCATCTTTTTTGATGAAGACATGCTTCATAGTTTTGTTACCTTTATGTCCAGCATATGTTTTTTTTTTTTTTTTTGTACTTTAATGTCCCCTATTTGTCATGCATGGATAAAGGGATATGTGAGACACCGCTTGCAGGAAGAATCAATACAAATACTCTGTAGGTGTATACATATGAATTTATACATATATAAATGCATACAATTTTTGTGATCTTAACCATTACATGCAATGCTAAAACGATAACTGTCATAAAATTTTTTAGCAAAGAATTAAAGAAGCTGTAATATGTGGAGAGTCTGCTAACTGACTGTCGACCACTGTATGCATGGATGGTTGAATTATCATTTTCATGTCTTTTGCATAGACTATACACAAAGAAGAGGAAGATTTTAGGAGAGGTACGCAGTTCAACGTTCTGTATCCATAGGTGAGCCACACTGACTCTGCCCCTAAGTGGCTCCAGGGTTATGACCATTGGGGCATGACCGGCTAATTTTCCTGTATCCATCTCAAATGAAGCGCTGAAGCGTTCCAAGACCTGTCATCATTGTGTGTCATTTTTCCAGAGCTTGTTATTCCCCTGGTCTTGTGGGATGTTGGCCAGGTCATTGTTCTGACCTTCTCCGGCTGTCCTGTTGTTCTGCTTGTTGGCTCCGAGACCAGCCAGTGCTAGGGGTTACACCTAGGAAGGCATCCAGCTGGACTTGGAATTGTTACAGGCTCCATTCACATATACTTTCGGGGATGAAGTTGAGATCAATATTGCTTGTTAACTATCACTGCTGGATTTCTTCAGGTCATTGTTGTTTAACCTGCAAAGCAATCCTCCACTACCTGGAAACACCAGTAGAAAAGAAGTGATATATTATGGGCAGTTGTCTTTTCAAATGGTTTGATCAGTAGAAGTATTAAGTCATCATCACAAAGGGTCTGATTGCAGGATCAAACATCATCCTGCTGTCTGAAGGTTGTAGACAAGTCATTTTGATGAAGATAAGGCCATGTTAAGAAAATATGGAGAAGTAGGAGGTGAGCAGTGAGCAGGAAAGCAGGCTGGAGAGGCTTTGCAGTAAAGTCAATGTACAGGGGCTACAGTGAGTTGGGTACACAAGAAGTCAGAAAAGAACGGTGATTAAAGGTCTTATTTCGGCTGAAGAAAAGGCATCTAGATGGCTCTGGATCAGGAGAGATAAGCTGTGGATTCCAGCTAGTTCTACCTGATCAGGTGACCTGGATGAAACTAGATAGTGTTGAAAGACCCAGAACACTCAATGAGCCTCAATTTATTGATAACGTACCTGACCGTGTACAATGCTGTTGTTCAGTTACACCAGATCAGTTCATTGCTTACCTTGAAGTCAAAAGTGTGCCCCTTTGATGCTCAATTGCATGAAGATGTTCATGACTTCATTATGCTTGTTTGCAAAAAACCCCATTCTTTCCTGCCATCTGAAGTTCAGGCTGATTTCAACAAATCTTGAGAAGCAGATGGGCTTTGGAGAGATTAAGTCGATTATTAAGGACAGATGGTTTTCAAGTTGTTGAAGGACATATCCATATTTCCTGTGCCTTCCACTGTCACTGATCTATGCCAGGGCTGAAAATAAAACCAAATCTAGCACCCGTTGGTCTTAGTCTTACGTGTACCGTATTTGTTTATGTGTTATGAACGGGCTCCGTGGTGTTATCCAAAAATACGACTAAGCATGAGCAGTACATTTGCTATCATCTATGTTATCATATATTTTAGCATTAATCGCAAGTTTTTTTCATAGTGTCTTTTTAAATTCTCATCAGTTTGTCAGTTATACAGCACACCTCTAAATTTTCATTATTACTCACATTGTGACTGCATTGCAATGTCTGAGTTCACTGAAGAATTACAGTCACTTTAATAGAGGTACAGTATTATTTACACAACATTAAGTGCCAGCAAGCAGATACACTTGACATATTACTGCATACTCGTTTGTTAAAATGAGGCACGCCACCTTCACACGTAAAAGTTCTTTACACAGTTTGAGGTTCTGATGGTGGATATGCATAGGAAGTAATCCTCGGTCACATCTTTACTGAATTCACAGCTCTAGTCATTCACAAAAAATACATAAATCATATGAATGGATAATCATGTTTAAAAGCTGAGGTTAATAAATTGTGGTACCAGAGGACTGGCAGATCCTGTAGTCCTGGTCTGTCACCTAGTTAGACCATGAAACTTCAAGCGTTGAGCTCACCAGTATCTCTGGTGTGCTGGTTGTGTTCAATGGTGGTCCCATCTGGAGCTCCAGCATGGAGATGCCTCCTGCCCTCACCACATTGTACAGCTATTAGCTTATGCCTCCACCTGATTTCCTCTTCTGAAAACAGGTTCTTCGTTTTGGCACCTTTCTTGGGCTCAACTAAGCTGACGCATTGGCTGGTAGCCTGCTACCTGCAGCTGGGCAACCACAGGCTAAATGCAACACAGCAGGGCTGCTGAATGAGTCGTGGGAATGAATCCTGGGAATGAATCCCAAAGACCTGCCTCTCAAAGCACTAACATGACACTCAGAATTCATGCCCAGGAAGGACACATCTGCCTCACACATAGAACATAATTGAAGTCATCGCGAGAACAGTTGCCTTGTGTGTTAGCAGTGTGCAGTGCTTTGTATGTCCGAAGATTTTTCTCAGACCTAAAATTTTCTTTAACAGTGTCGGAAAAGACCAGACCCTCTGTTTCAATACTGAGCTGTTTCAGAATCTTTATTCAGAAAATAAATTTTAATTATTAATATTGACCACATACTCTCTGTAGTATAATTGTGCCACTGGGCCTGCAGAGCTGTTCTTAATCAATTTGCTCATAATTTTGAAGTTCCCACTATGTCACAGTCAGTAAAACCAGCATAATAGAGATGTATGCCATTTATTAGTTGGTTAGGTTCTACAAAAACTTCACAGAAATCTATAATAAATTCAACAATGTTTTGTAACACTTTCATTTTTACATTCGTTATCAATAACAGCTTTTTCCACTGAAGAATTGCTGGAAGCATAAGGTGTCAGGCAGGGTACTGTTACAAATACATGTGGTGTGGATTGGGGGGAAGCCCAAGTGCAAAGTGTATTCACAAGCGACGTGTGACGTACAGAATTCGGAATGTTTCTTCAATGGTCAGTTGAGTGTGAGATGTCATACACAGTTCCACATTCATGACTGTGATGTAGTGCAGATGTGGGTTGGAGGGTTTGCAGTCCTGCAGAGCATGGCCCCCGTGGATGTCAACAGGTACACTGTTAGATGCCAGTCCTTAGCAACACAGGACTTTTATTTGTTAATTTGAACAACAAATTAAAAGTGTTTTAATATTGCCGAAGCTTAAAATATCTACTGATTGCTGAACAATTCATCCAATAAATAACAATATTCAAATACTCAGACACCAGACATGAGCTGTAAACACTGTGGAAGCAATTTGAACAAAGATGATACCACTTTTTCTGCAGTTTCTGTTTTGTGTTTAGTACTTTTTTACTGCCAGCTAAAAGCTGAACATGGAAACCCAGTTCTCTCTTGTTTTGCAACAGGCAGAAATTCTAGAAAGTAAACACAAAAAAACACAATTAAAATAAATAACAGGAAAGCATATCTTTGAAAATTTGTGACTTCAAACATTGAAACAAGAGGATCCAGTGTAAATAAACGTTATTTTCAATATTATTGCTACTATTGCTATTATGACTTGGTAGATGCTTGTATTCGGATATATTTTACCCATTCTTACTGCTGGATCTTTACTGCTGAAAGTGAGACTTAGTGGTGCAGCAGTGATTTCAGATTTTGTCCTTCATCGTTTCCAGTAGACCCCCTGCTGTCCCAATCATTCACATTACTGTGTCGAAGCCTTTTTAAAGATGCTGCAGTCATTACATTCCCTGCTGTGCATATTACATTTTAAATTTGCATAAAAACGTGCCACGTGTAATGTCCACTTGTCCTTTTTGGAAATTGTAGTCCAAATAAATAGGGTGGACAGATTGACTCTATAACCTTCTCCTCTCTGACAACATGCTCTATTATTGCTGGAGTCGCTAAGGTAATTATCATACTCTCTTTTTTGTGCCCAGTTCTCACTCCGATTTTATTAATGTTGCTATCCCTTAACATGGAGAATGTCACGCTTCATGCTGCAGGCATTTCACTGTGCCACAGAAAGCAGTCATCTCATCCAAGCTGGAAAATCAAGGCCCTTTAACCCAGCACACCCTACAGACAGGGGCAACTCTAATCCAGCCCCACAGGCTGTGAAGGAAGAGAGTATTTGTTCACATTCAGCTGCCAGCAAAGGGTCTGAGTGACACCTCCACACACACCCAACACACGCACAAAGCCCTCGACCTGCGTGTCGTTGATTCACGTCCAGCATTGGACAGATAGCGGCCAGCAATCGGTCCTACTATCTGGGTGTTGAACGGACACTCTCGAAATCAGTTTGCAAAGCAGCGGTGAGACAGAAGTGTCAACTGCTTCCTGTCGACTGCATTCCAGGCCTGTCTGTCCCTGTCTGCCTGACCATTAGTGACACTCTGCCCAAAAGCCTTCTCCCTGTCACGTACTTTGCTTTGCAATTCCTTTGTGATGAAAAATATAAAGCCTTATCATTACTACCATTCCACATATCTCCCTGCACAGCTGACAAGAGCCATGATATTTATGTATGTATGCAGAACATGCATTAATATTATTATTATTATTGCATACCGGTGTGCTGTGTTATTTAGAGAAACAAGGATGCATGACTTAAAATGCAGGCAGTTGTATAATACTGGGTGATGACCGTATATTTCCCTAAAACAGACCTAGTGTTTTTTTGTCACAATGGTACCACCATAGGTTGTCATGGCAACGTGTTCTAAATATCTAATTGCAAACATCGTTTTTGAATGGTTATACGGAGTTAAGCTTGTTAGCTCTCCCTTAATTCTTTAAATCAAAGCATGGAAATTTTTTATGCCATTGCCTTAGTGGAATTTAAAACTGCCCTTAACTACAAGCCTGCCCCCCAAGCAGTAGCCCCACTCAATCGGGACCCTGTGCGATGTCACCTTGCAGTTTGCGTAGTGGGTTACCTTCAGAGTACCCAGTGTGGGCTGGGGAGCGTGGCTCCAGGTGCGTCCTGTATTGGGGGAAACGGAGCCTGTCAGTGCCCACCAGTATAGGTCCACCACCAGGCTCGCTAATTTTTATGGCAGCCGCCCCAGCCTGTCAGCATCCATAAATCTGGACGGCGGAGGGCCAGGCAGTGGCAGTGTTTTCCGTGTCTGTGGAGCCTCCCTTTGCCGGGATCAGCCTGTTGGGGTTCCTGCTACCCACTGCCTAGGGTGCAGAGGGTCAGGCTGTCCTTGTGGGCGCTGATCCAACTCTCTTCCCCAGCTGTCTCAGAGCCTCCCTCTCTTGCACAGTGTCTTACCCACCTCCTCCCCCCACCTTTGAAGCAAATGAAATTAAACGGGACCTGTGCCTTTGTGAACCTCCCTCCCCCCCTTCATAATTTCCCATTTTGAGCAAACGCGGTCAGACTGTAATTACAAGTGGGTCCGATTAGCCATGTTGGACCATGGAAAATGCCATTAATTGCTTTTGGGGAGGCATTGTCTCCCTGCTTCAGTATCTGCAGCGCTGCTGAGTCCTTCTGCCACTTTCGCTCCGTTTCTCAAAGTACATTTTTACTTCGTAACTGGCGCTGAGATTGTAGAGCTTGATGCCATTCTGGGAGGCTGGGGACACAAGTTCATGTAAATCTTTTACACGAAAGAAAAAGGGGTAGCAGGTGGCGTAGTGGTGAGAGCTGCTGGCTTGCATTCAAAGGACCCCGGTTTGAATCCTGCCCCCTGCTGTCGTACCCTTGAACAAGGTACCTACCCTGAATTGCCTGTATAAATGGGTAAAACGTTACATGATCCAATCTAAAGAAAATCATAAGCTGAATAAATAAATGTCTAAATATGTGGCAGTACAAATATATACATTTGTGTAAAATGAATAAATAAATGTAAATGAAATGTGGTACTGTAAATCCCACAACCCATAGATGAACAAAAGCATCGTTCCTCAGTTTAACACTGTAAAGGTGGAGAAATAAAAAGTTAGTTTCTTCATACGTAACCATCCTATAGTGCTTTTGCACCTAAACACAGAGCATTTTTTTTAATGCACGTTATCTAGCGTGTTTTCGGAACATGGATGTTCCATGAGGGCCAGAACTGTGACGGTAGCCCTTTTTTGGGAATCCTTTGCACATTCGTAAATGTATCTGTGTCCTTGTTTTGAAATTGCCCTAAGCGTCTCTCTATTGTGCGTCATAAAGGCGTGAGAAGCGTAACAGAGCTGAGCTACCTCGACATCCCGTGGCACAAACGGGACTTACGATGCACTTCGAAATGGCAAAGCATTCCTTTATCCACAGCACCGGTGTGCTTAACCCCCCCCACCCCCTTCCCCATCTCATCCCCAAGTCATTATGCATGGAGCTGGTGAAAAGTGGGTTATTTATATTTGGAGTAATGCTGGTCTCTCTCAAGCAGTTCCTGCTGTCACTGTTTTTCTGGGTCAGGCTCTACAAGAGATCGCCTCCCACTGAGTTGCAATTCACTTTGCCCGCACAAAACGTCAAAAATGTAAACTAGAGTTCCTGCGAGAGGACGGCTCAGTGTCTTGGTGGAGATCTTGGAATTTGTCTGTTTTCCACCCTTCCCCATCACCCCACACGTCCGGCACACACAGCGGGGGTTGTCGGGTGAGACTGGGATCGCTATCTAGACATGGTTCATACCAGTCCAGACAGTATGTAGCTTCTCAGCAAAATGACACTTTTGACACGTATTCAGGAAATTAAATGCTGAAACATTTTATTAAGTCTAGTTATATAAACTAGTGTACTATCTGGGAATGAAAGCATCTACGCAGTATTCCAGGGGATGGGGATAAATACCACACCAGCCTCTTTTCCTCTGAATCAATATTCCATTTAACACTTCTGGAGCTTTGGAAGACATCCCATAATTGCACAGGGCGGATAGACCGATGTTGAGAGCTCACAAATAGGGGAAAACCATCACAAAGGGGAGCACTTCTCGCAGGAACACATCAGTTAAATTGCTCAGAACAAAAAAAAAAAGAATGTTTTTTTAAAAGAAACTTTGAGTGTAGTTATTTCCATCAAAGAGTAGAAAAACAAAACAATTATGGCGGCAGGTCAGCAGAACCCCCAAATACAACATACGTATTGAAGAACCGGAGTTATGACAGCCTTCCGTTAAAACCAGCCGAAACACCATATTTATAACATTTATCTACAGACTGATCAATCTGAAATGAATGTAATATTTCTGGGTAGAAGCTGATCTCCTAAAAGGACCCAAGTTCAAATCTCAGCTCAGCTGTAGTACCCTTGCAGTAGGTGGCACGGCGGTTACAGATGTGGATTTCCATATGAGGGACCCAGGTTCGAAAAAAATCACCTGGAAGGTACTTTCCCTGGACTTTTATAATAAAGTTACCCAGCTACATAAATGGATGAATAATTGAGTCGCTCTGGAGAAAAAACACGAGCTAGAAGTAGAAATGAGAATGATGCGTGACAGTAGGTATGGAGGACAAACCAGGAGCTACAAATTTCAGGTGGAAAAACTCACAAACTTGGTTTGATCATATTATTGCTTGCAAGTTATTACTCGCTGTTTCTGTGAGAAACTAAAACGCACAATAGTCAAAGGAGTCTCAACGTGAAAGAGGGACTCATAACTTGATGCTTTGTGTTCATCCGTATGGTCCCTGCAGTTTGAGTGTCAACGTACAGTAAAAGTGCTGTGTATAACAAATAGCTCCCAGTGTGTAACATACCTGACCTGTAATGTACCTGTTGTGCTTCATCGTCTTCCCAACAAATGGTCATCGGTGCAGGTTTCTGATCTTAGCCTCCCTGGTTTCTGTCGTTTTTTGACTTTATCTTCTGTCATCTCCACTGCTATTGCATCATTGCAATTTTTCGACTTTATTTACCAGTCCTTGTCCTCATCAATCAGTTTCAGTCAGCTTATCTACGCCCTGGGAGCGCAGAGATGGGAGTTAAGGAACATCTTGATTTCTCTCTGTATTATCTTTGCCATCACGGCATGCGTGTGGACCCTTGTCCACCCCGGATGCAAGTCTTTGGACTGAATCTATGATTTTATATTTAAATCTTCCCGGAAGAACTGGAAAAGAGACTCAGGGCATCTTTGGTAAATGACGTGCAGCTCGGCGAAGGTCACGTCTCAGGTGTTCGCTTCCTTCTCCGGGTGTCTGAGCCTTGGAGAATGTTTCCAGGGTTGCTGCTGGGGGCCCGGGGACCCTTGTGTGCTCTGCCGCTGCCTGTTTTCAGCCTCTTTATGCCATTGTATTTCTTCTGCTAGGGATAATGAGGGGCTGAAGCGCCTGTGACAAACCATGCAGACAAGAGAGCCCCGGGCACATTTCACCAGTTTGTTAGAGTGAAGCTGGAGCACCTTCAGCAGGCAGCATGAACCGGCCTGTCGGGGTGCGTCCACGTGGGAAACCGAGCGACGGGCTCGGTCCGGAAAGCAGGTCCAGGAAATATTCTCTTTAACAATGAGGGAAACTGTGCTGTTTAGTCTAAGAAGTGTGTGTGCCTGTCACTTAAGAATTAATAGCAATTATGACCGAGCTGTGAGAAAAGGCTTCGTGAACAGATTCTGAACGTGTGACAATCATGGCCCCATCGTTGAGATGCTTTATGTTGCGTGCAGTGCGGAAAGATGGCGATGGCACGGTCATTCGTAGCGCCGCCACGTCGATGGGCAGCAGAAGGGCCACACCTGATGCATCTTCTTGAAGCATCTGGGAGGGCGTCCTTTAATCGGGAGCACAATCTGGAAGGTTTTGGAAGGGGAGGCATCCTGCGCATATGAAAATCCATCTCTTAAATATGTATGCGCATCTTGCACACATGCGAAAGCAGCGAGCTGAATATGCATGCTTTAAATCATTGGTGAACGCAGCACGGTATCCGGGTCCAAACGTCGTGCTCCGTGGGTGGGCCCGCATGCTCTCATCGCGAGACGCGAATTACAAACTACATCGGTGCTTCGGTCAGGGGGGTCTCTGATGTGCTGCTCCGGATGGGGTGATCGGGAAACCTTTCGAACCTCTCAACAGCACAGGTTCCCTGCTGGAGGGTGTTGTTTTCATAAAGCCGTTGAAATGGGATGAACGGATGCAGGTTTGTACCGTCAGGTTTTCAAAACGCCGTGGTCAACGAACCGTGAACGTGCTACCAACACGGTACAAGCACGAGAGCATAGTTTGCTTTGAGGAGTGTTTCGTGCCAGAGTAAAAGCGTTTCTTCTAAGGCTTCGGTGAACAACAGCTACATCACGCAAAACCTCCGCCACTTCATTTGTCAATTGTTGAAATAAACACAAGTGCTTAGTATGGATGATTAATATTGTTAGTGTTTACACTTGACGGATTCTGTCAGCGAATGAAAACAAAGCGCAGGAAATTTGACATCGGTGATTATCTGGATGCATTTCTGGTTAAGCGTTTTTAAAGGATTTAATAAGTTGTTCGTTTTCGTGCCGCTTTTTTCTAATCATCCTCGCTTGATGTCAGTTGTACTTTACCGCGGTGAAGGGAATCACGCCGGCAGCTTGAGCCGGAGCCAGAGCCAGCCAGTTGCTGTGACGTAGCTGATGCCTTATGTAATGTGTCTTGAGAATCTACATTAAAAATACATTATATACAAGTGGCAGCAGTAGGATTCCCGTGCAGCCGCTGCCTTCTCCAGCCGTTTGTCTCGGTGTTTTGAGCAGAACCTGTGGGTATGTATCAGCGATGATGAAGATGTTTTAATAAATTAGCTCATGGATAATTACTTCATCTAGTGCTAATGAACAATCAATACTTGATTCTCCGAGGCGGCAGCTATGCAAATGACATTTCTGAACTACAAAAATGCTAATACGGTTATGTCTGCGTGGGCTTTCTCGTTCCGGCGTTGGCACGGCACCGGCCAAAGCCTTTGTTTACTAAGCACCGATAATGAGTGGAACATGGCTTCAGCAAATTACACTTTTCATTTTTGAAATTGTGTTTTTGCCTTTATATGACAATTAAGGCGGGACATTGTCCACCATGGAATGAAAGGATGCTTCGACACTGATTACACACAAGGAAAGGCTCGTAGCCAGAAGACAACACTTTCTAAAAACTCAGCATCGGATCCCGCCTGTTGTTTGGGATGTGAATGATGTAACACGCGTGCGGAGGCCCTGCATTCTCACCTGCAATGTTGAATGAATAATGAAGACAGTCATCGATCACATCAGGCAGTAGTTAAGGACACTAATCTGAAGGATGCAGCTTTGAGTCCCACGATGGGCATAGCTGTTGTACTCTTGAATACGGTACAGTAGTTGTGCGGCGCATGCGCTGTACCGCGCTGGAACTCGTTTTGTTTAAAAAAAAAAAAAAAAAAAAAAAAAAATCGAGCTGTACATGATTCAAAACTGAAAGTCCCTTCAAATGAAAGCATTGTCTAAGGCAGAGAAAAAAGGCCATAATATCATTGCAGAAACTCGTGTCTAAAGACACGTGGTTATTATCTGTTGATAAGCAACCATCTGTTGACAATAATCTTATTCCACATTAAAACACCATTTACAGTAATCAGGTAATAATGATGTCTTTGGCTGACCTTTCTGCGTGTGTTCCTGCGGTAGAGATGACATGCAGGTATTGAAGTGATCGACATCGCCGGGGCGGCGGGCTGGGAGCGAAGCAAGAGCTCCGCGCAGGCGGAACGGCCCTCTGGGAGTCTCGCGCAGGGGTTACATCTCTGCCGCTGCTCTCGCATCTTCGGCGTAGCTGAGGGAGAATGAGGAATAACGCAGCTTATTGTCTTTTTTTTTTTTTAATTAGTGCCTCAGCACTGCTCCCTTGAGACGGGGTGCGTTCACCAGACGCTGTCAAATTTGACAGAAATGTGGAGACGCTGAAAGTTTGAGCAAGGATGGTAAGCGCTCTCGACAAACTTTGACACACGGCGTCAGACAGTGAAACACCCGGAGTTAGGTAAGGTTCGGCGAAGACGTGGCGCTGTTGTTATTTTTCAATACGGACACAGCAAAGAGAAAGAACTGGGCTGTAGGGGGCGTAGTGGCTACAGCTGCCACCTTTGGACTTGGAGAACGCAGCTTCAAAGCCCACCTCTTGTTGTAGTGCCCTCGATCAAGGTGCTTACCTTGAATTCAAACAGTAAAAATGACCCTTTTGTAAAAATGTTCAAATCACTGTAGCTTAACGCTGGGGAGCGGTTTTGCTGAAAAGCATCATATTCATAAATAAATACAAGTGTGCGAATAAGTGGGCGGCACAGTGGCACAGCGAGTAGCGCTGCTGTCTCTCGGTGCCTGGGTGGTGCGAGAGGATGTGGGTTCGATCCCCACTCTGTGTGTATGGGATTTGCATGTTCTCCAGGTGCTCTGGTTTCCTCTCACAGTCCAAAGACATGCCGTTCATGTTCCCCATAGTGTGTGAGTGACAGAGAGAGTGCGTTCCACTGATGTATTGATGATTGCCCATTGTAAGTAGTGTATCTAGCAGTGTAAGTCACCCCGGTAAATAAGGTGTGTGGGCTGATAACACTACATAGAGTTCGTTGGAAGTCACTTTGAAGAAAAGTGTCTGTTAAGTAAATGTATGTGCATGTATTCTGAGTTGAGGTGCATCAGCAATCATTTAAATCCTGCATACTTTGTTGTTCTTTCCCCTGTGCATATCGTACCCAGTGTCCTCCTGCAGCAGCATGGGCAACGTTTACATGTTTTTGTTCACAGTCTTTAATTTCATGCAGTGCGTGAACAGTTTAATGCTTTTGGAAAGTACCACCTGGTGCCTTTGTTTCCAATTAAAGCGCAACACCACTGACCTTTACTAGCATTTAGAATTAGTCTGCTGCCTTCTGATTGGTTCATTCACCGTCTTCCCCCGCTCCCACCATTCTCGATTTCTGGCAAGAACTCAGGTGTAATGCCTTCGTGGAGGCCTGGCTTGAGACGTCTAAATGTCATGACGTTCCAGGAAGTGCACTTCTTCCTTAACTGTTTTTTAAAGTCTCCTCAACAAAGGCAACTTATTTTACTTCTGGAAAAACTCCAGTGATTAAAATGTCAAAAATAATGCATTTGGATAAGATGCGCCAGCTCCAGGATAAGATGCTCATTTCATCACCTTCACTGGGTTGATTGGTTCTAATGCAGCTGTGTAATGAAGTCACAAACTGCAAGCGCAGTGATTAATATTAGAGATCAGCTCAAGTGCGTCAATGAAATGATACCACGCACACATAATTTTTCCTCATTACCCTGAAGATCACCTGCTTTTCTTTTGCATATTTATATTCTGGAAATCCAGTGCCTATAAGGATATGAAGAAAAAAAAAAAAAACGGAATGAAAGGCACATAGCATTTATTTATTTAGCTGCCCCATTTTCCCAAAATGTTTGCAATGATTAACCCATTCATACAGCTGAGTAATATTTATTATGTTAGTTCATGGAATGTATCTCGTCCTATGTGGTTTGGATTGAACCTGGGTCTTTTGAGAAGTCAACAGCTCTAACCACTATGCCCCCTGCTGTTTTGGCACTATAACGCACTCGTGTGCTTTTCCACCAATATCTCTGGATAAAACCCAACTTGAGAAAGGGTGGAGTTTTGTGTTGGTTCAGATAAGCTGGTTCACCATCAGTGCCTTTATTTGATTGATAAGCTAATCAAAGCCTTCTAACGCAAGCTCGGAATCTGTGTTGCAGAACCGGGTGACATTTAATTTGCCATATGCCACATGAAAGGCTAAATGTATTAAGCTGTAATAATGTTTCATAGCAGTTTGTAAAGGCTTTTGAGGATTGGCACCAAAGAACTCCAGAAAAGCTTTCTGGAAAATAATTGTTTTGCCTCTTCCAGATATAAATAAGTGCAAAATTAAATGTGAAAATAGAAAATGGTTGTATGCAACTCAAGATGGTTGGAAAGTGTCTTCTGAGCTTGAAAAATAATTGCGAAGTTTAATTATAGAGCACCCAAACTGATGGGATTCTTACATCCGACCATCTCCTGCTTTGGTGTCTGGCCCTGGTTTGAGCCCTACACCCTTCTAATGGATACATCTCCTCCATCTCTCGTTCGTCTCTCTCCTCCATCTCTTGCTAACCATCTCTGATAAATCTCTCTCCTATTTCAGTCCTTCATCACTCATTCATCTCTCTCCCCCATCTACGTCGTCGTCGGTCTCGGTCCTCCACGTCTCTCCTCCATTTCGGTCCACGCCGCTTTTTCCGAACCCCACACAAAGGGGTTTAATTACGGGTTGTATGTGAGAGAACCTGAAAAATATACAAGATGCCTAAAATGAAACTGATTAGCCTTGCAAGAGGCTGATTTAATACATTAAAGTGGTGCTTTTCTGCTGCAGATGCCTTGTACAAATTATGATGTGCGAGTGTGACACTGGGTGCCAGCGAAGGACTCTGCCGTCGTTATGGAGCTGCGGTGGTTTGTCACTGACGCCCTTGTGGGAATCAGGAGCTGTGGAGTTGAGAATCTCGATCAGCGCCACTCTAAGCGTGGAGCTCACTGCGTGCTCTTACCATCCCTGCTGCAAGTGAGAGGGTTGAGGGAACTGCCTTCCGAATTCATAACACACATTGTTCGCCACATAGACTGCCTCCTCACGTATCAGATGTAACAAATGTTTAAGTTATTAATTTGAGAAAGATTTTTGTTAATTTCTTAAGTAGCATTGGGTCAATTCAGGGTAAGTACCATGATCAAGGGTACTGTAGTGGGGGGAATTCAAACCTGAGTTCTTCAAGTGCAAAGTGGCAGCTCTACCCACTACATTACCTATCCCCCCCACACACACACACACCTCTCCAACATCGCCTTTATTACCATATACACGATATTATTGTGATTATATACTGTCCCTGAACCCCCAGTTTGCACTCTGCGATGGGGAGGGTAGGCTGGTAAACACATGCTAAAATTTCACAAAGTGCATAAAATGTATTAAAGGAAGTCATCATGACTACAATTCTTCCCTCACTTGCCCACCTGGTGTTTGTGGCTGTGCTTCCAACATGCTGTACAAGATGAACACATGAGTGTCCACAAGAAAAGATTTTACCTTTTCAAAGATAATCCCACCACGCAAAGTCCCACGATGGACAATTTCAGCTCTTACACAGAAGGATCTGAATTGCTCATAGAACAGACAAAATAAGCCATAAATACCTTCCCTTCCTCTATAAGGTTGCTCGGTCTGAATGAGTAGAGTGGCACACTGAGATTTATGTGACCGGGCTATTTCTGCTGGAGTCACTGTCCTCCGCAGACATCAAGGCACCTTCGTCGTCAAACAGCCGGGTCAGCAGAGCGCGCCCTCGGATGAATCACAGTCGCCAGGCGGTCGGCCACAGCCAATTATTACTGCTGCAGTTTTATTTATAGAATGTGCATAGTCTTCATTCCCCTTCATTATGACCTCTCCCATCGGGGGCGCTCGCCGTCCCTGCACACCTCCTCCAACTTGGCTTCCTCGTCGTGTTATCCCCTCGCGCTTTCGCCTGTCCTCACCCACCCTGCAGTCATTGTTCTCTTTCTAAACAGAAATCCCGCAGTACAGCGCTGGACCGGTGGTCCTAAACACTGGCGTGTGTAGTTTTAAAGACCAAACACTTTCATATAGCATGTTTGCTCATACTCTTTTGTTGCATTAATTACCAGCGCATAATGATTTTAAAAGGGTTTTTAAGTGAATTATTACTTCCTATTGTACGAATGAAGTAATCCCTTTCTAACACCGTTATGTATTTATTTTTTTGAGAACGTCCCGCAACCCTGAGTAACACCCTTGTGACCCTTATCCGAGTCACAACCATGAGATTGAGAACCTCTGGCCTATGCTCTTCTCTGAATATCTGCCAAGGTAAGGTGTATGGTAACACCCTGGGAACAGGCCAAGGGACTGCCCATCTTGAGCGGTTTTTTAGTGTTTTAAAGGTTCTGCCATGCGATCTTTATATTAGTTGGTCTTACTGATTTTATTATTTAATTTAAAAATTTTATTATTGCCATGGCAGTTTTAGGATTAAGTAATTTATTGAATAAAGATTTTAATTACCGCAAATGATGAATGGAGAAATTCGTTCCTGTCGAGTTAGACAGTGCGTGGAGCCGGACACCTTCGGGTGGGCTGGTGACCCATTCTGATCCATTGAAAAAAATAAATAAAATAATGTGTGCGATTTAGATTCCTGAAAGAGTCCTCCGCTGCGGGAACAAAGGCTCCCCCTCCGTAGCACTTTGTTACGAGCCTTTAAAGAGCACAATTGCTCTTGAAAAACAACCACAGGTCAGGAAAGCCCGAGTTTGAGCGGGCACCTGGGATCGGAATAAATCAAAGTTACGGGCGCACCTGCTGTCGCTCTCCTTATTCGAAGCATCGCCCAGCCACGTAATCATTTAATAAAACTCAAAAAGTGGTGTCATTGCTGAGAGAGTGTGAGCTTCATGCCACACCTGGTCGCCGCGGGAAAGCACCGGCTCCACGCTGACTTTTCCGAGCTAATCAGTTCGACCGAGACGGGAGTGACGCTGTAGCCGGGGCCACGAGTGAACGCTGCGAACATCCCCCAGTGGGCCGTGTCTTGTCACCGACCGGAGTCTCACCTGCTGGGGAAATGTTGCTCTTTGCGGGATTGAGATATGCAATCAGTGGCTCAGCCTTTTTTCTTCTGTTCTTGACAGGATGAAAGGAAATTGTGTGTGTAGAACACAAAGCCACGTACCGACAACTCTTGTATATTACATTTATTCCTTGATTTGTTTTTCTCGTTACTGTAAACTCGCCCATGCCTTGTTATCAGTGTTAGGTACACTGCCCTAAACTCCTGATAACATTCACCCATCTGTACAGATCAACAGATCAACGTAACACATGCATACACACGCACAAAGGGTCATTTAGATTCCCTAATTTGCCTAAAACACGTCTTTCGACTGTGGGTGGAAACCAGAGTACCTGGAAAAAACACGTGCGCAAACAGAGAAACGGCAAACTCTATACAGACTGACTTAGATTCGAACCCACATCCAGGTGCTCCTCCCAGGCACTCTGAGGAGGTAATTCTATCACTTGTTTTTTCAGAACCGCTTGTCCCATACGGGGTCACGGGGAACCGGAGCCTACCCGGTAACACAGGGCGTAAGGCCAGAGGGAGAGGGGACACACCCAGGACGGGACGCCAGTCCGCCGCAAGGCACCCCAAGCGGGACTCGAACCCCAGACCCACCGGAGAGCAGGACTGTGGTCCAACCCACTGCGCCACCGCACCCCCCTCTATCACTTGTATTAAAGATTTAAAAACAATAACTACAGAAATGTGTTTGGGTGTGTATTTATGGGCTGGGCTATAACCACGTTTATTCAGAATACAGTGAAGTTTTAATGTAAAATCCAGCAGATTTACCTCATCTATTTTGTACATTCCCACAATGTGACGACCCATTCATCCATTCCATTGGGTAGAAATAGCCAGACGTTTAAAAGGCAAAAGCCTTTAATTCATCAAAACTTACTTAGCTGATACTTTTCTCCAAAGGAACTCAGAATTTGAAGCTGCTTACACTGATTTACCCATTTATACTGCATCGATTCAGGGTGAGCACTTTTATCAAGGGTACTACAGCAGGAGCAGGGTTTTGAAACTTAGTCCTTTGAATACAGGGCAGCAGCTCTAAACACTACGCCACCTGCTGCCCATAATATATATACACACACACACACACACACACAAACGAACCCGGCCAAACCCGCTGCGCTGCTTTGCCCCCCTTTTTGCCCGTAATTTAGCGTAATAAGTACGTGAACGTTTAGATTTAAGGAGGATATGGAATTCCGCTTCTTGAGAAAGAAACTGCCAACCCTGATTTTAAAGAATTAAAATAGGTTTGAGTGGAAATGCAGAACACACACACACACACTTTCAGAACCACTTGTCCCATACGGGGTCGTGGGGAACCAGAACCTACCCGGTAACACAGGGCGTAAGGCCGGAGGGGGAGGGGACACACCCAGGACGGGATGCCAGTCCGTCACAAGGCACCTCAAGCGGGACTCGAACCCCAGACCCACTGGAGAGCAGGACTGTGGTCCAACCCACTGCGCCACTGTGCCACTGCACCACCACACCCCCTCAAATGCAGAACATTCAGAGTTTTTATTATAACCCACTGGCATCTATGACAGGTCTCTAACTTGTATGACATTTATGGTTATAAAAATAAGCCTGAAGGTGCATTGGCCAAGTGCAAAATGAGATTATATCGATGTTAGCGGTGGTGCGCGGTAATAGTAATGTTATGGAAGGAGGCTACGAGTAGCTTTGTGAGATTAGATAAAATGATAAATCACATGTATGTGAAAGCTGGACAGACCTAATTTTACAGACCGCTGTGCAAGTTTCTCTCCCGTCGACTGAACGCGAGAGCCTCGAGCAGGGGAACGGGTAACGTCTCCATGTCTCCAGCCATTTGGGCTCGTGTCATTCAATTTAAAGTTTGTTGCTGTCTGTAGTTATTCTAAGTGAAACTGGGCAGTTAAATATGTTTTAGGGTGGTCGTTGTATATCTGTTGTTGTACTGAGGGGAACTGCTCTCTTTCCGGTGTAATCCGGCGTCATCCCGGAAAACTCTATCATATGAAATATGAATCATACAGCGTTTCTCACACATGCATTGAAGTCCTGAAAAGTACAAGAGTGATTTTGACGCACTTTTACAGGAAGCTCGTGTGAACTGGAGATGTGATTAAATATGTACATATTTGAGATGAATTCTCAAAACGCTTGCCTTGTGTGTCGAATTATCGGCACCTCATTTTTGGGCCGTCTGCTTTGTCTGCCAACATCTTCCCGGTGCAGCAAGCGAGAGCTTCCATCTGCATCTGAGTGTCTGCGGGCTTATATGTGCATACACTCTACACACACACACACACACATACACACACACGTACTTGTTGACTTACAGTGTGGTTCCAGCGTTGTTGTGTCAATATGTTATGAGTAGAGCTGCTGTAGCTTCTTTCACTTTCCTTTGGGATTAATAAGGTTCTCATATAACTTAATCCTTTAATGTTTTCGTGTGCGTTTGTGGACATTTCCCTGCGTGCGCGCGTTTGCAGGAGTCGGCAGAACGCAGATCGTATAGCGCAGGATCGAAATTCCAGGGGAGCTAATTAAAACCGCCGTTTGACGGATCCGAAACAAGAAGCACTCGAGAGCATTTATTACGAGAGAGCCCCTTGTGCAATTTGAACTTTTCTATTGAGAAAATTAGGCAAAATATTTGTTCGCCGAGTGTTTCATATTAACGAGCACTGCGAGCAACAATTGTCGGGCTCTTAATTTGCGAGACCGCGGCGGTTATTGTGCAAAGCACAATATTGTGTTTCCGCGTGCAGCGCGGGAAACCTGTTGTGCACGGAAACGGTCCCTCTTTCTCCCTGTGCGGCTGACATTTGACAATGTTGGCTTGAGTCAAAGGCTAGCCTTGCGCGTTTCAGATATTAATTTTCCATTTAAATTCAAGCAAACGAGCAAAACACAAGCATTGTGTGACGAGAATCAGTCAGTGGGTGGCAATGCTATTATGCGAGAGCCATACTTTGCCAGTCCCGGCTGTGCTGTCTGAGAAATAGCTAAAGCTTTATTCAGCATTACCCTCATGCCGATTTGCATTGTGTCACTGTACCTCTGACATTTTCTTCTTCTTCTTTATAAGGTTGAGATCAAAGGAGGTGGTATATAGAGGGAAAGTCTGCTGTAATGAAACTGAAGCGCTGATGTTGTGAAGAAATAGAAGATGGCTGTCAGAATACAAAGACATATGGTATCCCTTTGAAATAATGGAAGAAATGGTATTTGTCATTTCGCAGGAATCAAAAAAGCAATTTCCGAAATGTATATTATCATCAATAGCCAGCTTTGATCTGTTTGGAGGGTACGCATTTCTTTCTGTGCCCTTTTAACTCTTCTTTATTGATCTTTCTCTCACTGTTTACACTGACGGTCACGTTTCTGCCGAACGCTGTACTGTCGTGTCTGTAAGGCCGGCGCAACGTCTTAACCGTCTTTTCCTACCGATTGCTTAATACTGCAGAGAGGCTGAATTACGTCTGTCTGCGGATGACACGAATGAATGTCGGCAGAATGTAATGCTCTGTTTCTGCTCTTGTAGTATTCTTATGGTGGTTTTTCTTCTTTTCATTTTGGAACTGGCATACTGAGTGTGAGTTGTTCTCAAAATCATTCATTTATAGCATTGTGTTTTATTATTTACTTTTTTGCAGGGTGACTTTCAAGCCTAGTAACATTGGAGGGCTGAGAGCTCTGGTTAAATCTGAATCAGGGAGTAAAAATAGCCTCATGTTTATTCATACCATCCATGGGGTTTCTCCCTTTAGCCACCAGAAACACGCACCCGGTCGGAACTCGGCGATCGAGATGAGCCACTTCCATTTTTCCAACAGCTACCCAAGCAGAAGAGTAAATAGCTGTTACAACAACAAACCGAATCAACCAAATCCAGTTGCTGCACAAAGCTTATTTGAAGGGTTGGCCACCACAGCTCACATCTGAGACACATCAAATTTTTTTTTTTTTAATAAATATATTTTTGTGCTGAGTGCACAAGTGACTAAACTAGTGAATGTTGCTAAGAAACACCCAAACACATATTCACATTAAGTCATTCTCTTTCAAACACCATTTGGGGCATTTTTTAAAATCCATCTCTCTTCAGCCAGCAACCACATTATAAAAAATCTACCATCATATAAAAACACACACAGGTGTAATTATAGTACATTTTAAAACAGCAGCCATTATATGTTTGGACTGTTAAAAACACGGAGGTGAGTAACACTCTCGACACTTTCGGGGGCAGTGGGTCGGAGGTCGGCGCTGTACACAATGTGTTCTGTGCTGCTGTAACACATGTACACAAGAGATGGCTTAGCGAAACAACAGAGGTGAGGGTAAACAGAACCATTGCACGCTGCTGCTGCGGCCTCATGCGGCCATCAGGCAAACCTCTTATTCCCGTTTCTGTATTTACGTTACATTTTTTTCTTGAAAAGCCTGTTAAATTGTTCTCATAATACCTATACAAATCTTGAGAAATATAGTCGAGTGTCATATTCGCAAATTTGATTATTCCCGAGCTGGTCTTCAATAATTAAATGGGAATTTTTTTTGGACTTCTGCAACCTCGCAGAAAACTCTCGCAGGCTGAAAATTCATGAAAGCTTATAAAATTTGCATTTTTATTCTATTTTTATGTATACAACACTGTATACAGTACAGAAACATATTATAAAAAGATATATTTTGAGCTTTGCTGCCTAATGCAATGAACTGCAGACAACGCGCACATAGCAAAATGTAAACAAAACTTACAACCTTCAGTTAATCATAAAAGCACAGGGTATTATGCAGTATTACATGTTATTTAATTGATACTTTTAAAAGCTTAAGTACGGTAAAGAACTGTGGGATCTAGGCGATCCATTGGCGGGTCAAAAAATTATTTGCAAATTTTCAGATTACCGAGGGCCGACTGTATATATTGTGATTCCATATTATTAGCACTCCAGGTGTGTTAGACAGGGCTGTGAAAACAGCGCAGGTTTTGTTTAAAGTTAAATATATTAAGAGAGACAGGAAAATCAGGTCGATTTATAGTTAAATCTACATCTGTTACATTGCACCTGCTAGGCGCTCATGTACAAGTCCCGTTGCCACATTGCGCTGGACGATCCTGTGCAGATTAAACTCATGCAATGGATTGTGCTCAGTTATAATCCCACACCACACATACAGTGTGTCCCTTTGTATGTGATGTTAGACAGTGTCCAGTTAGGTATGTGCCAAAGTTTCACGCTCATGGTGCCATCGCTGTGTGCACACTTTTGGTTTAAGGTTCACTTGTTTGCACCGTGGTTTGCTTGGAAAGCTTCAGTCCAGAAGGTTTCACCTAAGCGCTGCCTCCCACGCACCACGGTGTTTTTTGAACACCACTTGATCGATGTTCCACCTGCGGAACTGGAAAAAGTAGGTCACGCTGCGAGTGGCTGCACAGCAATCCCTAACCACACTCTCAGCCAAGATGGCTGATGGATCGAAAGCTCTGGGGAACGTTTTCGTCCTACAAGAAGCGCCACCGTGCTTGAGTCTTCAGTACCAATTACATACTCCCTCTGCCAGATAGCATTCTCTGTTTGGCCTGTGAAGGATTTCAAAAATCCTACAAGGTCAAGATTCTGGCTAAGCAACCTTCTAAGGATGAGTTGCGGATGCCACTGTTGGACTCTAATCTTCCTGCTTGGTAGCAGGAGGTTCGCCATGGCCACCTTGGTGACAAATTCATGTTCCACCTCTGGGAAGGAAGAGACTGTAGTATCGCAGTGGTATCATCATAATCTTCGTGGTGTTCATCTTTCGGAATAAGGAACCTTCTAAGCTCAGCTCTGACTACCAGGTGACACAGTGGTGAGAGCTGCAGCCTAGCTCTCAAAGGATGAGGGTTCAAAACCTTGTTCCTGCTCTAGTACCCTTGATCAAGGTTCTTTCCCTGAATTGAGACAGTAAAAAAACCCATCTGTATAAATGGGTATATAAATAGCTTCCTGCTGTAGGTTTCTTTGGATAAAAACATCTTCTAAATTAATAAATCAAATGTGACTAAAGCACTTTGAAGGCATCTGCCCAAAAGGCATCTGAAAAAAAAATAAAATCATAAAGCCCATGTGTGCTCTACCATCTTTTTCATAATCATGTGACTAAAGCAGCCATACCTTCTCAGTACTTTCTTGTCTAAGTCCATCTTTTATATCCCAATAGCATTTTCCTAAAAGGAAACACCTAAACATTGTCGGGTAGCGTCCTTCTGAGCATACACTGTCAGTGTCAGAAACCGTATCCAATTAGCCACAGGCGCTCATTTGTTTCTACCAGCACAATATGCTTCTCAGCCTTCCTCCGAGACACACCTGATGGTCTTTGACTTTGCTGTGGTGCTCATTATAATGGAGAGCTTCTTCTTCCAGGCTGCTCTTGCGTGATTGATACCTGCTGGTCGCTCCACGGCAAACAGCTGCGAACGCGAGGCATCGCTGGCGATTAGTCACTGTCACCGGCCCCAATCAACTGGGACTCACTTAAAAGATGCTCTTTTATGCTCCCTTTTACCTTGACTGCATCTTCGTAAAGTCTTTGTCGCTACTCCGAGTGGTTATTCTCTATATTTTCCTTTTTTTTTCCCTTCTCTTTTCTCTCGTCGTCTTCAAGATACAAATGCTGGGTTCTTGAAAGAACCCATGCGATGAAAATGGTAAAGGAATGACTGCATTTCATCTGTACCTGTTAGGGGTTTTACAGCAGTCAAGCCTATAGTGTTGTGTCAAACACATATAACATTTGCAATATTTTATTAATGGTATGCCTTTCAGAACGATCAAGCAGGTGGTGGTGTGGTTAGAGCTGCTGCCTTGCACTCAAACGATGAAGGTCCAATCCCTCTTCCTGCAGTAGTACCCTGGAGAATGGTACTTATCTTGAGTTTTACAGAAAAAGTTGCGTAGCTGTATATATGATGAACAAGTGTATCTAAATAGATTTAAATGTGAAATCTCTCATGACATCATTCATGTAAGATAATAAGGTTGTCAGCGCACTTTTTCCAGTTGTTGTTCTGGAGGTGTTTTTTTGCAGACGGCGCCTCAATGCTGAAGGAGGGGAAGGGTGCGACCTGACAGCCCGCAGCAGTCGGCACGCGTCATTCTCCACACAGCGAAGGCCCTGCGGACGTCTCGCCCCTTTTTAATTATCACGCCGTCTTCAATTGGGCGCTGGGACCAGAATTTATGCTTCGAATTTAATTTCACCAAACCGTTCGAAGCTCGCCTCAATATTAATAAACGGTTCGTTCTGTTATCTCTGCGCAGCTCACTGAACAAACAAAATGGAGCATTTAGCGGAGGGAAAGTAATTAGACACAGAGCATACGCCGTGGAAAGGAATGATACAGTGACAGAGCTTTAATATTCCAGCTCAACCAGCAACATGTCCCCAAGGTCTAAGTCTGAAACAAGTGGGCATTGTCAGGTATTAACTATGTTCCTACTGATTCAGAATGATGCTGCACACGTTGCGTTTGAGCTGCCAAAGCATTTCCATGTGTCTCTCCTCCTCTTCTCTCTCCATACGCTTCCTGTGGCTGCTCATAGTAAGTTCAGCACTCCAATAGAAGTTCAGAAGATCTGCATGCTGACACCTGCAGAACGCGATCAGCTCCCTGCACTCCAACAAGAGCATTGTGCTGAATCGCTTTCAACATTCAAGAAGGGCCTCGGAATTCATCTCCCAACCCACTTCTCTCCTGATCATCAAACAGTTCCATGTATTTGCCTCACACCATCTGTCATGATCAAAGTTTTAATTTCCTATCAGACTTAATTCTATAGGCAGCTGCTCACGTAATGTGCATCGAAAGCTCATCAGCTTTGTTGATGCACTCTTGTTTACCCAGAGATGTACGTCATTTTGGAGAAAAGCGTCTGCTAAATGAATAAATATAAAAATACATTGACTTTTCTTATCATGTCTTTTGAACTCAGAATGATTATCAGCTTTCGATGTCCGCTCCCAAATGGCTTTTTACCTTTCAAGAGCAGCAAAGCTTTGGATGCAAATTGATTGCTTTGCACTGCCGTGCTTCATACAAGAAACTGCCTATTTTCACCATGCAACGAGAAGATCGGCAGATCGCGAAGGCTTCTGATTACTGGCCAAATCACTTTCAACTACAAGCCATTGAAATTTTATAGGAATCCAGTGGGGCACTACTAATCTATTATCCCCTCATCACATTGCAAGTTGTTTTATTAACGGGCTGGCAGACTAGGAGAAGATCATAATTGCCTTATTCATAAGGGCTGAGTGTCACATTTATTCTGCCAAGCTCAATACTATGGGCTTGGTCTCCAGTCAGCCTGTTGGGAAGATTTTCTAATGTGGTGTCGGGGGCTATGTAGACACGCTCTATTCTCCAATGTGTCTTTAAAGATAACAGCAGAAACGTTGAAGCACAATGTTGGGATGACAATGGAGGCTCATAGTACTCATAAGCAATATCCGGAGGCAGGATATTGTACTCGGGCTCCTTCCAGGGAGTGACGGACGTGATGGTGTCCTGGTTCATGTGTGTCATTGCTCTTGTTAAGAGATGAATATGATGATAGCATGAAACACTTTTGAAATTAAAACAAGACTGCTTCCCTGCTGCTTGTCAGCTCGCTCGTTACGGATTTTATTCACGCTCTTGTTTCAGGGATGTGTCACTTGGGCGTTAGTAGCAGGTGGCGTAATGGTTGCAGCTGCTGAAGCCAGGTTCGAATCCCACCTTCCGCCGCAGTGCCCTTGATCATTGTACGTACCCTAAACTGGAGAATTAAAAATTATCCAGGGCTATAAATGGGTAAATCATCGTTAACACTTTGGAGAAATGTGCCAGCTAAATCCCTACCACAATTTCAAGTTGAATTTTATAGCTGTTGAAAAACTAGCACCGCTTTTCAAGTTCAACTTCCAAGTTATTTTTTATTGTCATTCCTCTACATAGCTTGTATACAATGGAACGAAATGTCCTTTCTCTCAAGACCAAGGAAAACACAGAACAGGAGTACAGCACAATAACTACACGGGATGTTTGAGGACTCGAAGTGGCCGCTGCATGCTACCACGCCACCGTCTTGAGTAAGAACTTTTTTTTTCTGATCCAGGGAATCTCAATTCAGTCTTGGAGGCCAATGGGTTTTCTAGTTCTCTTCACACCACCAAGAGCTCAGGAAAGTAGTTAAACAGGTTGTCGAGACATCAGGATGAATGAGGTGCATCGCTGCCCAGGTGAACATGAAAGCCGAAGTCAGACTCTAGAACTATGATTTCAGTGGTCTTGTTCTGTACTTTAACACCTTCTAAAATTGGCTTTGTTTCATAGCAATTTAGGGAACGCTTTCCTGGGTGTGTCCCCTTCCCCCTCTGGCCTTACGCCCTCTGTTACCGGGTAGGCTCCGGTTCCCCCGTGACCCCGTATGGGATGAGCGGTTCTGAAAATGTGTGTGTGTGTGCTTTTAAGCAACCCATGTCAAAAATGTGTGACTGCTGCAGCCTTGGACAGAGCTTGCTTTTCTCCTGAGTTAGCCTGAGGCTTTAAACTATTATTCCTTTGCTCCGAAGTTCAGTTCTTTAACCACTACTCCTCTTACCTCGACGCAAGAATTACTATAGATGCTCGCATCTGTGCTGTCCAGCACTGGCTGTGGTATCTCAACATCTGTCATAACGCTGAAAAACAATGTGCGAGACTCATTTCTGACTTATAAAATGGCGTAAAAGTAAAAATCATATGTTTTAATTACTCTGTTATTTTTATTTATGCCGCAGCGAATATGGTGTCAGACAAACGCAAGGTACCATTTTTGTTAAAAGATACAGGAATGAATCACAGGTAGAGAAATATGACACCTAAAATAGACTTGTGCCTTAAGCATAATTATGCAGCGGTGTGTGAAAGCATATGAAAGTGTTCGCTACCTGTTTCTGTCCAATTACCTGAGATCTTCAGCTGGAAGTGAATCATCTGCTCTGTCTAAGCTGGCGTTTGAAGTCTAAAGTAATTAGTTTGTTGTCTTTGAGAGGGAAATGTTAACCGGGGCAAACATTCGGATTCAATTTTCATAGGTAATGATAGCAGATTTTCCTAGAAGTGATCTGCCAAATGAGCTTTCAGATACAGTATATTGTATAATGAGGTCTTTGCGGTGGGACAGCAGCACGGGGTAGAAGTTGCCAGGACAATTGTTTTCCATATAATAAGACTACTGACTTGTGATGGAACATTTTTTGCTTCACTGTGACCTGATTTCCCTTTTTAAATCCCAGGTTTGGAGTATTTAAACATAAGCATATGTTGTGCATGTGATTTAAAACACACACACACACATACACTGTAGATATATATTTTTAACTTCCACAGGGGTTGCACAAATGTAGTTCAGAGTTTCACTGGCTTGCAGAGGGTCAGCATAACCTGGAACTTGAACTTTTATTATAGTACTCATCCTATAGTATTCATCTTGATGTCTTTTTTTTTGTTTTACATCAGTATTTACATTTATTCATTTAGTAGATGCTTTTCTCCAAAGCGACTTCCAGTGAACTTTCTGTAGTGTTATCAGCCCACACACCTTATTCACCAAGGTGATTTACACTGCTAGATACACTGCTTACAATGGATCACTCATCCATACATCAGTGGAACACACACTCTCTCTCTCTGTCACTCACACACTATGGCTGAACCTGAACAGCATGTCTTTGGAGTGTGGGAGTAAACCCACGCAGACACAAGGAGGACATGCACACTCCACACAGACTGAGTGGGGATCGAACCCACATCCTCTCGCACCACCCAGGTGCTGTGAGACAGCAGCTACTCATTGTGCCACCCTTGCACAGCAGGCCATATCACAGGCATATATGTAGTACAAGTGGTACAAGTTTCTGGTAGAAAACACCTCTCTTACTGGTATATTCCACTTAACTGGGATTGGATAATGGAGACCTTGGATGGTCTTATTTTTTTGGTGCAAGTAGGTAAGCAAGTTTCGGGGAGTATTTAAAGACCGAAGGGATGCACAGCGGAATATACAACGACCTGGTTAGATTCTCGCAGAAATGTAATGAACCATTTTAAGTTTTATTGTGCCTCATCATTGAGACCCCTGTGAAGCTCCGATTAGTTGAAAATAGATCAGTTCCAATGTTTGTGAGCACGCAGTAGGAGGAGCAATTTGTCATATACATGTGTGTCTGTCCCCTCTGGTCAATAGTTGAACCCGTTGAATCAGTTTGCTTTCCAGTAGACTCGGGTGTACTTCTCATCACAATATGATGGACATATGGTTAACATCCCCCTCCCCACACAATATGGTTTGTGTGGGGAGGGGGGATGTTAAACTTTTTAAAAGCTCAGGGGAGATATCTGCCCCACCTCCCAGATGTTAAGTGCATGAATCAGCAGGACATTGCGGTTAAAAACATTTACATTCATTTGTTTTTCTGATCCTTTTCTCCAAAGTACTGTATAATGTTAAGCTGCTTAAACTGATTTAAGCACTTATACAGTTGGGTAGTTTTTACTTTTCAGTTCAGGGTATGTACCTTAATCGAAGGTACTGCAGCAGGCGATGGAATTCAATTCTGGTCCTTCAATTGCAAGGCTGCAACTCTAATCACTTCGCCACCAACTTCCAGTACAGACCATAGTAAATTTAGCAGTGAAAACTGGACATCAGCGTGGTTTACAGCCTTGTTACGGATTCTCGCTGACTTAATCCAGGTCATGGCCTTTAACAGCATGGCAACAAGCAGTGTGGCAGTGGGACAGTGGAGCCGTGCTTACAAAGCATCCTCCTGTTCAGGGGTCGTGCTCTGCTGTCACCAGTTAGATACCCACATTCTGACTGAAAATGCCTTTAGTGTCATAAGAGCAACAGTTGTGTTAGGTCACTGTACATGAGCTCATTCCACCCCTGAGACCATCTGCCTCACTGAGATTCCTGCCATTGTTTGCATAACGGTGACAAAGTGCAATGCGTCTCATTGGAAAGACGTCTTGATTGACTCAACGATGATTTAGATAGCCACATGTAGGGAAACCCTAAATGAACATTCTCAATAAGCCAGTGCTTCCGTTGTCTTTTATTTGCATTTCTTTATCTCACACTTTTCTCCAAAGTGACTCATGGTGTTAAGCTACTTTCGCTGAACTACCGATTTACACAGGTGGATAATTTATACTGTATTAGTTGAGTAAGTACTATGTTTCGGGGTACAGCAGCAGTAGATGGGATCTGACACTGGTTCTTCGAGTTATAAGGCTACAGCTGTAAAGATTATGCCCCCTGGTTGCCCAGAATAGACAGCAATATATGTTCGATTAAACCAAGCAATAGGAGTTGGGGGGGCAGCCACTTGAACCCTGCCACACAGCGTGTCACAAGGCTGAGAGGAGGTCGCTGAAGAAATCCACCACCAAATCCATGTCTCTCAAAGCCCTTGTCTCCCTCTGTGCCAGTGACATTTAATTAGGAGTATGAAAGGTGCGGTAACATTTGGCGAAAGATACTCAAAGGTTATGTGTGATGTCGGTAACAGGAACCTGCTGGTTGGCCAAGCAATTGATTTTTCTTTTTTTTATACCTTGAGGAGCATGGAAAGACCTCCAGATGTTGCCTGTTTACATCAGACGCACCAAAACAACGTATGCATAGTAATACAAGGAATTGTTTTCCAAAGGTCTAGATGATAATTGCTTAGAATCTTTATTATTAATATTTAATTTGCTATCAGATGCCGTTGTCCAGAGTAAATTAATCGGCCTGGGGATTTAAAATTTTCCCTTTCTTATTATTGTACAGGGGCAACGCCCCCTTTGCATCTTGCCCTGCAAGACTTTGGTTTACTCTTGATTGCTCTCCAGACTTGACCAAACGGAGTCAACATGGGAGATTTAATACTGGTGCAAAAAAACCTGAAACTCTGATGTTTTCAGACTGGATAAGACCACAGGTAAAATGTCCTTAACCATTTATTTGAAGTTCTCAGAGGCTGTAACTCTAAATTTCGAAGTTCCACTCGATGATTCCAATTATGCTTGCACATCTTCCGTTTTTGTTTATTCTCATACTGTTAGCAGGAAGTTTCAGTCAAAGGTGATGCTTTAAGATGTGAGGCTCCTTATCTCTCCCAGACAAATTTAAGTGTAAGAGATGTAGGGCACAGACAGACCAGAACTCTCCGGATCTTCATCCTTGCCTGAACTTGCATCACCGCCTCACATCTGCTGAGTTGTAGAAGACGCGACCCAAGATATTGAATTGACATCCCACACCTTTCGTTCTCTAACAAACAGCTTCCAAATGTGTAATCAAACAGCCCGTTCATGGCCCACGCTGCCTACCTGTTTGGGTTATTCTTCTGATTTCTTTTTGAAATGTACCAGGTTTTACTGCAATGTGTCACTCTGCACTTAATATAGTCTGAAAAGAAATGGCTTCTTTTTACAGACAATCTGAATATTCCGTATCTTACAACCCCAAAATGTGATTTTTTTTTTTCTTTTTTTTTTTTGGATTTCATTTGTAAGACAATAGAGAGCTCTTGTCATTTAGGATTTGAAGCCAGAACATCGTGTTTTAATGGAGCTCTGTCAATGAGGACGAATCCATTAGATAACCAAGCGCCAGCAGTACCCTTCTAAAAATCAATGGCACCAATTATGCTGGTAATTAGGGAGCTTTTCTTTGGGGAAGATGACATAGAGAAACCCACAATTCCTATAGTGCACACAGACAGCTGGTCCCAGAACTGGAACCAGAGGCACGGTAGGTCGTGATTGCTTCGATGCTTCCTTTGTGGCTTTCGACGGCATTCTCGACTGAATGATGAATCATTTTGGAGGGGATACAGGAAATGTAAGGCAGGCATCAAAGATCAGATGCTTTCTCCCTGTTTGCTCCCTCCACAACCTGACCCTGTGGGTTCTAGGCGAGTCTGCTAGGCTCGATGTTGGAGAACAGTCTGAGAAACACTTTCACAGACACACCTGAGACCTGCCTCGGAAGATGGTGATGCGCATGGTCTTCTAGCGTGCCTGTTCAATTTGTGTAACCTCCAGGCCAAGAGCATACAAATTATATACATTCAGACCCGGCTTGCATGCTGCTTCTTTTCCTGACATGGAACGTTTCAGTGTTTGCAGATGGCGTTTAATTCGCCTTGTCGTTCAGCAGCAATGTCAGGATTAGCGCCGACTTAGTCACACTCCGAGGGTACGCCCTGTATTTACAGATATACAAAATAAAGAACCGCCCCCCATTAACAAATTATTTTCAGGGGAGTCAATGAAGTTGTGTTCAAAGCGCTCCTGCTTGTACATTTACATTTATTCATTTAGCAGACGCTTTTGTCCAAAGCGATGTACATCTTGGCAAAAGTACGATTTATGCATTACATTAAGAGGAGGAGACATAGCTGCAGATATGATAGTCTCAAGCAAACTTAGTTCGTTACCTGCCACTTGCTGCACCGAGGTTCATTGATCAAGTATGTGAATTGTGAATTTCAGCAGCTAATACTCTGCTTGGGAACATGAGGTAGGGTCCTACAAAGCTGCAATATTACCCGCAACGTGACATGCTGCCCCTTGGTGTTCTTTTTACCATCGCTGTTGCTATTAACGTGTTATTAAGAACTGGAAGTACGTCTCTCCATCAGTCCAGTTTCAGCAACAGCTTGTCCAGTGCAGGGTCACCGTGATCCAGACCCTATCCCAGTAAGCACAGAGTGTGAGAAGCAGTACACTCTTGGGCAGGTGGATACATCACATACATTTATTCCTGCAGTTGAACACACACCTAGGGCAATGTAGAGTCTGCCGTTGACCTGAAACAAATGTCCTTAAACTGTTGGAGGAAACCAGAGCACCAAAAGGAAACCCACAGGTGAACTCCACCTAGTCTGAATGATATTTAAACATTCAGCCAAACCTATGGCACAGGAAGCTGTGAGGTTACCTGCTGTACCATCGAGTTGCTCCAGGTTTCCGAGCAGCTTTGAACGAAGGCATCTGCTAGAGAAATGCTTAACATATAAATGTAAATGTGATAATGCTCTACATCAGTCATCTCCTGTGCATTTTTGTGTGTTAATATTACATCTGAACAAAACAATGTAATCAGTTTTGACAGGTGGCCCACAAACAGTGTGATGTATTAAGCGCAATTGTGAAATTTCTCAGTTAATTGTTAAGAGTACAATAGACAGGAAACAGCAGGATTATTTATGTCCTCGTTGTTACGGCCATTCCAAGTGAGCATAGGACAACCCCCCCCGGACAAATAATTAACGAAATTTTTATTCTTCTGATTATTTGTATGAACACTTTTCTGAGTTGTAAAATGCGACATTTATTATATAATGAGACTGCAATAAGAAAGGCGTTATAAGTTTTATATTGGACCATACATTAATACTCGTATTATAAATTTACAGCTGGACCCTATTTCAAGTACTGTTAAGTATTCTGAACTGCTCAAAGCTTTGCTGACCAGTCACCATGTTTCTGTAAAAGCTTTACCCCACTTTAAACTGAACACAATACATTTTCTATATTCCTTTGTTTATCTGGCAGGCTTCTCCAAAGTGGCTTACATTGGGAAGCTACTTACTGTGCCTTACCTATTTATATATTTCGGTAATTTTTACTGGAGCAGTTTAAATGGGTTCTGCAAACACTACACCACCTTCAGCCCTCAGGTAGATTAAATAATAGCATAGTCATAAAATCATCTTAAATGAGATTGAGTGGGATCAGAGCAAATGAAATTAGATATTGAAAAGATACTGGTTACAAGGGATTCCTGCCTCCATAATGCTGATAGTTGGCTCACTAGAATAGCGTCTTATATTTTTTTGATTTTTGTATTATTATTATTATTATTGTCACTGTGAGAAACTGCCTACGTTGCTAAAAGATTAGTTTTTCTTTTTCTTAAATGTCTTAGTTGCAACAAAAACAGTGTTTCTCTTGTGTATGTCGGCTCTGCCAGTGTGTCAGCGCCAGAGTTGAGATCTTGGTTCCGCAGACAGCTGAAGCGTTAAAAAAAAAAAAAGAAAAAAAAAAAAGAGAGGTTCGAGTGAGTAGGGGAGACTTTGCCAGAGCCACTTAAAATGCTAATCACCCCACATTCCCTCACAACAGGAGCAGATCCTGTCAGAGTGGGTTTGATACAGGCCTGATGCTTCAGATGTTACTGTCCCGGTGAGCCCTTTCTCCTCTCTTCTCCAAGAGCTCCCAGAAAGCCAATTATAAGGGTCGTTATTTAAGCCCACGAACTCGGCCGGTTACAAGATGTAATTTGGCACATGCCCTTTCTTCAGAAGACCTTGATCCCAAAGTCATCCGGAGCTTCACCCACCCTTCGGTAATCGGGTGCAAATCAAGAGAAGCTCAGCAAAGTTCCAGGGCCGGAGACGTTACTGGTACTCTTCGAAATCAGTCCGCTAATTGCTGCATCTGTGGAAATCATTAGGAAAGTTTTCTACCGGTGCTGGTAAAGAAGTTTGATATATGGGCAACTCTGAAGTGTGCGATCACAGTTTTCCGGCTCATTATTCCTCCGCGGATCGCGCACTACTAAGAGGTGGTTTTTGCCTTTGTGAGCTACTCTGCACCCGCTTCATTATGGCGTCGGCGCTTCTGTGCAAATGGAGCCATGGTTTATGCATGGCGTCCTACACCCTTAAAACCACAGCCGGTGCTGGGAGAGGCAGAAAGAGGGGCTCGGTGCGAATGATGTTTTATTGAAACGCAGGTCGCCACCAGGCCACCTATTTGCATGCGGCCAGGTCCGTTTGTTTGCGCTCTAATGCCGTTGTCCACCTGCAATCTTATTTTTAATTACCAAATAGTGTTTAAAGTGATTTCTGCTAGGAAGGCTCACAAATAGCTCTGCTCATTTTGCAGGTATGAGCTTTATTTTTGCCTTTAATTTAAGAGGAAATGACAGCGTGTCCTGAGGCGTGTTACATGCTGTATAAAACAATTCTATGGTTAGATGTTTTCAGTAGTCACACATTTGTGGGTGCTTGAAACTATAGGATAGCACCCCCATGATAAAATTATTGAGAAATATTGTGCATTTGCACGCGTGCAGTAAATAAGATGTATTATTATCACTGCTCTCAGGGAAACATAGGCCCTATTCACTGTGCCATTACGGAGGGGTTCTGGTTTTTAAAGAACCACAGGAGCTACTCAAACTCTCTTTCTTAGGACCTTAATAAAGACCCAACAGAGCACAGGCAGAGAAAATAATGATAAAAGCAGGGCATATCAGTGTGCAATCATGACAGCACGTGAGAAGGCACAGGCTTGGAAAAGGGTGCAAATTGGCCTCCCTCATTCGGGAATGGAAGTCTGCAAAGCGTGCAGCAGCGTTCAGGATGAGCAGTGTGTCTCTTCTAAGGGGGCTTCAGCAGGAAGGATCCATCTGCCCACTTCAAAACTGTGATTTTGCCAGTGTCTACAAATGGATGGGGGTTGGGCGGTGGGGAGCAGTAGCAGCTGATGTGCTGTAGATTGAAAAGGGGCAAGCGCAAGTGACACCAATAAGCAGGAGAGACAAGCTTTCCCTGCCTTGTCCCCCTGGAGTCCAGCCTGCCCGCCTCTGGCAAATGGCTAAGACCAACAGATTTACATATATTTACATTTATGTACACTTTGTCCATTGGCTGACCCTCATCAGAAAATATGTTTACCATAATTATTGTTGTTGTTATTAGATAAAGCCATTGCTCAAGACGATTTTTGCAGATATATATACAGTTGCTACTTTTTGAAGATGCATTTTTCTGTAGATTTTTTTGTGTTTTGAAAAATTTGTTTGCATTTACGGTTATTCATTTAGCAGACGCTTTTGTCCAAAGCGACATACATCTCAGCAAAAGTACAATTTATGCATTACATTAAGAGAAAGAGACACAGCTGTAGACATGTGACTCAAGTAAACCTAGTTCGTTACCTACCACTTGCTGCACCAAGGTTCATCGTTCAAGTAGGTGCATAAAACACAGGATAGACAAATCCTGATACCCTCCTACCAATTTTTTTTTCATAATATTATAAGATACACAAGCAAACAAAAACAATGCCAGAGTAGTGGCTGATAAAAGGCTTTATCTGGTGATGCTCATTAAGTTACGGTGCATGAACATTTACACCGTACATGAGCCGAAGAGATCTTGGGCGAAATGGGTCCGGAAAAGGTGAGTTTTCAGACCCTTCTTGAATGTAGACACAGTTTCCACAGTTTTGAGTGAGAGGGAAAGGTCATTCCACCACAACGGAGCCAGAACCGAGAACCTCCGTGTTCTACCTTTTGTGCGCGGGACCACCAAGCAAGCAGATGTAGACGAGCAAAGGGGTCTGGCTGGGGTGTAGCAGTTGATCATGTCCTGTAAATAGCTGGGAGCAGTTCTATTGATGCATTTGTAGGCAATAACCAGGGTCTTGAATTTGATTCGAGTAGCTACAGGAAGCCAGTACAGAGAAATGAGTAGAGGAGATACATGGGAACGCTTTGGCAAATTAAAACTCGTGCAGTAGCATTCTGTATCAGCTTTCCATTCTCTATCAGGTTTGATGGCAGTAGCAGGAAGACCACACAGGAGAGAGTTGCAGTGGTCCAGGCAGGAAGTCACCATGGCCTGGACAAGTAGTTGGGCAGAGTCAATTGTGAGGTAGGGACGGATCCTATGAATATTACGCAGGATGTATCTGCAGGACCGGGTTGTGGCTTCAATGTGCTGAGAGAAAGACAGACTTGGGAGGGGACACATCCAGGATGGGATGCCAGTCCATCACAGGGCACCCCAAGCAGGACTCGAACCTCAGATCCACTGGAGAGCGGGACCCAGCCAAATGCGTTGCACCGCAGCACCCCCACTTAATTAAAATAATGAGTAGTAATTCTCCAAACTACATACATTAATACAAATGTGTTCCTGCACATTTTTATAATGCAAATAATGCATTCTAGAATTTAATGTTCATGTTTCCTGCCTGTCAATATCCTTGTGTGTCCATATTTAGTAATAATATTAATAACTATAAATTCAGCATGTATGTCTACATGAAACCTCAGCAAATCCTTTTGGTAGTATTTAAGAGGATTATCAGAGGAGTACAGCACTGCTGCCAGATGACTTGTCACTTGCTTAAAATGCCAGTACTTTTTAAGTCATTAACCTAACTTTATCTTTGCCTGGTGATTTGCACCGACAAATTACAAGCATTTGAAAGGTCTTGATAGCACTTCCTGGCATTTTCACAGGGCTTGAATCACCTTCATCCTACTTTTACTGTGTCAGTAGAAGGTCACCCTCAAAACTCCACCGAGTTGTTAGGTCCAGCTGAGTAGAAAAGCTAAGTCACCTTCGTTTGACTGCTTCATGGCCTCAGTGCAGTTTCCTACAGTCTCTCAGTGCTTTGCTGAACTCTAATGGTATTAAAACAAGCGATGATGTAAAACATGTGTAACATCACAATCCTTCCAGCTCCAGCGAGCGCTCAGGACACAAACGCAACGTTCGTACGGACTGCGAAACGGCGCGCCGGCCAAGAATGATGAACGCGCCTTGTGCATAATTTACAGTGGACAGAGAAAGACAGACAGACAGAGAGACAAAAGCTATTATTATTGTTGTTATTTTTATTATAATTTAAAAACATTATACCATTGTTGAAACAGGGCTTTGGCAAGAAAGGCCCATCAAAAATTGTCATGCCAATAAAGCACGCTAAATTGGAACTGAAATTGACAGAGAGACAGATGAGATAAAGAGAGAGTGACAGGCGAGGACAAAGACAGAGAGACAAAGAGGCAGGGAGAGAGGGACAGAGAGACAGGCAGGCTGATCGACAGAGTGAGACAGGGGGACAAGGACTGAGAGACAGACAGGGACGGAGGAGAGACCGAGGGGTGTGTGTTGAGAGGTGGAGAGAGAGAGAGAGAGAGAGAGAGAGAGAGAGAGAGAGAGAGAGAGAGAGAGATGTGCTCTTTGACAGGGTTCGCTGTGTCCAGGGTGTGTCCAGAGTGTGTCCCGCTCTCTGCTCGCTGTGCGTCAGACCGGGCCGCTGACAGTCTGACAGCAGTAAACACATTCGGTGCTGCGGGACAAGTGAATATTTATACCATACTAGTCCGTACAGCCTTGCTCACATAATATTGTACACATAAACGTGTACTGCGGCACATATTATCCCAATAAACAACCAAATGGGTGTTGTTTGCGTTGTCCCACATAAAAAACCCCCCATAAATTCGATTATTTTGTACGTAATCCATCATCCTGGCTTCTTCTTTCTTACACCCAAATGTGATAACACAAATTGCTGATGCCAGTAATGTTATCTCTGTTATAGTTTGTTTTTTTTTTGTTTTTACTTCCTTTGTTTTATCACCTATAATACTGTACAGGCGTAAATTACTGTGTGCAACTTTCGTGCCGGTTTCGTGTGCGGTATTTTACATTCGCGTCGAGCGAGTGCGGAGCTCCAGCTCCAGCCCCGTCGTGCCCGTCGTACCCGCCGTCCCCGCCCTGCGCGCGCTCCCACATGGGAGGGTCGCGAGAGAGTGGCGCGCGCACACGCGCTGTCTGCACCGCTCGTGCTGCGACGCCGGGTGAGTCTACGACGCGAGTTGATTTCCGGGCGGTTAAAATGTGTTTTCAGTCCCCTTTTGCGACTCGAGTTTGGTTTTTGGTGCGAGTTTGCGCTTCAAAAGCGGTAACATATATTTGTGTTAATTTGTTCAGTCGATATTATTTATTATAAATCTGCAGGTGAAAGACTTGGACATCTTATGGAATCCCGTCATAAATATAAAAAGTGGAGTAGTAGTACTAGTACTAGTAGTACTCCTCGATACCGTGGGATATATCACGTATTTTCGAAATAAATGTAGGTGAAGTGTGGCGATGAGTGAAGGTTTTTGAGGAATTTGTAGAGAGAAATTTCCGGAGGAAAGTTAGTAACCGAATCCGTTCGCTTGTGTGAGCGCAGCTTTGTGTGTGTGTCGTGTCGAGTGTGTGTGACGCCACTGACGGACAGCTCCGAAGTCGTGTAAGGACTCAGTAAATAAAATAATATTTAATTGTCAGATGGACAAGCGCGCAGACTTCACGAGTCAGTAATTTCAAAAATGAATAAGTTTTGGGGAAAACATTTGCTCGCACGCAGAGAAGAAAACTGGGTTCAGCTGAAATGGATAGTAGTTACAGTACAGAATCATGGACGGAGTCCTCTTCATATCATATTTATATATAACGATGTGTCGACTATAGTGATGGTATATTTTAGGCTTCTTCAGTATGTTATGTAATCAACTTCACAGTAAGAGTCATATTCTTTTACACAGCAGGGTATCAAGGCAGAACCCAGACCTGTAACTTACTTAGGTTGCATAGTTAGGTACTGTAGCCCTGGCTGCTCGTCTCCCTACAAATTATATAATTTAAACTTTTTATCACACAGTTATACATTTTACAGATGTGAAACAATATATAAAACATAATTGTAATCATCCAAGTCAGCCACTATTAAATCTGTTTTCTAGTGACCAGATGCATTTTCCTTTTTCTTTCCTGCTTAGCGTGGTCTTGCATGTCCTGTAATTTGAAAAATATATATATATTTAGTGCAGTTTTAATTAATGAAAAATAATAGTGGTGCGCTTTACAACATGCCCACAGGCCAGTTGGTAGTTGTAATTCAAAACATTGTTAATTGAGTGCTCAGATTAGGCCAGTGTTTTCTTATTCAACAGGGAATCACTGGGCAAGTGTTAAACCTAAATAACTGTAAGTAGCTAAGTGTACAAGGCTCATATTGCATTAGCTTTGGAGAAATGCGTCATCTAAATTAATAATAGTAATTGTTATATTTCCGTGAATATTGGAATTTTTTTTTTAGGTCTCCGCATTGCTTGAAACATTTAGACGCGTAGAAGCAGTTAAATACACAGTGTAAGTGTATATATGCCTTGGAGAAGACCAGCTTGAGTGAGACATATGGGCCATTTAAGGTTTTCGTGTCAAGGTTTTTATATGCGTCTTTGGACAACTTGGATCCAGCCGCCCGTGAAATGGAGTATTACTCTTCCTTATATGCATTTCCTGCACTTCCTGTGTCTCTCAGCAGATGGGTGCTCTCTAGAGGTCCTCCTCAGACAATGGCACTTGCCTTTTACAGACCGTTTCCTTTTATCCAAGATGCAATTACATTAACCTTAAAGTTTTCACCATATGTCCCCCTACATGAGCCACATCTCTCCTCTGCAATGACTCACGTGTTACTCTTTCTTTTTTTCTTTTCAGTGGACAAACTGAAGAAAGATCTGAACATTTGGACAGGAGAATTTAAAGACATTGTAAGTGTTGCTTTCTAGTGATGCAATCATTGACACTGTCTGGAGTCCAGTAACACATTAGATTACACCGAGTCCTCAGGTTACAAGCACCAGTGGGACCCAAAATCTCAATTTATTCATAAATCCAGTGTCACTTTAGCAGTATAACACAATAGATAAAAACTTAATACAAATGTCCTTCAGTTTATTCGCAGGGTACGTTTAATAAAAACCTTAGAGAAAGCTATAATGAATTAAGAATTTGTAATTCGAATTTTTATTACATTTTTGTAATATCATGGACATGAGGCACAAAATGCTTTAAACAGGGCAGCAGTCTTTTTCAGGATTTTTGTCTTTTGTTAATTTGGATCATGTAACATTTTTCAGCATCTTTATTCATGCGTTGTTAAATGTTCAATAGAAACCTGTCTTGATCTGTTCATTGCACAAGTTCTTTTAAAAATTTTGGACATTGTGTATTTTTCTTTTATTGTCACTAGGACTTTATTTTTAAAAAGGTATAAACCATTTCCGGTTTAATGCGCATTGTTTACCAATTTGTCGCATAAACTTATGAAACATTCATCATCTAATTGAACACTGTTCCACAAGAGACATGAGCTGTAAACACTGTGGAAATGAGTTGAAATAAGCCGACATCCCTACTTTGTTGGGTGTTCTGCACTGCCAGCTGAAAGCTGGACATTGAAACACAGGTGACACGCTTTTGCATAATAGATAAATGAAGAAAATGCAATTAATTGAATTAAAAAAAAAAAAAATATTGATGTCTTTGAAAATTTGTTGCTCAGATGTTCGTAACATGAGGACCCAGTGTAAATTTTTACACAAGTATTCTGCCTTGTCGTTGGGACAGTAGTGCAGGACTGAGGGGAAACAAAGTCTTGTGGGAAGTCGTATAGTTTCCTTAGCCTTACAATTATGGAATCACTAGATGTGCTCATTCATCACAGCATGGCTGTTAAAATGGAATTCCAAATATAGCTGGACACCTGACAGCTTACGGCTTCTCGTTTAACCCGGACACTTTCCTTTTTCCTGGATGCTAATGAGGGCTGGAGGCTGCGGAGCAAATCTCATATCTCCGCCACTAAAATGGCTCCCAAGGCAATGCTGCCTGTCCCTTTCTGTCGTAATCCCATGGAATCCTTTGTGTGATAATCCCCAGAAGGAGAGGCCCTCATCAGAATGAGTGGAAGCCTTCTGCTTCATGGCATCAGGGGAAGGGCTGGCAGGTGTATGCAGTATATTTATGTTTATGCATTTAGACTTATTCATTCAGGCGGCATATTTCTCCGAAGAGGTCTGGATATACCGTAAATGCAGTAGATTATAATAAGGTCATAAACACGTAAAAAGATATTGCCAGTGCAGTCAGTTAAGTGCCTCTTTCCTCCCAGTAGAGCATCAGAAGGTTTAATCTAAACAATGGGATTGCGAGCAGGAAGCTCATTCTGTGATCCGTATTCCAGGCTTACGTCTTAAATTAATTCTGCGATGCTAATGACATAGTTGTTTTGGGGTGAGATCAATCTTACGATTGAAAAAAGGCATGGCATTTTTGCCCCTCAAATATGAGAGAGGTTCCACAAAATAAAACTTTCAGAACCTGATGGGGTGTGTTTGAGGGTTGGTAGGTAGGCTGGAGCTGTTTCCCTGAAGCAGGGGTCTCATTTGTGGGCTGTTATACTGCCTCTTTTGGGATGGCTATGCCAGGTCCTCATGTTATGAACACTCGTTATGAATTTTCAGACATCAAATTTAAAATTTTTTTCACTTGTCAGTTTCCAAAAAATTGTTTGCTGCAGAACGAGTGTTAGCTGCGGTTGCATTTCCAGATGTTCGTTGGCAGTAAGAGCAAGTAGGTGTGCGAGAGCAGATTAATTCATCTTCCACAATATTTAAAGCTTCTCATGCTGTGCCTTCCCTCCCACTTTGTGCAACATGATACTGCAGATGACATTTTATTGTGATTTTGTAGCTTAGCCAACACTTGTCCAAAGTGGCTTGCAATTTTAAACAGCTGGGGGTGTTATGTCAACCATTCAGGTTCAGTATCTCACTCAGCAGTGCAATATCAAGGCCCAATGTGGCACTTGATCTGACAACCTATATATTCCCATGTCTAGGATGACTAACAGTGTTAGCGATGGTTGTGAATGTTAAAACCAGTTCGCTGGTTATTGGAGGTTGTTTTTGATTCCTGCTGTTCTCTGCCAAATCTAAAATGCTTCCCTTTGTTTTCACATGCATTTTTGTCATTCATAGATGGTGCCTTATCTTTACTTTTTAACAATCTTTTTTTTTAATTTTTGCTTTTTTTTCCCCCATTTTCAGAGTTGCGAGAGTAAATATTTAGTGATCTTTGAGGATGGTTATGGTTTAGGTTTAAGTTACTTTTTCTCTTGTAATGGTTGGTTTGATCAGAGGTTTCAGTGAATGAATGAATGATTTAATGGAGAACTTGAGCGATCCCAAAGGAAACTGCACAAGGCTTCATCAGTATACATATGACAACATAGTGAGATAAAAACCGGTCAGACTAGAATCAGGTTAGAAGTAAATAAGCACATTTAGAAAATTTATACAGGTAATGGGGGGGCATACTGTATGTCTATATTATGTTGATCCCCTTTTGAAGCTGTGAGATGGATTCCATGTGGTAAAATGTGTTCAAAGCAGGTCACAATCCCATCAGACTGTCCTGCTATGATTTTTGCTGAAATTGTGAGAGACACTGGACACAATGTACTCAGCATTCCTATTTTAGACCTGACTTTACTGAAAAATTCTCATTTTGGAGTATGATTCCTTTAATCTGCTCACCTGTCAATTTTCATGACTTAAGTTGCATAAAAGGCACTTTTGTATCTGGAATGTACTCAGTTTCCACCGTACCTGGTTACTTTTTGCTTTAACTCAGTAACAACGTCAAAACACGTGGCCTGTGTACACAAATAAAACCAGCTGCTAACTGAAGAAAAATGTGGTGTTAGTGACTTGATGCATAGTGCCAGTGGGTGTTATCAGACTTGAGTCGCATAGCAAGATCTATTTGGATTAAGATCCCTGAACCCACTCGTGTGGTTGTAGCTTGTGTTCAACTATACTGTCTGCAGCTTTGGAATCTGCAGAGACCATCAAGAGGACCGGTTCTTTCTCCATTTGATGGCTCACATGTTTTTATGCCAGCATTGTTACAGTTACGCTTTTGATTTAGCACATTTTTCTCCATAGCGACATGCAACTGAGTACACAAGTATGTTTTACAGCTGATGAAGAGCATTAGGTGCAGACGCGTGACTGTTGAAACACTTTGATACTCATACAGTTTGCTTCAGCAAAAATCGTGGTAACTCCCCATTATCAATAGGACATATGAAGGTGATTGATACAGGTGGAGCAAAGCAAATTTGTGGAGCTGTAAGATAAGAGAGAATTATGTCCAAAAGAGATGCTTTTTGAGACCCTTCTTGAGTATTAAAAAGGATTTAGCAGCTCTGAGGGAAAGAGGGAGTTAATTCCAACACACAAGGGTCAACATTGGGTGTCACAGTGACACAATGTAAGTAGCATTGCTGTCTCACAGCGCCTGGGTGGTTCGAGAGAATGTGGGTGTGATCCCCGCTCAGTCTTTATGGAGTTTGCATGTTCTCCCCGTGCCTGCCTGGGATTCCTCCGGGTGCTCAGGTTTTCTCCCACAGTCCGAAGACATGCTGTTCAGGTTCCCCCCTAGTGTTTGAGTGACACAGAGAGAGTGTGTTTCACTGATCTATGGATGAGTGACCCATTGTAAGTAGTGTATCTAGCAGTGTAAGTCACCTTGGTGAATAAGGTGTGTGGGCTGATAACACTACATAACATCCATTGTAAGTTGCTTTGGAGAAGAGCATCTCTTAAGTGAATAAATATAAATGTAAACACTGAGAACCTACAGACTTTAGATTTTAGGCCTCATGTGAGTGGGGCTGTGGAGGGGCCAGAGGTGAAGGTGTTAATGGTCTTGATGGGATGTAGTGAGTGATCCGGTTTTATGGATTTTGCCATACAGATTCTTTGATCATCATGTAGGTCGTGATGAGAGTCTTGAACTTAATGCAGGCAACTACAGGAAGCCAAAGGAGAGAGATGAGGAGGCAAGACATGTGGGAGTATTGTATTCAGTCTACATTTGCAAATCTCTTCCCTTAGACTGTGACGGGCTGTGTTAAAAAAAGGAATAGAAGGCCTCCTTTTTGAAATGCGTGAATCTTTGAACATATTGCCCAGAACTCCTGTAGATCCCTGGCTGGCCTGAGTTGACCTTGAGGCCTCTAACTGCAGAAAGGGATGCTCATTCAGCCCTCTGGGTGCTGAACTGTTGCCAGATGCTGCAGGTTCATCTGACTTCCCAGCTGTTTCTTCAGCGTCATCTGTTTGCGCTTGGACCAAGATTCAGCACCGTGTCCTGCTATGGCCTTGACACCACTGGGAGTCACTTGTTGGAATGCAGACTACATCAATTGGAGCGCATCTTCACTCAAGGATTTTCACCTCCCATCTCTGCAGTGAGTCAGTGTGATGCAGATGTAACTCGCCCTCTGTGTGGGAGCCTGAATTATGTGTATGTTGCGTAACAAGACGTTCTGCGTTTATTCGCAAAGGAATGAACTTTCTGTGGGAGCTGGCATGGGGGACTCTGTGATACAGGGAGCCCACCACATCATTTTAGCTCATGGACAAAGTGTGCTGACCTGCAGAGAGAAGGTCAGGTTGCTGTTTAGTAAAAGTTAAGGTTCCCACTGGTCTGCAGTTCCATGTTCTTGTTGATGGTGGTAGGCCTAGTCTTTCTGTTGGTGTGGTAAGCACCTTTTCTCAACTCTGAATGAATCATCACCCTGAGTGAACTCAACCAGAAAGTACAGCCGAGTCGGATGTGTAAGAGTGGACGAAGATCAGGCAGGCCTTGTTTCCCTGCAAGTTGATTTATGTTCTAGGATTGTTTTTGTGTGAGAATGCTACATAATTATCTGATGATTTTTTCTGTAACATCACTTTGTACTGATCTCAGCATGCTACCTTTCTGATGAATTTTCTGACAGTACACTGGGTGCTCATGCTACAAATATTTCAGCTACAAGGGTTTACATACTTTTTTGTTCATTTAATTATTTAAATGAATGAAAAAAGGCCTAAATTGAATTACAAACTCTTTAGAATGAAACTCAAAGTTAATAAAAATGTTAGGTCTAACAGCTTATGTTTCATTTATAAAATTACAGTATATCTGACGCTTTTACAGAACCTATCCAGTGAATAAATGAAAGTATGTCTCTCTTATATGCTTTTTATTAATTGTGTGGATATTAAAATGAAGGTGTTTAGATGCTGCTGAATATTGTACATGTTATTTTAAGCTTATTAAACAAAATAAAATGAGAAGCCTGTGATATTCGTGTTGCATCGACAGTCTGCCCTTCCTCATGCCCTGTATTTCCATTATCGACTCTAAACCACAGACCCTGCACAGGATGAGCGGTTGACGAAAATGGAACAAAGTCTGACAGCAAGTTATTTCATTTTTGCTGCATCTGAGGTTTTTACAGAAACTAACCCATGACTAAATCAAAGAACGTCGATAAGCATTTTCTGACAAACAAATTGTTCCGAATAAACCTGTGGTCCCAACTGTGTTTAAGTTTAAGATCTAGTATAGATTTTTTAAAAATTTAACACTTTTTTCCTCTGACTTCTCTTTGCTGCTCTGTATTGGGTCAGCATGTTTTCACTTGCATATTTCCAATAGGGAGTCGTTGCTTACAATAAGTAATTAACTCTTTCAGAAGTGTGGGCTGTAGGGAATGCACTGGCCATTATTCACAGCTGAAGCAGTTTGAAGTGCTGGCCTCATTTTGCTTGAGATGCTCCCCATGACAGTGCTGAAGAAACCATCGTTACCAGAGCCAGGGAGGATAATTAAGCAATAGTGCCTGCTTCTTCCATCAGAATGGAAGTAAACCAGTTGTCAGCATGAAGGTATTGCATGACTGTATGTGAGACAGTATGAGCAACTGAGTTTGTACGCATGTGTACAACATCATACATATTGGTAGGTAATCCCTACTGGGGCTGAGCAGAGTCTCCATGACAACGGGAGGAAGGGCCATCGGCACCTGCTCATGTCCCACCCACTCTGTGATGGAAGAAGAGGAAGGGCTTCCACTAAATGGGACAAGCAGATTTGAGCATAGATTTTTTTTTTTGTTTGTTTGTTTGTTTTTTTGGAATGCATAAAGGTTCCATCTGTAGAAATGGGGCCAGGCTTTAGACACATACTGTAGATTCTCCACCCATCTGGGAGTGGTTTAGTCCTCACGTGTTTCTTACACTTATTGTAATTAACACAATGAGCATGAACAGCCACTAAGCTCTTCCAAGAGCCCCTTGCAACTGTGGATGGACAGGAGCTGTTGAGAGACATTAGGTAGGCATTGGGAAAGCATCTCATCAAAAAGAAGAGCAGGTGATGTGTTTCAGTAGCAGCATTTTGCAGTGGAAACACCTGGAAAGACAGGCTTCAAGTGCTTTTAATTATGTGCATGGAAAAAAATCAACTTTTTAGACAAAAGTACTAGAAAGGTCATTTTAATTCTTAGTTTCTTCATAGTACATTACACATGCTCCCCCCTCCCCAAATTGCTTGAAGTGAATCTGCGTGGACTTGTGTAGTTTACTACAAAGAAGACTGAGTATGATAATTCTAGTATTTCTGTCTAAAAAGTTGACTTTTTTGTGCACATAATTAAAAGTAACAGTGATGAGTTACTGAATTCATAAAAAAAATCACTTAATCTGCAAAGAAAATGCTTTTCTAAGGACAGTCTGACTCTCACAAACCCAACTGTACTTAAGTATATCAGATTACTCTTAACCATAGGTATCAACTGTTTTTGAGAAACATGTCATCAGAAAAGGTACATGCTCATGTGGACAGAACAGCTATGTCTTTTAAACTGCAAAATGTTTGTAGTGATTTGATGTGTTTTACCTGGATATGTTTTAAAATGCAGATCATAAGCTAAAGCTGTTTTCACTTTGAACCTTCACGTGTTACACTGCCGCAATTCTGTTTGATGTGATGGTGCAGCACTGACCAAGTTGAAAAGCCAGGGGGTGTCTGCTTATGTGCATAGTTGGTTGTTTGGCTGTCGAAGAACAGGTGAAGGCAAGTATTTGGGCATGTACTCTTTCACACTCTCACACCAGAAAGTCAGCATTTCATGTTTGGACTCATTTCTCAATGTGTATTAATGTTTCACACTTCAGTCAGCCAGTTGCCTATGGGCATAAAGACCAAATGTCAAACACCGATAGGTTTTCAGGAAATTTATTGGATGAGTGCAATGTTTGATGCACCTTCATGTGGATGATGAGCTCTTTCTGGGAAGTATGACCTACTGAAACAGGGAGAGTCAAAGTCCAATCGTGTGTTTTTGATGTTTTACAAGCATCTTTCTCGAACAGCTGCTAAATGTGGTGAGAATAATCTGATGTACTTGCACTTAATAACCATTGTTTGGTTTTTGTAAACCAGAGTCTCCTTCGAAAAGCATTTTCTTGATTTAGTTTTGTTTGTGCTTTTTGTAACTCATCACCTTTACTTTGCTCAGATAGCTTTTTTTTGTCTGCCTGTAGTAAATGAGGGCCAGGTGTCTACTTATCGCTTACTCTTCACCGACTGAGGAGAGCAGGACAGCATCGTGGTGTCCTTGGCAGTTTTATAGAGAAGGGTGGATTCTTGTTATCCCCACAGGGATATTGTTGTGATGACAATAATTCCAAATGTGGATTCAGTCCCTGCAGCCTGGTAGTTTACAGTAAACATCAGGTATCATTTGGTGATACACCAATTCCTACCATAACAAGGTTGATTGTTGCTATGAAATTGTTTCATCGGCCAAATTTTTGTTGAGAGGGTCTAATTGCCTGAATATATTTTAAGAAACATGTAAAATAAAATACCAAAGTAAAAGGTATTTTAGTGATGACAAATTTTATAATATTTTCAACAGATGATTACTAGCTTATCGATGAACGTAACTATAACATGAAAAGACAGGTTATTAAAATTCTTGATCCCGACTCCTGCTGTAGTACTCTTGAGCAAGATCCTGCGTAAATAGGTAAATCACTGTGAGCAGCCTAACACTTGTAGTTGTTTTGGAGAGTTGTGAGCTAAATGACTTTGCAGTACCGAGTCTGGTATTTCAGCAATGATACTAGTTACCTTAATTTATGTTTTGTAACGTTTGAGATTGTCACTGTGGAAGGCAGTCGGGAAGTATAGTTGGTTTTGTTACGTTAGAAGTTTGACCGTATTAAAGTGAAGGAAAATAGCCCAATTGTAATGGAACACGAATGTTTTGAGTCTGAAACACCAAGTGTCTATCTATGTCTTAAAATGATACTAGCATCTTATACAAGTTGTTTTACAGGATAACGTACGTAATCTGTTGTAGGTAATCCCTTCATTACATGCAACAATATATTAATAATTTAGTTTACAAAGGAACCAGTCCTTATCATTGTATGGGATGTTTCAAAGGAAAAGTTTCAGGGGAGTCAGATAGAACAGCATCATAACTGATCTCTTTCAGGTTGGCATCCCAACGAAGTACTATGTGCTTCCACTATATGAACTTGGATAAGCAGTTATAGGCAGCAAGTTCTGGTTCCAGTATTAATTGTCCCTGGTCTGAGATATGAGAGACTTATGAAACTTGTGAAGGAAAGCAGGTACATTGAAAAAGGTTAAAAGAGTTTTATGAAAGCCAAAACTGTATACGTGCTGGATAATGTGTGCCATGATTGTTTTGTGAGATGAGTAGGAGGTGAAGATCTTAATGCATTTTAAAGAAGTCTGTTTTCTTTCTTACTTTGTTTCCTCTTGTTGGCTCCTCTTATTCTCAGAAGTGTGAATGTCATAAATGATGAGGGGACAAAAAAAAACACTGCGAATGTCTAGGGATGCTAGAATATAATGAATGTTTATATGCATTTTTATTTCTTAACAGCCCTGTGCAATTTCTAAATTCTGTATTACACTAATGCATGCTATTGATTTATTAAGTAAATATTTATTTCAAGGTGACTGTTTCTGTACAATTTGACTGAGTCACCTCATGTATTCTCTTGTTGGTATTAATATGAGTGGTATTAGGTTGTCTGTTTACGATCAAGGTTCCAGAAATCATTGCATTTGCAGTAAAAGCAATGTAATTTTCAATCTGTTATACATGTGTGGGACACTGGCAGCTCAGATGCAGTCTCTCCCCTGAAAGCCAGCATGTTATTAATGTGATTGTAACAGACGGCCCCATTGTTTCTAAGTGCACGCTGAAATTATGTTTTGATATTCAATTTAACGATGGCTCTGAGTCAGCTCACCATTGAAAGAGCATCTGGAGGCTCCTTCCATAACTCCTGTCCATGGTGCTGAAAACACTCTCTCGTCTGTTGGAATTAGAGCTCCTACTCCCTGTTGACAACTAGGAGAGACCCGTTTTCCAGTGCGAGGTGGACACCTGGCGTGACTCATATCTCGCAGGGCTGCCACATGTTGTCATGCAGAGGGCGTGATTCACGCTGAGGCGACACCAGTTCTCCTGCCAAACTTTTATAGGAGGTTGTTTGACAGCGGGAGTTAAGGGTGCAGCTCTACAAAACTACATAGTCTGTGGTGGAAAGTAGCCAGAATGTAAAAGCTGTCGTCTTTAACCAATGTACATTATTCCCACAGTTCTCTCCAGTTGTGCAATGTATTTAATAGGCATCAACAATGGAACCAAGTTCAAGGTTTTATTCTCTTAAATACACTGCTGCCTCATGTTACCTGTGTTTGATTTTTTTTTTTTAAAAAAAAAAAAGCAAAATTCTGGATTTTTTTTTTTATTTTGTTCATTTCCTAAAAATTCTTTGATTGCAGACTGAAAGTGACCTGTTTCTATATCCAGCAAATAGCTGACAGTAAAATGGGCCAACAGAGTGAGAGCACATTAATTCAGCTCATTTGTCTACAGCTTTTGTCTGGTGTTCCCAGTGTTGGTGATCAGTTTTTTTTTTTTTAAAAAAAAGAGGATTGTTGCACATGTTTATGGGATAAATCAGTCTATATACTGAGGTTTGTGGAGAAGGTATTTTTTATTTTTATTTTCCCTCACTTTGAATTAGCTATAATTTTAAAGGATTTCCTGATGAAGACTGGGCATACTTACAGGATTGCTTATTGGCATTAAATGGTTTGTTGTGGAGATGACATTTTTATTTTCAGTAGTTTTGAAGCTACTAATGTAGTTTAAAGTTTAAAAATGGCTAATAAAAGCTGACTTGACAATTTCCTCAGTCATAGCATGAATCCTCCCAACACCAGTCCTCTAAATGACCCCATTAGGGGCAGAGGTCAGAATTACGTCAGCATGAAAAACTTAAAAACAATGCTCCATTGTTGTTTCTGTTCCAGGAGTGACATTAAAAATTAATGTTAAACAAGTATCGTTATGTTGTTGCAGCAGTTGGCTTTGGGGATGCTTAAACTCAAAGCGTGCGCATGTGTCAGACAGCGGCTGTTTGTGCTGCAGTTTAAGGATCATGCACCTTAATTTTACAAAAAAAAGCTACAGGCAGATGAAAACATTTTTTTGCTTTGATCCTGCTAATATGATTTCCAGTAACATTTAACCTTGTCACCACAGATTAGTTTAGTATTGTGGGCAAAGGTCCCTCAGTTCCTTTTCTTGTTTATGTCTTTGTAAAGGAAGTAAAAGATAGCAAGATTAAATGGCTTATGGAATTGTAAATGCACAGGGCCTGTGAATACAGTCATGATGGTTCGACTGAAGGGATGTTTGTCCTTATGTAAACTAATTTGTTGGTGGTAGCTCATGGAGTAGCGCTGCTGACTCACAGTTTCTGAGTGGTGCGAGGGGACGTGGATTCGATTCCTGCTAGGTCTGTGTGGAGTTTGCATGTTCTTCCCATGTCTGCATGGGATTCCTCCCACAGTCCAAAGACATGCTGTTCAGGTTCAGCCATAGTCTGTGAGTGACAGAGAGAGTGTGTTCCACTGATGTATGGATGAGTGACCCACTGTAAGTAGTGTATTTAGTAGTATAAGTCACCTTGGTGAATAAGGTGTGTGGGCTGATAACACTACATAGAGTTCATTGGAAGTCGCTTTGGAGAAAAGCATCTGCTAAATCAATAAATGTAAATGTAATGTCATGGAAATGAAGGTGAAGAAACATGACTGCCCTGCAGCAGAAGTTCAAGTAGTTTTTATTGTCATTCCTCTATACAGGTTGTTTACAGTGGAACGAAATGTCATTTCTGCGGAGACCATGATGCAACACAGAACATAGCACAAGACAATAGATAAATACACAGGACAGGGCGTGGACACGGGTATGTATGGCTGCGAGCTGTAGGCAGTTGTAGTGTAGTGCTGAGTTAATTGTTTAACAGTTAACAGTTGTACAGTTAATCTGTAATTGACAGTGCCAGGTGAGCATTGGGAGGCAGCTGGGTGTTGAGTAGTTTGAATGCCTCAGGGAAGAAACTGTTCCAGAGTCTGCTGGTGGAGATAGGTGATAGGTGTGAATACAACCGGTTGGTAGTCATTCAGACAGGACACAGATGATTTTTTGGCACAGGGATGATGATGGACGTCTTGAAGCACACAGGGACAACTGCCTGGCTCAGGGAAATGTTGAAGATGTCTGTGAAGACATCTGCAAACTGAAAAGCACATTCCCTGAGTACCTGGCCAGGTATGTTGTCAGGACCCGCAGCTTTCTGTGGATTGACTCTGGGAAGTGTCTTCCTGACATCTGCTGCAGACAGACAAAGTAGCCGGTCGGTGGGAGTTGGGGTGGCCTTACCTGCTGGCATGTTGTTCTGTGCTTCAAACAGAAATCATTCCACGCGTCTGGGAGTGAGGCGTCGCCGTCATGGGCAACTGATGTAGCTTTGTAGTCTGTGATAGCTTGAATGTCTTGCCACATGTGCTTTGTGTCCTTGAAGTTTACAAAATGACGGTGGATTCATCCTGCGTAGTTGCGCTTCGCCTCTCTGATAGCCTGGGACAGATTGACCCTTGCTGTGTGGTACGCTGCCTTGTCACCAGACCTGAAGGCAGTGTCTCGGGTTTTCAGCAGTCATCCACTGTTTCTGGTTTGCACGTGTGGTAATGGTCTTGAAGGAACTCGCATCATCTATGTACTTGCTGATGTAGCCAGTCACTGATTCTGTGTATTCCTCCAAGTCTGTGATGTTATGGTATGTAGCAGCCTCTCTGAACATCTTCCAGTCTGTGTGTTCAAAGCAGTCCTGAAGTGCTGAGATGGCTCCCTCAGACCAGGTTCTCACCTCTTTCAGGACTGGTTTGGCACGTTTCAGGATGCTGGGATTAGCATAACAATGATGTGGTCCAAGTAGCCAAGCTAGGGACAGGGTGCAGCCTTCTAGGCACCAGGAATGTTTGTGTAAATGAGCTCTAAAGTGTTTGTACCACAGGTTGCAAGATCAACATGCTGGTGGAATTTTTGCAAAACTGATTTCAGATTGGCATGGTTAAAGTCGCCGGCAACAGTGAAAAATCCATTGGGATGTGCTGTCTGTAAGTTGCTGATAGCCCTGTAGAGTTCACTTGGTACTTCCCTTGTGTTAGCATCAGGTGGAATGTACACCACGACAGTGAGCACAGCGGTAAACTCTCTGGGCAGGTAGTATGGCCGGCATTTAACAATAATAAACTCCACCAGCAACGAACAGTAGCTAGAGACTACAACAACATTTCTGCACCATTCGTTGTTTATGTAAACGCACAGACCGCCACCAGGACTCTTACCAGACAGTGATGCTATCCTGTCGGCGTGATGCGCAGTTAGTCCAGCTACCTGAATGGATGCGTCAGGAGTGCTGTCGTTGAGCCATGTTTCCGTAAAGACGAGAACACAGCAGTCTCTGACTTCATGCTAGGTAGTTAGCGGTAGTCTGAGGAAGTCTAGTTTTTTGTCAAGAAAGCGAACATTGGAGAAGAGAATGGATGGTAGAGCTGGGCGGCTGGGGTTAGCCTTTAGCCTAGCACGAATGCTGGCTTGCTTGGCTCGCTTACCGCGCTTCTGCTGCCTCGCACACCATTTCCGGCGCCCTCTATCCTGGCCCGCGGCATCAGGCTATCCTGCGATCCTTGGGCCTGGTGCGCGTAGCAGCCCAAGGTCACGCAGCTCTTCCCAAAGCCCATCTGTTATTTCTCCTGAGCTTTGTTTTTCGATGTTCAACAGAAGTTGAACCACATACTACTTACAGTAAACAGAAGTACATGTTACCACTAAAAGCTGTAGATAGTTATAAAAGCACTAATTTTTCTGATACCACCATTTTTGCTGGTGCACACTATAGAAGTCTTTCGCTATACAATTGAGTCTGGTATGATGTGAATTTATGGAGCAGTTGGAGGCAAAATGTAACTGACAGGGATGCATTTTGAGATTCTTCTTAAATGCTGGAAGGGATTTGGCAGTACTGAGGAGCAGTGTGAGCTCATTTCACCACACCTGAGCCAAAACAGAGAACTTAGGGAGTTTTGATTTCAGTTTTATAGTGAAGTTTGTAGTTCATAAGAATGTTACAGTTTAAGGATTTTTTTTTCCCTCTTGCTGTATGGTATGGTGTGCCTAAGAGAAGATTTATGTAAATCCTGTCTGAGTAAATGGTAAACTTTTGAGTTAATCAAAATCATTCCCTAAAATGTGTATTAATCATCCTAAAAGGTGTTTTAATACTATAGTTGTCTATGAACAAATTCAGCTATTGCACTAATTGTAATTAATTAACCAGTGACAGCAGAATGCAAGCGATGGAGGTGGGAGATGTCTTCTTGTCAACTTGTGTCCCCACCTATCCTGTACCAGGTATATATTCATGTTTGAAGTAGGCTTACAAATATCTGAAATTGGCCTAAATATGTTTCCGGAAATTCCTGAAGAAATTTCTAAATATCTCAAAATTCTTTAATTATCCCATAAAATTTTGTAAATATCCTCAAAAATGCCTAAATATCTATATACGTACATATCTACAGTATATTGTTTTAAAGATTATGTGTGGATGAGACTGACAAATAAATGCATAAAAACGGTTTTATTATGTACTTGTAATGACTTAAGGCTGTCACTATCGATTATTTTGGTAATCGAGTAATCGGACAATTCTTTAGGTGAGTAATAGGGTCTTACTATCAATTATTTTGGTAATCGAGTAATCAGACAATTTTGGCAAGTACTCGAGTAATTGTTTTAAAATAAATTAGATAAAAATAGAATCAAGTGAACAACAACATATCATGCTTTGCATTTCAAAATTGAAAATAAATCCATGGCTAATTTTTGTAAGGGTTATAATTCCTTGATTTGTGTGATTAGTAACCATCAAACATGCTAACCCAAGTGGGAATTTATGAGTTATGAAATTGCGATGAAAAGTAATGTGAACATTTTGAAACATGGATATATATATTCACGCCTTAACTTTACATTTCATCAGTTTATTATCATCTACGTTCCATTAAATTCTGCTCTCTGACGGGTATTTAAGTGGTGAAACTCTTTATGATGCAAATATATCATACATATATCATGTTCGGTCTTGTGTTTAAAATGGCGTGCAAATTAATAGTATTCAGAATGATTAAAGTAAAGCTAGTAGTGAACTTACTGTGCTGGCAGAGCATGTCTTACGCCTGGATGTCGCCTTTTCAGGTGCTGTAGCATTGCAGATGTGCTGTTATTGTATTTAAGTTGGTTTTTGCACAGACTGCAGACAACTATTATTCTTTTTCTTGTAACGTGAAGTGTCCCCACACCGTTGACGTTTTTTGCACGGACCTTTGTCTGTGCAGCCCCGCCTTTCCGCCATTTTGCCAAGTACTCGACACAGCAAATTGTACTCGAGGATTTTTTTAAACCGGATACTTGAAAGTAATCGAGTAATCGTGACAGCCCTAAATGACTTGAATCTCGGAACTTATATGCCTGATTCAGGTTCCGGTGTTCCAGTGGGTTGGCAGAAAAGTTATTAAAGTGTGTCAAATCGAAAACAACAAAGAACATGTTTACAGAGGCTGGCTATTGTTGGATTTATACACTAAGGATCAGCATTGGACCAATCATTACTGATAGCCTAATAATCATTACAGCAGTAGTCAATGTAAATGCTTAGCGGACAACTAGATTGAGTCCTGTTCCAGCGACTGATAACTCGTAGCATCAATGCCGCCTCATTGGAATCTTCTAGAGCCTCATGCTGTTGTTCGCCAAATATGGTGACCAGTAATGAAAAAACCTTCTCAAAAACCCTGGAGCTTTGAGACGGTCTTAAATGGACACGATTTAGTTTTCCCTCACTGCTGTAGTAGTACTGGAAGTTTGAGCTTCGGGGGTTAGCCTGTCCTCATGATCTGTATCCTCCATGTTGGATTCCACCAGGCATTGTGGGATACATTATGAAATAGTAAAGCTGCTGGATGATTAGCTTGCCGGCTCAGTAAAACCGACGGAAATGCAGAGAAACCCTCAAAGTAGACTCAAAACTATGCTTAATTTTTCTAAATATCCCAGGATATCAGTCTTTTTCTAAATATCTCAAAGTTCTAAATATCTCCAAAAATATCTGGATATTTGTATCTAAGCCTAGTTTGAAGTAACCCTCTAAGGGCAGGGGGCTCCACCCACTCCTCTCCCTGTCCCTAGTGATCAAGCTGAGCACAGCTGGCATCAAAGGGGCCGAACTTGCTCCCCCACATCTGATAGCTTTCCCAGGTTTGTCACCATCAAGGTCCTCTAACTTATCCCTATGAGAACATAAGAGGCGAACACAGAACCTGCTGGTGCAGATGAAAGGGAGGTGACCCCATGGCCACACCTGAGTCTCACCTGGCTGCCTCTCTGGGACCTTTCTCCAGATCTCTCAGAGGGGACCAGCTGGGGTCCCAGTGCCCAAGCACAGCTGGCAATTGCAGCCGTTGCTGCACATGATCTTAGGAAGATCTGTCACTGGGGACAAATGATCTTCTTACAACATTTTTTTTTTTTTTTTTTTTTAAACAGAAAAACAATATTAACTGCAAATGCTGTTCAGGGTTACATTACTCGATGCTCTGCACATAACCCAGTTATACCATTGCCGTTATTGCATTCTGATCCAGCTGAGTTGTCAGTGCTGCTACTTATTTATATGCAGTTTACTGTTTTGACACCTGGACAAGGACAAAAGTGTACATTCACCCATTAGTGTGTTTCCAGTGTCTTCTGCCACTGCTGTGTTGTACATGTGCTCTTGTAGCCTTGTCTGTATCAGTTGCAATGCTACTGTAATAGTTCTGACTGAATTCCATACTTAGAGAAATTTTCCATCATTTATTTTCATGGATCCTGCCCCTCTCTGTTCCCTTGCGTAGTTCTGATAAAACTTCTTTCACGTGTTAATGCACTTTACTGAGGTATCTGTCAAGGGCACATGTATAGATGGGATTTGCAGAAATGTATCTGACTGTTATCATGTGATTATTCTGCACCTGCAGTGCAGCCTGTGTGTTGTGCTAGTTTGGCGCATGAGCCATACATGGGTCTTGCAGTGGGCGATGAGGAGACTGAGATGACAGTCTGACTTTTATATCTGAGCTGAATGCATGTGAATATAACAGGTGGAAGGGGGGGTGCGGTGGTGCGGTGGGTTGGACCGGGTCCTGCTCTCTGGTGGGTCCGGGGTTCGAGTCCCGCTTGGGGTGCCTTGCGGCAGGCTGGCGTCCTGTCCTGGGTGTGTCCTCTCCCCCTCCAGCCTTACACCCTGTGTTGCTGGGTTAGGCTCTGGCTTCCTGCGACCTCGTATGGGACAAGTGGTTCAGACAAGGTGTATGTGCGTAACAGGTGGTGTCCTCTTATAAGTATCTTCTTAAGAGAAGGGGTTTGTATATTCAAGTCAGGCACAGCTATAGACAAATGACAGATAAGAGATTGAATTTTTTTTTTTAATTCCACCCAAAGGAGATTGAGATTTCATATTTCTAGAGAAAGTGGGTCAGCACCAAGTTCAGTGGTTCAGGTCATGGATTTAACCATATGAACTGAAGTTTCCTGGTTGAGGTCCCATAGGAGACACTGCTGTAATTTTCCTGTGCTTAACCTGCATGTCTCCAGTGACAATGTTCTTCCTCAGTACAGGATGCTGGCTTGCTTTAGGTGGACGGATTGACTGTTGCTTACACCTCTCTGAGCAGGAGAGGAGTCGGTGGGAGGGAGAGGGTGTGAGAAAGCAGGCTGTTGGAGGAGAGCTGCCTCTCAGATTACACATCTCTGTGAAAATGACTGGGTCAGATCGTATCTGCACAGCCTTTGTAAAATGACATTTTGCCATCAGACAAATCGATACAGCGGACAAAAGTGGCCTTTCAGGGCCGTTTTCTGCACGTTTTCTTTTGAGGCCTTTGTGATCTATTTTGTGCCATGGAACCCTTGTGGAAATTCAATTGTTTGCGCTGTACATTTAGGGCGTTTTTATCTCTGCTGTCTACATTGAGTGTCTAATAAAGCGCTGGCAGTTGGCCTTACGATAGTACTGCACATAGTTTAACAAAGCAGCTTGTAAGTCATCCTGTGTCATTTTGCTTAATAATGCACTTACAGTGATGGTGCTTATCTTTTTGTAACCATGTCTAACCCCTTAAATGAAATATGAAAAGAAGATATTAAGACTGCTGGCACAAATATTCAGTGACACCTTTATTTTGCATAATTTTCTGAAGACAGATTAATAGTATGAGTATGAATGTTATAGTGATATTTATCTTTTCCCTGGGAAATTGTGTTTATTGCTTTGAATTGAGCTTGTCTTTCGGAAAGACAAACTTGTTAGTCTCGGAGGTGGATGACACATACCCATGTTTATAGAAAAGACAAAATTGGCTAGTTGTATTTATCCTCATGCTCTGTGTTCTTCCAAAGGAGTTGTGGGATACACCATGGGTTCCTTTGCTTTACCTCATCTGATCTGCTTTTATAAATCAGAGCTAAAGCAGACCAGGAAGACAGTGATGAATTTTGTTTATAAATGTATGTTGTCCTTTTCTGACAAATGCAAACTTTTGCTTTTTGGGTGTGCCACTAGGTGGCGCAGCGAGGGAGTCCGATATCCGGAAGCTAGTCCTCCAGTTCATCATCTCTTGAGGGGAACAGAGTTTGCTCATGGTGCCACCATGTATTTGTGTTCCCCTGCACCCAGACATTGATCTCCATTATGTCCATTAATGCCAGGACAAGGAGGTGACCTGCTAGTACTCCAGGGCAGTCCAGCAGACATGTTAGGAAGGAAAGGAAGCAGAGAAATGGAGCTGCAACTGTGAGGGGGAAGGACATTGCATGACCTTGGAAGACGTGGGCTATGCCAGAACCGGCTGCTCTGTTTGGCTCTTTCTGCTGTAACACAGCTGCGCTGATGGCTGGTTCCAGTTGTTTCCAATCTCAGCACATACAACATGTTAGTATTTCTCCAGTGTAGAGCAGATTAGCATGTCAAGAATATTTACAGGCGCTCTTAAAAAAAAAAAAAAAAAAAAAGCTATACACAAGATCCTTGTTATGAATGTTTTCCATACATTTTTCTGTTTATTTTTAATAGCATTTTCTTCGCTTGACTATTTAACAAAAAAAAATAAAATTTTTGTTCTGCAAATGTCAACTGCATCTGCATGTCCACCCATTAACTGGCAACAAAATGCACCCAAAACAGAGTGGGAATCTGGAACCTGGTTGAACTAACTTAATTTGCTTACCGCTCCTGTCAGGTTCTCTGTTGTGCTTTATTAGGATTTTATTGATTACATAGATAATAGCAAATAAAGTTACTAAATGTTGAACATTGCACTTGTTTACATGATGAATCGTTGACACTGGGTACGATGTGGAAAACAAATTTTTACAGTAATTTTAAATTAGACTTAATGTTTCAAGTTAATATGAGAATAAATTCTGTGTCATACCCTACCTTGTACACTATTTTTAAGATGGGTTCTTGAATGCTGCAAATAACAGGCAGCTGGTAGTAGAGTGGTTAGAACTGCTGCCGTCACATCCAAAGGTTTCTGGTGGAAGTCTCCCCTGCTCTTGGCGGTACTCTTTATCAAGGTACTTGCCCTAAACTGTCCCAGTATAATGTACCCATTTATAAATGGATAAATCATTCTAAGTTGCCTAATGTATTAAGTTGCTTTGGAGAAAAATGTGAGCTAAATTAATGTTTTTTTTAAAAAAAAATTTATTAAATAAAAGAAACTCTAAACTGACCGATCAGTCCTTGTATCCAGTTCTTCTGGGATTGACTCTGGTTCACCGCAACCCCGCTTAGGACAAACAATTATTTAAATTGGGTGGATGATGGATGGATGGCTGAGCAGGTGATGAAAGTAGAAAAAATAGGTACTTACAATATATGTTTCATCCATTTTAGGTTATTACAGAACCTGGCCTGTGAATAAATCAAGCCATATCTGTATTATTGAACTATTATGGACTGTGACACAGTGGTTGGCTTTAGTACATATCCCATTATGAACAGACTTCTCGTCCCAGTTGTGTTCATAAGTTGGGGTCCAGGTATAATATATTCTCAGCAGTTCATATGTTTTGTTTGTGGACATAAGCCCTTTTCTGTACTGTATTCATGTGATTGGTGCATATATGCTTTGTGTATGCAGTCACTAGCTTTTGTAACCTCTTTGTGTCATTGTAAATGTCTTCTGACCTGTAGACGTTTGAATGGGATTTGAAAGGTATCAGAACACATTCATAGTTAGACAGTTTTCTTAAATCGGCAAATGTCAGAGTTTATATCCTGAGAAACCCATTTTGTAAAGCTTAAAAGCCCCTGGACTCCATGAATCACCGGAAGCGCTTGAAGTCAGAGGATAAACAAGAAGTGGCTGATCAAGGTGGTGATGTTTGCTTAGGCCTCAGAAGGTTTTCTGGAGAATAAAAGGATACCTTGGAATTCTTATGCTCTCCACATTTCAAAGAGCAGCTGAACTGAATGATCTTCATTCAGCTTTTAATCTTACTAAAGCAGTATGTATGTGCAGCGATGAGAACAGAATGACATTACTCCAAGGACTACCCTGTTAGTTTACCATGTTGAGAGCTCATACTGATATAATAGTAGCAGAATGTGGAATATTTCTGTAAACTTATGTAATATAAATGTGTGTGTGTGTGTGTGTGTGTGTGTATACATGTATGTGTATATATATGTACACATATATATCAAAAATTACTAGTAAGGTGGGGGTGCGGTGGCGCAGTGGGTTGGACCGCGGTCCTGCTCTCCGGTGGGTCTGGGGTTCGAGTCCCGCTTGGGGTGCCTTGTGACGGACTGGCGTCCCGTCCTGGGTATATCCCCTCCCCCTCCGGCCTTACGCCCTGTGTTGCCGGGTAGGCTCCGGTTCCCCGTGACCCCGTATGGGACAAGCGGTTCTGAAAATGTGTGTGTGTGTGTACTAGTAAGGTGATTTGGAATCGTTGATATTCAGATCAAGTTTTATGCGGCTACTTGTGGGATGAACATCGGTTCATATGGTGGAGAAAACTAACTGCACTTAAGAATCACGCATCTGCATGTATGTCACTTTCTGGTAGTGTAATGCACACATTGTATTTTCTATGAGATCTATGTTGCTTTGGAGAAAAGTCTGCTAAATGAATAAATTGTAAACTTCTTGGTGGCATGAAGATGATGCGCTTATTTTTTTTCCTAGGCATTCTCTGAGATGTTTGTTTTTGTTGGACCTACAGCTCCCGACATAACTGACTCTGTGATGAAACACTGCAATGCTGTGGAGGAATGTTGCCAATGCTGTGCATCTATTTCAGTTGCCAGTGTTTGAAGTTGTTAGAATTCCAAGCACAAAGTTAGCAATGTATGCAAGCGGTCTGGCCACACACTGATGTTTTTCCATGGGTGGAGTTGATCCCCTGAACATTTAACAGTATCGGTGGTGGTTCCACTTATAACCCGTGTGAGCCTTGGTTAACTAGCGTTCATGCTCACCTTTGTTTGCGCGCTCAAATTAAAGCACCATGAACTAGAAGACCATATAGATTTGAACATGCAGATGCACACTGGTTGGATTAGATGTATTGGCCATCTAATAATCTAATAATTAGATGTATTGGCCATCTAATAATTGGCAATCAAAATTAGGGGAGGTAAAAAATGTTGAGCTGTTCAGGAGTGAGTGTAACATGAAAAGTGGCCCTTTCTTAGAAAGCCTCAGTCCTTGGGAGATAGAGCTCAGAGCCACCAGGGTCCCATCTGGCTGGCAGGAAGGGCAGATCACAGAGAGTATGGCTGCGAGCTTAGCCCAAAACCCCCACCGTGTTTTTTTTTCCTCAAGGCCCTAGACACTCAGATAAAATCCCTCACTGAAGGAAACTGAGCCCTGTGAGTTAGAGGCCACCACAGGGATGGTTTCAGCCAGCTGCTGTGAGAAGCACCCCAGCATGTATGTGTAGCTTCCTGGTGGGAATGTGGGGTGAGGAGGTGGATGCCTGGCAAGGCCTGTAAGAGCCATTTCATTGCTGGTAGGAACTAGAGCTCTCCGGGGTCTCGTACCCTGTCCCTTGTGTCAGGCCAGTAGGACTCTGGTGACCCCAGAAACCTAACTTTTTGTACATAGTACATTGGCTTTGGAAGCTGCACGTCAGCGTGGTACATAAAGGAAAGCGTTGAACCAAGGTAAGACTTAAGAAGTGGAACCCTTCATTATTTTTTGTCTGTCATATAAAAAAGTAACACATGCAGTGCATTTTATCCATTTCTTCTGTTCTATTGTGTACAATTTATTGCTTCTGGTAAATGCAGTTCTATGAATTTAAAATGTAACATTTCCATTCATGGAACATTGACATACCTGCATGAAATTAACCTGGTAATGACAGCTATCTGCATTCTCATTTTTTCACGTGCATGTTAATGAATATGAGATATATTTATGTATTTGGACATGATGCAGCTGTCCACTGACAGCCTAATAATCTAGAAGTCATATACCAGGCTTGGATTTCAGCTTTAATAACAGTTCAGCTCAGACACAAGAGGGGAACGAGCGAGTCGGCTCATTGCGCCTCAGTCCACATTAGTCCTGCAGCATCACGGCTGTCAGCTTGGCAGGCTCTGGGTGCTCCTATCTGGTAATGTGTCCGCGCCATTGTTTTCCCGTCCATCTTCCTGCAGCTCGACACGGCCAAGAGCCTATCTGCTCTGAGTGCAGTCAGGGGCCTTCAGGCCAGAGAGCATGAGCTGCAGTCGGCTGACAATACCCAGCTGCTTGAAGTTGCCCTTGCTCAAGTTGAGCTGGATATCATGAGAAGATGCTAAAAGAAGGATAACCATGTGTACCATGTATCTCCTTTACTCGTTTCCCTGCACTGGCTTTCTATATCTGCCTGAATCTCAAATTCAAAACCATGGTTACTATGTACAAATGCATCAATAGATTCTGCTCACTTGGTGGTCCCGCGCACGAAAGGTAAAGCTCGGAGGTTCTCGGGTCTGGGTCCATTGTGGTGGAATGACCTTCCCCGTCACTCAGAATTGCGGAAACTCTGTCTACTTTCAAGAAGGGTCTGAAAACTCACCTTTTCCAGATCCACTTTGCCCAAGATCTCTCCAGCTCATTTACGGTGTAACTGTTCACGCATTGTAATTCCATAAGCATCCCCAGATACGACCTTTATTCAGTCACTACTCTGGCAATGTATTTGCTTATTTGTGCATCTTATAATATTTAAAAAAAAAAAAAAAATTGGTGGGAGGGTATCAGGATTTGTCTATCCTGCGTTTTATGCACCTACTTGAACGATGAACCTCGGTGCAGCAAGTGGTAGGTAACAAACTAGGTTTACTTGAGTCACATGTCTGCAGCTATGTCTCTTTCTCTTAATGTAATGCATAAATTGTACTTTTGCTGAGATTTACGTCGCTTTGGACAAAAGCGTCTGCTAAATGAATAAATGTAGATGTTATTCTGTACATACACATCAAAAGTTGGATGATATTACAAATAAAATGTATGCCATCTAGTAGCTCTGGCCCATAACTTGACTGGGATGATTAACATTTGACAGCAGCTAAATTCCAGGCCAGGGATGTCTCACAGCGGCAGCAGGTGGCATAGTGGTTAGTGTTGCCACCTTGTACTTGTAAGACCCATTTTTTGCATCCCACCTCCTGCTGTAGTAGCCCTGAGCAAGGAACTTACCCTGAATTGAAACAGTAAATTACCCAGCTCTATAAATGGGTAAATCATTGTAAATATAACTCAAATAGCTATAATCAGGCTGTGGGACAAAGCCTTTTGAGAAGAACAATTCAGAGGAATGCACAGATTTCTTAAATTGATTTATTTTGGATTTAATTTTATTCAAACCCCCCCCCCCCCCCCCCCCCCCCCCCTTTCAGTTTTTGTATTTTGCTGTTTTAAGGGTGCATTTTGGAGACAACACCAGGCTTCACATTCTTTTTACTTCCCACTCCAGTACTTTGTGAGTCAGGCATAGCTTGGCGTGGCACACAAAAAAAAGAAATGACACAGCAGGGCTCACTATGGTAAAGGTTCATTCCTGTGAATATGTATGAGGCTCATTCGGGTTCTGTTTCCACACTGGTGTGAGGCAGAACAATGAAAGGCAATGAAAAGGAGTGGAAAGAAGGAAGGAGGCAGATAAACAGTGGAATAAATTTTTCAGGGAAGGGTGCCCTGTCTACAGAATGCCTCCCAAAGAGTCCCAGTGATAGCAGCACAAACTATACAGATGTATTGCATGTCATGAAACTCCTCAGAGCAGAGAGGTGGCCTACGACCCCGTATGAATTTGCAGCACGCTGAGGGATCTGCATTTGGGAGTTGCCGTGTTCATTGTCAGAACTCGAACAGCTGCGTTAGACATCTCTGGAACGATGCTAGCAAGAAAGGTGATCGGTCAACTAGGACAGAGTAAATACCCAGTGTACTGTGTATTTGGACTGTAAATAATATGAATAACATACAGAAGAGCGTTAACTTACAAAAGATCTTCTTTGTATGAGCAGCAGGTGGCGTAATGGTTAGAGGTGTAGCCTTTAACTTTAAGGATCCAAGTTCAAATCCCAACCCCTGCTCAAGATACTTGCCCTCAACTAATGCAGTAAAAATCGCCAAGCTGTATAAATGGATAAATCATTGTAAGCATGTTAACATTGTAAGTTGCTTTGGAAAACCATGTCAGCTAAATAAATACATGTAAATATTTTTAACCCAAAACTACTTGTTTTTTACCTGCTAGTTCATGCATGTAACATTTAGGAGGTGGGTTATGTGTCCCCACAAACTGTGTCCACCCAGTTCTGATGACAACTGCAACCCTGAGTCCACTGGGATGCATTTAACATTTTAAAAAAGAAAAGAAACTGAAAGCTGCAGACAGCGTTCTTCAGCCTTGACCCTGATGTGGAGGTAGGAACTCCCTCTGTCCCTCAGAACTGCCGAATCCCTTCCAGAATTGAAGTTTCTGAAAAATGATTCAGACCCATTTCCTTTATAAACTTTTGGAACTTTTGTGTGTCCCTCAGTACTTGGTAGTTTTAATTTCATTGTTGATCTCTTTGTACTTATTTTCCTATTTGTATGACACCTTAAAATGTTTGTGATACAAACAAGCTGGGGTTCAGGATTTGTGTATGTGTCCAAGAGAAGTGTCTGCCAGATGTTTACATGTACATGTGAACATAGTAACAAAAGCCTTTATTTTCTGGATTTATGATTAACTGGTTACTAACGGACTTCTTGGCTCCAAATGTGTTTGTAGGTTGAGCACAGTGTACATCAATTTTTATTTTTTTGAAGGTTTAGATAAGCAAAGGTTTAGGATAGTTGATAGTGTACTGGTTACAGCTGCTGCCTTTGTACCAAGAGGTTGCAGGTTCAGTTCCCGCCTCCAGCTGTAGTACCCTTGAGCAAGGTACTTGCCCTAAAATTGCTCCAGTAAAATTGCCTGGCTGTATAAATGGGTTAATAATTGTTGGTAGCTTAACACTGTAAATCACTTTGGAGAAAAGTGTCAAGTAAATGAATAAATATGACTATAATGTTAACTTTTGTGTGTGTATAAGTGCCCCACAGCTCATTTTGCAAACTCAGCGATTTTGATTTGCCATTTGCTGCTGCCCCTACACAGAACACAATACACAGGCCCAACAGTTTTTCAGCAGGACCTCTGTTCTATCCAGCTATTGAAATGTGTTCATATAATGACCAGAGTCCACTGCGGTTTTCAGCTGTGTTGCTCTGTTCAACGGTGGCTGAAGAGATGCGATTATTGTTCCATTATCCGCCCTTCGCAATCACCTTGCTTTCAGCAGCTTCGTAGGATTTATCACCATGTGGCTTTCCTCTTCCTTTTGTCTTGTGTACTATTTGGTCTTTATTCTGATACAAAGCCAACACCTCTCTTTGATACTGTACAGTCATTTAGAAATGGCTTCTGATGGAACATGTCCTTGCACTTCATCCAAGTAACTAGACGTCTCATTTTCAAAAAACATCACGTTTGTTATGAATGTCCAAATGAAAAGTCAATGCAAGAGATGCAAATGTTTTAATGGGAAATATTTTTCCTTATTTTCTTGCCAAATGCTTTGGTCCAGAACTGCTTATATAAGTGTGCTGTTTTCATTTAGCTGCTTGAGAATCATTTAAATGTATTTTCATATTTGGCTCTAAAAAGTAGATCAAATTTGCCAGACAAGTTGTGACTGGTTAAATGTAATGGAAGTTCCCATTTCTAAGAAATGTGTTAAATTTGAGTGTGTGGTAGCCATTCTGAAGTAGGTGTTTTTAGGGTGTTTCATCCATTGCACTGACTTTTTGTTCTGGAAACCAGCATGAGATTAATCACAATTGGAGATGTTAAGTGTTTGCAACCCGGTTATGAGCATTATAATGGTTATAATCAGTGGAAAAACTCAGAACCAGTGTCATTTTGGGAAAGCACAGAGGATCTATAGGCTCTAGGACCTACAGGCCGTAACTCTCCAGTATGACTTGAAAACTTGAAAAAGTGCTGTGCTGAAATTCTCAAGGATGCAAGGACTGTAGAACCATCTCTTTCTCATCTAAGCATGAGCATTTATACAGTACTGTGCAAAAGTTTTAGGCAATTGCTTGGGGAAAAAAACCTGCAAAGTGAGAATGTCTCCAAAAATAATGCTCTTAATTAATGAACTTCCTGCAAAGTTTAGTAACCATCCATTGTCGTCAACCCCTTGGGCTTGGCCAGGTCCCGCTCTCTGGCGTGTCTGGGGTTCGAGTCCTGATTGGGGTGCCTTGCAATGGGCTGGCATCCCGTCCTGAGTGTGTCCCCTCCCCTCCCAGCCTTGAGCCCTGTGTTGCTGGGTTAGGGTCCAGTTTAGCAGCAACCCCGCTTGGGATAAGTAGTTTCAGACTGTGTGTACTTTCTTTAACGACATACAAACTGTTACTGTAATACTGTAACTTTTTGCAAAAAGGAATCCTTGGAAATCTAAAATATGCTCTTTCTAATTGACACTAATGCATAAGACATTAAATAACCATCTAAAATATTTTTGTGAAACATCGAAGTGCCTAAGACTTTTGCAGAGTACTGTATATGTTGGGAGTTTCAGATGGTGACCTTTCGAGGAAGGTAAGTGAGAGATGACCTCCTCAGTATGTCAAGGTTAACAGTGTACCTGTCTGACAATCTCCCTGTTATAGACCACTTCGCAAAGGCTACGTCTCTCCAAAGTGAAGTCTCATAAATATCAGCAGGGAGTGACCCCAGTCCTTGAACTGCTTAATGCGAACATTTGCTGGGATTTACAGGTGATCTGGAGTTTTGGGTCTTTGGTTCAGTATGAGTCTATAAGCAGGGGAGCCCGAGTGAAAGATACCAGTTCTTAATTGCATTCTTTCCCTGGTGAACTGTGCCTGTGTCTGTTCTGGGTGCCTTGTGGCTTAGTCCTAGTTCATTTTACACATTCCTTTTAGTGTATTTCTGTCACTGTCATCAATTCATGTCATCCTGATATTGTCAACCACGTTGGACCTCCTAAAGAATAATGAATAATTTCCATGTCGAGACATTAGTTCTCAGTACAAAGCACCCAACCAGAGTACAAGTGTGGAATGGGATTAATTCAGCTCATCTCCACAGTGTTTACAGCACATTTGGTGTTCCTAATTATCTCTATCAACAATAAGATGATGAATGTTACCCTTCACAGGATGAGCATTTCATTAAAAGTGGAACAAACAGTGTTACTATACTTCTAATTTACTTCTAATTCATTAAAACTTTCTCTGAGATTTTTACAGAATTTGCTATGTGAATAAGTCAGTCAGCATCTGTATTGTGTTTATTCCATGGATTTATGAATAATTGGTTACTTAAACTTTTAGTTCCAGTTGTAAGTTGAGCACACAGTGTACATTCATTTTATTTTTTAGAAGATTGAGGTAAACAAGTATAATGACTGACTTGCAGTGAAAGGTTTAAACCTATGATTTGTTCAGACTTGGACCTTAATCCTAACTGTTACAGCATGATGCAAATTGAACTGGTGTTGAGCAGGACCACAACTCCATGCCCAGCAGACAGGTGGTACAGCCCCCTCCCACGCACGCATGCGCGTGCACGTGCAAACGCACGCACGCACGCACACACACACACACACACACACACACACACCTGTCTGCCAGCAGGAGGCATCTGTAGTGGAAGGGAGATCCCCAGCTGCTCCTGCCGTGTCTCCCCTCACCTCAAAATAATGAGTCTGACCAGTCAATCTGCTGAGAAACCACATCATCAGCAATGGCTCTGCGTAAATTGTGCCAAGGAGCCTTCAGTATTCTTACCCTGTGAAACTGATTGGAGATTCTAAAAATGAATGTGTGTATGCTTGTGCATACAGTTTATACACAGAGATGGAATAACTTAATCAGGCCAAGGAACAGCATCAGTTATATACTGTATATTGTATAGGTGATACACATACAAACAAATGTGTGTGTATACAATTTTATTACTGCTTCATGAAGTTTATTGGATGAATACCTGACAGAATATGAACAATTAAATGCGTAAAATATTCAGACAGCCAGAAAGAACACTGGACATAACATGGAAGTATTAGCATGGGAAAATGATTGAACTAGAAATGTGGACACTTTGGGGAATTGTGTATTTTTCCCTGGAGTTTTCAAAGGAAATATGTGTAAAAAGCAAGGTGCTCATCAGCCACTTTAAGTAATCCTTTCCAATGGTGTAGACTGGCAGTGGGGGTGGTGTAATGGTATGGAGAATGTTTTCTTGACACAGATTAGGATTTTTTTTTTTTTTGTATCAAATGAGCATCATTCGAAATCCACACAGTACCAAAACATTGATGCTGACCAGATACCTCACATCAAGGCCAGTGTAGCCTTTCGAAATTGTATACTTCCAGCAGGGTAATGTGCAGTGTCACAAAGCACACATCAGTTCCAGATCCACAAACGTGATGGTACCTTTTGTTTACTCCAGTGCTCTGCACTGTCCCCACCTCTCATTCCAGTACAGCATGTTTGGGGTGAGGTGGAATCCTTGGAATGTGTCCAACACCTTGTTAAATCCGTGCTGTTCTGGAGGCAAAAGAAGCATCTTATTTGGAACTAGCTGAGGGTGGAAAGTGTATAGAATAGCCAGTGAGGGTAAATAGAAATCGAAGATGAGACTGACTTTGAGGACCTTTAAGACTTGGACAAGTACGTCACGCGCATTTGCACCCGTACTGCTGTTGTACTGAGCAGGCAGTTTGAAATATCCCTATTCCATATCCAAGGATAAAGATCTAGGGCTCTGCCACACGTTGTCATTCAGCTTTGCTTCCGTGCCCCTCCGTCTGGTGTATAACCCTTTGATCTCTCCTTCACCTCCACAGGAAGTTTGTGGCCGAGGCACTGACTGGAGCCAAACAGCATTTCTGAAGCTTTTGCAGCGGCTGCTATTGAATTAAAGGTTAGTCTCTCTTCTCTCAAAGCCTGACCAGCGAGGGGAGGGGCCATGTTTCCGTAGAAATGCCAGCGGGTCGGGAGAGGTGCTCGGCCTCTTTTGCTGCGTGCGACCTGCAGGCTTTCCATACTGCCTCAGCCCGTAGCTTCCTCTCTCAGCTCCCTACAGTTAATTGCCACCTTTTGCAGCAAATCTGTCCAGAGTTTGGTTTCGTAATTGTGGAAACAATCCACATTATAGCTTATTTAATCATTAATTTAAGTGATACATGTGTAATTTCAGAACAGCAAAGCAACTTCTGATGTTAGCTTTCTATACAAAGCTACTTACAGTGATTTAGCCATTTATATGTGTGCCAGCAGTATCAATTTAGGGTAAGTACATTCCTCAGGTGTACTACAACACGAGGAGGGATATGATCTTAGGTTCTTTGAGTGCGAGGCAACAGCTGTAACCACTGTGTCACCTGCTGCCATTTGCAGATTTAAATTTAATTTGTAATAACACACACAGTGAAAATAGAGCATTGGGATGCAAATGAGGAAGCTCTATAGACAGAGGTGCTGGAAAAAAAAGACATTTCCTCTGTGACTGTACGATGTTCCCCAGTTAAAGACTTGCACTAATGAAATATTGATTTTGCTTTTCTGGGAGGGCAAGATACAAAATTATAGCATGCACTCAGAGATTTAGAAAGCTAGGGACATCATACACTCTGGAATAGATTATAGCAGCTTCTCATCTGCAAAATTAGGGTGGCAAGTGAAGGGGAAAATGGCGGTGTGGTTTATTTATGGAACTTCACAAATTGGTGGACAGTTGTGCCATCACACCATCACTGGTGTATTGTCATTCCATGTATGATTATTTCTGAGGTTTAAATTCAGCACAGGAAATGACACTCCATAAATGTACTTCCTGTTTTTAATTTTTAATGGCTTAATGAATTTTAATTTGTCCGTGTTGCTGCTGCTTGGCAAAAAATGAAGAGCAAAAGGTGTATTAACTGCAGCTGTTAATTTAAATGTTTGAAACAAGCCTGATGTATGTAACACCAGGAAATTATGCTGTAGTGGTGAAGATCAAAATGGCTTGGTTGTTGTCATTGTTGATTTAATAACCATTTGAAATTATGAGCACATACTGATGTTAATTAATGCAGTTTCTTTTTTTAAAAAATCTTCTCTCAATGCTTCGCTGATACATCGTGAGTTGCTTGTATTGTCGGCACGGGGGACTCCACTGCACTACAGGAGGCGGGAACCACTCCCGAGCCCAGGCACAGAGTGGATGCCAGAGGCGCAGTGCAATTTTTCTTGCTTATTACACGTGACATATCCGAAGTGGCAGAATGCGGGGGCTGGGGAGGGGGGCGTGTACATTAGATAGATGAAAGAGTTTCTCTCCTATTTTCTCCCATTGGCCAAAGTATGGCCACGGTGAACGCACTGAAACAACAGCAATTTACTCAGGACTAAGGTAAATTGGGGAGTCCATCTCGACTGGGGAGCACCTCTCCGCTACATGAGTATGGGGCGGGTTTCCTCTTCATCAGGAAGGGTGGAACGGGATGGAAGGTGCCACTGAGCTGAGGGGACTGGGAAATTGTCAAGCCGCATTCCCCACCCCAATAGCCCTAGCCATGTTATGATTTTCCTCCAGTTTGCCTCTGTCTAGGGACAATGAAGAGGTGGTTCATCCAGAAAAGAGACTGTCAACATGGTAATTTGGTGCACATGGCTGAGTCGAGCCCCTACATTAGTCCGGCTGTCCCCCCTTGCTTTAACTGAGTGCCCACCGAAGAGGAGGGTATCCATGTGTGTGCTGGGAGAAGGAGGAGGGGGGTGTCATCAAGGACACATTGAAGGTGACTTGGACAGGGGCTGGCCCATGTGACATGCTGGAAGGGAGCTGTGCTGAAGGGTGACTGCTTGCTAAGATGGGACCGCATCCCCCCTCCCCCCCAGCTCCACACTCAAATGAACAGCTCTCCTGTTTTTTATCGCTCTGTCATACATTTGCTAATTATGGAGTCTGCTATTCTCGGATGCTGCAAAGACTTAGGAGCATATTGGAATCCCAGCTGGAAGGCAGAGGGGCAGCCGGTGTGCAAGGATGGAGAGATGTCAAGCAATGAAAGTGAAATCTCTTCTCTGGCTGCTGCTAAGAGTGGGCCACAGCAGGACTTACTTTACCAAAAAACATCAAACTTGTCCTAAAACACACAGGATGATGTTGCCACTAGCAGGATGTAAAGTTGTTTATAGTCCTCTACTGGACCTAAAATATATATGACAGCCTGAATCAGCATAGCTTAGCGGGAACCAGCCAATCTGAGCTATGACACTTAAGGTAATGTTTTGATTTATAGCAGCATAAGTATGTTATGTTTTTTGCATCCGTTTGCCTGTTATGACAATAAGATATGGGGAATTTAGGCAGCTTATAGTTCCAGCGTCACTAACCGTTACGATAGCTGGTGGAGTTGTGACACTTGGTGATGCTTGCTGTACAGTGTAACACCTTTAAAATCTCACTGTGGTATCTTGGTAACATTAAGCTATGCTGCAATTGCACCTTGAGGTCACTTGTCTTGATTTGTGCACAACGTACCCGGCGGATGGTTTGAAAAAGAATGCTCGACCAGAAGCTTAGGCCTTTCACAGTTTAACAGATGGAGATTTTGCGAGCCCCAGCAACAGATGGGTGGGAGATACACACTCATTGTCAGAGACAATGCTGCCGAAGTGCTGCGCATGACTTAATGCAATCAGCCCTGGCCCTTTTCCACCGAAACACTGCCACAGATCCTATCAGATAATTAACTTACTGTACATGCTGCATGTAGTACCACGAACCCTCCGTCAGTGGAAAAGTATACTGAACAGCGTCACGGCTTGTGTCCACGCAATTTGAATTGCTTTTTAGTTCTTGCACTAATTAGCATGCATGGTCTGCAGCTAAAGCGGATTTCTATTAATTCAGTTTAATTGTTGTTGAGTGACAGGTAATTAAAGGTTTGATTAGTGTGACAGCGCCGCTGCCATCTGAGGAAAATGTGAAATTCTTAACAGTGTCGGGCTTAAGCTCACAGAAAAGACAAATTATATTGGAAGGGGGTCCTAGTTAATGCTGCTTTGTCTTTAAACTTGTAGCTTTGAAGCACAAGGACAAGTGCTGCTGACTGATAGTTCCCTTTTTCCACATACTCAGTGCAGGTTCAGTAAGTTACGATTTGTTCAAACTATAATGTTTAGCTTGATTCTTGATGCTGGGGAAGTTAATGAACAGTGGCAGGGAACTTAGTCTTTTTTGGTTTAAGGCCTCTTTAGTTGATGCTCCTGTAGGGTATGTGAAAGGAGACGAGGAGAATTTAGTTAGGATCAAGTGCATTGACTTTTCGAGCCCTGCTTGAGCCCAGCTCCAGTACTGCTGATTTAGCAGGATTTCCACTTTGTCCCTTCTTTTTTAAAAATTCTTTGTCAGTATTATGGAGGAGGTCTAGGGTGGAGCAGGACATGAGCACAGAGTGAACTGACAGATCTTCCACACATAATAATTAGTAGGTATTCAAAGCATGAAAGTTTGAGATATTTAGAGGCATTTCCAAGACAGTGTTAGAAAAGAATATGATGTCAGTTATACTTGATCTTTGTTCATTCAAAGCTGCTGGGTTCTGACAGGTGGCTTAGCGAGTAACACTGGCGCCTATTTACATATCTGAGTGTGGATGGATGTCACCTTAAGCCTTAGCTGTAGAGCTAAAGGTAATTCCAGTCCCAAGATCTGTCATCACTTTGTCGGCAGGTGTAAGTATATGGCATGGTGTGTGATGACTGTGCAAATGAGCAGCATTTTAAATGGACTGTGATTTTGGTCTCAAAGCATATGCAAGCATTTTTTTTTGTGTGTCTTTGTGTATGTGTACCCAAGTGTAGGATAAGTAGAGTTAAGGGCAGAGCAGTCACATTGCCCATACCCTGCCATCTATTGTTTCTCCCTGTCCCCTTGCATCCTCTCAGTTCTTTAGTCTTCCCCTCTGCATTATTTACCCCTCATTGCTGTCCTCCTCTCTCCTGTCTTTTTGAACAGCAGTCAAACCCCCGAAATCAGCAAAGGCATCCAGAGTCCTGAGTCAAATGAGTATTGCTGCCTTTTTCTTCCCCTCAGATGTCCTGAATCCTCCTCCTTGTAGAATTACAGTGGAAACTGCATTTCTCACCTTACAGTGCTTTATGTGTGTTCTATCTGACAGCCTGTCATCTGTCTGTCTATATCTTATCCATCACGTTAGCGCTATAATGAATCCTCTTACCGTCATGGATACTTGCTTCTTACTGTCTGTGGGGTGTAATACGGTTTTTAATTTTTTTTCCATTTATTTATTCAACCATTCATTGTTTTATCTGTTTGAGTGTGATATCTATATACTTCTCATGTGTTTCCAGTTTCTCACACTGTGTTGTATGTGTGCATCTGTTGCCTTTTGCAGTTTGTAAAGCATAAATTAACTTTCTGTACATTTTATAATACTGTCCACTAGTTGAATTCCTTTAGTATAACCATAAACATGTCCACTCTTTTCCGATATTCCATCCTTTTATCATTCTGTGTTGTGTTTAGGGGGCAACAGGTAATTCAATTACCAGGACTTGTGAAGTAACGGTAATGATTGCGTTCCAAATCCTCCCTAATCCCTACTGAGATCCACGGAGTGACGCCAGACCTCAAGCTCGGTGTGCTCATCTAGCTGCTCGCTGCCCTGCCCTTTGTCTGCGCAAACAGAGAGTCTAGTGACCCGAGCAAGATGGGAGGCAGCAGAGGTCACCTCTGTCTACCTTCATTGCTGTGTGTGTGTGGCAGGGGGCATGACTTCTAGTCACTGTGGTCAGACGGGTCACCTTCCCATAATGCCTGTGCAGGTTACTGTAATGGGATGATTGTAGGGCGATGGCTGCCTCTGGTTGTGCACACAGCACTTTGAGGACAGAGAGGATGATGCCTGAACTGAGACACGGAAGAGCTTCTTTGGACCTGGAGAGGATGTGGCCAGAAGCAGTGATGAACCGCTCTAGATACACTGCATTTATATATACATTACATTTATTCATTTATTAGACGGTTTTTTCCAAAGTGATGCACATCTTTTACACCCACGAGAAATACATTTTGCTTGGATTCAGGAGAAATAACGGTTGATAATCATCCATTTGTACATATTTGTTTATTAGTTTAAGACACTTTTCTCCTAATTAATGTACAAAAATTACATACTAGTATTTAGCTCATTACTTTCTCTAAAGTCACTTAGTGTTTTATACATAAAATTCCCTAGAAGCATTCACCCATTTATACAGTGGAACAATGAAACCACACACACATGTTGTGGACAGTTTACTGAATCACCAGTCTACCTGAAACATATATCTTTGAGAAGAAACCAGAGCACCTGGAGTGAACCCATATTAACATAGGGAGAACATCTACACAGACTGAACTGGATTCAAGCCTGTGTCCAAATGCACAGCCCAGGTGCTGTGAGGCAACAGCGTTACCCGTTAAGCCACCATAATCTAGACAGTTGTCTAATAGTTTATACCCCCTCGAATTGTCACGTAGAATATCACACTCAGTGGTAACATGGCACAGATCTATCAGATCCATCCGTTCTTTTTCTTTTCTCCAAAAAAGGTCCTTCACCTCACATTCAGCTGGCACCTCTGCATTGCTTCCTCGTCCCTTTCTCGTCTATTTTTCAAATGTTTTTTTCAGCAAACCGGTTGCGGTGAAAGGTGCACCTGGTTGGTGAGAAAGGAACCAGCTCCTACAAGGCAATGGGGCAACGTAGAGGATGGAGCTGCCCAGCAAAGCTGGAAACAGGCTTCCTGCTGCCTTGCTATGGCAGAAGTGGGTAATTAAATCATCACTGATAATTAAGAAAAGTTTCTATGGAACGTATTCAGACTCAGAGGGAGAGTTGCCTCATGCTGTCACTTTTCCTTTATACTGTGAAGCTGACAAGGGTGGTTTGGATCAGAATGGAAAATGCGGCATGGTGACACAACAGATTAGCTTGGGTGTGCGGTCAGGCCGGGAGGAGTCACTTCCTGCTGTCATGTCATTTCTGCATAAGTAGGATACTTTACTGGCCAAGTACATTTTCACATACAAGGAAGTGGATATGGTGGACATCACATTTACCATAACAGATCAGCATTGAAGTAGTAATAGAGCAAGTATAAAGTAACAAAGTTTGTAGGAAATATAGTAAATGCCTTATAAATAGTGGTTATTTACAAGGATGTGTATTTGCATCTCAGTAATATGAGCACTGAGAAATGAGAATAGCAGCAGGATTAAATATAAATAGGAATAACTGATTAATGTATTACTTTAGGATATATTAAGCCACCAGTGGGTAATAACAGCGCAAGGTGTGGGCTGTGTTCTGTCAGTTTTGGAGCTGGATGCCAACAGTGGAATCTTGATGTCCATTCAAGTGTGTATATGGATTATAATGTGCACTTCTGAGGCTGATAACTGTCACAGCTTGAGGGGGAAAACGGTTTTATATAAGTGTGCTCATTGAGTGCTTGGGTCCCGTGTTACAGTTGGACCAAGGCAAGCAGTGCAAACAGCAGATAGCAAGGAGCAGAGTGGAAGGTGGAAGTGAAGGAAACGGATCTTTGGCCTTGGAGTCTATCAGTGCTGATCTCTTTCTTGTCTGTGTGTCAGCAAATCTGTGGAATCTTGGCTGTTGTCTGCTGTATGAAATGAAGGCATTTGACCTGGCACCGGGTGCCTTCCTCTCAACAGAGTCCTCCCACCCACTCATATGTATGTCCATTCTCCACGTGAGTCTCCCTGGGTGATGTACCTCCCCAGTTGTCACTCAAGCTTAATGTGTCCCCAGTATTTGTGTATAGCTCTGTTGAGTGGTATTGCTAACTTTTTTTTGGTCCATCCAGTGCTTGACAGTCCATTAACAGGTATTCATAAATGCACATTTAATTTTAAAGTGTTTCACCTGTGGTTGATATCATAGCCAGAAGGATCGCAACACAGGGACTCAGTATAGATAGGAGGATTTTTTTTTGTCATTGTTTGAGTCATTTTGTCCTTAGATGATACAGGCAGTTCTTAACGCTGCAGTGGGAAAATATGCCAGAGTTTGATAAGGCCTTAAGGATCCTGGACTGAAAAGGTACCTTTAGTCTTCTGGAGGAACAACAATATTTCTTCACCATGAAATGACAAATGAAAATTTGCACCCAGGTGAGCCTTGCATAAAATTTAAATCCAGTGAAAAGTGAAATGAGACCCATCCTGCTTTGATGGCTCAATCTTCATGCCTGTAGAAGCAGCTGCAGAAGTTTGGGGCTGTTTGATTAGACCAGAGGAGCTGCCAGCGACTGGGACTTGTGTCGAAACTTGGCAGGAGAGAAGCGTGTTGTTAATTTTCTTTTTCGAGGGAAAGCAGCTGGCATCGCCAGGGCGCTGGATTGGGCCGGGCCATGGGAGCGCCACTCGTTCCCTTTCAGATTCTGTCGAGTGGGCTGAGCTGACACACGGGTGGTCACAAAGAAATGCTTGGAATGGCACGTGTATGTGTATGTGTATGCACATACACATACACCTCTTCGAGGTCCTTGGCACCTCATCGTATTTACTGTTGTTCCTTCTCCAGCTTTCAGCATTTCATCCTTATTTTGGGAGAAAATCATTGGCAAAGATGTTTTAAAATTGCCTAACACGCTCAAGGACAGTTGTCATTCAGAAACTGTTCAAGAGTTGCCACAATAGAGGAAAAAAATGCAAGAAAAGTTACTAGTGCAATATAACAGCACATCTTTACAAAAGTGGTCATTTGATAATTTTGGAACAAGTAGAGTTTTGATTATGCTCACCCCAGGTGTGTGCACGTATTTTTATCACAGTTTTTTTCTTCATTTTGCTGACAATTTTGTTTGTCAGATGAGCGTAGCTGCTGTTCTCTTCCCCTCAGACACCCTGCATCCTCCCCTCTGTAGAAGCACAATGGAAGCTGCGTTTTTCATGTTATAGTGCTCTGTCTACTCCCTAAGCATGAGGACACAATGGTATAGACCACACCATACATTTGTCAACATATGAAGTCCATCAGATACACAGTGAACATTGTGTGCATATCTGACTCCCTTAGAACTGTGGTGTTACCATTGAACCCCTATAGATTCTTTGCCAGATTTTCATCGCATCACATGCAGTTGCATTTGTACACCTTTGAGCACGAAGCACTAGTAGTCCTGCAATTTGGATCTGCAGCCATAATGTAAGGACACCCCCCTCCGCAACTGTAAAAGCTCTGTCACGTGTGTGAGAAACACTGCTTGGCATTGACATATGGGCTGACTTGCTCAGTCTGTGGAAGTCCATTGTTTACCTGGAGGGGGCACCACTCGTGATTCATGCTTGTGCATCGCCAGGAAAATGTGCGGATGACGCAGCCTAGCCCCTCTTTTCTTTCACCCAACTTAACTCTCCACAGCCTCACGGCCCACAGGGACCCACAGTGTGTCCAGTGTGTGCATTTGGGATCTGTACCCTGGTACTGACCCCCCCAGTTGATGCTTACCCCCACCCCCACCTGTGGACAGCTGGAGCTTTTGTCAAGGTGATCATTAACTCCAGCAGCTGGCTGCTCTTTGTCTGCTGTTTGCTCTGCCAAGCGAGTTATAACGAAGGTCACGTGACCAGGGTGCTTTGTTAGGAGCATCTGCCTGTGGCCAAACTGCAGTAATAAAACACACATGCGCACACCCATACACACATATGGTGCACTTGGTATAGGTACCGCTGGAACCCAGGAGGAGTGCAGAGGGGCGGGATCAAAGACACACCCGGAGTTGGAGACAGGAAGTGTGCAGCCCCAGTCAGTCACATACATCAGTGGCACCATGGCGGCGGTCTCGTGTCCTTGTGGGTAAAGCAGGATATGATTACTGAACAGTATATAATACAATGAGCAATGTTTCTTTCCTCACTTAAAAAAAGAAAAATGCGCAGAGCCAGTTAAAAAATACAACGCGCATGCAAATGCTTAAGGATGTAGTATGTGTCCTCTACCTGTTTATCATGATGCCCGCCCAACCCCCCCACCCTCGGACAAGTGAGGAGCACGATGTGAGCAGAGCATTGGCACATACTGGGGGATGCCCTTGAATGCGTTGGAGTTGCGGTCCTGAGCCAGACACACACAGATTGGGGGTTGGGAGGAGAGCACAGGAAGTAAGGAAGTGTATGTGTGAGTGAGCGAGAATGAGTGAGAGAACAGTGGAGTGTGTAAAATGACAGAGTGAGAAAGGGGGAGGGAGTGTGTGTGTATGAGAGAGAGAGGGAGAGAGAGCTGAAGGGGAGGAGGAGGGAGCTGGAGTCAGCAAGCGGGAGAGGAGAGCAAGCGAGTGTGCATGTGTGTGCCAGCCGAAGACACTCATTAGTGCTCGCTGAAGCCAGGCGTGTGGAGGAAGCCTCTCTGATCACTTGCGCAGCAGTCAGGAGTTGGGGACGAGCCCTGTGCCAGCTTCAGCGTGGAGACCCCTGCTCAGGTAAAGGTGCCTCCGACTTACATTCAGCAGAGAGAGAGAGAGAGAGAGAGAGAGAGAGGAAGGATTCGCTCAGCGTGCCGCTTTTCTGTTGCGTCCTCCTCAGCAGTACCTGTCCGAAGCATCCATGTCTCCCTTCCGCATGTCCAGTCCAACGCCTGCTGGCGGAGACACGTAGTGAAAGAGCGCACCTCAACTCAGTCACATAAACTCCGTCTGTACTTCTCTTTTCTGCTCGGCATCACTGCCTTTGATTTCTGTAGCAGTGTGAGTTATGTTGGTTTGTAGTACGTGTGCAGATGCTAGTGTGTGTACCCTGGGGTCTGGCAACGTTTGGAGTACTGTTTTCAGTGTTGATAAGTATACTGGTTTCCAGTGTGATTAGCTATACCAGTTTCCAGTAAAGACTAGTGTACTGGTTTCCAGGAGCAATCTGTCCCTAGTTTGTCTCGGACAGCTGACATGGAGCTGCTGTGCACCAGCTGGGTTGCCAGGTTGAGAACAGGAGCCTGGAACCCGCAGCCTGTGGCAGAGACAGCATCTAGGACACTGTGGGGAGGGGTACGCATGTCACTCCACCCACTGCCCACACCCCTTCCTGGGCTCTGCTTTCCTCCCAGTAACCTGATGTGAGCAGGGGAAAGAAAACACTATCAGCGCAGTCATTTAGTCATGACTTGCGGAGTAATGAAATCACAGCGCGCCGAGCATGTTCTCTCCCGGAGAGCTGGAGCGTGTTAATTCTCCCCGACTGATGTGAGCCTGGTGAGAGCAGAAGTGTTTTCAGCTGCGCTTTCCCTTCTGTGTTTGGATATTGATCACTTCATATGAACCGTTTGGTCTTCTTTTTATTTATTTATTTTTTACAGTAGTTACAGTTGCCTTGCACTCAGTTTCCAGGCTGGAATCCCACTTTCTGTTGTACAGTTATCAAGGTATTTACCCAAATTGATAAAGAAATGACCCTGCTGTAGAAATGATAAATCATTGTAAGTAGCATAACATTGTAATCTTCTATAGAGAAACGCGTCACCTAAATAAATTTTTATAAATTTTGAAACAATATTTCAGTTTTAAGCCATCCTGAACTACAAATTAGAATATTGCAGATTCAAGTTTGAAGTGTGGTGTTTTTGCTCATAGCCTTCAGGAAATGCCTACAATAAAAATTACCCAGATGTATAAATAGGTAAATAATTGTCATGAATGTTGTAATTCGCTTTGTAGAAAACAAAAACAAATATGAATGTTTTAAATGTTAAAGCATGTTTTTACTTTTCTCCTGTCACTGGGGATTCCATTGGTTATTTTGTCATCGCTGTAAAGACGCATTGATTGCGCCGTGAGAAGTTGACTCTGGGTCCGGCATCACGTTCACAGCCACTCTTGACAGCACAGCGGCTCTGGCCCCTCCCTGGCCGTCCATACTCAGCACAACTGACAGAAGCTGAACTGAGGACGATACGTGTCTCTGAGCAAGTGCTTCCCTGCACGCTACATTGACGGCTCTGTAAAGAGCCACTGTGGATGAAATGGCATCTGAACAGTATGAAGCCCAATACGTGCTCTCCCCGGTTAGCTCTTTTTAATAGGGTTCCATGTAGGAGCCTCTTCCACCTTTTCGTCCTCCTGGTTTGTGTTTTACCCTTTTATTTGCTGTGGCTCAGCAGTTAAGGGGACTGACAGCCCCACCTCCTGCCACTCCAACTACTCTGTAATTACCCTTGGGTAGGTGGGGCTTTCCTGATGTGGGAGTCACTCACTGACCAAGTGGGTGAGGCCACTCCAGGCAGCAGGGGCTTTGCCCTTTGCGTGCATTTAAACATGTAAGCCATTAACAGGAGCACACTACACTTTATTCCGCTCCAGTGCGGTTGGGGGATGATTCATACGCTCGTGATCTCTGATTGGCTCCTCCTCAACTCTGGGGGCTGAAATATTACAAAGGAGAGCGGCTGCCATCACGTGACTGTGGGTGTCGGGGCCTCTCTCCACTGAATTCATCTGACATTCATTTTCACTCTCAGTGCTGTCATGGGTCACAGATAAATAATTTACGATGTTTTGTTAGTACAAATTGCAGTTTTTTTTTTTTTTATAATAAACTCCTGTCTTTGACCCAAGTTGGCCTGTCACAGTATTTGTTTTTTTTTTTTCCCCCTCCTTTTTTAAATGTTGACAGAGAGGAACAGATATTTCACCATTGCTGATTCTGTCATACTCTGACTGGTCCTATCTGCGTGACACCGCAAACACTGCCACATTACCTTTGTTGCAGAGGAGGCCGTCGCACGTGACAGTTTGAAAGCAAACAAGGCAGGCAAGCAGTAGCGCAGATTTTGCCTCATCTGCATAACGCAGACGACTCGGTCCCTATCCGTTCCGCGGTCCACAGGCTGTTGGCACCGCTCACGCTGTATGCTGCTGGCTGTTGGGAGAGAGAGGTGACTTTCAGAACCACCTCCACTGGACAGCGCCGCCCCAGTCGCTTGGCTTGAGGTGACTTTCGGCAGCAGGCGGTTCATTAGAGCAGGTGACCCCCCAGCTTCTGGCAGGGCTCCGTTGCTGTCACCCTCCCATCCGTATTTGAGGCGGGGAGAGTCGGGCCTTTGCCAGAGAGTGGTGCTGGAGGCTGTGCTGTGTTGTGGCTCTAACTTCAAATCATGTAGCCAACAACAAATGACTCTACAGAAGCCTTTTTAAAATATAATTTATGTAATTTCGTCATAGTTTTGAGTTACACAGTTTCTTTGCACTTCCATTGATACTAATTGCTTCTGAAGTGCTTTAAATGGATTGATGGATAAAAACTTTATTTATCCTAAAGGAAATGGCATGAAACTACAGGAACATTTATACAACAAAGCAGTGACAGAAGGCAGTGCAATAAACAGTGCAAAAATAAACAGCGAATGCAATTAAGTGAAAGGCTCAACAGAAAGGGGGCACCTCAATTCATTACTGAGTCGAATCGCTGATGGCAGGAATGACCTCAGGTGGCGTTTTGAAACTATACAACTGAACCAGTCTGTTCCTTGAGATGCTGCTGTGTTCGTCCAGGTTGCCCTCACTTCACATTTGTCTCAAGATGAAACACACTTTCTCTAAATCCTTCTCAGTGCGTCTGGGTACATTTCTGTGTCAATGTTTAAAATAAAGTTTTAGCAATTACTAATCATTTTATTTTATCACTCTGGGGCAGCTGGTGGCCAACTGGTTAAAGCCAGTACCTTTGGGCTTGAAGGGCCACATGTTTGAACCCTACTTCCTCATGTAGTGGCCTTCATCGAGGTACTTATCCTGAATTGCTCCAGTAAAAATTACCCAACTGTATAAATAGGTAAATAATTGTAAGCAGCTTAACACTGTAAGCAGGAGATAAATGAGTAAATGTGAATGTAGAATTCCTTGGGTGTGCTCAGGTTAACTCATAGTCAGCCAACCGCAAATGTGTGCCCAGTCATTTCCGCTTTGATTGCTGTCAGGTGTTGAGATTCCATGCTGCGTACAGCATTGCTCACATTAACGCAGGTCCCTGTTACACACTTCCTACTCATTGATAATCAGTGCGAGTTGTTTTCTGTGTGCTTGGGAGTCGGCCTGTAGCGGCCCCGACACGCCAAACACGTTTGTGCTTCTCTTCATATTTTGAGTCAGTGCAATTAATCTAGTTTGTCTAGAACTGTGTTTGATGAATGTGTCGATGCAAGTTTGTCGATGCCTCCTATTGATTTTGATGCACACCTTATGTTGTAGAAAATAGGGGAGACATATAGTTTGTGAAAGAGGACAGTGAAGCTCACTGATTATAACTTATGGTATTGTATATCAGGCTCCATTAGCAATCCATGGAAATTTGTCTCTGTAATTGCATCCTAAGTGTTCTCTGATATTTTCTGGTGTCCCTCAGGTCACTGAATCAACCCAATTCACACAGTAGCGGGTTGTTTTGATGTCTGCAAATTACAGCAAGTATTAAGAAATGCTCAGAGTGGCTGTGTGTGAGTGTGTATTACCACATTCTGTTGTTTGTGCTGTGCTCTAACAGACTAGAGACCCTTTAATCTTTAGAAAAGGCCCAGTGCGGGTTTCACTTTGACCACACACAGTGATTCTGGGGAGCAACTGATGTATCCTTGCTCAACGCAGACTTCTGAGCTCTGAATTTTCAAAATTAGAAATTGCGTATATACTTGCACATGGATGCACCTGTAAAGGGTAAACCTTCCCATGCTGCATTGCATCTGGTAGTTGTGGTCAGAAGGGATATAATGGTTTGGTAGGATGATTTCAATCCCAGTGAGTTCCAGTGGTCATCTTTGTATTGCAGCGTGTTGTTAATGCCTCCCCCCCAGAGCAGGACATGGGGGCTGCTTAGTTTGTTATGTACCAGATGGGTTCCATGCTCATTAGAATTTCCCTAACCTGTTGGCTAAATCTAGTCCCAATCCTGTCTCTCCCAGAGTAGTGCCACCACACCAGTAGGGCAACCTGATAGAAGACCCACTGAATGCCAGTGCTTCATGCTCATCGCTCCTCGCACTTTGTCCATCCCTAGAGACGACACGGCGGTTGCTAAGCGCACCCCCATTCAACGGTGCTTTCATAATATGTCCTTGTACGGCACCATTGTTCTTCATACTCAACCAATAAATGAGGGCCACGTGTCTCCATATGGAGGAAAAGCAGAAGGTTTCTGCGTATCATTGTCTTTTGAATTTATGCGACCCTTAAAGAACTGTAACAAGACTGGTCCCTCTCTCTTAAGCAGTATTGATGGGTGCACCAACTCCAGATTTCAGAGGTGGTAGATGGTGACAAGACAGGAGGGTGAGCAGGTCAGCATAGAGCTGGGGCACAAGGAGGGCGTGATTCCCACCAGGTCTCTATGGTGACTGCCTCTGTCGGTCTAGGCAGTTGCATTTAAGTGAGGGATCATATATGTAACCTCTGAGGACCCTGGCGCTCCTTATCACCAACAGAACTGTCTTAACTAAATATTACTGTACTATCAGTGGTTCGACTCGTATTGAGATCTTATGTGCCACCACATTATTGACTGTGCCGAGTGAGAGCTGTGGTTATCTTTTCCCATCCCTCTCCTCTCTCTTGCACGTTTTATTGACGTGCCAAGAATAACAGTAGATTGCCTGCTGTGGGGATAATGGCCACTCTGTAAAGTAGATCTATGGGATTTTGTTTTGTGCTGCAAGAAATCCTATCATCGAGGCCCTTGCTTTGAAGATCAGGTTCTGCAGAATGGCCCTCTATGTTTTGCCCATGTTCCCTTTATCAAATTTGGAGTTACTTGCTCACACTTGCTCTTTGGTTTCATTTGTTCTCTACCACTCTGTTGTGGACATCTTGTAATAAATGTCAAAAGTTTTCAAACTTTTTTCCCCATTATCTGACATGTTATGTCCCATGTCCATTTTTCTCTAGCTAGCCAATGCTGCTTTTCTTCTGTTTTACATCCCATTTCTGTTTTGTGATCTTCAAGGGTTCCCAGTCCAGTTGGAACAATATAAGTGAAAACACTCTACTTAGGCCGATTGGATGTGACATGTCCAGGCTAAAATTTCTAAAGAAATGACATTTACACTTAGATTTATTTATTTAGCTAACACATTTCTCCAGAGTGACTTGCCAACTGCTTACAGTGATTTATCCATTTATGTAGCTGGGTAATTTTTACTGGAGAAACTCAAGGCAAGTACGTTGATCAAGGGTACTACAGGGAGTGGGTAGGGTTTGAACTCGGCAAGCCAGCAGCTATAGCCACTATGCCACCGGCTGTCAGTAGCAGTCATGCAATTGCGAGAGCTTTGACAATCTTCCCAGTCACTGTTTCTCGGGATGACTGACTATGATTAAAGTGCAGGAGTGCAGCAGATATATTCATTCTTTGTCAGCACTAAACAAAACAGATTTTGTTTGCATTGTTCCAGAAAACTTCAGCCATCTTAGTGATTGTCGATTCTTCCAGGAAAATGCAACTTCTTTGCTAACCACTGCTCCACTGCAAGTAGAATTGTTCTGAAACAGCTTCCCTGGGGAGTTTTTGTGTCCAGGTATAATTCTTGAATTGGCCAGAAAAAAGTGCAGACACCATTACAAACGTAGCAGGCAGTGTTGTTTCATCTGGAAACTGCAGCCGGAGGACAAATTAACTGCCTAACTCTACCTCGGCAGCCAAGGGCAGTAGTAGAAATATTATCCCTGTAATATGTCTGGTAGTATAAATAAACCTATAATACAATAAACCCCAAGGGAAAGTTAATTACCCATGATGCACCAGGATGGTGACGGAGGTACAGTGAGATATTGGATTACAATGCCCCTCATCCGCAGGTTCATTGAATTACCAGTGTGGAGGTCGCTAAGACTCCAGCATCCGTTGCCGAAGCCGCCTTTCCAGGGGCTGCTGGGACATCACTGCAGCAAGACTTAAGGCAAAGAAGGAGGATTGTAGACAGAGGAGCCTGTGTGTAAAAGAGCGTACAGCAGCATATGATCGCATCCCTTTTTTTGACGTTTTCCCACATTTATTGATATGAATTATTTCTCTGTCACTTATGTATTTGTCAGTTAAGGCCAAAAAATTTTTGTGTCAGTTGTATTTTTTGATCAACTCCACAGAATCTGTCACCAGTAGGGTAATGTTATGGAAATTGCTTGGTTTTGCCTGTTTCGTGAACCCTGTACATTATGTGTGATGAGAATGTGATTCCAAATCCATCTGGGAATTCTGGGAAATTTGTACGGTCGTCATGCATTTTAAACCTTGTGAGGGCAGTGGCTTGCAGGAAGGGGGGCTGTTGGGGGAGGGATTGGGCAGGCAGACTTGTTTCCACAGCTTGTTGTATTAGATAGTGACACCTCTGGTCAGCTCTCCCCACATCATGCCCTGTTGCATGCTACTTGTCCACTGTCACACCCTGGAGCGCCATGCAGTAGGGCCTGGGCAGTGGTAATCAGCAGACCCCTTCCGTTAGGGTTTGAGCCCGTGGCCCAAGTTGACATGATGTCAGGGGATATTGCACCACGATGCCTTTACCTTCATTGAAGCAGATCAGTTGCTTCATACATGAATACAAACATTCTCTTTGGAATGCTGCCTGTGTGGTGTGTTTTCATGAGTTGATTAACGTGCGTCCTAGTGTACATCTGTGTTCGCTTGCCTGTGGCTGGGAATGTATGTGTATTTCAGTGCTGAGCCACTGGTTAGCAGGGCTCCTCCAACATTAAATTACATTGTGAGAATGTTGCACTGTACACTCACAGGCCGTGTTATTAGGTACACCTAGCTAGTACTTGGTGGCATCCTGTTTTGCCTCCAGAGCAGCATGAATTTAGCAACAGGGTTCTTGATCCATGTTGCTTGACAGCTTCACAGTTTTTGCAGGTTTTTTGATGACATATTTATTCTAACATCCCATTCTACCTCACCACAAAGATGTTGTAATGGAGTTAGAGGTGGGGATTGTGCAGGCCAGTGGAGTAAGGCACTGTAATATTTAACTATCTTGAGATGTGAGCTGCCCTATAACCCTGCTGGAAGTATTGATTTCAGAAATTCTAGTCCACAAGGGAGGCATCTTGGTCAACAACAATGCTGTAGTACTCTACAGTTTTCAAATGATGCTCAGTAGATAGTAAAAGACCTAAATTGTTTCAAGAAAACATTCCCACACCATTACATCACCACCACCAGTCTGTACGAATGGTCTTGTGTACCTAATAAAAATGCCAGTGAGTGTAAATTTTGCAGTTGACCTTCTACCATATGCCACTGAGGTTAGATTATTATTTTACAGCATCTTTAGATACTGCTCTGTCCATATTTAGTTTTTAATAATACTGGGTAATTGTTTCCTATGAAAGAGGTAGTCTTTCAAGCTGTGATTTCAGTTCCTTTGAGCCAAATCTTGAGAAAAGCAGTGATTTTATTCAGGGTGAGAAAAGAATTAGATCATTACATACTTAGATGTAACAGTATCTGTCCAGCCCCCTTGGTACTGAGAATATCGGCTATTTCAGTTACATCTGCAGGGATTCCCCATTTCAGGTTTTGCATAATGTTTTGTAAGACTTTGTTTCAGGCTACCCAGTAGTTATTTTACTGCACTGTTGTTTTGCAGAATGTGATCTTTAAATGGAAAATAAAGTAACGATAGAGTGTAGAATAAAGAATAAAACACTGTGTTAATGTATTCAGGTTTCATGGACCAAAAGAATGGGATAAAAGATCAAATGAATTTTAAAAGGAGTGTTTCCAAGATGCTGAGAGGATGTGGCTTCCACACTTCTTACTGCACCACTGGCTGAACTGAATGAGACCACTGTGTGATTTACATCAGTCCACATAGCCTGTGAACTGCATTGCTGGCGAGTACATTAATCTGATTTACCACTGTAAAGGTTAACAAAAGTCTTCTGTTATATTTGCCTATTAAGAATAAAGACACTGAGCATGCGTAGTTTCACTTTAGGGAAGCAGGGCTTTCCGGCAAGATCTTAGCCCTACATTTGCACGATAATGAAGGAATTTAATAGAATAATGAAGGAAGGGGATGGAAACAAAGGCCTTCTTACTCTGAGAGGAGTTGGGAGAAAATAAGCTTTCAGCGTGTGTTCACAGATGCTTTATCTGCTTCCTCATGGTAAATGCTCCTGTTGCATCAGTCTTCTGCGCTCAGCTTTGTCAGTTTTCCACAGCTAACACCCCCTCCCATCCCTGTATCCCATAAGCATGAAAATGCAGCTTTGGTGAAACCTGCAGCTGATGCTCCACTCCTGCCTCGAGCTTGGGTCCCCTCCCTCTGTCACTTACAAGTACCATATTTGGCACAGTTTGAATGTGGTGGGATTTGGGCGTGGTCCATTCCTTTAGCTGTACTGTTCTTGGCCTTGTGGCCAACAAGAGCACCCAGCTTTGCTAAGCAGCAAAACACACTGAAGGTGTGAAACATCTCCCGTTGTTCTGTGTCATTCAGGAGCAACAATTCAAACTCTGACTTTACGGAAGTTAAAAAATTTCAGTGGTCAGTGTAAGTAAGCATTTTATTTACATTAGTTACAAGTTCTGTGGCAGCAGCTTTTACCACTATGCCATCTGCTCCCCCTTTTGGAGATCAGCCCCGGTATGTTTAGCTGATGCTTCATATTGGTCCTTGTTGAGGCTGTATGGCATTCTGAATGATGTCACTAGGCTGCAGTTGAGGTGGGGGAAAACACAGTATGTCTTATAGTGAGTTGGGATGTTTCTCTAAAGGGAGTCTCTGCGAGTCTGGGAAGGGGTTTGAAGATACAGGTAACTCTCTGCTGGTAAAGTGTTGTATTTACTTGACAGTGGACTTTCTGCAATGTGTTTATGTTAATAGAATTTTGCGAACAATATTTTTATATCCAGGGACAGCAGGTTAAGATGATAGTTTAAGTTGTCACCTCTCAGTTGAAATATCAAGGTCTGAATCCCACTTCCTGCTGTAGTGTTCTTAATGGAGGTATTTATTTGAATTTCCTCTGGTAAAAATTAGTGAGACATATAAAAAATTGTAAGCTGCTTTGGAGAAAAACATCATGTAAATAAAAACTTTTAACAGTATTATATATTTTGATGATTACAACCTGGATTACAGCTCAGAATTTTACAGATTTTTTTTTCCTTTTTTTTTTTTTTTTTTTTTTTTTTTTTTTTGAAGTTTGAGGTATTCTTTTGTTTTATGCATAACCTTTGGTAAATGTTTACTTGTAAATGGAAAATCAAGAAAATAGATTACACACTTGTGTTATTTACAGTTGACGCTTTTTGTTCCATCTAGGATGTTGTTGCAGCCTGTTTTTCAAATATATTTGTGTTACTTTGGCAAAACACTTTTTATTGTAGTTTCCTATATTTTTGAATGCAAAGGGATATTAAGACTGCACTGTGTAAGATCCATGGTTTCTATAGCAACCCTGATGTCGGCATTATAATCGGATTCCACCTATAGCTGTGAAAATGTAGTCCTTCCAATTTTTATAGCTGATCTTCGGAATTATGATATCTTTTCACCGTGGCAAATTGAGCGTCATATGCCTAAACGTGTAGAAGATGTGCTTTGCGGTTCAGCTCAACAGGCCCATAGAAGTAGCCTGCTCTCAGTATAGTAGCTGTTCCTTTAATTTCATCCACTTTACTGAGCATTTGATAAATGAGTAAAAATGGCTGTTGCCCTTATGAGCCTGAATAAATGCATGATCAGCGAGGCATTCGCCCACTGTGGGTGTTGGATGTACTGCAAAAAAGGATATTTTTTTTCCTTTGAGCTTTAACAGACAGCAGACCGTACTGCTGTGCCTTCTCGAGGTCTCATCCCCTCACGGTAAATTAGATGTTGTCTGGTCTGAAGAAAACCTGGAGGCCTTTAATCTAATATCATGCTGCTTCAGTTTCCTCCAAATATGTGCTGTTTCACTCCCACATGATGATAAATCTACAATATTGTGCCATGTATTACAGTGTCATTCTAATGCTCTGTTATTCCCCTGATCAGAGATGATGTGGTTTTGTTACCTGGAAGGTTGTCGAAGTCCCCCCCCCCCCGATGCTGATGCTTGGTGTTCCGAAGACGCAGCATGTTAGCTGTCTCATTCATCTGTGCTTCCCTCTTTCCATGGTTGAACTAATCAGATTCTTTGAATCACAGGCTCGGCAAGACTGGTTACCCGATTTTACATTTTAGTGGTTCCTTTCACATTTCCTTAGCTGAGCTGCCCTTGGGGAGAAACCTCTCTGCTTTTCCCCCCTACTTTTTGTTTTTCATTATTTGCTCTTTAATTACACTAATTAATTAGTGGAAATAAATTGGAATTGAGAAGTTTAAGTAGAAAAGTTCAGCCTCTGTCAGTCACTTTCTTCGCTAGTTCTGTATGACATTTTTGGCTCTTTCCCTGTTGGAAGACACATAACCCTGTTACACTGAAGCTCCTTTCAAAACCGTACAGTGTTCTGGTACATATAGGCCTCCTCCTTATCCTTACATTATGAACACTCTTGTGTCTGCCTTCAAATACACTTTTGAGCAAACTGTAATGTCGAGTCTTGAAGTCTTACAAAGTTACCTCTGAAATGCCCAAAGAAAAGAAATTTCCAAGTTAGCATTCCTGTGGAAAAATGGTTGCGTCCTTCTCCAAATATAAGTTTTTCTGTACGTGTTGTCTAAATATTGTCACTAATGCTGCCATGTTTCTTGATTTTGTATGAAAAGTCAACATTTTTCCTTATATTCAAATGCCTGGCCGTTATAGCTTTCCATTTTGGAATCACCACTGGACGCAGAGGTCTCCTCCTGCTCTTATTGCCGTGAAAGGCAGGAACCCTCAAGGTTCAGTTTATGGGCCTCCACAAGTGTTGAGCATGCATTGTTACAGAATAAATGGGAATCTGACACAGTCTACCACCTTATTTGTAGATTTGTGCTGATATAGATTAAATCTTACATTTTTCAAGCAAAATATTATATAAAATAAGCATTATTATATAAAATTGTGGCAACACAAGCCAGTACTCGGTAGGTTTAATGATGTTTTGTCGATCCGCTGGGTTCAATTTGTCACCCTTTGTTGTCTTAATATTGAGAGAAGGAGATGTTGGTTACATGTATTCTGTCTGGTAGGCAACTACTTTCTGTGTAATTTGTTTTTCAGTTCAACAGGAAGTACTGAAGATTTCTTAAACTTCGCCTGTTTTCTTTTAATGTGCCAAGTATTGCATCTGGTGTCATGATTATGCAGTAACTAGTGATTTGATACAGACTGGCATGTTTTCACAGGTCAAAAGCTCAGACTGAATGTGGTTTGGAGCAGCAAAGGATGTACTGAACTTGCTTCTGTTTGTTCTGTTTTCCAATTCTTTATAAAGTTCTGTCATAAAGATCAAATGCCAATGGCTTGGAAGAATATATGAGGATGTGTGCTCATTTTTTGCCTGATTTGTAGTCTGAACAACTTTAATAAACCGTAAAGCGAGCAGTATCTTTTTTCTAGTACTATATCCATTTACTTAAGGATTCATCTGCTCTCCCTGGCCAGTTTATTAGATACACCTGCTCGTTAATACATAGTCTGCTCCTTCAAACAGCAAATTATGTGACTGTAACTCTGTATATCAAAACATGCAGACAAGTCTGAAAGGTTTGGTAACTGTTGGCCTAAGCATTAGAGTGGGTAAGATGCTTGATGATAGTGATTTTGAACGCGGTATGGTTGGTGGGTGCTGCCAGACCCAGTAGTTCCTGCATGTCAGAGACAGTACAGTAACTCTGTCTGTTAGAAAATGTCTCACACAACAAAAACATCCACTCAGCATCATTTCTGTGAATGGAAACATGGTGCTAATGACGGAGAGGTCAGAGGAGAATGACCAAACTCTTTTAAACCTAACAGTAAGACCACAAGTGCAAAAAAATACAGTATCAACTCAATACTTCAGCTGTGTACAGAAAGGGATCCCTGAAGACACAACTCATTTAACTGTGAAGCAAATAGACTACAGCAGCAGAAGACCGTGTCAGGTTCATCATCTGTGAACTCAGAAAAAAAAAAAAGATGAGGTTCCAGTGGACAAGTAGTCACCAAAACTGAATATTTGAAGAGTTTTTTTTAAAAAAAAAAATTGCCTGGTCAGTTAAATCCCAGTATTTCTTGTGATATGCTGACATCACATGCTGTACTGTTTAAAAAAAAAAAAAAAAAATTTATGGTAAAAAATCAGCAGCTGTGTTTGCCAGAACTTTACCTTAAAAAATAGGGTAGCAACATTTTAGGTTGTATGGGACGGCACTTAGTGTACTGTCTATTTTACAGTTCAGAACTGTCTAATGTAAAGGTTTATGTTGTAATAATTAGTTCATAACTGTTTGATTGAAAAGGTTTACATTGTAATAATATGGTTAAAAACTATAATTATAAATTCCAAATAAGCACTGTAAATTTCATACAGATATTTCTGTGAAAGCATATCACACTAGCTGGAAGCTGTAGCTTCAAGAAATATAAGCTACAGATTGTACAGTTGACAAATTTAAACTTTTGAATAATTTAACAATGCTCGTTCTCAATTTAAACACAGATTGATTTAAGGTTAAGACTATTAAGATTACTGTTACACTAATTGACATATCTTAAACTTGTAAACCTAAATCAAAACCTAATCCATAAAAGACTGTGACGTCAGTGTGGTTCCAAGTATCTTTAATTAAGACAGAGAATTTAAACAGAATATGTTGTATTACTGAATTTTTCCGTTTTTGTTTTTCAACAGAAGCAGGCAGTGGTTTAAACAAAACACGAATGCTCTAGTCAGTCCAGACTTTTCAGACTGGAGAAGTTAAAATGTTACTCCTGCTACTCCACTGCCACTTTAAACAGAGCTTGTGAAGTTAAGTACAGTAAAGGTTAAGTAAACCTCTTAAAATGTTCACTGCAAGTTAGTCTGAACAAAGATCAGAGTGAAAAGTGGCTGTTTGAAGACACTGTTCTACTTAACGTCCTATGAGGAAAATCCTTCACAGATGCACATTTAAGAACTATACAATTAAACTAGAATAGAATCAGGCACAGCATAATACAATAAACAATGACTCCAGACTCCATAATTTACTATATCAGTAAATAACCTCAGTAAATAATTTAAAACAGCATGTCACAATGTAAAAACCAAAATAGAACAAACCTACAAACATGTAATTCAATCCAGCTGTTTTGATTACTGTTAAATTTGCTATCCTGTGGATACAACGCAAGTCACTAACACATTTCCCCGTTAATGCAACATGAACTTAGAAATAGTCTACTGTCCAAAACCAGTCCACCTTTACAATGTCTCTGGCCACTCATGATCAGAAAGGTCTGAGATTAAGGTGAAGACTCTTGGGTTCACTGGAATTTGATTTTTGTTGTTTTTCTCCTCAACTTTTGTGCCCTTCTCAGAATTAATGTTGAAAATAACACCTTGGAAAAGAATTATTCTGTGAAAACTCTTTAAATGAACCTACATAGTAACCCCCCCCAAAAAAAAAAAAAAAAAACTACTTTGCGTACCATTGCAGGAACTCTAGCACTGAGGCCAGTTGTGAAAGGTAGTGAATGTTGAAAAAGTAATAACTACCGAACATCAGGCAGGTAGCGGAGATGAAGTAGGGATGTCATCATTCACAATCTTGTGGTCCACACTCAGCATGAATTGAACACCAACATAGCAGGAGAGTCCTGTGGATAAAACAAAATTTCAGTGTTGTATATACATTCACACATAGTTATATAACAATATATATAATATGTGTACAGTTGTATTCCTATAATTATTTAATCCACATTAACCCAAACAGAGCTGCATTGTAATAATTCTACCAGTATAAGCTTGGGAGTGCTATCATAACAAAACCTGTACTTACCACACACAACAATGCATGGCGTCACGGGTAGGTTTTCTGACTCTTCTACATCCTCAGCGAGGCATGTCTCTTCCGCATAATGAAAGAGGAGCTGCTCTTTCTCATCAAAATAGGAAAGGAGAAGAATAGTGTATGTCACATTTTCTGAGCACCCGTTCCTCTGTTCTCTCTAACATGTAGTTTTGTGACAGCCTGTAAGACACGCTTGTTCTTGGTTGTTCAGACTTTCCTCATGAAGTCCAGCAGCCTTTTTCCTTTTCTTTCAGTGCTACTCAGGAAGGTCTCTAAGTGATATCCCAATGAGTTCTTTAAAGTGTACTTCCATGCCATTCTCCTGAAACAAAAATGGCCACTCATCAGTGAGGATTTTCATGCCTGTTCCTTTGTTGATATCTTTTCGTTGACTGTAGTATGTAGACTTCATTAGAACTTTCACCTCTTGATTCCATTCAGCTTGTGAGAGACTCTTCATCTGTTCTTTTTACAACTGCTGACTTTCAGCAGTTTCACTGAGGGGCATAAATTTAACTTCCCAGTTGATGCATCCATACGTATCTTGAATTGCAGCTCTTTTTTCAGATGGGAGTTCTTCATTGTCGCATTCATCTGAATTGCAAACACGCTTTCTTATTTTTTGGTGTCCTGGAACTTCTCGCATTTTCAGCTCGGGCTTGAAATTGCTTCACCAAGGAGTAGTATCCAGGACCAATCACACTCTTCAGTCACATCTTACAAAGACTTTGGGTACTTTTCAACCATCCTTTTGGTAACTTCCAGTAAATTCTTACTTGGACAAGCACAAACGTTCATCATTGATGTAATAACAATGCTCACCATTTCCCTGCGTAAGCAAGGACTTGGCCTTTTCTGTCTCTCAAATGCCTGCATTAATTCTTCAGGAAACTTCTTCCTTGGGATTTTGAAGCTGTCATCCCAGTTAACAGTAGGAGGGGAGCAGGTGCTGGGGGATGAGCAGGAAGAACTCTGGGACAGGGAAGATCCTGGAGATGAATAGACTGCTTCAGGGCTTCTGAACTTTGTGCTGTTTAAAAAAAAAAAAAGTAATATGTACTTAGTTGGAACAGGTAGTTCACCAAAAATGTAAATTCTGTCATTTACTTACCCTCAGGGCATTCCAAACCAGTGCTGGTTTGGAATAACAAGAGGATGAGTAAATGACAGACTTTACATTTTCAGGTCAACTGTTTCTTTAACTGCTGTGACCAGTTTTACCTCACTGTTAAATTAAAGAAAATGAGAAATACAATTTTAGAATTAAAATTTAACAAAATATTTGATACTTAATTGAGGTCTTAATTGAAACAAATACATGGACTTACTGGTCTCCTTCAAAGCTTAAATAAATCTTCTGGCTTGAATAGGCATCAGTGCAGCAACCAGATCTGATTCCTCAAGAAATTTGAAATCTTCTGGGGTCTCCAAGCGATTTTAAGGTGTCCTCAAGAGATTTTTTAGTTGCGACTGGGAGGTCAGGTAAAACAGCAGCAATGCTGCTGATAATGTTTGGAATGTTCAGCTCTGATTCACCCATTTCTGAAAAACAACCAAATAAGAAGAATTAACATGAATAAACCACATGTATGAAAATATATCGTTCCACAATCACTTTGTGTGACCACACAGTGTGCTTCAGTGGAATTACCAGTTTTTCATTCATCATATATGATGTTAAAGGATAGAAATCTGCCAGGTAATTGATGTTCACACATTGCATTATTTCGGTCTGTTTCTTCAATTCATGCAAATTGTACTCAGGAATGAACTCTGCTACAAATTTTCTCAGCAGAAGATGGAACAGTTTCATCTTTTATCAGAATCAGTGCAAGTTCTCCAAACTCAATCGAGTCCACATTCTGTGTCACAAGAAACTGGCCTTTTTTGTAAGAGAAGTCTTTTTCTCGGTACAACATTACAAGTGACGTGATTTCTATTTGATCTTATTTAAGGTGGTGAATTGGCCAGAGAAAGATACACAGCTTGTACTTTGTGCTTGCTTTTTGCTGAGCCTAATGGGTTCACCACGTCAAATGCATCTTGATAAAGAATTAGTTTGACATGTTGGGTTTTGAAAGAACAACTCATTGTTTCTGTATACCTGACCATCACTGACATCAGAAAGCACATCTGCGCATGGCAAACATATATGCTGTGCAACACAATTCTGCCATAGGTCAGACTCCAACAAACATTTTAAAGTCTCTTTCAAAGCAACATAGTAGGCAAACCTCAGTGACCTTGTTTCATCTCTTTCTAATTAAACCTTTACAGGTTCTCTGTATTTGAAAATCTTTTTAAAAACCTTAGTTTTTGAATAAGCGGTTCTCATTGGTCTTGATGACAAATGGTGAATAGGTCCAACTCCTTCACAGCATCACATTCTACCAATGTCCTCATCTGTTAACGATAAATCATGTTTCAGGAGTGCATTCAGTTTGAAGTGTATGTCTGCCCCAGTTCATGTGTACTCTGCATCTCTTTAACAATATTTTGTATAGTTGAAGCTGGCAAAAGAAACTGCCCATGTAATTTCAAGTAGAAAAGACAAATATTTCTGAGAAACAGATCATGGAAATTTTCTGAAAGGTGTACTTCACCTTCATCAGTCTCACTACATCTCTCTGTTGGACTTGAAACTTCAGGTTCAGTTACAGAGGACTGAGAAGCTGTCTCCTTATAAAGTTCGCTTAGACTACCCACAGAATACTGTCTGTTTCCTGGACATGTGGGAAGTAAATGATGATTTTACAGTGAAAGTATTGTTGCATCCTGTCACGGGACAGTTCATAGCACGTCCTTCTGCAATATGTTCCTTTAAGTGAGTGGTTAGTGCTTTGACATGACGGCACTGACACATAGATATATTACATGTAAACATTGTGAGGACATTTGTGGTAGCAACATGTGAATCTGTCTTTTTATGTCTGTGGTAAAAATGAGCCTTAAATGCTCCATATGTACGAAACGTTTCGTGGCAATCCATAGCGACGCACTTGAATACACAATGTGGTTCATTACGGTGAAGTATAAAACATATTCCCTTAAGGTTTGCGTCATTGTTCCACAGAAATGACAGTTAAACATTGAAACTACACAAAAAAAAACACACATTGAACCGCTGTGTCAAACACCCGAATTCTGGGTTCATATCATGGACAGACAGGACTTAGCTGAACTTGCAAGGCCGACTGCAAATGTTGCTCAGACATGTTTCTGCGTCGTGAAAATAGGGTACCTGAATGCTACTTATATTTCAAACCCGGCAATGCTACGATGATTAAATCTTACTTACCAAAGTGTCCTTATAACGTTTATCTTACAGTCAGTCTTACGAATGATTCAGAAGTGAGCTCCGAAAAGCCATTACCACCGCTAAATGCGGGAATGCAACACGTTAAGTTGTGCACCGCGTAAAAATGTATTCAACCTGTCGAACTCTTTGCCAATTGGAGCCAAAGCGTGCAATGTATTTTGATTGGATGATGCTTAACTGTCATCTTTTCAGTAATTGTGGAATTTTTCCTCACCTTGAAATTTCACAGATTGCAGAGACAAGAAAACTTGACTTTCAAGTTTTGACTTTCAAAAGTTTCACTTTCAGAATTTTACACAAAACGTTTTCCACATCTTAATAAAATCTAAGTTGTTTATGATCAGTGTAGGAGAGCTGTCTTTGATTTTATAAAAGTACTTATTTCAATCTTTCTGTTAAAACTTGTGTACTATTTAAACTGTAAAGTTTAAATTGATTTTACAGTGGTTTTAGGGTTTACTGTAAAGCTGAAAAATTGGTTAACTTTACACAGAAAAGGTCAGTAGCTGCTGTTATCGCACAAAAATCATATTAATACACATATTGTTTGTCTTATGTCCTATATTGTGGTATGCCCTTTAAGTGCACACTGCACATAAAGCCAAAAAAGTCTATATAATTATAGGGAAATGCTAAGATCTTGTAAAATAAGATTTTTAACAGTAAATAATACCATATAACAGTAAATAATATTTTGCTACGTTCATTTTAAAACAAACCATATTTTCATGTTTTTACTGTTAAATGTAGTACTCTGTAAAACAAATTCGTTTTCCCTGTAAATTTTATGGTTTTTGTATGTTTTGTAAAATGTTTTTTTTTTTTTTTTACTGTAGCATTTTTACGGTATTTTACCGTTAAATTCACAAACACTTTTTACAGTGCACTGTAGTTAAGGCACTGTCATATTTGTAAAATCATCATGAAATTGTGTACTGTACGTTTTCGGGCTGCAAAAGGGGGTCTGACCTGTGTTAGCTAGGTGTACCTAATAATTTGGCCAGTAAGTGTAGTTTTTTTTCATGTGATTCAATTTAGGTTTTTCATATATTAACATATTCAAAGAGAAGCCTGCATTTTAATCAACTACTGAACAAGACTCTTCCACTAAAAGAGCATTTAGCTGTTGTAGATGTTGGTGTTGCTTGAGTACAGTGACATTCCCTTGAAGTGCAGCAAATTCAGGTGTTCATTAAGCAAACTCACAAGCATGTAGAAATGTTGAGGGCATCACATCTATAATCCATTTGGTTATAAATCAAATAAGGCTTGAAGTCACTATTCCTAATCCTTTCCAGGGCTGTAAGATAATCTCCAGACATAGCCTGTTTAACAGAAGAAAGGTTATCTTGCTTAGGTACCATCTTTGATTTTCTTGTAGCAATACATTCTTAAAGGCCTGCAACAATGAACTGTTGAATTCCTGAAATTGACATTTTTTTCTGTATGTTTTAGGGTCAATATATAAGATGTCTCATTTCTATTATGCCACTTATAATGCTTTTTTGCTATGGTTCTGAGTGTAGAAGCATCTTTCAAGGTCACAAGAAGGTGTCAGAGGCATGGCAAACTAATAAGTTATGGAGTCTTCCTGTAGATTTATGAAGGATGCAGTAGCATGTGTAGGGAATTGGTAGGCAGTACTTGAGGGACACTTACAGGATATTTCAGACTGCTGCATGGACCCGTGCTGCATCTTAGCTGTGCTGGTTTAGCCATCCGTCTGAGAATGTTTGTGTATGCTCTTGTGTATAGAATCTGTAATGCTTGATCACAATATTGCATTGTAAATGAAGCTGTTGTGAAATGCATATCATGCCAAATATCCCAAGAAGGTTTCAAGTCAGGCTTTGCTGTTTTTCTGCAATGTCTAATACACAAAGTCTTCCTGTTAAATGTTTATTAATTTCCAAAGGTGTTTTCAAACTTTCTGTTTACGGTTATTTATGATTTTTTCTTGAATTTGATTGCTGCAGAGTGAATGTTCTCAGCATCTTCGTGTCCATTAGTTGGGAGTAAAACACCTGAAACAGCAGGGATTTGGGACAAGATTTTTGCGTGTGATAATTGCAAGTGAAATTAAGTCTTACAGTGAATTTATAATTTTTTTCAGTAGTTCAGACGGTCCCCAACTTATGATGGGGTCATGTTCCGATAAACCCATCGTAAGTCGAAAATATCGTTAAGTCAAAAATGCATTTAATACATCTAACCTACGAAACATCATCGTAGGTTAAAATTATCCTTTAAGATGGTCGAGGTCATCAGTTGCGAAAGTACTAGTTCATGTGCGATGGCAAGAGACATGGATGGGCATTTCGTAGATATGCTGACAACAGAACGCTGTAGAGTATCGATTGTATACACTAGCGACCACATGGCAGACTGGGAGGTGCGGAGCACTGCCCAGCATCTTGAGAGAGTATTGTACCACATATCGCTTGCCTGGGAAAAAAATCAAAATTCAAAATACATTTTCTACAGAGTGTGTATTGCTATCGCACCTTCGTAAAGTTTAAAAAATCATATCTCAGACTGTCGAAACTCGGGGACCGTCTGTATTATGACGCTTTAATTGTGATGGAGTACTTGTATTTACAAAACAATTTGATTTATGAACAGACTTCCGGTCCCAGTTGTGCTCATAATTTGAGGACTCGGTGTATTCCAGTTTCAAACAATACTTCTCCACTCTAAAGTTCTTATCCCCACACCACCACTACCAGCATTGCCACTTTCTTTATCCAATGGATGTATTCATGTGCATCATCTTTTCACCTGAGACCCAACCTTTGTGCATTAGGAGTCTGTTTCCCAAGATATGCCATAACTGCTTTGTGAATGTAGGCCATCACTGTTATTTTTCCCTTTATTTCTTTGTGAAGGGGGAATAGCTAGAGCTGGTTTGTATTCCAAATGGGTTTCTCCACTTTAATGTTCTTCATAGAGCCGAAACCAGGCTGCTATTTAAATAAATCTGTTATCAATGAGGCAGAAAAGAGGTGATCATCTCTCTTGCTGTGGTAAATACTTGCTGCTCCTGGTGACTTATGCCTGTTTCATATACAGATTTAAGAAAAACTCGACTCCAGCCTTTTGACAAACACATTTGTGTCACTCATATTGCTGTATTTGGAATAAAATTTCTGAATACAATGGGTTCATTAGAACTGTCTACATAGGACTTCTCAAGCTAACAACTGAACCCTCATACCATTTAATGATAGGTATTTCATGTTATTGCTGCCTGGATCTCGTGGTATTTTTACTGCCGTGTTGCAGGTAAGATGCTGCTCTCTGTGTTCTGACAGATCTTGCATATGTGATCTTCCAAATACACACTGGACTCAGTTTCCTCTTCTCTCCATGACATTTTAAAATACAGTGTTCAAACAAATAGCACCAACTGCAGTGTTCCCCAGCAAAGAGTGAACATAATATCTGCTGGGGTCCAGTACGCAAGGGGTAGAAAAAATGTTAACTGCAGTTGAGCTCTGCATCGGAACGAATGTTGCCATTTACAATTTGTGCTATGCTGTGTGTTAGTTGTTTGAAACAGAACAGAGACTTCACTTTTAACAAGGAGTTTTTTTTTAAATGAAAATGTGAAAGCGCATTGTCCAGCCTGTTTGCACTGTGTAATTTATATGTCAGGAAAATTGTGACATATTATACTTGGGTAAACATTTCAGAGAAAATTAATGAATAGAGGACACATTTTAGATCAGTGTCTCTAATATTAGACAGCTTCTCCCTGGTTTATGTGTAACATATAGAGTAGTATGATAACACCTAATAGTGTGATGTGGGGCAGCAGGTGGCATAGTGGTCAAAGCCACTGCCTTACACCCAGAGGACAAAGGCTCGAATTCCATCTACTGCTGTAATACCCTTTGAACAAGGTACTTACCCTGAATTGATAGGGTAAGAATTACTCAGCTGCATAACATTCTAAGTTGCACTGGAGCTAAACTAAATAAGTAGCGAATGCCTGAGTGTTTTGTCTATGAGACCAGTGGCAAAGCTGGGTGTCTCCCATCGAAACTAGCACTTCTGCACAGCGGATTCTTCGTGGCCTTATTTTGTGCCCGAGTGACAGCTTGCTCAGGAGTGCACTGTTGGATGCGGATGGTGACTGAGGGGATATTCGACAACGTGAGGCGTGAAATCCGGTAATGATGAAGAACTCCCAGTATCCACTGAGCGGACACTGTGCTTGTACAACTTGTATTTCAAGTGTTCCCCTTTATTAGTCGTATGTTTGACCCTGTTATGATTTTTTTCACTCCTTTATCAGGATTCCCTTTCTTTTTGTTGCTTCTGCAATAATAGAAATTATAATGCACCTTTAAAAATACCTAGAAAGATAGAGGGTGCAATAATAAAATTAGATTAAAATCAGAAGAAACACTGAATAGTACAGTGTCATCACTGACTGTATATAGTGGTTTGTGCTCTGCATGGGTGTAATGGACAAGATCCATCAAGCATTTTGAAGCTGTCGTCGCATCAGACTCAAACAGAACGAGCTGCAGTTTGCTGTTGATCTCGATTTTTCCCGGTAATTTAGGTTCCTCCAATTTAACTGCTTAGTTTTAATTATGTGAACTCATCAACTGATAGGAAACATGAGATTGCTGTAGGCAGTTCCTGTTGTTTATTCAGGACCCTTTGAAAAAGCATAATGTAACATTGTGAAAACTCTACACTTCCACAGGGGTTCACATAGTTATGTCTTTCCTCTCTGTGTTTTTTGCTTGCACTTTCTCTGAGTATAACTGCTTATAACGTGATAGCTTTGATGAAAAGCAGCAGCTCATCAAGTAAACAAACGTGAATGTGAAGTTTTTCTGTTAATTACCAATGTAGAGCTGCTTTTGTCTCGTTACAAAATGTGAAACAGATGTGTGTGGGGCAAACATGTCTACTTAAAAATGTTGAAGCTTTTTAACATGGCATTCATCGGGCAGAAAGGTGGATTAGGATTTAGAGTCGTTGCCTTGAAGCGTGAATGTTGCCAATTCAAATCCCACCTTATACTGCAGTATACTTGTTCAAGGTACTTCCCCTGAAGTGATACAGTACCAATTACCCAGCTGTGTAAATGGGTTAAACATTGTAAAGGTGTTTATCAAGTGTTGCCATGGACAAAGACATCAGTTCAGGCTAATATGCATTTCTGCAGGCTTTTGTTATGCAATTTGTCCTTTGTCATTTCACAAGGTCAGTATGGTTACTTACGGGATGGTATGGAATTGGTTTAGTTAGCTTTTTCCTACTTATTTATTCTTGCATTTCCTTGTCTATTTTCATACATTTTTGTTTGCTGCAGAATGAAGTGGGCCAGCTTTACTTCATTCAACCATTGGCAGTAAAGCACACTCAAAGAGAATTGGGACCAGATGTGTTGATAATTCTTGCCTTGTCGGTAACAAGAAGGTTGATGGTCAATAAAAAGATGCTGAATGTTGCACATGTTGTTGGGCTGAGTCAGTCGTCAGTTCGCCTTAAGTACAAGTTTATGGAAATGTGGTTTAAGTTCAACATTGTGTAAAATTCATGTTTTCCATTCAGTTTTATTTATTAAAGCTATATTTCATATTTTATTCTGATACTGTCATTCTTTTTTTAAAGCCAACAAGCACAATAAGAATTGGCTCTGTCATGTGTGTCTTCTGACAGTCCTTCACTTTAGTTGTAGAATAGTTCTGAAATCCACTTGAAAGTCAGCGCCGGGACCCTTAACAAATGACTCCAATATTGTTTCTCTCCCTTTAAAATTAATCCACTGTTTATTGACAGCCAAGACCGAGCCAGAGTCATTTGCATATATTGTGGCCGTATGTTTGACAGTGGATTTAATGAAATGTCATGGATTTCTGCCTTTGTCCGCCACTTCTGTTGATGTGTCCGACAGCTGTGACATAACAATGCAAATAATGTAATTTACAGATTTTTTTAAAAAGCACAAATAAACACATTGCCAGGGAAGCCAGGTCTGAGGATTAAAGCATGTCAGTTTGATTAATGAATCTGGTGGAACACAGACTTCTTCGGAATATGTCCTGACTCCGAGGCCCTTTGTGTCTCAAATAGAACAACTTGACGGATAAGCTGCCCACTGCTGAAATCATATTAATTGATAGAGGGACCATAACAGTGTTTTTTTCCTTCCTTCCTCCAGCAGTGTTTTTTCCTTCATTTTGTCATTCTTCTGTTGCCTTTATTCTCTCTTTGTTTCTCTTTCTGTCTACCTGCCCTCCATTTGATCTCTTTTTCTTTCCATGTGCTGTTTGAAGACACTGTCATATTTAAATATTCTGGACATTTCTAGAGTATAAGTATCCCCAGGTCCTCAAACACGGTAGTGGGCACTGCAAATTGAATAGTATCATCTCTTTTTACCTTTGGAATGTGTGCTTTAGGAAATGTGATCTCTTATATTTTGTAATTACAGTATTGTAATCCTGGGCCTCGGAGAGGTCACCTAATGGATTTATCCAAGTGGGCCATTAGAGGTCATTTATGCATTGACATATACAGGTACCGTCCATGTAATTATCAGTTTTGAAGAATTTAACATTACCCTTTTAGTCAAAATACCACATTTTAGTTTGACTTAGTCATAATCTGCTATTACTGTGTTCTTTTCATTATGTAAAATGAATAGAAATTGAATTTTTTGTATTAAATAATGACGTTCAAATTTTCTATCCTCTGAATGTTCCAGGTGCACTCTTAAATTGAAACAGGATTATTTTTGAACTGAGACATGTACAGAAGGGTACACCACTGTGTACAGTTCTCGCATTCAGTGTCATTAAGATTTACATTTACATGCATTCATTTAGTAGACGCTTTTCTCCAAGCAAGGTACATCTCATAGAAAACACAATGTGTGCATTACATGAGCAGAAAGAGACTTAGATGCAGACACGTGATTTTTAAGTGCATTTAGTTTCTTTCCACCATATGAACCGATGTTCATCACATGAGTAGCTGCATAAAACTTTATCACAATCCACGATTCCTGATCACCTTCCTAGTGTTTTTTTTTTTTTTTTGTGAGATCCATATAAATGCTTATGTTACATTACAGAAGTAGCTGCATAAAGGTTTATCCAGACATGATCTTAAAGTTACGGTGCATTAACATTTACACCTTACATGAACTTAAGAGATCATGGGCGAAGTGAGTCTGGAAGAGGTGATTTACATGCTCGTATTCTGCTTCTCTTGTAATGTAATCAAATATTTAATGGATTCCATATGCAGAACCTCGGAGTGAAGCGGGCAGTCGTGTGTGCGCGTGCGTGTTTGCATGCATGCATGTACTTTGTGTCTTGGTACATATCTTTATTTAACAGTGAACAGGCCAGTTTCATAGTCGGTTTCTTGAGAAGAAAGCTGAGTCTGAATTCAAGGTTTCCAGTGTTTCCAGCATCTCCAAGGCTGATGCTGTAATATGTATGGGTGAGCGCATATTATGGATGTTAATGGCCCATTCTATATCCCCATCTCTTCACAACACCCTCCCAGGGATTCAGATCAGTGCAGTAATATGGGCCAAATGGCTCCTACGGGACAACATCTATGGGTTCTCCTGGAGAAATCCACCCGGTCCAATCAGTGGTTTTGTTCTGCTGTAAAAAGACCTAAAAATGAACCACAGGCTTATTTCTAATCATTGGTCTATGAAACGGGAGGGAGCCACAGTAATATTCTGCCTTACCATGATGCAGACCGTGGTATAGAGTTCAGCGAATTATCCAAGGCCTACTGTCTTCTCACCTTTGGATGCCAAGTCATGGACACACAGGTTCTTCTCTGAGTTTTGCTGACCCCATGCGGGCTGGGCTGTGTGGTGCTGGGTTGGGGGAAGCCTGCTCCCTTTTCTGAGGTCAGACCAACTGGGATTCAATTAAAGTGGAAATGAGTCTCCACAGCGCAGCCCTGCAGGAATATAATGGCTGTTGACCGCAACCCCTCCCTTAGCTGTTTACCGACGGCAGGCATCAGAGAAGCAGCCAGTCTGGCCTCACTTTGTCGTCTCTGCTAATTAAAACCACCAAAAGGCATTCAGGTACATATAATTAATTAAAGCACTCATCCTTATTTTCTCCCTCTAGCTTTTCTACAAAAAATTCAAAATTAGCACAAAGTTTTTGAAGAAGCGGCAGTAATATCAGAGATTGTATTTCTTATTTTGAGTTTGTTCATAGAATTACAGCATGGGAGATCTGTAGTGTGTTTATACAAGCTGCCTGGTTGACTTTTAGATGGATTCAAAGATGGATTTGATAGATACATACATATATTGATGAATGCACATATCCATACGTAGTTACATAGCAGTAATTTGGCCTTCTCTTCATACCCTCCATCTTACCTGAGGTTCTTTCTGGTAGCTCACTAGGTCACATAATTGGGCCAAGGTGAAATAACAGATGATCCAGTGGTTATGGAGACATCTTGAAGGTTGCCATAACGCCCTTCGGTGCATTACTTAACATCAGTTATTCTAGTAAAAAATATCCTACTGAATCAAAGGGGTAACATTCTTAATTGTCAGCTAAGCAACTAAACAGCGATGATAAATCTACGAGCAGGACCTGTTTGTCCGTTACAGTTGAAAAGGGCAGTGCTTGTCAAGTGTTTGTGTAGATTGTGAACCTGTCTGGGCCGAGTGGGGCTTCAGTGACTCAGTGCCCTCGGAAGAGGCCTGCAGGTACCCCCTCCCTTTGCTGTGGGCGGCAAGGGGGGCCTGTAATTGCCCTCTAATTGTGCCAGAAGAAATGTCACACCAAAACCTCTCATCTCTGAACAGGCTATAAGTGTCAAGCCTGTGATCCATTCCTAAGGAAAGTTGAGGAGATGGTCAGACAACCGTGAAAGTGATTCGCAGCCCCACTATCTTCTCTCAGCACTTGGTGTTCTTCTCTGAGTAAATCTGTCTAGTTTCATGGCTGCCTGGCCCAGTTCTTGATGTTGGTAGCAATTTAAAAATTATTATTTTATATGACCTATTAACACTGATTTTGTATATTTCGTGTATTGTAAGGTGCTTATAACAGGTGTTGTGATCTGAAATTTGGGGAAAACATATTACTAGAATAATTTTTACAATTGGTCCAAATATCTTGTTTCATTGTTGGAGGGCAGAAAATTGCAATGTAGGTCAAGGCTGTTTGGAAAACTGAAAGTTTTGGGTTAAAATCCCACGTGTTCTGTAGTAATTACGCTGAAGTGAAATAACAATACCCTGCTGTATAGCTGGGTAAATCACTGTAAAGTTGATTAACATTGCTAGTCTCCTTGCACAAAGGAATAATTTAGCTAAAGATTAATAAAATAAAAATTGCTTTATCATAAACGGAATACTGGTGGCTGTCATTATTTAATCAATCTAAACCAAAACATACAGTACTTGATTGTTGATAATTTGCATTATCATTGGGGGTTTTCTCTAATTATCACTCATAATTGATAATTAACATTGTGGTGAAACTATAGAATGGGAGCAGATAAACATCTTCAGTTTATCATTTCCATTTAGGAATTGGTGTTTGTCATGGTTCCTTTAACAATTTCTTTATGGGGCATTAACGTACACCGGCACTTCTGTCCCGTATGAACAGCTGCCCACCTGCACTGGAGGAGGTACTGGACCATGTCTATACTTGAAAGACAGACTGTTTGGCTAAAAACTAACAAAAGGTTAGGTATTTCAGTTCTATATGGGGAATATAAACTGTCCATTAAAAACATCATTCCTTAATTACCTCTTAATTGCTATGATAGAAATGAGATGTTTTTCATTTGGATACTCTATATCGATTATACAAAGGAAAACTACATGAAACATGTATTTATGCAATTAATTGACTTCTAATTTCACCACTGACCTTTAACATTAGATCGCAGTAGTAGGATGGTAATGCTGAAATTACTGTAGTTTAGTTATTGAATTGTTCCTCTATATTTGTTAAGGCAATAAGCCATAGAGACCCGACTTACAAAATACTTCCTGGAATCTATTCCTCTTGAAAAACACTTAATTTAACATATAAAATTGAGCTCAGTACACTAGCTCAAGAAGGGCTCCACTGTGCAAGCCTCTGCTTCACTGCGCCCTCAGATGTGAAAGGCCTTTCGTAATGTTACAAGCACTCCTTATTGACTGAGATACACTTGTCTGGCTTGTCTCCAATTACCGCGCTCAGCAGCGTAATTCTTTTCGATCGGAATCACTTTTAACCGGACAGAGATTGAGATTTCAGACGACAGAAATTAGCACCCCCTGAGGACAACAATAAAGGTCGAGGAGCTGGAAGCAGAGAAACAGGTGTTGCAGAGGGTGGGGGTAAAGATTTAAAACCAAGGTCCATCACAGAGGAAGGGATTCAGATCCCGAAGGCTGATCCCAGGGGGAGGGAGTCAGAGATTAGAACCCTAAACTTGCTGATCAGCACCATAGACAGCACACCCAGCTCTGAAAGATTTGCATAACTTATGACTGCCATTACCTTCATTTCCTCACCATAAAAGTATGTGATATAAAATTAATTCATCATGTAATTATTCTCATTCATACCTTCCTGGCTTGAGTATTCATAAGGACAGCTCGCTTTATGCACATTTTGTTCATTTGTGATCTTGATAGCCGTTATTTCTGCTTTATTAAGTATGATTGTCAGTGACTTGTATGCACGGCTCTGAGTCTCTCTGAACCTCTGAGCTTTGATCCAGTGTATCCAACATTTCCGCTGTGGTTGTTCATCCAAAAGCCTCATCTGCGCATGATAGTGACTGTTCCCATCTGTAAAGAGCTCTTCTTTAAACCAATCATTGACTGAATGAAAACCATAGAATCAGAGAGGACTGGAAGAGACCTTTTGGAAACTAGGACTCAGATGCTAGTTTTGCTGTAGATATTTTGCTTTCAACTGCAATCAACAAAACATGAAAGATTCATTTTTATGCAGATCAGATCGGCTGAGGAAGCTTGTCAGACTTAAGGTCCAAAGCATTTTTCCAGTTTGCAATGTGTGGAGCAAATCTCAATTATACAAATAACCGAGCTCTCTGTGTCCTGGTCAGTATAATGCCTGATGCGTCTAGCTTTGTTAGCATCCATGTCAGATGTTTGCAATCTCATCCTCCATTTCCAGATTGCTTTCACTTGTGCAGGATGTCACTTTCACCAAACAGGAAAATTGGGTGATCAAGAAACTCTTGCTTTTGCTTTTAAGGGGAGGAGTGTAATAATGGTCCCCAATAAAGCTGAAAAGCAGTTCACCTGCAAGTAAGCGTTGCATCTCAGATTGATGTCACGCTGGGGAGTCCAGGGCAGTCCTTATTGCTGATTTCCCTTTGCGATACTTCCCTTTACTTAATATATAACTCATGTTGATATTGTACCTCTGGGAAGCGAAGACCTTGATGGCCCATACGTTTAGCAGATTTTCCCATAAGAAGCTTATTTATTCTTTAAATAAAGATAACATGCAGCAAATAAAGCAAAACGTACTGATTTCGTGATGCTTACATCCTTATATGAAGATGGTGCCGTCTACCCAGCACGGCTAATGTGAGCGGCATGCTGTCCGTGGCACCCACCTTATGAGGCTTGTCATTTGCAGCTGGGGCAACCCCACTGGATTTGAGCTGATTTCATGCACTTTACATCACAGTCTGGCACATTTGCAGCAGTCTGTTCCCTGTCGCCGTACAGTCGTGAGCAGGACCAACTGGGCTGATAAACGCAAAGCAAATGCAGCCCTAGGGGCTGTTGGGAGAGGGCACATATGGTTTCTAGCCAGTGAGAAATATGAGTGGAAAAGTTGAACAGCAGGTCTGTTTATCAGCCCTCTTTCCAATCTGAACCCACTCCAGAAGTCCTGATGTAGGGTTGGAGTTGGGGTTAGAGACAGTCAGTGTGGGGAAATTGACTGCTGTTCACTGCATTGACGTTTTGTATTCTTCTGTCTGAGACCAATGCTCTTCTGAATCAGTGGCCGAGATCTCAGAAGGACAGTAATAGCCGTGAGGATTGGGCGGTAACCTTGCATTAGAGGCCATCTGAACCCACTCTCTCCATTGCTTCTGAAACCCCCAAAGGGCGTTGGAGGACCCATATCAATAGGCAGCCCTTCCACATGCCCTCCTGGATTTCATCGGACAGCAAGATGCTCCTCACAATCCGAATCGCAGCATTTCATTTTCATGAATCTGTGTTTGGGTGTCCCGGAGCTCATTTGGTACAGCAAAACAGCCTTGCAGAGAGGGACTCACCTCTCACATACATTACGTTGACTTTGCACTGGACTGATGTTCAGTGCTCTTGGGGGAAAAATGTTCAGATATACAGGATAATGCAAAGGATACAGAGTAGTGACTGTTTTCCGTGGACTTTCCAGAGAGGCATGGGAGTATGTTGTGCAGTGCATGCCTTCATAATGGAGAGGAAATGGCAAGTTACACATTAAAGGACCATCTTGACAGGGAATGTGGACTGCACAAATGTCATTCCTAGGCAGAAACTGCACCGACATGGACCTCTCATCTAACTCATTACCTGGAGGGGAGTCAGTCTCGCTTGCCTAGGCTGAGCGGATGCTGCAAAGTGCTCAGAAGGAGAAGCTTTCAAGTTGGCTTTCATGCACTGCATTCTGCTTTCGGGGATTAGCAGCTGGCCACAGCCAGTCAAGAGCTTCAATTAAATTTGTTTTCTTCACACAAAGCTTGTCTCTCTCTCCCCAAAACTGTGCACCCTGTGAGTAGTTAAATTAACCTAATAGTCAACTCCCCCGCTTAGTTAGCAGCATGCTGTTGTCAATGTCTTCCATTGGTATGAGCTCATGTTACGCAATCGTGTTCTTTATATAGGACCAGAGCAGATTCCCAACATGCTCTGCAGGACCCTGTCACTTTGGATTTTTCTGTTGGGTCCTGCCACTGAGGGAGTGGGGGAGGGAGGGCTCGCACAGAAGGACACTTCCTGCCTTGGCGGTATTCTCTGCCAGTCTTTGTATCAGTGGCCAACAAAAGCCGCATCCAATCCTGTCAAACTGGCCTGCTCTAGGGGGAAAACTGAGTACCCACTACAGAGAAATAAGTACCAATTAAAACTGGGGGGGAAAGGCAGTTCACATTCTTTACATTGCCAGTATTGTATCGTTGTAATGGTTTTGTAGTGTTGAAGAGGTGATTTGTGCTTAAATTCCAGAATTCACAATAATTCTTGGCATGTTCCAACTTTATTTTATTACTGTTTTAGTATAGGTGGCAGATGTTGTATTTGAGGAAATGTAAAATTGTCATTCCATTGTACAGTGCTGGGACAATTTTAATGTAAGTACACTTGTCCCATATCTGGTCCTAATTTGTTCTTGAAAATGGAGCAAATATCGAAAAATCTGATGAATAAAATTAAATTACCTATTTCATTTTTCTTAACGGGGGGAAAAAACCAATGTGTTTCATGCCCCGCTTAAGTTCATCTCAAAATAACCCTAAATAATGCCTAATATCAAAAGGAAAGAGTGGTTTAATGTGTTAAAATGGAACAAACAGCATTATATAGTAAAATAAAAAAGTCGTTTCAAATACTTATGATAATGTGTAGGGAGTGGCTTGAGGAAGAAAAAAGCTACATGTCTCTCACACACACACACACACACACACACACACACACACACATTTTCAGAACCGCTTGTCCCATACGGGGTCGCGGGGAACCAGAGCCTACCCGGCAACACAGGGCGTAAGGCCGGAGGGGAGGGGACACACCCAGGACGGGACGCCAGTCTGTCGCAAGGCACCCCAAGCGGGACTCGAACCCCAGTGGTGGAAAACAGGTTGTAAACACACAAATACATGAGCATGCACATGAGACCATAGAGTACCAGACTGTATCTGAGAGTGTGGGTCTATGGTTCCTGCAATGCATTGTGTGTCTGTTTCACACATCCTCTTGTGGAAATTTGCAAATATGGTCTCAGTTTATCACACTAGACCAGACCAGACATGGCCATCCAGATAAATTAAAATCCAGTTAATAAGTGCTAATAATAAAATGAATAAATAAATGTAAAGTAAATGCAAAATGTAAAAAAAAGAAAAAATTAAATACATATAAGTAAATAAATGAAAACTAGATATTAGTGGAGATGGAGGAGACATGTACATTAGTCAGAGGCACTAATTCCATGTCAAGGAGTGGGACTGAGTTCAGTATTTAATGGCTATGCTAGAGTTTCAGAGCTGTGATCCCCATTCTATTCCATAACACTTATACAGCCATGCCATACCTGAAAAAACATGACGCTGGAGATGTCAGAATATAAATCACACAGCAATATCAATCTACATTGTTTTCTTCATGTTTCGTGGAGGATCTCTTTACCTTTGGAATAAACAGTCAAAAGAAGGTCAACCTTGGGAAGCATGATTTATGTTTGTGTGCTGAGGCCATTGAAGTCCTTTAACCTGCTTCTCTGAGGTTTTTCAGAGCAAGGAGGCTTTTGTTTAGGTCTGCTGGTTGGCCTTCTTCAGCAATGAGCAGGACCAGCCACATTGCCATGACATGACTCATTGGTCTTTCCCCTTTTCAGTCTGATCCCTGCCAACAGAACCTCTCCAGGGGTCATCACGCAGGCCTCTTCCTGGAAACGACCTTACTGTGAAACACCCCAAGGGCAGTCCGCATTTCGCCTGCCTCCTGCTGTATTTGAAGAGAGACTTGTTTAGGGCCCCCTACGCACACCTAGCTTGCAGCTTTGCTAGCAGCATGGTCTGATCTGGCTTGACGTTGAGTTAAAAAAGTGACGCTCTGTCAGAAAGATTCATTCCCACGTGTTCTAAAAATAAGAGATTAGAATTAGGCTGTATTTAGACCCTTTGGCACATCAGCAGAGTTAGATCAGACAGGAAGACTCTTGATCATGCCTTCCTTGCAGCTCTTTATTATCCATCAGTAAAGAAGCGAAGATAGCAAGGGTTCCATCGAAACACAAACTCATCTGTAAAGCAAGCATCCCTTAAGGGGGCCGAGGTTCTTATGCAAACGGGAGCCCTGAATATGCCTGAGGTGTTTGGAAAACACGGGTTGAGATTGCATAAAAAGATTCCTCCCACGCTAGTCGTAAGCAATGATAAGACTACGTTGGTTTGGAAATGTAAATGCTCATTATTTTGATATTTAAACGCAGTGCTTTTAGCAAAGTCATTACCATTTGGTAACCCTCTCTATCCTTAGATGGAGTAAATAAACCCCAGCCTGAAGGACATGCCAGGATCTACACTCTCCTTCATGCTAAAATGAAAATAGCAGCAGCAAAGCAGATTAGGAGTGAAAGAAAAACATATATGTATATATGTACAGTATATATACGTGTATATATGCATGTCTACGTATGTATGTAAACATATATGTGTATATATAAAAATATAATTGTTTTGTTTTTGGTTTCCGACTTACTCCAAATTGGATCCCTGATGGGAAAGGACTCTGGATCTCCACTGATAAGATCTTCATTTCTGGGGCATTTTCTGTATTATGAGGATAAATAGTTCTAGATATGAAGGGTGATGAAGGAAGTTCTTAAACCTGGGAGGAATTTCAATTTGAAGTTGATTTACAGTGACAAATCCATCTGCAGTACTTTACGACCCCCACATCTATGGACCTTTTCTTTCCGCCTCTGCACTGTGTGGTCTGTAATTGAAATAGGGATCCTTTGCACACTCCATTATGAGAGCTGTCTTGTTCCCTCAGCTGGGTTGGTGTAATGACTGTTCTTGTGTTTCATAACCCCTGGTTTTCCCCTGAAAAGTGGTAAAGTCCTGTACTGTATGGACACCCAGTCCCTGTTTTCCAATGGCGTTTCAGTCATATATTGCATGGAATTTCATTAGTTACTGCTTTTGTGGTTTGAACGTGTCTTTGTGTACACCGTGTTCTCATATTCTGTTCGGATTACGAATACAGCATTTTTCTTTAAATTTCTTCATTTTTGATGTTGTTTTTTTCACTTGTCTGTTTTCACTTTTCAATTGTTTTTGAGGATCAAACTCCACTTGCTTTTCTACAGCCAGTCAGTTGCCCTTTTTGACATGAACTTGCATTAGCTTAAATCCTAATGCAAAGTGCTTTGCAGTACTAGATATACCACAGTAACTTCCCTGCAATCATTCACCCATTTGTGCAGTAGAGTGGTGTAACACACGCAATTTAGAATCAACATTTCAGCTGAAACACGTGTTAGGACTGTGGGAGGAAACTAGAGCAGCCATAGGAAAATCATGTAAAGATGTGGAGAATATGGAAACTCCACAAAGCCCAGAAGCTGTGAGGCACCACCAGTACCACCTGAGGCACCAAACCACCATGAAACAGTATCAGAATCAGCCTTTTTTTCCAGTCCTTGTGTCAGCCAACCAACAAAAGCCACATTTTTTTCTTAACTTTTTCACATCCATTCCTCTTGAACTGGCCTAGTGTATGGGTACAAAAGAATAACCACTGCATAGAATTAAATAAAATTTAAACTGGGGAATATGAAAACAGCAAGAATGTGGAATGAAGCTGATTCAGTTAGCTTGTGATGTCTGTTGCGTTCACTTGTGATTAAAACAAGATGACGAAGATGGTAACGTAGTGGTTAGAGCTGTTGCCCTTGGACCTAAAGTCCCACTTCCATCTGTATTACCGTTGAGCAAGGTGCTAACCCTGTGTTGCTCCGGTAAAATTCTCCAGCTGTTTAAATGGGTAAATAATTATAGGTGGATTAATAGAATAGAATAGAAACAGTTTAACACTGCCTGATTTTTTTATTATATTACACTGTATTTATTTACTGTATTATCTGTTTAAACTGTTTAATTTTCTGTTTTTATACTTAAGTGTTTGTGTTTTATATTGTTGTCTAAAGAACTCAAGGAGTACCACTATAATTTTGTTTTATTGCACACCAGTACAATGACAAAGTTTTCAGTTTGCTTAACATTGAGAGTCGCTTTGGAGAAAAACTTCAGATAGATTAATAATAGTTACTGTAAAGTTGTACGTTTATGGGCTAAAAAAGTGAATAATCTGCATCAAATAGGCATTTTTGGGAACAATGTATTTTTATTTTCAGTTATTTTAAATAAGGTTTAATCTTAATGTTGCTGAAAGTCAAAAAAAGCTAAAATAACATTCATTATAGTTGTATCTAAGACCAGACTTACCCAGCAAAAAATTCTATTGTGTCTGTTATTACACGTTTATTGATTGTACAGATAATAAAGAAAGTTCAAGAGGCCAGGTGCTGGTGAATGCTGTGCATCTTGTTTCAAGCTGATAAAAGTCTATGGACTGAAATCTTATTCTCGGTGTTCCCTGCTAACAGTCTGTTTCCAAAAGAGGCTCTGGAACAGTGACCCTCCATAGGATGAGGGATTGATGAAACTGCAACAAATAAGTCTTAAAACAATTATAAAAAAAAAAAAATCATTACAGTTTTATCTGAGGCTTTTACAGAACCTGCCCTTCTAATCAATCAGGAGAGTTATTAAGCTTGACACAGTCACAGGATTTACAACAAAATTGAAGTAGTAGCAGAGTGTCACTCCAATTTGTGGACAGTGTTAAGGAGCTAGTGTTTTTTTTTTCTGTTTTCTTTTTAAAGCAGCACTATGTTGTTTTGTATTTGATCTGTTCTGTGCTTTGCTTGTCATTCCAACATGGGAGTTTACGTTTTGAGTAGCCTGGGCATCTCAGCTGATCGCTGTATCAGCCACCCTGCACATGTGGAACCCCTGTTTTTTGGCCCCCTGCACTAGTTCCCCAGCACCCGTATTGTGTAAAGAAAGCTCTCGACTTGGTTTGTGGCTGGATGGAGTGGTGCTGCACACAGCAGAGTCTAATGACAGAACTCAGGACAACTAACCTGGATTAAAAACATGCCAGAGCGAATGATTTAAAAAAAAAAAAAAAAAAAACAGATATTTCCATTATGAAAATGAAAAGCCTCCCACATATTAAACAAATGGTCTCCTGCATTACTTTACCCTTTTTTCATTTTTATTTGCTTAATGGTTGTTTTACTGTTAAGTGCAGCTAATTATTAGGATGTGGCATTATTGTTTTATATGCGTCAATCCTTTTTTTTTTTGTTGTTGTTCATTCATTTCAACATAATTGCATTGTCGCAGTTTCCTTAGAGATCAAAACAAGTGTCCTTTCAATGAGCATATGTGCATGGCTGAGTGCCTTTTGTCTTAGTACAGTACAATATTGTCTGGAACGGTACAGACTATGAGAGTTTTCAGCTGTAATCAAGTTGGAGATTAACTCAGCCTTTTCACACCTGTTTGCAATTATCGGTACTTATTCTCTCAAAGGCTTTTCATTTTTCCGAGGAGAGGTATCTGTACATGCTCCGTTGGAGATGGTTGTTCCCAAAAACGTTTTTTAAGAAGCAAGCTTTTGACCCGTTTGACTGTCACGAGCACCTACCCAGTCACAGTAGGATTTCTTCTTGGCAAGATGTTCTGCCTCGATTCTTCTCTAGCCTGTTCTCAGTGGTCTGTGCCAGGGTTGCTCACGATGCCGAGCGTGTAGCCGCTCCTTTGATTAGCTGCATGTTCTCTTTCCCCCTAGCGCTTAGCGGAGTGCCCGCTTGCTCTTATCGACTGAAAGTATTGATCCTGACGGTAGCATTTATTCAAGATGCGCCTCCCCCCCAGGCAATAATTGGGGCTGGTGTTTTGTTTTGTCTCACTCTTACTTTTGTTGCCGTCTTGATTCCAGATTAAACAAATGTACATTATTGGTTCTTTTATCCACTGTTGTTTCATTGGCTGTTAAAGCCCTGGCTTCACACGACTGGCCGCATTAATGATTTTTCTGGAGTCTTTAAATTTTCTATGGTGCGAGAACATCTCTCAGCAGATGGGATTTGTATAGAATAGGGGAAGTATTGAAGAAGCATCATGGCCAAAGTTCGGTGTCATTACAGACAAAGTCTACACATGCCAGGAAGTAAACTGCAGACTTTTCGTTGTTTGTACAACTGACTCCTTAGCCCTTAGCAAATTATAATGTTGGGTAACCACCTTTATAATGATTAACTCATTCATACAGCACCGTATTCTTACGATATCAATTCCGGGTAGGTACCTTGATCAAATGCACAACAGTTGGAGCAGGATTCAAATGAGGATTCAAACCAGGAACCTTTACATTTATGCACATAGAAGACTCTGTATCTTCATTTATTGTCAGGTATTGTTAAATCTTTAATCTGGTATTTAATCTTTAGTTTCATCTGATAGACTTTCTGAGAAATTGTTGCACCTGATTGTATGGTTAAACAACTGAAGCTGCATTTGTTAGGTAAGAGTTTGTGCCAGTTGTGCTGTACAAACCAAATTCTACAGACACATTTTAATATTTGGATGACATTTAAATATGTGGGTGTCCTTCCTTTTCATTTTATTTTCTTCTCAATTATTGTTACTAATTCATTGTCTGCCAATGATGAAATTCTTTGCAATAGATATTGCCTCAGCTGCTTTTTTTGAGGATTTAGCAACTTAATTTCTTCCAATGGAATTAGCCCAGGAGCGCTGTACACCACAAGCGCTGGTGTTCCTGAAGGCTGTGGGATTTGTAGAAGGTGTGACACGAGAGCTCCTGGCATCCCAAGTGCAAACAGAAAGGCTTCACGTGATCAGAGCAAAATGTCTGATATTTTTGTTTGGGTTTTTTGTCTGTTCTCTTAAGCACTTGGGTTGATGCAGCATTTGCGACCCCCGGGTTTCTAAGATAGGGAATGGGAGAAAGGGGCGGAGCTACAAGAGATGGAAACTAACTCCGTGACCTAGTTAGAGTGGCGGGGGGCACCGCTGACGCCAGGCGAGGGTGTGATGGGCGTCCTGCTGGGCCATCTGTCTGCTCCGTAATTGGGAGAGGCTTTTACACCTGCTTGGCAAACTGCAGAGAGAACATATCTGAGCAGAAATAAAGAACAAAGTGTCTCTCTGTGCTGGGATGCAGCCTGAATTCAGCTCTGATTTCCTGACTGTGTGCCGTGCCTCCAGGAATCAGTATCTTTAGGATGTCGGCTCAGTTGAAAAAGATTCACATTGACTTTCGCTCGTAAAAACAGCATGTTGCTACTCATTTTTCTTGGCCAGTTGATGTCAAGAGTCCTAGCCCTCTTTATTATTTTGCCATGCTCTGCTTTTTATTATTCCTTTCACATGAGAGTTAAAAGGGATAGAGAATGTGTGTGACTTCTAAGGTGCAGATGCTTTAGCAGTCGCATGCAAAAGGTGATTTTTACTGTGAACAGGATGCAACCAGCCAGGCACTACTGGAAATTCATGACAGATTTGCTGCGATATGACGGTGGTACATCAGCGTTGCTGGCCAGGAGTTGCTCTATAGGAGACCAACATTTTCCCAGCCTGCATCAGGAAATGAGGTCTGTGTGATATGTCCTTATGAGCAGGGAGGTGGTGAGATAGCTCTTTATGAAGATGAAAAAGGTCCTAAATATTGGCTGTATGCTGAAATAGAGATATGATCAGTTAGATGAAGACAGCACGCTGATGGCAAAAGGTCAGTGTTGCTTTCAAGTCTCATAAAAACAATAAGCTCCCACCCGCCTGGAAATCCGTCTGCATTTCAAAGGTAATTTTCAGAATGTGAAAGTGTTCACGAGTCATTGCTGTTGGCTGTTAAATATTAATGCATTTGTTAGACAAGAATTTGTGGAAAAAATCCAAAAGTCTATATGACAATATTTACGCTTATAATCCAAAAATCTCTTTGGGTTTATTTATGGTTTAAACTAGATCAGGACATGACAACTATAATAATAATACTTCTCACTTTGACTTGACCTTGACTGTTGCCATGACAGGGTGTGGGAATAATAATGTTAGCAAGCTTTTGATTACCTTGAGATATGCAATAGAAAAATGCTGGTCTTGCTCATATTCAAAAGAGTTGATTGGTTTAGTGGTGAAATTTGCTTTAGTTACTTTTGTATCCTATTTAGAATCAGTGTAACTTCACAAATGTAAACTTCACTCTCATGAGTAAGAAGCATGATCAGTATTCCAGTGAACCAGGTGTTAAATGAATACCTAATGTATGTAATCCTAGTCCATACATTTACATTTAAATGCATTTGAGTTTTTTCCCCCACCCAAGGCAGTTTACAGTGTTAAGATGCTTATAGTGATTTATCCATATGGGTAATTTTTACTGTAGCAATTCAGGGTAAGTAGCTTGTGAAGAGTACTAGAGCAGGTGGTCTGGGTCATTTGGCCGTATGATAGAAGCACTAGCCACTATGCCCCCGTCACAAAGTGAATGAATAATCCAATGGTGCTGTTTAACACTGAGTTTTGTACAGTGTCTGCAGTGAAAGTGTTCCAGCTCAACTCTAGGAAGAGGGTTGAAGCGCTGTAAGACCCATCCCAGTAATTCATGGTGAAGCTGCCATCAGAACTGCCTTAACAGAAGGGTCACTATTGCATTGTTGCAGTACCGTGGTCCAAAAGTTCCTCTATTTTCCATTCTTGTATCTGCAGCCTTACAGGACCCGTGAGTCATGGCTCTCGCTGTGGAATGTGGAAGAGCAGCTTGGCAGGTGTGCATTACACATGGTCAAATGAATGTTGAACAACATGAAATGACAACACAGTGGCTTTTTCTTTCCCCTTGGAAACGCTACCTGCACTCCCTGTCCAAACCAAAAGGCATCGTGTTCCATAGGGATTCTACGCTCTTCAAGTTCAACGCTACGTTTTAAAATGTTTTCAGTTCCTAACCTCCAGACAGTGTCTCCTACAGACAGCTGTTCACTAAATACTTAGGTACAACTGCCCATCTGCACAGGACAGTTATCGGAAAGTATGGGTGATGGCGACACGTTTCAGCTGCACTTTGTGTGAGGAAACTGGCAGTTGATAGGTGAAGGCTCCAGTGGGCAATTGGATTCTGAAGGGGGCCTTCTGGGTGCTTGATTCATACGCCATGAGCTAATATCAGTTTGGGCTGTAAAGAGTAGCACATGACAGGAGGATTGTGTCGTCATGCTGTGTGCTGGAGGACAATGCTGTTGAGTTGGCCGAGACTCTACAGAGCGCGGAGGCCAACGTCAGTGAGCGCTGATTTTGTAACCTTCTCCTGGTGTTCGGTGGGTGACACATACAGCAAGGGACCGTTCTACACGGCAGCCTGAACTAGCGGCCTTTCCAAACTGTGACAGCTGTTGGGCTCTGGCCAGAGGAGGAACACCAGCCTGAATAATTTAACACCACCTTGCTAGGCAGTGCGCCGGGTGACATTCCGCACCGTAAATGAAGACCCTCTGCTCAAAACAAGAGCTGTTGTCGGAAGCACAGAAACAGACGTGTTGGACATTGGCCAGGATGTTGCTTTAATGTTGGCGCGATCTGGTTTGCTACAGTAAGAGGTTTAATTTGGGCAGAAAAGCAGGGGTTCGAGGATGTGGTTGGCACAGTGGCAAGTATGACTGGTGCCTCACAGCACCTGGGCTGTGCATTTCGAGGTTTGTTTGAATCCAGCTCTGTGGACTTTACTTGTTATCCCTGTGTTCATGTAGCATTTTAGCCCGATGGGTGACAGACTGTTCAGTGTGTGTGCCTATGCGTGTGTGTGTGTTTGCGTGTGTGTGTGTGTGTGTGTGTTACGTTGCACTACTGTATAGTTGGGTGAAAGACTGTCACAAGTTCATTGTGTCTGGCACTGTAAATTGGACACAGACGTCAGGTAAATGCTGGTCAATAATCATTGTTTGGTGGTTTGGAGAAGAGCATCTGCTCAATGAATAAATGCAAATGTTATTTCCAGCACTCTGTTTTTAACTTGCGGATGCCATTGTGTCCTTCCTGTCAACAGATGCAGTTGGATGACACGTGTAGCCTTTGATGCACTTCTTCAAATGAAGTCATAGCTGTCGTTTTGGGGAGGGACGACACAAAACATTTCCCAGACGAAATGATAGGGGTGCAAGGGCGTGGTGCGAGTCACACAGACCCAGCTCTGTAAAGCGATGGCCAGCCCCCCCGTGCTCACCATCAGTCGCTGTCCCGTTTTGGACGCATGCACTCTTTTTTCATTTCAAAGCTGCCTGGCCGGCATCCAGGGGCTCCAAGTGTTGCTTGTTCTAAATGCAGGAGCCACAGAGGATACCATTCAAAGAGGAGAGCAGCAATGGCAGCTGCTCGTCCGTGAGAGAGGGAGGGAGGTATGCAGGCAGGGATGCTACCCATTTGCTTTGAAAGTCAAAATAGAAAATAAGTATGAAAGTTAGTGGAAAGCCTTGGTGAGACACTCTGTTGGTGTCGCCACCGTGCTAATTATTCAGCTCATTAACTGTGTCTTAGGCTTGCCTTTAAATAGAGTTGTAGTCTTTCTACTGCAGCGGAAAGATAATTGTGTAAGATGAAAAAAAACACTATATTGAATTATTTAGCATCTAATTTAAATGCTTCAGTGCTTTTTAAGGGGAACTCCATTTGGTACAAAATTATAATCGTTCACCTGGATATGCTATAGCTGCACATCTGGTAAAAGGTTTTTTAAGGTTGGCAGTTGGTTCTATAGCTAAATATATGTGTTATGTTACGTTACTTCATTTAGCAGAAGCTTTTCTCCAAAGTGACTTCCAGTGAACACTACGTAGTATCATCAGTCCACACACCTTATTCATCCAATACACTGCCAAATACACTGTTGGGTCACTCGTCCATATATATGTGAAACACACTCTTTGTGTCACTCATAGAGTATGGGTGATTAAGTCACCAATTTACCTCAACAGCCTGTCTTTGGACTGTGGGAGGAAACTGGAGTACCTTGAGGAAGCCAGGACAGACATGGGGAGAACATGCAGACTCCACAAATTGAGTGTGGGTCAAATCCACATCCTCTCGCACTACCCAGGCACTGTGAGACAGAAGTGCTACTCACTCTGCCATCTTGTTGCCCATATGTGTGATATGTGCGTTAGGGCTTCTATAATGGAAGATGGCAGAGTGCATGTGAGCGCTTGGGCACGTGTATCAGACACAGGCCACATCCATTGCAGATAAACAGGGTGTCATTTCAGGGTGACCTTCCACCCTTTGTGGAAGATCCACCCATCTCTCCATATGCCTTTCAGTGGAGCAGTAACTCTGTGTTTCTATAGCGACGAAGACTGTCAACTAACTCTCTGCAACTAGCAACAAGTTCCATTGTCTGCATCCTACTTGGGTACTGCTCTGTGTTATCCTTGCGTGACTTGAATGGCACGCATTAATTTGTTGAAACACCGTCCTTCCCTCTGGAAGAGACAATCCAGCGCACTGTTTAATAAGGCTAATAATGAGTGTGTGTGGAGCGTTAAATAAGCTTAGGACAAATACAGCTTTGATGTTGTAAGCCTTTTTTATGATAGGCTGCTGGGTTGGCGTGTGGCGCCATCGGACCGGGGAACCTGGCGGTGTTTACTCAGCTGCCAGGTGTGCGTACAGACAGGGGAGGGTGCTTGTGGGTGGGTTTGAACCTCTGATACCTCTCTCTCTGTCACCAGCTTCTGCCTGGCATCACGCTGTGATTATGAGCCGAAGGGAAGCCATGACGGCAAACCAGCAGCCCACAGGTGCCACGCCCACCGGCTCCAATGCTACAGAAGTCACCAAACCGGCCGGGGCCAAGCCGCAGGATGAGTCGTTCTCCAAGCTGAAGAACAAGTTCATGAATGAGCTCCACAAGATCCCACGTGAGTATCCTGTACAGAAGGAGCTCCTCCACTGGCAAAGCTCATTACTGATGCATAAATATCCATCACATATCACGTTCCCATTGCTGGATTTAAGTCCACATAAACCGTCAACCACAAGAACCTTTTGTGCTCTGACCATTGAAGCTCAGTAACCTTCAGACTTGACGTGTTTTGATCTACCTTTTAATTTCCAGAAAAATTCCCAATTAGAGGATTCTTGCAACTTGTCAAGACTCAATATTCTATGTAGGTACAGTGAACAGACAGGCCGTATCTGATGAGTTTCCTGGAAAGGCCACCTCTGACGTTCACGTTGCGTTGTTCTTGTCGTTTATGGTGCAGCCATCCTCATTTCTATTGATCCACTCATCAAGGAGTGTTATTGCCTTGAAAAATGAAACCCCCATGAAGGCTTATTTAAACAGCAGCACCCAGTGCCAGTTGGTCTGGCACAGACAGTGGAAGAAATAATTTGGCAGATGAAATCGAGGAGGGCAGAAACATTTTTGGGCACTATGTTGAAGCCCCGTCACAGGAGCTATGGTGGTGTGATAAAGTACTGAGGAACATATGGAAGCCATTCCCTGGGTCGTCATCTGGAGTCTCCTGCCGCTCAGAGTAATGAGCCTTCGTATTAGAAATGATCGTTCAAGGGGTCTCTCGGACCACATGCTACTACAAACCAGTCGCTTTGGGTGCTTTAGACGTGCTCCTACAGCATTTTCAGTGTGTTCAATTTAATTTTTTTTTATTTTTTTTTGCCCACAGTGGCCATAAGTAGCCCACACCCAGATAAATGAAGAAGTTTACCCCTCCTGACATCTATTTTCATCAGCACTTCGCTTCAGATGACTCACTGCCAAACTGGCTCATGAATAATTAGTATGTTGTTATGGCACGTAAAGCCACTAAATTATGGACTTGTCACGTACCTTTCAGGGCAGAAATTCAGTCTGAATTTCAGAGCATACAAAAGGCACTGATGCAGCTGGTATGAATTTTTATTTTCTTCTCTGTCAGTCGAACCAGCGTCTTTGCCAATGAAAGCTGTCCCACTGGGGAGTGTCCCACAGCACAGGACCCGCTGATGTCTTAAAATACAAATAGTGTCTAATAAGTGCTCTTGACTCATTAATAAAGAACATATGGCTGGATGGTGGTGTACCTGAATGGATGTTGACGACTCCAGCAATCAGTGTACATTGTCTCCAGAGGATGTCTGGTTAGTTCGAGGAGGATTTGCTTAAAAGTCAACAGCAGGATGTGTTGTGCTCTTTTTTTTTCTTTTTTTTTTTTTTCCCTTTCCCCCATACCTTTGACAAACCTGTCTTTGTGTTCTGCATTTTCAACAAGGTGAGAATAACAGCTGTTGCAGAAGAAAAACAAAACATACAGAGACGGAAAAAACTGAGTGACTTTATTTGAATACTTTTCAGCAGTCCTCACTATCCACTTGCTATTCATTGAATCGGCTCTTGTTACCATTGTATTTCTCTCCTTTGTACAGGTAGCTTCTGCAAATGTAATGCGGTGTTTCTGTTTCGTTTTAATGCTGAGGTTGTAATTATCTATTTTTACATTTATTAATTTAGCTGATGTTATTCTGCATAGTCATTCATGATATTAAGCTGCTTACCATAATTTGCTCTTTTATATAGCTAGCTAGTTTTTTTGTTTGGAGAAATTCAAAATAAGTACATTGATCAAGAGTATTGCAGCAGGAGGTGGGCCTTGAACCCGGTTCTTTCATGTGCAAGGTGATGGCTCAAACCTCTATGCCGCTTGCTGCCAAACCAATTAATTGCAGTAGATCTCTCTTGCCTCTGTGATCTTTTTTCCATTTGTCCCTTGTCCTTCTGCAGGCTTTGGTGCAGTGCTCAGTGTCACGTCCTGAATGACCTTTGACCTTTGTAATCAGCACCATTTTGCTGTCCAACCTGAAGTACCCTGTTTTGACTCCTTGTCAGCAACAAACAGTCTACAAACCCACAAGTTTGGCTGCCATTTTATCTTAATTGTATGGAAGGCTAAATGCAAAAAAAAAAAAAAAAAATCTTTAAATGTTATTTCCTTGTGTGTTCCAAAGCCTTGTCCATCACACTGCCCGCACAAAATGCAAAGTGGCTGCTGGAGGATTTCCTCAAATTGACAAGCACTGAGCAGCGAAATATGTCCAAAATGGACCTCATTTCAAGAAAAGGTCTGACAGTTAAACACTTATTTTTTTTAATATGCAAATGCACAGACCAGGGACATTGTAGATGAAAATTGCACCATACCATAAAAGCAGCGTAGAAAAGTAAAGTCAAAGAAATCAGCTCAAATGGAAAACCACAATCGTCTCTTTGGAGTCAGATTACCTGGCTGTGTGCTGGAGTGCTGGAGGTGGTACAAGGTGCGTTACCGTACTCCTGAAAATCCTTTTTTATTATGTGAATCTTCATTATGGACAGCTGCTGTTATACATGCAGAACGACGCAGCCCTCCGCCCATGGGGGAGTTAGCACATAGCCAGTCGTGGTGGGTCGCTCATGTGGGCTGGAAAATTATGTTAGCATAATTACGACATGATTACAACATGTGGGGGGTCGCTCTATGGTGCAGTCAGCCCTGGACCCTCTGCCACAGGCCGGACAAAGACCTCAGGCGCATGCACTGCTCGGACAGTTGACCCCGGGCAGCAGGCTTGCAGGCAGCTGCAGCTGCACAGTCGGCTAGCAGTACACACCCATTCCAAAGAGAGTGGCAGGTTTTAATTAACGTTTTAACGCCGTTGCCATACCAGTATCCCTAAAGGTTTACTTTGAACAGGAATTCTCACTGTATAAACTCCTTAGTCTGAAATCCCTTTTGTTTAACTAAAAGTACTGATGATGGATTTACGGTTTTTTTTTTTTATCTGTTATCTGATTTAAAATGCAAGAACATTTTTTAATTGTACACACAGCTCAGCTTATACAGTGTGGGTATTAATGTGTGTTTTTACACCAGGTTCCCAAAATTCCAACTCAGTAGGGATTGGAAGTCTGTTTGTGGCTCTAGTTTTGTAAAATCTGACCACTACGTTATACACACACACGTTTTCAGAACCGCTTGTCCCATACGGGGTCGCGGGGAACCAGAGCCTACCCGGCAACACAGGGCGTAAGGCCGGAGGGGGAGGGGACACACCCAGGACGGGACGCCAGTCCGTCGCAAGGTACCCCAAGCGGGACTCGAACCCCAGACCCACCAGACAGCAGGACTGTGGTCCAACCCACTGCGCCACCGCACCCCCTACTCACTACGTTACAATAAAAGCTTAATCAAACAGAAGTCCCTCAGTTTATTAATGGAGAATTTTTTTTGTAAAAACTTAAGACAAAGATATTGTGAGTGAAAAATTTACTGTAGGACTTTTATTCCATTTTCATGAATCACTAGTTTTGTGTAGCGTCACTGTGTTACAGAGCCTGTCCTGGAAGCACAGCATTTTGTAGGGAAAACCTTGGGTGAGACACCAGTGCGTCTCAAGACTCTTATTATCTCTTATTAACTTGAAACAAACAGTATTTATAACATTCATCAACTAAGTTCAAGTAAATGAAAATGAAGGTATATCTCTACAAATTCTTGTTCAATGTCAATAGATTAATGATTTATCCAGTAAACCTGTACAGCGTTCTTCGTCCTGTTATTGATCACCACCACTCAGCAACGCAAGACATGACCTGTACATGCTGTGGAAGTGAGCTGAACTAATTCGGTCCCATATTCCTACTCCGGCTGGGTGCTCTTTACTGCCAACTAGCACTGGGGTGCCACAAATTTTTTAAAATAGACAAGTGAAGAAAATACATTGGATCGAAAGAACACAAAAATGTTTGCATTCTTGAATTTAAAGAAAAAAAGGCGTTTTGAGTATTTGAAAATATTTGAGTATTTGAAAATATTTGCTGCCAGTGTAGCAGTTTGGTTATTTGAAGCCTTGCTGTTGGGACCGTGTTCCTTTAGCAGTCCTGTGCATTTCCTCTCCTGGCTAAGTGCCTCTCAGCCCACAGGCCCCCTGCCTGCTCCCCCCCCCTCCCATACCCTTCAGCCATGTGCATGAGGGTGGGTGGGGGGTGAGCTAGCTCCTGCAAGAGCCAAGTTCTGACAGATGGAGCGCTCCATCACGGCAGTCCCACGCGTTGACCCCCCCACTCCACCCCCCGATTTGCTCTCCCTTGGAGTACGGACACATCGCCGGTCCTGCGCCGTGTTGAGGCGGGGAAGACAAACAAACAAACAGACTCGGGAAGGCTAAGCTCCCGGCCCGCTGGGGACCACCCCAAGGTCACTTCGCGCCGGGATGTTTCATTTGCTGCATGCATTAGAAACCCTTGTGCGCCATTCACTGACGTGCATCTTTGACTTTGAAAGCAGGACTCAGAATGAGAATATAAAAGCCCTAATAGCACTAAATTATTGCTGTACTTTGGCTCGTATTAATGAGGAATACGTGAGTTTTATTTGCGACACGTCCTCTACAAGACATGTCTATAGAGTAAAGAGAGAACCTCTACATGTAATGGAGAACATGCAATGGCAGCGTAATTTTTTATCGTAGTGTTTCCACAGTGTACATTATTCTTTGTGGTTTTAGTGAGATTTTCAGCACTTTGGCACTGTATATCACTGGTCGTAAAGCAGTCATCCTAGAAGCCATAATTAGACTAATTGCCCATGTACTGGGAGATCTACAGCATTAAGGAGTTGGATTTGTGGGATGAACAATTACAAGTTACACTGTCAGTGGAGCATTGCAGCCATGCCCTACAGAAAATTACCAAAATGTCTTAAGTAGATCTCAAGCTGTGCGAGTATAAAATTAATGCTGGTACATACCATGACCTACTGAGTTACTACTAAAGAGTGACTGCTCATGTAAGCTACTCAGTGCTTCACAGGAGTGCAAGCAGTGCCTGTAGTTGTTTACCACGGGGTAAAACTCAGCCTAAATGGCACGTGTATAAAAATGATTCCCATTGTTTGCTTTACACATCCACCTGGACTCTTGCATGGGTTTCATTTTGTACTGAAGATGATGCTGTTGTGACTGTTCTCTGACTGAAGGTGGTCCAGTTGATCAGTTTTGCTTTCTAGGTGGTACAGCATTGTGACTGCAGTAAAAGTCATGGCTGTGGGCGGGTTGTCTCAGTCCATCCAAGGCGCCGTCATGATCCAGGGAGAATGTTTAATTATCTCAGTTCACACATTCATTAGCATGATTGGGGAAGTACTCAGATCTATTATCTCTTGTTGTCCAATGAACATATTTTCTTTAATAGGACTGACTGCAAGAAGCTGTGGAACTTGCTCTAAAATTCAGGACTCATTCCTTGCTCTGGCACTTTGCATCTCTGTTGTCGGTTCAGTGTTCATTATTTTTCTATGTCACGTGACATAATGGCCTTCTTCCTTCTCACGGCTACACATACCATAAAGCCATTAATTATAATTACAAGTAAGACCTTAATTATAATACATGGAGGATCCATGGTATTGCAGAATTTTGTTTGACAGAGGTCAACATGGAGTCAAATGTCAAGAGTTGGCAAAGTTACTGTGTGCTGTATTACGGTTTTCTTATTTTTTAAGTATTTTCAGATTTACCAACACAAATGGGACCACGTTTTTTCATAACTCAAATTGTCCCAAAATCAGTCCTCTAGGCCACAGTTTCAAAACCTTAATATAGACATCCCTCGATGTATTCATGCTCTAGCTTATGCAGAAACTTCCGATAACACTATAATTAATTAAAATTTTACTCTAAGACTTTTATTTATTCAGCTTTCAACAGCCACTTGTTCAGTGCATGGTCACAATGTTCCAGAACCTAACCTGGAAACACGGCGCATGAAACACCGTGACTGGGATGTCGTACCATTACAGGACTTATCCTTTATTAACTTGAAACTGTATGTGCAACTTTCTGCCACTTTGTTTCTTTTATTATCTATACAATGAATAAAAATACGTTAATATCAATACATGCTAAAACAAGACTTTTAACATGTTGAAGTTTGAGGTATGTTAAAATTCAAACAGAATAAAAGTATCTTGTCTCCACAAATTCTTATATTTGAGACATTTGTAACGCAAAGAACTAGTGTAGATCAGTTTTAATCAGCTTAATGTATACCATGGTAAATTTGTGTGTTGAGGCTGAATGTCAGAACAGGTGTCCATTAGAGAAGCTGGGAGACACCACTGTACAGCAGCTAATCGATCGCTCTGTGGTATTCACAGCTAGCACACAAATAGGTGTGTCATGGAGCAGTTAGTCTACACAAAGAGACACCTGCGCTATGGCAGTAGGGCTGCCTCCTCGTTAAGAATCCCCAATATGGCACGAATTTAATTTTCACCTCCGAAGCTGTGAAAGAGGACTCCCTCGCCAAGGCCATGCTGCAGAATCCCATTTTCAGTTCGATGGTGCGTACCATAGGATGTAGCTGGGAATAGGCTCGCTTCCACAAACTCGCATCTCTGTGTGGCCGCAGGATGAGCTAGAGCTGGAGCGACACAGCTGTCATTTCATGCATTCATGTGCTCTTACCTTATTTACGCTCTTTTGAGCGCAGATGTTAGGGGAAGTAAGTACTAAATCAAGGTGCTGCCCCAGTGCTTTACATTTTGTAGTATTAAGGTTGCGTGATGCTTTCTGCTTCATTAGACCTTTTAATGCTCTTGTTCCTTTGATTGAGCAGCATGCAGTGCCTGGTACTGTAAGATACCAGACTTCTGATGTTGCACACGCTGGCTGTTTTTGTTGTATTTAATTTAGTGTTCTGTGTTTCCTTTTGACTTGATAAATGTGGAATTAGTTTTTTTAAATCATTTGTTTATATTATTTATTTACTCATTCATTCAGTCATTTATTGTAATGGAAATCTCACTTGGCAAGCCAATTAATTGAAGTTCCAGGGTTTATCCAGGAAAGTGTGGCGTTCACACCAGGGATGGGAGCTGTTCCACCCATATATGATACGGAGGCCCAGGGGGAGGACGTGTATGGAGAATGATTAAGGGACGCAGATTGGTAACCGATTTCAGCTAAGTTCCTGTCGCCAGTGAAACAGTGCTGAGCGTTGCTACAGCGCGAGTCAATTTGTTTAGACTCCTGCTGCGCTCAGTCTCATTTTCTGTGCACAATGTTGTTGCAGAACGAAAAAGGCATGACTGTGGCTCCTACCGTGACAGTGGTTTGTCATCTCCCTTTCGGGTCTGAAATACAGGCTTTCCCTACACCTGACATTTCCTATTAGAGATAATCTTCCTGAGCATTGCATGGCAAGCGTGGCGGCATCTGGAAGCTACATCCTACCCCCTGCAAGGTCCTCAGTCAACACTGCACAACCGTACTGCAGGGTCAGCCATACGGAACTGGAAAATGTTTGCTTTCACAACTGCTGGGGGTCAGAGCACCTTGGGTGAAGGGCACTCTGGGAGTTTCTGTGCAAACTTTTCTGCCATTAGAGAAGAGCAGGTGTCCCACAGTACTGGGAGTAAAGTGGTGGTGGTGGTGGTGATGATGGTGATGATGATGATGTCACATAGATACAGATAGAAGCCCATGTTGCCCAGTTAATGAGGTGTAACTGAAATATTGTCAACTTGTCTTCCAGGCAGTACATCGACAAGAGACTGTTTCTGTGCAGTGTATTTAATATGAAAGTGAAATTAATTTTTTTTTCTACGTCAGTTTTTTTTTTTTTTAAACTTTAAACTGATATAATGCAAGTTGGCTGTACCACTACAGTTGCAGCTCTGTGTTTTTTGTGTTGTTACCTTTTTCAGTTTTCTTTACTTTCTTTTTTGCCATTCATATAATTCTACTACTATTTTTATATATTTGTTGGTACAGACTTCTGTTTTACTTGCACTCATATACTTGTCTAAATATCATATTTATTCTGGTGTCTTTTGTCACTCATTTGTTTTATATACACACACCATCTGAACCGCTTGTCCTATACGGGGTCGCGGGGAGCCGGAGCCTAACCCAGCAACACAGGACGTAAGGCTGGAGGGGGAAGGGACACACCCAGGACAGGACGCCAGTCCGTTGCAAGGCACCCCAAGCGGGACTTGAACTCCAGACCCACAGGAGAGCAGGACCCGGTCCAACCCACTGCGCCTATTTCATGTATACATTTATATTTATTTACACACACACACACTCACTCACTTTCCTTTAGGGTCACCAAAGTTGGTTGTCTGTGCCTGCACGGTATCAGTCTGTCAGTTTATGGCTGCACTAAATGTATTTCAGAATGTTACATTCCAAGTAGTTTCCAACTAGTAGCACATTTTTTCAATTAATTTATCTCTTGACTGTTGTTAATAAGCAGTGAGATATCCGGTGTCACTCCTGTGTTGACACAGTGAGACAAAACCTATACGGTGTCTACTTGTAACCCGGAGCCAAGGCCAGTCACCCACCCCAATGGGACAAAGCTTTTGGTGGAAGTGATGATGTTCTCATAGGGTCATTAGTGTAGGTGATGATGGGCATGTGGTGAAAGTTCTATTCATGTGTGTCATATCTCAGCTACAGAATGATTCTGTGGGGTGACTCTATGAATTTTGTGATGGCAGATCTGCTTGACAGCTTGCCCTTTATCCATCATTAGTTTCTGTATAAGTCACTATAAATTGATGGAACAATAGATACGGGTTTTCTTCAGCTGTCATTATGATATGGAGAGAAATACATGTCACAGTGGTTTCATTTCATATGAGGGGAGTTTCTGGCCTGATGGAATAGTAACAAGTAAAAATCTTTGTTTTTGTGCTGTAGAAGAAATTTAAAGAATCCGTTGCATAATATGAGGAAAGCTCAGGAGTGTTTCACTATCTACCTAGGCATTTTTGAGGAAATTAAATCATGACTCATTTTTACATTTTTTTAGAATGTGTATTGTAACTTAAATCTTAGACACTCTTAGATCCATAGGTTTTTCCATAGTAATGGGTTTAATATTTCATGGGGTCTCCTAGTTAGGATGGTAGGTTGTCTTGGGAACATCAGGTCTTGTTTGAGCAGCAACAAGACAAAACTCTGCTTCACTCTCAGTTTCTCAAGATTTCTACACTCAGCATTTTTAGCCACTCATTGATGTTGTTCATGGCCCATCTATCCCCGCCCCTTGTCTTTCAGTTTGTGGCGTGGCAGTCCTTGGCCTTTGGTGTTTCCAGTTTGTTTAGAACTATAAATGGACTGTCGAATCTCACATGTTAATCATAAATATACTGAACCAAATTAAATCGTAAAATGGCAACACGGTGTCACAGCGAGTAGCGCTGCTGTCTCGCAGCACCTGGATGGTGCGAGAGAATGTGGGTGCGATCCCTGCTCAGTCTGTGTGGAGTTTTCATGTTCTCCCTGTGTCTGTATGGGTTTCCTCCGGATGCTCTGGTTTCCTCCCACAGTCCAAAGAGATGCTGTTCAGGTTCACCCATAGTGTGTGTGTGTGTGTGACAGAGAGAGTGTGTTCCACTGATGTATGGATGAGTGACCCACTGTAAGTAGTGTATTTTTGCAGTGTAAGTCACCTTGGTGAATAAGGTGTGTGGGCTGATAACACTATATAGAGTTCATCGGAAGTTGCTTTGGAGAAAAGTGTCTGCTAAACGAATTAACATAAACGTAAATGAATAATATACTAACATTTACATTTATTCATTTGGCAGGTGTCATAAAAGCTAGAGAAGCATTTACATCATGTTACATTTATTCATTTAGCAGATGCTTTTCTCCAAAGCAACATAGATATCAGCGGAAATACACACACACATTTTCAGAACCGCTTGTCCCATACGGGGTCACGGGGAACCGGAGCCCAACCCGGCAACACAGGGCGTAAGGCCGGAGGGGGAGGGGACACACCCAGGACGGGACGCCAGTCCGTCGCAAGGCACCCCAAGCGGGACTCGAACCCCAGACCCACCGGAGAGCAGGACTGTGGTCCAACCCACTGCGCCACCGCACCCCCACCTAGCGGAAATACAATTTGTGCATTACATTAAGAGAAAGAGACATGGCTGCAGACATGCGATTCTTAAATAAACCTAGTTTGTTACTTTCCACTTGATGCACCAATGTTCATCACTCGAGTAAGTGCATAAAACATAGGATAGATGAATCCTGATAACCTTTCTACAGTTTTTTTTTTAAGGTACACAAACAAAAGTGCATTTTGATGTAGATACAAAACACATCAGTTTGACTGATACCACTGTTTTTGCTGAAGCACATTACACTAGTCGCTGCCTATGTAATTGAGTGAGACAGGGAATATAAAGATCATGACAGATGGTGTGAGGCAAATTCATGGAGCTATTAGAAGAGAAGGGTGTCTGAAAGACTCGAGTTTTAAGGCCCTTCTTGAGTTCTGAAAGGGGTTCAGCAATTCTGAGGGACAGAAGGAGCTAATATCATCACATCAGAACTCAAATTGAGGATCAGACCTGATAAGAGTGGGACCACCAAGCAGCCAAAGGTGGAGGAACATGTCATTCTTGTTGTGGTGTAGGGGGTTATCAGGTGTTGTGGGTATCAGGATGCAGCTCCTTTGACCATCTTTTAAGTCTTGAACATGGTAAGGGCTGCTACAGGAAGCCGGTGGAGAGGGACAAGGAGGGGAGGCACGTGGAAACATTTTGGCAGGTCGAACACAACTTCTTCCGCAGCATTCTGGATCACTTTGATAAGCTCGATGACATAGGCCAGCTACTTACGTTATTCATTTAGCTGATGCTTTTCTCCAGAGTGCCTTACAAAGAGTTACCCATTTATACAGCTTGTTCATTGTATAAGTTCAAGGTAGATACCTTGGTCAAGGGTCCTGCAGTAGAGGTGGATTCAATCCTCAGTCCTTCCAGTGCAAGCTTCAACTTTCCCACCTGCTCCCAGAAGATCAGACAGAAGACGATGAAGTGGTCCAGGCAGGACATAACCATGTCCTGGACCGGGAACTGTGTAGAATGTGTTGTGAGATAAGGGCACATCCTGCCGATGTTGAGCAGGACCAGGTTGTGGCTTCAAAGTGCTCAGAGAAGCAGATGCTTAAGTCGATTGTTACCTCCAGGCTCTTGACCGATGAAGCAAACTATACACTTTGATAGAGAGTTTGAGAGGGATGGATAGACTAGCAGGGAGATGGAGAATACTTATAGTAACACAGTAACACTTGTATATCAAAAGCTAAAGTTGGGTAGATATGAACTGCGGTGTCCCTGATACAGTTGAAGTCTGACACTGCTCTTCCGTGACATTTTATTATCTCGCCCGTTTGTTCTCCCCTAGACACACATGATGAGCAACGATTGTTTAGCAGGATTTGGGAGCGTTGTGATGCAGACTGCGCTGTAATTGCCCAGCGCTCCACAGCTGGCTCCATTGTAATACGCCGTGTTCATTTGCCACGTGGAATTTCTGCCGTTTTTGTGAGCCGCTCGGTGCTTTGTTGGTCTTTTTATCACTTGAACCCCTTTGGAATGGCAATGTGAGCGCACCCCACCAATGGCTTTTCTTGGCGGCCTCGTGTCTGCAAGTATCGACGGGGGGAGCGGCTGCTCGGCCGGGGGGTGCCCGGTTTCCTGCCAACACAACCGCTATTATCCCTCCGAATGGCACAGTCTGTCGACACTTCCCGCCCTCATTATTTCCGCCACGGTTGCCTGCATGGGCCACAGTGTTCCCACTCCAGCAGTTTTAACTGCAGCCTTCTGCACTTAAGCTCTATTGAAACAGTTCTGTGGTGTGTCTACACGTGAGCTCCAGCACACGTGCCTGTGTGTGTTTTAATTGCTCTTTTCAAGACAGCACTTTCAGGCATCTCTTTGTGGGTATGCCACACCCTGTGCTTGACAGCATGGCAGGCTGCTTGGCACCGTTATTACTGTGATACCTCTCTCCTTGTCATGGACTCCATCACCAGCAGTTCAGGCTCCCTGTCAAATGTCAAGGTTCCTTTTCGTATAGCAGACATGTTAACGCTGCACGCACAGCTGTCGGTGTCAAACAGCTGGTGTCCATAGTCTGAATGTAGCTGTGCTGTTCATTGACCTATTTGTATGTGAATCTCTGACCAAGATTTGTATTTTGATTTTTGTGTGAGAGGGACAGCAGTCCTGCACATTACACAGTGTATACTGGAGTGTGTTGTAGTACTGTATACTGTAGTTACTGTATGGTTAATTGCGAGATAGGGTCCTCTTTTTGGTTTCCGTTTTATTGATCGCTATAGTAATGCAATTCAATTGTATCACTTTTTCTGCTAGGCTTTGAGATTTCTGTGTCCTCGTTTGTCTTGTCTCAGTACAGGACAATGACTGTGCATCTGCTAAGCACAAACACATAGAAATGAAACCTTTATACAGAATCAGATGCAGCATTTCTGTTCTACATATTTTTTCTGCTATTGATTCTACATGAGGCATACACATAGTGATGAGAGGTGAGATGAGGGTGTTCTGTTGGTCAGTGGCCTGGCTCACCTCTTCTCATTCATAACCCTTTCCATCTTAGTTCACATCCCTGTCGTGCGGTAACACAGGAGGATTCAGGGACCCAACACTTCACTGAGAGACTCCAGACACATCCAGACAGCTAGTTCTTCTTTGTCACTCTGCCTCTAATCGTTACAATAGACCCTGTTGCAGATTTGGCATGGACATGTCATATATGGCATTCACTTAAGTTGACTCCAGTTAAAGTGCCAAGAGCATAGTAGAAAGTATACATATTGATCTTAAATGTACAGCCAGGAGCTTACTTTGGACCATCATCCCATGTTGTCATCGTCACTGCAGTGCCATCATGGGCTGTTATCGCCATCGCCTTCGTGGCTATCCTGCTGATCCTCACCTGCTGCTTCTGCCTCTGCAAGAAATGCATATTCAAGAAGAAGAACAAGAAGAAGGGCAAGGACAAGGGTGGCAAGACCGCCATCAACATGAAGGACGTCAAAGACGGAGCCAAAATGGAGGTAAACGGATGTACCTCGGGCTGCTTGCAATAAAAATGGAAAAATTGCAATAAAAAACAGATTGATCTGAATAGACACAATTATTTTACAATCTTTTCATCTAATACATAGAGCACAGTTTTCAAATATTTGTTCCGCAGACATTAAATGTACGTGCCAATGTTGGTGTCGCTGATTTCTTCTGGTATTGTTGATTTGTTTGTGTAGAGTTTCCCTCAGTTTGAACAGATGAAACAAAACAGACACGTTACCGTGGTGATTACTGTCAGGCAAAATGAGTCACTTTGTGACAGCCAGAGGGTCCTCTGAATCCCTTAGATTCCTCATAATGTTCTGCTCTGAGCTGGCACTCGGTGCAGAACGAAGGACTTGTCGCGTCCTGGTAGCAAACATGGCTGCCGGCACTAGTTCTGGCCAGCCGTGTTCGCCCCCTCCGTCAGCCTGTTGGTGGTCTGTTCTGCGCACCTCACTCTATCTTTGACTCTAATTGCAGCAGAAAATAAAAGGCCCCCAAGGAAGTCGGAATGTTTGCCTGGCATTGACTGACGTTTGCGTGTTAACACGCCTGAACTGTGTTTGAGAGCAGCACTGTAATTCTCGCACAGCTCTTACAGAAAATGTTCTCTACAGTTGTCTTTTCTCACAGCATGGGCTCTGCTTTTTACAACATAGTACAATACTGAGTCTGGTGTAATTTTAAAAGAATCGGTATTAACCCAGAGAAGCAATGCTGGTTAATTATATCATTGCCAGATAATTAGTTCAATCCCTCCTTTTAATGCCCGAGCACATTATGTGGAACACACACATTTTACCTCAGGTTACCATACTAATTGCATTTGTGTGGTTTGCTGTGCCTCGGTTCTGATGAAATAATCGACAAAATCCATGTAATTAAACTTTTGAGGACAGACCAGTGCAACTCAAGGTAAAATAAGAGACGATGACCTGTACTAATGGCACCATTTGTTACAGAAATTCTCAGAGAACTCACAGTGCATTGAATAAAATGTTTCTTTTTGTGTATGAGTTAACACTGGATCCACCTATAGTGTAATTTTACTATTTTGAAGCTTCTGCGATTTAGTGTAGTGTCTTTACTTGGCTTCATGACTGGGTTATGTTTAGTAACCAAGTTAAGAGGCTGTCGAACTGAGTGGGGCAAAAGTCAGCATTCATAATCTAAATCTGCTATATAAATGATATCAGACTGACAAGCAGTTCTTTAGTTGACAAGTGAATTAAGCACTCCATTAACTGAACTAATTTCAAAATGTGAGAACGTAGTACCAAAGTTATGATTGAAATAAATTATATTTAAATTGACCCATGATCTACATGTTCAATAACAAACTTGTGGTAAACAGATAGTCAATTACAGCCATGTAGAAAGATGACATGGTGAACCACTACTGGAATTTCACTGCAGTTAGTTGTACCTTTTCAAGCTGTCCTGTACCCCAGCCCTACATGAACAGTATCAGGTGTACAAAGTCAGATGTGCGCTGCTTACAGTGGTATTACAGTGGTACTACAGTCGTCATTCCTCCTGATATGACCAGGGACGTCTGATGTTGTGTGTGGTTGTTTTAATTCCTGTTTCTTCCTTCCATGTCCTCCTTATCTGTGTTGTGTCTGGTGACTGTACGGGATTGGTGACTGGCGGTAGGTCCCAAATTGCTGTTGGGTCTTTCTTAGCCTGCTGCTCTGATCTTTAGCCTCTTGACAGCAACCAGTTCCCATACAACAACATATATGTAACTATGCATACAGTACATGTATACCTACATATATATGTGTGTTTGCCTATGCACATATATAATATCTGGTGCGCTTTGACAAGGTTGAACCTAATTGATTTTCTTTCTCAACAGTTCTTTTTGTGCCAAAACTTTTATTTGCATTTTGATTGTGTGCCTCTTAGAAAAGCATACAATGATTAAACTGCGGATTGCAGAGGAAGTGCCTCAGGAAACAAAATGCGCTGCGCCTTTGCTTAGAATCTTGCCGAAAGCAGCATGAGGCTTATTTGGTAATGTTTGGTTAAGGTGATCGTAGCATTACTGTTGCTAAACTAATAGAGAATTATTGAAATGGTTGTGATTGGGTTGAATCATTCTATGCATCTCCTTAATGGTACACTGAAAGATTTGGTGTGCACATATTCCTTCCAAAGTAATTGGGAAAAACATACCTGTGTATGTGTACACCACTGCATACATACATTTAAGCGTGGTGTGCATATGTTTTCACATGGCACAGATGTTACTTCATTGAAGGGGGGCACTGAAAAGGAGATCAATTCTGTTCAGCCTTTTGCCTTCACACCAGCAAGCCGTGAACTAATAGCATTCCCAGGACACATGTTGAACCTCCTGACCGACACCTTCTGCTGGCATGACGCTTACATGCGGTAGCTTCCGTTGGCGTGGTAACGCACACAGCCAAGGTCCACGCCGACGTGACTGTGCTACAGCTTCCGCGTTTGGGAAGGGAGTGATTTAGAGCAAGAATGCCCTGCATGTGGACGAGTCCCATGTCCTCAAGTGGACTTCACACTGAATGGACTGGAAGCCCAGTCTTTGCCTCTTTGAATTGCATGCTGTCCACTGACAAGACCCCACCCCTCCACCAAAAGAGCAGCTAGCGAGGATCTCCCATTTCCTTTACTACCATCTTTGACATTTCCCCATCGATTGGTTTGCTTGAAAAAACATTGAGGGAATTGTATGTTTTTGAAGAGAGAATCCATTTGCCGTTACCTTTTGGTTCCTTCTTAGCTGCCTGCCCGCTTGGTTTTGTTTGTGTTGTTTATTTTTTTAGTTCCCCATGCTCGAAACAAAATTGTTTTGTAGACAAAACATCCACAGACACTGTGAGGGTCAGCAGCCAGGCTAGTGCATCACTGAGCATGTCAGGAAGATAACCACCGCTGTTATTTAGCCCTTTGACCCCCCCGCCCCGAGAGCCGCTCTCCAAAGTGGGACCGGCCGGGACCGCCGCAGGGCTGCCTGAGGACTGACGGCTGGCGGGTGTCTCCTTCAGGCCTTGAAGGATGAGGATGACGCAGAGACAGGGCTGACAGACGGGGAAAAGGAGGCGGAGCCCAAGGAGCAGGAGAAACTGGGCAAATTGCAGTACTCCCTGGATTACAATTTCACCGAAAACCAGGTAAGGACCTGCCCTCTGGATTGCTGTCCGTGTGTCCGTCCCCCACTTCCCCCACCCCGCTCCCTCGTAAGTATGGTCACTCATTCGGACATAAGTACATCCGCCATTTCACTTTCGTTGTCATTCTTTCCCTGTCAAACCGCTCTTTCGCTTTGTTTCAGCAGGAAATTCTAACAATGTTGCTGTTGCTTAATTTGGAGAATACGCCCGGGAAACAGGCATCGCATTCATAGTACACATCTGCATTGAGTCAAATGAACTTTAGAAAGAAAAGCAACATAAAAAAAAATTAGAATAACTTGTCGTTGAAATCCATCTGCCTTCATTCTCAGCAGACAGGTTTTCAACAGCACGGCTTTAGAGGCGAGTCGACTTGCTGACGGCAGATGTTCTTTGACAGATAACAGAAGCGGTGTGTGGCACAGCCGCTAGCACCCTGCCATAAACAAACCTGACAGGCGCCCATTACCCAAGTCAGACTCCGAACTTTCCATAATTAGCGCTTTTTAAAGCGTTGTATCTTTGACGGGAGGGTGTGTGAAACACCACGCATCCCACATACTGTATATCGGGCACCTCGCCGATGTATATTCATTTGCACCCAGTATTGCAAGTTATGCAGACAGTTTTGCATTTGACAACATATTGAAATGGATACACATGCAGTCCTGCCCCTTTACACTGGAAGGACCCAGATTCAAATCCCATCTCTTACTGTAGTACTCTTAACCTGAACTGATACAATAAAAATTACTCAGCAGTGCAAATGAAGAGATATCATTGGCCAGCCTCTCACATTTGTGCTCGAGCACAGGAAGTGTCCATGCTTTGTTTAGAAAGAACCGGTGTTCTTTCTATGAGATGTACATTGCTTTGGAGAAAAGCGTCTCCTAAATGAATAAATGCAAATGTTTAAGGTAATCTGACCTTCCCACTCAGACGTTGTGAGGCAACCAAAGGAAACAAAACACCCAAAATCAGTAATAAAGAGGCTGCTGCTTCTCAGTCCATATGAACTTTTCTCAAGGCGGAACACGACCTAAAGGGCAAGGTCATGTCTGCCTTTGAAAGAACCATTCAGTAACTCCTATTATCCCAGTCATAATGGCCATGTCCAGAAGATGTACAGCAGCAAAGGTGGTCTGAAAAGAGTTTTAACACATAACACAAAGAGATGTGCTAATGTATTTGGTCTCTAATGGAGTACAGACACATTAGCCCTGGTTTCTAGTATTCCTAATCAAAAACAGTTTTAAAGGGACCTGCAGTATTGGTGCTATTTATTGTGCTCTGGATAACTAGGTGCAGTCCTCGGGGGACTCCTCAGATTTGCTTGCAGAACATCACTGACCTCTGTTGGACTGACTCCCCCGTGGGAGCAGATGGAGGGACGGATGCAGCAGCTTTGCCAAACTCCGGGTGGCTAGTCTACAAGGCCTGTGGAGAGGTGCCATACATGTGAAATTCCACACAGTAGCCCCTAGGGGTTGAGTCATGGGCTGGGCACCCTGCTAATGTGCTCTGCAGCATCCCCCCCCCCCATGCTCATGTCCAGTGCCGGAAACATCAGGGGAGGTCTTTGGCTCAGCAGCACACCGCTGTGGGGACTGCTCTTTTGTTGTGCTCACAGCCTGCTTGCTTTGTATCAGTAAGTGGAGCAAAAAAAGGGACATGTATTCAACAACAGTTAGATGATGCTTTTTCTTCAAAATGATTTATATAAGTGGGTCATTTTTACTGTATCAGTTCAAGGAATGTACCTTTATCAAGAATATTGCAGCAAGAGGCATTATCGAAACTAGTGTTCTTTGAATGGAAGGTAGCAACTCTAACCACTACACCACCTGCTGTCCCTAACTTGTGCCATAATTGTCCTTTTGTTTTCTCACTGAACACTGAGATGGGTCTTAGAGGACCATCATGGTCATCTGCAGGGAGCAGAGTTCCAACTCGCAGTGCTCTTCGTGAGTGAACATTGCAATCTGCAGTCATTTCGACCTGATGGTGCGGTTCATCCTCACCTGCATCCCACCTTCACCCAGGAAAACTCATTCCCCACAGGCCAGGCTCAACGGCAAGCTGTTATGACAGTTTTTGTAATGGTTGTACAAGTCCTTTCAGGTGGACTTGCAGACGGTTTGACTTCCATTTGCAGCTGGAGATCCCAGCCGTCTTCAGCCTGTCTGCTGAGGAGTGTCTGATTGGAGTTTGATTTACTCCATGACCTCAACTGAGTGAGCAAAGAGGGCAAGAAGAAGCCACAGTGATTGCAGTGTCAGTCAGCGCCTTGTAACTACCCACACCACTATATTCACCTTTTTCAAGGCATCCCTTTACTGGGCAGATAAAAGCCCAAATGAAGGGTGTTTACATTCCAAGGGTTTACAGTCTTCTTACTTCAACACATAGCAATGATGTAGAAAAAATAATCTGTTCCAAGGGCTGGAATTACCACCTAATGTATAATCTGTATGACAAGTCAATTTTCATACGACAAATCAGGGAGTCTCCTCTCCGCTTTTAAGGTCATGTGAAAGCTCTTCAGCTCCAAAATCACTCATGTTTTCGACTCCAGGGACCAGATAAGCCGCCTTGGTAATTAATTTGATTAAAGCTCAGTAGGATGTGAACGTGCAGTCTGGGAACAGCTTTGCAGTCTCCCCTCTCCCGCCCTCCCACGTGAGCACCACTAAAGTCCTTTCCTTGTGCCCTCCCACCTCCTAGCTCATCGTGGGGATCATCCAGGCAGCAGAACTGCCCGCCATGGACATGGGCGGCACCTCAGACCCCTACGTCAAGGTGTACCTGCTCCCTGACAAGAAGAAAAAGTTTGAGACCAAGGTGCACAGGAAGACCCTCAACCCCACCTTCAACGAGCAGTTCATCTTCAAGGTTTGGCCTACGACTCTTAACAGTCTTCCTAATTTCCTTCCTAATACTGTAGTCAAATATTCCAAACCGTTTCCACACACAATCCTACTCTGTTGGGTGTTGTTTTCGGGACACCTCGTTAGCGAGTTAGCATGGAGAACCAGTGGTGCTTGGATGTCTGATATGCGCCTTACTGCTCAGGACAAACACCAGGTGGCCGATTCACAAGGTTTCATAGCCTCCGTTTCTTTGCCAAACTAGCCAGATTAGCCCAGTGCTGCATTGCCATAGCAGATGCATTGGTAGACACAGATAAAAATAATATGAATACTATAATCCAGGTGGTCCTGCACAGTCATGAATGGTGTATTAGTAACACATGCTAAGGCGTGTGTGGCTCTGAGAGGTGCCAGCTTGGTTAGGTTAGTTCATTTCTGTTGGATCCCACATTCTGTGTGCTCTGTGAATGGTCGCCTAAAGCACATACACAGCCATGGATTTGTTGCAGCATCGTAGAATATGTTTTCATTAAAATACATCTCTGTTGTAGACCGCATATAAGTACTAGATAGATGGATGTTGAGGATTCACTGAAGTACTGTCAGCTGTGCAGTATTCTTACTGTACAAAGTATCAAGCCAATTTTTAATGCATTTGTATCATTTTCTTGACATGAGCGTGTGGTAAAGCTGATAATGTGAAGTACAAGGACATGAGGAAAAGCATTATCTGTAGCTACCTTTAAGTTCTCCTGTTGATTTGTCTTCAAGTACTAAATGATCAATATTAAATGCAGTGGGTGATGATGGAGTTGTTAACTTGCCAGGCAACAGTCATTGGGTATCATAAGAATGTGTTTGATCAGTTGAGAACATATCTGCCACCACCCCCATGCCAGGTGCCCTACACGGAGCTGGGGGGAAAGACACTGGTGATGACCGTGTACGACTTTGACCGCTTCTCCAAGCACGATGCCATCGGGGACGTGAAGGTGCCCATGAACAAGGTGGACTTCAGTCACGTGACAGAGGAGTGGAGGGACCTGGAGAGTGCCGAGAAGGAGGAGGTGAGCACCGCACCAACCGCAGGATAGGTTACCATCCTGGAGTATTTACCTTTGTCAGTGCTTCAGTTATACCCCATTTTGAGGAGAACTCGTGTATTTCTGTACATTTTATAAATTCGCAAACCACCCAGTTGAATGTATTAGTACTGTGTATGAAATACGGTCTTTATGTTACAGGAATGTCAGTATAACGTGAGTGATGGGTGGTATTAACAGTATTAACAGCAATAATAAAACCATGTAGCCAGTGATCCACAGTGAACTTGCATGTAAAAGTCATTCTTCTGTAGCTTTCACAAACTCAGCAGGCGTCTCATCCTGCCATAAATCAATGTGTGACTTTCAATGGAATTTAATTTTAGTGGGAAATGTCATGGTGCATGTGATGCGGGCTTGGGCTGCCATGGAAACCCCCACCCTTTTTAAGCAGGCAAAGTAAATATTATTGAGGAACATGTGAAATATCTGATAACAGTGGACACCTATCTTTTATTGTATGATACATTGTCTGTGAGAGATGAACTAGGGATAATCCATATTTGTTGTTTTATTGAGTGTCTGTGTTGGGAGGCTGGTGTAATCACATAAACGTAGATGCACCTCATACAGAGATTAAGTACTTGACAACGTCTTAAGCTTCCATAATTTAATTCATATTTGGGAACACCATAGAGCTCCATTTAAAAGTCTGTCAGTGGTGGTATCACTCCCCATTTCGTGTTCATCTGGGGAAGTGCCAGTTTTCAGCAGCATGGTTGTAAAATGGCAAAAAAGTTCCATTAATTCGACAAGGACAGATCCAAACACAATGCTGCTATATGCTAGCTCCTCAATTTGCAGGTGGTTGGGTTTCACCTTTTCAAAAATGTTTTTGAAGAAATTACACATTGCTTATTTTCTAAAATGTGTTTCCAGTGGAGTGAACATAACCTACATTTACACTCCCAGGTGAAAGGTCGCAGTAAACTGCACTGAAATAGAATGATTAATGTAACTCACTTCCTCAGTGGGGGTGTGGTGGCACAGCGTGTTTGGCTGGGTCCCGCTCATTGGAGGGTCCGAGGTTCGAGTCCTGCTTGGGGTGCCTTGCGACAGACTGGCGTCCCGTCCTGGGTGTGTCCTCTCCCCCTCCGGCTTTGCGCCCTGTGTTGCCTCCGTTGTGTCCTGTGTTGGCTCCAGTTCGCCACGACCCCGCTCAGGACAAGTGGTTTCAAAGTGTGTGTGTGTGTGTGTGTGTGTGTGTGTGTGTGTGTGTGTGTGTGTGTGTGTGTTTTTACATCTTTTGTGTAGTGTCTCTAAATGCTGGTAGTTTTGATTGTCAGTAACTGGGATAGTTACCTGGAGGTAAAGACCAAAATGGAGCCAGAAAAAAAGTTATTTTCTTCAGTTTAAAAGTAACTTGAAATTAAAAAATGAAAATAGTAATTGATTAAAAATAATAGAATAAAATAAGAAAAGGTAATGAAAGTCATTTAAAAATGATGTAAAAACCTTAGCTACAGCTTCAATAATCTGACGAATAAATTGATGAACATCTCCATTATTAAACTTTTATTGATTTTGTCGAATAAGTTATGAACAATATTCTGGTTCCAGTTGTGTTTGTACATTACAGAGTTACTTTACTCTGTATTAAAAGGAAGGAGGAAATGTTATGGTATGTCGTTCTTGTTGTTGAACATTACTTGTACTCGTACTGTCCGTTACTGTGTTTGCTCTGGGTTCAAGTAGAAGGGTGTAGCTTTGTGTCTCCAGGATTCAGGTCCAGCATGTCATTAGCTTATGTACATAAACCCACAGACATGGCTAGCTTCTCTGTAATCCACAAGATTCTCTGTCTTTCCATAAACGTGCTCCCCTGTGGTGGTGAAAAGGAAAGACTCATGGCTGTGGCCTTCCAAAGTGAAACTCATTAGGATTTGCGACACAGATGTCGCGCGGTGGGCTTTGCATGGCTTTTCTGGATAGCTTTCAGTGGGCTCCACATTGTTGACAGGCCTGCCTCATGCTGCACTGCCTGCAGCAACTATAAATTACACCCAGTGGGTACCGTGGTAAGGTGACGAATCCCACCCCTATCCCCCGCCTCCCGTCTCTAGTTACAAGGGCCTGGGGGCAGATCTGTTGATGAGTACTCTGACAGAATGTGAAGCCAACAGGGGAGGTCATTTCAGTTTTATGACAGCCATAGTCTCCAGTGAAGACAGGTCCTTGCATATGTTAAAAAACATAATTTATGATAGAGGGGAGGACATATTTCACTGCACTGCGATGTATCCAGCAAATCAGGGAAGTCTGCTCTGATGGCAAAACTGCATTCCACCTGGGATTAGTTAAATGTACCTAATGAAGTGGCCAGAGAAGGTAGGCTCTGTGAATTTGTCGTTAAAATGTGGTCTCTAAATTTTAAATATCACTGTCCTTGATGAGTATGTGACAGATTCTTTTGCTAATTTTTTCCATTACTATAACTTTTAATGAATGGATTTTTAAATAACAGTTGTCGCAGTAATTATATCATGCAGTTTATAGAGATAAATACATACACAACACTGGCTGAAACCACTTGTCCCAAGCAGGGTTGCATCAAACCAGAGTCTAACCCGACAACACAGGGCGCAAGGCTGGGGGGGGAGCAGTTACGTTGCAAAGCACCTCAAGCAGGAGCAGGACTCGGCCAAGCCTGCTGCACCACCGCGCCCCTAGAGATGAATAGTTAGACACATTTCAGTTTAGTATTTTATATATTTTATAGCTTGTGCAAAATGTGAGTTTTAATGTTTGCCACCCTTCAGCCAGTGCAATGGGACAGCTAGTAAAGTAGTGGTTAGAGCTGCTTCCTTTAGATCCAAAGGGTACAATCCCATTTACATTTGTTTATTTAGCACACGCTTTTCTCCAAAGTGACATACATCTCACAGATGTACAATATAATGAAAATACAATGTGTCATTACATTAGCAGAAAGAGACATAGTTGCAGACGTGTAATTCTTAAGTACAGTTCATTTCTTTCCACCATGTGAACCAATGTTCATTGCACTAGTAGCTGCATAAAACTCAGAACATTGATGATTCCTGATCACCTTCCTAATAATTTTTTTTTGAGATACACAAACTTTTACATACGTTACAGGAGTAGCTGTGTAAATGCTTATCTGGGCGTGATCATAAAGTTACGGTGCATTAACATTTACACCGTACATGAGCTTGAGAGATTATGGGCGAAGTGACTTTTCAGACCCTTTTTGAACGTGGACAGAGTTTCAGCAGTTCTGAGTGAGAGGGGGAGGTCATTCCACCACATCAGAGCCAGAAGTGCGCAGGACCACCAAGCAAGCAGAAGTAGACGAGCGAAGGGGTCTGTTTGTGGTGTAGCGAGATCGAGTCTTGTAAATATCTGGGAGGAATATCTATTGATGCATTTGTAGGCCGTAACCAGGGTCTTAAATTTGAACCGGGTGGCTATAGGAAGCCAGTGCAGAGAAATGAGTAGAAGAGAGACATGGGAACGCTTCGGCAAGTCAAAACCACTTCCACCTGTAGTTCCGTTGTGCAAAGTACTTACCCTAAATTGCTCCAGTGAAATTTTCCAGCTGTATAAATGGGTAAATATTTGTAGGTAGTTTAACACTATAAGTCACTTTGGAGAAATCACTGTCCATCCTACCTAGAATGGAAAAACACTGGTCATTGCTGTAAAAAAACTGCACCTAGGAATGCTTCTTTTCTCAAAAAAATATAAATGTTATGAGACCCTGCGCTACTGGGCCTGGTAGAACAGCAGATGGCGTAAGTGTTGTACAGCACCTGGGCTGCGTGGGTTTGATCCCCAATCGGTCTCTGTGGAGTTTGCATGTTCTCCCCATATTCATCTGGGTTTCCTCTGGGTGCTCAAGTTTATTCCCCCAGTCCAAAGACAAGACACCCTGTCTGTGGGTTTATGCGCAAAACAGTGTTACAAGAGGACTGGTGACTCTAAATTGATCCGAGTGTGTGTTACATGGCTCTGTTTTGTGGATTCTTGTAAGAAGAGGGCAAGAAAAATAAGTATTTTCCCTTCACTATTGTGTGTGAAAGCAAAGTGGTGGATCACACAGCCAAAAAGTTGCTGGTTCAGGCTTGAGTAGAGAAAGCAACATGGACTGCATACTTAAAAATGTCCAACCACCAAAGTGAGGAATGTCGAACAGTGTAGGTTTCTGTGTGTAAAAGCTTCTGCTTTGCAACAAACAAAGGTATTTGTTATCAACAGGGCTTGCTGAGCATCCACTGGTGAGCCGCCCACTTACCTGTGGGTCCTCGCCAGTGGGCCATCGAACCGTAGCTCACTCGCATCCTTTCCGTTTCCCTCCCACAGCAAGAGAAGCTGGGTGACATATGCTTCTCGCTGCGGTACGTTCCCACCGCCGGCAAGCTCACCGTTGTCATCCTGGAGGCCAAGAACCTGAAGAAGATGGACGTGGGCGGCTTATCAGGTGAGAGATAGTAGGGGGTGTTTACTGTCTTTTTAAAGCGAGCAACTATATGGCCTATCAGGCTGTGGAGATGGTAAGTCAGACTGGAATCCAGTCCTGGCTGGTAGCTTCAGATAAGGCCAGAGCCGAGGCACTGTGAACCCCAGCAGCTCGTCGCGAGAAAGAAAATTATAGGTGGCAAGGGCTCGTGATGAAAGCAGAGCATTGTGCGCTGAGCATTTTTTGCATTCACATCACTCAAACTCAGCATAATTACCCTGAAAAAAAAGTCTCATACCGTGGTTGGGAAGGAACTTGGGGGGAAATGGTCTTCAAAGCGAGGGGGAAAGAACATTAATGCTTGTCGTAACTCTTGCATCTAACCAGTGCTCAGCCGTTTTAATTCTTTTGCGTTATTAAATGTACCACAAATGCTTTTTCTTGTTTATTCTGAAAGAAAGACTCTGCGAAGGAGAACACTGAGGGGTTCTTGGAAGTCCACACACTGTGTGTGAGTGCAGCTGGTTTGTCCTTCCACGGTGTACGTTTTCTTTGAGTACCTTGCCCTTGCGACACCATGTAAAGACATGTTGTTTGTGCCTTTTCGGTTACATGTTCTTGTTGCAGTCTGTGCTGTAACAGGCTCCATCTAGGCTGTACCTCGTTTTATACCTCAGTCATAGCTGTACTGCTTCATTCCCTGAACACTTTATTAGGCGCAAGTAGCTAGTACCAGGTGGGACCTTTTTTTAGGGATGTGACGAAGTTCGAATTCGAGCGTTGTCTAACTCCAAATGTTTATGCAGAACCGAAATCTGTCAAAATTTTGTCAACACTTTTTCGGCAGATGCAAATTTGATGTGGGGGAAGAAAAGTAGTCAAAGCAACGCAACTCGTTATAAGCTTTATTTTATATGTGTATCTGTTGCTGTTAAGCAGTGAAATGCATTAGACCTACTTTGTAAAACCTTGCATACAATGTATGTTACTGTGGTCTTTTGTGTAGCATAACATGATTTTCACATATGTAGCTTGTTTTGAGTTTTAAAGTTGAAATACTCATACTGATATAAATAAGGCTTATATTCTTACTAATATTTCATTTGAGTATAAACCAGTGTTTTTTGAATTGCTGAAAAGAAAAATTTCTCCTGTGTGAAGTTGAAATGACATAGTACTTTTTATCTTTTAATTTATGCGTACATGCGGATTAGTAAAAATTATACTTTTCATTTTAATTTTCATTAAAAACCAAATTTACATCCATGTGGATTCATACATTTAATCCACATTTGAGTTTGCAGATTTTGATGAGCTGCTTCTTTTCCTTCCAGAACAGTATGGATGGAGCAACAAGGTGCTGTGAGAAAGGCTAGAGTGTTTTGGTACTTTGTGGTGTTCAAATGATGCTCAATTGGTACCAAAAACTTAGTATGTGCCAAAAAAGAAAATCCCCATATCATTACACCACCACCAACACCCAGGTGTTTTTTTCATTTCATAAAGTCGTACAGCACTGCAAGTCGCTTTGGAGAAAGGCACCTGCAAAATGAATGATGATGATGATGATATCAGTTTTAGTTAGCAAAGTTGCGCTGGTTTTTAGCCGTGACTGGCCAGACATGGCCTGTGGGCGGTGTGAATCTGCCGGTGTGTGTGGGAGGCATTGCAGGAGGGACAAGCACTTCATGCTGCTTCACAGCACAGCCGCATCCACGCTTACGGTAAACCTGGAGCACCTTGTTCCCAGAGGGTAATGCTCGTTCGGCTTTCCCGCTCTTTGCCGTTCGCTGCTTGTGCGCTGTGTAATGATCAGAGAAGACCACTTGAGGAGCCCAGATTAGACAGACCTCTTTTTTAAAGGCACTACTAGATCTCTCACCCTGCATGAGGATCGGTACCACATCTTCCGTTCACCCTCTGCGACTCAGCAGGTGTCCTTATTGGTGATTTCGTGACTCGCCGCTTCATCTTTTTGCCTGAGCAGTGGCACGGGGGTATGCTAACCTCCAAGAATGCCACGTTCCATCCCTCTGTCCAGCTGCAGGTAGTATGTCCGTTTGTACTTGTTGCTCATGCAGGAGCCTTATGGAAAAATCAGTAAAATCTAAAGTCCCATTGGAGTCAGGAGGAAATGTTTACATCTGCAGTCTACAATACAAAATGTGCTTAAATCCGTGCAAAGTGATTAAGAATTCCATCATACATTTCAAGATTAAAATGAATTGTTTTCCAGCTCTTTTGAAGTGTTGCAATACAATGGAGTGGTGTTTCACACTTATTCTCACTGATGTGTTAAATGTCACATCCTTTTTTGTTTTTTTCTAATTAATTTAAAATCCTCCTAAAACACAAAACATGATGTAGCTAGTCTCAGCACCGCACAGTGGAGGGGAAGGCAAATTAAGATGGACAACTCCTCTCTGAGGCCCTCCACGATGGCCTGCATACATTTATTTAACATATGCTTTTCTCCAAAGTATCTGACACTGATTTAATGATTGATTTATACAGTTCTGTAATTTTTACTGTATCAGTTCAGAGTAAGTACTTTGATCAAGTACAGTATGAGGTGTATGACAGTATGACATGAACCTGGGCCCTTCGAGTTCAAGATGGCAACACTAACCCCAGTGCCATCTGCTGTCCAAGATTTTCTTGAACTTGCCGGACCAAGCAAGCGCTGCCCCTAGGGATAGACGTGTCAGGTGACAGTAGGGACTCGTGTCCTGTGTGGGCTACAGTGAAGACCTTGACATTGTGCTGGGATTGCAACGCTACCAATACGTTCCATCATGGATGCAGAGTTACCTGAGCTCCTCACCATGCCGTTGAATCTCGGCAGCTGTAACGACAACGGCAGCAGCAGCCGTGCATGCACCCGACACGGCAACCCACCCAGCCCACAGACCTTAACCACCCTGCGTGTAACTGCACTTATGCACTCATCACAGTGCTTTGGTAACTTTGATCTCCCACATGTTTTATATTTACCCTCCCGATAAGGTAGTCCGCGAGCCGGTAAATTTCCACAGCTCTTCATCAGGAGGACGGGCTGGCGAAGCTCCTGCATCTCACAGCATACACCGTTCAAACAGTGTCCGGCAATGGAAGGGGCCTTTTTGTTCTTGCCCACATTTATTTTGCATGATTAATAGGGAACATATTTAATCTATTTGCCCTGTGTATACAGGTTAAACTGTAGCAAATTTCAGTTTTTCATACGATTTAAATAATAATGGAGTGCTATTTTAATTCAGGTTGAAACTGAAAAACCAAGCCATAAGGCCTTAAATTTAATTACTAATAGCATATTTGCTCAGCTGTAATGAACAAGTCAGTTTTCATTTTCATATGCATGTAATTATGGCATTATGGGGACATTAAGTGGAACATTATGGACATTTTTCCCCATCGAGTTATTTTCCACTGATTCAATCAAGAATTCTGCACATTGTCTTCTTCAGCAGAATATTTAAAAACCCCGGTAATAATTGAAAAGAGAAAAAAATGTAAATGCATGGCATTGTAAGTAAATGGTGAGGGAGGGGACCAGCTATAACAACATTCAGTGATAATATGGTAATTCCTGGGCCAAGGGAATAACAGTCCATTACTGTAAGCGTAAATAGGCTATAAATAGGCTATAAATAGGAAGGAAAGGGTCTTGAGCCGTAGTGGACTTACCTGAAAGATGTTCGCTGGACTCGTCAAATGTTGAGTCAGTGGAAGCAGGATTAGATGAGACACGCTCCACAGCAAAAGCCATGCGAGGGGAAGGAAGGAAGCTGGCTTATTTTATCTCTCTCGCAGCTGTTAATTGCTACATTTTTCATATGCTTTTCCATACACCTGATATGATGTAAAAAGAGTAAGAACTATAAAAGGTGATGTTTTGTAAATTTGTAGCAGATCTTTTTTTTCCTCTTCATTTTTACAAAAGGGCAACATGTTCTTGGTCTTGCATTTGGGCACGAAACAGAATGAAATTTGTGTAAATTCACCATGATGCTTTAAGGCATAAAAATGGACCGTGATGACACAGACTTATTAGTCTCCCTCAACTTGGGCGTTTGTATGATCACCGCAAATTGAAAGCAAAGGCATGTCATCGTTCTTAAGAGAATGGACTGTAATGAGCCTTCAGGCATGAGTCAGACAATGTAATAGGTAGCATGTATAATTACAGTAATTACTTATGCTCATCACGAATCAACTGAAACACAAAATTGAGCATTGAGTAAATGTCCCTGTTTTTAATTAATGCCATATTTTGAAAGACTAGGTACTGCCCAAACTGGTTATTTATATAAGAACTTATTCATAAAATAACACAGCTTTTTAAAAGCCAGATAGTCTGTTTCACACTGCAAGAAACCGTGTCTGTTGAGTGCCGTCGAAGGATCACAAGAGTTTTAATGGGGAAATGCCGCAGTCCTCAAAACATAGACCCTCCCCTAAACGTGTCACTTTTTTAGTTGATAGAAAGAACTGAGGGAATCGGGTTGTTGGTTAACACTTCGGTCCATATTGGTGCAGTAATAGTGTAACCTCCTCCCCCTCATCACCAGTCCCACAGGGTTCTAAAATGAAAAGCGGAAGCAGTGAAGGCAGTAATGCAGGAATTTGTGATAAGTAATAGTCATTAGTGTCCGCTAGCTCTGTGTGTTCCTAATGGACAGGGTCAAGTCTGCAAAACTTGGGTGGGAGTTTATTAGTTCATTACCAGGTCAGTGGTGTGTATCACCTTGTTGATGGCACTGTTGGCTTTTGTGGACTTCTAATGCACTCACTGTGTTGAAGTGTCAGATATTGCCAAAGAATCTTGAGGAGCGAAGTCAGGGTAGTAGGGGTGTGAAAAGAGCTTAGGGCAGTGAGAGCAGAGAGGATGAAGACCTTGGGGATCATGAGCTCCCTCTGTCCCTCAGAGCTGCTGAATTCTTTTGAACTGTCGAGAAAGGTCTCAAAATTAATCTCTTTCAAACACACTACTGTCCTGATCTAACAGCTACATCAACTTTCATCCCATTTGTCATGATCAGCTTTGTATTTCCTGTCAGACTTACAAGCGTCTCTAGGCTGCGACCTGTTTACTGTGCTGCGACAGACAGCGGTATAGGACCGACTGCTTCAACAATCTCCGCATCTGTTGTGATGCGCCCTTTTCTCAGACTTGTACATGACTTTGGAGAGAAACGTCTGCTAAATGAATAAATAGAAATGTTTTCTGATAGAACTTTGTAAAACATCTTTGTACTTTAATATTGAATGTGCATTTATGAATATCAACAAATGCCACGTTTGGGCATCTAAAGAGTTAGTTTCAGGCATATTAGTCTTATTTGTGAATAAATCCTTCCACCTTTAGGAGACCTTGTTGCCGTATCAGTGCAGCGCTTCACATAAAAGGGCTTGGAGCTGTATGTTGAGCTGAGGAGCCATGGGCTGTTTGGGTCCCAGTGATTTATGGGTGCGAAGAGTGAGAAAGCAATTTGGAGGTGATTGAGGAGTGCAAAGCTGCCGCTGTCCGTGCTGATGGAGTTTTCCAAAGGCCCCCGGGGTGGCGTGGGAAGGTGGCGTGTGTGAGTGATTTATGTCGCCCGAGTCAACAAAACCAGAATGACAGCCAGCGCAGCATGGAGCTCCGCAGCGATGAAGCCCTGGTAAATAAGACGTGCCGAGGTGGGAGCCAGGCTGTCTTTAGGCCTCTCGAGCTGGTGAATAGCTCATCTTGTAAGTCATCACATTGTCAATATGGAGAGGTGGGAGCAAGACATCAGACTCGATTCAGAAGAATGGGAACAGTATGTCTGCAGTGCAGCAGTGCACTCTGTGGAGTGGCTGCCACACAGGTGCCCCATCCTGCCTTTGTGATGCTGACGACTGACACCGGGGGGTGACTCTAAGTGACCAAGGCCCCTTAGAACAATCTGTGTGTCCAGGAAGCAAGTCCAGCAGTGGTTAAGGACCCCCTAGGAGAGAAGGTGCAATTGTATGTTTTGAGCATAGTATTTTAGTGGATGTGTGATGTCATTTGCTTTTACCTTTATTTTCAGCTCTAGAAAATGTCCAAAGCGGTTTTGTTTTGGTCATCTGGTAGGGTTAGGGTTAGGGTTAGTACTGCTTGCTTGTAGTGGAAACCCTCTCCTGCTATGAGAATGAGCTAATCAGGGTGAAGCTGATTTTAACAATGTAAATCACATGGGACAAAGGGGTCAGCTAGTTAAAGAATAATAAATACCATAGAAATAATGCCATATTTGCTAATGTAATGGGAAAGGCTGGTTCTGAAATGCCACTGGAATGGACTGTCAAGGTCTCAGAAAATCAGCAGTTCCATGTTTCTGTAATGCCTTTACTCAAAGGGTTACATGTTGTCATAACTAAAGAACAATGTGACACTTTATAGCTGTATAAATGGTTAAATAATTGTAAGCAGCTTAACACTAAGTTGTTAGATAAATATGTAAATATAAGTGATAGCTAATAGAATGTTTTTCAGGCCTCTAAATACACACACACACACATTAATAATAAAAGAAGTGGAGTAAAGATTTATTTCAGATGGGTTTCACGTTGATTGAGTTGAAAGGAGAGAGTTTGGTGCCATGAAATGAATAGAACTTTGTGTGAGCGGCAGGAAACCAACAAAAAATGTCATAGCCTGTCATTCATTAGTCAGAGCCAAGGACACACGGCATGACAGTGGGACTGAGTCACACTCCAGCGACTCTTCTGCTTATGTGCAGAAGACATGGCATGGCAGCGCATCGAGTACAGCTGCTCTCTCATGGCGCCTGGGTGGTGCGAGAGGATGTGGGTTCGATCCCCGCTCTGTCTGTGTTGAGTTTGCATGTTCTCCCCGTGTCTGCGTGGGTTTCCTCCCACAGTCCAAAGACATGCTGTTCAGGTTCAGCCATAGTGTGTGAGTGACAGAGAAAGCGTGTTCCACCGATGTATGATGAGTAACCCAGTGTAAGTAGTGTATCTAGCAAAGTCACCATGGTGAATAAGGTGTGTGAGCTGATAACACTATATAGAGTTAATTGGAAGTCGCTTTGGAAAAAAGCATCTGCTGAATAAATAAATGTAAATGTAATCCGCGCACATTACATTGCATTGGTACACCAGGCATGTTCTTTGGATCCTCTCACATCCAGTAACTTATTGGAAAACCTGCGGCATTATATTAGCTTCAACACTTAAGAGGAAGGCAGGTGTGAAGCCGGACCCCCACCTAAAATCAATTTTTCCACCCAACGGTTCACTTTCAAACTTGTGGATTGCATTCTGATCACAGTTCGCTCATGACCGTGGATCGAAAAGGCACCTCTTCAGCACCTCAGCTGCTCATTATCTCTGAATGGCAAACAGCTTTGTGTCCCATCAAAATCTTTCACGAACCAGCTGATTCTGTGAATTTAGAAATCCATTTTTCCTTGCAAATGCTATTGATTTGCTCCCCGTTTCATCAAAATGGAAAATGTTTTTTTTTTTTTGGAAAGAAACAACATCGGAGTGTCGTAATGATTTGTCCTTTGCTGTTCCCCATTCAAAGTGAAGTCATTACAAGTCGTTTGGAAGCTTTTTGACAGTCTTTCCTACAGTGGGGCTATACTTTTTTTGTGCTGCACTTACCAGTTTCTAAGTAAATGGATATGGGGGTCAGCAAAAAGTGAGATGTGAGATCTTCTAAGGACCTACCTGGAACAACTTGTCACCGGAAGGTATTGTGTGTATTTTACAGTTTAAAACCAAAAACAAATCAAGAAACATCACAGGCTGGGAATATGAGAAATACAATGCAGGAAGCGCTTGAATGTGTCCAAAAGGTTTCAAAACAGTCTTATTCCAGGACATAAAGCAAGACTTACTGCTGGCAGCCACAGTTCTGGAACGAAAAGGAGCAGCAGCTCTGCCTTATTGCCGGTTTGTCGTGAGCAAAGCAGGACTCTTACAACAGTCTTTCAGCGTTGCGTCTCACATGGATGACTTTTCACCAAAGACCTTTGGTTCAGCGTCTCCTGTTTTGTTTGCTTTCCAAAGTTATGTGAAACGTGCAAAAAGCGAGTTGCTGTCATCCATATGACCTGCGTTTACCTAGGAGCATTATGGGTAGAAAGGCCTTTGGATTCTATGTATATAGAGGTGTTGACAGAGACTATCCCTCAGTACAGTCCACTCGTTTCTTTAATTTGATGTAATGTGACCCCACGGTTTTGCCCCGTGTTCCTGATTTAAGCAAGCAAGTGTAAACAACTGTAGCCACACGTTGTCCTTTCTTTTGACAACGTGCCCTCTGCAAATCAGTGTCCTCCGCATGAGCTTCGTCCTTCCCCAGTGGACAGCACCGTAGCAGTCACGCAAGACTCCCTGGTTTGATCCTGAGACTCCGCCTCTATCCTCACACCTGTGTGGCCCAGACATCACCGCACAGCCTCTCTGAACGATTGGTGGGCGGCTCTGGCTTTGTGAGGTTCCACTTTTTGTCTGGACTTTTTGACCCCTGCATCTAAGAGCTTGACGGCAGCTGTCAAACCCCAGGTCAGTGGTGTCCATAGTTGACCGTTGCACAGCGAATTTGCTGTCAAAAGGATGGGGACAAGCTATGAAAGTTCCAGACACAAAGTCAGAATGAATGCCACAGTGCTTTTTACCTCTTGTTTGTTCCAGCAAAGCTTTCCGGCACTAACCGAGCGGTGCTGTAAGTGGCCATACGCTTAAGTGCCTTTCGTTCGCACTTCTCTTCATCACTTAGCAGGTCAGCATGTTGCCGAGGACTGGGGCCACATCGATGGCTGTAGATGTGAAACTGTTGAGCAGTCAGCTCACTGGAAGTTTGTTCCGACTGCCTCAGTTGCCTGCAAGAGCATCTGAGCCCAAGGAAGCTGCACTGTTCCATTTCACAACTTAGTGGATGTTAAGCAGAAGGTCAGACATTGTTCTCTAGACCAGTGCTGGTTAACAGCTGTGTCCCTGGATGTGCTCACCAGGGTCGGCTCTCGAAGTACAGTTTGCTCATTAGAACCTGAGAGAGCAGGACTTTGTCTTTTCTCGAGTGGGTTGCTCTCAAGCAAGTAATGCAGAAATGGGACGGATTTGTAGTCCGGGGCTGTTTTATTAAAACTGGTCTTGATAAAAATCATTATGTTTCAAGGTTTTCAACCATTCAACCACCCCCATTGCACACTGGACGTCCATCATATACTGGAGGAGAACTGATGTTATGCATTTTCTATTTTTTTCTTTTAAAGGATGATAAAGAAAGAGCAGTACATCGCTAGCACTTGAATACTGTGTACATAAAAGTATTATTGTAAAATGCCTGGAAACATGTACATTTTTCAGGTCAAGTGTGGTACAAAAGCTCTTCAGCAGGGGGCGCTGTAATTCTTTAATATACCCATTTGTATTGATAAGAGATCTGTTAAATGACTGTCTGCAAAAATACCATGGCTAAAGAGTAGGACTTACGTAACGTTTAATCGCAGGAAATGCAAATACACAGAGACTGTCAGATTTATCTGCATGAATACATTGTGTATGCAAATAATTTGACAGCAAAAGACATTCTGTTGGAGGACTGAGCAGGTGTTGCTTGAGATTGTTAACATTAACTCACGAATGGCCGCTCTCAGTTCAGGCTTTTTGTTAGTGAGCGGCCATAGAGAAGGTTTGTGGTGCCACAGGTCACAATAAATCAGTCATACTGAGCCCCCCTAGAAATTTTAATTATTAGCCACAGATGCCGATAAGGGCCAAAGCTGGAGGAAATTGTGCAGAACGAAGAGCAGGCTGAACAGGTGCCAGGACCAGCCCGGATGTTCTGATCCCGCTGTGGGCTCCTTTGGCTGGGAGGCATGTGCATTCTGGGCTGGAGACCCTCTGGAAGGAGCAGACAGCTTAGCTTCACATTGCCGCACTCCTAATATGGTAAGAGCCCGAGTGACGCTGCTTCTCTGGCTGAGGAATGTTCTGCAATTGCTTTCCTGTGGAGACTTTAAAGGAGAAAAAAAAGGCTCTAGATGGTCCAAATGTGAGGGAGAGATGAAGTGCTCAGGGGTGTTTGTGAAGAACGGGTAGGGGGTGCAGTTGACACACAGATGTGCAGAAGTTCTTAATGGTGATGCTCTGCCTGTGGATCTTAGCAGTACAGTCACACTGGACATTAAGGCACCTGAAACGGGGAGGCCAAGGAAAATGTTCACACAGTCATCAGAATGCAGAAAAATTCCCTCCGAGTGCCCTATCTGGTTTGCTCTTTGATTCTAGCGATCTATCCGCCAGCCAGCTTTAGCCCACAATACAGTAGGTATCAGTGGCTTCTATTACTATATTTCATAATACTCATTCTAAAATGAACCAATCAGTTTTTGACATTACGTATACTGTATGTTGAAAATATGCCATGTATCCATGATGAGAAACAAACATTTTAATTAGTGGTTTTGATAATGGGTGGAGCTGTAAGAGTTGAACAGGAACCTCCATTAGAGGGTGTTTTTCTCCTGATGCACCTGGTTACACATGTAGCCCTTGTGTTTGCCCTGGTTGGGTGCACTTCCTCCCTGAGACACTACCCTGCAGACTGTCAGGCTGCCATGTGTCATGATGGCAGATTATGGTTAGCGCTCCCTGCGAGAGCTCTGCCTTTGATGTTAAAATACATCAGCCATAATTTCTAAATGAAAAGACGATGGGGGATGTGCTTTGATCTCGTACTGTTCTCACAGTCGTTCCGTGCGCTCAGGTGCTGATGAAAAGACACGTATAAAAAGAGGTTACATAACACGTGTAACGTCTGTTGAAAAATTAAGATGTTGACTAGTGTTGGGGGGATAGCGGCAATATTTGGAGATGATGGAGAATGTGTTTATTTGCTAGTGCTTGGTCAGCAAAGTGTCTGCAAGGACTGTGCTGTAACAAACTGCTCACAGCCATTCTCTCCTCCCACCAGCTGTTACACCAGCACACAAGGTAGTCAATCCTCCCCAGTTGCGTAAAAGATTAGGGGAATTGGGGCTTTGCTAATGTTTGCTAGTGCTACAAAACTCGCAGGTGTTCAGAGTTCACCTGGCTACACTGGCGTTGCATTGGATCACAAGAGGCTGGTCCCCAAAATAACCCTTTATATACACGGCCATCCGTTTGTGCCATTGCCACCTTCACATCTGATTACTAAAAGACTTATTGTGTGCTGCCTCTGGAGGTGTGAACGTGAGTGTTTGTTGAGCAGGTAGTGTGCACTGGCAGTCTCCTGCTGCACATCAAGTAAAGAGATGAGGAGACTTATGGCATTAGTCCAAGGGTGCAGAGTTTTCCAGTGTATGTTCAGCTTGAGCCTGAAAAGGGTCCTCCTGGTGTGGAAAACATCTCGCTTGGTTCCAGTTCTGTAAATGACTAGCGCCTGTTTTCTCTGTGCTCATACATCACGGAGCTACTAGGAAAGCTGGTCTTGGCACACCTCAAACCTTGGACCACACTGGAGTGGATGACTTCTTTTTTAAAACTTCTTTGGTACATTAACACCATACATCCTGGATTTTGAATCACCTGACTGTTGTGTATCGGAGGCTTGATGAAGGACAGAATTACCTTGACTTTGTGAGGAGGCTCAGGGCTTTTGGGATACACAGGTCACACGTGGAGATGTTCTTCCAGCCTATAGTGAGTGTGGTCTTCCCTGCAGTTGTATACTGTGCCAGTGGCATTTCTACAGGTGATGCTGACTCTGTGGAGGAAGTAGCCCAGAGAAGGACCATGAAAATCCAGCAGATCCTGTAAAAGCTGGATTTATTTGAAATGCATTTGCTAATTCCACAGATCCATATGTCAAAATTCACCTGATGCAGAATGGGAAGAGGCTGAAGAAAAAGAAGACGACAATTAAGAAAAACACCCTTAACCCGTACTACAATGAGTCCTTCAGCTTTGAGGTGCCATTTGAACAAATCCAGGTGAGGCTCCAATGCTGAAGTTGTAATTATGGATTTATTGACAATTGTTTCGGAGTCTGCATGAGAAAAAAAAAAAAGGACCTTCTTTGTTGGACACTGTTACAATTTATATATCAGCATAAATACTTCTGTACATGCAAAGACAATGCTGAGAGCTGTGTAAAGGTAGATGAACTGACAGAGGGTTGCCCAGGGTAGTTTTTAGTGCAATTGTCTCAGTGCTGTCACGCCTTTTGCAAACACTTGCTCAGTTATCATATTCCTGCTAGATGATTTCCATGAAAGCCCTTGAATTCATTAGGGGTCAAATGTAAGGGATTTTTAAATTCTGGTGAGGAGAGAGGAAGAGTATTGGTGCAATAATTAATAGTTCTAAACTGAATGAGCAGACATGGTGGATGTTACTGGGGAACATGGAAATTAAAACCAAAATTCCTGCTTCTCAGTTGTGAATCAGTCAATGGAAAAAAAAAAAAAGCAAATTAATGCACATGGCAGCATTGCCTTGACCACAATTATTCCACTTTGCTGTTCTATTATACAGTAAATTAGGTATGTGTTCACACTGAAATGGTTGCTTGTCTTCTCTTAGTGCAGATTGAATGTAATAAATCAAGATGTGATGTATGGACTCTTTCCAGTTAGTACACGCTGAGAGACTGCTTTTCCATACATTTTTTGCCCCTTTGTAGATGTAATGAAAAGTGAAATATGCCTCATCAATTTCTGTTGCAAGATACAGATGAAAAGTTTTTTTTTTTTTTCTTTTCTTGAATAGGTTGCTCTGTGAAATAATCACTGGTATAGGCCCCTTCTTTTATTTTCAGCCTACTTTACCTCCTTTGGGAGGAGATGAATTTTGCTATGATGTTTCAAGACAAAAGCCCTTCTGAACTGTGCTTTATTCTTTTGAGCCGGGACCATTTATGTGTAACAGGAAAGTGCACTTATATTACTATGCCTGATGAAATTGGCCGAAAGTCTAATAGAGGTTTCAGTAGAAAAAATCCTTTCTGGGTCCTAAGAAAGTGTTTTATGGAAATGTGCATTTTGTTGGCGCTCTCGAATAATACATCTTAAGTGTCCAATAGCAAGGATAAAATAATGTTTTGGAGTGAAGCAAATTTCTAAAACTCTTTGTAAGATAAAGAGGAAGCTGCCCTTTAATTGCATGTTTTTCTCTCTCCCTCCCTTTACAGAAAGTGCAGATAGTTGTAACCGTTCTGGACTATGACAAGATCGGGAAGAACGATGCTATTGGAAAGGTGTTTGTGGGCCTCAACAGCACGGGCACAGAGCTGCGGCACTGGTCGGACATGCTGGCTAACCCGCGGAGACCCATCGCCCAGTGGCACGTCCTCAAGCCTGAGGAGGAGGTGGATGCCTTGCTCTCCGCCAAGAAATAAGGGAAGCCCTTCAAGATGTGTGCTGGTAATGTCCCTTAACTAGTATCTGTAAATACCTCAGTGATACGAGTCCTCACCCCCATGTACACGTTTGCCCCGTCCGCTGAAATCCTGCAGGTGTATAGGCCCTTTTAAAAGCCCACTCTTCTTCACTGGCATATACACATTACCTTCTAAAACCAATCATCTGCCCACACGCCCCCTTCTTTTAAGCAATATGATCTGTATAGATAGCGCATGACAAATTATTTATTGTACTACAGTTGTATATATATCAGTATGCAGACAAAATGATTTATAATTTGTGTTTGTATGTTGTTTAGCGTTTCCTAATCTGTGTATATCTTGATGTTTTTAATAAGATGTTCTATTTTAAATGATGTAAATGGAGATATAGGAGAGCTTATATATATATATATATAAACAGGATTAAAAATCTTACTGCATTCCAGAGAAGACAATTCCAACCAACAAGATGCTAGTGGAGGTATACTCAAGTTGCAAAGGACGGTGTCAGTCTGTATGTTTACTTACCATCAAAAAAAAGAGGCAAACAGATTTAAAAGGCCATTAACTAATATGTTTCCATGGAGAATATGCTGCTGAATATGATAAGCACACGGTTTCTTAAAACTTTTTATACTAGTTTACCTTGAGACTTCCTCCAAATTGATTCACAAGACTAGTCTTTCATTGTTTAAGCTTCTCTTTTTAGACTGAGTTGCTTTTACCGGAAGTAGGTCCTCCTTTTGAGCAAACAGGTCCGTCCCTTGAGTACAATTCCCAACAATATCTGAAACAAGGTTTTGCCCTTGTGTCTTAACAAAATAAATAGCTAGACTAACTTTTTTTTTTTACTTGTTCACATGCAGTAGCCCGTATGAAGATTTTCTAGATAATGTCAGTATTTTTTGTAACTGCATAATTTTTTTCAAGAACCTTTCATGAAAGGTGGGATGGGGAGTTCTGCTTATTCTGTAGTTCCTTTTTTTATAGGATTCCCTTGCCTGCAATAGAAACACTAATTGGAAGTAATTGACAGTAGCTCAGTTTAAAACACTGCCAATTTCAGGGAAGTGACTATTCTAAGAAAACACATTCATCTGTGTGCTCAGCCTAGGAGCTATTTGTTCAGTAGTGCTGTGAAAAGCAGATTTTGCTTTTATTGCCATCTCACTGCCAAAATTAAATTTCACCGTGGCTGAAATTTTGCACTGTAACTGTTAGGAGACAATTCTGGCCTTGCTCTTTTGATGCCTGACTCAAGTTCAGTGCAGTGTTTTATTCCCAAGACACTTAAGTCAAGGGATACATCTTGGAGAAAGAAAGAAAATGAATGAATACACCAAAAAACTAATGCAAGAGTTTTGTTCTACATGGTAGATTGCGAGTTTCTTTAAAGCAAAACAGATTAACAGAAACCGTAGGAGTTAATGGTCTGTAATGATAGAGAGAATCATAGTCTGTGTCCTTTACTACAGGTTTAAGTGGGGGAGGGTTTACAATAGTTTCATCGTTGAGGAATCATATGTGTACTAGATGCTAGTTGAGGAGGACTTTTTAAATGTTATGTAGTTGATAGCACTAATATGAAGCTATTTGTCATTCCATAGGAGTCTTTGACGACTGCTTTGTGTATTGCTGTGTGCGCTTAAAATTGTAGATTAATAGATGATAAACCGTTTGTTCTGTAGTGCCGATGTAGAAAATACTGCCATTCCCTCCTAGTGCACCAGCAGGTGTCATAACCGTGGGCCTTTCAGGAATTAACCGACTGTACACAGGGAAACGAGAGTGCTGAGCCCACATGGGTCCAATCACATAGCATTTTGTTGAGCACTGTGCAATACACTGTACGTTCATAACAACAACATTGCCCACTGAGGAAACTTTTCCAAAAGCTGGTTAGGATACAGCACATGACAAGCCAGGGTAGATTACCGCCATAGGATTCCTCTTACCTACTTGCGCCTTTCATTGTTCTGTTTTTCAGTTTCCTCATAAAGATCCAAATTACAATATTTCAGGAAATACATTGGTAAACACCAAATATACTGTATATACTTTTATATTTTTCCAAATATTGGAATTTAATAATTGCTTTACTATAACCCACATCCTTTTTTGTATGACTGCAGCTCTTTATTACTGAGTTATTTCATGGACCCTTTTCTCATCTGTTGTTCTTAGCTCCGTGTGCCTCAATGTACCGCACTGTGTTCTGTTTTGCCTTTGTGAGCCCACATCGATGTGGCACTTTGTCGCAATAAACATAACACACGTAGACCCATTATTGTATACCTATTAAATACTGTACTATATAAGGCCCATGGAAAAACATTGCCTTTACACTGTATTCACTTTGAGGGACTTCAGTACTTTTTCCGTTAAGCTTATTTATTAAATAGGTTTTTTTTTTCTTTCTTAGTATTAGTCTAAAAATAATGGCGCATTCTGGGGACTAAAATGTTCAACTACTTTGTTTGAAAAACAAAACACATCAGGTAGTACTGTAAATGGACATGGTGTGGTTTGCATAGGCAGACTGCCAGGTGTGTTAAGTACCTGAAGAAAAGCCATTACCTGCATTTTGGTGCAATGTCATGTCTGCCGTTGTCCACCAAACATGCAGGAAACCCTACAACCTTTAAAATGAATAAATGTTATGTGACCAAGAAGAATCATTCCTTAACAAAAGCCACATTTAGCTTTCAGACAAAGCTGTGTAAAGTATTAGAATCTGATGCTGTAGAAAGATCCTAGTTGCCTTTGTGTATATTAACTGCCTGCTTGACTATGTTTGTGTGTGGAAAATTTTTCTCTGTAACTTGTAGAAATAACTTGGGTGTTCTTTCCTGCCATTACAGCGAGCCAAGAGGTTATATTGCTGTGTGTACCTTAATTTTTGATGGTGTTCTACAATTTTGTTTCACTGTGTGTAGTGAGTCACTCTGTGAGGTTACTTGATTGTGATTGATTATACAACTTCATATAGAGTATGTTCAATAAACATGTTTTATTTCTTGTTGATGTGGACCCTTTCCAAGTGCTGTCTTATTTTGTTTTTCCTCTTAGTGAAGCCCCTCACCCCTTTCATGTTGCATCCTAAACAGTTCATTCAGAATGACACCGACTTTCCAAAATGTTGAAACCTTCATCAGCAAAGAAAAAAAAAGCTAAATAAATAAATGTATGAAACAATGTGTGTTCTATTATTTGTCAGTAGAGTGCAAAGTTCAATTTTTTAAAGAGCACACTTAAGACTAAGTCACTTTGCAACTAATAAAAACATGATTTTCCATTTCACCAAAGTACATCTCATCCATCATAGCAGTTCAATTTCTGTCAGCATGGGGTGTTTAAAAATTACTGCAAGTGTAAAACTAAAATCACATCTTTTGCAGTACAGAAACAAAATCAGTTCCACTCTAGGGGTGCTAAAGTGTGACTGTAAAAAAGATTGTAGGCAGCAAATTCATACCCCTTGCAATGGTCTTTGGGTGGTCCACACACCTCCAGGGTTGTCTCTAGTGGGCAGGGAAGAGATGGCACTGTGGGAGAGTACATTCCTGGGAAAGCTGAAGAGCTTCTGAAAGACACTTGAGCCTCAAGCTCACGCAGCCGTATGAAAGAGGAGCAACACGAAACACGTCAAGCATTCGGAGAATCTACAGCAATTGATGAAAGGGAACAATTCCACAAAGCCATACAACAAAAAAAAAACTGTGCACTAGTAGTGCACAAGTTTCTTGGCAAATGTTACATTAGTCACTGTATTTATTTGAAAAACAACTATACAGAAATGCCATTTTGTCAAATATCTTGATACTTAGCATTTAAAACAATTGCATACACAATTAATACAGAAAAAGAAATAAAACTATGGTATGCGATTTGAACTTCAATAAATACAGTAACAAAAATGTGTTTGAAATTTTATTGGATGACGTCCACTTATGTACATGTGTTATTCTAAGGAGGAATGTCTTTTGAAAACCAAAAAATAATATAGCCAGACAACCTGGAAGCTGTAAAGAGGAAGAAAAACAAAAAAAAAAAAAAAAAGGGAATATGCAAATGACAGAGTATTGCTGGAACTTAAAGCACAATCAATACAAAATAAGATGTAACCAAATACTAAAGCAGTTAAAGCAACAAAGCATGTTGAAATAATGCACCTGTTGTTGTATATTACTTTAAAGCAAGAGGAACCTAGAGAAGCATTCCAGATAGATTTGATTGAAATGATTATAAAAAGACTACAGCAGCTTACTCTATTTTTCATGCTCAATTGAACTATATTTGTCAATATTGAAATCACTTGTAAGCACATGAAATACAGGTTCATGCTAACTAAATACTCATAAATCCATCATAATATAACTGCAATTTGTAACCCTCTGATACATATCCTTTGCACTGCCAACTACCCAGTAAAAACCTTTTTAATCCCACTAGAAACCCATCTGTTTTCCCAAATAGTTTCACAATTAATCATTTTGCTTAGGTCATATGTAGTAAGGACTATAAACCCAGAATTTAACTTTAAAAGAACATAAATACATAAACACACTAACTATGACAAGCAGCTGGCTACTTCATCTAAAGGAATGACAATTGCAGACTGATTCATATAATGTAAAAAACATGACACTTTGGTTGGTGGAAGTTTTTGGTTTTTTTTTTGTTTTTTTCTTTTTTTTTTTAATCAAACAATTTCATTCTTGCCAATGCTCTCACCGCCAGAATGTCACCAAAGAACCAAGGACAACATTCAACTGCATTCACATTCTCTTACCTTTGTCACTCCACTGAGTCAATATCACAAAAAGATACCCTCACATTTACTCCAAGTCTGAGGTCACTGTGCAAGGCATTAGAGTGATGCTAATCTGAACAGCTTCTACAAACTTGTAGTGCTTTGTATGCAGTCCCCTTGTTTACAGGTTAATCAGAAACAAACCTCATTAACCCACTGTACAACACATTTACATCATACATATAAAACATCACCCAATAAAGTAATGTAGACATCCCATAAAAGCACAGAGCCTTCTGAATAACACTTTTCACTTGCTGTAACCTCCCTAAACACAGCAATCCAAAATGCTCACCTCTGAGGATCTCCTCTTTCGACAAACAAACAGCACAGACATGAAACAAGTTTGTTTTTGGAGGGGGCATTTGCTCCTCTGTAGCTCCTTTGACCACTGCAGTTCTACCTGGTCAACTGGCCTACTACCTTCAGGAGGGTCTTGTTCTCCTGCTTCAGCTGCTCATTTTCATCCTCAAGGTCATCAAGATCCTGCAGAAACCAAAGACATTAAGCAACTGGATCATGCCATTGTACTGCAGGAGCAATGGGTAAGGACAAAGTAGCACATTCAAATCCCAGAAAGAAAAACACTGAATATCATAATGAACTTCTGATTAATGTACAAAGCTAGAAATACTCGCAACAATCAAACTACCTGAGGTCAACACCCAGGTTGAACTGGAATTTTCTTTACATGTCAATTGAAAACATGCAGTTTATCCAAAGCAAAAACTGAAAATGAGTACAGAAGCCTACATAATTTCTTCTTTTGCATTCATAAACAGATTACACAAACAGGATGACAAACATTTCAAGTACACTCAGCAAAATAAAAGGTGGAGTTGGATCTGCTTTCCCAAAAAGCTATTGTGTATATTAACAACTTGAATTAACCTCTAGAGAATCCAAGATATCAAGGAATAGCATCAAAGCCTTAAATAAAAAAAAAAATACAATTCTCATTTTCTACTTCCTACATCTCTATGGAAATTTACATTTACATTGTCCATACATGGGGCTCTCTTATAATCAGCTTCCTGTGAGCCTGGTGCTATCTCTATCACAGTCTCTCAGGTGTATAAACTAAAAACAACAGACAGAGATACAAGAAATGCTGTAGCAACAAGCATCATAGCTAAGGACATGAAAGTTCAGTATTTTGTCAAAGGAAAATACAGCTCACAATTATCTACAAATAATTTCCACATGACTGACGCATACTTCATGTTTTAGATTACAACAAAGAAAGGAAAAACAAACATCAGACAATGTACAGAATTTGCAGTAGTAAGTGTTCTTGTGAATTTAACTTCTGTACTAAACAATGCTTTGGTAGCAAAGGGACAATTTAAAACTGCAAACTCCTCTCTGTGTGACCTTAGAATCCTGGGGAAGCATGTCCACGTAACAATGAAACACCTGCAACCGTCATCGATCTGCTACTTTTCGCACAGCACCCTTCACCACTAGTTTTTCCTCAGTCTATCTTTATGATGCAAGTGACCTCAGATAAGATGTTGGAAAACCCATGTTGCCTTTGGTGCAGATAAATAGAATAGGTTGAGAGAAATAGCAGATACAAAGAATGGTGTCTCTCCTATCTCTTGTGTCCTGTTTGTATAGCTAGAAATGAGGGTAGGTCTTCAGCACACAAACCCGGGACCTCCAGAACAGAGCCCCCAGGCGTTGGCAAATCTTTCATATGATGCAATAACTCTAAATCTACCAAACACCTGGGTTAGGAGGAATCACGGAGAGGTTACACTGGTTTCTCAATAACTGTTACTTACATAAAAAGCACAATAGGTTTGCTTCAAAAATATCAAATAGCTGAACTGCATATCACAGAATATCATTTCACAGAATATTGTAAATCTCCAGAAACACAAATGGGATAAAAATAATCACAAAATAATAATTAAAAAAAAAAAAAAAAAAAAGAAAAAACTAACACCACTTAGTATCAAAGATCTGATACCTGCCTGTGGGGCACATGGCAACAGACGGAACCTAATAACCACCACATCTACAAGCACCCACAAACCATAAAAGTCAAAATCTTTTTATCACCACTAAAGCATTTGCAGAATTGCTCTCAACTAAATTTAATAACATTTAAAAATATCAATTTTTTTCAAGCAAACAGCACTGCTGAAAAGACTTGAAGTAGCTCTCTGAAGCTTTGTGGCGCACAAGCAAGGAGCAGGTCAGAGACTTTGCTTGTTGCACCCCCAGGACAGGAGGCGGCCATCTAGAACTTCTTGTCTGTTGGGCTGATACTCCCTGATAAGGCTCAGAGCTGCTACAGATTTGACATTTATAAAGCGTTTTGTACTCAAGGAAACTGCACTACAAGTTACATTGAATTAGATCTTAAAGTATATACTGCGGGATATCAGACAGGTGAACACTTTTCCTGCCATCAACCAAATGCTCATCATTGCTGAAATACGAAAAAAGTACTTTCACTGGTCACAGTGCCCTACTGTGACTGGAGTCACAAAGGCTGTAAACAGAGTACAGTACTCTTATTTACATTTATTTAGCTGAAGCTTTTCTCCAAAAGGACAACATTACACTAATTATTGTAATACATTAATTTATACAGCTGTGTCATTTTTACTATATCAATTCAGAGCAAGTACCTTTCTCATGCATACTACATCATGAGGAGGTATTCAAATCCAGGTCCTTCAGGCACATGGCAATAGCTCTAACCATTACACGACCAGCTCCTCCCTATTGAATCAAGTTTCTTAGTGATGCAGGCTGACTGAATACTTCAAGGACAAACATTCTTGCATGCATGTATTATACATGTATTTTTAAAACGTCTCATAGCATGCAGAGTTCAACTCGATGACAAACAGTATTACATGGTGTCACCCATTAGAAGTTCTCTGAAAATGTAGACGGCTGAATTAAGTGGTTAACCGAACTGCTTTACATGACATTTTTGGATATTGTGTAACACCTTGTATGCTTTGATTAGCAGTATTTCATATTGGTTATAAAAAAATTTGAAAAACTGTGAAAGAAGAAATTAATACAAACAGTGATCAACAGCTATTTTAACATTTTAAAATAAATATCCCAGTGATGATTCAAAGAAAATTCACCTTAGACACACTTACCCTGTTTAACAAGTCAATCTCCTCCTTCAGCTTGCCAATCAGCTCATCTTTATCTTTATTGGCTGACAACAACAGCATGTTTTCTTGTCTCTCTATGGCAAGTTCCTGTACAGACAAAATGGAAAAAACGTCAGTCAAGAGTGCGTACTAGTACCACCTCGACCAGCTCATTCTGTACGTCACCTAGAATCAAAGTTTCTCTCTGCAACAAATCAACTTGCAATTCATTCTATGCTTAATTTTTATCATTTTCTGGACAAAATATGTTCTATTTATGCTTTTCTGAAGGATTCATGTTGCGCACTGATGTAGGTATAAGAAATGTTTCCACTCTGATGTCTTCCTTTATCCATAGCAACTTTAAAAAATTAATCAGTGGTAAAAATGTTTTCATTTCTGTCAACCAACAAACTTTAATGTACGCTCATGGAAGGTTTAATAGAACACAACTTCTCATCGTAATGAATGGGAACACAAAGACTGACTGTTCTACAAAAAGTAAGATTAAGAACTAAGAAAAGCATTTTTTTTCCGCAACAAAAACAGTCATGGACAATACCCACAAAGAAGAAGCAGTTCTATCACAGACCAAAACAAGAAGTTAGTGCTGTCAGGATCCTAAGCCAGGGTCCATGTTAGCACAAGACTGTGGATCTTGGTTAAAGGCCAACAAGTTCAGCAAGACAGATTAGGAATTGACCTACACATGTAAGGTTCAGCTGTGGTTTTCCCCTATTGAACCCTTTCTGAATTAGCTTAATTTTCAAACGACATCTGAGTTAGAAAAATGGACAAAATTCAAAGTTGAAAGCTACAGCATATGCAGTATTTCACTTTAAGCAAAAGCATGTGCAACAACTGAAACAACAACAATCACGTTAGGATTTTCCCCTTAAGTGAGAATTAGACGCAAAAGCAGCGTGAATTCCGTAGGTATAAATGCACAGTCCTCACTGTGACTGTATATGGATACAGCATGGGGACTCCCCACTTTTTTTGTGCCTACACTGTACCTTCTCGAGCTCCTCCACCCTTCTTTCCATGCTGCCGGTGCCGCTGGTGTCCTTGCCTTGGCGACTGTGTCCTTGCCGATGTCTGCTGTTGCCCCCAGATTCTTCCTCGCTGTAGGGTGAATTTTGGTATGTTAATGTATGCCGACCAAAGCCCCCCCCGCAAGTAACCCCTCCTCTGAAGCTTTACACCACACGCTGCATCCGCAAAGCCACCAGCATTGTGGATGACCCCACACAGCCCTCACACAAACTCTTCACCCTCCTGTCATCTGGCAAAAGGTACCGAAGCATTCGGGCCCTCATGACCAGACTGTGTAACAGTTTCTTCCCCCAAGCCATCAGGCTCCTCAATACTCAGGGATTGGACTGACACCAACCTACGCACATACAAGCATGAACGTGCAACACAGACACACACTCTTCTTTCTTAGATCGCTGCTAAAACATTGCAAACAAACTTAAATCTGCATGATTTAAAATCAGACAACCCAGGTGTTCAGTTTCTACCTCACAGGGTTGGTTTTTTGTTTTTTTAAATTAAAAATTAAATTTTTTTTTTGAAATCGGATTTTTGATTTTTTTAAAATCTTGAGCATTCTCCATAATTGTTTTTATGGCACTCATCAAAATATTTGTGTTCTTTCTGAAAATGTGTTGACACGATTAGTTTAATTTTTGTTATACAGCTATATAAAGATATATGAAATTATATAAGCTATTGTCTTGACCACGCCTGCGCCACAACCAGCAGCACCTGACTAAGTACCTGAAGGCAATCGGAGTAGTCAGTTATAAAAACCATCCCCAGCTCCTTCCCAGTCACGGAATCTCTTTGAGACAACCGTCCCTCCAGGATTCATGACTCCTCCTCAGCGCCTTACCCGTACTCCTCCGAGTTCCCTGCTCCTCATTCCCTCACCCATCTCCTTGTTCCTGTTCCTGCTTCCTACAGCATCAAACCACGCTTCGCGTCATCGGCCACATCTTCGGATTCTCCCCAGACCCAGTGTGCGCCTCGGATTGAACCACGCTTGTCCCGACAGAGTATTGTCATGCCCTGAATAATCCCGCATTTGGATCCACACCCGGGTCTCTGGTCTGCTTTCCGCAACATCTATATAACGCTATATAGTTAAATAGTTTTTAGATATATAACTTACCATAAAAAAAATATTTAAATCATGATGTCAATCTGCGTGATTTAAATCGGCCAACCCTGCCACCTTCGGAGCTATCTACAAGGGATGTTTTGACAGACATTTTCCACAAACTTGCAAAGGTTTGTGGACCCTCACGGACTGCCACACAAAAATAATCCAGCAAGGGAGTTGTATTTTGACCTCATCATTCAGAAGTCTGCAATGTGTGAAAGCAAAACACAGACGTCCTATATTACAAATCATGGCACTGAATCACACTGTTGCTGAGGCACAATCTAGCTGTGCCAAACTCTGCATCAAGTTCCATCTGAAAGGACACCACACACTGCACTCAGATAAAAGGACTGGAGTTGTAATAGTGTACAAAAGCACAGCAGCAGGAAGCTAAGTGACAATGTGGACAGAAGCCACACACTAAAGCACGTTTCCTCTAAACATCTCACTGTGAAACAGGGAACCGAGAAATTATGCGGACAGTAAACCTGCTGATCGGTGAAAAGTGATGCTGCATCTTATTTAAACGCTTTCACTGGATAGATCTGAGGCTGTTCCTTACAGTCAAAAATTAGCAGTTAATTAAGCATTTTTTTTGGCCTATTTTGTTTTCTATAAATTAAATGGCCTTTTTTTAGAATAGGATTTATGTTTTTATTTTATGGCAAAAACAACATTACGATGCACAAAAGAAACTGTTTTAAAATGATCCTAGATGTGACAAACACTAACAGGAGCTGTAAAATTAATGGTTTGTCTACTCTAATGCCAGTTTTTTTTGTCACAATAAAAGGAGAAAAATTACAGTGAAATGTCAGTAGTAAAAACAGGCTGGATAATAAATGAAATGGTGTAAATGCTACCTTTTGCTCTTTTTATAAAAGCATTTGCTCTAACGATGTCAGTGATCATTGAAGTGTGTGTGATGAACAGAATTTCTGCACTGCATGGAAAACAGATGTGTGCGAGAGCCTTACCTCCTGTAACGGCCTGTCACCCCTCTCGGAGTCTCCTAGAAAACAAAAGCAAGACAGGGAGAATGAGTGGCAGCCACAGCTGGCTGATCTTGTGGGGAAATGACACCCTAAAGTGGGGACAATGGAGCGCAACAAAGGACACAACTGAATTTGCCTTGCGGATTCAAATGTCAACCACACTGGGTCTTCATGTTAAAAACATTCAAGTTGTACATTTTCAAACATACCAACATTTCCCAGATCATTTATTGAATTTGTGCTTTACTTTTCTTTTTTCTAAAACTAACCTGAAGTTAACGTTTAAGCACTCATGTGCTGGAATCAAATACCAACCAGATAACACACAGAAATTAATAAATCTTGCAAATGTAACATGGCTGAATTCCTCAAGGTCAGTATGCATACCAGAAACAGAATCACTGAACTGTGGCAGTCTGCTTTGCTGACAAACTCTGTCAGAAGCATGCCCACTTCCTACACAACCCCATTTCGTTTGTATTACTGTCAAACACTAACTGAGCTGTTAGGGAATAAGCACATTTCTATTTGTTGTTTACATTTAAATAAGCACACGGCAGAACTGTCTCACTCTGTGTGCACTTCGGCAATGTGGTATACTATACTACATTGCATGAAAAGAAACTGGGAAATGTTTGGGGGTGACATCTGTTCCAATATAGCATACACAGAAACACTGGTTGCTTCCAGGGTACCAATATAATCAGACTACATGGGAGCATGGTAGCATAATGAAAGACTGATATTCAAATGTATATAAAGAAGTAACAGCAACCCTAGATAACAAGGTTGAAAAATTAAGACATTAATGTAGATACACAAAGGACTAAGTGCTTTGCCCAGTTATCAGCATGGCAACAATGTTTATGGTGAAGGGGCACTATTGAGAGCATATACAGGTGCTGTGTTTCATTACACATCTAATGATTTACCAAGAGCAGTGCCTTGTCAAGCTAGTTATTGTTTAACACCATTACTGAACTTCACACAAACTTATGCTAATGGAGGGTCCTTCATGACCTAAGTATTCCAGACATCTTTATACAAAGTGCAAATACTTCTACTTACAGTCAAGAACTTAGAGCATTACAGTATTTAAAATTGAGCACATCCAAGCTGTGTTCATATTTCATACCCAGGTGTGGGGAGTATGCGGCCTGTTCCTCATTATAGTCAATTTACACCAGGGCTTATTTCATTCTCAAAAACACACTTCTTTGTGTATCTACCTACATCATTATTTATGAAACTTGCATCAACAGAAGTGAGCAAGATAAGTTTGTTGTGTAGTCTTGATGCATTTCATACAGTGGTAACAGAAAAAGAACTCTGGTCCTCAATGTGCAGAACCTTTTTTTTTCTTTAAATAAAACATTTTAGTTCATGACTGGCACTGAAATACCAGGTTCTGTGAAACATCGTACTGTCCTGTTAACTGGAATAAAGTAAAGACTTGAGACAATATTTTAGTGTGGGAATATTTTATCCAGTCAAACAATGATCCACCACAATTCATGTTCAAGACCAGCAAGAACTGCAAAAATAACATCAAGTCAGGTAAAGTCAGAGAAAGCACAGTGATGAAAGGCATTCATACCATTGATTTGTGCATTTCTCAGTGATTGTAGATACATGAACACACCATACAATCAAATTCTATAGGGAGTGACAAATCAAGTCATTCTGTAAGTGGCCTCCTTAAAATTTGAGAGTTTAGTAAAAACATCTGTTAAGATAAACCATAAAATATCTTTTATTACAAAGAAAGTTTACAACATCCAGAAATCATAGAGAATATTTTACAGTTAATACAGTTTAAGGACATCTGAATTTCTTCCCAGTAAATAGTACCCATGAAAGATTGAAACTGAAATATCTGCTGCAGCAAGCTGCAGCCAAATATAACCAAATAAATATAAAATATTTAAAAATGCATTAAATAAGGTTTAGTGTTTTGTCACATAATTGTCCATTAAAATTTATATTCTCTTCACATATGATGGGACACAGCATAAAACAATACAACATATTTTACATTCCCTAATATTTCCAAAGTGTTCAAACTCTGAATTTAATCTGTTAGTATACAGATTCCACCAGACATATTCAGCAAGAGCACAAACAAGAAATTTTTGATTTTATATTTAACAGTGGAAATAAATGTTCCTGTAGTCCTCAAATGCATTTCTTATTAACAGAGAGCAAAGAGGTCCTTCTCCATCTCATGGATGTTCACTACAAACAGAGAAGACCATCTTATTTGCACTTGGCAATTATATAACTACTGCTGATTACACATCCAATTAAAAACCATTTATAATTTTGTTTACAAAAAATATTCCAGAATGGCCCACAATGCAGCTAGCCAATTTCCCATCTCTATGGAAACGGTCCTTGGATTTAAATTAACCGTCTGAGAATTACAAGAGCATTTTCTCAGTTTAGAAATCAAGCAGAAACAAAGGTGGACTACATGGACGATTGAACTATTCCCCTGATCAGGTAACACATTGGAAGCAGATGAAGTCCTCAAATGTTCTGCATTACTTTGTTTTTAGAACCACTACAGGATTAGGAAAAGTGTTTTCACTGTACAGCTTGCATGCCTTTGGAAAAACCATGCCTTCTAAGTGAGAACACATGGGGTGTAATGGAAGAGAATGTCTGTTCCCCTGGTGAAGAAAAATGTATCAGTGCTGGTGCAGACAGCAATTCACATGGGGACTGAAGGTCTGAATTGGAACCACAGAGAAGGGAAAGCCAGAGAGACCACAATGAAGCCAAAGAGTAATGCAGCCATTATGGCAGATGAGAATTTAAACAAGCAGCATAGATGTCAATCAATCAAAGACATCAAGTCCTTTTTGCAGCAAGGTACAAAATTATACACCCAAGGGAATGAAGAATGGAAGAACAAAATTATGTTATGAATTCAGGATGCTCCAAAGAATGCTGCAATGAAATTCACTGATTTATCTTTAGTTCATTACTACAACTCATTCACTACTCACAGTACAACCCTGAACAACTCTGCCTAAAAACAATTTAACATTCAAAAACTCTACTGATATCTCTGAGTCAAAGAACCAAAAAAACCTGTTTCCAGTCCTTTGTAAGGGCCGTACAGCCTACTACACATCTCTTTTTAAATGCCTTATTAACAACTGCATATGTCACATGAAGATTAAACATCGTCTAAAAAAACTCTACATTTTTTAAATTCAACATACTAACACTTTCCCCACATATGACAGGTCCCCAATCTAACAGGTTGAAAAATGTGTTTCATGTAGAAAAACTGCTTTAAATTTTTCTACATGAAACACACTGTGTATTCCTTCTGTGCACAGAGAAACTGGGCATTTTTTGGGGATTTATATGAGTCATAACTGATGTTTTCATCTGACTAGTGATAAATCTTCAGCAAGCATCTTGATCCCTGGTGTTTAGGGCCCAGTGGATTGCTTAGATCCTACCTTTTACTTAACTTGCAACAAAGGCACCAACCTAAATAAGCAATCTGCGGAATAAACATACAAAGTCAGCAACAAAGAGCAGAGCAAGGGAAGGGATCCCCGGATTGGCTGTTTACCAGTGTCGTCAGTACAAACTTTCCAACAAAGTGAGTAATGTGGGGACCGACACTTTTCATTTCAAATGACTGGTCTTTAATTCATCATTGCATTGAACGATGTGTACCACATACACAGTCACATACACAGACTCAGTAAAGGAATACTTTTTTGACTCCGGCCTCATCTGATACACACATCCAGAGCATTGTGAAAACCCAGTTTTTCAGAACAGTCATGCTTACCTATAAAGCTCTACACAGCTTGGAACCTTTACAAAGTAAAGGTCCTTTACATGTCCTTCAATTTAAACTGCATTCTAATAGGAAATACTGTAGGACTTTTTCCTTATGTGCTTCCAAAAATGTTAAATTCCCCTTCCAATAAATATCACACAATTCCTTACTCTGGAAACCTTTAAAAACAGCAAATAAAGAATAGTTCAGAATCATTTTAAAGTAACAGATATGTGCTCCTTTTTATCTCCCATCATGTTTTTATTACCTGTATTATTATCTCTTAGTTTGCCGTTTTGTGTGCCAGTGTACCAAGACATAGTGATGAATTCCTTTGGATAAAGGAATATCTCGATGGCTGGCTTAAGAAGTGCTTCTTCATTTTGCCAGAAGGAGCATCTGCAAAATACCACAGGCTAAAATGTGCTTAAGTCTAAGTCTGCCAGGCCAGTAGCTTTAGAAACATTTTCATTAATTCATTTACCAGATGCTTTTCTCCAAAGCAGTCTGGTACTATCTGCTGGTATGTTGACAAATAAAGCCTGGGTATTACACTTAACTTGATTATGGAAATGTTAGGCTAATATGTAGCCTTTTTTTCCTCAGGAGTATGTAAAATGTATAACAGAATTAAACATAGTATTCCTTGAAACCAGTGAGACCGGGCCTCTCCACCTTTTGAAAATTCACATTAAAATCAATGTTCCTTTGTTAAATTTGACAGCACTTGAAGAAGCTCTTCAGTAAATCAAAGAAAGCCTAACAAATAGAAACTTGAGTTTCATAAATGCTTTAAAGAAATTCACTTGAACAGTCAAATTATGTACGCTCTAATTTCATTTTGCTCATCAATTTCATGCTCGATGCTCAATAAAATCAAATTTTAACTGAGGCTGAGAACATGACCGTACCAAAATCCTAACAAGTAATACGAGAGGCTCACAATCAACTCTTCAGAACAGAATGTGTGCTTTGCTGAAGGACATCAACAGACAAAGGTTCTACAGGAAAATACATAACAAACCTTCTCATGGGGTCTGCGCAGCAAAAATAATGAAAATCAGTAACCCAGACCATAAAATAAACCTAAATATCTGTGTAAACGCAGACACCTCCAGATGCTATGGTAACAGTAAAGTCATTTAATATATAAAGCTTTTGCAGCTTGTTAGAATGAGACTGACAACTTAGAAGACTAAGTCCACTTCCTCTAAAGCACTTCTTTAAACCTCTAGCTTTAGAGAAAGGGTCTTGAAGCAGGGATCAAAAATACATTTAAGACACACATTGTCGATATTCATTACTCCTTCAGATGGCGGAGCAGGTACAGATCTGAAGTAAAGTGCATTCAGAGTATCTAGTTAAGGCATTTGGCACATGATTAATAAAACTCAGAACATGTGTGTTAGAGCTTAACTCATAGTGGCAGCACAAAACCACAGTCCCTGTAGACAGAGTTTGGTTACATTGTTTGTGCAAACCTGTTAGTGTAGGAAAATCTGCAACTCTGCTTTCCATGATCATGTAGCAGCAAACTGAGGGTTTCATGTTGTATTTCTACAAAACATAACATGACTGCTAGCTGAACTCCAGACTGAGCAAGGAAACCATGCTCTGTCAACATGGAGCACAGTTTGGCAGGGTAGGATTTCAATGAAAGGGGCTGCCATACCTGAAAGAAGTGGGCTGCTCCGGTGTCAGCAATCATAGCCTCATTCTGAACAGTATTGTGCTGTGTGAGCTCTTCCTCCGTCTTCCTCTCCTTCTCACCACCTTCATCATCATCCAGCTCATCCAAACTCTAGAAGCACACCAAAAGAGGAACACAAGGATTTTCTCTGAAAATCTAGCCATTTACATGTATTCATTTAGCAGATGCTTTTCTCCAAAGCGACATACATCTCAGCAAAAATACAATTTGTGCATTACATTAGGAGAAAGACATAGTTGCAGACATGTGATTAAGTAAACCCAATTTGTTTTTTTCCACTTGAAGCACCGATGTTCACTCAAGCAGGTGCATAAAACGCAGGATAGATTAACCTTCCTACAAAGAATTTTTTTTTTTTTTTTTTAAGGTAAACAAATATTTACATACAATCTAGGAGTAGCAGCTGTGTAACGGCTTATCTGGGGATGATCATAAAGTTACAGTGCATGAACATGATTGATAGATCATGACAGAACAGGCTAATGTCTAAATGTAAATGTAAAATCTAGCCCCCAACACAATGCTCAAAACAAGTAAGACAGGACTGAGACATAAGAAGATAAAACAACACAGAAGAGTAGGTGAAGAGACAGTTTTTAAGATGTATAAAGGTTATGCCCCTGGGACCCTAACCCTCTTATTCACCTTCCTTAACCACTTGTCTAAGTCAAGATCCTGGTGGCCTAGAACATACCGCAGAAGCACAAGGCACAACGATAAGTAGGGTATTCCTTGGACAGGACACCAATACTCTACACTACTCTATGAATTTTAGTAAATCAAATTTACTGAAAAAAGTACTTCTTTGCTTGCTCATAATTTTTTAAATATTTTAGAAAATTTTAGATATATAGTTTATGTATATGGGAGATCTGCTATACTACAACTGAACATGGCTTAAAAAGATATAAATAAATATCATTATCTGACAGAGTACAGAGAGATCCCCCCCCCAAAAAAAAAAAAAAAGTCATCATATAGCCCACATTTTTACACACTCATGATCGCCCCAAATATGCATGAGAGCAGCAAGGAATCTCTAGCCGGAAAATATTTTTTAAACAAAATTTACTCATGGAATTCACTGTTCTCAACGTTAAAGAATTCATGTGATGCAATGATAAATAACCTTTCAAAACATGCATGCCTTAGCACTGAACACCTAGAAACACGAAATCAAGCTGATTTCAGAAAGCTGTGTACTCGAATGCCAGCATTTCAAGTCCCACATAAAACAATGAAAAAAAATCCTTTATTTTTCATTTATGGACACTTTTTTCAATGAAACCTTATTACTCAGTGTATTATGTACACCTGATAGTGTAGTAGTGAGAGCTGTTAGCTTTGGATCCAAATGTTGCTGGTTTGAATCTCACATACTGCTGTAGCACCCTTAAGCAAGGTACTAACGCTAAATTGCTCCAGCTAAATTACCCAGCTTTACAAATGGGTAAATAATTTTAAAGTAGCTTAATACTGTAATTCACTTTAGAGAAAAGCATTGGCTAAATGAAAAAAAATGTAAATATAAATATATTCAACCCACAGACACATACAAGAACTGACTTTGCTAGACAGTGAAATCTATCTTGGGATAGAAATTCAGCTGTAAACTTCCTCTAACCAAAGCCAGCTGATGAAGGATTTAAAAAAAAAAAAACCTGTAAAGGGGGTGGAATCTTGGAAACCACCAGCTGACTCAGTACTCCCTCTCCTTCCTGTTTACACTTGCATGGCAACACTGACTTGACCCTACAAGGTCTGTTGACACTAAAATTTCTGGTCTTTGGAAAAATCTGCCCTTTTATCAACAGAGTAATTTAAAAAGAAACTACTGAGGCCTTTCAGATTACTGAAGGTGTGTGTATAGGTGCAACTTCGATCTATAATAAAAATCATAATAATTAAATAGTAGAAATTAGTAACAAAAACTTTTTACTGACAGCAATTTTTGAATGTTACCAGGCCAAGCTTTCAATAAATGTGGAATATAGAACTTGCCAGCAAAACTAGTCAATTTACAGCTTCATTTCCATATTGTTTTAAATACACTCAGATTTCATATCACAGGGTTCCACACAGTAGCTTATGAAAATATATACCCATTTTTAATGTAATAGGCATATAATTTTTTACAGCAAAGTTTTTGCTGGGTTAAATGGTCATTCTACTTCCATATCAGGTAGTTCATTCACTGCCTACCATGTCTACCCCTGTGCAAAGCATGCTCACATGTTTTTATAAATTCAGCAACTGCATATAATTCCTATTTACTGTACAGGTGTCCCCTCATTTTACAAAACTAACCCATTCCAGAAAACATTGCATTCATCAAATTTTCAGATACTATAAGAATTGGTAAGGGGAAAAATAACGCATTCGCAGCCCACCTGAAAACCAAAACCCATTTCCCCAAAAGTCACTAAAATAGTCCATGTCCATATAATACAACACTCTGCATTTATTTTGCAAGTAAGAATAGAAGCTGCAGCAGTGTTAAATAGCAGCACCATACATTATAACATTCCCCCCACAGGTCTAAATGCCACCTACTTCGATACCTTTGACAAAGCTATTTAACTTAACCTGAAATTGTAAACAACACTAGAGAAAAGTATCAGCTAAATGAATATATATTAAGATGCAGCAGAGGTATTCAAATCATATAAACAGCTTTTATAACATGGATTCCTTTACAATAGCATAAATAAAGTCAATGTCCCAAACAAATTATCATGTAGTGTTCATTATTGCCAGCAAATACACAGCACCTCTAACAACAGTGCAGAGCAAAAGGCATAGACAGTAATCCTGTTGACTTTATTTTTATATATCATAAACATCTGTGGGTAAAAAGGACAAAAGGCCCCTGTCCAGTGTGTATTCTGCCTCATATCCTATGCTTCCCTGACAGACTTCCATTGCACTGAACACAAAGTTAGTGATAATAAATGAATGGAAAATATAGAAATTAAGGTACAAGAATATTTTGGTGTTACTGGCAAGCATAAAAATACCTTTTATTCAGGTTCTGTAGTTAATTTTAGGTTGCCTTTTCTGATATAAAAAAACAAAAAAAAAGTATTTCAAAAGTTTGACTGATTTTATGCATAAAATTATAAAATTAACCCTGTTATGTGATAAATGGATGTATAAAGGTTCAAGGGGTGAAGCTTTCTTCAGGATTTTCCTTTCATGATCTCCCAGATAATCAAGCGTAATCCCATTCAATATCAAAGTTCACTGTGGAAATCACTGCAGCCAAACTACTCAGAACATCAATGCAATACCACACCTAAATTTTTTAGGCATGGTCAAGTCATCTTGTGCAACACAGGATCTGCACAGCACAACTTCAGTGGCTTCATGGCAGTTCTAAATCAGTTTATATACAACACCACAGCTATTCAGAAGGATAGCTTTAAAGAGTAGAAATCGTTTCAGAAATTGATGCACAGATCATGGTGTACTACACTGATCCGTGATAAATGTTAGTAATGATCGCAGAATTGATCATAGAGAGTGAGGCAGTTCCTTTCATTATTAATATGGCAACAGGTATGCAATGTACCTACTCCGAATACAGCTGGGACCAGAATTCTGTATGTTGGGTTGCTTGTAAATGTAAAGTTAATCACTAATTCACAACAAATCAAAGCTAAGTAATAGAAATCTTATCTACCAGTTAGGTTCTTTAAAATCTAAGAAAAAGCAATAATAAATTTAAAAAATACATAAGGCTCACTTTATTATCTTTATTAACTTCAAACAAAAACTTTACAGTTACTGAAAAATTCAGAATTTCCTCAACTTCCTAATCAATCATGGCCGTTGACTGAAAACAATACTTTCCACAAACTCGTATTAAATGCCATTAAAAGACTATTCATCCAATGTGCAATGTTCTCCATCTTCTTACCAATCACTGAAACTCAGGAACACCATAAATGACCGTGTAAACACTGTGAAAGAGCTGAATGTAAGCAGACCTAAACTTCTGTTCTTTTTTGGTGTGTTTTTGATTAATGGCTTGGTGCAGAAACACAAATAAAAAAACATGCAGTAGACCAGACTCTAGTTACTCTCCTCAACACTGTTCAACCTAGTTTGAATCTCCTGCACTGATAGCCATGGGTATAAGAACGCTTTGGCAGAGGCATCCTCAGCATTCCTAAAGAGATTTCACTGCTGTAGAGTACAAGCATCAGTTCCGTCAGGACAGCCCCAAGCCAGGCTGAGAAAGGAGGAGGGTTGGGCTTTAGGCTAGCTACCCCACACCGTAAGAACCTTGCCAGCTACAGAAACATCAACAGAGAAACTTCATGACATCTCAGCTCTTAGTGACGCCTGGAGAACCCTTGCTGGCAGGGAATACCCCAGGAGGTGTGGAAGGCTTAAGAAGAAGACAGTACAAACATACACACAAAAGAGTTTTAATCACAGGCATCATTAGCGGATGACCCACTGAAATTGGAGAACGCTGAAGATCCATGTTGAAGAGTACAGATAGGGACTTCACCAAATAATAGGAAGAATGTTAGTTGCTCAAGATGGAAGAGCCAACTGTGTTTGTCAAATGACAACAAAACTCGTACATTACTTTAGGTAACAATATATTCATCCCTCCATGGCACTTGTCAAGCTTTTGCTAAGACTATGGACACCAGCATTTTGTGACTTAACAATGAGTCAAGATTCAAGAGTTTGTTGTCATATGTACAGTAAACAGTCTGTTACACCATACAATGAAATTCTTACTCTGTGAATCCTCCCAGCAGCTTATGACATAAATTATAAAGACATAAATTACAAATTTACAAAACTATTAGTGCAAACACAAGAGACAGAATTATGTACAAGTATAAAGTGTACAGTGCACAATGTAAACATGGAAGACATGCATGTGCAAAGTCCTGCAGAGTGGTGATGCTCTAAGCATGAAGTTGCACCTATAAAACAGATGTTAAGAGGCTGTTTTGTAGAAAAGAGCTGCAGTTAATTTATGTGCCTCTTTAGCTTTCTTCCATATTTCCTCCTTCACTTTCATGCAGCTCAATGCTGGTTAAAACACCATATTTTCAGCAATCAGCTAAATTACATCAACTAACATGCCAGTCTCAGTTATGAATCATGACATTATGAATCCCAGTACCTACTTATCATGCTTAGGCATTTACATTTTTCCTAACATTGCCTGCTTTAAAAGGCTTATAGCAAATTAACACCCTTAAGGTGGACTGGTAGGAGCATTATGTTGTGCTGCACAGGTGGCACGAGTGGTCCTGCTTAGCAATGAAGAGTTTGCTCAACAATATTTACATGCCTTGGCTGAATCATATCTATGCATTAAAAATAAGGATTCTTTCCACCCTGGATAATGACACATTACTAACTTACAAAAAATTATTTTCTTATGAAATAGACAGGCAGCACAGTGGCTCAAGGAATTAAAGTGCAGTGTAACAGAAGCACGTTTACATTCATGTTTACGTGCAATTTGGAAACGTGGCGAAAGGTAGGTTATGCTTCCACTGCTTTACAACCTTCACGGATCTGTGCAGTTGCAGCCCTGGACAGTAATTCTGTATAGCGTTATATTCAACATTCTTATGCCAGCCTCAGAAGGAAAGTTGAATATAACTCAGCCTTCATAAAGTCAGGAAATTATCAATGCCCAACATTTGGGCCAGGTGGGACAAATGAATGGAGACTGCTTGAAAGGCCAAAGTTGTCCGAGAAGGCAAGAATCTACCTTTGCCACTGCTGACTTGCAGACACAGAAATTGAGAAAACTGAACACTGCGACTCCAAAATAAAGAACTGATCACCTCCTAGTTGGCCGCTGACTCCAGACGGGATGAATAAATATTTAACTTTGCACTCTGAGACTGCTTATCTACAGACCAACGCTTCTGTTTCTATCAGCACTCAAAGGTGTGACCTCCAGCTTTATGCAACAGAACACTACTCTACAACCTTCAACTCTACATCCTTGGAATCTGTGGCATTCCTAGGGGTATGCGGCTCTTCAGTTAACACCAAAATTTACCAACTTTATGTAACAGACAAGCTAAGTTTAAAAAATTTCCACTATAAAAAAAAAAAAAAAAAAAAAAAAAAAAAAAAACTTCTGATGCTCTAGGAACCCACAGAAGACCAACCCTATACTTCACCTTCAAAATAAACAGGATTTGTCAGTTTCAGACATCCCAAAATAATCACTGATCAATCCTATATCTGTAAGGTTTCAACACCTGTGGTCTTTCTACAAACCAAAACAGACTGAAATGAGCATAGAACCATAAACTGACAATGTAACATGGCATTTACTTTGTGTAGTGGATTAAGGTAACAAAAGCCAAAGACGGGAATAGATATGCTGGCAAAGGAACTTCGTCTTATGAAACTCCGGCTTATGATGCCGAAGCAGATAAAACCCTTCATTGTTTCCATGCTTTGATTGAGATCACATGTGCACCTCACAATGCACGCACTGGCAGCAGCACATGGCAGACACCAAGCTTTGGCTTATTTGTGCAGAATTTTTAGCCTGGGACTTTGTTAAATCTTGACTAGACACTCTTTATCATTCAAGTGTCCTGCAACAAATGGGGGCTGTCCCAGATTCACAGAGCTTTCAAAAGCTCCAAAGAGATGCTGAGCTACAGCCATAATTCACCATCTTCTTGTACCACCTGATTAAGCAAGATGATACTCAACTCTGATGCTCACTTTGTCCTGGGGTTGCTGCGATTGCTGATTTGATTTATTCCGGAAGAAAAATGTGCTTTCCCAGCTATGTTGTATGTTAAACAACCATATAAACACAATCAAGTGGATGCAAATTGGAGAGGGGAAAATGTACAGAACAAAATCAACCACTATAAAAACAGCTGGGTGGATGCCATTATTACACTACCGCTACATGAACCAAAAAGAAACACACCATTTTTACACAAAAATGGAAGCAGTTCAAAAGGCTAACAGTTCAAGCACAAGTCTGTACAGCAGACTGACAAAAGCACAATATACAGCACTGGCAAACTGGAAACATCTGATACATTATACATCTGAACATTATAAACCATGCAGCTCTGCCCTCTGTAGCAACCAAAACTACAATGGGCTAATATACTGACAAAGAAATGAGATGGAGAAGCTTGGAAAAAGTCCATTATCTGGTCAACAACCAAATCACCGTATGAGTTCACAATATAAACATATACAGAGCTTACTTAACAGTTATAAATACAAGCGCCCCCCTCATGCAAAATGCTGTACATAAAAAAAAATATACCAATATTCTGTCATTCCGACAATCTTCCCTGTTCTCTAACAGTATGACAGATAATATGCACCAATAAGTGCAGGGGAGTGACACCATTACAATAACTGAATTCAAAATTAAAGTGAAGTTCATCACCTCATCAAAGCAACAGAATGTTCTTAAGCAAGCTTCTAAAATATTGTTTTGATATGTAATTAATGCAGCCCTTTATCATTTTGCTCCTGTTCTTGGGTGACTAGATGGATGGATGTAATGATACTTAATACAAAGTCACAGGGGTCATTCAATGAGTCAAATGCAACAAATAAAAGGCCATTTGCGCTGAAGCACAACATACTAAACAAAGTTACAATATTCACTACTAGCACGCATGAATTATGCAAAAACAAAAGTCAAAACAGTGACAGACTGCATATTTCTTTTAAAATATGCTTATTTGCTTCACATTTTGTCTGTGTGTGGTTGCAGGAAAGGAAAATGTTCTTTCTCTAAGGCCACACACAAACCATGTGGGATACTGTGAATTATATGTCCTTTGTACCCATAAATGCACAAGGGAAGGGTGACATTTACTAACTGCCTGTATGAGGAAGTCCAGGAAAATTACACATAATTAATGACATCTGCTGGCTATAGTGCATCTCATAAATCCCTTCTGGGTCACAGTTATACATATTTATAGAGCTCCTGAAATGAGACCAACCGCACACAATCCTTCACCTGGAAGTATATGAGATGGTCACACGTGACACACACCTCATATCACATCTAAAAACCAATTTTAAAACATTTTACAGTCATTGTCTAACCACAGTATTTAAGCACTGGGGAAGTCCCTTAAAATAATTACTATGAGAAATAGGTACCCAAAAATCCAAACTTTCCAGAGACCAGCCATTGTCTTGATATTTCCCGAGGCCCTATAGTTAATTTCATGGTCGACATACTGAGCAGCAAGTAAGTCATACAGACACAGCCATTCCAAGTTTGAATTCTGATTCTAGCGAAGACTATGAAGGCCAATCCTTTACTTGAGTAATCACAAATACGTAAATGGGCAAAGAACTATTTTTGCCCTTCAGGAATACAGGAGTATCTCTCAAGCTTTGCCATCCTACACTCAAGCGTCACTGCTCTTTCCTTTTAATCACGAAAAAGAAGCAATTTTTTTTCTCATTAAAAAGAGAGAACCTTCTGTGCAGGAAGTACAGAAAAGCATTAGCTCTCAAACATAAGTAAACAGCAAAGAAGTCCAGACCGGCTGTTCCCAAAAACTTAATTATGATGACAACAGAGAACAGGTTTGTCTTGCTGAAGACCGGACATTTCACCATAATGAACACACCTGCAGAAAATGGCCAGATTCCCTCCTCCTAAGTGCTGAGGTGGCAACTGATGTGCTGACATTCTGTAAACATTTGGTGTTATTTAACAGGGCTAACAATGAGGACGTGACATCCAGATTGCATCCAAATGTGCATGGATTCGATTTGTGTAGAAACTAGACAGCTGCATGGAGTTAGTACAACCCCACTAAGATGGTCATTTGGGGGTGAAGGGGTGCTGTGTTTAAAAAAAAAGTTACAGGCATACACAAAAAAGTAGCTCTATCCTTCATTTTCAATTTTTTTTCCTGTGAATTGCATTAGGAAACTCCCATTCAAGGACATCACATTAAAACTGTGTCATAAGTCAAAATAAATCTTGGATGTAAAATGTCATCTAGAATGACAATACCAAAACATGAATGTCAACATTTTATAATGTTTGTATTCGTAATATAATATTTTATACGAATGTGTGTGTGTATGTATATGCATATACTGTATATATACACACATATATACTATATATATAATGGCTACATAATATTTTTTATTTGAAACAAAAATTTCTAGCTTCTTTTTTAATGTTATATTTTTATTCATTTAGTCATTTTCAAAGGCCGGTGAGTGTCAGAGTTCAGTCTAGGAGAAAAACACAACTGGACAGAGAAGCTAAAGAAAGACTTTGATTTAACTAATTCCCAGACACATAAGGGAAAACCCATGAACTGGCAGGAAATCATACCATCCCAGCATGCACTGAAATTACAATGACCAGTAATTCTTGTGATTAACAACACAAGTAAAGCAAATAATTATCACCAAGGCTGAGAGAGTGTGTGTGTATAAACACTGTAGCCTCAGCAGACTGCTAAATTTGTACCACATAATAATTTAGCATCTTGAATTCCAGGTTACAACCAGGACACCCATGTCTGACAACAGTGGACTTGGCACTCTGAGATTAAACACTGCTTTTAAGAATTTCATCTCTGCTGCAACTGAGGCCATTACCATAGCGATGACCGTCTGTGCAAAATGAGACAAACACACTGTGTTTATAATGGACTGCCTCTTAACACTTCCAAATAGAGAGATTTAAAACTCAACAATAGTCAGGGAGCCAAATCCAAACCGGCTCCCTTTGTCAGGCGTTGCTTTGAAATCCACAGCTGCCAGCCTTTCTGCCAGCTCAGTGGGGAGCCATCTGTCAAACAAGCTATTTTATCTAATACACGATCCAGGAATCTGCTTAGGTTCTCCTCAGCAGCATGCGATGTGGCAGAGTTTGTACATAACCTCAAGTAATATATGCAGCGAAGGGACCTGCCATTTCTCGGTTCACTCCTAGACATTGCAGAGAAAACAGAGGCACATAAAATGCACAACTGCCATCTAGATAAGGGCCACTAACGGCACCTGGTTTTATATTTACCTATTCTCCTTTTCTAGGTCCAGCCCTCCATGTTAACAGAGGAGCCATCTGGGAAAAACCTGGTAGCCTACACGAGTGGGAGAACAGCAAAACATACTACTGAACCACCTATCCAGAATCTAAGGCAGTTAAACAGTTGTAATGCCAGCAAGGCTCTTCAAATTTTACAGAACACTGTGGCAGAAGAGCATTCCTCTATTCCTGCATCAAGCTCAAGACTCAAGTTATGGCTTCCCAGACAGTTAAAACACTGTCACCTCAATACCTACAGAACCTGATCTGTCCTCACACCCCAGAAAGAACACTACTGTCTTTGCACCGCCTGCTCATCTCCCTCACAAGTGGACAAACTTCACATTTACATGTATTCATTTAGCAGACGCTTTTGTCCAAAGCAACGTAAATCTCAGCAAAAATACAATTTGTGCATTACATTAAGAGAAAGAGACGTGGCTGTAGATATGACTCTGAAGTAGACCTAGTCTGTTACCTTCCACTTGATGCACCGATGTTCATCGTTCAAGTAGCTACATAAAATGCAGGACAGATGAATCCCGATAACCTATCATTTTTTTTTATAATAAGATACACAAACAATCGCATACAATGCCGAAGTAGCGACTGTATAAAGGCTTATCTGAGGATGCTCATGAAGTTACGGTGCATGAACATTTACACCGTACATGAGCCGAAGAGATCTTGGGCAAAATGGGTCCGGAAAAGGTGAGTTTTCAGACCCTTCTTGAATGTAGACACAGTTTCCACAGTTTTGAGTGAGAGGGAAAGGTCATTCCACCACAACGGAGCCAGAACCGAGAACCTCCGTGTTCTACCTTTTGTGCGCGGGACCACCAAGCAAGCAGATGTAGACGAGCAAAGGGGTCTGGCTGGGGTGTAGCAGTTGATCATGTCCTGTAAATAGCTGGGAGCAGTTCTATTGATGCATTTGTAGGCAATAACCAGGGTCTTGAATTTGATTCGAGTAGCTATAGGAAGCCAGTACAGAGAAATGAGTAGAGGAGATACATGGGAACGCTTTGGCAAATTAAAACTCGTGCAGTAGCATTCTGTATCAGCTTTCCATTCTCTATCAGGTTTGATGGCAGTAGCAGGAAGACCACACAGGAGAGAGTTGCAGTGGTCCAGGCAGGAAGTCACCATGGCCTGGACAAGTAGTTGGGCAGAGTCAATTGTGAGGTAGGGACGGATCCTACGAATATTACGCAGGATGTATCTGCAGGACCGGGTTGTGGCTTCAATCTGCTGAGAGAAAGACAGACTCGAGTCAATCGTTACTCTCAGACTCTTAGCCGAGGAGGTAGGTGAAATGAGTGAGTTGTCCAGTTTGATCGACAGATCATGACAGGAGGACAGGCCAGCTGGAAGGTGAAGAATCTGTTTTGGAGAGGTTGAGTTGGAGGTGGTAATCAGACATCCATGAAGATAGATGTCCGACAGCCAGGCGACAATGTGTGCGGAAATGTCTGATGCTCCAGGTGGAAAGGAGAGAAAGAGCTGGATATCATCAGCATAGCAGTGGTATTTAAATCCATGGGAGGCTATGACCAGAACAAGGGAAGAGGTGTAGATCCAGAAGAGAAGAGGACCCAGAACCGAGCCCTGCAGGACACCGGTTGAGAGAGGCAGAGGAGAAGAACGAGAGCTCTGCCAGACCACTTGATAGAATCTGTCAGATAGGTAGGACTCAAACCATCTTAGTGCCGCTCCTGTGATCCCAAGCTGACTAAGAGAGGAGAGTAGAATCCGGTGGTTGAGCGTGTCGAATGCTGCAGACAGATCGAGGACGATGAGGACCGAGAAGGGGGAGGCAGCTCTAGCAGCTTGGAGAGTGTCAGACACCGGCAGAAGGGTCGTCTCAGTGGAGTGACCAACTTTGAAACCAAACTGATAACCATCGAGTAGATGGTTCTAGGTGAGGAAATGAGACAGCTGATCACAGGCTGCCCGCGCTAGAGTTTTAGACAGGAAGGAGAGGAGGGAGATCCGTCTGTAGTTTTGGAGCAGATTGGAATCCAGGGAGGCTTTCTTTAACAGAGGTGAAATGAGAGCGGTTTTGATGGCAGCTGGGAAACAGCCGGAGGGGAGCGAGAAGTTGATGATCTTAGAGATGGAGGTGGAGAGTTGCGGGGAACTCCTCCATAGGAGTGACAACGGGATGGGATCAAGCGAGCAGGTGGTGGCTCTGCACAATATCAGGAGGACAGAGATTTCTTTCAACTTCTCCACTTCTCAGTCTTGGTGATTCATAAGAACTATATAGATATAAATGTAGATAGATATTTACCTGTATGACAGACTTTCTCAGTGATACACATGTGATTAGGTAGAGATACATATGAGGCTACATTTGCAGCTGCAGCATGGACTGTTAGGAGCAGATCTATGAAACAAACTCAGCAACAGCACACATTCCATTACGTGTTAAAAACAGTGCAACACAGTTCTGCAGCATCCTGCAACATCCACAACTGCCTTGTTTTTCCAGCTACCGAAACAAAGGCTCATACTAATACAGTGTAAACAAAGATCTGGCACGTTTTATTTTAGCCCCTGGTGAAGAACATTCTGCAAAACAGTAAATAAGTAACTGCATTCACTGAAATACTTACCCAGTGACTCAAACTGAAGGAGTCAGCCCTCAGCAGAGATTTACAAAACAGCAGAAGCAATAAAATCCCAGATGGAAAACACTGATCTCATATGATCTGGGTCATCATGTGCTATTTGATAATGTGCAATATGAGGTTTGACTTTTTTAATGTCACCTTTTTGGAAACTCTAAGATGTTCTAATGATAATAAAAGCACTTGCAAAACTCTTGGTTCTATGGTTCCATACACTTCCTAAAAAACAATGGCAAATAAAGATTGTCAGGAGGGGCTTTTGACTCACTTGCCAGCAAAACGTGACAGTTTATCTGTATTTTTAAAGAAATGCCACTGTTGGCTAATGGCAGGCATGAGTGTTGAGCGGAATGTTCACCTTTGGGCTTGTTTTTCAACAATCAACTACATTACATACATTTACATTTATTTATTTAGCAGAAGCTTTACTCCAAAGTGACTTCCAGTGAACTCTATGTAGTGTTATCAGCCCACACACCTTATTCACCAAGGTGACTTATACTACTAAATACACTACTTATAGTGGGTCACTCATCCATACATCAGTGGAACACACTCTCTCTGTCACTCACACACTATGGCTGAACCTGAACAGCATGTCTTTGGACTGTGGGAGGAAACCTACGCAGACACAGGGAGAACATGCAAACTCCACACAGACTGAGTGGGGATCGAATCCATGTCCTCGCACCACCCAGGCGCTGTGAGACAGCAGTGCTACTCACTGTGCCGCCCATAATAATAACTATACTAAACCACTTAAGAAGATATTTAGTCAATGACTAAATTGAAACTGATCTGGATTCATTTAAGTGCAACACCAGAACACAATAAGGACAAACTTCATTTGCCCTGCATGGAGTCTTCATGGACAAGTTTGCACTCTCACTGTGTAACTACCATCTTTAAAATGCAATTATCCAAAATAAGAGCTAACACTGAAAGAATCAAACACAAAAAACACAGAAAATGCTAAGAAGGAAAATACCCTGAAAACGTTTTAATAAATTTAATTAGGAATTTCAAAATTTATAAAGCCTGGATTTAATTTTTAAAAGCTCCTTTATACAAAGCAGCAGACTAGAAAGCACAAGAATTTAAAAAGTAAAATTTGTAATCCTTCAGAAGGGAATTTATACAAAACGATCCAAAAAACATTTTGAAAATACTTAATGAAAAATATAAGTGTTAAATGTTCAAAATGGGCAAAAAAAGATCCTCTGAGGAGTTGTGAAGACAGACAAGTTTAGTAACAACCAAAATGCCAACCACCAGAGAAACTACAGACTGCATCATCATTGCACTGCATGTACAATTAGAAACAATCAGAGCTGGCTTACTGGACATTATCAGGATATTTGACAGAATTTGCACTATACTTAGTTTTCATATAGGGGGGTCCCACACAATGAAAAACTGCTACAGTGGCTTATGAGCATACATAAATCATTTTTTAATACAGCAGGCTAAATATTTAGCAGAACAGCACATGCCTATTGTGTGGTCATTTTACTTCAACAGAACAGAACACCAGTTCTGGAACAGCTTCTATCAGCCTCTTCTATCAGATATTTCAGGACAGAGATACAAGGAGTCAAAACCCAAAAGACTCTGACTCTCTCTCTGTGGTGAAAACATGGCTGCTTTCCTTCAGTTTATCACAAGTCACTTTTTTAACACAAAAAAGTACATACTTCTTACTGCCACAATAACAATCTCAAGCAATCGCACACGACTACACACACATTTTCAGAGCCCCTTGTCCCATACGGGGTCGTGGGGAACCAGAGCCTAACCCAGTAACACAGGGCATAAGGCTGGAGGGGGAGGGGGCACACCCAGGACGGGACGCCAGTCCGCCGCAAGGCACCGCAAGCGGGACTCGAACCCCAGACCCACCGGGGAGCAGGACTGTGGTCCAACCCACTGCGCCACCGCACCCCCCATCGCACACACTAATTAAGGTAAAAATAAATCACAACAGGAATAGCAGATTTAAAAGTATTATTACTACACATTCCTTTAACTGGCACTTTTCTCCAAGGCACAAGCACCTTGATCAAGAGTACTGCAGTAGGAGCAGGGATTTGAACCTGGCATCTTGCAGTGCACACAGACAAACTGAACATTTTTCAATATAAACATAATTATAAATTCAGTTATTTATATTGTAAACAGCTTAAGGCAACAACCACACTTTAATCTTAAAATCAAATGAAGACTATCTAACCTCATTTGAAACACTACACAGTGCCGCTTAACATAATGTCTGTTTTGCAGAGTGAAAGACATAGGCCAAAATCTTGTGAAATGCAATTCTTTATACTATAAACATCGAGACAAATCATCAAAATGGCTCTGCACAGGGTGTACTGTCTCATGTCCTATGCTTTCCGAATCAATTCTGGAGACCCAAGACACTGCACTGGCTGAGGAGTTATTGATCATGAATGAATGCATAACATCAACAACAAAAAAAAAAAGTTAGATATCATTTTGTTACAAATATTATAAAATAGGCTGATGTAAATGTAAAACTTTTTTAGGCATGGCAGTGATAACATTTATTCATTTAGCATCCACTCCGCACCAACAAATTACCTACCTGTTGTAAGCAGCATACCTCCTCCTGATATCAGGAGAAAGGCACAATGCATAGCATTAGCAAAACACTCCTTAAACAATAAAAGCTCATTGCTTCACAGTCACCTAACTGCTATTACCTCTGGCCAACAAAAGCAACTCCGCCTGAAATCTCAATGGCCATTGCACCTGTGCGTGGTGCAGCTGCTTGACAGCAGTGGTGGCATGTCACCGAAGACCTGGGCGGAAGCTGAGTGGCAAAAGCAATGGACAAAGGACAGTGACTCATGGCTACACAGATTTATCCCAGTGCCATCCTCTGAACGGCCTGGAAGCCAACTACACCAACACTGCTGGGAGCACCTAAACCAATTACACACCGGGCAAGGCCGATTCAGGGCACATATGTACAAAATGGGACTAGCCAGACAGCCCTGGACGCCCATGTGGAGAGCAGCAGCAAACTGCAAAACATCTGCTGGATCTGCTGCCCCACGTACACACCCACACTAGCGGATGTGACGAACATCAATGATACAGATGTTAAACTTTGACTACATGAAGCCAATTTTACAGCTTCAAGCTTGCCCTATGTTGTTGAAGATGTCTTTGATCATACGATAAATGAAAAATAAAATAATTTAGCAGATGCTTTTCTCCAAAGCGACGTACATCTCATAGAAAATACAACCTGTGCTTTACATTAGCAGAGACATAGATGCAGACGTGATTTCAGTGCAGTTAGTTTCTTTCCTCCATATGAACCAATGTCATTCACACGAGTAGCTGCATAAAACTTATCCGAATATCAATGATTCCTAGTCACCATCCTAGTAATAATTTTTTCTTTTATATGAACATTTACATTAAATTACAGGAGTAGCTGCATAAAGGTTCATCCATTAACAGGAACAATCTCAAAGTTAGAGTGCATGAACATTTACACATTAAATGAACTTAAGAGATCATGGGCGAAGTGAGTCTGAAAGAGGTGAGGTTGAAGACCCTTTTTAAATGTGGACAGAGATTCAGCAGTTCTGAGTGAGAGGGGGTGCTCCCACAAATGAGCCAGAAGTGAGAACTTTTATGCTTTACTTTTCATGCATGGGACCACCAAGTGGGCAGATGTGGAAGAGAAGTTTGGAGTGTAGCAGATGTTCAGGTTTTGTAGATATCCGGGAGCAGTTCTATTCATGTTTTTGTAGGCCGTAACTAGGGTCTTAAATTTGATCTGGGCAGCTATAGGAAGCCAATACAGCGACAAGGAGGGGAGATGCATGGGAATGCTTCAGCAAGTCAAACAACTCGGGCAGCAGCGTTCTGTATCAGGCTATAAAGGTTTGATGGCAGTAGCAGGAAGGTCACACAGGAGAGAGTTGCGGTAGTCCAGGTGGGATATCGCCATGGCCTGGACAAGTGGTTGAGTCAATTGTGAGATAAGGACAGATCCTGCGGATGTTATGCAGGATGTATCTGCAGGACCAAGTTGTGGCTTCAATGCGCTGAGAGAAAGACAGACTCAAGTCAATCGTTACTCCCACACTCTTGTCCGAGGAGGTAGGCAAAATGAGTGAGTTGTCCAGTTTGATCAATAGATCGTGACAGGAGAACAGGCCAGCTGGGAAGTGAAGACTCTCTGTTTTGGAGAGGTTGAGCTGGAGGTGCTGATCAGACATCCATGCAGAGATGTCCGACAGACAGGCAGCAATGGGAGCGAAGATATCTGAGGCTCCATGTGGAAATGAAAGGAAGAGCTGGGTATCATCGGCATAACAGTGGCATCTGAATCCATAGGAGGCGATGACAGGGCAGAGGGAAGAGGTGTAGATTGAGAAGAGGGCCCAGTACCAAGTCCTGCAGGACACCAGTTGAGAGAGGCAGGGGAGAAGAATGAGAGCCCCGCCAAACCACTTGATAGGATCTGTCTGACTGGAAGACTCAAACCATCTTACTGCTGTTCCTTCGATGCCAAGCTCACCAAGAGAGGAAAGAAGAATCCGGTGGCTGACAAACTCAAATGCTGCAGACAGGTGGAGGAGGACGAGGACTGAGGAGAGGGAGGCCGCTCTGTTTGACTGGAGAGCATCAGACACTGCCAGGAGAACGGTTTCCGTGGAGTGACCAACTTTGAATCCAGACTGATATCTGTCGAGGAGATGGTTCCAGGTGAGAAACTCAGATAGTTGATTACAGGCCACCCGTTCTACAGTTTTAGACAGAAAAGGGAGGATGGAGACTGGCCAGTACTTTTGGACTGAGTTAGGATCCAGAGAGGGTTTCTTTACCAGAGGTGAAATGAGGACAGTTTTGAAGGTAGAAGGGAAGCAGCCAGAGGAAAGCGAGGAGTTGATTATCTTGAAGATTGAGTTTTATTTTGGTTTCTTAATTTTAGTTGATATTTTTCATCCAGCAAACAATTAATGTTTTTCCAGAAGAAGGTAGTAATTCCTCACATTGGGAATTCACCTAACAGGGTGATGTCACAAAATAAATTTCCCAATTATGTGAGGAACAGCTGTATGTTGGGGTTTTTCAACACTGGTCTATACAACGCAGCAACATGAATACATTAATATGTAAACAACTAAAACTATATGCTTTTTTTTATAATTTGTAAAAACAAATTAAACAGTGTGACAAGACAGCTGCTTGGTATTCACTGTTATCCTTTTCTGGCAAAGTAATCAAACTAATTGCATCCATTGAATTAAACTTCTTCCCTCTCTTCATCTGGAAATAATTAGTCTTAAAGTCAATTTACTGCCATTGTAGTACACTATGAAAGCAAATATTTAGTGGCTGGGGGTGATCACTTTTTGTATGACAAAGGCAGGAGGAAGAAATAATGAACTTGGCATCATAGAGGTGAAATGTTAGGGAACACAAAGTGACCTCAGTAAAATCTGGAGAAAAGTTTTGGTGGCAACCATCCATTATTGTTTGCAAAAGGAAAGGGCATATACTGCTGACATGTTTACTACGTATAGTGGGTGGCACAGCGGGTAGTGCTACTGCTTCACAAGTTTCAGGGATGAGGGTTTGAATAAGGTTCAATGTGGAACTTGCATGATGTCCCGATGTTTGTATTCAGGTTCCTCTCAGAGTCTAAAGTGTGTGATTGTGTGAGTGAATGAGCGTGTGTGATTGCCCTGAGATGATGTAACACACCATCCACTGCGTACCCTGCCTCCGATCCTACAATTCAGGGACAAGTTCCAGGTCACCGTAAACCTGTACTGGGCACACAGTTATTGATAACTGATGGATTAACACTGCATATAGTAATCCTGGGTGAAAAAGGGTTGATGTCTTAAAGCTTAAGTCACTAAACCGTATACTGCTGGAAGAGCACTGAAGACTGGGACTTATTTTGTACACGAGGGTATCCTCTGAACAGCAAAAGGGTACAACATCATGCAGTTTCACAGCAGTGAGGTTCAAATGGCATAATTACTCAGCTGGCAAGTGATCCTAGAGCAAAAACATCTTTTTGAAAAGCAACACTGAACCTCCATTTAGCGATGACTCTCGACATACCTCATAAACTCATTTGCATTTAAATGAGTATGTGAAATAGGCATACTTATTACCGGAAACTCGCTGCTTCACAAGAGCCTTTGCTCTCATCAAGCTTTGCTTAAAAAGAAGCAGAATGTAAAATTGAAATGCATACACTGTCACCATAAGTCATTACCTGCATCTTCAAACCTGCCATTCAACTCAACCTCTTGGCAAAGACAGAGCAATCGCACCTGGGTGCATGATGATCAAGGTAACCATCCAACATATGATGTAACTGATCCTCATTATGGCACTCAGATCTTTGAGTCATTCACAACCTGATTGCAGGAAGTTATTAAAAGTATGAAGAAACTGAACATTCACCAATCACCTTCAAAAAAAATATCAAAGCAGGAAACTAGCATTCTGCCACAGGAGGCGGCAGACCAGAGACCCTCATGCTTCTTAAAATTCAAATTTTGGACCCTTATCATTGACAGCAGTCCTCAACAGATGAACAACAATAGCCAGTAGACTGCAAGTTCCAACGACACCTCCACTGACTTAAAAAAAAAAAAAAAAAAAAAAATAGTGCCGTAAAGAGCAGCCTACACTCAGTTATACACAAACGCAGCAGTTGTATATTATAGGCAAACTGAATTCTTCATGTTATCACTCAAGAATTAAGATGTGTGACTCTTAAGAACATGTATTTTATTTGTCCACATGCAAATTATATATGTAAGTGACCCAAATAGAGATGGTGGGTCCAAACACTCCTATTCTCAGGCTGGCAGTACACAGAAGACGACGACTTTGGTACTTCTGCTGACTACAAGTTGGTTGAATCTATGAGATCACCACTGGTGCTTTGGTACTGTCTCCACACTTTGGCAGATTACAAATTTTCTTTGAAATCTTTTTCTATTGGTCCCCAATTCAAAACACAAGGAAAGAGGCTTATGAATCTGTATATCTTATGTTACAGGGCTTTAAAAGAAAGTAATTTTAATAATTCATGTGAACGGCCAAGTTACATGATCAAATTATACTACATATTTTCGTGCTCAGTGGGAGAACAAAAGCCACATTTCAACCTGTATTCACCTCAGCCATGCGTCCTGAAAAGACCACACCTCTGAGGTGTGTCTCACCTGATCTGCTCACAGAAGTATAAAGCAGCATTTTAAGATGAGCACTAAAGCAGCCCTTATAAACATGACTGCCAAGCCATACTATCTGCAGTGACTGCAGAGAACAGTGCACCGTGGCAAATATACAAATCATTTTTCATATGAAAACATTTCAAGTTTGACAGCTACTATGTTCAGTTCAGTAAAAACAGAATTAAAATTAATCTTAAAAGAGAAGCAGAAACCAAGTAAATGGAGCACATACAGTACTTTCCCATGGAGACATACTATGATATTTACTTAAAATGGTATCAAATCAACTGTCACTGTCAAATCAATGTGGTTTCTCTACAGAATCACATGGCTCGCTCACCATGACAGGGTAAGTAGCTTGTAGAAAGGGAAAGCTTTGGAGTCTCTGCTCCTCCAGACTGAGAGGAGTCAACAGATGGTTTGGGAATGTTGTCAGAACATCCCCTGGTTTGCCTCTGCAGGAGCTACTGAGAGGAGACCCTTGGGTAGACCAGGAACTCATTGTGGGAATCATATCTCTCCACTAGCCTGGAGATCCGGAAAGCGGAGGAGCTGGAAAGTGTTACGGGGGAAGGAAAAATATGGGCCTGCTTGTTCAGCTACTGTGACCCTGTTTAGGACAAGCAAGAGGAAACTGAGCCAACTAAAACTGAAAAGTATTATACTGTATAGTGGCACACCACATCCAGAATGCACCTTGTCCCGAGACCTCCGATTTCTAGATAAGTTCCAGACACCAGGGCCCTACAACAGGTAAGTGGTAATAGGAAATGAATGGATGGAACTGTTAGAGTACTTTTAATTAATTATAGCTTTGTCAGATGTTTGTACAGGAGAAAACCTGTTAAGTGGAAAAGCCCATGTGTTATTCAGCTTTTGTTGATTGTGACTTGGTGGCAAACATAACTTTGAGGTTAAACAAACTGAGGTATAAACAGACTACTGGTGTTTGTAACTTGAGGATCCAGTGTATGAAAAAATTGGCAGAGCATACTATATGTCCCAAATTATGTTAATAATGAATTAAGCTGATAATTGGAAATATATCTACCTTAACAGTCCCTGAGACAAACACATCAGCATTGAGTGGCACAGTACTAGCCTGCACAACTCACAGATCACAGCAGCTGTTTCAGCATGACAACGTGAAATGTGTTGTCTCGTTACATGTGCAGGCAAGCTGGGCCTCCCCTGTTATTTAGGGTGGGTAAAATCCCATGGACGAGGACTTCATTGTACAATGAGAGGTTCCCCACAGGTTAGGTGCCTAAGCCTGTTTTGAAATATGCAAGAAGGTGGCTGGGCAAGGAAAACCACCCTCACTGTGCAGTTTGACTCAAGGCAAAAACATGCTGATGATCAACAATGCACTCAGTGCAGCCTACTCAACCACCTCACTATTATGTATTAACTTTCCCTGAGAACAGGAAGGTGACAGGCTGTCATCAACCTTCTGCTACCTTCACTCTCATGAAAGATGCTAGGGTATATTTTTAAATTCTTAAACTACTACATGAACTTAAATACATCACTGTAATAGTGGAAAAAAATCCCATAATTCAAGTTTCGTATGTGGAAAAACATTATTCGGTGCTATAGCCGGTTAGTTGGAATTTTGGTTACATTTATGTAGTGTTGCATGTACATTTGTGTATATTTTTTGTAGTGTATTACACATTGGAAGTCACCTTGGACAAAGGTATTAGTCAATGTATTTGAATTGTGTGAATGTTTCTGAACAGTTATGACATGTTAATATTTCAGCAGGTATGTGATTTCAAAAAAATAATCCCTCATATTTCACCCAATGTATCACTGAAAATCTAAGGGTCCTTTAGTTGCCTCATGCGAATGATCTATCCACCTCACCTGAAGTTTAATGTGTAAATCTGGTGCCTATCAAAATAATATACATAACACATTTTATATAATGAGTCCTCTTACTGAGGGGTGTTGAGCTATCAGAGCTGCTTTTTACTTATTTTACTTACATCCACCATTTTTGAACGATTCATTAATTAATTTTCCTGTTACTGCAGTCTCATCTGCCACTCATGCAATTTCCTTCAGCATCAAGAACATTTTACTTGTCTATTTCTGAAAAAATAGAACAAGCCACACAGAGCCCTGGAGGACCAGGATTGGGTTCCCCAGTACTACACTTCAATACTGGAATTCTATACAATCCCACTAAAACCGCTTTTGTTTTGAGGTCATTGTACAGCCACAAGCAGAGACAGTGAGTCACAGGTTCATTAATGTCTGAATGTGACCACTGGTAGACGGCCGGAAGGTTTAGGGAAAGCCACAACAATGGACTGATTCTCTGGTCGGATGGAAATTTTTAATGGCGTGGATGAACCCCCACAACTGGAGGCACAGACATTAAAACAATTAACACACCTGGACTTCCAGCAGCATTGTGTAAATTTTTTTTTAATATATATTTTAGATAAATAGGTAAAATGTTACAGATTCTGAAGGTAACTGCATAAGGCTACAGGAACAAATACACAAATAGGGAGAAAATACAAGAATAAATAAGTGTAAAAATACATGGTGGATAGAAATCTTTTTTAAGTCGTATTAACAGCTTGATACCATTTGGTAAACAGAGGCTGGCAATGCCCCTGAAAAATTAATGTTCATTGAAACTATTCAAATTAGGACATTACATTGTGTGTTTTCCCAAGGACTGAACGGACAGAATGGGCAGACAGAGAGTCCCCACCACCTGCATGCTTTAGGCATTATCACTTTCTTGCGAAGAGCAAATTCCCCAGCCAAAGCACTTCCCCGTCCCACAGATAGAGAGGGTCTGGAGACATTTTGTACTGCGTGACCTATCGATCAGAAGAGGGGAAGATAAACACAGGCATGCTGGCAGACGAAAGGAGTTGCCCTGGACATCCTAATCCAAGCTGATGTCAGGCCCTGAACTATATTACTACTTTCAGCACTAACTTATGAGGTTTTAACAGAAATACTAGATGGAGTGGGGCAAATCTGAACCCAAAGATAAGTCAAGTACTATTCAGTTACTATGCAATTAACACTGGACAACACATTTTTTTTTTCAGAAATTTTGCTTCCTGAAGAACTTTTGTGATTTGATACCGCTTCAAGCTGAACACAACTGTAGTTTCAGATTTTCTATCACATAAGAATTTGGAGAAACATGAAATTAACTTTTATTGAATTTAGCATGTTTAATCGCATTGCATTAGTTTATCTGAACTAAAAAAGGTTTTGCTCCTAATTTTCGTTTGCGCTCAACATGTGATGCTTCTCATTTCAGTGCCCAATAATAGTCGGCCAGTATTGATGGATTCCAGTTGCCCTGATTCTGCTTTTCCATCATTGCAACAGATATGCCCTACTTAATCTTCGCAGCAGTTATTCCTGGAAATATATCTCGAATATCGAAATCCTTCACCTTCCTTATTCATCACTTCATTTTCATACGCCTGATTTTTATATAAAGAGGAGGCAAAAATATCTTTCTTGGGTTGAAAACTGGTTCATGTGCTACACTTTTCTGAACCTGCCCAGCACGTAAACTACTTGTAAACCGAACAAAGGTTTTCTGAGAATGGAACACTGAGAAAGGTTTCACCAGGACATTGGAACAATGGAAAAGCTCAGATGAACTAACGTAATGTGTCAACATCATTATGCGATTAAACATGCTAAATTCAATAAAAGTTAATTTCATGTTTCTCCAAACTCGTACATCATACAGTCAATCTGAAAAAACATTTGCATTCAGCTTGAAGCTGTCTATATTTTTAAAAAAAAAAAAAATCAGAAGTTTTTAGGAAGCAAAGCATTTGTTGTCCAGTGCAATAAAACAAGGAAATTGCTTGAAGCTGAAAAGCAGACTCATTATGGTAATCTGTGATTTTGACTATTTACAAATGTTATTTTGTTAATATTGTGATCAGTTTATCAGTATTTGTTTTGCTGTAACTATTCTTATTAGACTTGTTCTGATTCTGAACAGTGAAAAGAAACAATGGACACATAAAGCACCTCTTGAGACGAAATTCAACCTGCTATGCAATGGAGGATCACCAGACTTGCCGAAAGGTCTTCTTAAGGGTCTAGTGTGCTGAAAGGTTAATGCCTGCCAATGAACAGGGCTGAGCCCGTGATATTGTTTCAAGTCTGCATGCGCCACTTCCTAAGAAGGCAGTGCAAGCACATTCAGCACAAAAGACCCATGACAAATGAATTTGACATTTTCATGGACAAACTTCCAGGTGTAGACCTTCTGGCAAAAGTATTGAAACTTCTTGACATTAAACTCAATATATTGTATGGTGCAAAATACTAATGAGGAATACAAAAAGTAAATGCACAATATAGTCTGGCAAATGCTACACACAAGAAAATGCATCACAATATGTAAAGGTAAACCTATAAACAGTTTCACAATAAAATGCAAAACCAAGGCAGCAAAACTTTTTCAGGGGTCATATCACACTTGTATGCTAGCCTTCAGAAACTGACTTGGCATCAGGGCACCGACAGATAGGTTGTTCCAGTTTCGACACACTGCACATACTTTCCTGGATTTTATGAAGGCACAAGACATGGTATTTCCTTTGAAAAATGGCCTAAATAAAACAGAACTGGTCTATTCCAACACAGACATTGAAAGACAGCAACATCTAGAGGTTCAGAAAATCTAAATACCAGCTGTAATCAGACAACTGGGTAAGCTGGCTGAGTAAACAAAAGTTTCCGAACAAGTCCCATCGGTATAAGAGCTTACGCCAACAGTTCCTCCTCGAGGGAAACACACTTCATAATTTCACTTTATCAGGCTAACGAAGACGTGATTAAAATTGTCTTAAGACAGTCACTTTATGTCCTTCAATATTAATTCCTGTATTTTCATGTTTCATCAATTCTCCGAGTGCATAATTAAAGGTCAACAGTTAAGCCAGTACTTTCTACAGTAGAAAAACCACAAGTTAGAGAAATGTGTGTCAATCAGCTGATTAATAGACTGAAAATGGAACTACTCTTATGAGCAAGAGTTTCCATGTCCATGTGCCAGGTGTAGCCTTGAGCCGTGCTTAATTGGAATTGTTTCAGTAAAAGTGTGTTACACATTGGCATGCTATGCTTTGGATAAATAGTCAGCTACCAAACTAAATAACAATAAAGAGCCACCACTGAAAGTCATTAAATTGCCATGCTCTGCGAGGTAACAAAAGCCAGGGTTGGAGGAATGACGACAGCGGCACTTCCCAAACGTGTCCATTTAAGGAAACAAAACTGCAATGCTTGTACACCCACTTGAGACAGCCACGATGCAGCTATAGATTAGATGGGTGTGTCAACATTGTTAAGATTCTTCACGTTGGCCATTTTTCTAGTCAGCTGCTGTTTGTTTTGCCATTTTCTTCTCTGCCCAGTGGAGAAATAACACCCCTTTCTCCATGTGTTTGGCTGCAGCCTCCTTCCGCTAGCTGGCCTCAGCAAAAAAAAGGTTTGCTCAGTGGAAGCAGCAACTCACGCTCCACTGAGTTGGAGTTGCCGGCTTGGACCTTTGAAAAAGACTTAATCTTTGTGAGTTCTGCTCTGTGCTTCTGTTGTCTTTAGGTCTGCCATGTCTCGTGCCTCCCAGTATCCTCCAGGACGGGAGTGCAAGGTCACAGCCTGCTCATAAACCTGCAATCCCCGCCTGCAGCACAGAAATGAGGGACACACCCAAAAGGATTAGCAATACTGATGGTTCATGACCCAGTTTCAGCATGGGGGATCAGGATGGTGTGGGCTGGATCTAGGCACTGGGTGCTTGCCTCGCTTTTCATAAGCATTGTACCCTTTCGCCAATGGGCTCTAGGTAGACACACCAGGAATGTTCCAGAGAGAAAATTCTATCTGAAGAACACGGCCTCAGTTCCCCTCCTTCAGGTAACCTGGCGGTCAAACTTCTGACCTACTCTGTACCCCATATTCATTCCTAGAATCACTTATAAAGGCCATAACACTACTTCTGCCCTCAGGTTAGTTTATCCCTCTCAAAAATAGAAAACAAGACACACTGAAAGAAATTAACCTTACAGACAACAGGGTGCAAAGATTAACTTTTATTCTTATCCAGGATATATGACTATAACTTGTGAGATAGGCCCATGTACTTCACTCTCTTAAGAGCACAGAAAAAGTTCCCCAAAATTAAAGGCCCACAAGCCAGCACAATTAAACCAAGAAAGAATGCAGAAAGGAAAAATGGTTGGCCAGTTCAAAGGGAAGGCTAAATTCAGCACGTTTCTCAGATTATGCACAAATGAAATTAAATAAAATCCTCCGGCAATGGGACACACAGACTGAACATCCCTTTGATGATTATAAAGCTCCTCTAAAGCCTCTCAACAACAGGAATGCAAAGCACTTCAGAATGAAAACAGGTTTGCCTAAGCAGCAGGTCACCATTAGTCGTTACTTCTTTCATGGACAACACACCACCTGCCCACAGACAAAGGGGGAAAAAAAAAAAGCACATAGCCTTTGAATCATTTATTTACAGTCTCCTATGTTTGCTGGTACATAGCAAACTGCAGCCTCACATCTGCATATGTTCAAAGTCCAAAGAGACAGCTCCGTGATGCAGAGCCTGCCTGCTGAGGGGTTGAGGGCTGTAATGGCCGCAGCCGGACCAGGAGAGAAACATTACCCCACTGTAATGAATACAAACAGAGAAGCTCCAATGCCTAATCACGCAAAGTGGCTCGATTAGCGCTGACTCACAAATCTCCACACACATTAGTCTCACCTAATGCCGCTGAACAGACAGGAATGTTGAGCAAACAAGTTACATTTACTCTCCACCCAGGGGAACAAATGTGTTACATCGCGGCTGGTTCAGTACACGGCCTGGATTCAGCAAATCAGCACTCAGCCTCTAATCCAGCCCCCCATTGTCCCCCGAGACCTCATGCATGCTTCTGTCTGTCTCTCACTGTGTGTGAGAGAGAGCAAGAGAGACACTCAGAAAGGCATGTACATCTGCAACACCCTACCAGCTCATTCTGCTACTTCTACCAGTTTCCTGAAGGCATGTTCTCGTTAGAAAAGCCTGACTGCTGTTTGTGGTGGCACTGTAGGTGCAAGACTATACATTCAAAAAATATATATACAGCAACCTCAACTTATGTACACAACTGGGACCAGAGGTCTGTTCATAACTTTATTTGTTCATAAAACGGGTGGCACAGTGGCAAAACGAGTAGCGCTGCTGTCTCACAGCGCCTGGGTGGTGCGAGAGAACGTGGGTTCGATCCCCACTCAGTCCGCATTGAGTTTGCTTATTCTCCCAGTTTCTGCATGGGTTTCCAACGGGTGCTCCGGTTTCCGCCCAAAGACATGCTGTTCACATTCCTCCTTAGTGTGTGAGTGACACAGAGTGTGTGTGTGTTCCACTGATGTTTGGATGAGTGACCCAGTGTAAGTAGTGTATCTAGCAGTGTAAGTCACCTTGGTGAATAAGGTGGGTGGACTGGTAACACTACGTAGTATCCATCGTAAGTTGCTTTGGAGAAAAGCATCTACTAAATAAATTTAAATGTAAAATCACTGTGTCATTATCAATAAAAGCTTAATACAGATTTTCCTCAATTCTGTCTAGGCTCTGTAAAACCTCATGATGAAGCTCTAATTACTTAAAAATTCACTGGAGAACTTATTCGGGTTTCATCGACTGTTTATCCTATGCAAGGTTGCTGTGTTCCAGAGCCTATCCCAGAAACATCTGCAATGTTTATGATACTGTAATTGACCTCCAATACCCAAGACACATGATGTAAACACTGCAAGTCAGGTAGATTAAATTGGACACAGAAATGCAGAGGATACTCAATGCAACAAATAAATTTAAAAATAAAATACATTTAAAATAAATTTTTGAAAAACAAATTTTCATAAAATTTCTAACCTGAATGTTTGTAACAATGCACATTCAAATGGATACCACGAAGACTCCTATATGAAAATGCAAACTGCCTATAAATATCAAAGAATCGATGCCTATTTCATCGTAGTGCTTAAAATCTACCATTTCTATCAAAAGAAATTATGTACATTGAAGTCAGTGCTATTAGAGTTAGATGGAATTGTGTCTGGTGTGTTAAATATCTATAGCACATTGTCACATTTAAGAACTGTCTGATAATTAAAATATTAAAATAATCCCAGGCAAATTATCACACACATCTACAATCGCTTGTCCCGAGCAGGGTCGCGGTGAACCGAAGCCTAACCTGGAAACACAGGGCGCAAGGCCAAAGGGGGAGGGGGCACACCCTGGACGGGACGCTAGTCAGCTGCAAGGCACCCCAAGCAGGACTCGAACCCCAGACCTACCACAGAGCAGGCCCCAGGCCAAACCCGCTCCGCCACCGCACCGCCCCGGCAAATTATCAGATTACATAAATTCCATACCCAAAGGACAACCCTTGAAAGAATTAAGGGTCACTTGCAATTTATAAAGGCCAACTAATGATGCTCTTTCTCATCCAGAGCCAGCCCTTCACTGGTAATACCTTCATGATGTTTTCTTGCTCATCTTATAAGCAAACTTTACTCCTGCCAACAACATGCACTAACATTTCCACAATATGGGTTTTCAGACCAAAACTGTGCACTCTCTTAATTGGCCAGATGCTGTTCTGACTTGCAGAGCACAAGCTCCCAATGTGTCACCATTCCCAGGAAAATAAGAATGGAACTGTTGTTTCCTTGGCAGCAGATGGGAGGAGCTGCTGTTACATCATTACATCACTGACGGAGTGGCAAGTAATTTCTCACGTCAACAGCAAGTGTAAACAGGCTGGGCAGGAAAGATCTATTTTTACTGGTTCAGTGCGCAGTCCTCTGTGATAACATTTAGGCTGGCCACTGTCACAATGTCAGGCACATTGAGGGAGTACTGTAGGAAAATGAGTTTTTTTTTTTTTTTACAACAACACACACTATATTACACACGAATGTCATGTGCTAAAAGGCTGTCATGACTATTGGTTTATATTTCATGCCCTTTTTAAGAGCAAATTAAGTAACCCTGTCTTTCTGTTAAAATTCTGTGTGATTTCTGGGTTAAACTACCAGACCTATAATCTGTTTTGATCATTGCAGATTTTTAACAGGATTCCTAACAGATCTCATTCTAGATAAAGGATTTTCATGTGTGCTTTACCTACTTCTGAAATGTGGCATGTTCCATTTTTTAACACATCACACTAAACAACAAAACAGATCTGCATCAGCTTTTTTGAGAAAAACTGAACAAACATACTACACACTTGGGGCTGAAATTGTGATAATCCATTTCATATAACAAAAATCTTCTAATAAGCATGATTTTTTCCCCTGATACAGGCTGCATAGTTTCAAATGTCATTAATCAAAATAAAAAATTTAAACAATAGGGTCACTACACTATAACATATGTTCTAAAAGGCTTCTTAATGTTTAGAAAAATGTAACTGATGATCACCAATGTTTACATGTGTATTTTGAAAATAAAGCCACAACACTTAGTCTTCTTGATCATTTTACTTTTCATTTTTGTTTTCCTTGCTGCTCTTTAGAGGAATATACCCTAAAATTTCCCAGTTATTTTATCTGGGTACCCAGTTCCCTAAAGCAAACAAATTCATTTGTTTTCCATTTGTAGCCAAAGGTCAAATTTTTATCAAAATCAACATCGGACAAAAAATAGAGAAAAAGGAATTTTAAAACATATGGAGATTAGCTGAGCTCAGTTTATTCATCGATAATATGATCTTTGTGGAATATCGGTTTGTAAGCATGAGTCTGGGTTTGTATAAAAAAGGCATGGATTCAAAATTTAAACGACATAACAAGGTGTACATTTATGAATTTCATCCAGCCTTATAGAGAGAATACAAGACACTCTACCCAACCAACCAATGTTTGTCACGGTAAGCCGAAACCTACCCGGCACTATATGGTGCAAGGACGAAGGGGGAAAGGAGACACCCTGGACGGAAGCAAAGCAGGGCTCGAACCCCAGACCCACCACACAGCAGGCACAGGCCCACCTCGCCACACCACTGCACCCCCCCCTTACAAGAGGCTCCAGATGAGTGCATTTGGTGTAGCTATAAAATATGACAAATACCCAGTAGGATTGAAAGGGGCTATAAGGACCTGATTTAGGGATCAGCTCTTCTGGAAAAAATGACTCATTCAAAGATGCTACTTCATCTCTCAGTGGAAGTGTCATGTAAACAACCCAGAGAAACAGATATTTTCAATTGACCTGAACGGACGGCACCAATAATACTGACATGGTATTAAACACTGAAGACACAGGCTGAATATTCAGTACTACTTAAAGAACTGATCTGGTAACCAAAAGTTTCTAGATGCAGAAAGACATCGGTATCTGGACCCTTTAAAAGAGTAAATTAACTGGCGAGAATTAAAGAGAAAATATGCAGTTCTGCAAATAGTGTCTAGGGATAAAAAATTATTTGAAGAAAAACAAAAAAGTGACCAAAACATACATTCTTCCATTTTAGCTGTACTTGAGTAAAAGTACACTAGGTCTTCGTTACAAATTTTTGAGTTACGAAGTTTTGAAAATAGTGGCATAGTGATTAAAGCTACTGCCTTTGGACCCAAAAGTCACAGCTTCAATTACCCCTTCCAGCTGTAGTACCCTTGAGCAAGGTACTTGCCCTAAAATTGCTCCAGTAAAATTACCCAGCTGTATAAATGGGCAAAAATCTTTAAATAGCTTAACATTGTAAGTCACTTTGGAGAAAAGCTTCAGCTAAATATGAAAAGATAAAAACATTTTTCCATTTATTAACTTTAAATTGATAAATGCTATTTATAGTAAACTGTATTTTCGTCATCTATTCATTTCAGAACAATTGCCACCTTCATTTCCACAGCCAACTTAATTGACTGTAAAAAACATGCACACAAACAGGTTGGTGTGGAACTGCCCCTTGTGAAGTCACTACCAGTATTTACAGCTGGTATGTGTCTCAGCAACAGTGACCCATAACAAGATGACAAACACTGCAAATATTGATGGGGTAAATCAGTTTTTTTTTTTTTTTAAAAAAAAAAAAAAAAAAAAAGCATTCAACAGGATTTTGTAGTCACACACACACACACACACACTTTCAGAACCGCTTGTCCCATACGGGGTCACGGGGAACCGGAGCCTAACCCGGCAACTCAGGGCGTAAGGCTGGAGGGGGAGGGGACACACCCAGGACGGGACGCCAGTCCGCCGCAAGGCACCCCAAGCGGGACTCGAACCGCAGACCCACCGGAGAGCAGGACTACGGTCCAACCCACTGCGCCACCGTACATCAGTTGTAATGTACCTCAAAGACAACAAAACTGTTGCCTTGCAGTGCAAATTCTACTATATCTATATTCAACACTTTTACAAAATCTAACCAGCAAATAAACTGAGGAACATCGCTATTGTCACACTTTTTTGATAGTACAGATAATAAAACAAACTGAAAGTGACTAGTTGTTGACAAATGCTGCACATGTTGTATCAAAATGAGTCTTTTACTGGAAAAGTGTCCCAACCACAGTGTTCCCCTCCTCAACCATTATTTTCCAAGATAGACTCTATAACACTGTGCTCCTTTCCAAGGAGAGCATTTGATGGAAAGTGAATAAATTCTTACAAGAAACTTTTAATTATATATAGATTTACCTGAGTTTTTTTTTTTTTAACAAAAACCTAGCCTGCAAATAAATCAAAGAACATCTGTAGCCTCAGATTTTTTTTCCCCCCTTTCTAACAGCCATTAGGCTCTACAATGAGTCCTCGGACTTTTGAAGGGGTGCTGAGCTAACAGTACCTTTTATTCTTTTTTTGCACTAGTCACCAGTGTTTGATTTACTTTTTAAAAATTTTTTGTTTTTACTTCAGTCTCCTTTCTGTCAGTACTTGCTTTGTGTTTTATCACCATCTATATTCATTTCTCACTCACTGTTGTGTGTACTTCACTGTATTCATGTGTAAAGTATCCATCTCAAAAAGCTTTTATTTATTGTGACAGGGTGGTTGTATTTACAAATTGAGTTCTGAAGAGACTTTCAGTCCCAATTATGTTAATAAGCTGAGGTGTACCTTCTATCCCTCAAGAATGTTACAGCTAGTATCTTAGGTTACACTGTCAAACATTTATTTTCATGGCAGTCTCACTGAAGTCTAGATATAAATTAGAAGTCTGCTTGTTGAGGTCACAGCACGACAGCACAACTTTGGCATACTTGTTTACAACTGAGATTTTCTGCAGGGAATTTAATTGCCATCCATAAAAACATGCTTTTTGTATAATTCCAAATGGATCAAAAAACAAAGCAGTCAGAAAGCCCTTTCACCTATTAAATGTATCTGTAAAGTTATGAATAAATAAACTTAACAGCTAGTACTTTTGTTACTTCCTTGAAAAGGAAGTGATTGCAAGGAACCCTGAAGCACAGTTCTACCCAGGAATGTGAATTATGTATTTCACCTCATGTATAAATAAATACATGGATTCATGGCACAGGTGCAGAGAGGCCTGCACGCACATACAAGGACCGCTGCGGAGGAAGCTTACTGTTATGGCTGTCAGCACAGATGGGTATCAGATGGAGCACATCTCTCCTGCTGACAAATAGGTTTATAAAGGTCCAGAAGTTTCACACACATTGAAGAAAAAGTCTACTGGAGTCAAAAATCAAAACACCCTTCCAGAAACTAAAAATACAGTAATTCTTCCTGGAGATTTTGGTATGTAATAAAACACAACCACCAGATGAGACTGTATAAATAGCTATCCAGTCATGGCACTGTGCAAGGACTTAAACAATGGACACACACCTTGCTGTGGAGGAGCGCTACCTATCTTATTGGTTCAAATGAAGTGGGAGCGAGTCTTTCGTGCCATCCGCATTTTTTGTCTGGGTCAAAGGTCTCCGACAGAACAGACACATCTCATTCAGACCCGGAAGGGTGAGAGCGTAAGGGGACACTTCCCTGGAATGTCTGAGGTCAGCCTGAAATCGCAGGGGCTGAAAGTTTGTCTCACTGGCAGAAAAGCAATTACCTGTAAATCACAGGTAAAAGTGCCTGACCCCTAGCCTCACTATTGCCCTAAAACATCTACTCACCTTTGTTCAAAAAAAAAAAAAAAAAAAAAAAAAAAAAGATTTTTCACTCATGGATAGAAACATGTTTACCATTGTTCTTTACCTTCAATACATGCAGTGCTGCAAAGGTTTCAAACTCCAGGTCTGCATTTTTAACAGTGAAACAATAAGATAAATAGCTGGTAATTTCTTATTAGTCATCATCCTAAGCACACAGCAGATCATAAGCATTACAAGGCACAATGAGATATTGGCACGATGTACCATTTTTATGAAAACCTAGCATTAGAGCCTGGCTTAAGCCCAATTTGTGACCATTTCAGTCTGGCACTGTCAAATGCCTGATGACAGGATATTACAGCCTTCAGAGGTATGGCTCAAACAGCACCAGAAACTGTCCAGAAGCACATGGCTCCTGTCCAGTTGACAAGAGGTAAAGCATGCAGCAGTGGGGTGCAAAGCCAGCTCCAGAGCCTCAAACATCCTACCACCCCTTCATCCTGTAAACTCGCTTTCCAGATATCGAGGGAAAGCAACAAAAACAATGTTCAAAACTAAAAAAAAATTGATCAGATGATACATTTGCTACCTCTTTTTGAATATGCAATGAGACAATCATCTTTTCCTCCCTCAGGTCTCTGAAAAAGGTGGCCTGAACAACCAATCCAAAGCTTAACTACAGTAAACATTTCAAGCCAATTCAAACGTTCAAAGCAAAATGGTTATATCTGACACTGTGCAATCAGTAGGTCCTTGGTTAAAATCCAAAGGTACTAACCCTGAATTTTAACAATTACCTAGCTGTGAAAATAGGTAAATAACTGTAAGAAGCTTAGTGTATAAACCTAACATTGTATTCACCTCGGACAAAGGTGTCGGATAAACATTTCAACGAAAATGTAGCATCATGTGGATCTCTTTGTTTTGTGACACTTCAGAAAAGCTGTGAACTCTGAATTGGCTGAGTGTGAGAGGAAGAATAAGGACACTTTTCCGGCCAAGACGAACTTCAGCTCCCTTTCTGATTCAAAGCCGAAGTGCTTATTCTGAAGGAAACCGCTGTGGGTTTCCAGGTGCGACTCTCATCCGGTCTGACAGCTCAGTCAGGCTGAAGGCACCCTAGCAGACGGCTCTCTGCTCATCCCTGGAATGGGTGCCAGCAAAGCGGACTCACCTCGTTCGATGGGATGCTGACAACACCAGTGGACCTGCGCTTCTCCCTCAGCTTCCTTTTCTCTATCTGCCCTTTGCCCTTCCTGGCACTGGGACCCGTGCTCCTCTTCTCCTTGCCCTTTCCGGAGCCTACTGCGGGAGCGGGGCTCTCCTTCTCGTTGTCCCCGCATAGATTGCCGTTGCCCTCCAGCTGGGAGGTGCTGGGCACCTTCTTCAGGGGATCCGCGCACCTAGGTGCGGACCCCTGGTGCGGATCGTCCTCGGGCCTCCTCAGGGCGGACGAGGAGGATGAGCGCACGACTGCGTTGGCGGGAGCGCAGTTGGCGGAGGAAGAGGAGGACCCTCCATTGTTGTTCACCTCAGGGTTCCTATTGCTGGTTCCGGGCGCCGAGACATTGACCGCACACCCGCTGGACGCCGCGGCGATGTCGCCCAGCATCTTGGCCCTCATCTTCTCCCTCTTGGCTTTCCATTCTTCGAGGAAGTCTGTGGTGCCAGTGGTGGTATTGGATCTAAACCCACCGGTGGCCATGGCGCTCACTTTTTACTCCGCAAACCGCGCTGTAACAATCCAAGGCAGGTTGGAAAGCAACAGAAAAGACGTAAAACAGCCAAAAATTCTGACAAAAAAAAAGAGAAAAAAAATTACGCTTCTCTTCTTCTTTTGCACTCAGTCAGTCAGTCAGTCAGTCGGTCCGCATCTTCGAGAGTTGAGCCTGAGGCCGTGAAACAGACCGCGGAAAAGAATTTACCAACACAAACGCGCTGACGCCATTAATAAATGCCCTGAAGTGTGTTTTTTTTGTTGAGATAAAAAAAAAAATGTATACGTTACAAGGTTGTAAGTAACCCACCTCCTGCGTCCGTGTCCGAGGAGGAGTTTCGTCAAACAGGTTCTCTCACTTCACTTCGCCTCGCCTCAGAGTCAGAGAGTTCGCCAACTTTCTCACGCGCGTCTCGCGCCTCACAAAGTTTCAAACTCAAAGTTCTCCCGCCTCGAGTCGAGAGTCCGCGACAAACACCTCCGGCTGCGGCCGTTGCGCTTCTTACGACGTTTCCGCGCGTATCTGCCACGCGCTCACTGCCGAACGAAAGCTACCTGCGCGCCGCTGGTGGAAACAGCTCCTCAGGTGTGCGAGCGCCGCCGGACTGACACACGCGCTCCGATTCGCTCGTGGGGGGGGGGAATGAGCAGCGCAGCTCTCTGGGTAGCGAACACGTCCGGAAAGTTCCGAAGTGGGAGCGCGGAAAAGCGCGAGCTGGGGCGGAAGCGCGCGGAAAGGAACGAGACCTGATCCCGCTGGTTGGTATGAAACCGCTGTCTTTGTGCACATTACTTACTTACTGCGCATAGAACTGACTCTGGCAGGAAATACAAAGGTGGTCCTGACACATGGCGTGATGTTGGCACGGTGGCACAGCGAGCGAGTTGCGCTGCGTAGAGGTGGTGAGAGAGAACGTGGGTTCGATCCCCAGTCTGTGTGGGTTTCCTCTGGATGCTCTGGTTTCCACCCACACTCCAAAGACATGCTGTTCAGGTTCCCCCTTAGTGTGTGTGTGTGTGTGTTCCACTGATGTATGGATGAGTGAGCCAGTGTAAGTAGTGTATCTAGCAGTGTAAGTCACCACGGTGAATAAGGTGTGTGGGCTCATAACACTACATAGAGTTCACTGGAAGTCGCTTTGGAGAAAAGCATCTGCTGAATAAATGTGAATGTAATGTTAATTTATGGAGCTGTTAGGAGATGAGGAGAGAAATGGCACTGAAAGAGAAGAGTTGAAAGCCTTTTTGAATGCTTAAGGGATTCAGCAGTCCTGAGGGACAGAGGGAGCTCATTCGACCACGTAAGAGTCGAAAGCGAGAATCTAGACATTAGTTTTTTCGACCTCTTCTTGCGAGTGGGACCGCCGAGTAGCCGGACTTGGGGGAGCATAATGTTCTTGCCAGGGTGTAGGGAGCGATGGGGTCTCGTCGGTGTCGGAGTGTAGATCCTTTGACCGTCTTGTTGGTCAAAACCAGAGTCTCAAGCCTGACAGTGGGAGCGACAGGAAAAAAAGTGGAGAGAAACGAGGGAGGGAGACACATGGATTATTTCGAGCATCTTAAACACTGAAACTGGAAAAGAGATGAATCAGTCATTATTCAGCACATGCTTATCTGGATGTCACTCTGCGGCTTTAAAATTTCTTGAAACCATCAGCAGAATAAACTAGGCGTTTGCTGGATTTCAGATAGTAAAGCTGCTTGGACTTAGAGTAAGAACAACTCCCCCGAATGTATCCTGTTCCGTGCTCTTCTGGCGGTTATTCGCAGTACGTCACGGTAAGGATTTGCATCGTGAATTTTAAACGCGTGTTAGTTAGAACTGAACGTAACTGTGTTTTTCACTCGGGGGGCTTTTTCGTGTTTCCGCAGAGCGATCATCTAGTAGATCTACCCGTCGTGCATTGCGGCGGAGCTCCTGCTCGCTACAAAGTGACAACAGGCAACATTCCTCGCCCGTCAACTTCATTGGCTTTGGCACCAAGACCACATCGTGTGTTGACCTGAACCCAGAGTCAGTTATATGGCCCCAAGTCCAGTAAGCGTTCACAAGAAAAACAGAACGCTCTAATGAGCCGGAGACTCTTAAATCCCAGCTGCTTTTCAGCAGACAATATTCTCCAGCACTTCCGCGCTCCGTCTCCCCTACAACAAGCTCGGATCCACCGGGGAAATCAAAAAAATTCTAATAGTCGGCTTGTACTTTTCAATGCCGCTCAGCTCATGCGGGGCCGTAGCCGTGCGTTTGAGATTAATACGATAAAAATCCCGAGTGATGCTCTGGGAATTGGGAGGTATAATTTTAAATGGCGTTGCGGGCGACGCGTCGGACTTCTTCTCGGCCGATGGCTCCGTGGCTATCGGTCAGGGCCGGATTTTTAAACTCGTTTTGTTCCCTCGTTCACACGCTACGCCTTCAGCGCAAAAGAGTCGAACCCTCCGCCTTTAGATCACCTGATGATATTTTTCTCCAAAACTCCTCGCTGTGTTAAGGTCTTGATAATTATGTGCCTATTTACACAGCAGGTTTGGCCTGCACCTGTTGTGTGGTGGGTCTGGGGTTCGAGTCCTGCTTGGGGTGCCTTGCGATGGACTGGCGTCCCATCCTGGTGTACCCCTCCCCCTCCGGCCTTGCACCCGCGTTGCCAGGTTAGGCTCCGGCTCGCTGCAACCCCACTCAGGGCGAGCGGTTTCAAACAGCGTGCGTGCATTTACACGGCGGGGTCACTTTAGGGTAAGTACCTTGCTCAAGGGTACTACAGGTGGAAGTGGGATTCAAACCTACAACCTTCAGGTCCAACGGCAGCAGCTCTGACCACAACGCTACCAGCTGGCCCATCTCACACATCACTGAAGCAGCGCTATGACTTCAGCAGTATAACTACATGCTGGCAGCTGTCCACGATGCGTCCCCGGGCTGCACTTATCCCGTCTCCCCGATGTTATATGTGTCCTAATGGAGCTCTAACGCTATCAGTCTAACTGAATTAGCACAGTCTAAGTGGTCGGTTGGTGATTGTTACTCGCCGCCTGGTCCAGGTGTTGACACCAGGAGCGCAGCTATGTTCCGGCGGCTCCTCTCGGAGCGCGGTCTGCTGGAGCTGAGCAAGGAGAAAGCCTCGGCCGCCGGGCTAAATATAGCGCCCGATTTAAATACCGAAGTCGTGTTAAAAACACGGACGCGTTCTCGACATTCCTTTTCCGCTCCGTTTTTTGGAAGAAAAACACGAGGACCCGGAACGGTCGTCTTGCTGCCCGTCGTTTGCGGAAGCCAGCGCAATGTTTGCTTTACTTTCTTCGTTCCGATATATTGCATTTCAGGACCAACCTCGCTGGCCTGCAAGCGGCTACTTCGATGGAACGAGCGCTTTTATGACATCTTTTATAGCTCGCCGTTAAAAATATATGGCGACCTGACGAGATTGAGTGGCGTAAATGAAAAATTCGAAGAGAACTGCCATAAAAGCAGTTATAAGGCAGAAGAAGAGCGTGAAGGCTCGTCGAAAGGAGTGGAATCATTAATTTGATGATAACTCTGCTCGCCAACGTCTTACTTTCCGCAGTATTGTTTTCCAAGTGTAACGGTAAAATATTTGGACCTAGATGCACGTGTGACATGTAACTGTAAAAATAGTCACACTTGTCCACGTTGTGCGAAAGCAGTCTTTTCCTTTTCGTTGTTATTGCTACCCTGTCCCTTCGGCCGGGCTGATCGGCGCTGTGAAAGGACATAATGAATGGAGTGGCTGTGATTTGGCAGGTGGTTGGAGGACATCCGTGAGACTCGGAGGGAGAGCCGGAGCCGCAGCCGCTGGAGCGGGGCGGAGGAGACGAGGCCCGTACGCCATCTCCGGCACGGATGCGCGGGTGAATCGCCAGAAAAAATGAACCACGGCGAGGAAGGAAGTTTGTCAGAAACCGGGGATGAGAGAAAGCAGAGCGTGCCGGGAGGCTGGCGAGCTGTCTGACCGTAAGAGGGTTTCGCCCAGAGGCTGTTAACCCTTTGAGGGCTGCATCACACGCTTTTCAGCCTTCCGGCTTTGATTGAGACGAAACACCTCGACGCTTCGCTGGCCGAGTACGTGCGCGCGTACGAGGAATTTCACGTGATGGATGTTCATTCCGACACATTTCGCATAACAGAGTAGCGTTGCGCTGCTTAAAAACGCAAAGTCTGAAGAAAATACGCACACTGTCTGAACCACTTGTCCCATGTGGGGTTGCCGGAGCCTAACCCGGCAACACAGGGCGCAAGGTTGGAGGAGGGGGAGGGAACACACCCAGAACGGGACATCAGTCCGTCACAAGGCGCCTCAAGCGGGACTCGAACCCCAGACCCACGGGAGAGCAGGACCTGGGCCAACCCACTGCGCCACCGCACCCCCTACAATAAATAGTAAAAAGGAATAAACAAATAGTGATCATAACTGCACGCAAATACACAGGGATGGACAAAACTGTTGAAGACATGATAATAATACAAATACTATGTGTGTGTGAGACTAAAAAGCAGACCGAGGCCTAAAACTGGGTGACGGGCCAGTTTATGAGAACGCGAGCGGGGACGGATTCCTCGGCCGCGTTGCGGTGCGAAACACGGACCGGGGCCTGCGGTCCGGCGCTCGGCGTTCAACCCGTCCGACGAGCAAAAGGTAGTAATTACTGCCGCTGCTGTACGACTTGGGCAAGATACCGAGGCCAACGCTCTCCAGCGAAAGCACTCCCTGTAACTGCGTACAGACCGTGCTCGCACATTCCACGCTTCAATAAATAAAGCAAGAAATTCCACTGGGGAAGGAAGTCATGCACAAGAATCCTTCTCTTGAGCTCTTTCAAACTCCAAGAGGGTTTTTCAGCCAGGATTCTTTTCAGTTTTCCGCTCACTAACTCGCTTAATTACAGGTAATTTCTTTTCCGGCCCAAATAACAACTTCAATAAAACAATTAAGGTCTTGGCAACCATAAACGCTCACCAGTTCAGTCAGCTTGACAGAGAGAGACCTGTGACCGCTATCATCAGCCCGCGTGGAAACACAAAGGTGCTGTGATTCGCTTGGGAAATTAGACGCGTGAAAAATCTGACGCGTGATCCGAGGGGAACGGGATCGTATTTTTTTCAGGCAGTTTACCGTAAAGACAATACCTTCTGCAGCATCTAACCGTAGTAACTAAGGACTAAGCACATAGAGTATGCGAACGTCCGCATTCGCAGCAGCTTTTTCCCCCAAGCAGTGTCCCTTATTAACCTCTGAAGTGAACATCATCACCCATATTATGCCATATACACACTTCAGTTCAATTCTATTTATTTTTATAGCGCATTTGAACACAGGCAATTAAGTAGTTAACGTCAATGAGCATCAAGTTTCCGCTGATTCAACAGATTACAGTTAAGACGTTAGTATACATGGTAAAACATAGTATATACCCTAAAGGACTAGATTAAAGTCTAAAGTCACCAATTACACCTCTCTATATTTAAAGCTTTCCTTCATCATCACTTAATGATGGCATCTTAAGGTATCTTCATGTTCTACGAGGACCTTCTCGTACGTGGGGCGTTTGCGCTATCGAAGCATCATTCGAGTTGCGAACTGAGGACGTGAGCGTTTTTTCATGCGTTTTGTGAGCGGCTCTGGGTCACAGCAACAGAGATGGAAATAGTAGACTCAAAATATTGCAAATATGTCCACGTACGTAAAACAAGGCCAGAAGGTCAAAAGGGTACAATATTTCCCAGGCGCGATCACGTAACGCTGTCTGGTAACGTCCAAAAGGGTGTCGAGACATTGGGAAATTCCTTTGACTTCTCATGCAGATCAAGTGTTGTCTTCATTTCTTTTTAATAGCATTTTCTTCACACGGGTCTAGACGTCAGTTGTCGGTAAAACGCGCTCAGAGAGAATATGAGCACGATTCAACTCATTTCCAGCGTTTCCGCTTCGTATCTCGTGTTTCTGAGCATCGGTGTTCGGTAAGAAGATGACAAGCATTGTACGTGTTTGTGGGATAAATCAGTCAACAATCACAGTTAAAGAAGAATCTGTAGAAATGACATCTTTGTATTTTCACTCATTTAAACCGGTTTTAGTGTAGCTCAAGGATAATATCAGCGTTACAAGTCTTAGAGCATATTTTCTATTTATTATAGCTGTATCCAGGACTTTTACAGAAGCTCTCCAGCAAATAAATCAAGCTGTGTTTCTGTTACTGCTCTTTTATTGCTTGTTTAGATAATAAAGAAAACTGAAAGTGGCCAGATGCTGACAAATGTTGTACATGTCGTTCTAAGTTAATTAAACATAACAAAATACAAGCGTTGGGATGGTCTGTCGTCAATCCACTTTGGAAATTAACAAAATTTGCAAGTAATCCCACTTTTATATTTCGTACTTAATACTGAAGGAGTTGTGTGGTGACTTCTCTCAGGGATATATTATTGTTTCGCAAAAGGCTCCTCAAAGTAATGTAGGGGTCAAAGTAACTCTTTAATTCAACTTATTCCTAAATTCAGTGTATCATATATGGTACAAGGCGAACGTACCGGTGTGACTGCACTCATCTCGAAACTCTGACGAACGAATGTTGTCGAACAGGGAAGGAGCCACTGACTTGCGCTAATACTCCTACGATCTTTCATCAGCATCAGCATTTTACATAACTCATCATACGCTTCCATCGATGCACGTTTCAAAAGGATTGGGCCGGGTTGCGCTTTCACACTAGAAGCAACGAGTCTTGGGGTGGCACAGCGGGTGGGTGGCGCGAGAGGACATGGGTTCGATCCCCACTCGGCCCGTGTGGAGTTCGCATGTTCTCCTCGTGTCTGCATGGGTTTACTCCGGGTGCTCTGGTTTCCTCCCACAGTCCAAAGACATGCTCTTCAGGTTCACCCATAGCGTGTGCGCGACAGAGAGAGCGTGTTCACTGATGTAGGGCGAGTGACCCATTGTAAGTAGTGTATCCAGCAGTGTAAGTCACCACGGTGAATAAAGTGTGTGGACTGGTAACACTACATAGAGTTCATTGGAAGTCGCTATGGAAAAAAGCATCCGATAAATAAATAAATGTAAATATATCTGACGTTTGACATAGTGAGCACAGTACCGTGGGGCTCGTGTCAACTTCTGACTGTTCTCTGGACACATTTATTTAAAATACATTGCTCTTGGCAAAGGTGCTGCGTCAGAAACCCTACTCCCTAAAACACTCACCCCAAAGACTGCTTTTGTCCTTGTAACGAGCACTCCGTATGGCCCGAGCGGAATGAGCACAGACATCTCAAAGTTATCTTTTAAAAAGTAGGATGACTGCCCAATGGCCCATATGAGAGCTTCATTTTATACGTGATTTAAGAACGAGAACAGGGGTTGTGTTTTGAAAGTTATTTTTTTTTTTTAAAAAAAAAAAAAAAGAAAAAGAAAAAAGTAATGTGCATATGTTAGAGCTTCCCTCAGAAAGTATCTTATTTCAGAATTACATGAATTACGGAAGGTTTGCATAAGAACGGGGAGCGCTCTGCAAGTTCCACTTGTCAAATACAATAGCGCTGATCAGTATAGCATCTAAAAAATTTAAATGAGCAATTAGTAATATCGTGAAATCAGTAAGTCGCTGGAGGAGCATTTTATCCATATTTCATAATCATTGCTTTTATTTTCATCTCATTCATTGTCTACAGCAGCAAATTAAAATGCGATGTCAGGTGAAGCACGTTTTAGAAAATGTTTGTTAAGCTCTCAGCTCCTGCTAAGTGTTCTTTCCCAGGATCTCAGCAAGGTAGTTTGGCTGCTGTCCAGGAGATTAGTGCCCTCAGGCAGCTTCCAGAAACTTCTGGCGCCTCCGCCCGTGAAGCGGCATCTCGCCTTCCACGTCCGCAGTCACCTAGAGGGAGTTGCAGCCCGCTGCCTGCTGTGAGATTAGCCACTTTACGTTGGGTAGGTGCGGTTCGCGAGGGTGTGGCTCTAGGGCAGGGCGGCAGGAATGGTTCGCCTTGCTGGAACCAGACAGACCGCTACCGGTCCCGGAGAGGCCCGGAGGCAGCGCGTTTCTGTCCAACGATAACAGCCTCCCCGACGTCCCAGGGGAGCCGGAGCCATTAGGATGCCAGAGACATAATAATTCTAGTGGGCGGCGAGTGTTGGGAAACGGCTCGTCGGGGACGGTTTTCTTTCTTATTTTGGCCCGTTACTTCGGAGAGTTTAATCTCTCAACCGTCTACTGTTATTACGCCCTGACTTTTATCAAAGGGTATTGGAGTGGAGGGAAAAGTAGGCAGTTAAAGCAGATAAATTGTTTTAAAGGCCAAAAATCAGAGGAATCTGCGCGCGCCGGTTTGCGTTGTTGTTGAATTGGGCTTAATTTGTGATGTTGATAGAAATTAACAAGCACAGTCCAAAGACATGTTGTTGAGGTTCCCCCCCTAGTGTATGAGTGACAGAGAGAGTGCGTTCCACTGATGTCTGGATGAGTGACCCAGCGTAAGTAGTGTATCTAGCAGTGTAAGTCTTTAGGTGCTCTGGTTTCCTCCCACACTCCAAAGACATGTTCTTGAGGTTCCCCCCTAGTGTGTGAGTGACAGGGAGAGTATGTGTATGTGTGTTCCACTGACGTATGGATGAGTGACCCAGTGTAAGTGTATCTAGCAGTGTAAGTCACCTTGGTGAACAAGGTATGTGGGCTCATAACACTACATAGAGCTCATTGGAAGCTCCATTGGAGAAAAGTATCTGATAAATGAATGTAACACTGAACAGAAGGCAACAAACATGTTGTTACATGATACAGAATGACAGGACTGGCATTTGCTCATATATATTTATAGTCATGCAATAAGAATTACTGTAATTACCATCTATCCATCCATCATCAACTGCTTGTTCTCTTCAAATAAATTTTTTTTTTTTAAATCTAATCACATGACTCAAGAGTTAACTTTTAAAAATAAACCACTGCATGAAATCTGTAGGCAGGACAAGGATTCTTCAGCACGCAGTCAGGACCTTTAACTACGGGAGGACTGATGGTAATTCCCCCACTGTTTGCAGCATCGTGAAAGCGGAAAACAATAAGCAGGCTATTTTAATGACTTCAATTTTGTCCAGCTATTTCTGTTATTACCCTGTAACTGGTTACTATTTTTAATCATTAAAGCAGCTGTCCTGCTGGCCCTCATTCCACTCGCTGTGGTGAGGGTCCTATTTCTTACGACATCTACTGGAGGTTCTGCATTACTGAGGAATGTGTGTGTCAGGAGAGACACGAACCAGACGGAGATGGGCTGCAATTTCGCCCTTGTGAAGGAAAATGGAAAAATACAAGATTATTGCATGACTTTGAGCAATTACAGCACATACCACCACTTATCCCCAAAGCATTGTTTAAGCCTGGTATACTTAAGCAGCACAGCTATAATAGTCTAGTCCTCCGGGAATGCAAAATCATTTAAAAATGGCTCGGTTCCAAGAAAAAAGTAATTGAAAAATCAAAGTTACTCTCATACAATAGTAAGCATACACACAAATACATGGGGTGAGGAAAAGTATGGAAACAAGGTAACGAATGAAAATCAAGCTATTTCTAGGGACACAAGTCCTTCCAAGAATGTAATCATACAAGAGTTGTGTGTAGATGGACTGTGAAACATCCCTCAGGAAGAAAAGCCTCCTCTTTGGGGGAGGGGATGAAGGTAGAATGTTCTGCACTCTGGAAGGTTCTGTGATGATTGTCATGTTTAGATCTGGGAAAGCCATGGGATGTTATAACCCATGCTCATGGGATCATATAGGCCATGTTCATGATATAACCGTATAGAGCAAATCAGTGCACCAATGACTCCTATGAGATGGTTGCCCATTCCATTGAGAAAGATGAACCAGATGAAGGACAAAGTGTGAAACGACTCATCAGACCTGCATTTTCACTGCTTCAACATCCATGTTTTACAAATAAAACATGTTACTCGAGTTTTTCTGTGCAGTTTGACTTTTGAAACGAATCTCTATTATAAACTCACTTTTTTCCCCCAATTTTCAATGTTCTGTTAGCGTCAAATGGCATTTTATGATTTTAAATGCAAATTATCTCACGTTGAAGTGTGGTTTATAGGAATTCTAACACCACATAATGTTGGTTTCCGGCGTTTCGTCCACTCTCTGTAAATATTAATACTTTTCCGACTGTTGCAGCGTGGATGTGCACGTGTGGCGCACTTGGCTGGGAGACTAAGAAAATGGTTTTCCTTTTTTTCTGTTATGTAAACACAGAGAACGGAAGAGTGGGCGGGAACGCGTCCCCTGATCACAGCAGCGATATCAGTTCCCGGGCTGGAAAATGAAAGCAGAGAGAAAGCAGCGCACGGGTTTGCTGTCCAGTGACTGCCACACTTGGCTCCTCGTCTCCTTCACAAGGGCACTAAAAGGTCGAGCTGTGTTGCTCCACGTCCATCGTGCCACCAAAAGAAATTCTTGAAAATTATTCTTCCCTCCAAATTCTGAACATCAATGACCACTCTGTATACGTATACACACACGCACACGGGCTGAAGCCGCTTGTCCCGAGCGGGGTCACGGCGAACCGGAGCCTAACCCGGCAACACAGGGAGCAAGACCGGAGGGGAGAGGGGACACACCCAGGACGGGACACCAGTCCATCACAAGACACCCCAAGCAGGACTCGAACCCCAGACCCACCAGAGAGCAGGACCCGGCCAAACCCGCTGTGCCACCACACCCCCGCCATGTATACAATACACTTCTAGTAGAAACTTATATGCACACGTGGGCCATTTTATTAGGTACACCCGGCTCTTACTCAAGGCAGCTCGACCCCTGTTGGCTGCAACTGGTACGTGAACCATGCAGACAGGGGCAAGAGATCCAGTTACTGTTCAAACGAACGTTCGAACAAACAGGATATGTGAACTAAGTGACCTTGAATTTTGGGGCCAGCCACACTGGTTCTGGTATCAGAAACTGCCACATTCCTGGGATTACTAGAACACTGCAGAGCAAAGAATGGTGTGATGGACAAAGAACATCCACTCAGCGGTGCCTCTGTGGGCAAAAAACACCTTGTCAATGCAATAGAGATCAGAAGAGAATGACCAGGCTCACTGAAGTTAACAGGAAGGCAACATGTACCCCCGATCTAACATGATCCATTAGTTGTATTTGTAGAACAGCAGGACTGGTGCCACATCTTTGAAGAACATACAGCCCAGTGAAAACCAGCCGACTGCTGCAGCGAACACCGTTTCGGGAACGTAACACCCTGGGCTTCCCCCAACGACCATACAACCACTTGATAATGCTACTACTTGACACACAGCAGGCAGGTTCATCTTAGTCACTGTGTTTAGAGACCATCTCAACCAATAGTTGAAATTACACTGAGATCAGAGTTGCGGAACTGCACAGAGGTATACATAAATGTTTCTGTACACTTGTACATACTCATACACAGTTCAGGTGGTCTGGAGCCCATCCTACAGTATATACATTGGCACAAAGCTGATGCCGAGCTGGAAAAAGTCCTTTCGAACCCTGTGCTCAGGTTGTGTGCCATCTAGTGGCAGAGAACAGTATTAACATTGAAATCCAAAGGCCCAACAAGATCTGAAATGTGTGACTCAACTGCAGCCCACGTGAAATGTATATTTCAAATCGATTCGAGGTAAAACAAGTTATGTGGAAAATGACATCCATGCTTTAACATGTCAAAATATGTTTTCTAAAATCAGAAAACACTTTCACATTGATACGAGTTCTACATCCTACCACTAAACTCCTTTCAGACTGTGCAGTATTCCTTTATTAAATGACTTTAATACAAACATAACAGGTAAACAGCCAAACTGAGGTACTCACAGCTGAAAACTGAAGAATCTGTAACAGGCACAGACCAAGACATGACTTCCTCTTTGTTGGACGTGGATTTGTTCAGTGAAATGTGCAGTCAAGTTAATGAAGCCATTACCAGGAATGAAGAAAAACTGCTACAGGTGCAGTCTCACAAAATTTGGGCAAATCAGGGGAACCAAGACGACGGTGGGAGGAGGGGGGCCAGGGAAAGAAAAGAGGGGAAAAAAAAAAAAAAAAATGTTCTGAGCTTGATGGACAAAAGGGATGACATCACAACTGTTTGAAACATACCAGACCTATCACTACAATATTCCACCAAGCACTTTGGTTCCTTGTCTATATTTTATATAGACATTACATATAGATCTATACATGTATTTTCTCTCTACACAGCCGTTTAAAAACTCTGACCAAAAGAAACCAATGATTTGATAGCTGAAAGGCAAGGTGTACAATGTACAATTGTCTTTTTAATGAACTCTTCAGTGGGCGGCAGTCACAGTACAGTGCACCAATACCAAGTCACTTTTTTTTTTTTTTAACATTACAAGAGGTTTAAAAAACAAACCAAAAGAACCTGCAGACAATCAAAACTACAGCGACATTTTTGCTCATAACAGAAAGTTCCAAAAAGGCCACTGAAATGCATAAAATACCCTTTATGTTCTTTACGTTCCAATGCGTGGTCTGACATAGTGGTTTCGTCCGAACAACTCCTCACATGGCATCGACAGTGCATGTAGACATTGTATAAGGACTCTGTTAGAGACTCCTAGTATTTAGTGACAATTTGGCTAATACTACAGCTTTAAAAAAAGAAAAAAAAAAAAGAAAAAAAAAAGCCACTCTTCCAAAGATACTTTATACAATGTGTGAAATGTAGTGAAGCAATTATTTCACAATAACCGTGAACACGCACATGAAAAAAACCGCACTGAATATTGCTAGCCATCCCATGAGGAGCTACTGTAATTCAATGTCTTTAGACTAGAAAGGAACAAGAGCTGAAAACACTTTGTCCTTCTCTATTATGTATAGTTTAACAGTAACAGACGGGTTTGTCATAGGGAACCTGGACGCATGCCACGTGTTTGCCAGCAATCCCTATCGTATGTACAGCATCACCCAGTACCTGCTAAAATGAAGTGAACACACAAGATATTAACCAAAAACTACTCTACGTACTTTAAAATTAAAAATAAAATAAGAAAAGGGGGTCAGTGATGCAGGCCAAGAACAAAGTGGACTTGTTAAAGCATTTTTTTTTTTTTTTTTTTTTAATAAGGGAGGGGTAGGGGGCAGAAAAAAAAATAAATTGTATTGCACATACAGTAAAAGCTTGAATTCCAGGCAAATCCACCTGTTCTGAGCACTACAGGTGAACACGTGGGTGTAAAACCTGGGCCTGTTGGTGTGTCTGCACCTAAAAACAGGTGCTGATGGGAAGCATGGATGACATCTGTTGAGTGACAGAGCCTCCAAGGGATAAAGAGCAAAACGTTGTTAGGATACAGCACACGCTACTGAGCAGGTATAGAGGCAAACGTGACAAGAGGAGGAAAGACAGGTGCGCAAACAACACCGGGTGCTGAGTAACTGCTCTGTGATGACAGAGCTCAACACAAGTGTTTTATGTACAACTAAGGCTTATTGGTTAAATATTTCTCAGGTTTCCCAGCAAGCAACATTGTTGCTGCTTGTTCCATCATCCGTGATGTTTCGATTGAGGCTTGCCGATGTGGTCGCTGGATGAAGAGCAGCTTTGGGGTGCAGTAACAGAGCCCAGCCAGCAGCAGAGAGGTGGAGGGGGCTGCAGACGCGGAGACCTTCCTCGCAGGCAATACTTTACGTGTGCAATGGCGCCTCTGCATGGAAAGGAGGACCTGGGATCTACTTAGAGAGTTTGCTGATGACTCTGATCAGAGCTCCATTCTCATCTTTTAGCCTCTGGTTGTCCGCTTTCAGGTCTGGAAGCATCTGGAAGACAGACAGTCGGAGAACACCCATTAGGCACGTCCAGATAAGTGACCATGTGGTTCCTGACCGCTGCTTGTAGTGGCAGCACCTCCTGCGGGCCGCATCACCCCTCCGGCTCGCAGGAGTTGATGTTATAATGGGTAAACCATACACAGTCATGCAAATGCCAGTGTGGCTGCTGTTTTGGAAAGGGGACACACACACTCCTCAAATTCACACACACACTTCCAAAACAGCAGTATCTCTACTTTACGCATTTCAAGTATTTCACCTTTCCTCTACGATTCTTCACTACAAAAGCTTCTACACGCTTTTGAATTCATGCAGCAGTTTTCTGCAAATACAAAAACTTTGATGTTTGGAAGTCAGCATCAAAATATATGAGGAGACCAGCATTGTGGGGGAGGGGGGTGGACTCTACTTCTCACTGATGATGTTTTACACCTTTCCTAAAGGATGATGAGTGCCCAGCCTCACAAATAGAGCACCTTAGCTGGATATGACAACAAAATGGGTTGACTTGGCTTCACATTTATGGAAATGATTTCTTGGAGTGTTTTAAATCATTTAAGAGCAACATTAAAGTGACAATATCAATATATCTATCCTTCTCCAGTTGTAACTTTTACCAATTACTTAATGAGACCAATTCAGAACAGATTTTATTACTTCAGCTACTAATGTACACCATGATAGATGCAAGCACTGAGCAAGGAGTCGGAGAGAAACCAAGGTACTCTAGTAACACTATACCCCTCTAGTATGACTAGACTAGCCAGAGGTAAAGCCTGAAAAAACAAACATGTAGCCCACTTGCAGATTCTAGAAGAATGAGAATGTTCCACTGGACTGAAGGAGCAGAGGAAGGAAGGATCTCAAGAGATTAAAATACATTTCCCATATCAACAGCTACATTCACCAACATATTCTGGTCGTGTCCAGATCAGAAGGATGAGCTGTAATGTTGACCGCAATCTGAAGCCATGCAATGAAAGACACAAGGTGGTGTACGGAGTGAAACAGGACATGACGAATGTCCTCCCTGTGAACCAGGCAGCTACACTAAGTCCCCTTGAGATCCGGTGTCACACTACTCCCACACACACCTGGGCCAATTACACTGAGGGTTTTATTAATCCAAGTGGGCGTTACACGCTCCTGACTTCATTATTGCGCCACATCCAAGGTATCCAGACTTTGAACAACGTCAGCAGTGGTTCTTAACTTGCTGGAAAGGTGATCTTCCTTGCGGACGAATGAGAAGCCAAACCAGCCAGTTAAAGCCAAGAAGGGTCCAGGGTAGGCCAGCGTCAGGCGTCGAGTCAAATCTGATTTGCAGCAAACACTTGAGCAGTTTCCAGAAGAAAACCCAGAAGTGGTTTACACGGCGCTGCCTCCTGTTCGTGTCTTTCGGACTTTGAACGTGAGGAGAACATGCAGACTCCACACAGACTCTGTTGGCTGGGAGCTATGAGCCTCCAGCACTACCTGCTACCAGCCGATTACTGTAATGTGGAGCGCAATGAAGTCAGGTAGATCAATGATGCCACCAGTAATAGAACGGGGGAGGGGGTTGTTTCTTAGTCATGCCAGGAAGACAAGTAACCACATCAAGCACATGACAAACTAGAAACAAAAATTGTTTCCTCAAAGATGCACAAGAGTACACACACACGCACACGCACACAATGGACATCCTTCAAATAACTTCAAATAAATGCTGGTGCAAAGACAAGCACCTGCCTGTCTATGGTTGGGCAGAGGGGCAATGAAGAATGGGAGGGGCGTGGCTACAGGACTCTGATAGCTTGGCCACCACGCGGCCCAGGGCGCGGTTCTCGGCCTGCAACCGCTCGTTTAACTGGCGCAGAGCCTGAACCTGCTTTACTTGGTGGAGGTTCTGCAGCAGACCACAAAGAAAGTTGGAGGAGAATAATTTAAAAACAAATAAGCGTACGGAGGAGGTCAGAAACAGAAATGGGGGGGGGAAGGAAACCGTTAGGAGATGGAGGACTTGAAGCTGAACTGCAAGCATTTTTGCGATGGTCAGAAGATCTAACAGGTGGAGGAAAACAGGACATAAACACCAAAATGGAGCAGTTCTTGAGAGCCCACACACAGGATCACGATGGTACTGCCGTGCAACGCGCCTGCTCACTCATGCAGAAGATTGGTTTTCCAAATCCTCCTAGCCTGAACAGAACCATCCTGTCTGAATTTGGCTTCTTGAACTCTCACCTTACATCAAGGCAAATGAGACAAATCCAGCATTTCACTCCTCTAGTACAGCTACTGATCCAACACAGGAAGGTTGAAGTACAACAGTAGGTTATGCATGATGTGTTTTGAGTTCATCGCTCATCAGGGTTCAGAGTTTAAGGACCAGGCCTTACAGCCTGAAAGCTGGAAGATCCAGCAATGTGGAAGCAGTCATGATATTTTAAGTCAAGCAAGAAATTTAAATCACAGTTGCTTGAGTGATGCCTCAGATTTTTTGGAAAAATTTACATCTTTAGGTTCATTGTGGGGCAGCCCATAGGGTAACGGTTGCACCCCTAGGAATTCAGGGACCAGTATTTAAATCCCTTTTCTGCAGTAGAATTCTTAGTCAAGGAACACAACCTCACATTGCTCCAGTAAAAAAAAAGTTACCCAGTGGTATAAATGGATAAATCATTTAAGCAGCTTAGTACAGAAACCAAACACCCTAAGTCACTTTGGAGAAAAGAATATGCCAAATGAATAGTGGGCACTAAACAAGGGTAAATACTCAGTAACCTAAGAATCAGTGCAATAAGAGGAAAAGTTCAGGGTGAGCGTGGAGGAATCTAAGTAAGGCGTTTGTGCTGAAAGGATTCTGATTATGTAAGGGTCTAAAGTGGAATGTGTATAGCTCACGGTACTTCACCTTTATATGTGCAGACTGTACATCTGAGGGCCCGGAGATCCTGGCTGTGTGTGTTGCAGGCATTTAACAAATCGCTCACAATGGGAAAGGAAACTGAAGACTAACACCTGTTGTGGAAGCGTTCTTCTGAAGCTATTACCATTGCTGATCCACACGAACCATTCAAACTGCCTTTTTTCACTACTGGAACTGGATTCTTGTCCTGTATAATAAATGCTTTGTGAGTTTAACCCTTTCTCTGCCTTGCTCTTGTACCCATAAGGGTAGAAAGATAACCATTCATTTGGACTTAAAAGAATTACTCGTTTAAACACCATCATGGTCCAAATTTAACAGAAGCACAAAGTGTCACATTTGAAATGGGGTCTTTAATGGGATTCCTGAATGTGAACAGCCTGTTGTGTTTCAGTAGTTCCCACAACCAGAGCACCTGAATCAATTTTTCTCACTCCCGCCGTAAACACAGAGCCCTGTGATTTCAGAGAGGCAGGTACCTTTAGCTCTTCCTCCATGTCGGCAATCTTCCTTTCCAGTGCTCTTTTTTCCTGAGGGGAGAACACAGAGAAACCTTTATGCTCTCACACCACCTAAACGGGTACCACAGTTAACCTCAAGAATACTTTGCAGAGCTGGTGTCACACCACGTAAACGTGCTTCACTGTTGCATGGCAGGTTGGAACAGCATTGCTTTTAGATAGATAGAGCAGGGTGGAAAAAACAGCAGTGAGCAGCAGTGGTATGAAACAAAAGCAAGGCTGTGGTGCACATCAATCCCCATACCCCCCTCCTACACACAACACACACTCACTCACTCTTCCATTTATTTTTAAACTGTACATTCTTCACTTGTCTACTTTGGTCACAAAGTGAACGTCACCTACGTTTGTGTTCAGCCATTAATGGCTGTAAACGGTACGACTAATTCAGCTTGCTCCCACAGTGTTTACAGCTCATGACTGGTGTTGCCAGTGATCAACAAGATGTGGAACGCTGCACATATTTATTAATTTAAAGAAAAAAAAAAAAACCAGCATTAAACAGGACAAAAAAAACATTTCTATATTCATTTTAATACAACTCAAAGATAACCGTCTTAAAGTACATTTCTCAGTATACTAATATCCAAGACTTTCAACTTCCCCAGCAAATAAACGATGTACAACTTATTAGTTTTAACTGTATAGATTAAAAATGACAAGTGGCCAGATGCTGACAAATGGTGCACATGTTTCAAGTTAAAGATAAAACACGTGCAATGGATTTGCATGCCCTTCATGGGGTTTCCTCCTTCATGCTTTATTTTTCCAGGGTAATCTCGAACACAGTAAGCCTGCACAAGACAAGCCGTCAATGAAAAAGGAAAATGGAATGAGTATACAGAGAATTTTTAATTACAGCTTTATCTCAGGTTTTATACTTCGCAGCATGTGAATAAATTAAAGGATGTCTGTGTTAAGCTTTTATTATGAGGGAGAGTTTAGGTTTATGAACAAATGTGATGACTAAACTTCTGGAGAAGTCTACTCATCACATTTGTTCACTTTGTGCCTTCACTTGCGTTTGCAAGTTGAGGAACCAGTGTACTGTTGAAGATGGTACTCTGAACTCATGAGCCGTATGAAGATAGAACAGGGAGTAGAAGACAAGGCCAGAGAGCCCTGGCCACCAGCAAGTTAGTCTGATGAAAGTTTGCCTAGGCAGCCTTTCTGCAGAAATAGACTAAAATGGATAATTAGAGGTTATTAATTAAAACTGTTACAATCTCCTACTTGCAAAAAGTTAAACATGCAGCTTTCAGCAATGCTACATTACCATAAGGTAGATGTGGTTTCGTAGTAAAATGCACATAAATGCCAAATGTGCAGCACATTCACACTACGCACACGCACACACACACACACCCCCGATGCAAAGAGCCCTGTAGTGCCAACTACTCTGTGACAATCCATGTCTACAAGGTCTGTTGAAACCGGTGACAGGAGGAGCTTGTGACCCGGGTGGTGCGCACTGCCCATGACCGCTACTTTGCTAGTGAATCGAACAGCCAATGGCACATGACAATGCATTGTAGGAATTCAGACTGGACCATACCACCCAGTGGGTACTGGCTCTTGCTTGTAACCTTCAGACACAAACCAGTTTGTTACAGTCTTGTTAGACAGAAAATTAAGTTGACACTGCACAGTTTTGCCATCCCCGCCCTCATCTTCATCATATATTCTGTAAAAAAGAAGGCAGCTGTGCAAAGCTTCTAAAAAACACAAGGATCCTTAATCCTTGTACTGACACAGCTCTCCTGCCAACCTCCTAAGCAAGTAAATATTTCCTTAATTGAAGCAATTTAGCCTTTATGTATAGTGCTGAGGTGGTTTCTTAGCCAAGACTCCCCCCCAGTAATTAAATGACTTAAGAACTGCGCTGTCATAATGGAGCGACATCAATACAACAGGGGAACATTAATCCAGAGAAATCCCTACCCTTTTCTCCATCTCCAGCTGTGAGCGTTCAGCGAAGCGCTCCTGTCTCTGCAACACAAGAGCGCCCAAAGTCAGCGGTGGGGGCAAATGCGCCAGTGGCCTTTGACCATTTGCCGAGTTTATTTGTATTAAAGTAAGCACTTAAAACTGTACTCCTGTCCACCTGTGTTGCTTTCTCCAATTGCAGCTTCAAGTCAGTGAGCTCCAGCTCCATGTCGCGCAATTGTGCCTTCAGCTTCTCGTTTTCTGCCAGGATCTGTTCGTAAAGCTAAGAGGGGTGAAAAGATCAAATTCCAATATTACTCTTATTTTCCAGCCATCAGAAGGCAGAGTTACAGCAGATTGACAACCAAAGGCTATTACTTCTGCTCAAGGCAGATCATAAAACACTGATGAAAGAATGCACATCATAATTTTGAATTGCTTGAACTCTTAAAACTGACAACTTGAAGAAAAGGTAGCATGATGTGTTGACGAGATAAGAGATCACTGTCTACCTTTTTGTAGTCTGTGGTGTCGTCCTTATCCAGTCTACTTGAGTACAAACTCCTGCTCTCACGGCTGCTGCGTCCAAGGTAATCATAACGCTCGGTGGAGGTTGTGCTGGTCAGGCCCAAGTCATTCCTGCAGAACGATAATTTCTCAGATGTTGCTGCAGCATCACCTAACAAGTCAGTTATTTTTTTCTTCCCATAAGGTTTTGTCTAATTCACAGAAACACCCAACTCTTATTTTTAATGGAGGTATGCTAGGGTGAAAGGCCCAGCAGCTACATACCTTGGAAGTCGGTCACTCTGTAAAAGAAAAAAAAAATAATATTTACCAGATTTAAAGTACAGGTTTCTACATTCCAGACATCCACCACAGCAGGAGTGATGATTAAATATTATAAATATTCAGAAAAACCTTGGAACAAGGCAGTAGGTTGGAGAGATTCTGAGCAAGTCAAATGACATAGAAAAAGGAATGCTCGAGAGGAAAATAACTTCACATAACAATGCACTGTCACAATAATGTGTTGCCAAAACAATTAGTTAAAATCCTCATTTAGTCAGAGACAGACTTAATTAGGAGCAGCAAAATGGAAGATTTCACATGATGCCTTCAAAGAACCAGCTCCTTCAACAGGTTGCATCTTACCCATGCTGTAAGACCCAAATCTCGCTTTCGGTATGTGTGTATTCTAAGAAAATTCTTGCGAAACGCAGTGATCCGATTAAGTAATGCTTTGTTGAAAAGTTGAAAATTATTTGTGAACTTCCATGAAGCATCTGATCAGCTTAGTGACGAAGCATGAGGCAGCAGCTGGTGGAATTACCTTTCCTTCCCATAATAGCAAAACAAACTAGCCAAACTAACCCAAATGGTCTTTCAGCTTCAGAACCACAAAATAGTCACTAAACTAAGAAATGAAACGGCACATAAGTCACAAATCCAGAAGAGACCAGTTCTCTGCTGCTAATAAGTCAAAGCCTAACACCTTTCCATCTTGTGTGTCCTTTAAAGGAGTCGAACTGGCTTAACTGACCACATCTGCTACTCATTTATGAGTATAGCCTGGGGTGTGGCCTAAAGTCTTGGCCACACGGCTGATCATGTCACTGAATTATTTACATTTATTCATTTAGCTGATACTCTCCTCCAAAGCAACTTACATTTATCTATTGATACAGCTGAGTAATTTTACTGGAGCAATTTCTGGTAAGTACTCTGCTCAAAGGGTACTACAGCCAGATGTGGGATTTGAACCTGCAACCTTTGAGTCCAAAGACAGAAGCTCTAACCACTACATCAACAGCTGTCCCAAATGTCCCTGTGGGTACATTAAAGGTTTGTCCTCTTTCCTACACTGTAGCCTTAGGGTTACAGTGTCCTGCCTCGCTCAGCTAACAATGCCCCCATGTGCTCTTCCTTGCCCAATCTCTCAGACTCAGCGCTATTCGAGAATTGGGGACAGGGCCCATATCCCGATGCAAACAGGAGGCCCTGCGCCGTATAATCAGGCAGAGAGTCAGGGATGCTGGGACAGCCCTCTGCTCTCATCCTAGCATATTTCACGGTACTGAATAGGTCATGGCAATGAAAGACTTCTACCTATTCGACTCATTTAATTCCATCTCTTTCAGCCCTTCATAAAAAGGGATCTAGGGTCTGACAAAGGATACAAAGCTTACTTCTGACCTGCTTTTCTCACACTCCCTTTCCCACTTCAGACACATCCTATTCAAACCAAAGCCTGGGTCACCTTTAGTCAAGCACTTTATTACTGCTATCAGAGAATGAGAGAGCCTCCAGTCAGTTTCAGGACAGGAGCTTCTTCATTCTTCATGATATCATCTGAACATCCTGCACCCCACACGGGAAGTGTCCACGCTCTCCTAAGCATGCAGTGATAATGAGCATCTTTCCTGTTTGCGTTATGCCCTCGCATCCACGCGGGGGGCCCCATGGGGGCCGAATTGGCCCGTTAGTCATGCTCTCTCTCATCTAAGGCCTCGTGGCACTCCGAGACCACTTATTCCACTGCACAACCCAAGAATGTTTCCTTCTTTAAACGGGAAGTGGGCAGGGGCAGAACACACACACACACACACACACACACACACACGAGCTTGAATAAGCTTTGCATGTTGTTTGTCCAACTTTTGCCATCAAACCAAAAGCATGAAACCGTGAAGGATGCAGGTGTTCAGGGTCAAAAAGGGGGAAAAAAGCTGAATTGATTTACTGTCCCAAATACCACAAATGTATTGATTTTCCAGTTTCACCCTTTAGGCTTTTCAAGTGAGCAGGGGAAAAAGGGGGGGAAAAAAGATCTTATTTGGCCACAATGAACATTTTGGATCACTGTTGTAGCGGATATTTCACTACAGTTATCGAACAATAACAGGAAAATGGATAAAAGGAGGAAGAATGCAGTGTAACAACCACATGATCCAAATACTTGCTGCACTGAGTAACACATGAGCACAAACCCACAGCTCCACTACACCAGCAGTGGAAGGAGGTGTTAGTAAAGCAGATGAGGCTGATTTGAACCCAAAGACCACGAGCTGAAAAAGACCATCAACACATGGACCGTGAAGACCACATCCGGAAGGGCGCTGTGGAGTTACCTGGGGCTCACTGCGAGTGCTGCTGTCCTCTGAATCGGACTGCTGTTCCGGATCGTTCTCGTCACTCTGCAGCACAAGGGACCGGGGGGGGGGATTTTTTTTTATTTTTTTTTTTTTTTTTACACCGAGCGTTTTCTGCTCCCTGGTGGAAGCTCAGCAAAGATGCAACCAACAAACTTCACAAAATGGTCGACTGCTCGTCATTTTCAGAGACGCTTCTTAGCTGATGTCATCGAAAACTTACAATTTTATTAATTTGAGTAACATTTACTGCAGCTATTCTCACCTTTCTCAAGAATGTGATATTGGTGCCCCTCTTGACAATTCAGATGAACAACGTCCCGGTTTCAAGTCCATGTGCTAAAACACTACATGCTCTCTCTCATCTAAGGCCATTTCCTTCATGTTGAGGGCCAGCAGTGGAGTTTCATGCCCAGGCACCGCACAACCCACCAGAGAGCACTTACATCTCGGTTCCAGACTGGGACACCTGTGGAACGCCTCTTCTCTCTAGGCCGCCGCCGCTCCCGAATGGTCCGGGTCTGGGACTTGTCCTCGCCCTCCTTCTCACCCTCATCCTTTTGGTCACTCTCTGCTCAACACGCAATAAGAGAAGGGGAGAGTGTCGGTAACACACGGGAGTCCGGCCTGAGGACCCAATACAGAAGAAACCGAGTCGTGTCTTTCCACATGCTCTCAACTAAATGTACATAAAAGCTATTCCGTATCAGCATCGTATGATCGCACTCTGGTTCAGTGCGTTTTGGTATTTCCATTCCGAGTCATCCATGTCCGATAATTAGATTAAAAGTTTATTTATAGTAGCTACTGATTAAAAGTTCAATTTAATTCTGTTTATTTTTATAGAGTGCTCTTCTCACGCAGTGACAGAGCACTTGAACACAGGCATAAGGCAAATAAATACAGAAGTTTTGCAAAGTTTTGCTTCCAAAGCAGCCAGTAATAACCTAATGGTTAAACAAAACCTGAAAAAGGACACTAGGTACGAAATGTTAAGTCTCAGAAAGCCCGATGAAGGCTAAGGGAAGGTCAAAGGAGAAGCTCAGAGCCTGTGCCCCACCGAAGGAAGCTGACCTTTCTCACCCTCCTGGGAAGAGCGGCTATAGGCGGAGGCGATGCCTGTCAGGGAGCTAGGCTGGCTTGCGGAGGATGTGGACAGCATGGAGGTGCTTGAGGACAGGGATGTAGTGGTGGCAGAAGTGGTGCTGCATGGCTTGTAGCGCGAGTACGTCTGCAGGGAGAGAGAGAGAGAGAGAGATGCTCCAACTGTAGCTACTGCACAGAGCAGAACAAACGCACTGAAGGGTGAGGGAAGAGAGTGTATCCACAGTGTTTGTCTGTACAGTGATTAAAAAAAAATAGTAATGGGCACTGACTTCTTCGAAGCTGCGGTACTTTGACCGATAGTCGTTTTCCTTGCTCTCCGTCTCCTTCTTCTCCTTGTCTTGCTTCTCCTCCTTCTCCTCCTCTCGGGCTCGAGAGCTACGGCTCCGGCCGATGGTCTTCTCAGCCTCTTGCAGGTCAGTCAGCGTAACGCCCTGCCAGGGTCAAAGGTCAGAGTCAGTGGGAGCCAGAGCACATCCTGCAGATGGGCAGGAGCAGTTCTACAGGTCCTCAGAGACTGAGCTCATTGCAATTTTAACATCCTGCTTTTGAGTGTCAGGGAAATCATTAAGATCATTACAGGGTGAACAGCACCATCTTAAGGAAGCCCACAGTTCTCCAAACATTAAATGCACCACGTATGAGAAAACAGAAAACACTTGAAAAACAAAATACTACACTATTTTGTATATTTAATGAATATAATCATGCATTAGTTCAACTCAGACTGAGTTAGAGCTTTGGCCTTAAGTGCTTACATGTTTTTTGCCGCAGGCAAACTTTTCCTAGGAATGAGACAGGAACCACACCGGCTCCTACTGTATGCAAACAAAGGCCACCCGAAGTGGAACTACTTTAACCCCGTTTCCAGTATGCATTACAGCAAAATGTATGGGGGGCAAATCCTGCATCCTAAAGGGGGGGGGGGACACTTACCTGAGTGGACCTCCTTGTCTGGCGTGCCTGTCGGGACCGGGCCTTCCTCTGGGACTCGGACTCTTCATCCCGGACAGGGGTGAGATACGACCTGCCAGGAGGAGACACGCAGTGCGGTAAGCTCCAAGTGCCCAAAGAACCAGGAACAACCAAATGTGCACACCCTCATCAGCAGGTGCCTTGCTTATCAGGCTGCCTCATGACTCAGACTGTGACGATGTCACTTTCAGTCTCTCCCATGGCTGCTGACTCCACAGCCACAGAAACTGGTACAGATGAGACCTCCCCACCTGCCATAGATCCCTTGTCACAGGAAATTTTTGCCCATAACGGTGCAGATCTTCTACATATGGGTTACTGAACACTATCTCAGCCATCACTAACATGTGAAAAGGCAGAGCCATTTGTTTACCCATTAAAGATCAAAAGAGCACGATTGATCCTTTTTTGCAGTTTTGCTCAGTCCTCTAGGTAGGTTGTTAATCTTGCAGCACCCTAACATGAACCACAAATCCAGTATTCTTCATGCACAAATTTGTATTTAATTCATTTATTGGACCTTTTTCTCCAAATAGACTTGAGCTACCTACCATGATTCACCCATTTATAGAGCTGGGAAATTTTTTACTGGAGCAATTCAGAGCAAATATCTTGTTCAAGGGTACTACAGCAGGAGGCGTGATTCAAACCTGACTCTCAAAACTAAAGGTGTTGGCTCTAACCACGGTGTCAGCTGCTGCCCGGCTTCATCTCGAACATGTATCAATATTCAGCTTATTTAGATGTGAAGGAGGTTGTGAGAGATTAAGGGGACTGTGTGTAACGCAAACCCACCTGCGTCTCTCCCTGCCATCTGAGGAGCTGAATGTGCCGGTGGTGGTGGACGCTGTATTTACAATAGTGGGGATGACTGCTGCAGACTCCTTCTCTCGCTCCTTCTCCTTGTCTGTGTTCTCCTCTGGCCAATACCTGCATGATACACATGCACACCAGGCTCTCAAAAAGGAAGAATTTTCATATTAAACATTGCTGCCTTCTTGCACATTTGGGAGGGGGGGCGAGCCCTCACAATGGATTTGACATCTATAGTACGTTTCCTCATTTAGCAGATGCTTTTCTCCAAAGCAACATACATCTCAGAGCAATACAATCTGTGCATTACATTAACAGAAAGACAGACACAGTTGCAGGCATTTGCTTCTTAAGTTACTTTGCACCATATGCACCGATATTCATCACATGGGTAGCTGCATAAAACTCAGAATAGATAATTCCTGATCACCTTCTGACAATTCTTTTTTGTACACTTTAGTAGTGAGCTGAGAGCAAATCTGAAAGCAAACAGAACCTCTGACCATACCACTCCTTCTGTCAATATGCTAAAACTTAGCTAGTTGGATATTAAGTGATATTCATGAAATTCGCAAGTCATGAGCAACTGCTTGCCTGTGAGACCTCCCTGCTGGGGTGCGACAGGCGAGTGTAGCTCAAGGGCGGGACCTGTGCTCACCTGCTGGAGGAGCTGGTTCGGAAGCTGGAGCCGGAAAGCAGACTGCGGTGTCCGGTAGGGGACGTAAGAGTTGAGGAAGAGGAGGGGGTGGTAAAGGTGGTTGTTGTGGAAGTGGGAGAAGACGTGATGCTGGAGTTGAGTGCATCGTCCTGCCTCCTGCCAAAGGAACTACTGTAGAGAGACAGGAGAGTAATTTGTGAAGGGAAAGGCAGAACAGGACAAGGAATAATTAAATCAAACTTAATATCATACTGCATATATAATCACTAATACATTATTCTGACAGCATACAACAGTGAGTATAACATGGATAGGAAGGAAAGGATATTTACATACGAAATTAAAAACTTTTGATAGATTGGAACAGCAGACATATGGAAGTAAAGCACCTGGATAAACCTCCCCATGGAAAAAGAAGAGCATTGCAGAAGAACATCGGAGAAGAAAAGCAGCAAAGTAAGGCAGGATGACACGATACCTTCTGTGAACACTGTATGAGGAATACTGGGCCGAAGGCCATTGCCAGGGCTTAGTGTTACAGCTGTTAGGGTCCAGACTGGTGGTGGATGAAGACTTTGCAGGAAGGTCACGCGTGCTGCTAGTCCGCCCCACAGCTAGTGAATGGGACAAGCTGGCGTGCAGCAACAGACAGCACAAAAAGTCACATCAACGCACGAACGTGCGCACCCCACTACTGCGCAGGAACATCGGGCCAGCCCTCGTTGCCACGCAGCCACCAGAGGGACAAGGCTCCACTGTCCTGTACAGCCAATCAGCAGGACACACAGCTCAGCAGAAATTAGCCAGGACTGGACAAAGCGCAAAGTAACAGGGTGTGTTGCTTGCTGACATAACCTATATGCGTCACACACAGGTGGGAATGATAGCAGCCAATGGGTGGGCACAAAAGTACACTGGGTCCTCCTGTTACGAACACGAGTCATTTTTAAAGATGCAAGCATTTTGCATATTAATTTATTAACTTCTCCATTTTCAAAAATTTGCTGAAAGCAACCTGCATTTCTGCATTCTGCCATCAATTGGCAGGAAAAATGCCCTCAAAGGAAGCATGTGGAACCAGATCAAGTCAACTCACTTCCAGTGTTTATAGCTCATGTCTGGTGTTCCTCAGTGCTGGTGATCAATCACAAGATGACGAGCACTGTACATGTTTATGGGATAAGTCAGTCAATATGCATGAAATATGAATTCATAATGACGACATCTATTCTCAGGAATTCCTCAATTACTATGTAGCCACATGCTAATCAAAACTAATTTTTGCAATGCCATTTTTAATTCTTTAGAGCTATATTCAAGACAATTACAGAGCCTACTCTGAGAATAAGTCATTTTGTACAATTTTATTGATTCTATATACAAAGCTAACTGAAAGTGAACAGATGCTGATTGATGTTATATTATTTTAAAGTCAGCTTTTAAAAAGAAATTACATATTTTTCCTGCCTCGCACTCAGTGTTTTAAGGAAAGGCTCTGGAATGCAGAGACCCTACACTGGATGAGAAGTGGATGAAAAGTCTTTCAGCAAGTTTTTAATCCTCTACAGCTTTATCTTAAGGCTTTTACAAAACCTTACACGTCAACAAATCCAGGAAAGTGTGTATTGCTAAGCTTTTGATTGCGACAGTCTTTGTATTTGTGAACAAAAGTTCTGAACAGACAACCGGTCCCAAATGTGTGTGTGTAAATTGAGGACCCGGTGTGAAATTGAAGACCCAGTGTGCAAGCAGTCCTTAATCCTTCCTTAATTAGACATTTTTGTCAACAATTATAATAATGCAGAAATTGGTCATTGCAGATATGGTATTTTCTTTGTGCCTTATAAAAATTAATATTCACTAACATGAAGCATTAACACACAGTGGTCTTTGATCCAGGAGTTAGCATAGTGTGTCATAAAGGCTGGAAGTCCAGAGAGCTTCAAACCTGCGCTGGTAGCTGGGCATTCGGTTCTGCAAGGAGCTCCCTTCGTTATTCTTGGTTTCCTCCTCCCAGCGTCTCCTGGTGTACGAGCCACTGCGCGCCAAGCTGCCCGCGGTGTCCCTGAGAACCAGAGCCCACAATAGCACCCCCGGGCTCCTCACACTGGTGTCTAGTGTATGCGACAACTCTTTCCCTCTCATTTAACTAGGGCCACCAAAAAAAAAAAAAAAAAAAAAAAAAAACTCAATGCATGAAACAGTGTTCTGTGTTTACCTCTCTGAACGATGTGTGGTTCAAAAAGCTAATGTATTCCCCCCCCCCCCCACTTTGTTCTAAGTGACACCGAAGCTACGTATTTCTAGCTTTGGTATATGTTATCTATTTAAGGATGCAAGCAAGAGGATAAATGAAGCCGCACAACAAGCACAAGGGCATAAAACCCAAGCACTGCATTCTGTACGAGCTAAAGCAAATGGCGGGGGTGATCTCAGCGCACGCTGAAGCAGTATTAAACTGCCCCTGCTCTGAAAAAGAACAGCTCCATATTTACCTGTTCTCCTTTTCATCAATGTCAGTCATACTGTTGATTCTGCGTGAGGGGATGGTGGGTGTGACATAGGCAAGGCGTGTTCCTTTGTCCTTTTCCTAAGGGACAAATGGAATATTTTTAAGTGCATTAATTCAAAACAAAAACCCAACAGGACAGCTGGTATCATAGTGGTTAGAGCAGCTACCTTTAGACCCAAAAGGTCACAGGTTCAATTCCCTCCTCCAACTGTAGTACCCTTGAGCAAGGTACTTACATCCCAAATAACTCCAGGGGAAAGAAGAGAAAAAAAAAAAAACCCAGCTGTATAAATGGGTAAATAATTGTAAGTACCTTAAAAGAGTAAGCTGCTTTGGAGAAACGCATCAGCTAAATGAATACATGTAATGTAAATTAAAATCTCACCACAGCAGAGTAAAAGTATGGTTATCTTAAAGGCTGAAGACATTTCCTGTGTCTCTCTCTCTCCAACCACTTCCAGTAACTGCCCAGACCAAGTTTAGCACTCTGGTTATGGCCTACAAAAGACAGTCAAAGGATCTGCACCCTGCTAACTACAGGGCATGATCATTCCTTAAACCCCAGAAAGAACTCTACACTCTTCCACTTCTCACCTCTTGGTGGCCCCACTCACAAGGAATCCAAAATCTAAAGTTTATTGCTCTGTGGCGGCGGAGTGAGCAAATGTAAAATGGTCACATCAACTGCCTCCGAAGGACACACATTAAACCCAAATTACAGCACATCAGTTACAAACCGTGTGAGATTTCGGGGTTTAAGGATACCCTACAAAACTGATATTTTTCCATTAGCCTCAACTCTTATAGCTGTCCAGTTCCAAAATGATTTCTTAATCACCTGGAATGATTCCATTTCAAAAACTTCAGCTAGCTACAGTAAAAGATTACTTTCATTTGGATTTATGGAATTACTCTAGCCTGAACATACTGCAGAATTACCCTGTCTGGATATTCTGTTACAGCAGAACCAAGCTTTGAGTCAAGGGGCCTCTGACCTTCTCCTTGTCCTTGTTGTCCAGGGAAGAAGAGAGACGTGGACTGGAGGCAGAGCGCATCACGCCCACCGTGTCCTTCTTCTGCGCTTCCTTGCTACCTGTGATCTCCGCCAGTGCGCCGTAGCTGCCCGTCTTCCGCAGGCCCAGCCGCCAGGAGGCAGGCGACTCGTCCTTTCGCTCCTCTTCCTTGGGGGAAACCTTACCAGTAGTTGAAGGGAACTGTTTGTGCCAGCAGAAAACAATGGGAAAAGAATGGGTTTAACACACACACACACACACACACACACACACACACACACACACACACACCACAGGGCACTTTGGTTGACACAGAAGTGGAACAGGAGATGTGTACTGTACTCATCTAGTATGTTTGCACTTCTTGTTCAACCTTTCTAACAATCAATAACTGACACTTTACTTCTCAAATGCAGAAGTTAAATGCAAAAAAGAACTTTCATGCCAGCGTTAATTCTGCTAAAAATTATCAGTGTGGGCCAAAGAAACAAGTTCCTGCTGTGACATAGGGCACACACCCAATTTAACTTCCAACATTCAATCTGTATCAGTCTTCACCTACCCCAGCAGAACTCTGTTCCAGTACATTTCATTTGAAATGATGCTCAACTCCTGCTAATAAAGCCCAATACATCTGGAAGCCAAAGTAAATGTTTCACCAGACACAACACCATTAGAGGCAACACCTGCAAGTTAGTACAGAGATATGTATCCACCAGAAGGCTGTTAGGTTGAGACTAAACCACCAGAAGTCAAAAAGCATGCTGAGAACACCCCTTTGCTCTTTTTCTACAGAAGACAAAACAAATGCAGTAGGACCTGAAGTTTCCATCCCAGACACCGCTGCAGTCGTCAGTATTTTAAGAAAAGCATGCCCAAACACCAGCAGGTGGAAACACACTAATGTTAGTACACTCCTGAAAACTGGACTGAGTGGAAAGCAGTCAAGGATGGTTGAGGGATGGATTGTATGTGTGGGGGTACAATTTAGGAGCACACCAGCGTCTCACCGTCATCTTTTTGGGCACTAGAGAAATGCCAGTTTTGCGCAAGCCCCGACGCCATAATGTGGGATCACTTGGCTCCGACCCAGGCGTGAAAGCAGTCATAAATTCAGACTACAGCCAACCAAGACAAGACCAGTGAAGAAAGGGGGCTGAAGGTTTGCCCTGATACAGCAGTTATTTACACACACACACGGGCAGACGGGAAGGAAGAGAACAAGTAACAGCAGTATAGCAGTGTACAGTAGAGCATCAGAAACCAGTCTTGAGACTACTTTGAAATTTGAGGAAGAGTTTAAAAAGAACCTGCATCTGTATTCATGTACATGTATGAAATCAGATTAACCAGGCTGCACGCTGAAATTATTCAAGGAGAAACTTTGGCACCTGAGACCTGATAATAAATGAAAGGTCTCCTGAAAAACCCATTTAACTCATGCTTTTCTCCAAAGCAACTTACAATGTTAAGATACTTACAACTCGGCAATTTTTATTAGAGCAATTTAGGGTAAATACGTTGCTCAAGGGTACTACGGCTGGAAGTGAGATTTGAACCTGTAATCCTTGGGTCCGAAGAAAGCAGCTCTAACTATTATGCTACTAGCTAACCTCTTCACATCACACTACAGTCCATGGTGAAAAGAGATTTAAAAATAAAGTTGCCAAAACAGGAACTATTGTAAAACAGGTCACATGAAACAGAACTCGCAAACATTCACAGCAGCAAATTTTTAGGGATCCTTTTTGGCTATGAATAAGGCTTTTTTTTTTTTTGCATGTGATCAGATGTTCTGCCATCCTACACTGCAGACTGATGTGCCAACACCAGAGATAGCAATAGTACCAACTACAGAAGAGTGTTACTGCAGTCAAAGGAATATGGGCTCCCACTGCATGCACAGCCCTCTCCATCCTGCAGGGAGCAGCAGCGGCGCAGAAAATGGGGCAAAGGGGGCCCCATTTCCACCCCCCTTCCACCCAGGTGCCAACCAAACAAGGTCTCGCACTCAGCATGACCGCAGCCCAGCAACTGTTGCCTGATCATTGTGTACCTTCGCTTTTCCGTTTATTTAGATGCGCATCAGAGCCTTAAACGTAACCTTGTTGATTTAAGACTGGTATTTTTGCCCAGGCACATATTGTTTTCCCCAATCCAAGAGAATTTGTGGAACTAGAACTTGCAAAGACTTATTGGGGTCTCCAGCACGGCAGCTGATATGCAGATAAATGGGAAGGGGGGGACTCATGGCCGTACCTTTTTGACTGGCGAGGTGGGCACCACCTGGTTGGTGGGGCTTGTTGGGGACGACACTGTCACACTTGGGGGTGCAACTGGGGCATTGCTGTTTGTGTTGTGCACAGTAGTGGGGGGTTTACTTTTGTCTGGGAACAAACAGGAATCAAAATAAGCAGCAGTTTCATTTTAAGTATTAAACTGCAGATTGTGTAAATTTAGTGACCTTTACAGATAAACTGGTACATTACCTAAAGCAAATGTTACAATGTATTCTAATTGGGTGTCATGCTTTCTAGAATTTAAGAAATGACCAAAGACCATTTAAAGGCCATTTACACAGTTATATTTACAGCATTTCTGTTCAGCCTGCCCACACAGGATGTTTCCATACAGATTCTGTCAAAAAATTGACTAGGTTTGGTTTGTTTTGGGACAAACATAATCAGCAGCACAAACCTGCTTCTGCTTCAGATTCTGAGTCTTCCTCCTCTTCCTCCTCGCTCGAGCAGCTAGACTCATCCTTCTTTCCCTCCTGTTCACCATCGTCTGCCTTTTCTGGCTCCAGGGACTCAATTCGGGGCACGGTTTTCTCCGGCTCCAGCAACAATGTCTCTTTGCTGTGGGGAGGAACACAGAGGCATGGAGGCCGTTTCAGACCCATCTAGGTTAAGGGTGTTAAGGTACAACAAAAGCACTATAGTCACAGCACGACAAAAAGCAACAAAGAGCACTGGCATACTGCTTTTGCACTTAACCTTAAGGGCTTTCACAGGCAATTCTCTCTCCTATGAATCATCTCTTCTGAAAAGATCAACATGCGCCTCAGGACCAAGATGCTTACTTGAGTGGCTTCAGTGGCTGATTGTTGTCCACTTTAGTTGTGGTCTCGATCAAAGGTGACTTCTTCTCCCGCTTTTCACTAAGGAGCTGAAAAATACAAGCATTCACCACGGTATTCAAACCAAAGATCACCTGAGTGAACATTTTGGGGTTGCTTTAATGCTTTCAGATCCAGCATCTAATAACAATGGAAAATTCCTCTTTGGACATCAGGGCACCTGTAGTCAAAACGAAGGATGTCTTTATTTGTATAGCTACTAAAATGACTCCAGGCAGATAATCTCACCAGAGTCTGCTTCTTTTGCAATTCTTCTAGATACCCAAGGACATCTTCGTCTGCTACATCAAAGGCTGTCTGGCCCTGAAATGAAAAGTAACATACCATGCCATAAAAACATTACAAGAAATTGAGAAGCAATTAACGGTACGGTTTATGCAAAGAGGGACAGTAAAAGGCAACACAGGCGTACCACTTTATTAACCGCGTCCATGTCGCACAGACTCTCGACCAGCATGCGACAGGCCTCCTCCTTCCCCCAGTGTGCAGCAGCATGGAGTGGCGTCCAGCCGTCGTAATCTTTGACATTGACATCATATCCTGCCTGGATTAAAAGCCTAGGTGGAAAGGGGAAGCCGGAGCAGAACAGCGTGAGGCGATTTAGCAAATCTGGTTGTGTCACATTTCTGGCCACAGTCCACATCTCCAGTGTTTGCCAAGGCCTGTAACCTTTATTGGCATGGGTCATCTGTAGCATGTGTGCTCAACTTGGCAGCTGTCAGCGTTCCGTGGATGTACCCTACACACTCCGTAACATAAAAACCAACACACAAAACCAAGCAGACACATGCATGAACCCAGAGATCCATGCATAAAAGCACAAGCAGGGTAATAAGTCTTGTAGAAATACGGTACATGAAGACATTACACTGCCCATTTGTTTATGGAAGAAGGAGTAATGTGCATTAGTCTGTTCCATAATGCCTCAAGTCCTATCACGCAGCAGCCTCACTGCCGTCATCCATCGATGCTGCTTACTCCCTGTAAAGCAGGGAATGAGTATCGATGGCTCTTTGGCTGCTCTCCCAGGAACAGATGGGCTAGGGAGTCCAGTGGAAACATACATGGAGTCAGTCTGCACCAGAGAACCACTGAACAGCCCAACCAACGTGGCAGAGTTCTTGTCTTGCACTCAAAGGACCTAGGTTTGAATCCTACTTCCTACTGTAGTACCCTTGAATAAGGTACTTACCCAGAATTCCTGCAGTAAAAATTAGTCAGCTGTATTAAGGTACCTTAACACTGCAAGTCACATTGGAGAAGAGTGTAAAACAAATGTAAAGAGGAGAGTATTTTAAAAAAAAAAAAAAAAAAAAAAGGACGACTTGCAATAATGTTTTTGCAGTTCTTCTACACCTCACACCAAAATGATCACTATAGTATTGGGGGGGAATCTGCAGGTTAGCAAAAGGCGGCCAGTTGGCAGCAAGGGAGGGAGAACTCACTTCAAAACCTCAGTGTAGCCCTTGGCAGCAGCCACGTGCAGCGCAGTGCCCCCGGACTTGGCGTGCCGCGTGTCGGCAATGTGGCCACTGTTGAGCCACTGGCGCGCATCCCTCAGCATGATCCGCTCCTCCTCTTTCCGTGCCGTCTCAATGTCCACCCCTGGGGGAGAGCGCAGGTGTGAGCGCACGCAGCCAACCCACCCCTTACACACGGCAAAACCAGATTAACCGGACCACACGCAAAGAACTGGATGACAAACTGAGGAAAGATCAGTATAACCTCTCATTATAGGCAAGAAGCCATACCATTTCCTGTCGAGATACAGTTACACAAAGACTGTATAACTGCACACAGCCACACCACAAGTACTTCACTGCTTTCAGACATCTGAAATTTGCTGTCTGCTGCTATGTGGAATATAATCAGTCTCACACTTCCTCCCAATACTTGCTGCCTCACCACATGGTCACATGTAGGATAGGTGTGCTGCTTGTGGAAGATGCCTGGCTTCTCAGTTTACCCCATACACTTCATTTATGACACGCATAAATGGCACACTAGAGATGAAGATGAAAACAAAACTGAAGCATCCATGTATTCTTTTTGCTGGCTGGCAGACAAACAAACTTTAGCCTTGACTTTACTGAAAAGCACAGTAAATGGTATGTTTTTGGTAACCATGTAATAAAACTTGTATGTATATTATTATTATTATTATTATTATTATTATTATTATATAGCTCTTGGGCAGTCAAAGAATGACTTATAATGGGATTTGATAAAGAACTAATGGCGATGACACACAATGACAAACGTGCAAGAAAATATTTGAACACCCATAATATTTATACATCATTTGATGTACAAAGTTATAATCCATTTCTATGTGTTCTATATCGTTCTACTAAAAGCCGAGTTTAAGATACAGGATAAATACAAGCACTCACAGCAATGAAACTACCAAGGTGTTCCAAGAGAATAATTTAATCAGTAATATGGGATCAACAATACAGCTTAAATTATTTTTGCTGGTTGGAAACAATTTTCCCTAGAAACACCCAAAGTTATCTGTAAATCAAGGTAAGAGAAAACTACACCAGGGAAAGAAGGTGGAGAAAATATCAAGAACAGAGTAAAATTTTTTTTTTTTTTTTGACTTGCATTCAAAATGTCAAAGCACATACTACACATAATAGTTCAAGTACAGCGTGTACAATGGAGTCTGGAGAAACTGTGGTTTCAAGACGGTCACATCAAGCAGTGGAAATACGCTGCTCTGCAGACAATAGCCTCCGAGAACACGGACCAGACACGGTAAGTCGAATTCCTCCTGAAAGAAGCAGATGACAACACCTCACTGAAAGCCTGAGCTGACCTCGAAGTATATACGAAGGTAAAGCACTGCACTGTGGAACTCAGGTTGTGACAGAGCAGAGGGAGCTATGCCATGGTTGAAAAAGAGCCAGTCATGGCTGCAGGTTCAGCCAAATGGAAGAGCAACCATTTATCAAAAAAGCCAAGAACTAGGGAGAAAACGCTTGGAGAAACACGCCTCTATTACGGAATACATGCAATTTAAGTTCCCTCTACCATCGGTACTTTGCAGATTTAGCCTTATGGTCCATAATTTAATGGCTATCAAATGAATTTGGCAGCCATTCCAATGACATTTCGTGCTGCTTTTTCCACTTCTGCCTATTTTCCCTCTAAGAAATTAAAACAAAATAGTTTTGACAAGCAACGTATGGGTGAGTTGACTCACAGGGTTCGCTCAGAGGACCCACAGGGAGTGAAGGGGGGCAAGAAGAACAGCAGAGAAGAACTATGCAGCAGGGTGCTGAAGTAAGCCCAGCCCTTGGTTCTTGCAGTTCGAAAGTCCCCGACATCCTAGTTAAGCCCTTACTCTGCTTTGCTAGTTTCTGCAGCCACCGGTGTAAATGGTAAAAAGAATTTAATATGTTTCCATATGCACCAAGATCAATTAACAAAAACCCAACCTGCAAAAGAAGGAAAAGCGGCATAAAAATGGGTTCTTTAATTCCCACACATTAAAGATTCCCGTAACTTTGCCTGTGCAAAGAAAAGCCTCAAAGTAAGGTGAGCAAAGTAAACAAGCTTAACAGAAGTGCCCTACCAAGGTTTGGACAGTGTGTTCAAGCAATAAAAAGCAGAAAGACAAATTGCTCAAGACCTCTCTAAGAGTCCATAACAGCAGCCTGGAAGAAAGTGTGGCAGGATTTCAAAGGGGGAAGGGGAGGAGGAGGAAAAAAAACAAAACACTTTACATCTTTACAAAGTGAAAGACTCCTCGTTTTCAAAATACATCAGTACAATAAAGACATTCTTAACCAATTATATGTATGGCATTACATAACAGTCTGATCAAGTACACAAGCGGACCTACAGCATGGTCCAAACCTCAACTGGAATACATCAGAGGCTTTTAATGAGAGACAGGAGGGACGCGTCTTATCGCAGCTGCCAGAAACCACTGGCTGACAAACACTCAAGTGACCCATGACATTAGCGTGACAAGGCAAACCTTCACGCTCACAGGGTCTTCGCAGGACACAAAGCTGCAGTGGGGAGAGAGAGCATGGAAAGCAGACCTTCCGAATCCACCGCGTGTCCTCCTTTCGGCCAATCAGTTCGAGGTACAATATGAAGGATCGGTAACTGAGAAATTACGACACAGTGTTACAGAAATCATACATTTCACATCCTGATTCTGCTTTTCCTAACAATTTGCTCACTGTTATTGCTTGGCCATGGTGCTCCAGAGACAATCCTTGAAACACAGGGTAAAAGGGGACTACTCTGGGGTACGCACTGAATGAAACGCAATTCCACTGAAAAGCTATCACACATACATTCACTCATACGCTACAGGAAACTCAGGATCACCAATATACTTGGAACACGTTGTTCAACAATGATAGGAAACCAGAGAACCTGAAAGGAACTCAGGCAAACTCCAGACAGCCTGAGATGGATTCAAACTGGTGCCCAAACACACAGCAAGAATCTATATGGGAGCAGGGTTACCTGCTGCACCACTGTACAAATATAAACAAATCTAGAAGTAGTACAACCCAGAACTTGTACTTGACTTAACAGCCGTCATACCACAGCCTTCATTTTTTAATGTATATTTTCATCCATCAGGTAAATGTAGCTCTATCTGGCCATGGTACTCCCCACTGATGTATCATACGGCACAAGACAAAGGTAACTTTATAACAGTGACAGTGCGGAGTTAGAAAACTTACAGATGAGGTCTGGCATCTCTGAGGACAAGCTAAGCGTTGGAGTTCTCTAAAGAGCATTAAAGAAGTATAAGCTGTTAACACCAGCCTACAGATTATGACAGCTAAATTCATTTTGTGAATGAGGCCCTTTGGGACTGAGGTACTGTATGAGATCAGGTGTGGGTCGCCCCTACCAGGTCCAGTGCCCGCAGCCGTTTTGCAGGGTACGGAGGAAGCACAAAGACAGCGGTCTCACTATGAACCTGGTTCTGTCCATGATAACAGATTCGCAGGGAGACACCAAGTAAGCATCATCCCTGTGCTGGAGCAGAGCTCCGAAGTATATGCTGCTAAGGAGTGTGTGTGTGTGTGTGTGTGTGTGTGTGTGTAAAGAGATCTTATGCCAGAGAACACTACAGATGAAGCAAGATATGTCAAAGCAGGTCTTCTCCACAGCAATGGGAGAGGTGCACGTATTGTCAAATGCAGAACCCTTTGTTCCGTCTATGAGCCTTCATCGCAAAGACTCCACACTTGTTTCTTCATCAAAAATCGTGGATATTCTGTTCTTGTATTTTCCATTAAAATATAATAAATCCTTCAGGAGCAGAAATTCATAAATATGCAAGCAGTTAATCATTACATAACAGTGGCATCACTGATTTCGGACAAAGCGCTTGACAGACTTTAGTACTGGTTGCGCAGTTGGGACCAGGAGCCGTTTCTCTGCACCTTGGCGATTGATCTCGTTCTGCAGGAGTTCTTCCATCGCCTCTTCCTCTGCGATGTCCAAAGGTGTCTCCCCCTCACTGTTAACCACCCCCACGTTGGCACCTTGGCTGATCAAGTACCTGCAGGAGTACACAACATACTTAGCAGCACGCTTGGAAAAAGGCCGACATTGATGGCACAATTCACAAGTTAAAACCATCCCCGTCTGCTGTGTCAAATACCACTTATCCCTGGGGCACTTATTTCGGAAGCCATTACCACAATGTAACCAAGGGACAAAACATTAACAGTTACGTAGTTAACACCTTTGCCTAGTCCAACATAAAATTCTAGGTTTGTGTAACAAGCAGCTTTAGAGTGATTTACATTTAAGTTTACATTACTTCATTTAGCAGATGCATTTCTCCAAAGTGACTTAACTGATAACTCTGCATAGTGTTCAGTGGATCAGCCCACACACATTATTCACCAAGGGGACTCGCACTGCTAGATACACTACTTACAATGGGTCACTCATCCGTATATCTGTGAAACGCACTGTGTCACTCAGCACGTCTGAACTGTGGGAGGAAACCCGTACGGACACGGTGAGAACGTGCGAACTCCACACAAACCAAGTGGGGATTGAACCCACATCCTCTCACACCACCCAGGTGCTGTGAGACAGCAGCGCTACTTGCTGTGCCACCATTCTGTTCACATAAGTTACCCACTTCCACAGCAGGGAATGCCTAGCAAAGTAATTCAGGGTACCTTGATCAAGGACAGTATAGCAAGAAGTGGGATTTGAACCCAGGATCTTCCTGTTAAATAGTGATGGCCCAAATCAGTACATTGTTTCTGGCCCTATATGTCGAGGTAGAGAAACTAAATGATTTTCTTCACACTTAACAACCCTAACACTATGAAGTGCCTATTAAGTCTAATCGGCTCATTAAAGGAGTACAGCATCTCAAACTACCGAAAGGGATATAAAAAACAAACTCAGAGCCATGTTCTCGGATGACATCTGGCTAGAAGCAGACGATCAAGAACTAACCAGCTTGCAATTAACTAGCTGGCTGCTTCACTGAGCTCTTTCTCCATTACGTTACCTCCATCACTTGCCAGTTTCCTGAGTGCCACATCCCTCCAAGAGCAAACTGCCAACAGCCATTCTCACAGAACAAGGAGGACTGTTCCATGACACACACCACACGGACTATCCAAGGGAAGGACCATGGCTGTGCGCTCGGCTTAGTAGATTACATTAAAAATTGTACTTAGCCGACACCTCTGTCCGAAATAGCTTATAATATTAGATACACTTCATTACACTAAATCATTAACCCAATAATACAGAAGAACAACGTAATAGTCACTCTCATACACACACGCAGGAATTTAGAGTCACCAATTCTCCTGAAACACAAGTTGGACTGTGGGGGGGGGGGGGGAAAAACAGGAGCACCTGAAGAAAACCCACACAAAACTGAGATGTGACCAAACTCAGGTCCAATCACAGTCAAGGTACTGTAAGGGTACCAGTGCTACCCACTGCACCACTGTGCTGGCCCAACTTATTTCGTAATTAACTGTTAGAGGTAAGGGAGGTTGCTGTCACATTTGACTCATTCTTACACAGGCCTATTTAAATCAATAAGGCTTACACACATAGCTACAACTTTTTTTTTTTTTTTTTTTTTGGAGGAAGCCGGTAGTAAAAATATTTTGTACACAATTTTATTGCTTTATCAGTCAAACTGAAAAATGGAAGGGTGGAAAGATGTCCCACAAATAAAATACTGTCAACCACATTGCCCCGCATAAACTGTCAAGTGTAATCTGTTTGCATACAAGAGCAACCAACCTTTCCATTTAACTGACCTTTAAAAAAAAAAAAAAAAAAAAAAAAAAAAAAAAGGGGGGGGGGGGACACCCCCCCCCCCCCAAACAAGCCAGCTTAAGTGTCTGAAGTCACATCTTCCAGATTCACACAATTACCCAAGTGAAAGTCCAGATGTTTAAATGTGATACTTATAAAACCATGAACTGTGCTAAAAATCCAAGAGAAATAAACATAATAAAATAAGCCTTTTGTTACTTTAATATTGAGGCAACAGGGGGTGCAATGGTTAGAGCCACCGCCTTACACACAAAGAACCCGGGTTTGGATCCCACCTCCAGCTTAATCGAAGTACTCGCACTGAATTGATACAGTCAACATCCAGCTGTATAATTGGGTAAGTCACTTTAGAGAAAAGTGTCAGCTAAATAAACCAAAAAACAAATATACATTACATTTACATACATTTAGCAGATGCTCTTCCTGGAGAAGAGCATCTGCTAAATGTATGTAAATGAACTCTGTAGCGTTATTAGCCCCACACACACGCACACACACCTTATTCACCAAGGTAACTTACACTGCTGGATACACTATTTACACTGGGTCACTCATCCATACATCAGCGGAACACACTCTCGCTGCGTTACTCATATTATGGGGGAACCTTAACAGCACATCTTTGGACTGTGGGAGGAAACCCATGGAGAAACGGGGAGAACATGCAAACTCCGCACAGACCGAGCGGGGATCGAACCCACATCCTCTTGCACCACCTAGGCGTTGTCAGACAGCAGCGCTACTCGCTGTGCCACCGTGCTGCCCACACTTGATCTGGCAAAATCTCTCCTTCTTACTGCAGATGTGAAGCTCCTGTTACCGAGCGCACGGTGCGATGGTGTGCTCCGTCATACAGCTGCACTGACTGCTGACTCACAAAACCATTAGCAATATCCTTTTCATATTACTTTCTAATGCCAGGCCTGTGACCCTAGGACTGTGCCGCCTAGAGAAATACGAGATCAGCCCGTCCACCACCCCCTGTTCAACGCATGGCAAACCACCGAATGCGCCTTGAAGGTGTTGCTTCTTGGACACAAACACTGACTGGTAATAGGGACAAAGCAAGTCATTCAGGATTGCATAATTTCACACTGTGTAGTCAGATACCAATGACACAACTGCGTGTAATAAATGAATACATGACTTTTGACAGCGTTGCAATGGCCCCAGCAGACAAAGATTCGAAGTTGAGATTATCAGCTCAAAAAAACAACGTGATGCTGGAAACAAGGGCACAGCCCACTTTGGTAAGTGGAACAATGAGAGCGGGGAGCTGCTCAAAGCTGTCTCGATATAAACGTCAGCAGCGAGGGTCTCTGATGTCTGTATGCCCTTTTCTATAAATACTCTTTCCATTGTGCCTCATAAGGTTAAACAAAGAACACCAAAAGGACATAACTTCATATCAACGTGCCAATTTCAGCTGCAAAAACACTGACTGCCATAGGTTCCTGGAACCCAACCAGGAGGCCACTGTCCAACCATGCAGAAGGAACTTGAGGAGGTGAAAAGCACAGGAGGCGAAAAGCACAGGAGGCCTGACAGAGCAAAATCTCAGATAGGGCGCATACGGGGTTATGAAGCCAAACCAGGTAGCCGTGTAACCGAGCCTAGCTGTACTTAAACTGGATTAAGCAAAAGTACATTTAAAAACACAAGGCACCGACATGGGAATTGAGCCCGTGGCTGCAGCGTCAAGGGTTCTTCCCAGCATGCCACCCTGGCTGTCTACAAAAGATGTAGAGATTTCAGAATGGCCCACAAGTTAGGTGTACATCATGCAGCCCAGACTCCAGAGCAACACACTCAAACCTCACTCGCCAGCGAGGACCAGGGGTCCCACTGACCCCCAGACAAGTGAGCAACTACTGAAGTCACCAAGGACCAACATAGTAGTGAGGGCCAAACAAAGCTCTCATAAGGCTGGAGGACCAAACAAACAATCTATTCTTTTTCTCCTTTGAACTACATATTCACACATTTCTTCCCTTGTTCTATTCATATACCATACTTTTATGTATACTTTATCACAATGAAAACAAGGAAAAGGAAACAGACAGGAAGTGACATTTCTGTGCCTTGATGGCATTTTCTACATTGAACTGCTATGGCGGGGGGGGGGGGTAAAGGGCGGTCAGGCCTCTCCTTCCTCAGTACAAGATGTGGTTCCCCAAGCCTCAACATGCACTTGGTTCTGCTATTCCTGGCAACAACACACAAGCCATTTAGCTCAAGATGCTTGTGTGTACATTCTTCTCATTTCACACTGAAATGCAGATGATTTATTTACACTAACATATATGGAAGAAACCTACATGAACACAAGGAGCACATGTAAAGTTCACAAAGACTGAGCTGGATTCAAACCCACAGCCCAGGAGCTGTGAAGCACCAGCACCACCTATCTTACACCACTGTGATGTCACAATTATGCTCAAAAAATATAAAAATGCAAGGTTGGAGGAATACTTACCAGTACAAAATACCTACAAGACTTAATGCAATACCTATATCATCAGTCACAACCTGAAACTCAAAGGACTGTGTCACTAAGATTTTGGGTAGTCACAATCTGAACAAATCAGATTTCAATTCTGGACCAGCATCTGACAAAAGTTAAACACACTGCTTATTCTTCAGGAATCCCTCCTGGTGCAGATATATACCTCAAATTCACATGTTACAAAAAGTGCCAAACAATCCCAGCTGGAACACAGATCTTAAATTCTCACCAGCAACTCTGTGGTCCAGAACCAAAGCAGAAGCGCTCCTAACTAGCACCTGACACTGTCCGGAATGTGACATTGTGGCTCTTTGACCCAAGATCCAGAGGATGACTTGACTTTGTATGCATTTGTCTTTAAAGCGCTTGTACAAAGAAGAAGAATAAGTGGAAACAGCTTCAGGAAAATAGTTAGCCTTAAAGAGCTCAGTCTGGGTTTCTTCTGAGAGGAACATCAAGGAAATGCCATGTGTCCTATGAGGATTAACAGCCACACCCTCCATGAAAAACTAGCTATCTGTGGCAAGAAAGGCCAAGAACTTAGGGAGGACAAAAGAATAGAATCAGCACCCAAAAACAGTTCAGGGTTCCTGACTGGCAGGTGATGGTCAACAGTCAATTTGGAGAGAAAAACTAGATGATTTCCGCTCCCCATCATAGAGCCGTAACAAAACCTAGATAGCATTCTGTAGACTGAAGTTTCTAGAGAAGTCATGTTGTTTGCGCTTACAGTCCCATGAGGAAAAACATATAGAAGAGGCCAATGAGAGGAAGATGAAGTATGAGGAACATGTGAAGCTGTTCCACTCGAAAGGTTGGAAGGAAAGATGTGTATCCATCAGTTAGGCCTGCTGTCTTTGGACCCAGAGAGCAGGGGTTTAAATAACCACATCTAGTTGAAATACCCTTGAGAAAGGAACTCACCCCAAATTACCCAGCTGTATAATTAGATAAAATAGTTCAAGGTAACTTAACACTAGGTGGCTTTTAAGAAATGAAAACATGCAAGTCGTGTGCTGGATATCACTGGGAGTCATTGCAGGAAGTCCATAAAGACTGCTCTCCACAGCCTCGGTAACGTGTAAATCAGAAGAGCTGAGCTGTAGGTTCAAAGCAGTGCAACCTGGGTGCACTCCGGGGTCTGACGAAACCTCATTATGTCACCTGGGAAAGCGTGATGTTGAAATACCCGAAACACCCGGTGAGCTCAGGTTACATCACAGATGGCGTATACAGGTGTACTGTAAGATGTGTATAAGAAATGGCAGCAAAAAGCTTGTAGGCAACTCAACAAGATCTAAAGACACAGAGAAACCCCCACACACTTACTCAGCAATGTCTAAGTAGCCACAAGAGGCAGCAGCATGAAGGGGGATCCAGCCCTCATTGTCAGGCTGGTTGACGCAGGCCCCGTGCTCCACCAGGAAGATCACCATGTCCAGGTTATCATCTATGCATGCCTGCAAGAACGGAAAGGAGAAAAGCTGGTCAGACACTATGATGTGATGACATTCTCAGTGGTCTGTTTTTCAGGTCTAGTCTTACATACAAGTGAACTCATTGAACCCCGCTCCCCCCTCTTCGAGTCATGGCTATGCAAGCAAGCAGATGTGCTCTGAGCGGCGGCCAGCACACGAAGGGCGAGCTACGACCTGACTGATTGCTCCCGCTCCCTTAGCGGGAAGAGGATTCCTGAAAGAACACTTTTCACCGTGAGCAAAGTACAGTAGTCAGACAATGCAGTGCATTCAGCTGTTATCCTAGAGGTCACTGCATTTTCACCGCAGCTCACCTCGAAAAGGATCATCCGATAATCGCGCAAGTAGATACCTTTCAGCTTGGAAAACACAGATGGGTCAAGTATCTCAGCCCAATTTAATTAACACTTGCTAATGTCATTCATTACTTATATAACTTGAGCAGTCAGCAGTCTAAGAAGATCTATGTAATTTTGGAGCTGTTAAAAGAAAAAAAAAAAGTTCCTTCAAGAAAATGAGTTCAGTGTGTATTACAGCTCTGGAATTCCAAAGAAAAATATTTTGATATCATTGTTGATTAAATATTTAATGATGCAATTCATAAGTCATTATGAATGTTTAAAATTGGCAAAAAAAACTAAACCTGAAACTACATAGCTGCAAATGAACTAAACCCAAGTAACGCTAACAGTCTTCATTTTAATAACAAATGAGAGACCAGCATCCACAAGCAAGAGAGAAGAACAAATGAATGCTGTGACAGCTCGAGGAATAGGCTGACTAGAGGCACCCCACCATAGATCAGACTGGGAGAAGTAATCCAGGCACACAAACGTGACAGAAAGCGATTTGGATCAACACTTGCAGATCTTCTGCCAGAGGCTATAGTCAGAGATTCTAGTACCTACAGAACTTCAGGAAGGCACACCTTTTCACAAGGTGGATGAAAGCTGCACCAAGTTCTTGGAGGCAACAACCACAAGAGTAGCAGATGTGATTCAGAGAAATGCTGTGATAAAGTGCAGCTATAATTCTATATGCAGAAGCTTGCCAGATACTAAAGGTGCATCTGGACCTCAAGATCTCACACAGCTGCAGGATGCAAGGTCTTACCAAGCCACTTGCAAATGGGTAAAAGCTCGCCTCCAACTCTGGCTGCTTGCTGGTCACATACACAAGGTCCAAAACTGAAATTCAATTCTCATTTTTTTGGGCTAAAACATGGTGGAATGACCCGCCCCCAGTGTCCCTCAGAGTTGCTAAATCCCTTCTACATTCGAGAAGTCTCAAAACGTCTTTAACACCCACTTCTCTCACGAGCTCCCTTCTGCTCCATTGACTTCCATCACACCATCTACCACAAACAGCTATGAATTTCCTATTAATCCTACACCTAAAAGTGGTATCAGACAAGTTGACTGCCCTTCAATAATCACACATCAGCATCTGAAGCTCTGTGGTGAAATGCACTTTACTCTTCCTATGCTGTAGGTAACTTTGGAGAAAGGCGTCTGCTAAACGAAAGAAAGTCAATATAACATTATTAGTGTGCAGAAGCAAGGGAACAGAGCAGAAACACCGTGACATCTTTGGTGTGAAATCAAGGGCCGCAGCTCCATTTTAAAAGCACCTAACTACAGTCATCTGTTCACAGCCTTCATCGCTGATGACTGACAAGTATAAGAGCTGCTGGCCACATCAAGGGCCTTAGCTGGTAATGTAGCGATGGGGCAGAGAGGAACCGCACACAAGGCAGCGAGTCGGGTGATCTTGCCACACTTGCATCTTGCAGGCTTTGGTGATGCCGCTGAAACATAAGACCAGCAGCACGTGAAGAACAGGGGACATATCCCAGCCCTGACACGGGGACACACGGGAATGTGTTGGACTCCCGCAATTTTACAGACATGCCTCTGATTAAAAAGAACAGTATGAATGTATTGGGGGGAGGGGTAGCGATACCTCAGAGGCCAATGACGCATTTCGTGTAAACCTGTTTGTCCAGTCCTGAGGAGCCGTCAAAGAAATGTGCCTCTCTCTCTCTCTCTCTCTCTCTCTCTCATTTAGATTAATGGTCATCTACCCTACGCTGAATAGACAGGAATCAGGCTTTTGTCCAAGTTTTTTTTTTTTTTTTATAAATTTGTTAGACATCTGAACACGAACTTATTCGGACTCACACTTGCTGAAGCCACCTGTCCCGAGCGGGGTCACGGAGAGCTGGAGCCTAACCCGGCAACACAGGGCGCAAGGCTGAAGGGGGAGGGGACACACCCGGGACGGGACGTCAGTCCGTCGCAAGGCACCCCAAGCAGGACTCAAACCCCAGACCTGTCGGAGAGCAGGACCCGGCCAAACCCGCTGCGCCACCGCACCCCCTCTGAACTTATTCAGCAGAAAGTAAATAACAATCCTTATTTTTTCATGAGCATAATACTGTAACTGCTAAAAAGCACCATTCATATATGACCAACCAGTGAACAAAAGGCTGTATACCCTGTCCATCTCCAGGATATGGGTTGGAGACTAGACATAAACAATTAAGTCCACTAAGTATTCCATGTAAAATAAAAAACCCTTACAGGGTAAAAGCAGGTTTTCCCTCAGAGCTTTCCAGGAACAACTGTGATCAACTCTGAAACACAACTCTTGTGGAATACTACGTCACCGTCTTTTCATCGTAAACGGTCAGGTCGCAATACTCTACACGAAACTGCGGTAAATGTAGAGAACATTAAAAGAATTCTTAAGAGAGAAACAATAAACTGAAAGATTATTTCAGCTGCACAACTGAAAAGAACATTCCCCCTGGATGCAGTACTATATTACTCCATAGTGTTTACTGTGTTCTGACTTTCTATTGTCTTCTAAACCTAGTTAGCATACCTGGAAACATGAAAACATAGAATTGAATTAAAAAAAAAAAAAAAAAAAAAAAAAAAAAAAAAAAACCTTAAAACCAATTTAAAATGATTCGACACAGTGGGGAACATCTGCATTGCCGATTCATGCATGAAACACATGCAATGTTACCAACAGTAAGGACCACCTTATGTTATCTGTAAACACTTTGGAAAGCAGTTTAATGCCAGACTATTTGGGTGCTTTTTACTGCCAGCTATTAGCTGGTCTCAAACACAGGTCACGTTTGCTTGGCAACAAACTAATTTGTGAAAACAGACAAGAAAATACAATCAAAAATGAAGGGGAAAATGCTTGGATCTTCAAAAAAAAAAAAAAAAAAAAAACTCGGAACTTGAACATTTAAAACACTAGCACTCAGTCTACACAGTTGCACTTCTGCCACCATAACATTTACATAGCATTTATTCATTCAGCAGATGCTTTCCTCCAAAGCAACATACATCTCAGAGTACAAGTGTATCCTTTAAAATGACTGACCTCAAGCCTCGATTGAAAGGCAGACATAACATGTGACGTAAACTCACACGTGCAATTTGCCCTGTAAAATTCCACGCCAGCTAGTTATGACGAGTCCCAGAGGTAGGTGAGGAATTCCTATATGGCCTGGTGCAACCTTAATGAGTGCAGAGAACAGTGCTGACAGCAGGACCTACATCCTAGACAGCCACCACATGGAGGGGGGGGGGGATGCAGTGAGGCCAACTAAACATGGGTCTGCAAGCAGCCCTCAAGCACACCCTGGGGGGCCCAATGCACAGAGGTGAGAGGAAGGAGCCTTTTGTGGAAGCGTGCTAGGAAAACAAGCTCGGCACAAAACGGATAACCTGCTTTCTTCATCATTCACCGTAGGTGTTTAGTAATGGGTCCTGAATCATAACTGATTAATGCTAACCATTGAAAATCAATTTAACGAACATTAAACGATATTTGTGCGCTCATACGCTTCACAGCAGCTCAGTTCCCAAAACCTCCCACTGCAAACTACGAGAACTATCACAGCTTTAGCATGCAGAAACTCTTCTCTCCACTTTGGCGAACACCTCCAGCTCAGCTGTGCAGAGATCTTGACTCTTACAGACAACTGCACTGGAGCCCATTCATTTTGCAAAGTGCCAAATGCATCTGCTGGCATCAGCCTTACCCTAGTACCTCCCAGTGATGGCTAAGATGTTACCAGTAAGACTTTACTCGCATTGTTTTTGATTTGTACAATGTTAATATTATGGGCAGCATGGAGACTACTTTTTCAAGATGCCACCTTCCATTTGACAGACCCAGGTTTGAATCTCACCTCCTGCTACTCTGTCATCCACTTGATCAGGGTACTTACTCTAAATTGCTCTAAGTTACCCAGCTGTATATCATCCCACCATCTGGAAAGCAGCAGCGCAGTCAAAGTATGTGCACAAGTCAATAAAAAGGACATGCAGTCAACAAAACAAGTGTAGCAGGAGACTGGGGGCCAACTGGTCAGCATGATGCTGGAATGAACATAGCAGGAACTGCCCCGAAAGCCTTCCAAAGTCACCGTGAGCACCACAGGAAGCAAAATGTGCCCCGACAGCCCATGGGGCCAACAGCGCAGATGACCTGTATCCACAGCAAACCGCCAACCTCCGATGACTTGAGCACTGACTCAAGCCATGCATTCGGCTTGGTTGGTAAAGCACGGATGCGTGCCGCAGAGGAGCTCGCATTCAGGTCATAGGAAGGAATGGGAATGAAAGCCACATTCCTGAACATCAGCAGGAACACCACCCACGCAAAACAGATTCATTCCAACAGTTCCTGTCCTGTATGCCATCACCAAAACATCTTACTAGCCATGCGTAAAACGCTATCTTGGACAGTACAACAAAGAGGATCCAACGAGTAAAACTGAGACCACATTTTAAAAGAAAAGTTCTGGGCCATGCAAACGCATTCAAATGAGGGCTCCACTGGAATCGAGAAATACCGAACAGACTCAGAACGACAAAATCATTTTATTCCATTCAACGTCTCCCTCCTTTAGTCACAGCCATGAAGTGTCTACCAAAGAGAAGTGAGGACAGAAGGGGGGAAGAAACATTTAAGCCAGCGTCTAAATCTTTGCTCAGAGCACACCCAAAAAAAGAAGTTACGACCAGAGCATCCCTGTTAAAAACAGCTTTAAAAAAAAAAAAAAAAAAAAACTGGACCATTGTGCAGGCTGGTGAGGGCTTTGTGAGGAACCCAACCTAATAAAAGGAGACTTTCTAGTAAGGAGTGAGGTCATCCAAATGTCTGCGAGAGGAGAATCATCGAACGACGAACATCCATGAGCAGAACAGATCCCCAGTGGGGTTGGGGCAGGGAGTCTTCGCTCAACACCTAGGAGAGGGGAGGTCTCTGGGATTACTCCCAACAGGAACACGAAACCAGCCCCAAAATGCGATATGAAAGGCTGAACACATTCAACAAGAGAACGAGTGAGTGACAAGAGAAAAGGGGCACTGCTTGGACAACACATCTGTCATCACAGCGGTGCCATTCCGATGTTCCCCTGAGCATACAGAAGAGGATCAGCTGTCAAATGAGCCATGGGGGGACGAATACACATGCACAGTCAAAAATAAATCTACATTTATACAGCTTAGTGCTCTACTCAGAGAGTACGTACAATAACTACGAGCTACTCTTGATACACCTCGATGGTGTGAGCAAAGAGGGGTTGCACCTCTGAGGAGAGCCTGCATTGTGGTCTGACTGCACACTTTAATGCTGCTACGGTACCTTCAGCAGTACAGCTCAACACCATACACAAGCTTGGGTATATGAAGAAGTGTCAGAAACAACTGTACGAAGGAGGTCTGGCCACAACAGAGCAACCTGAAGCATCTCACTTCCACCCTCCCACTAATCGGTGGAATGAGTCAACAGGGATGACACATGAGCGAGGCCATGCTGCATTCTGAATCACCACCACACATGGAAACAAGGGCACGGAGACAGCTTACATTAATTATAAAGATCATTACAACTCCGCTCATGTGACGGACAGCGCACATCAAAAAAAAAAAAAAAAAAAAAAAGACTGCAAACTGCATAAAGAAGCAGTTGCTCTGGCATGTTTAAAATCCCAGCATGTAGCTAGAAAAGGGGCTGAACGCTTTTCCATTCTTTAAAAGGCACCGAACCATCTTTGAAAGAAGAGCGAGGAAGCTGGTAAAAGCTCTGCCCTCAACGCATTATCCTCCATAGCATCAAGCCACATTCCTGTCCAAGTTCAGCAAAACTCATCACGATGGGCGATCTCCGAGGACCTGCAGCTTTCTGGAAACACCTCTGTTACCGAATGACTACGTGTCCCGTACAGTCTACCAAAAAAAAAAAAAAAAAAATCACACCTTAAAAAGGAACGGATGCCCACACAGAGCTGCCCTCTGTGACAGCTATTGCCAGCAGCAGGCTTCAAAGACCTAAAGTGCAGTGACAGCTTTTTAATGAAGATTCTACATTGAGATACAACACTTAGTAACCTTCCCACTAGAAACAAAGAGAAAAAAAAAAAAAAGGGGGGAGGGGGGGGGGGTGCAGTTGAGTATTACTACTAATTTTATGTAGTTAAAAGCATCTCAAGACATGTAGGCTTCTGGTCAAAATCCCAGATCCTTAACCACATAAAATATGGAGGGGGGGGGAATTTTTTTCCAATGAAGGGCACAGTGAGAGCATTAAAGATTTCTAAAGAGTAGTATGAGAGAAAGGACGTAATTTATGTCAGTTTGTAACAAGCCAACAGTAATCCGTTTACTACAGAGGAAATAATTAGTCCCAAGTTAGGGCCTAAGTTTAGGTTTTGCGGTGTTGTCAGAAGGTAATTCACAAGAATTGGACAAGATTACCATAGGGCAGCAGGTATAACAGTGATTAAAGTCTGTAGTTTTACAGCAAAGCACAAACTATCCAGCTCCACGTGATTTTTAAAATCATGTGAAGTAAAACTTGATAAGCATCAGACGATAAACAAAACAAAATCTAATCAAAACCATAATCTATGGCATCATGAACTAAAGGGAACCAGAAAGCCTTATTCTGTTCAAAGATCAAGGAAGGAGCAGTCAATGCTGCGGACAAAGAGGACCGCAAACACGACGAAACACACTCTAAATGACAACCTCCGCTTGCTGCGTTTCAAACCAGCACAGATCGCACTGCAAAGACGACAAGCCAGATCCCATTACAGCACGGAGAGAGCAGCGTGCATCTCCTCATCTGACGCCATCGCTGTGAGCAGACTGCTAACCAGAGCACTTGTTCCATTCATTTCCTTTTCCGCAGGCGTTGCGGGGGGGGGCCTGGGCGTAGCACGACTTGCATTTATGTGCCGAGTTGCAAACAACTTTGCCCATGAACATGGTACAGATGGGGCGGGGTGAGGGGCAGCCCGCTTCGTCTCTGAAATGCAAAAATCGGGAGAGTCTCGCTTTCCATTTTACCATCTTCCTTGCCGAACAGAAAAACAACCACAGAGAGATGCTGAACACACTCAGCCCACCGTTAAACAAGGAAATGCTCACAAATATATACAAGATTGGTTTGCCAACAAGGCGCTTGCAGCAGCAGCACGATGCAACCGCTGCAAGATCCAGGGAATCTGTTCTGCTGCAAGACTTAAGAACTGTGGGTAAACCAAGCATTTCACTAAAAGTCACAATGCACCTGTCTATTGGTCTCACTAAACTAAAAGCACTGTCAACACAAAAGGGAAGGGTAATCATGGTTTCAGAATCCTAACAGCTGGCAGAGAAACCCAAACAGAACTTATCACAGGCCTGGCATTGAAAAGTAATATGAAAAGGATATTGCTAATGGTTGTGAGTCAGCAGTAAGTGTAACTGTATGACTGAGCACACCAGCGCACCGTGTGCTCAGTAACAGGAGCTTCACATCTGTAGTTGGAAGGCAAATTTCTGCCAGATCAAGCGTGGCTGATGGGGGGGAAGACTCCAAGACCACCCGTGGCCCCTCCTCTAGCTCCCAGCCTCAGCCGGCAGACTGCGCGACCCTCATCCGGCATGCCAGGGGACAAGTTCCCAGATAAGTAATCCTTCAGGCACAGTTTTGGGTCAACGCACAGAAACAACCCACAAGTCGCAGCCCAGTATCAGCCATGCAGCACCGCACAAGTGTTTCCAGAAAAGGAATTCCTTTCGACAGGCTCGGAGGGCACGAATTTGTGCTGCTGGGTTGGTTAGCGTTAAGGTGGTTCAGCGGGTACCATCATCAGGAGATCCTCCCACTAGGTGGCCTTGTGTAGAAAGGGCCCCACATGGAGCCCCCAGTGTCAACATGTTGCAAGTTCTGTCCATATATGGCGCTAGGATTCCCATGGAAAAACCAGGACTGGGCGGAAGGATGGGGACCGAGCAGCTTGGACAACTATACATTTCTGTTTGGATTACCCTCAACAGCCAGAACACCTCCAGCAGTGCAGAGCTGGCAGAGTTTACATGCAAAGCTTACCCCCTAGGGTTGAAGGAAAGCAGGTGCTATGAGCACATACACAAACAGAGGTCAAACAGTTACTCAGCATCGTCGCATGTCCTCCCTGCACACAGGAAGACCACACGGACACGCCTCCTGCTCAGCAACAGAAAAAGATGCAGCAGTTGAAGGGAGGGGGACGACACCTAACGTTATTTTCATCCAGCCTCCGAAGGGCTGAAGAGCAGATACGCCGTCTCCTACTTGACAGTGGATGATGAAACAAATTAACATATTACATGTGATGAGCAGAGACCCTGCAGTCATCTGGAGGTATGGAAACCTGGCATGTTGAACCTGCTCCCAACTACATAGAATTTTAGCCACATGTATGTGCTTACTGTGAACTGGGCACGCACACGCACAACCGTGTCGAGGTCCCAACCAATGGCAACTTTTTCGCCATCAGCATTGGGCCACCATGGATTCTTCTCCAGCTGCCTGCCGGGCCGCTTGGAAGAAAGACACCGCGCCTGTTCGTTTTTAGGTTTTTAAACTGTGGGCTTTTAAGGTAGTGCCTGAAAATGAAACGGGCCGCTGGGTGGGGTCCAGAGAGGACAGGCAGATAAAGGGCAGTTCGAGGAACAGACGAAGCGCAGCTCGCTGGCGCAGCCTTCGCAAGGAAATGAGGGAAAATAAACACACGCTTCCTGCTTGTCTTTGCCTGAAAATCCTTCCGTCCCCCAATTCAACTCCTAATATTAAATAACAGCTTTATTCACCCAATGAGACACGCCTCATTTTCCAATAAAAGCAAACACCTTAAAAACAGATCTTTAAAAAAAAAAAAAGCCTTTGTAGTTAAGACATTCTGCAGAGTAGTTAAACCAAAAGCCACTGGTTTCTCTGCAATTCACACCAAAAACAGTCAAGCTGATAAAAGCAAAATCTGCGAAACACAGAAGGGTCTCCGTCTGACTCTTTGGTCTCCGCATGAAGACAGACCTAACAAAAGTGTTTACGTACGTCCCTATGTGGTACGATGAGCGTTATTCCCAGGCATAACGCTGGACTGAACCGTGTCCAAATTCATCTGCCGTGCAGCTGGTTTGCAGGTGTATCTCGTATTACCTGTTCGGGGCATTCTTCGACGCAGGAAAGCATGCACGCACGTTATAATTGCAGGCTCCAGCTGCGCAACCATTACATCACCGCTGTCACATGGCCCCCCGTGGCAGCGGAGCGAGTGGCTGTGTGCCGCCGGGCACAGCGTCAGCGTGTAGCCGCCCAGCTGGAATCGCCGTCTAATCCTGAGCGCTCTCATTCATCATCACACACACAGAGCAGTGGCACAGGTCAGACACGCTTCCACACCACAACCATAACCAGACAGCTTAATTGCTTTAGCCAAAGCGGTTTGAGGAAGTAACTGTGGAGGGGGTCTGGAAATCAGTGCTTCCACTCAAGTGCTGCACACTCATATACTATTAAAAAATACACACACACACTTTCTGAACTGCTTGCCCCATACGGGGCCGTGGGGAACCGGAGCCTAACCTGGCAACACAGGGCGTAAGGCTGGAGGGGGAGGGGACACACCCAGGAGGGGATGCCAGTCCAGCGCAAGGCACCCCAAGTGGGATTGGAACCCCAGACCCACCACAGAGCAGGACCTGGTCCAACCCACTGTGCCACCGCACCCCCCTCTATTAAAAAATGATAAATAAATGGGTTACAACTGCTGCAGCTGGACCAAAGGTTGCAGGTTCAAATCCCATCTCCTGCAAGGTACTTGCCCTGAACTGCTGCAATAAAAATTACCCAGGTGTATAGATGGATAAATAATAAGTAGCTCAACATTGGGTCGCTTTGAGGAAAAACAGATGAATTAAAAAATGCAATGTAACCATTCAAGCGATATCTTTAATGTACTTTTTCTACAGCAGAAGCAGCATGGTGTTCAGAAACAAGTTAATTAGGATACTGCGGACAAATTCAGAGGTCAAGAAGTCCATACCGTTTGCTTCCATAAAAGGCTAAGAGGAAACTGAGCAGTTACAGGACAAGTTTGTCATTTGTAACAGATGCCCTCACCTGTGAAAGCGTTTTAGCAGAGCATGGAGAAAATAGTATCCACCCATTTGTTTTCTATTCGGATTGATTCCGCTTGCACTGTCCAGCTGATCAAATAAAGATCTCTCCCATGGGATTGAGGGGCGAGGAAGTATGCTGAACAAACTCTGGCAGCACCATCTAAACATGCAGAACGGGATTCCATTAACCCTAATTTGGGTGATGGGGGGGGGTGGAGAGCTGACAGACTGCGCATCAACTGTGTGAAGAGGCCAGGAAGCAACTCTACTTTCTTGAGGTTAGTTTAGAAAACACAAACAAGAGAGAAGGAAAAAAAAAAAAAAATTCAGCCTGCATCTACTCATAAGCACGTTACATGAACACGGTTGGGACAGCCCATTGCAATTTTTTAAAAATATATTAATTAAAATTACTTTGCCATTATACCTTTGGGTAATTTTGACGGGAGCAATACATTGTAAGTCCTATGACCAACGGAAATGCTGCAGGAACAAGGGATATGAACCTGGGACCTTCTACTACAAGGCAACAACTGTTTAACTACCAGCTGCCCCCGCCCATAAACACAAGTAGATGATGCGAGTTCCACAGAATCACATTGTTTCACTTTAGATGAACACTGACTTGCCCTGTGCCCCGTTCTTCTGCGATAAGCTCCAGACCACAATGATCCTGACTTAGACAAGCAGTTAGTGAGCAAGCATGACTGACTTAAGTGTTTTCAATCTTCTCCTTCTCACAAGAACATCTGCTCCAGGAACAGTAAACGGACTGGAGAAACTTTGGGGGAGCCATCACATTTGCCTTTCCCCAAGTTTCCAAACTTGGTGGACTTTACCTTGAGTGTTCAAGACACCAAAGAGCAAGCAAAGCCCACATGAACCAGTTCCAACCTGTAACAAAGACTGCCCCCCCCCCCATGCATTTCCTTTCTGCACATTTCCATCAACGGCAATATGGCTGCAGGTAACGCAACCAGAAAGCATCACATTTCACACAAGTATGTCTACAGAAAGTGTATGAGATTTCACTGCCTGTCAGCAATGACACATAAGGCTGCGTAATTGCGAGTCATTGTCATCATATACATTTATTCATTTAGCAGACGCTTTTGTCCAAAGCGACGTACATCTCAGCAAAAGTACAATTTACGCATTACATTAAGAGAAGGAGACATAGCTGCAGACATGAAAGTCTCAAGCAAATCATCATCATTATACATTTCAATTAGTTACGCAGTGGAAGACATGCTCGCGTTTCCACTCCAACTGTGCCTCCTGTAACGTGAAACATGGGAACAGTACCAAATTCATCAAGTCAAAACCATTTATCCACAGCTGAGTGAAAGAAATATGATTACTTCTTCCCCCACAGCAGAAAGGTAAACGACAATATGATGGACCTTTTCTCCCAACCCAAACCAGTCAACCGGGCAACTCGTATCACAGTTGGATCTATACTCTCCTAGGCGCCACACCCCACACTGGGAGAACGAATCACTAACCGAAAGGACCCAAGCAGCCCCGTGAGTAAAGTTTCATTCATTTCATTTCACACGAGCTCATCATAGAAGGAAGCGCATAATTCCGGTGTCGATGTCTGGTTGGTCGATCAGCGTTCGGTGCACAATGGAACCCTGCCCTGACAAACGAAACTGCTGAACTTCCTGTGTGCTGGCACGTTTTCAGGAAATGCTCAAAATAAAAAATATCTAACCCTGCCATCATGTCAATCAAGGTCCAACTCCCTCTTGCAGGCAGAATTCCTTAACCTTCCCTCAGCAACATCTAGCTTTATCAGACCAGAAGTAGCAGCTTCTCTACAATGAGTGACAGGCTTCACTATTTACAGTTGTTGCCAGATCATATGGCCTCTCTGCACAGTTTCAAACACAAGGACATCTATGTCTCCTTTTAACGACACGTTCACTATATCAGCGTGAAAAATGCAAAAGCTCTCTTCCATGATGACACTTCAACTTACCAAGACAAAATGAGTAAAACAGGATCTCTTTCCCTATCAACTTTACATGAATTTCTCGCAACTGCCATACAGCCGATATGTATACCTAGATCAAAAAGGCCTGGAAATTGTTCTCCAAAACAATTCAGCTTTTCTCTACTTCATTTCCATGACATGCAAAAAATATTGAAATTTTTAATCAAGTGAATTCTGGGGCATATCTTTAATGGACCATGGCAAGACATTAAAAACACAGGGGGAGGAAACAGCAGGTGCTTCATACCCTGTGCAATTACACAGCAGGACTGTGTCCTCACTGATCTCTTTGGCTGACAGCGTGCCTCCTACATCAGGGAGGCGAGCTGAAGCAAACGGCAAGCGGATGCTAGCCTTGGTCACGGTCCAGCACTCCACCACAGAGCTGCACACATGAGGGAGGGTGTCACATTGTACTGGGCAGAGACTCACCTCCTGCAACCGCCTAGGGCTACAGTACCTCCGGACAGATTATTTATATACCATGCAGGTCAGCGCCGTGGACACAACCACTCTGCTGCTGTGAGGGTCCAAAAAGGAGAGGTAGAAAGAGCAGCTTTATTAATAGCTCTGGTTTATGTCATGCAGCTTTAAGAAGTCTGCCTAATTATCCACAAGATTAAACCCATGATACCGAGTGATCTTCTGGTTCACAATGAGCAAGTTGCTGCACTAATCTGAGCCAGTCACTAGTTAAGTCCATATATGGGGACAAATCCTGCATTTGGCATGCTAGTAAAAGTTCTGCTAACAGCAGTGATCAATCTGTCTCGCTCAATCGCCAGGGTAGATCCCAAAACACATCAGTGCTTCCAGCCACTGAGGTCATATTGAGCAGACAGCCCCAAGGCAGGACTCCCCATAACATCTTAAGCGGCACATTTACAGGCCAAACCTTGTGTCCCACTGTCCCCCCACAACAGGAAAGAGTTGGAGGCAGTGCTGCAGGTTCACATGCCCACGTGAGTCCATTTCCAAAGAGCATCACAACACCAAGTGGTCCCATTCAGCAAACCTAGCAGAAATACTGACATCATGAACATCCAGACTGAGCACCAGCAGCGCAGTGGACAGCCAGTAGCATTGTGGTTAAAGCTACTGCCTTTGGATCCAAAGGTCGCAGGTTTGATCCCCACCTCCGGCTATAGTACCCTTGAGCAAGGTACTCACCATGAATTGCTCCAGTAGAATTATGCAGCTGTATAAATGGGTAAATAATTGTAACCTTAACACTAAATCACTTTGGGGAAAAAAGCATCAGCTGAACGAATAAATGTTCAGTTCAAGCATGGAGGGCACTGCATCGAAGACATGACTGCGCAATGCTAAGCCACTGCTGCACAAGCTCAAATCTGCCTGATGAGCAAGAAAACCACAATGCATGTACAGAATCACCTTCTGGCTACTTTGTTTTGGTGCAAAGAGCATAAAGTGCAATGCACACCTCTGCCAAGGGCACCCATGAAAAGTAGATGTGTACAAACCCACATAGGTGTCTCTTCACGACTTCTGCCATAATCTAATTCTAAAACGGCATAGCTAAAACTCAGTTATACTAAGCATTGCTGTTCACCATAAAGAGGTAAACTTTGCACCAAGATTTAAATCCAAACATTAGCATCCCACCACAGGTTACAGTAAGAACACAAAAACAGGGGTATTTCATGGTATGACTAATACAACCAGCTACGAAGGCTCCCGACAAACCAAAAAAAAGGAAGCTGCTATGACTGATCATTTTAACTTTTTGCTCATCCTGTGGCTATCATAATTTTGGTCAATTTCATACATTCTGAATGAGCAAGAAAAAATTACTGTGTCAGAATCATGACCTTTTATTCATAATAAACTAGCATAAAGCACTTGGTACTTGAAAAAGCAGAGCATTAATGACAAATAGGACAGGAAATGCATAACCTGCTTTAAACTGTCGTCATGGTGACACTACAGGTAATGCCGGTGCCTCACAGTGCCTGAGCTCTGAGTCTGGACACAGGTTTAAATACACCTCGCCGTGTGGAATTTGAATGTTCTTCCTGCGTTTGCATGAGCTTACTCCAGGTGTTGCGATGTCCGCCCAAAGGCACGGGGTACAGGTGAAATCATGATTTTCCCGATTTGCATGTCCTTAAGTGCTTCAGTATACGTGCATTACATTGCTCTGTTGTACAAATGGGGAAATGATTGTTGGTAGATCAATTGGATATCTAATACAGCAAATGCATCAGCACACTTGGCCAGTAAAACTCATTCTGAGTTGCCTTGGGGGAGAATCAGCTGAATAAAAAAAAACTGCTGTGCTGGAGGAGACTTAAGGACACCAACAACATATCATCAACGACAATAACGACGGCAGCAAACATGGATTTTGATTAAAGAGAACCAGAACACTCACTGGAAGCACAAATGCATGAGGTTAGGGTTATGCATGTCAGCACATGGGCTCAGCCAGAATACACAATCATTCGAAGAGAAGCCCTGCAGCATTACAACACATTCTTCTGCAGATATAACCAACCTTGCTCAACTTTGCTCCATACAGAACACGCAAGCACGACTGTCACGTTGGCGAGGCCTCCAGCGCGATTGTATAAAATGTGGATGTTGGGAAGGGAAGTCAGCCTGCTCACTGCAGCATGACCCATTCTGGTATCCCCTAACATGTTTACAAAAACCTGGACACACAGTTATTGTCTGATCCATCACCAGTGGAACGAAGTGCAAGTAGGAGAGCACTCCGCTGTAGATGTTTGCTGCAATATGAAATTAACAACAGACATTTCAGACAAAAGCCTTCCTCGGCATGTGTACAGACACAGAGAAAATGTAAAAATAAGGAACAGACAATATCATATGACTAATGTGTCAAAGAACAGCACCGGACAAAACCTTACAAATAAAGACACGTGATTGGAAAAGATTTCACTACATCATGACGACACACAGTTGGTCACCGGGGCTCATAAATGGCACTAAACACATCCCTTACAATACATACATCTATATATAGCTATAAGTGCTGCCCTACTGAATTATTCTTGCTTTGGGAGGATCCAGCAGTTACTTCTTTTTCCAGTGATCATATCGATTACTTCATATTCATCTTATTGATATTACTTCATAATTTCTGATGCATCACCAACAATCTACCTCTAACTAGGGGGCTCGTTTAAAATTATTCTTTACGTACCTGATCCCTTTGGTCAAAACATTTTTTTAAATGTTAATCACCTTTACAGTGATTTACCCATTTAAGCAACAGGGTATTCCTACCAGATCAATTCACTGCTACCTTGACCAAGCGAGCTTCAGCGAATGGGAGGGGGATTCAAACCCAAAACCCTCAGATTACAACAGGCCAACGGGACACTACCGGCTGGCCTGCAACATGACAACGTTATTGCTTTGATTAGTAATATGAATCACACACTTTTCTCCATTTCCAGAAAAACACAGGTTTGGAAAAGTAGGTGCACAAGATCATGACTGGGGGGGCTAAAGATAATAAATATGGCCTGTTACTAGGTTATCAGAACAAGTCCCTAACCCACTAATTTTGTATTACCATTAATCAAGGTATGTACCCTGTTGATACAGTAAATGTACACAAAGGACAAACACACTGACATAAATAAATAGTTTCACTCATCCCCCCTGCCCCCCCATGAGCATCTTCTCAGCGCCGCTCTCGCTACCTGACACATGATGACGTCAGCTAACTACTAGACTAGCCCACTTGGGACACATTCCCTCCACAGCCTGGTAAAGTATTTACACACAAAAACACAGTAAAAACAGAGTGACACACACAGCCCTCCATGACAGAGAGACAGACCCACACAGACTGAGACCCACCTGAGGCGACAGACGCGGTCCTCCTCCACACACACACACACACACACACAGAGAGAGAGAGAGAGAGAGACAGACAGACTTGTACCGACCTGGTGCAAGGCGGTCAGTCCGTCCACATTGGCGCAGTCGATGTCGGCTCCCCGCTCCAGCATCCGCAGCACCTCCTCGGTGTCTCCGCTCGAGCAGGCGGCCAGGAACACGGCGCTGTCGTCGAATTTCACCTTCGTCTTCTTCTTCTTCAGCACGGGAGGCTCCCGATCCGTCTCCGAGCCCAGCCAGCGCTTCAATTGCTCGTTTCGCTTCTGCTTGGCGTCCGCCATCTTCATCCCCGCGCCACCCTCCGCTTCTTATCGCCCTCTGTGAGCAGGATACACTTTATACCGCCGCTATCCCACAACCCACCGGGCGTGGGAAACAAAACGGGAGGCGGGGCTATCGCAGGGGTGTACGAACGTGCGAACGTGCGTTTCGGTTGGCGGGTACGTTTGCGCTGCGAAACATCGCGAGATAGCCGTGTTGCGTTTCCCGGGCCTTCAGAATTACGTCATCGTCGTCGGGTGAGGGGAGGGGAGGGGAGGGGAGGGGAGGGGAGGGGCGGCAATATGTTAGCAATTAAAGGAAGTGTGTCATAGAATCGATCGTCTGATCAATAATAGACTCAGTTTCGCTGGGCTGTGCCCTAAGACCCGTGTTATTGTTTTTAGATTGCACTCTTTGCTCAGAATTGTTAATTTTCCGCTTTAGTTCCGACTTGTGATTATTCTGGTACAGTAACATTTGCATAGGTTGTGTTTCTTTGACAGTATTATATCACATTTTCGGAGTGGTGCACATATCAGGCTGGAGATGAATGCAGGCCAATGTTTGGAAGTAGTGCAAAGTGCACAGAAAAAGTGAAATCAGTATTGCAAAACCAGCTGTAAGACAAAATACATACAAAACACAACTGCTTTCCTTGTAGAAAAAAAAAATCACACATCCATCCAGTTTCAGTAACCGCTTTGTCCTGAACAGAGTCACGGTGATCCAGAGCCTATCCCGGCAACATTGGGCGTAAGGCCGGGGGATGCTATACCCTGGATGGAGCACCAGTCCATTGCAGCCTCGGCACACGCAGTCACTCACCAAATCAATCACTGAAGGCAATTTAGAGACACCAGAGAACAATTACAGGATCAACAAAACTAATACTGATGTTATTTCTGTGGGTCCAGACAAATCACAATATGTTCACTGGTAACTAAAGCCGTCAATAATTCCGAACTCGACATAAAAAAATTCATTTCTTTTCTATTCATAGCCCAACCTATGTTTGATTTCATAAGACTTACAGTACAATGGTAGAGGAGAGGAACATAGCATTGAACTATTTCATTGCCCCTTTTCATTTTTCCACTTAAACTTAAAGGAACTATGGCATTCCTCAACATCACAAGTAATCCAGCCTTATATTTGTAGAAACAATGATAACTATAGAAATATTGTTTTCCATATAGTAATTTTTGTTATATGTTTTCTCATAATTTTTTGTTTTTTTTTTTTGATTTTGTTCCACAAACTGGTAGTTAATACCAATGTAGTGATAGAGGAGTGTGCCTCCTTCGACTAAACGTTGTATCAGGCATGCACTGGGAGTTTTTCACTCGGGTGATTTCATAATGAGAGTGAATCCAAAGCAGTCAGACTTTAAAAAACATGTTATTTTGGCAAACACTGTTTTTTTTTTTTTACAGTGAACCAAACAGGATGTATGGTTTGACATGCCTGTTTGTGGTTGGTTATTATTACTGCTCTGGCCAGGGGCTGTTATGATGCTTTCAGTTACACTATACAAATACATGCCATACTAGGCTACTCGTGTTGATACAAAAAATGTTTGGACATGAGTTTGGACACCGAAAAATGCTAATGTAACATTGCCAGGAACTCTTCTTGAAAGCCTTATATGTGGAATTGGGTTAATTCTTGCAATACCTTAAAGAAAGTCATTAAGTCAAAAAGGATGACAAACATTTTATTGCAGAGATTAACACAGGGAACGAGGTCACCTGAGGACACTCAAGACCAGCAACATTTAAGGCACTGAACCACCAACCTCCAGTTGTGGAATTGCATTCGCCCTGAGACAACTGCTCCTTCTGTGCTTGCAAATCTCTCCTTGTTACTCCCTGCTCCTAAACCCTTCGCCTCTTCTTCCTCTTGTCCTGCTTCTCGTTGCCTCTTGGATATGACCGCCTGCCTAGCCGACGATCTCGTCCTCGAACCTTCGCCTTAGCCCCGTTTTGCCCATCGTCTGACCATACGCCCATCCCCAACTATGAAAACCTGCCTAGCCTTCCAAAGTTCAATGAAAGGTCCTGCACTTGGGTTGAGCTTCCTCTGTCTCATCTTTTTTTGCCTCGACACCACAGAGCTCAAAAAATAGTCTGACCATCTTAAGGCAGAACAGAAGATACATTTGCAGATGTATTTATATTTAGGCCAAATAGTACAGATGCTTTACATTTTTCAGGTTATTTCACATTTTTAGATAATTTTTGAGACCCAAGGTATACTTTAATGCAGTGCTTGAATTCTAGTGTATAATATACTTTCTGCAGAAAATCCTTGGATGAGATGAGTGCATGGATGGAGTGGAGCTGTGCAGGCAGGTCAAGGGAATTTACTAGGGCAAACCAAGTCAGCCTATGGTGTTAAGCGTTATCAAGATTAAACTGTTTATAGCACCTTCTGTCGCCATAAAGCCAAATAAAAAAAGTCAGTGCCATTACAAATGCAGGTAGGACTGATGGTTTGCTGATATCACCAAACCTAAATTAAACTCATGTATAAACTAAGGTGAACAAGAAAGAGACCTCTGACAGACAGTATGTGTTAAAGGATCTATTTTTTTCAGTTGATGGCATTCAAATATTTTGTGCGGCAAGATGACACTGTGCCCCGGAAAAGGCTACGACTTGTTAAGGTGCTGCGTCAAAGTTCTTTTAGAATATTGAACTGCTTACATACACATGGACAATATATTATCCATAAGTAACACAACATGAAAATGTATATAACACTAAATCTAAACTAATACTAATTAATGAAAAATAGCACATCTCAAGAAATACATAAAAACATAACATTCTACATCTGGCTCTATTCTTTAAACACACACACACACACACACACACTGTCTGAAACCACTTGTCCCATGCGGGGTCGCGGGGAGCCGGAGCCTAACCCCGCAACACAGGGCGTAAGGCAACACACTGCGCCACCAGCCCCCCCCCTTCTTTAAACAACTATTTTATATTAAATAGTTACAGTATCGCTGTTTCCATTCCGGGGGGTGCGGTGGCGCAGTGGGTTGGACCACAGTCCTGCTCTCCAGTGGGTCTGGGGTTCAAGTCCTGCTTGGGGTGCCTTGTGATGGACTGGCGTCCTGTCCTGGGTGTGTCCCCTCCCCCTCCGGCCTTATGCCCTGTGTTACCGGGTAGGCTCTGGTTCCCCGTGACCCTGTATGGGACAAGCGGTTCTGAAAATGTGTGTGTGTTTCCATTCTTTAAAAATTATGCATAGCTGTTCTTCAGTTAATTTAAAAATTTGATTTGATAAGAACTTTGACATTAACTCCCAAAATTCTTGTTAAGAGAATTGTTCTCTTCATTTTAATCAATGCAATATTGTCAGATAATTTCATGAGCCTGTTAGATGGACTAATTTGTTGTATTGTGCCTCGGCTTCGAGATGTTTTTGGGGAAATTGAAAATCAAATCAATACTTTCTTCAGCACTGGCCTGCAACTTAACCCCCCTGGGACAGAGCAGGCTCGATGTGTGTGTTTGCAGCCCCCAGCTGCTTGCATGCTGTTCATTCAGGGCCAGCAAGTGCAGATTGCTTACCTGTCCAGCAGCCCCTCTGGGTGGCACAGCAAGTAGCGCTGCTGTCTCACAGCACCTGGATGGTGCGAGAGGATGTGGGTTTGCGCACCCTTCGGTCTGTGTGGAGTCTGCGTGGGTTTCCTCTGGGTGCTCTGGTTTCCTCCCACAGTCCAAAGACACTGTTGAGGTTCACCCGTAGTAAGTGAGAGAGAGAGAGAGAGAGTGTGTTCCGCTGATGTATGGATGAGTGACCCATTATAAGTAGTGTATCTAGCAATGTAAGTTACCACAGTGAATAAGGTGTGTGGGCTCATAACACTACATAGAGTTCACTGGAAGTAACTTTGGAGAAAAGCATCTGTTAAATACATGTCTGAACCGCTTGTCCCATACGGGGTCGTGGGGAGCCGGAGCCGGAGCCTAACACAGCAACGCAGGGTGTAAGGCTGGAGGGGGAGGGGACACACCCAGGACAGGATGCCAGTCTGTCACGAGGCACCCCAAGCGGGACTCGAACCCCAGACCCGCCAGAGAGCAGGACCCGGTCCAACCCACTGCCACCGCGACCCTCCATCTGTTAAATATGTAAATGCAATAAAGATGACACATGACTGATATGAAAGACCACGATGGCCTTTAATTGTACATGCAGAGCTCTCCAGTATGTAGTGTAAATGTTTTTTTAGAAAAAAAGGGATGCTGATGACCTGCAAATCATACTTTTAAATCAGCTGTGAGAAATGCTGATGCAGGCTCATATTACTCCTCATATCTAAATGTGGCTCATTATAACAAGAAGTGGGAGTCACAGATAAACAAGCTGGTAGTGCATGAACTTCCAAGCACATATCCTGCAGCCAAACGGTCAACAGCACAAAGTTCTACACAGGCCAGTGTTTAGCTGACTATCCAACCACTGTGGCAAATTCATGCACAAAATCTTACCGTAACACTCCCAGCTATGGGTTGTCTGTAAACAAGTCCCAGACATTTCGGAGAGTACACATTATAACAAGCACAGAAGCATTGAATGACAAAGAGCCCTGTTGTGAAATTTATTTACAGTGAACACCTTTTGTTGTAGGAGAAGTGAGCAAGAAAATGAATGGAGGGATGGATGGATGGACCTTTCACTGTAACATGAAGTTGCCTGCAGTGAACATAGTCAAGGAAACTACAAGATATGACAAAGAATGAGACAAGAATGACAAACTCGGCAATTCAAAATCAGTGCTTAGCAAGTACATAAACTCTGAACAAGATTCTGTGGGGGGTACCTTCCCCACTTCTCCTTTCAAAGATCTTCTTGATTGCACAGTGGGCAACTGATGTGGAGAGGCAGGCAGATTCGAGGAGATGGAATGGATGTTGTCACTGGAGTTCACAATGTACTCATTTTACATCACATTCACATGTATTCATCCAGCAGATGCTTTTCTCCAAAGCGACGTACATCTCGTAGAAAAAACATCTTGTCCAGTACATTAGGAGAAAGAGACGTAGCCGCAGATGTGATTCTCAAGTATGGTTAGTTTGTTTCCCGATGTTGATCACACAAGTACTCTCGTTCAGCAGCGTGCTTTAAACAGTCATTCCTACTTCATTAAGCCGTGCAGATTTTGAGACACGGTGAGATGAAACCTTGAAGGTGGTTGAAGCTTGGGCTAATTAGAATTTATTTTCCAAATGGTTGTTTGTTGTGTTCGAAGCTCTGCGGAATGGTCAAAGGAGGACCGTCGAAGAGACGGTACCCTCTCGACGATGCGGTCGACCTTGTGTTGGCATGTGAGCCGCGGCGCTCACAGTCACCAAGGCCAGGCCTCTATTCACATGGCCTGAAAGAAACGCTTAATCAATTGCCTCCCACTGCCTTTCCCATTCATCGACTGTGTTTCCTCTTTTGTGTAATTGAGGTAGTTCTTGGACTAACCGGCGTTCTGCATTTTAACTGAATGTTTCCACAGAAGTTGCGCGGAGTGATTTGTAACACAAAAGGTGAGAGGTGTTGGGAAACGTGACATACGACGACAGTCTAAAGTATGTGCACTTCAAGGTCCCCTACAGGCAGCCTTTGAATGGAATACTTGGCTTTTGTCTGAATGTTGTGATTAAAAGATAGAAAAATTTCCAAACTATTGAATAGGGAGAGAACCAAAAGCACAGTGAATGGCAATCAATGTTCTATGTTCTGAAATGATCCAGTTTCTGATCTGTGTAAAGTATGACAATGTCCAAATGAGTGAAGAATTCAGCTACATGAATAAATGTGCATTACATTTGTTTAGGAGATGCTTTTCTCCAAAGCAACTTCCAATGAACTCTATGTAGCGTTATCAGCCCACACACCTTATTCACCGTGGTGACTTACACTGCTGGATACACTACTTACACTGGGTCACTCATCCGTACATCAGTGGAACACACACGCTCTGGGTGAACCTGAACAGCATATCTTTGGACTGTGGGAGGAAACCAGAGCACCCACAGGAATCCCACACAGACACAGGGAGAACATGCAAACTTCACACAGACTGAGTGGGGCTCAAACCCACGTTCTCTCACACCACCCACATGCTGTGAGACAGCAGAGCTACTCACTGTGCCACTCATATGTATGTAAATGTAAGTGTAAAGTAATGCTGGAACCCTGCATCACTTTATCTAGTCCTAACTTTCTTCTGAAAACACTTTTTCACAAGGGTGGGGTGACTGCTGCATTTGCACGCTTGCTGAAATCACTGAAGCATATCCAGTTGTAATCGTTCCTGTAAAACTGGCAAAATGACTCCAGGAGGAATCAGTCAATTGCAAGCACTCTCCGTCAAGCTGCCTGTCCACAGTGACCAGAAGTGTACAACTATAGCCTGGTCCATGTCTCCTAGCTCTTGTCGCTATGGAAACGTCCCCAGATTTAAGATGTTTGCCTCCTCCTAGAGTGAAACCCCTGAGAATGGATCACTATAAAAGCCCTGTAGTTTAAGCAACAGCTCAGTTTTCATATTACATACAGGCTGAGAGCATCATTTAAACATGTTTTAACAACGGAGACTTCAAAGCTTTCTAGGCAGGAATTACAACATAGAATCCCATGAGTCAATCAGTTCCCAGAAGCCAAACACACCAACTGGGAATGATACCAAAGCATCATTTCTGTTCATTGATACTAGACCCACCAGAGAGCAGGCACAAGCCAAACCCACCATGCCGCTGTACCATTGCACCCCCCCCTCCTTAGTGTGTGAAAGAATTAATTCAGGATTGGTAATGATGCTTGGTAACACTCAAAGGTACCACAGCAGTGAGCGGAATTGGGACTTAAAATGGAAAACTTCAGGTTACAAGTTTTCAGTCCTGTGCCCTTAACCGCTGTACTACGTGCCTTCGGTCGATCCTGCCATAAGAAACACATGCATTCATAACATAACAATGTAAGAACATAACCATAGCCTTTTGCCCAGTCCCTCTTTCCGGCTGTCTGTATGATGAGGAGATTACAGACATTGTTCAGACTTGGATCCATTGTACTCTGGCAAACAGTGTGTTGGATAAAGTTACAATGAACATGGTGAAGGGGGCGTGGTGGTGCAGTGGGTTGGACCGGGTCCTGCTCTCTAGTGGGCCTGGGGTTCGAGTCCCGCTTGGGGTGCCTTGCGACAGACTGGCGTCCCGTCCTGGGTGTGTCCCCTCCCCCTCCGGCCTTACGCCTTGCGTTGCCGAGTAGGCTCCGGTTCCCTGCGACCCCGTATGGGACAAGTGGTTCAGAAAATGTGTGTGTGTGTGAACATGGTGATATTCAGTTGGATCCCCATTACAATGGGAAGAAAATTTAGCATAAATATCTTGGCATAATAACTTTATGGCCATACGACTCTGCGTTTGTTGCACCTGGGAGTCTTCCATCCTAACAAAAGCTTTCCTTACACTATGGGACAAGCTTTCAAGACCATTAGATCGCAAAATTGCAGACAGGATACTGAGTCACAGTTTTGGCTTCCATTCACACTGAAGGTATTTATAGGTTAGAGAGTGCTGTCACCTTGCTTTAGAGTAAACGGTTAAGTAATGTTAAGACCCACACACACACACATTCTGAACCGCTTGTCCCATACGGGGTCACGGGGAACCGGAGCCTACCCGGTAACACAGGGCGTAAGGCCGGAGGGGGAAGGGGACACACCCAGGATGGGACGCCAGTCCGTCACAAGGCACCCCAAGCGGGACGCGAACCCCAGACCCACTGCACTACCGCGCCCCCCTACTGTTAAGACCCATTGAAAAGCAAATTTTGAATTCGATCAATCGTGGCTCTACTCCGTACAACGAACTCCAGTGTTAATAAGCACGAGCGAGAGGGATACGGAGTTTCAGCTGCGACAACCCTGGGCCAAGGGTCCGATAGCCGGGTGATTCCACCGGGCTCTTTGGTTTCAGCTGTTCCAGGTGTTACTCCTCATCTCGTTCCACAGCAACCAACTGACTGAGACATGGAGCGTCTGGTGACTTCTCTCGCTCGCTGGGGCCCGTCCCAGCTTGTTTGGAGTTTGTAACTCACACTCTGCCGTATTCACACCACTGGATGGACACGCGTTTCCTTCCACGAGCAGCATATTATTGCTCATTTGGGACGGGACCTCCGGCTCCTTGAGAGCGCGAGGACGCAAGTCTAATACGTTCAGCTGTCTTATATATCCACGAGTTGTGAAGTGACAGCTCTCCAAGAGCCTGGGATGTTCTTCGGCGGGAAAACTCCATCAGAAATAGTGGCGCGCGCTTTCGAGAGGCCCATCTCAGCACTGGTGACTGATGGGTCTTACTGCGCTAACAAGTTGTGCTTAGAGACGACAGCTGGGGTTTGGCTCTGCGCTGAAAAAAGTGCAGCCTTGTGTCAGTTTCAGGTTCTGGATAACAGTGTTTACAGTATGTGTGTGTGTATGTGAAACAGCGTGCAAATATTCCAAGCCGCTGGACTTAGACTCAGCTTCTAAAATTCGCATGCCGTACGCTGCCATTTTTTTGTTTTCAAGAGCAGCGATATTACTGTACCCCTGGAAGGTATTTCTGGATTGGAAAAATTAGATGTAATTACCACCCGTGGTGGGGGGCGCGGTGGTGCAGTGGGTTGGACCGGGTCCTGCTCTCTGGTGGGTCTGGGGTTCGAATCTCGCTGGGGGTGCCTTGTGATGGACTGGTGTCCCGTCCTGGGTGCGTCCCCTCCCCCTCCAGCCTTACGCCCTGAGTTGCCGGGTTAGGCTCCGGTTCCCCGCGACCCTGTATGAGACAAGCGGTTTAGAAGGTGTGCGTGTGTGTGTGTGTATACCACCTGTGGTTTTTTTTTTGTTTGTTTTCTCTTTTTGGAGGTAATCATATTCCCGTACTTCCAGGAAGACATTTTTTGGAATGTAAAAGGTGCAGAGGCTTTGTGAAAAAGGCTATCGGAACGACCTTTTTCACGGAGAAACGAGCTAATAATAGCACTCATCTAGAACTATTCACCCACTGGTAATAGGCCTCAACTAAAAGCTAAAATTAGTTGTTACAAAAGTGCATTCCCTGAAAGAATAGAGCACGTTCTGCGAGTTTCAGACGCGGCCCATTGGTGAAGAGGCATTTTACAGCGCTCGGTCTCTCAGCACGCGTACGCTTTCGGCTCCCGAGAAGATACGGCTTCCACTCAAAAGCACATTTGTTGTACAGTAGCTATGGTAGCTGCAGCAGCCCATCCCTGGACAGAGCGGGTTTTGTTTCGTGGGGAGGACATGCACTTCGCTGTATTTAACTTTCCATTAGTCACATCGAGCGATGAGCAATCGATTCGGTGCCAGTCAGCCCGAGCTACAGACCGTAATGCTAGAAGTGGGTCTCTTACTTCTCTTACTTTCCTTCTTTTCTTCATTCCCTTGGTTTAATGTCCTCCTCGCTTCTAAACATATGAGTCATTAGCGAGTGACATCAGTGGATTGCTTGTTCATCGGTAATGTATTTACAAAGGCTCTCTCCTTTCAAGTGGTTCCCTTGATAGCCTCTACTTACTGCCGAAGAACGACTCCCCGCATGAGTTCATCATGTCCTCCAGAAGCAGACACTAGGAAAGTGCCCTGCTCTCCATTTCCGTGCCTCTGATGCGGCTGCTAGCTTCTCCTTTGTCAACTCTCGACGACGGCTCTGCCGCGTCGCTAAGTGGGGCTCCTCACGCGTGAGGTCCTGCTTCCCATAGCGTCGTGTGCAAACAGGCCAAAGGGCGCACGGATATAGACTGCACAGGTCAGAGGTCAAGAGTTGCGTCATTCTTTATGAGTTCGCCCAGGGAGCTAGTAAGCACGCAAGCCGTTCGTTCCTCCACGGAACAATTTTCATTCCATGTCTTTTGACCTGTTTCTCTTCTTCAGACTATTTGTAGCTCTGCTCATGTAAAATGCACAAATAACACTCATGGTAATGTCCCAAAAATGTTGTGCTCTGGGGGGCAGCTGATGGAACTTGTCGAGGTGTGAGGAGAACAGGTGGTTGGATGGCAGGTGGTAGGACAACAATGATTACTGTAGTAGAGCAAAGTACTAGAAGAGTACTGGCCTTCATGATCCCAGGTTGGTTACTGCGGTATGGTATGTACCATGTGACTTTTGGATGACTGAGACCCCATGATGGAGATGTGAGGTCTGAGTATAGGAAGTCCTTCTACTACAGTGAGCCTATGACTTGTTTTGAGAAGTGTCTACAGGAGGAAGCAATACCTCCTACTAGAGACAACCTCTTCCCTACCCAGTGTCATGTCATCTCTTCCTTACCACACTCAAACTCTTTAACATTGCTCTCATGCATGCATAGACCGTCGCACAGCATAAAAAGCCCATAACAATCTCCCGAAAAGAAACTGTCAAAGATCGGTTAATTTATTTGTGTGAAATTTTAATTTGGCAGTCAAGTGGCAGGTGTGTTGAATATGTTTTGACTATTATGTTGGAGCTGGTGGCTCTGAAGGTTAGAATAAAAGCTTCACTCAGCTTCTTCACAGCTTTGTCGCTCATATGCGGAGTGGCCTGTCAATACTTTCCATGCGATAATCACTTGTTCCAAATTTCAAGACACCTGTTATATACTTCTGTGTTGAGCTTTTAGTGTTAAAATGTTATCGTGCTGGTTTTTCGACAAAAAGAAATTATTCTGTGGGGCCATGCTGGGATTTTACAAAGACATTCAAATTTTGTACGTTCGAACGGCAGTAATAAATAATTTATAGTGGCATCTTGGAAAAGTATAGGTGACCAACAGGAAAAAAATCAAGACATGCGTTCAAAACCCAAGCATTAGCTGAAACTTCCCTTGTACAATAAAAAAAATAATTTATTTCTTGAGTCAGAATGACATCGTAGTTGTAGGTCAACCAGCAGGGCAAGGCTAAAAATACCTGTGATACCAGGCCAACTCATACATATATGTCCATAAAGTGTGTGGAACATTCCTCAGATATCTTCAAAGATTCTGTGCGCCGAGAAAGAATAACAGGCCACACACACTTCAAACAACCGTTGAACGCCGTAGGGGTTCAGTTCTCCCTCAAGCCATGTAAAGGCACAGAACTTTTTTGTTTAAGCAACTAGCTTTCGTACTGCGTGTACCGAGTTTTTTTATTCTTGACTACCCTGATTGGTTCCACATGTGGGAATCACCTCTGGTTGCCCTAAGATGTTGCTTAAAAGAAGTGGATCAGAGCAATACCTGAATGGGAAGGCTTACCTAGAGAGGTGGAAGGGGCTTCTTTACCGAATATGAGATTTGATTATTGGGAAGCAGAAATTAAGTACACAACTGGCTGCTTCCAGGTTGGGTTGGATTTACATTAGACTGGCATTTTCTTCTTTTTTCAGCATTGTACAGATAACTTTTAATCCAAAATTTCAAATATTGAGTTTTCGCTCAGGGGGGTGCGGTGACGCAGCGGGTTCAGCCGGTGCCCACTGCGTGGCGAGTGTGGGCTCCAAGCCCTGCTCGGGGTGCCCAGCGACGGACTGGTGTCCCGTCCTGGGTGTGTCCCCTCCTCCTTCGACCTCGTGCCCTGTTTTGCCGGGTTGGCTCTGGCTCGCCATGACCCCACTTGGGACAAGTGGTTGTTGACAGTGGAATGGAATGGAGTTTTCGCTCAAAAATTTTGTTATATTCAGCACTCATCTAGCTTGGAGAGATGTTGGGAGAGTTAAGGATTTCAATGGGATTATCATCATCGTACCCTGGAACTTTCACACTAAAACACACCAGGCTCCGTGAGCGGAAGCGAAAAGAAGTGGTGGATACGTCACAAGAGCAGTGTGATGTGGGTCAAGGTCAACCCCACCCCATGCCATTCCTTCGTCCCCCACCAGCTCATGTATATATGATACAAGTGTTTGCTGAAAAAAAAATCACTAACAAATCACTTGTCCTTTACTATGCCTGTTAAATCACAAACCATCGTTTTTGGTGAGGATGCAGGATGTACGGTGAATATTGTTACATAGGCATGGAAATGTAATTTAATGCTACGATCGACACCGCAAGGTACCACCGTGAATACGAAGGTGATTTGTGTTTAATTTTCTTGCGCTCTTGACCTGAATCATAATTCTAATGAACTTCTGAGATTTTGTCAACTTTCTGGATCTTAGATAGTGCTACATGTCAAATTAATAAATACTAATACCAATTCCAATAAGACCAAATATCGTGCGATGATGGTATTATCACGTATTTGTCCTGCTTTGCGTGTTTCTTTTATTCTCGGAATATAGTGTTTTCAGGACAGGGTGAAACTGAGCAACGAGTCACTGGATTTTCAGAAGCTGATGCAAGGCGGCAGCTGCCACTGTTCCCCGGCCCATCAGATAGCGGGAGCGACTCTCGTCGGGGCGACTCTCCCCCGTTCAGATCCATCCCCGCTGCCTCCCAGATGAACCCGAGTCTGTCAGAGAGAAGCCTGCTTTGTTTCCCACCGGCTCCTGCGCTGCCGTGGGGTCGACCCTCCATTCACCGCCGCTGCGGCTAGAGCCCAGAAAAGGCCCTCAGATGATGAAAGTTTGAATGGTCTGTCCGCTAATAATAACCAGCACTGGAGTTACATGCTGGGGAAAAGAACCAGGAAAGGTCTGTCTCTTTCTGTCAGCCTTTGTTTTGGCTAATGGGACTTTCTCATACTTATTGCACCTTTATATAATGTTCGCACTCGTAACTCATACCAGTATTCCTTCTTCGCTCACGGGTTATTTTTGTCTATGAGCTACGCTGTGCGGACTAGAGTGTAACAAATCCTGAAACAAAACACAGCGCGTGACAATGACATAAAGCACACAGGGCCCGTCGTGTCTGAGACGCCGGATAACATGCCCCCAGTCTGTGGATGCGTTGCCGCGGCGATGAGAGATGACAGGTCCTGAAAACAGCTGCTGGCCGGGACCAGAGAGCCGACCGTGCTGCAGGACAGCTAAATTAATGGAATGGCTTCTGTCCAAACGGGTTCAACGCGGGGCAGCGTTTTATTGCCCTGTGCCGTCACACATGCTACGGACATCAGTATCTGCAGCAGTGTTGGCAGGATCCCTTCGCTTGCCGTGTGGAAATGGGATGTAGCTCTTACGGTATTCACCGAGACTGTATAGAGTTCAAACACAAACGTAATCCACCTTCTGCAGCTGACGCGTCGTCTCGTACGAAGGTCCACCTTCCAGGGACCGCTGCAGTCCCCGTAGACTGGAACACTCGGTTCATCTTGTAAGTCGAGTCGGGTTGCATACTATGTCGTCTGGTTTTTATCCATAATGCAGCGGATTAATTGAAAATGTTGTATAAAAAATTTGTCTCACCCATGGACAACATGTTTTCCTTGTTTTGCTGAATAAGGATTTAACATTAATTTCACTCACATGCTGTCATTAACCACTTGCCTGGTGCAGGCTTGCCGTGGTCTGGATTCTATCCCTGGGCAGGGTACACTTTGTATGGGATGCCAGTCCATGACACACACTCGTTCACTCTCATAAACACACACTACAGGCAACTTAGAGTGACCAGTTCAACTGAAACACATGTCTTCGGACTGTGGGAGGTAACCAGAGCGCTCAAGGGGAACATACAGACTGATCCGGATTATAACCAGTCCCCGAACTTCCCAAGCCCTGTGAGACAGCAGCGCCTCGATAGATCTCGATATTAATTTATCCGAAGAAACTTCGCTAAACTAAAATGCAAAATTTTGCATTCCACCCGGTTTCGTTCCAGAACAATAAAGGCTGGATTTTAGCCACAGTAACACACGTAACTATGGGACACGTTAAACAATCCCACGTACAAACTGTTCAAACGATTGACAAATGGGTTGAGACACATGACACTTTGGATTGGGATTTACAGTTCTCTATTATCATTATTTTACTTGGCAAGAAGAAAAAATGTTCACGGCTCTCACCAGACATGTGACTTTGTTCCAGTCAGGAAGCGGCCCCTAAAAAGTGTGCTTCCTCGTACCTATGGCAACCGCACCAGTGCATCATACACAAACTCAGGCCGCTGTACTTGGAAAACCTGAGGCAGAGAGAAAAACTCCAATTACCGGCCACGGTAAATCAGCTGTAGTACCTATTACGGTAAAATGGAAGAGCATTACAACCAAAGCCTCTCGGTCGCCATAAATCTGAGCCTGTTGTTTCACGGTTGGTGTACCGTACCACAGTGGGCCTGTGGTGATGTCTCACAGTGCAGAGCTTTCATTGGTGGTGAGGTGGAAACTTACTTATATGGTATGATTTTTATGTTTCGGCTTTTACTGACTAGTCCAACGCATCTCAGGATCTATCCTGTGGAAAGGAGATTTTGGCTGATTCCACGTCCTTAAGTATTGTAATCCATTTTTATTTGTTTGGTTTAAAACTAAATTACTACTGCTACTTTATATACGTATATGTACTGTGTAATATACAAGTATATCAATATGTGTGTATAAGTATATACTGTATATGGATGTAAAATTTTTATATACCAATAGTCTATTTATACATCAGTAACAGTATATAATATATAATAACTGAGCACCAGGACAGCCAGGTACAAGAAAAGTTTCTTTCCTCAGGCCATCTACCTCATGAACAGCTAAATCCCCCCTAGAGAGTAAATCAGTGCAATACATAACGCTGTTTATATTTATATCTATTTATCACATCATATGTCTTACTCACATTCCCTTGCATTTGTATAGAACATACATATAATGTCTAGTGACTATTTTTTTTGTATATTGTGTACTTTATATTTTTTATCCTTTATTCACATATTCTATCTTCTCATCTGTGTCTTGTCACTGTCATTCTGTCTGTGCTGTGGAAGTTTCTGTCACCAAGACAAATTCCTTGTATGTGTGAACATACTTGGCAATAAAGCTTGCTCTGATTCTGATATTTACAGAAATAAGTTTACATGTTGTTCTGCATGTGTGTAAAATGATCTTCTCTGCCTCGTTGATGCAGAATCCTTCTCCATTCTCAAAAAAAAATCTCTGAATGCGCCTTTTTCCAAACTTCCATCCAGATCTCTGATCGGCACAGTTATTCCTGCTTTGCATTTGGGGTGGGATGGTGGCACAGTGAGTAGCGCTGCTGTATCCCAGCGCCTGGGTGGTGTGAGAAGGACATGGGTTTGATCCCTGCTCAGTCTGTGTTGACTTTGCATGTTCTCCCTGTGTCTGTGTGGGTTTCCTCTGGGTGCTCTGGTTTCCTCCCACACTCCAAAGACATGCTGTTCAGGTTCCCCAGAGTGTGTGTGTGTGTGTGTGTTCCACTGATGTATGGATGAGTGACCCATTATAAGTAGTGTATCTAGCAGTGTAAGTCACCACGGTGAATAAGGTATGTGGGCTCATAACGCTACATAGTGTTCAGTGGAAGTCGCTTTGGAGAAAAGTGTCTGCGAAATAAATAAATTTAAAGCTTGTATTTACCTGATTTTGTTTCTTAGAAATGACATTAGCACTCTTTACCAGTGAAATAGTGTACATGACCGACTAGATATGTCTTCAGTGGTTGTGCACTTCCATTTAAACCCTTTTACCCGGTTAGATACTTACTGTCTTCTGTAAACTCTTCAGTAAACAGGGAGAGCTGGTTGCATAGTGGTTAGAGCTACTGCTTTTGGCTCCAAAGGGTGCAGGTTTGATCCCCACCTCTGGCTATAGTACCCTTGAAGAAGGTACTTAGCCTAAATTGCTCCACTAATATTACCCATCTGCATAAATGGGTAAATAATTGTAACCTTAACGCTGTGAGTGGCTTCAAAGAAAAATGTCAGCTAAATGTAAATTGTCTTCCTGTATAAATAAGTGCAATGTGAAACACCACCTTTGACAGCTTGAATATTTTCCATAATCTCCGAAAGCAAAAATATCTGCAGCGCCTGTCATTTAAAATGAAGCCAGATATGGAGCGTTATCTCAACAGTGCTACCCTAACCCTTCACCACATCCAAATGCTGCCATCATCATTGAAAAAAAAAAAAAAATATATATATATATATATATATATATATGTCCAGCTCATAGTTGTACTCGACACTCTCTCATCGTTAAACACAGAGTGCATATCGCAAAAGGACACGGTGAACGCCAGGCAGTGGGAACATACCCACCTCCGAATCTGGTGCACAAAACTGCCAACTGCTTTTTGGCCACTCAGCACTTCTACTGTTGTTCAACTTCTCAGAGCAAAGTCATCATTTGTAATTTCCTATCAACTGATCGGGAAGTGAATAACACACCCACACGGTCTGAAACCGCTTGTCCCAAGCGGGGCCGTAGCAAACCAGAGTGCAAGAATAGAGGGGGAGGGGACACACCCAGGATGGGGTGCCAGTCCATCACAAGGCACCCCAAGCAGGACTCGAACCCCAGACCCGCCAGAGAGCAGGACCCAGCCAAACCCGCTGCGCAACTGTGCCCCCCTCTGGAAGTGAATAAGATAGATAGATAGATAGATAGATAGATAGATAGATAGATAGATAGATAGATAGATAGATAGATAGGGACAGTGACAGGTAGATGGACAGGCGGATAATGAGAAAAGGTCAGCGTAACTGAAACATAGCTGGTGTCTGGTATGCAGCCTGTCCTGTGGGACAGCACACTATAAATAGAGTGAGCGCAGAGGCGGTGAGCTGTCTGTTCTGGTAGACACCGGGGGTGCTGGGGGTGACACAGGGGACAGGGAGCAGCTGGAAGCCCACCGGAATTCGGAGTAGGCCACAGCGAATGCAGCTTTTCTGGGAAAGGCGAAGCACTGGGGCACCTGGGATGTGGGACGCGAGTGGGGTGGAAGGATCCCTGACAATTAAAGAAGCCAGGTGCCGGTCCGGCGGGGCCGCTACTGTAAACACATCTCGGCCGTTGTAAATGTCAGGGACAAGCCAGCACCGGGAACGCTTACATGAGTCATGGCCTTGCGTAGAGACTCCTCAGATATTATCTGCCTTCAGTTTTCCCGAAATTCCAAGTGCAGGTCTGCCACTGTGCTCCTTCAGGCAAAGACAAGACCTGGATCATCTTGTACGTTCATCCAATTTTTTTTCCCCAAAAGGGAACAAGCCATTGTTCATACACGCTGTGTTTGTATTAATCTGTGGTCCAGATGCTTGCAGTGTCATTGTAAGGATGCATCACTGGCCAAGAAACATATATGATAATGAATAAATTGTGCAGGTGTTTTCCTGCAGCAGGCAACGCGCACAGTCTGCGATGTCCTACCACTCCTCCTTTCCTTGCCCAGGTTCAGATGGATGTGTGAGCCTGAGTTAGGGCAGAAGGAGAAGACTGCTGTGTCCATGTGTGTTCATGTGGGTCTGAGTTTGGTTAGTACTACATGACGCTCAAGGATCCCGAAAGCTCGCCTGACAGTCAGTCCACACGCTGTCACCTGGCAGAGTCTTCTTCCCGTCTTCCCATCTGCAGCACCAGGATGAATCATGGGAACGAGGACAGCCACAGCCGCCAATGTTCTTCCGGCCCAGGAGCAAGACCTCCATGCCCCCTAGTTCCTCCCTCCCGTGTGAACGGCTGTCCCACTGCTGGGGCTCAATCTTGGACCTAAAGTGGGGTCAACAACAAACGGCTGTCCCGTGCCGGAGCACATTTACATTACATGAGTAATCATTAGGCAGCCCCTTTCTCCAATGGGGCATACATCTCAGAAGACAACACAAGAAGAGTTTTGCATCAAGAGAGGGAGAGATTTGGATCCAGACACGTGAGCTGAGGAGGCCAGTCATACCAGCACCCCATGCTGGCTGAAGCTGATGACCACCTGCCATGTTGGACGAGACGTACCTTTGTGAACTGGGTCATCAAGTTAACACTCAGCTACAACATTATTATTAGTTGTACGTTAACTTAAAAGTCTTATTTAATCTAGAATGGCCAGGAGGGCCCGTCCTGGGTGTGTCCCCTCCCTCTCTGGCCTTGCGCCCTGTGTTACCGGGTAGGCTCCGGTTCCCCGTGACCCCGTATGGGACAAGCGGTTCTGAAAATGTGTGTGTGTGTGTGTGGCCAGGAGGGGTGGGCAGCCAGTGGCATTTGGACCCACAGAAATTTTTTTCTCCCTTGACTTTCAGTTGGGAGTTTGTGTTCCTTTCCTGTGTGGACAGTAGACATACTTATAGCCTTAATAACTGCATGGATGAAGTATTACTCCAGTATATAGTCAGCTATCTTATTTGTTTCTTTTTCTTATCCCTTTGTTCAGTGCTCTGTTTCACTGTGAGAAGAGAGCTCTACAAAAAAATTGAATTTAATTGAATTTTTGAGTACAATCCATTTATCTCATACCAAGGTACATTACACAAGTTGCTGCATATAGGGTTTTTAAAACTATTTAAAAAGTTATTAGGGGTTTTTAAATTATTAAACAGGTAACAGCACACAGTTATCCGGCACACAGGAGATCACGGGAGAAGTGAGGCCGAAAGAATTTTGACATCGTCCTGCTGTTGAGTGGCACCAAAAAAAAGAGTCAAAATCTATCTTAGTATACTATGACACGACTTATTATGTTACATAATGGTTGGTGGGTTCTGCACAGAGGATGATGCTGACCCAACATGCCTGAGCTGGATGACGTCACCCAATTGCGGTTTGTCTCTAGGTCTGTTTGCATCCCTGCCTTCCCGTGAGGCTCTATCTCGGGGTCTTGTCTGGCCAAAGGGTCCCTGATTTACTGTCGTTTACAGGAGAGGTGGTGGCCTCGGCTCCTTGCCCTCCGTGTCTGAACATTGCGATGGAACACAAGAGAAGCACAGGACTCAGTGTACTGGAAAAACATCAAAGGAGCACTGCGCCTGTGTCATGGTCTGAAAGTAACCCTTGTTGTATTTCATTACTGCTTTGAATAAACATCTGCTTTGTTCGAGGCACAATGCATAACACTGGAAATTGGCTGTTGCAGGGTAATATTATAATTTAAACAAATGTGCTGAAGATTTTATGATAGCTGAGATTCCTGAGGGTACAAGGGGGAAACATTACTTCACTGCGTGTGGAGGGTGGCCTGGGGACTAGTAATGTGCAGAGAAAGGGAGTCTGCTGGGGAATAATACCCTGTGTAGAACAAAAACATTGAGGTTTGGTTATAAACTTGAACCTTTATATAGTCCTGTAATTCTGACAGTTCAGAGCATCCAGTCAATAAATCATCCAAACATTCAAAGTGTAGATCAAGGTATCTAACTAAGAGCTTTAATGAGAACTGGCAAGCAACCAGGGGTTCTCTTGTCCAGCACTAATCTGTTTGACAAATACTGTTAATAGCAAGTAATACTTCATCTTCTAAGTTTTTTTTACTTAGAAGATAAAGAAAGTTTTGTTTACTTCTTGTCTTTTATTTCATTTTTCAAAGAGTATGCTCTATACCAATGGCATCCATGCATAGGATAAATGGTTACTGATGGAAGAACACATGGAAGTGTTACGAGTACTTTTTATTATAGTTTATCTGAGGACTTTACACAGCCTAAGCTGTGAAAAAAGCAGGAACATCTGATGACACTCTGAATTAGGGAAGTAAACCTGTGGTCAACAGTGTCTCATCCTTACAAACCTGATCCAAGAGGGCAGTGAAGCCGCACGTGATTCACGCATGCGCTGCACATGCTTGGTACAATGAGAGGTGTTGAGCGCCCCCTACAGGCAAAAACTATTGCATGTCTGCTCAGGAAACTCAGTTAAGCAGTAACTGGGCCTCTCAAGAACACAAACTAATCACCAAAAACTTATTAATGACTTTGTATGAAAGCTGATAGACATCAAATCCAATCCAATATATATAGCAATTATTTATTAGAGATTACAAATAATAATAAACGTACACATGAAAACTACGGTTGCAAAATACAGACAATACATTTACCCAAAATGATAAAAAGTGTAAAGCACCTAAAAATAACCATAAATATAAACTCTCAACTCACTGACTGCATCAAGTTGTCCTTTTAATATTTAAAAAAGGTAAACAGGAGGATCAGAAACTCGTTACGAGTAACTACTTGTACTTAGATTAAAATGAGAACGAAATAGATGATTGATTCTGATAGCAATTAACGTAGAACATAAACGAGGGATTTACAATTTTAAAATACTTTAGAATTGCTCTAAAAAACACCATACATTTCAAACGGTAAAGGTTTCCGCAAACGCACCAAACCCGAAGCAAAACTTGTCAAGTAATTTCCGGCTTGTCGTAAAACTAGACCATCTCTACCGTACTGCGCGTTAAACTGTCGCACTAGCGCCCCTGATGATCGTGGTGGGAAACCCCTTCGCTCTCTTCCTGCAGGTCCTACCCAGCAGTCGGTGGGCATTCTTCGTTGCTCTTTTGAAATTTGAAAAACAAATCATAAAAATATTACCTTGTGAAGACTAACTTTTTCTTGTCTTCTCTAGAAACATGCCGGCCAAAGGTCCGTTGCAGTCTGTCCAGGTTTTTGGTCGTAAAGTAAGTATTATAAGAGTTTGTTCCACGTGATGGCTAAGCTAACCGCTACACCAACCAACGTCTCGCCATCAGCTTGGTAACATTTGTATTCATTGTGTATTTAAATGCACAGTAGCGATACGTTTAGCTGAAATTCATAGATGTATGTTGGTTAGTAATAGATTTGTTAGCTTAAATCTTCATTTCGGTTAACACTGGCTAGGCCTAGTCAGGAGTTTAGTAGTCAATTCACAATTTGGTCAGCGACTCAGTGTGCTGGAATTTTGACTAGTCTCTGGTTACCAGTACAGGTAAGTAGGTAGATCTAGGAAGTCTTACAAACCACGTTAAGATGGTATAATCAAGTACGTTTATAAATAGATTGTGTAGTGTTGATAGGGGACAGCGGATGGCGTAGTGGTTGAGCTGACACTGCTGCCATTGAAAGGCCTGGGTGTGAATCCCATCCTTGATCATGCAGTGAAGTATTTGGCAGGAGTTGCTTTGCTAAGCTTACCTGGTGGATGAGCCTCTTTAAGTAAAGTTTTTCCATCGATAACGGATCGGAGGCAAAAGAGGGAAAAAGTGCATCTGTAATATGTTGATGTTTTACAGAAAACGGCCACAGCGGTTGCTCACTGCAAGAGGGGCAATGGTCTGATCAAGGTGAATGGGAGACCCCTGGAGATGATTGAGCCTGCCACTCTCCAGTACAAGGTAAGGCCTCCTTTCAGAGCTCTGCTTTTGGAACGTGGGAGACGTACAGTGAATTTGAACAACTCTATCTATGTCCGTTGCCTTGTAAGAATTTGACCCTACATGTGGAACAAACAGATACCAGTAAATTTGCTTGAGGTCATACATACTCCGCCGTACACAGTATAGTGGTGTGCATCCTTGTTTCATGTAGTGACTCAAATTAGCCTAACAATAGGGCAGATGAACAGGAAACTTGTGTTCCATACTCATATTTTAACAAAAGTGCATTATAAGTCAAAGTAATACATAGTGCGTTACTCATTGTCGTTGTTTTTTGTGCAGTATTTCTGTTGTCTCTGTCTTGTCCATAGTCTGTGGAGAAGCATTCAAAAAGAATTTCATGATACTTGTACCTATGACAAACTTGATGAGTACATTTATTTGATTTATTCATTTAGCTGACGCTTTTCTCCAAAGCAACTTACAATGTTAAGGTTACAATTATTTACCCATTTATACAGCTGGGTATTTTTTTACTGGAGTAATTCAGGGTAAGTACCTTGCTCAAGGGTACTACAGCCAGAGGTGAGGCTCAAACCTGCGACTTTTTGGTCCAAAGGCAGTTGCTCTAACCACTACCCTTCCAGCTGTCCCTGTATCATAAGATTGTATTTAAATTCTTGATTGACTGCATGATGTGTAAATCATGCCCGACTACTCAATAAAGCATGATTGCATCATGTTAGAGGGGAAAAATGCTGCCTGAAAAGGTGATTCTTGACAGATTTTTCTCTGTGTGTGTGAGGAAAAATAAACAAAAACAATCAACGCAGAGACCTTAGAGTAAGGGTTTAATAAAATGTTTATGAACACTGCGCCTTGACAGGTATAATTGAAAAAATGAAGAGCAGCAACTTGACGTTTGTTTCAATGCTTTGCTTTCAGCTGCTTGAGCCTGTACTGCTCCTGGGCAAGGAGCGCTTCGCTGGGGTGGACATCCGTGTCCGTGTGAAGGGAGGTGGACATGTCGCACAGATCTACGGTAACGAATTATTGGATGATATCCGATAGGCTCGTTTTATGTATGGTATGTTGATAATGTACTGCGTGCTTGCGAATTGTGCAGTTAAATTGTGAAATAGCTGAAGTAAAAGATGGCAGTGAACTTTGTTTCACTTTATCCGAATCAGTTTTTTAAACAGGAAGTCAATTCACATCAACTGTCAATCATAAGTTCACATAACTCGCATCATAATTGTTGTACAGTATCACTTATACAGTACTTTTAAACCAATTCTTTCGCTTGCAGCTATTCGCCAGGCTATTTCCAAGGCACTCGTCGCATACTACCAGAAATGTAAGCTTTATTTCACGTCTTCCTTAAAGGGAAAAAAAATTGCTTTACTTTATTTGACTATCAGGAAGTGACTGAGCTCTTCTCAACGCTTTCTGTACTTATAGATGTAGATGAGGCCTCCAAGAAGGAAATCAAGGACATCCTGATCCAGTATGATAGGACCTTGCTGGTGGCTGACCCACGGCGCTGCGAGGCCAAGAAGTTTGGTGGACCTGGAGCCCGTGCGCGCTACCAGAAGTCTTACCGTTAAACCCTGTATATTTTATTCCAATAAATGGGACAAAGAATTTACTGCCTTGTCTATTCTTGAAGTCTTACTACACGTTTCCTATTTTAAAACTTCCACACTCTTTCAAAGAAAAATCCTATATAGCATGTCTTTGCTGTATTTTAGTGCTATGTAATTTATTCACTGGCAAATATAAATTCAGTTTTGAGTTGTCCGTCACAAAATGATGTACGTTTATACCACTCAATGCCAGTATGGGTTGTTTTCTTGGCCCTGGATCATGGGAACCCTATCTGTTGCTTTTTTGTCTGCAATCTGAAGAACAGTTTGAACCTCACTTGGTTGAGTTGTGGTTCCTTTCTGGTCTTGTTCAGAATTTGCGCAGTGAATCGGACTCTGCCACTAGAGGACGCTCTTTTACCAGTATGGTATTGCTGCACACCTGGAACATCCTAGAGGCAGGTGGACCATATCGCTGTTGCACCCACCCAAAAAAAGACCTCATCTCCATGCAACACCACGGTGTGTGTCCTGTGTGTGTGTGTGTTCCTCTTCCTTCAAACACGTTCGCACACCTCGGAGAAGCTGTGGAAGTGTCTTCTGCTCCATAGATACACTACAATGCGCACCTCCTGATTTCACACCTGCTCTCCGCCTGGTCGAAGCCCTGAGATGAACATACAGTGGAGTTTGAAGTCACTCTTTCCTTGGACAGCTCTTTTCTGCCACATTCTCCTCCTCCACCGTAAGTTCTTTCCTTTTTGTCTCTCGTGAATATTTTTGTAAGTATTCTCACTGCCGTTATATATTTCTGTATCTTTTGACATGAAAAAATTTGGTTATGAAGTATATATTAAATACAGTATGTACAGTGATTGGTTGCATTAATGTGTACGATAGGTATTTTGTGCAAAAACTGAAACCCCCAAGTTTTATTTTGTTATGCCAAACACAGTAAAATAAATTCTGGCTGTATTTTTATCTGTCTAGTGATGATCCAATAATATGTAATATGCTATTGTTTGTAAACTTAATACATGTTCTACTAATCTGCAGTAGTACGCAGCTATTATTAAGGAATCTCATATACATATATAACAAATTTCAGTGTTTGGTTTTTAAACCGCAGAAGGATGGAAAGCTTTGCTTACAATAATGACTTTAGCAAAATAATAGGAAATGGACCAGAAATATTGATTAAATTAATCTGAAATAAGTATGAATAGGTTTCTACTTCTTATTTTAATTGGGTTGTCAAATCTGATCATATTCCTATGTTTCTGTGTTGTTTTGCAGGGCAGGATTTAATTTCATAGTTGCATCTTATTTAGATTCGCATTTATTTTCTTTTTTACTCTTATTTCTCTTGTCAATCAGGGTCTAACTGTGAGTCTTTGGAGCAACACGCAAAATTAATGCGGTAAGTTATGGCTTCGTTGAAGAGTGCCAGTCACACAGGTAAGGGGTCATTCTGCACACATGTAAGACACATTTACAAAGAAGTGTTATTTCTGCTTTTTGGGATTTTAGCTATAGTTCTGGGTTGTCCTTGTCTGTTTTTATTTAATTTCCTATATAGTACACACTCCTCCTTTACATCACAAGTATTATAATGAAAATGCTTTCATTTCTCTTAGTGCCTGGTGACATGCATAAACATTTACATTTATTCATTTAGCAGACACTTTTCTCCAAAGTGACATCCAATGAACTCTATGTAGTGTCATCAGCCCACACACCTTATTCACCGTGGTGACTTACACTGTTAGATACACTACTTCCAATGGGTCACACATCCATATATCAGTGGAACACACACACTCTCTCTGTCACTCACACACTGTGGGGGAACGTGAACAGCATGCCTTTGGACTGTGGGAGGAAACCAGAGCACCCGAAGACTTACACTGTTAGATACATTACTTACAATGGGTCACTTGTCCATACATCGGTGGAACACACTCTCTGTGTCACTCACACACTAAACAACTGATACACGGATGGTTCCATGCTCTTTTCTGGAAGTGTGTGAAAGGATGATGTGTATTTTGATAGTTTTAGAGGTCCGAAGTGTTTTGCTGAAATTATTCCATCTTAAAAGGAAAATTGAACTGATATTCTCAAAAATATTCTGTTGTTCGGACTCATCGATATTTTTGTTATAAAACTTCACAAAATCATTTTGCTGCAAAATGACCCAATGTTTGTTCATTTCAATGTTATATTGCTTGACTAGGAAACTGTCTAAAAAATGTCAGGGCCCTGCAGGAAAATATCAGAATTATTGTTTTTTTTTTTTTTTTTTTTTTTTTTTAAAAAAAGAAACATCCCAGTTCGATTACCAGTCGACCTCGGAAGTTGTGCAGGTCCAGTTATTACAAAACTACGGGATGTGTTGCTGCTGTGGGAACGCGACTCGGAGATGCGACGTATCTCTGAGACTAAAACCCTAAACTGAAAGTAGAAAAAAAATGAGCTGGATTAATTTATGTACAGTGTGAGGACGCCAGCGCGGAGTGTGTTGGTTGGGCCGCTAAAGGGCGACGCCGAGCAGCGGCGTCAATGGGCTCCCGGCGCCGAGAGTTCATCTGAAAACGTGCTTTGAAAGGACACGTTCCCTCATCGCGTATCACGCTTAATTCGCTCCCATAAAGTTTGCTGAAGAGCTGGAGGTCGGTTTTTTCCATTATTTGGCTGGAACCTCAGAAATCCTTCGTAATTATTACTGTTTTCGCCTATCGAAAATAAACTGCAGTTAATTTAATTTTCATCGCAAGTTATTATTCCATTCCAGATCAGTTATGCATATTGCATAATTCATATGCCAAACATAAGTTTTTTTTTTTTCTTTTTTTTTTCCCCCCCAAAAAAAAACATCATTGAGCAACATTGACTTTCCAGCAACAAAGATCCTCCTTTTGCACCTAACCTTGCTTTGACACGCAGCGGTGGCTCTCTTACCGCTCTCTCTATCTCCACATAACGCAGCTTTCTGTTTATTCCCCTCAGGAGGAAGTTTAATGCTCCCCGACAGAAACGAGATCTCCTCGGAGAGGTGGGTATGCTTAAGAGAAAGAGGGAGGCAGGAGCACCCAAATATCGGGGCGCACCCGGCCGCCACAAAGGCCCCTTTGTCCGAAACACACAAACGGCCCAAGAGCCAACAGGTGCTTTCTCACAGTCCGCTGGTACTGAGCCGCCAGTTTCTTAGGGCGCTGCAGCGCCTGGTCACATTCACCCGCTCTAAGGTGACAAGCGCTCATGTGTACCGCGGTACAATGGATACCGCGGCTCCGGGCTTCTCACCGAGCGCACATTTCCTTTCCTTGATGGATCTGTCGGTGGGTTGGGCTGATAACGCTACGCAGAGCTCGTCGGAAGCCGCTTTGGAGAAAAGCGTCCGCTAAATAAATAAACGCAACGTAACGGCGTCGCGGTAAAGCTTCCGAAGTAAATCGGAAGCGTAGTTCGGACAGCTGTCGCCTGTTTTGGTATTGGAGGAAAAATGATGGCGATGGTGGTGACGACAATTTTGAGTCTTTCAGCGACAGCTGCTTTACTTCACCTCCCTCTACGCCTTTACGTTTATTCATTTAGCCGATGCTTTTCTCCAAAGCGACGTAGATCGCGCAGACGTACGTCTCGTCTCTTTGGCTGTTGAGCTTTTGGATACATCAGTAAGCGAACGTTCCTCTTCGTGCAGACCTTCGGTCCGGTGCTATCTGAGCCGGCGCTGCCGAGGAGCGTCCTGCATAACTACACGGCCCGAGATGCCTCTGCAGGTAACCCCTCTAGAGTCGTTTCCCAACGCTAAAGTATAACCTGAAGCTGGCTGGTTCAAGTCTTTGAAGGGTCGCCTCTACTATACCCCTGAGCATGGTACTTCAGCAGGTACAGCAGAGCATCCAGCTGTGCGAATGGGCGAAATGGAAGGGAAAAAAAAAAAAATCAGGTTGTGAACTAAATCAGCCCGTGTCTCGAAAAACAAGCATCTACACATTTTAATAGAGGATAGGCCTATGTGCTCACACGTTCATTATGGAAGCGCCTAGATGTTAGTGATAACTGTGTTTAACACTCTTGCGTATTTCACACACACACATTTTCGGAACCGCTTGTCCCATACGGGGTCGCGGGAAACCGGAGCCTAACCCGGCAGCTCAGGGCGTGGGGCCGGAGAGGGAGGGGACGCACCCAGGACGGGACGCCAGTCCATCGCAAGGCACCCCCAGTGGGACTCGACCCCCAGACCCACCGGAGAGCAGGACCCGGTCCAACCCACTGCGCCACCGCGCCCCCTCCTGTGTATTATTTCCATTAATTCATTTATCGGATGCTTTTCTTCAAAGCCACTTACTACGTTAATCTACCTGCAGTTATTTACCATTTACACAGCTGCAGGAAATTTAGAGTAAGTACCGTGCTCAAGGGTACTACAGCTGGAGGGGAGATTTGGACCAGTGTGTCCAAATACAACAGCTCTCACCACTACACCGCCAGCTGTCCCAGTGTGTATGGTTAGGTGTACGATTTATCATTTCGGTTTCTGGATCGGTACAAAAACTGCTTTTCGGTGTTACGAGATTGTGTTAACCTTATATTTTTATTTTACCGCCTGTTGACGAACAGTTGAAAATGAATCAGAATTAAAAAAAATTCCAGCTGGGGAGGTGGTACCTGCAGCTCAGCATCATCCAGCCGCTAAAGACATCGCCTTCACAGCTGAGATGTAATTCGTTACGAAAGTCGATGTTTTAAGAGTTTCTGCGAGTCGTGGCTGAGTTTGCCGCGTTACCTCGATCCCCCAGACGGATTTGCGTGTCCCGGGCTGTGACCGCCTGTCTCTACTTCCAGAGACCTGCAGCTGCCTTAATGGAGGCTGGTGTAAGGAAGGTGGTCTGTGTGACTGTGCCCAGTTCCAGGCCTTGGGGGAGCGCTGTCAGATCAGTGAGTGCCTCTCCGCCACCCCCTCGCAGGGTCCCTGCTGCGCTTATCCCAGCCGCTCTTCTCCTGTAGGTCACCTTTTTACCGCACTCACCGTTCCCCTGTAGCCGGAGTCCCTCTGGAACCAAACTACTGTTAATATCGTTTTTGCTCCACCTTAGTTACTGTAAAAAGGTTACACGTGCTGTGTTTTGAAAACAGCGCACTTAACCCCCAAAACAACTGTGATTAATGTAACAGTTCCCATCCCCACTCGGAGTGACTTCGTGTAGGTCTTGACTTTTGTCCGAAATGACCATCGATCGTGAACTGGCCTTCACTCGAGCTGCTCGTTGAATAAATGGTAGGGTTACAATATTAAGCTGAAATCATTCTCTTTTCACTGAGAAAAACAATAAAATTAATAAGTTCATATTTCTTCCTGACTCGTAAAATGCAGGAGTAGCGTCTGTGATTAGTGTCTGTTTCCTCTGGGTGCTCTGGTTTCCTCCCACACTCCAAAGACATACGTTTCAGGAGGACTCGGCTGATGTGTGCGATTTCCCTGTGATCGACCGGAATTCCGTCCAGGGTGTACCTTGTCTCACACCTTGTCCTTCTGGGATAGACTCGGGGCCACTGGACAAATGGTGGGTTATTTGTAGTGTGAGTAATTACTGAATCAGTCAAACAAACCACATAAAGGGAACCAACCATAACTCATGTGCAACAGATTTTTTTCCCTACTAACACCGTAAGGTATTTCTCGACATCAGCATGACTGGAGATTTCCGAGCACTTACTTGATAATGATTTCAGCTGATCTGTTTATTCATTGAACGAACAGCCCGATAAAGGAAAATTCACCGACCGCTCAGCTGAAATAGAAAACAGGTCATTTCCAGGACCAGTGATGAGAACTGCTAGTTTAAAGTACTGTGAATGTGACTCTTTAATGCATTTATCTCACTATTCCCTGTATTGAATAATAGTGCAGTAGGTAGTTAACTGAACTCAAAGGTTGCATGTTCAGACCCCTCTCCTCCTGCAGTACATCTGAGCATGGGACTTACTCTGAATTGCTCCAGTGGCAAATTACCCAGCTGTATAAATAAGTAAATAATTATAGGCGTCTTAACACTGCATCAGCTACACAAAGAAATGTAATGAAACATTATATTTATCAGTCATTTTAATCAGACTCACCAGCCAACCAATGGAAAGGCACTGGGATATAGCATTTATATGGAGCAACACCCTAACCTATCTCTAACGGCTTACACTTAAACACACACACACACACACGCTGACTGAAACCACCTATCCCGAGCGGGGTCTCTGCAAGCCAGAGGCTAACCCAGCGGCACAGGGCTGGAGGGGGAGGGGACACACCCAGGACGGGACGCCAGTCCATCGCAAGGCACCCCAAGCGGGACTCGAACCCCAGACCCACCAGAGAGCAGGACCCGGCCAAACCCAGTGCGCCCCTGCGCACCCCCACGCTTAAACAAGAGGAGTGAAATAAAGTGAAATAGAACGGGCCAGTTTCAAACTGAGCAGGTTGTGTCTTTGAAATACCCTAATCCACCTTTGATTTGCGGTAAACGTTATGGTCACACTTAACGTCTTGTATAAATAATGTATAATGTCTTAATGTTTATTAACTTGATGTCTGCAAAGTCACCAGGCAGCACCCTTTCCCTTCAAGTGGCAGGTTTACATTAAGACCCCCCATGGCCATGGCCACCCCCCCCTCCAGTTACAGGAAGGCCAGCCCGCTCTCTGGGGAGATGCACACTTAGATTGTTTGTAATCGCCGAGCCAAGAACAATCGCGCTCTTTCTTCGCAAAGCGCCGTCTCCGTTAAATTGCCAGAGAAATAGCCCCCGCCGGTGTTCGATTTGGGCGTAACGCCGTGGCACGGTGTGGTCCGGTGGGTACAGTCTGACAAAGACAGCTTTGAGCAGCGCTGCCTTCACCTACCACCTGGTTGCAGGAGGTGACGGGTGTTCAGCTTCATAGTTACCATAGTAATCGGAAAGGGCAGTGGGTGGCGGCATCACGTTCTGCTGAGTACAGGGTGCTTGCAGCACCAATACCTAGACGATTTTTAAGTCTTTATCTTCTTTATGTCAGACTCATTCACCGCAGCAGCGAACAACGGCTACCTTTTTAGGCCGTGGTTCATCCGTCGCCGGAGCCTGGACCTGGTAATAAGAGAAAAGACATAATTGCCGCCACTTGCCCTTTAAGACACGCCCTTAGTGTCTGAATTTGTCTATAAATGAGCAGCTGTGATTTTTAAAACTTGTACACGTGTTTTAGGTTTTGTAGCTAAAATGTGAACGCCGTACATAAAAATAGGTTAATCTGTAAGTCGGACGTGGAACACCTTGCTGCGATGCTCGGATCCTGGGGCTCATCTTTAGACTGATGGTAGAAATTAGTTTTCTTGAATTTATTTTCCATTTTTTTAATTAAATAATGCATTAAATAAGTTGCTAAATTCTCAGCGTGCATTCCGTCATCTTTAATTTACAACTGTAAAAAAACTGCTATAATGCATACTGTATAACTGTGCACCCATAATGCTTACAATACATATTATACAGTAATCTCTTATGGAACAAAATACTCTTTCTTGTGTGATATAAATGTAACGGCAATGAACTCTCTAGACAGCAAATACTGATCAGCACATTTATTCACCTTTAAAGGCGGAAAGAAGTGGCACGTAACAGTCTATGGCAACTTTTTTGTGATGTGATGTAGCGTGCTGTGATTTAAAACCCACGTGCAGAAGAGATGTGCTTCATGTCCGAACCCAGTTCCCAACATGGGGCGGGACAGGGACGGAATCTGCCGCTCCTGGGGACAGTACCACTTCGAGACATTTGATGGGATGTACTACTACTTCCCGGGGAAGTGCTCCTATATCCTTGCCAAGGACTGCCGCCAGGCCGAGCCACAGTACACGGTGTGGGTAGGTCACAGACGCCGTAGCCGGGTGATGTTCCGCACATCTCCCTAATGTGCCTTTTCTTCTTCGTGATTCTTTCCCGATTTCCGCGTTAACGATGATTTTTCTGAATGCGATTACGTGAAAAAAGGGCGACATTTGGGTCCTGCTTTTGGCCTTGCAAGTGGTTTATTATTCATTTTGAATAGCACCCTGAAGATTTCATCCCGTATGAAGATGTCATTTAAAGCCCCAGGAATAGCCTCATAATCCTTATTAATAGCCCTGTGCCCCGGCCCTAGGTCCACAATAGCCGGGACTGCGAGGACTCGGTGTACTCCTGCCCTCGTTCGCTCAGCCTTCACTTCCCCAATGAAGAGGAGATCCACATCGCAGGATACCACGTCCACAAGGGGGGTGTCAGGTGACTGCTGGGGGCTCTCTGGTTGGGGAAAGAGTGGGCTGTTTCTGGAGAATGAGGTGACCAGGCTGGGCGGAGGAGCAATGTGGCCTCGTGGAAGGTTCATGGAGAGAAGCTTGGCAAAGGTGAACCACAGGTGTTGTGAGGAAAATTCCTGCATCATAGCAATGATGTTTAGGAGGAAATCAAACTGTTCCCACCAGTTAATGCATGCAGAGAGAAGCAGAGGTATGCAGCGTTATCAACAAATTATGAGACCATCTATATGTACTATCAACTGGAGATATTCGGTCAATGATTTTTACTTTAGGGTCAATATAATTTGCATAGTAATGTATAATTAATTAATCTTTGTCAGAGAACTTTCAGAATTTGTTTTTTTTTTTTTCCCTCAAGACAGACCCGAGACTTTGCCGTTGTGTTCGTAATTCATCGGCACACCGAAAAATAGATCGCATCTAATTCATGGAAACGCACGGTTGGACTACAGTCTCCTCTTTCCCCTCCGGACAGACTGAGTCTGCCGCAGACCATCCACAACGTGTTCATCGAGAGGCTGGCGGACTACATCCTCGTGAAGAGCACGTTCGGTTTCTCTCTGGCCTGGGACGGCAGCTCTGGCGTCTACATCAAAATGACGGAAGAGCACAAAGGGCGTGCTTGTGGGCTGTGCGGGAACTACAATGATGACGGATCGGATGACCTCACCGCCAGCTACGGTAGGACAAACGGTCCGGCCGCCACTTATCCAGTCATTCGTCGCCGGATTGAGGCCGTGGCTCCGCAGGCAGCGAGAGTCACCGCCGTACCTAGTCGGGATGCTGGGTTGGTACGGGCAGGGACCTTGCCTTTGTGGCGCTGGGAAGAATGGGAAGGCTTTGGGCTGCTTGAGATCCGGAAACACGATACGGCGATGACAGGCGGCCTGCGGGCAAATTGGGCTCGATGTTCCGTGGGCAAAGCAGTGTGCTTTTTAGCAGTGTCTAGGGAATAAAAACTTGTCCCTGCTCAGCGTATACTTAGAACGACAAATTGTGCCCGGTGGAAGGTGTTTTTAATATCTCCTGGAGGGCTCCTCAGTTACATTTGCTTCTCATTGCGTGTTTTCCCTCTTTTCCCTCCTAATACGGTCATGACCGTTTTTTGAGTGCTCACCCTTGAGAGAGAACGCCCAAGGGAGTTCAGGACACGCTTGCTCTGATGGTGTGTACTATGAGCCATCGCCTCCTCTTTGTTATGTTTAGAGGTGGCTTTGTTAGGTGATGAAGCACACACTCCCCAACCGGCCGTTTGGAGATAATGTGCTGACAGCAAATGAGGGGGACAAACCTCATCCACCTCACCAAAGGAACATGACGTTCCAATTTGTATTCTTTGAGGTCTCCTTCCTGTAGACTGATAGTGTGGCGTGCTGCTTCCCGGATATGAATCTGAATCGCTGATCCTGAGGGGTTCCTTCAGCATTAACGTTCCTCGAATGACGGTGATGCTCTTTCTTGTCCAGGCGTGCGGACGGAGGAGACGGCCGATTTCGGAAACAGTTGGCGCGTGGAGCTGCCCCGTGAAAGTCCCTGCGAGCCCGTTGAGGAGGACTTCCCAGGCCCTTGCAGAGCTGAATCAGACATGGATGTGGGCTGTCACCTGCTCAATACCTCTTACCTGGAAATGAGCCTTAGCCTCACTAGCTTAGTCTTGCTGTTGTGTTCTCTTGACCGCAGGATGCCACCGAGAAGTGTAGTGCCCTGCTGTTCTTCCCTTTCCTCTCTTGCCATGAGAACATTGACCCCAACCCTTTTGTGGCCAGCTGCATTTCTGACCAGTGTGTGTAAGTCAGGGGTTTTGAGACATCCACCTGGGACTTCTTACCTAGATTACTTTCATCCCCCTCCCCTCCAGCCCTGCCCCCCCCCCCAGCCCCTGAACTCTTATAGACCTCCTTGTCCTGTTACCGTGTCCCTCTCGACACTGTAATTAAAAGAGACCCGCCACCCCAGAGCTGGCCCCTTCTCTCTACTGGAAGATCGTTGGGGCGCTTTTCAATTACGGGGATTATGTTTATAGAAAAAATAATTAAAAAACTGCACCTGGGTCGCTTTAAGGCTCAGAGTCAGAAAAGGGCCACTAATTTGTTGCTGATTGAGATGCTTTGAAAGGGCCTGATGTTGGGAAGAGAGAGGACTGGTCATGTCGACCAGTGAACTAACTGCTTGGAGTGTATTGCAGTGCACGTTCACGATGCATTGAATAGGTCCCACATTACACAGTGTATAATTGATTCACAAGATAAAGAATTTGATGCTACATAGTTTCCCCAGGAGCTTATTAATAAACCTGCATCTGATTTATTTCGGTAATTAGAACATAGATCATCCCCATCTTATAATGGAATAGATCTGTCTGTCTGTGTAATATTTTTAAAATTTTTATATATAAGGCAATGATCCTGCACTTCTTGCAGAGCTTTGCGTTTACTTGCAATGTACTTGTGAGTTCCCCAGTTTCCGGGTTACCATCTACTGGTCTATATGGCCAATGTTGTGCTTAGGTCAGATGAGGAGGAGACTTTCTGCAGGAGCCTCGTAGAGTATACCCGTGCCTGTTCCCATGTGGGCTACCCAGTGAGGGAGTGGAGGGACAGCTTCCCCACCTGTGGTGAGCGCCTCCTTGCGGGTCGTCTTTCTCAATGTAGTAATTACACGCCGGATCGCGGTGTGACGGCGACAAGCCAATTACCATGCCTCATCTGCAATCTTGTTAGGGCATCGTGAGACACTGAGGTTGACTTTGCCCCCGGGGCTCTCTGTGTTCTCCAGCGGACAACTGCGAGGATAGCTTTGTCCACAGAGACTGCATCAGCTGCTGCCCCCCCACCTGCACCTTTGAGAAGGAGTGCCTGGGCACCAACCTGCACTGCCTGGATGGTTGCTACTGCCCCGACGGTATGAGGCTCCTCGCACCCTGGCCACAGAAGCCTGACCTCAGCGGATTTAGAACCAGTCTTCTCTTTCTGAAGTGGTGACGGGTTCATCAAACGGTCTGACCGAGTCGTATGTATATCTTGACAGGACTTATTCTGCAGAATGGCACCTGTATCGCTGTGTCACAGTGCCCCTGTGTCTACCATGGCCGCGCCTACCCACTGGGCCATGTGCTGGAGCAAGGTTGCAGTGCCTGGTGAGGAGGGTCAGCAGACAGGCCACTCAGGATTTTTTTTGGAATGGATCTAAGATTTAGATTAGCGGGAACCAAAAATGGTTCAGGAGACCACCGATCCAGGATGAGCAGCTCCTCAAAGAGGGGATTTGCCTTAAATTAATAGCAGTTAAGATGGGAACTTGGTTAAAACAAGGTTACTGAGGTGTAGAAATCCCATGTGGTATACAGTATATGCTGTAAGAGGGTTGACTGAAACGTTTTGAGACTGACTGTACTCCTCCCATGTGTGCCACACAGATTGTAGACCAGCAGTACGACAGGTTTCTATTTACTCCTTGAGTCGCGCACAACCAATAGTTCAAGCCCTGTTACGTGATGGCCGTGGCGAGTGATATTTCTTCAGCCGTGCGCAAAAACGTGCAGCTGAATTTTCTGTAAAGCGCGGAGAAGTGGTCAAGAGGCTTTTGAAATGTTGAATCAAACATACGGAACAGAGACAACGAACAGGACAGAAAAAGCTATCAGGAGGTGAAAGAACCATGACCACTGCCTTGAAAATTATGTAAAGAAATTGCTGCTGTTAGAAGTGCACCGCAAGAAGTAGATCAAGTGTGAAGGAAAAGGTTCCCAACCCTGAAGAATCTTCAGACACGATGACAGTTATGATCTCAAAACTTTTCGGTGGACCCTTGTATATATCACTGAGGTGCGGCCATTCAAAACCCAGTTCGAGGACACCTGCCTTAGATAGATTTCATTCACTGAAGAATATTTGCAAACTGAATCTGTTGCCTGTTTGTAACATGAGCTGCATTTCAGTGTCTGCATGGGAGGGGTATGGAACTGCACGGAGAACAACTGCACAGGTAGGTTTTTTATACGTGTCATTGTGAAGATGAAGTGCTTTAGGCAGCACTCTTACATTCCATTCTTCTGGTTGGATTTCAGCTGAATGCTCCATCACGGGACACTCTCATATCACTTCATTTGATGGGCGAATCTTCACTCACATGGGAACCTGTCAATATGTTCTGGCGAAGAGCCGGGGAAACAGCAAGTTCGTGATCACCCTACAAAATGTTCCCTGTGGTGAGGTAACACACGCCCCATGACTCTCTACATCTATAATCTCGTGCATGGTCTTCTGCATCTACGCAGCAATCCCTTGTGTTCTTTATCTGCATAACTATTCACGGTCTTCTGCATGTAGAACGCCATCCATGATCTTCTACATCCATAGTCATCTCTATCTTCTGCATTTACACCATCAGCTCTCCATTTACACTAGCATTTATGGTCTTCTGCATCTACTTCAATATCCATGTTGTCCACCAACATCACTAACTTGTGTAATACCAGCACCACCATCCGTGACCTTTCGCACCAACGTCAACACCTTGTTTAATTGCTATACACCACTTCTTACTTTATACACAAACACTATTATCTGGAGTTTTCTCCAAAAACACTGCTTATGCTATGGCTTCTTAAACATGAGGTTAAGCTCACTGTCGCAGTATAAATATAATTTTAATATGGGTATGTTATTGCCTAAGTGTAGTATTCTTAGGACGAGGGACTATGCACTGTGTGTCCAAAGTGGCAGTGGCTGTTTTCTGTCTACCCCCCACCCCCTCCCCCATCCCCAATCTCTATGCAATAGAGACAGGAGCACCCCTGCATCCACTCAGTCATGCTGGTGGTGGATGAAGACATCAACAGGCAGGTGACCATAACCAGGGAAGGTGAAGTCCTTATCGGAATCAATCAAGCAGCCAGCCTTCCGTATGCAGACGGTACAGCCAGATCTTTAATTACTAATTAATATCACTTCTTTGTGCATGCAGTTTGGTGTTTTTCTTGTGTTGTGAGACCAGATAAAAATTGTTCCCTTTAGATAAAAAACATGATCATCCTTTTTCCCCAAGAGTGCTTTTCATTAAATATTAGTCAATGGTATTATTTTGGTCACATTTGTGTAGCGAAAGACATTGTATATTGGTCATTCCAGCCATCTCCAGTTGTGAGAAATAAAAATGTTTGTGAACCTTTTGGAATGATCTGGATTTCTCCATTAATGACTTCTAAAGTGTGATCTGATGTCACACAAACACTGAGACCGCTTGTCCCAAGCGGGGTCGCGGCGTACCGGAGCCTAACCCAGCAACACAGGGTGTGGGGCCGGAGGGGACACACCCAGGACGGGACGCCAGTCCGTCGCAAGGAACCCCAAGTGGGACTCGAACCCCAGACCCGCCAGAGAGCAGGACTTGGCCAAGCCCACTGAGCCACTGCACCCCCTCTTGGTCTGATCTCTGTTTTAATAAATTGTAATAGTCTATATCAGTACCAGAAGTTCAGTACTATTGCTACTTTACGTAGATGTTGGCATCCTTGTCCTAGAGATGAGACATGAGTGGAACTTTCCAGTAAAATTACGCAGTGTTCAGAGGAAACAAAACAGCATACCAACACCAAAACCTCATTCCAACCGTGAAACTTTTGCTTCCTCAAAGCCAGTAGCTACAATTAGGGTTTGGTTGAGGTTATTGCTGATAAAGAAGATTCCGGTCTTGAGTTAGTTTAAATGGTTTACTTCTTCATACTCGAACTTCAGTGTTTAATCAATATATCAAATGTACACTTTTGTATGTGCTATTTGCTTAATGAGACTGTATTTACTTTTTCTACATTAGATGAAGATCAGATCACATTTTCAAAGCCATTTCTGTGGAAATCCAACATAATTCTGATAGGTTAACAAACTCTTTCCTACAACTGCAGTAAGTGTCATTGAATGATGAAAAAAAGTTAGTGTTTGACAAGACCCTGTGCTCTCTGTCATTTCTATGCAGACACGGTGGAGGTCCGCCAGCTGACTTCCCTGTTCATACAGCTGAGGGCCAGCTTCGGCCTACGAGTGCAGCTAGATGGGCGCGGTGGGCGTTTATACATCACGCTCGACAGCAGCTGGAAGGGTCACACCATGGGACTTTGTGGCACTTTCAATGGCAATCTCCGCGACGACTTCCTGTGAGTGATCGGTAGGAGTAGAGAGCGCCCCCTGCTCTCAGCAGCAACTGAGAAACAGTTTGTTTTCTCTGTCTGGAGAGTACAAAACAGGGAGGCTCCCCTAAATACAAACACAGACTAATAGAGTGAAGGTATCCCTTGATTTATGAGCTCTCTTTATCTGAAATTTTGGTTTAATGGCTTTTGATTTTTGATGTCAAATTATAAATTTATGGAATAAAAATCAGAATAACAAAATTTATCCAAAGCGTGTCCAAAAGGATTTGAAAATTGCGCGTTGCACAAGTGAAGCAGAAGTGCAGTAATGTACTGTATATAGATAGATAGATAGATAGATACATATATACAACTTTATTGTCATTGCATAGTACAGGTACACAGCAACGAAATGCGGTTTAGCATCTACCAGAAGTGCAAATAGAATTGTGCAAATGAACAAGTGCAGTTAAAAATAGGAAATTTATGTACAACAAGTACATAATAGGATATGGCAAAGAGTATGTACAGAAGCTGTTGAGCAGATAGCAGTAGGAATATATATATATGTAAATATCTAATAGAGTATGTACAACAGTAGCAAGCATAATGCACTGTGTATGTACAGATAGCATACATATTTATATATCTATATTTTAACATTTATCCATATATAATTATATACACATCTATAGATATACACAAAGATAACTAGGACATGCTATAAATTAACAATTATTACAATTATAATTATTATTAAATAGAGATAACACCAGAAATACAGGGGTGGAGCAGAACTGCATGATGATTACAGGCAATAAAAAACAGTAAAAAACTCTTTAGCATGTTTGCATCCAGATTTCTCCATCTGTTGGTGTAATAGCAATAGAGACGTGTCACTTTAAGAGAGTGGAGCATTATGGGAAGTGTATGAAATTCCTAAGGCGTGTCTGTCGGCCATATTGGGTGTGTTATTTAATTGAATGATTGCGGAGAGAGTAGAGCAATTAGCAGGAAAAGTTTAGCTGATGGTTTTTCAGGTATGTATGTGCATTTCAGCAGCACTGCACAGTTTTAGAAAGTTGTTCACAATAGTACAACATGCTCAGTGGATCCCTGCATGCTCTATTGCTCAACTTGTAGAGAACTGATCATTTAAAAAGAAAAGGAGGAATTACCACCAGCAACAAAAAAAATGGCCCTATTTGGTCTGGAACAGGAGAAGAAAGGTAACAGGTGTAATGCGTTTTTGTATTGTTGTATGAGATGTATGTCGCTTTAGAGAAAATTGTGTAAGTGTTTTTATAATACTGTGCTGAAATCATGGATTGAAAATCGGAAAATTGGTTTTGGGGTTTTTGGATGGGCTGGGGGACGCATTTTTCTTTTTTTTTTTAAATTTATTTATTTATTTATTTTTTTCTTTTTAAAAATTTTTTTAAAAAAAATTTTTCCTGTTTGAAATAATAGGAAATAGGGTTTCGGGATGCAAAATTTTGATGTCCATGCCATTTTCAGGAACAGATTAATTTTGTAAATAGAGAGAGGCCTGTATTTACTAAAATATTAGCTGGTCTTTGTTCTTATATCCAGAAAACTGTGATGTATGGTCCAAGTCTTTCTTCGGTACACTGATAACCGAAACCCATGCTGTGGTTTTGTCCCTTCCACCCTCCCGTTTCCCAGGTCCCCATCAGGTATGATCGAGGGCACACCCCAGCTCCATGCCAACGCCTGGAAAGTCTCTTCCGCCTGCATTAGCCCAGTCAATGTGCCCATCATTGACCCCTGTGACCTGAACCAGGAGAACGGTACCACCCAACTCTTCGCGTACCTCATGACTGCACAAAGAGAGCACACGCCTGAAAAATCTAGTCATTACCATTCAAGGAATTCATACATTTTAAAATGTGTCGTACTTTATGTTTTATGTGTTCTGAATAGCAAGAGAAAGCTTCTTGACCCTTTTTTTCCATGCTTTTGCCATCTTTCTATTCTTCTGGACATGTGTGGCAGGATACTATGCCTCTCTGTGCACCGTTCTGGTGGAGGAGCTGTTTGCACCTTGCCACTCGTACGTCAGCCCCAGCCTCTACTATCAGCAGTGCCGTTTCCAGGCCTGCTTGTGTGGTGGCAGCTGCCTGTGCACCGCCCTAGCCCACTATGCCTACGTCTGTGCCAAACATCAGGTGGTCATCAACTTCCGGGCCCATGTGTCTGAGTGCGGTGAGTCACATTGGAGTTGGAAGGTTGGAGGACTGGTGTGTTTAGATGGTTATGGGTGGGCATGGGGCTGGGTTCTGCTGTGGAGAATTACCTTCAGCACAGGAAAGCTACGCTCTTGTTAAGCCCCGTAAAATACCTAATGACAGCTGTGGGTGGATTTACTACTGTATTCTCAAAGTGTAACTGTGATTCAGTCCTGTCAGCGAGGTTCACTGGGATGTCTGCTTCATCTGTTTTATACCTGCAGATTTTGTCTGTTGAATCTGTAGACTTATCATGGAGCAACTCAATTGCTACTGATGCATTAGGTCACGCAAACAACAACAAGAGAACCTGAACAAGCAAAGTGGGAGGCTGTGCTGTTGGTGTTACCGCTGAGTCTTGGCCCATGCACAGGTGTGGTGTGCCTGGGCGGCATGATGTACCACTCTTGCACCACCACCTGTGGAAGGACCTGCCACTCCTTGTCCACTGGGGAACTGTGCACCAGTGACTGCGCCGAAGGCTGCGGCTGCAGTGAGAACACCTTCTACGATGACATCCGCCAACGCTGTGTCCTCGCGTGAGCGCCTCTTAAGTACATGTTCAGCATGTCTTGGGCTTATAGGATGTTGGAGTCGTTCGTCATCTTTTCAGACATTTCACTGGCCTTTTAGGTTAGATTAGATGACTAGATGAAAACTTCATTACTCCTGGAAGAAACTGCTCAAGGGTACAACAGTACACATACAACACCACAGTAAGAGAACAACAACTTGGCGACAGAAATACTCTAATTATAGTGTAAGTAATCACATTTGGATATGTTAAAATAAACAAAAAATTGAGTAAAAGGAAGTTGGAAGTAGAAAGAAGTAGGAAATACATAAAAAATAGTAGACAGCTTAGCATTACTGGGGCAATAAGAGGTCAGCGCCATCCCAACTCTTTATACATCCCAGTGGCCAATTGCAGGAATGCCTCTTTTTATCCAGGGTGTCATTCAGAGGGTGGCAATCATTGTCCATGATGGACAGGAGTTTCTTTAGGGTCCTTCTCTGTACTACTTCCTAAAGAGAGTCTATCTTGACTCCGAAGACATTCGAGCTGAACTGTCCCACTGAATGTTCAATGGACTGTGACTGTCGCTGTTCTGTCTTTTGTCCATACAGCTCTCACTGCCACTGCTACTTCATGGGCTCAGTGTTCCAGCCTGGTGAGGTTTCCTTCAGTGCATCCGGTCCCTGGTGAGTCACCTTATATTCATTTTACATCCTTTATCTGTCTTACTCTGTTATTACCAGAGTCAATTGTCTGCATATTCTGCTTGTTATGAACCAAGGATTTCATGATTCCCAGAATACCTTTTCCATCTTTTAATCAGTAAAAACGAAATATTGTATAGCAGTGTCTCTTCTTGGTGTGGTGATCCTTTGTTTGTCTCCTTTACCCTATAGCCTCTGCAGGAATGGGCGTATGGAGTGTGTACCCGAAGAACGAGGTCGTTTTCTAATAGTTCATTTCCTTGCGTGTTTTCAGAAGCAAAAATGTCTTTTTCCGTTATATTGCATACATTTGAATGAATATCGATTTCAGACAAATCTGAAGAAATGTCCTAGCAATATGAAATTAACTTTGCAGTGTTAAGCAGTTTTTCTTAGTTAGTTATTCACTTACCAAATGAGCTTTTCACTGATGCTGTTCAACCGCTGTTCATTAAGGCACAGTTTGAACCTTTCAGTATGCCTTTATCCTAAGCATCTTAGTCATTTTTGGCATATACTAAGTCTATCAGCGGTGCTCCCCACCCCTCTTTGACTGACAGAACCTGAGCGCCGAGACTGTCCCCCTGGGATGGTGTACTACAGCTGTCGGGAACAGCATGGTGGCCTCTCCCGCCTAGGCCTGGCCTGTGAAGTCACCTGTCGGAACCTCATGATGAACTTCAGCTGCTCGCCAATGACACCCTGCATCCCTGGCTGTGGCTGCCCTGCTGGGTATGAGGGATGGAATGTGTGTATTCGTCTCTCAGCAGACTGGGTATCACAAGCCGTTCATCTGGGGAGACTGGCAAAATGCAGCTCACATGAGAGCGTCTAAGGGATTGCAGTTGAAGTTGCATGATACAAAATCATTGCAAAGACCTGGCCTTATAGTTTTTATTTTTGTTTATATAAAGATATTGCGCAGCTCTGAAGTTAATTAGAAATGTTTCTCACATTGTGTCAAGTATATCTAATTTGTTCTTAATAGACAAGGTGGTAAATGACCAATGAGCCATAGTAATATAGAGCCTTGAAATACCACACTTGACTGTGACATTGAAAACCTTGCATTGTTCTGGAAGGCTGGTGAGACACAACGGCGAGTGCTACTTCCCTGAGAACTGCCCCTGCTCCTGGCTGGGACTGGAGTACTTACCTGGACAGGTGGTTTCCACACCTTGTTATACATGGTACGTGTGACTCTACATAAAAATGTAAACAAAACAAAAGTATGGGAAATGTACATGTATCACAGTGTTCTTTGTAAATGAGCATATATCATGGTAATAGCTTGGGTGGCAGATGGCTAATTGACCAAGTGTGCTACAGCAGGAGGGGGGCTTCAACCCTTGTTTTAAGCACAAGGTGGAAGCTCTAATCACTCTGCCTCCTGCTGCGATATGCAAAGCACTGCTGACTAACCCGGGTTCCACAGGCCACATTCCAGCAGGTTTCAGAGAAAAAATAATTAGTGTTTGATATACATCCGAAAGAGCAAGTGAGGTGATATAAACAGAAGAACATTTCTAAAAGCACTTGAGAACGAATGTAGAGCAGCAACAAGAAGTGGACACCAGTGCCATAAAGACTGCCATTCATTGGCCTTTTGGGAAAGGAGAGCCTCCGCATTCCCTTGGAACTCTGTATTTTCCAGCGGTGTGCATTTGACCCTGGTGTTTTTCCACATGGGCAGTTCAGATGGTCACCTTGATGGTGTACTCCAAAACGTTATGAGTCATGGCTTCACCTGGCAGTGTTGATAATGTCCTAGTCCTTTGTGACTCCAGTGCATGAAAGGCTCATTCTTTTCCCCAGTGTCTGCCATCGAGGTTTCTTCAACTGCACGTACTACCCCTGCCCAGCCGTCTGCACCGTCTACAGTGACCGGCATTACCACACCTTCGATGGCCTGGAGTATGATTATGTGAGCAACTGTCAGGTGTATTTAGTAAAGGTAGGAGGCCAAAGGTGCATTTGTATGTGCCTTTAGAGCACAACAAATATTTACAGTTTGCATGTGTGTGTGCAGTCAGTGTGGAACACAAGAGAAGTCTTGCTGTACCGATTGATCAGTAGGCTTTTACCGCCTTGGGGGGTTGGGAGCACTTGTTGCAGTCAAGAATAGCTGTGAATTTGAGGTCAGTGCCCAGCTGGAGGGGAACAAAAACAGTGTGCTGCTTAATTGGGGGCCCCTGTATGGATGGGGGCCGTTGGGGACTCAATCCACCCAGACGAATCCCTACCGTGCCGTCCCTCAAAGCTGTGGATCGGATACTCAGGAAAGCAGATCTGTGGCAACTCTCAAAGCCCCTAATCTTGGGAAAATCAGAGGCGTTTTTTAATTAGAACAGGATTGCTGTAATGCAACCCAAGCAAATGTCAAAACCACTGGACAAACAGGGCAGAGGCAACGCACCAAACAATGACCATCTTGTTCCATCAGACGCCGGGGCTCTATTCTTCTCCGAGACTCGGCTCCCGGGAAGCTCCTTTTTTAGCAGAGCAATCATGGAAAAGGACGCCGTGCCGTGCTGCACGGTCCTCAGGCAAAATGTGGAGACGTGTCGGACTTGGCCCGACACTGAGCGAAACTGTCCTCGACAACGGGCATTTTTATTGGGAGTTTAGGCCTCATCTGATCTTTTAAAACGACTTTGTTGCTTAATTAGAGCCTCTTATTCAGGTCCTGTGAAAAGAAGCAGTGGAGGACTCTGGTTACCTGTGAACAGTGGACTCCAAAGGGCAACGATCCTCCAAGGACCACACTGAGCTCCAGGAAGGCCTGCCCTCAGTCTGCCAATGGCATTGTGTTTGACCCAAGTATTTGACTTGGTTCACCTATAAGAAAAGGAAAACTCGCTTAAGGGCATACTGTGATGAAGCTTGTTTCTTTTAAAGCTCATGGAATAGCTTCACCCATTCTTGTATCTTGTAAATGTTTCCAATGATCTGCCTATTTATACAGTTGGGTAATTTTTACTTTATCAAGTCAGGGTAAATACTTTGATCAAGGGCATTATGGCAGGACGTGGGATTCACACCTGAGCCCTCCCAGTGTAGGGCAGCGGCTCTAAGCACTACATCGATAGTTTAATGGTTTAAATGAGCCACAGATTACCATGGCTACAACCAATCAATAGAATTTGTGCATGACATGTAACCTTTTATTTTTTCAGTTGATTTTCTCCTTCACAGTCATTACGTGTATAAATAAATAGATAGGATAAGTATATTAATTTAGATTAACCCACATTATGTCAACTAACGTGTTCTGCAATAAAACACATCTCGGACTGTGACAGCAGTGTGCATGTGTTCGGTTCTCTTTTTTTGCAGCTTGTGCACATTACTGGTCATGGTGCTGTTGTAATGCGTTGTAAATCCATACAGTTTTCTGTACCATGTCCAATTTGTTGTCATTCCAGAGCATCAATGAGACAGAGATCTCCATCACGACCCAGAATAAGGATTGCTATGAAAGTGGCATCATCTGCATGAAGTATCTTGTGGTCTACGTGGGGCTCACAAAGATCTACTTCAGTGACAGCTCAGGCAAGCCGGTGAGTTAGAGATCTGGGGACAGGACTGTGCTCTTTGAGGGCTTTGTGTTGACGTTCAGAGGATGACCTGCTCCATGGCTCTTGCTGTTGCAGAGCTCCTCCACGGTGGTGGGGAAGGGATATGAGTTTGAGCTATGGAGGGCTGGCTACTATACAGTGGTCCATTTCCCCAAGCAGGAGATCACTGTGCTGTGGGACAAGAAAACCACCGTGCACATTCGTGCTGGACCCAGATGGAAGGTGACCATTGACCACTTACATAACACCTTGCCATTGTTTTGTCATCTGTAATTGTATAAATGTACTGAAGTGGTTGTGAACATGCACAGCCTCTCTGTGATAAGCCTACGCATTACTCAGTAAAGTCCACCTCGCATCCAGGACCAGTTGACCGGGATGTGCGGGAATTTTGACATGGTCACAATCAATGACATGACCACTTCCAGCCACATGGAGGTCAGCAATGCTCAGGCTTTTGGAGACAGCTGGGCCCTCGGTCAGGTAAGCGAGAATCCTTCCCTTAAGCCCTGGATTGCTTCTTTCCATGATATTTCTCTTATTTGGTACAAGTTTACCATCAGGTGGTCCCAAACAGTCCACATACACAGAGTCCTCAACTTGTGAACATCATCTGGGACCAAACATCTGTTTGTATTTCAATTTGTTCAAAAACACAACCACTACGTCACAACCAATAAAAGCGTAATGATACAGGGGTCCCACGATTCATTCATCGGCTAGGTTCTGTAAAAAATGAAGGTAAAACTCTCACAGCCTGTTTTTAGTCCTTTATTTATTTATTCCATTTCATGAACTGCTTATCCAGTGAATGATTATGGTGGTCTAGAGCCTTGCCTGGAAACACTATGCAAGGAAGTCCACACCCTGCAAGGTTTCTTATTTTTTTAATATCTTGAAAGGAGATTAAGATTAACTTGTTTAAAATAAGTGAAATTTAAAAAAAAAAAAAAATTATCTCCACTACTTTCTATCCTGGGCCTCCTGATTCATCCCATCAAGGATGTCCAGTGTTTGTGAGCATCTGGCCATTTTCAGTTTTCCTTTATTATCTAGATAATCAAAAAAGTGTAAAAATATAGAGACACACCTTGATTTATTTGCCAGGTATGTTTAAAAATATCTGATATAGCTATAACAAAAAATACGAGCTAAGACAACATTTTTACCAATTGCATTAATTTAAAATAATTGAGCATAAAAATTCATTTTCTCCACAAATTAATTCACATTGTTGAATGATTTATTTGAACCTGTACACCCTTTGTCATCTTGTTGTTGTTATCATGGAGAACTAAGCTGAATTAATCCACTCTCATGTTCCTCCTCTATTTGGATGCATTTTACTGCCAACTGTTGGTTGGATGTGGAAATGCAATCTGCGTTTGCTCCGCAAAAAAATTTAGAAAATAATATATGTACATTTACATTTATTCGTTCAGCAGACACTTTTCTCCAAAGCGATGTACATCTTGCAGAAAATACAAAGTGAGTATTACATTAGCAGAAAGAGATACTTAGATGCAGATCCGTGATTCTAAGGCACAGTTAGTTTACTTTTCGCCAAATGAACCAATGTATATTACACAAGTAGCTGCACAGAGGTTTATCCAAATAACCGATAATTACTAATCACATTCCTATTTTAATTTTTTTAATTAAATATTTACATTACATGAGTAACTGTGTGAAAGTTTATCCAGCATTCAATGGTTATGATATCAAAGTTATAGAGCATGAACATGAATCTTTGAGACCATGGGAGAAGTGAGTCCGGAAGAGGTGAGTTTTAATACCTTTCTTAAATGTAGACAGAGATTCAGCAGTTCTGAGTGACAGGGGAGGTCATTCCACCACATCAGAGCCAGAACGGAAAACCTTTGTGCTTTTGGCCCTTTTTGTGCATGGGACCACTAAGTGGGCAGAGATGGAGCAGTGTAGCAGTCTGGTTGGGGTGTAGCGGATGATCAAGTCTTGTAGATACCTGGGAGCAGTTCCTTTTATGCTTTTGTAGGCCATGAACAGAGTCTTCAGTTTTAAGTATATATGAATAAAATCGGATTAAAAATGAACAGAAAAATGTTTGTGTCTTTGAAAATATGTAACCACACGTTCGTGATATGAGGGCAGGTTTATTCTGTAATTCTCACTCCAGAACCGCTTGAACATGCCAAATGGACCAACGTCAACCTGAATGCACATCGTCTCTCATGGAGGCACTCGCAGTACACAGCTCTCTGCCTCAGCATGTCAACCAACCGACTCGTCCTCCCTTTTGCTTTTCTACTCTACCTCCTCACACGGCATGCAATTCCTGTAAAGTGGCTAGCTAATCTGCCGTGTGGTATTTGATTGGGAATAAGATCCGGCTGCTGGCTTCAACACAGGAATGTGTCCCCCCACCTCCCTGTTCCTTCTGTGTTCTTCAGTGTGAGAGTGACTTTGTGGTGCAGAGGCCGTGCGAAGGAGACCTGAACCGACAGCCCTACGCCAAGCGGGAATGCGCCCTTTTGTACAGTGACGTCTTCTCACCCTGCCACAACGTGGTAGGCACAACGGCCGCTTTGTCTCTCCCACGTAAAGCCGGCGGGATGCACCTCCGCAGCAGCCACTGAGGTGCCGTCGTCTACAGTTTAAAAAAAGAATAAATACAAATAAAACTTCTAGTAAAGGTCATCACTGGCATTTTTTCTGAAAGAATCCAGGGAGGGTGGGAGGTGCCGTAAGCCGATAGTGCCACGGTTGTGGGCCAGAAGGAGGAAGGGCAGAAAGATGCACGTCAGGATTACTGGCGCAAACCACTAGGTGGTGGTGCTGACTTGAATCTGCCGCTGCTGTGAAAATTTTGTAGCCCTGTTTAGGGTTGTCTCTCCTTACAGCAAAAAAAAAAAAAAAAATCCAACATAAACAGGCAAATATGATTTACATATTTTAAAAGTAAATTGAAAATAAAGTCATGTATTGTTAGATAGAAATAGGAAACTGTTTGTTTCATGGACACGTTGAACATTTTGATTTGTTATCTAGGACGAAGAATTTGTTTAGAGAGCACCAATTCCCTCAGTGGCTGTATTACAACAGCAAATGTATAACAATATGAATAATTTTGATTACTGACCAGCACAGGTTACATTTCTGACCAGCAGTGTCCTCTAGATCTGGTTAATTATTCATCAACCATGGCAATGGCTGCCCTTTCACCCACCCCTGACCCCCTGCAGGTGGACGTGACGTGGTTCTACAAGAACTGTCTGACGGACACATGCAACTGCAACCGTGGCGGAGACTGCGAGTGTCTCTGCACAAGCATTGCTGCGTATGCCCACAAGTGCTGCCAGCAGGGGGTCACCATTCACTGGCGGTCCCCCACTGTCTGCTGTGAGTCACGGGGGGGGGGTCCCAGGGACAGGACAGCCAATGCCCGGCAACTCGTCCTCCTCTGTTTGTTAGAAACACCACGAAAGAAAGCGTGGTCAATGCTGCCAACGCAGTCTAGTTATGATGACACAGGCCAACATTTTTAGTCATTTGTGTCAATATAAAGCTGATACCTGTATAAATCTGCTTTGCTTTATCGATTTCCATAAGCACATAATAAATAAAAGGTGTTGCATTTCTTTCAGCCTATGACTGCGAATACTACAATCAAGGTATGTTGGAGTTTGTAATTATGGAATGAAATGCCACTCATCCTAAAAGTCACTCAGTGCTCCAGAATAAAAATGAGCTGTGACCTGTTTATTATGGGCTTATTGTTGTGTTTCAGAGCTGGGAGAAGGACCTTACGTCCTGCTAAACGCTGCGCTCAATGAAACCGTGGTGGGAGCCAACCTGACCAGTGGGGAGGTGTTCCCCTTGCCCAGAATTGGTGCTCAGAGTGGGATCCTGTTCAACTTCATGGTCACAGCAGGCCTCTTCAAGGACAAGTTCTCACGTGAGTTTGTCATCACTATACTTCTCATGGCGACCCGCACCATCTTCCCTGGGTTCTGCCTTCATCTTGAACTCAGTTTACTGCTTTTCACACAGTTAATATATTCCCTTCATCAGATAATGGAATCTAGTCTCTGGAAGTGAGTCTATCGAAAACCCTTGGCACTGTTTCAAATGAACATGACGTAGAACCTCACCTTAAGAAATGTATTAATATATTAATGTGTTGAATCCATTTGTTGATCTTAATATCTGGCAGTAGATGATAGATTTAAAATGCGTTGAGCTTCTGAATCTTTCGTCATGTAGCAAAGAACGTTGCTTGCCTTTTAGAGGCATGACTCAGGAAAGATGGAGGGATGAATGGCTGGACAGATGGACAGAAAGACAGATTAACAAACCGACGGACAGCTCAATCGGACAATTTCAGTGCATAAAAAATAGTCAGAGACCACAAACGGTGCCATGCGGATGCAGTGCGGATACCAGTGGGTGATGATGACAATGTTGAGTGATGACAAACTTACACACAGTAGTCAGACTGAAGTGTTTTAACCCTCCCTACCCCCAGAATTCCAGTGATACTTGTCTGAATCACTATGTCTAGAGTCATATCAGCTTGCATGACCCCACAGTGTCTGGGTCAGATATGAGTTTCCAACGTGCTTCGGTGGACACAGGACGGGCTGTGTGTGTATGTGTATGTGTTTATGTGTGTGTGTCGGGGTGTACAGAAGTAAAGGACTATAGCTCTCTGTCTGAGCTTATTAATTGCTACAACAAATAGCCTCCCTGCTCCTTTCTGACCCACAATGAGTGGCAATAAGAGCAACAATCCCTGCAGGTAACCCTATGCCCCAGCGGGCAGATTACCATGCCTGAGTGCCTCCTCCTGTTACCACAGCCTCATTATGGCGAGGGTCACTCGGGCATGCAATCGACATATTCAAATTGGAATCATAATAAAATGAAACATAATGGAAAAGAATCACTTGTTCATGATGAGATATCTCCTCATCTGACTCTGTTGTGGCTCTTAAATTATTAAGTTGTATTTAGGAGAGGGTAACAAAAACATGCCACAAGCTCAGAAGAGGTGCATTCCTTGAGTGTAACCTGAAGCTCAAGCCATGGTGGTGACACTGAGGGTCAGATGATGGCATGTTCTCAACTGATAATGACTCAACAAGTGCAGCTATGGGTGGAGTCAAGAGCAGCATACCAATACATGGGTCCTGCTGGGTAATGTCACTCAAGTACTTACTATGGTAATTGTGCATCATGAGTAAAATAACACGTTATTCACCAAGTACACTTGCCCATGGAATTAGCAGTGCAGCTGGTACTGTAGTGGTTAGACCTACTGCCTTTGGACCGAAAGGTTGCAGGATTGATTCCCACTTTTGGCTGTAGTGCCCTGGAGCAAACTACATACCCTGAATTGCTCCAGTAAAAAATTACCCAGCTATATAAATGGGTAAATAATTATGAATGCTTAAGATTATTCAATTATTAAATTATGTTTAGGAGAGGGCAATAAAAACATGCCACGAGCTCAGAAGAGGCAATTTCCTTGAATGTAACCTGAAGCTCAACCCATGGTGGTGACACGATGCCGGTGCCAGGATGGCATGGTAGCACAGCGAGTAGCACTGCTGTCCTACAAGTGGTTTGAGAGAAACGTGGGTTTGGTCCCTGCTCAGTCTCTGTGGAGTTTGCATGTCCTCTCCATGTCTGCATGGGTTTCCTCCGGGTGCTCTGGTTTCCTCCCACACTCCAGAGACATGGCGTGTGAGTGACAGAGCGAGTGTGTTCTACTGATGTATGGATGAGTGACCCGTTGTAAGTAGTCTATCTAGCTTTGTAAGTCACCTTTGTAAGTAAGGTGTGTGGGTTGATTAACACTACATGGAGTTCATTGGAAGTCGCTTTGGAGAAAAGTGTCAGCTAAATAAATAAATGTGAATTAGATATGGTGGATTCTCATTTAGACACAACATAACAGGACATTAAAATAATGGGGTAATTATAAAGTAACAAATATTCAATAACACAATAATATAGAAATGGCACACTTATTTACAGGGATGTATAGAAGCACATCTAAGTAATATTAGCATAGGAGTGGATATTGCAGTGGCACTAAATATGAATGTGTAAATGGTGATTCTAATAAGTATACACTGATCAGCCACAACATTAAAACCCACTGACAGTAAAAGTGAATAACATTGATTATCTCATTACAGTGGCACCTGTTAAGGGGTGGGATACATTAGGCGGCAAGTGAATAGTCAGTTCTTGAATCTGATGTGTTGGAGGCAGGAAAAATGGGCAAGCATAAGGATCTGAGCGACTTTGAGAAGGGCCAGATTGTTTGGGCTAGACGACTGGGTCAAAGCATCTCCAAAACAGCAACTCTTGTGGGGTTTTGCTGGTATGCAGTAGTTAGTACCTACCAAAAGTGGTCCAAGGAAGCACAACCGGTGACCCGGTGACAGGTTCATGGGCATCCAAGGTTCACTGATGCCCATGGGGAGCGAAGGCTAGCCCGTCTGGTCTGATCCCACAGAAGAGCTACTGTAGCAGAAATGGTTGAAAACCTTAATGCTGACCATGATAGAAAGGTGCTGAAACACACAGTGCTTTGCAGCTTGCTGTGTAGCTGCAGACCGGTCATTGCACCCATGCTGACCCCATCCACCGCGGAAAGCCCCTACAATGGGCACTTGAGCGTCAGAACTGGACCATGGAGCAATGGAAGAAGGTGGCCTGGTCTGAGGAATCCCGTTTTCTTTTAGATGGGGAAGAGATGGCAGCAGGATGCACTATGGGAAGAAGGCAAGCCGGCGGAGGCAGTGTGATGCTCTGGGCAATGTTCTGCTGGGAGACCTTGGGTCCTGGCATTCATGTGGATGTTACTTTGACATGTACCACCTACCTAAAGATTGTTGCAGACCACGTACACTCCTTCATGGCAACGCTATTCCCTGATGGCAGTGGCCCTGCCACACTGTACAGATTGTTCAGAAATGGTTTGAGGAACATGACAAAGAGGTCAAGGTGTTAACTTTGCCTCCAAATTCCCCAGATCTCAATCCAGTCGTGCATCTCAAGTTTCAGGTTTCAAGTTTATTATCATAGGTACAAGTATCATGAAATTCTTCTTGAATGCTTCTCCACAGACTATGAAGAAAACAATAGAAACACTCTACAAAACAAACAATGACAGTGAGTAATGCTAATAAACAATAACAATAAATAACAGTAACAATAAATAACAGACAGAGAACTCAGAACATGAGAATGCTTAAAGTGACACTGTAATCTACCAATGTGCTTGGAAGGAGCAGTCCAACTCTAGTTACAAAAGGTGGCACATTGGTAAGTGTTATATACTCTTACAGCAGTGGGGTAAAAGCTGTTCCTGTACCTAGCAGTGCGGGTTCGAATAGATTTGAGCCGCTTTCTAGACAGCATCTATGGGATGTTCTGGAAAAACAAGTCTGATCCATGGAGGCCCCACCTCGCACTTACAGGACTTAAAGGATCTCCTGCTAACGTCTTGGTGCCAGATCCCACAGGATAACTTGAGAGGTCTTGTGGAGTCCATGCCTTGACCAGAGCTGTTTTGGCGGCTACGCGATATTTGGCAGGTGGTTTTAATGTTTTGGCTGATTATTACTTTAGGTCATAGGTCAGCGGTGATACCAGCGCAAGGTGTTAGCTGTGTTCTATCAGTTCAGGAGCTGGATTTCAGCAGTGAAATCTTGTTATGAACGTCCATTCGTGTGTCTATTGATTATGATGTTCACTTTGGAGGTTAATAAGTGGCACTCATTTTTTGTACCTTGAGTCCTAATTGCTCTGTATTGCTTTCTAGAACAAAGTCATGGTTTGTAATTTATCTTTGTCGACTGGAAGTGTTCCTCCTGTGCCTGTGTTTGAAAGAACACACACATCATATTTACATTTTATCTTCCAGAAAGTGGGACATGCTCATTGTGCACACATTTAACGTGTCTCACTTATGTCACAACATAGTGAAAATGCTTGAAAATAAATTTTACTTATTTAATAATAAATAATGAGTGGTATCATACAAAGTTTAGTTTTAAACCTTTCTTTGTTTTTGCATGGCTGCATACTCACTGATGCTATCAAGGATAAGTGTCCAACGCTTGGAGCCCTTTTAAGATGTAATCCACCCATGAAGGTTTTACATTTATTCATTTAGCAGACACTTTTCTCCAAAGCAACTTACAGTGTTAATCTGTCTACAGTAATTTACCTATTTAATCAACTGGGTAATTTTTTACTGGAACAATTTAGGGTAAGTTCCTTGCTCAAAGATACTACAGCCAGAGGTGAGATTCAAACGTGCAACCTTTGGGTCCAAAGGTAGAAGCTCTAACCACTACATTACCAGCTGTTTTCCTACGAAGGTCTATCAAACTAGCCACTTTGCTCCCTGCAGGTGTACCTGCCGTCTCCTTGGAATCAGCTGAGAGACCCAACTACTTCCTGTGCGTGTCGGTGGGGTTTTCTGTACGCCTGGAGCGCTGGACCAGCACGGAGGATTTCCGCCAGAGGGCCACCTTCATCCACCACCAAGGCCTATGGCTGCCGGGCCACTCCTCCTTCGAGCTGCAGGGCCAGAAAGGTGTCTTCCTCACGCTGGGCCGGGGCGGCGTTAGCGTTCAGGCCTATGACCACTCGGAGCGCTTCAAACACATCAGCAGCTTCGTCCTCGAAGGTATTAATTTGATTCCGTTCAATTCAATTTATTTTTGTTTATTTAATTTATACATTTTTATTTTTATATGCTCACGTAGTGACACAACAGAAGAAGAAAGCAAAAAGAACAAATACCTCAGAACAAAGACACACAGAAAACTGTTGACTACAGACTATTGTAATACAATGCTTTTATAGAGCTATAAGTATGTCTACTGGCCATGGTGGAAAGGAACAAAAACTCTTAACTGGTAGTTGAGGGAGAAAAAAAAAACCTCTGGGGGTCCAAGTGCCTGGGAATTCTAGATTTAATAAGACTTCAAAGCTAGTTTACAAGGAATAATAGCATTGTTGCTGTATGGTAGCTTGATTTCCCGGTTCAGCAAGGTACGACTCGTCCATCATGGCAGTTGGTCACCATCTTCGGTGAGCATGGGGTGCTTCTGGAACAGCCGGGTGGCCTCCTCAGGTCTCATTGTAGGGAAACAATGCTCAACAAGAAGAAATTGTTAGTAATGTATAACTTAAAGAAATAAGTTTATTGTGTTTTGATAGAGAGGTAGGAAAAACTGGAATAAACTAAAACACAGCCAAGTGGAATTAAATTTCGTGGTTATATACCCAAGTGAACATGTAAGTCTTTTTTTAGTCTGGATTTGAAGACCGATACAGACGGGGCATTTCTGACAGTAACTGGTAGACTATTCCATTTCCATTTAGGTGCTCTATAGGTAAAGGCTCGACCTCCTACTGAGGTCTTGTTGATCTCAGGTACTTTTAAGGTAACCCACATCCAATGTACGAAAATATCGTCCTGGAATATAAGAATCAGTAATCTCAGAAAGGTAAGCCGGAGCAATGCCATGTACCGCCTTATAGGTCAAAAGTAGGATTTTGTGATCATCTCTAATTGTAACCAGGAGCCAATGCAGAGATTTCAGTACCGGTGTTATATGGTTGTACTTCCTAGTTGTAGTGACAATTCTCACAGCAGCATTTTGTACCAACTGTAGCCTGGATACAGTCTGGTATGGACAACCTGATAGTAAAGCATTACAGTAGTCTAGCCTGCTTGAAACAAAAGCATGAGCCAATTTCTCAGCATCCTACCTACATAGGAATTGCCGTAATTTAGCTATGTTTCTTAACTGAAGGAGGCACGACTTAGTCAAAACATTTACATGAGACACAAATAACAGCTTTCCATCCAACAGGACACCCAAATCCGTGACACAATCTGAACGCTTCAGATTAATACCATTTGTGGTATAGATTGGTGTGACTGTGTCAACAGTTTTGGCATCACCACCCACCATAAGTACTTCTGTTTTAGTAGCATTCAGAGATAAAACATTTTTACTCATCCATAGTTTTGTATTGCTAAAACAGTTAGCTAAAGACACCAGATGTGATGGATCATCAGGCTTAAACAAAACGTATAGCTGTGTGTCATCGGCATATGAATGGAAACTCACGTTGTGTTTGTGGGTAATACAGTATTACCCAATGGTAACATACAGAGTGAGAACAATAATGGACCTAACATAGAGCCCTGTGGCACACCATATCGAACCATAGTTGAGATGAAGGGGGTGTAGTCATCTGATTTCAAAGCAAATTGTTCACGGTTAGCTAAATATGAATTAAACCACTTAAGGACAGTATCCCTTAGTCCAATCAGGATTTCAGGTCTACTCAGTAGGATACTATGGTATACAGTATCAAACGCAGCACTCAAAGATTGCTCGGGCATCAGCATTGCCTCTGTGAGGTCACGTGAACGAGTGTGTCACGTACGGGACAGATTGGCCATGTTACAAGCAGAACAAACACTTCACTGTAAGAAAATAAAATGAAATGACAAACGGTGCATGGCTCCACTTGGGATAAGACTTTGTAATGACTTAGATGACTTTTTTAGGGGCAGCAGGTGGAATAGTAATTAGAGCCACAATGATGTACTCAAAGGATTCAAATTCCACACCTGCTGTAGCACCCTAGAGCAAGGTACTCACTCTGAACTGAGAGTAAAAATTACCCATGTGTATAAAAGGGTAAATCTTTCTCAGGAGCTTCAATGCTGTAAATTGCTTTAGAGGGGAGTGTCCACTAAATAGACAAATGTGAAAGGTAATGAACCTGTTTTCCAGAGAGCAGCTTCCTCATCCCATACCGAATCATGTGCGAGTGGAAGTACCAGGCGTGCGCCAGCCCGTGTCTGCGGACCTGCAGCGATCCCAGTGCCACCCGGTGCCGGTTCCTCCCCCCGTAAGATCACAGCTCCTGTTGCACGGAACATTAATGATGCTCAGCATCTACCAGAATGGCATTTATATACCCCTTTTTAAATGTAGTTTCTAGAAAGCATTGGATCCTGAGGTCGAGAGGACATCTTTAGGTGCAGAAAATGGAGAAATGAGGTGTACATCTCGCCATGACGACAACGATAGACTGTTAGTATGGGGAGTACTTCAGGGAGAAGACATGTACTCAGCCCATTCTGTTCCTCCATACAGGGTGGAAGGGTGCTTCCCACGGTGTCCCAGAAATATGATTCTTGATGAGATCACAAGAAGATGTGTCTACAGGGAAGACTGTGAGTACAGCTTCTGTGAATCGTCTCTGTGTGTAGGACTGAAATGATGCAGACAAATCAGAAGTGTTAGATTAGTGTAGCCTTTCCACAAAGTGTATCACCACACAGTACACCACGGCCAACCACAGAAATAACCACACTATTATCAAAAAAAATAAATAAAAATTGCAGAAATCTGATGACATTGAGAGTCAGTGCCCAACTTTGACAAAAACATTTTCCCTAAATAAATTAGTTTCACTGAGACATTTGGTATTCATTTTCTCCCACACTGTCAAGAAATTACAGGATTAATTTTGCAGAACACGATGCAGTTCTTAGTTCAGCTTCTAGATTCTTGTCATTGAAGCAAAATGGGTTCTTGGATTTGTAACATATTTAATGGACATCGAGTTGGCCACACATTTCAGTGAAATAGCTAGTTGTGGCCATTGACCAGTGGATTATCACTGACAAAATGTATAAATCAGAATACAGAATGTATAAATCTAGAAATTTAACAGTTATATTTACTATTTTTGTTTTTTTTTTTTTTGCAGGCATTGTTCTCCCACCAACACCTACTCCTTACATGTTTGTGACAAGATCTAACAGAACTACAACAGTTCCCACCACCACGACCACCTCTGAACCCACCACAGTGACTGAGCCGCAAACCACCAGTGTTCCAACCACCACGGCTCTGCCCACCTCCCCTGTCTCCACCCTGCTGCCTTCCAGCAGCACACCACCCACCTCAAGCACCAGCCCCACCACGTCCGCTGTCACCGAGAGGACAAGCCCCCCTGTCCTCACCACCAGTGCTCCTCCAACCACTATGGTGACCAGCCCGGCTCCTGAGACCACATCCACAACAACCGCACGCTCCTCTACCCCAAGCCTGACGCCAACAACTTCAGCCCCTTCCACCACAGTGCCTGTCACAACACCGGCATTGACCACCTTGCCCACCGAGGGGCCCACCAGCACCACAGTGGTTCCCACAACAACGCCGGAACACACAACCCCTCTCGTTACCACACAACCTCCCACCACATCGACAGTGAGGACGACCAGCGCTGAGCCATCACCCACCACCACAACGCAGGCTACAACTGCCTTCCCAACTACCCCTCCTATTACCCCTACCACTTCTGTGGCACCCATCTCCACCACACTTTTCACCACTCCATCACCACCCCAGACCATGGAAACCAGCACAGCGACACCCCATTCCACCGAGACCGAAGCCCCGCTGACCACCACCACTGTACGGCCGGAGTCCACGTCGTCCCCAGCCGAGACAACCACAGAGGCTGTCGCAGCAGCGACCACCACTGCAGAGTCCTCCCCTACAACCGAACCAGTGGACATGACCACAGTGCTGCCGCCATTTCTCCTGCCCACAGCCCCCTGCACCGTAAGAGCAACGATTCCCTCACGTTTCAACAGGGGTTGCTTTTAATTTCTTAAAAAGTAATTAAAATATCTTCCCGAAGGAAAGAGCCATTGTAGCAAGCCTGGGTTTTTGAGGAGCTACACTTACAAGTAGGGCGGTGCTTTTGATTAGGGTTCTGAAGAAATCACCACATCATTCCTACTGTTGTTTTTTTAACTTCTATCCAAAGTAAATTACTTACAGGTAACAATTTTACGCCATCCTACTGTTAAATATTGAAGCAGTTTGGGTAAAGAATAAATCTTGTGCTCCCCTCCTGCAATTTGAACTAACAATCTTTGGGCACAAATCCAGTTGCTTGAACTAACAATGGCATAGATCTTCAAGATAGCTCTGTTATGGTTATCTAATAGGTGTGCAATGGACATGGTCATATCCGTAAAGTTCATATTTAATGGCTTCTGCACAAAGGACAGAGTCCACTCTGGTTTTAGATATGCTCAGGCACATCTGGTTTGGGCTGTAAATCTTGGCAATAATCTTTACGTTGAAGGATCCTGGCCCGCTTCCCCTAATAAATCCCCTTTGGAAAGAAACACTCCTTTGGACATGCCAGAGGAGATAAAGCTGGAATGCGGCCGCTGGGGGTATAGCTCTACTTGAAAATGCCGGCTTCGCTGCTCTCTGTAAATTATGGGCAGTCAGGTTACACGTAAACAGGTCCAATAAAGCGCAGTGGCTCCGTGGATTCATTGTGTGAAGGGGAAAATTTCGATAAAGGGTGCCAGCTCACTGGACTGTAAATTCAGCTTTAACATCTTACAAACGCAGCGATGGAACTGCTTCGGTCCAAATAGGTTCCGGGAGTATCGAGATCTCTTAACGCTTTTTAATATAATCAGCCAATGAGCCTATCGGCAAGGAAGACTCAAATTCCCATTGAAGCCCTTCTCAATGTTGCTTTCCTCAGTGGCCAAAGCTAATTAATTCAGGTACAGAAAGCAGCATCAGAGCCAGGAATTTAGATCCCTGTTAAATTATATGAAAATAAATATGTGCAGCAATAAATGGATATGGGGCATCAGGTGGAGTAGTGGTTAGTGCTTCTGCCTTTTCCTGGAAGGACCCAAAACAGAATCCCACAACCTGCCATACTACCCTTGAGCAAGGTACTTACCCTGAGTTAATACAGTAAAAGTTACCCAGCGGTATAGATGGGTAGATCATTGTGAGGAGCTTAATACTGCAATTTGTTTTGGAGAAAATCATCAGCAAAATAAATAAATGTAAATGTACAGTGTGGCATTTCTGAGCTTCATGCCAATTTGTGTTTTCTCAGCCTCCGTTCTCGCACCGTGTGGATGAATGCAGCGAGTACATCTGCTTCAATGGGCAACTGATGCTCCATAACGCCTCCCTGCACTGCCGCTTCAACGTGACCCAACCCAACTGCGGCCTGCTGGGCATGGCGGTTCAGACCAATCGGGATGTCTGCTGTCCCCAGTGGGAATGTCCCTGTAAGAGCCCATCTTCGTCAAACTGGAATTGTCTCAGTCTTTTTAATGATTCAGCGTCATATGCTTCGGTCTCATGTACATCAGAGCTTGATTTTTGCACACAGTAATAGTTACAGCATGCATAAAATTTATGAAACTCTATGTGTTTTAAATGAAACTGCCTTTTCCCAACGTCAGGTCGCTGCTCGGTGATTTCAGACCTGCGAGTGATCACTTTCGATGGCAATAATGTGGCCCTCTATGACAATGGATCATATATTTTGGTCCATCTTCCCAGAGAGAATATTGTGGGCCACATCGAGAAGTGCCCAACTAGTGAGGTAAGGCCGCTTCAATCTAACATTTTCCTTACTGGGACTCCTGGGTTCCTATCGAAGTTACCAATGATAATTAATTAAAAAAAAATTCTAAAGATACTACATACTTTTGCATACATGCATTAACTATGTATCATCATGTGAGTTAATAGAGCCATAGCTAATATCTCCAAGCGTTTAATAAGGGTTTGTGTTTTTTCCAGAGTGTCAACTCCATCAGGCGACCTGTAAGTGGCTGAGAGTTTGTCTGACATACTGATGAACAGGATCCTCGTTGACTTGTCATTGTCTGTACTACACTCTCAAATATGCATCTCCTCCACACAGACATCCACAGGCGGCACATCTGGGCTCTGTTTTAAGAAGCTCAACATCACCACACATTCCTACAGGATTATGATCAATCGGTTGGAGAGAAAGGTGACTTTTCCAGTCCTGCCTTTTTGCTGTCCCATGTCATTCACTACATCATAAGTCACTTGCTCTTATCTGTAACAATAACTTCAGAGCCAGAGTATGTCGCAAGTGAGGATATAATTTTCTTTTATTTCGCCAACTCATATTTTCTGCGTAACCCTCAGTTTTACCCATTTGTACTGAAATGTGATAGTATGACTTTGTTGAAGGACCTTGAAATAGTACTCTTTGTTCTCTTAACCACTACGCTTATCTGATGCTTGTGTGTTGTTGGATTATTTATTCTTTTTTTTCACATCCTTGATAGGGTGTAGAGACTCATACTGAATTTACCCGTATCTTACCATTGTCTTTCATGGGCTCTTTTAAGCATTCTATACATTACCTTGATATTTACTGTAGGTCTCAATCAACTTCATCAACGCGCGGCTGCCTTTCACGAGGCAGAACCTGCACATTGATGACACTGGCACAATGTACGTGATCCGCACACCCGGTGGGGTCAGCATTCAGTGGTACCACAGCACAGGCATCATGGTCCTGCAGTACAACGCACCCTCCAATGCAACTTCTAGAACACGCGGGCTCTGTGGTAGGATGCATTGACTTGATTGCCTCCCACATTTATGAACATTTAGTGTAAAAAAAGGTATATTACAGAATCCTTACACTACATTATGCACCTCATTGTTCATAATAAATTGACTTTTTAAGTATATGAAATACCAAAGATTCTCAAGCATTATGTAAGTGGTATGTCATAGTAACGGTGAGTTATATTTATGGTGCAGAAGTTTGTAGTGCATCAAATTTATATTGTGTTGTATTTCTCGAGTGTTGTATCTGTAATGTGTCACATGTGTAGTGTCATATTCATGGTGTCATATCCGTAGAGTTGTGTCCTAGATCAGTAACAGGCTGCATCAAAACCAAAGTCCTCATCTCTTCGCACTCTCCTGTTGTCTCAGTGGTGTTACTGCCTCTAGTGCAGTGGTGATGTAATTGCTATGTGATCCACAGGATGCTGTGATGGAAACCCAGCAGATGACCTGAAGCTCCCTAATGGCACTGTGGTAAGGGATGTGCAGGACATCCCAGTGTTCCTGCAGAGCTGGATGGTAGACACTTCAGAGGAGACGGACTACTTCCGCAGGGTCGGCGACAACTGCACCACAGGCAACTGCACCAAGTGCTTCCAGATGCTCAATCGGAGCCCCTTCTCTGAGTGCCACAAGAAGGTAGACAGCTTTCATTTGTTAACTCGGAAGTTACCGGTGCATCAAATATTCAAGATGTCCTGCCTTCAATGCCATTTTCCTTGCAAAGGTCTCCCCGGAACAGTTCTGTGACAAGATCTGGGCTGGTGACCTCCACTACAAAGACAACGAGTGTGATTTCCTTGCTGCCTACGTGGCCATCTGCTACACCCACAATATTTGCATCAACTGGAGAACACATGACTTCTGTCGTGAGTGCTTTCATTCGTTCACTTTGACAGTATAGCCACTTACCTTTTGTTCTATGTCCAAAAGTCCACAGTTTGTACCAAGTGGACTGCAGCTGTTTCAGACCATTTTTATAGTGTTTGTGAAAGACTTGTTTTTATGAAAGAGAGTTTTACATTTATTTTTGCATTTATTCATTTAGGACTTGATTTTCACCAAAACAACATACAGCTGAGATTAAACAAAAGCACATTTCACAGCAACCAGAGAGCTGTGAATGCAGATGATTGTATTTCAAAGCCTATTTTGTTTATCTGTGCACTGTTTTTGTTGGTGTACAAGTAGCTGCCTATAGAACTGGGTCAAATAGGAAATACAGAGGTGATCGGGACAGATGGTGTGATATAAACTAATGGAGCTGTTAGAAGATCAGGAGAAGTGCGGGGTAAAAAGAAATTACATATATTACATTTATGCTTTTGGCAGATGCTTTTCTTAAATGTGTAGCTCAGAATAAACAAAAGTTGTTTACAAAACGGACAGAGGGCTTAGATACATTTGCATTACTGTTGAATTGTAACTTGTTTGTTCATTATAGCCACCGCCACAGAGCTCACATTGAGATAGTTACATATAGAAGTGATATTTAAATCATGAAACAGGACAATAAAACAACTTACAAACGTGTTGGAGAGGAAAATGGGTTTGAAAGATGACTGCTGGAAGGAATTCAGCAGTTCTGAGGTACAGTGGGTATTCATTACATCACACTGGGGCTAAAACTGTGACCTGACAGACTTTAGATTTGGGGTCCTTTTCAGTGAGACTGCCAAATGGCCAGAGGCACAGGCATGTAGCACGCTCTCGGTGGTGTATTGAGGTGATGGACATTTGACTGTCCCATAGGCCATAACCAGAGACTTGAACTTGATGCAGGCAACAGTAGGAAGCCAATGGAAAGAGATGTGGAGGGGGATATACATGGGAATGGTTTGATAGTTCAGACACAGGTCATCCAGTGATATTCTGGATCAGCTGGAGAGGCTTGATGGTAGAGGCCAGAAGGTTAAGCAGAAGGGAGCTTCAGTACTCCAGGGGGATATCTCCATAGCCTGGACCAGGAGCTGGGTAGGATGTGTTTCAGAACACAGCCTTAAGCAGCAGGAATTCGGTTGAGTTCTGCAAACATAAACTGAGAATTAACATAAGATTTTTTATTTGAAATACTTGTGAAGGACTTGCTATGCACTATGCTCTTTCTCCCAAAGCCCTGAAGTGCCCCCCAGGTAAGGAGTACCAGCCATGTGTGAACACCTGTCAGACGAAGACCTGCCAAAACAGGGAGTACTATGAGGAGTCCACCTGCTCCTCCATTCGGGAGGAGTGCGTGTGCAAAAGCGGCACCATCCTTCACCGTGCCGACTCTGCCTTCTGCGTCACGGAGGACCAATGCGGTGAGCGTTCCAAGCAGCGCAGACACCTCCTGCACAGCCGCTCTGTACCCATAGTGCATTGCAGTGCCAGTTGTCCTGATGTATTGGCATGTAGAAGCCTGTCAGCGTGCTGTTTTGGGTCACAGGGCTGTAGTGGCTAAAGACATGGTCTTATACCCTGAGGGTTACTGGTCCAAATCTGAGATGCAGCCCTACTGTAGAACTGTTTTCCAGAAGTGTCTGAACTCAAGAACTACCGCAGTATAACATCTGTCTATGTGAACTGAGTGAATTTGTACACTGGGTAACCTGCAATAGTAAAATTTGGTGTGTTTCTATTATTTGAATGTAGTATGAATTGTTTTATTTTAAATGCTAATAGTGGTTTGAGGATAATTTTAATGGCTAATAATACTGGAACAGGTAATCATCCATCCATCCTGCTTGTCCTAATAAGTTATCTCTCATTTACGATATTGGGAAATTAATGATTTTAGTGTGTTGAGATTACTGGTTATGCTGGGTTGTTTTATAGAAAGTTGTTTTTTTATTTGAGTTGTTGATTATAATTGTTTTTAAACACTTCAGTAAAATTTAACCAACAAATGGAACTAATGAAAATGGCAAAATCAATGAAAATAATACTTATAACATTTAAAGAGAATGTTGTGATGACTAGAAGAGAAAAGTAAGGTAAGTGTGATGCGAGTAACTTGTCATTTAGACTCAATGTAAGTTCGTTCTTGCGTTACCCGCACTACAGTGTGCACAGACAATGAAGGGGCCCCCCGAGCACCGGGGGAGGTGTGGAACGGATCGGACAGGGGCTGTTGTCTCTACCGCTGTCTGGAGAACGGCAGCATCGTGGCAGTGGAGCCTGACTGCAGCGAGCTGCCTGCCCCCCTCTGCGAGAGAGAGGGGGAGTATGTTGTCGACATTCTCGAGGAGGGTGCCTGCTGCCCCAAGAAGATTTGCGGTAGGGTTTGGCATCGACATCAAACCCCAACAGCTTTAGTTAAAGTGCAAGCAGTGAACCAAAATCCAGTCCACAGTATGTCAACTGATGGGTAGTCTGAACTGTTTTTCTCTGTCCTGTGGGGTAGCAGGTGGTGTAGTGGTTGAAACCACTCCCTTTGCACTCAGAGGACTCAAGTTAGTACCCTTGAGCAAGGTACTTACCCTGAATCGCTCCAGTAAAAATTACCCAGCTGTGTGAACCGGTCAATCATATTAAGTACCTTATTATTGTCATTTTATTTGGGAAAAAAGCATCAGCTAAATTAATAAATGTAAATGTCACGGTAAAGGCAGTCTTTTGATCGTGAGATATTCTTATCTAGGGTTTACGTCATCGCTTAACATCTCTCTTCTAGTAACTTGACAATGTTTGCTGCCTTTTATAGAGTGCAACTTGACCATCTGTGAGAGTGAGGCTCCTACCTGTGAGAATGGAAACAGGCTGGTCATTGGATACAGTACCCTTTCCTGCTGCCCCGAGTACAGATGTGGTAAGTTGTGTCACATTTACCACGTCTAATACTTTTGTGTCTAAACCTATATTAACTGGGATTCTTTTGTTGTCATGAAGGATTTTCATATGTTCTGATCATGTAACATCTCAGGGTCACATCAGCATGTGCTCCATGTTAAATTCTGGGCTGTATTCATGCCTCAGTACTTGACTGATCACATAACTCTTAAGTGACACTGAGGAAGTCTGTCCGACTAAAAGGTGTTCATGACTTCTGACTTGAAGATAAACCATATTCAGGTTTATATAGTATTCTGTACTGCAGTTCATTACTCTGATCACCTCCATTCCCCACTGGAATCCACTGATTTACTGTTGCTCCAATATGGCATGCTCCTCAGAGTGTGACCCCCAGGCCTGTCCCTCGGTCCTCATGCCGGAGTGCAGGGAGGACCAGTTCCTGGTGGAGGTCAGAATGGAGAAGTCCTGCTGCTACTCCTTCCTCTGTGGTAGGGAAGAGTTGGGCTTATTTCTGTTATTGTTATGCAGTTGTAGTATAGATTGGTTCATTTGCTCTGTAGATCCACATACATTATGTCAGCATGTAACAGATTAGTTCAGAGGTCAGCCCTTTGGTTCCTGAGATGCCTGTGGCTGGTTGTATCTCCTGCAGTGTGTGAGTCCTGCATTGACCCCATTCCGGTGTGCAAGGATGGTGAGATCCTGGCTGTTGATCTCAACACCACGGATCGCTGCTGCCCTCAGTACCACTGCGGTAACACACCCTTAGCTTTCATAGTCAGCTTCACGTCCCTTATGCAGCAATAGTATCTGTCATTTTTCCATCATGTGTGAAATATGAAGGCATTCACAGAAGACATATAGCTTTTTAAATGTGGATTTAAAATGTATTTTTCACATTGCATATACACCAGAAAATATATTAAAATAATTCAGTTAAGAATATTAATCATCATTTTAGCTGGTGACATAGTTGGTCGAAGTGAATAATCTTTAGGCAGTTTGGGTGGAGTTGCTGGCTTCAGTTGGACAGACTGATTGGACAGGGTAGGTGGAGTTGTTAGCTTGATGCTTTTCTTTAAAGCAGTTTACAGTGTTGAACTGCTTGCAGTGATTTACCCATTTATATAGCTGGGTCATTTTTATTGGAGTAATTTTTCCTGTATCAATTCAGGGTAACTACCTTGATCAAGGGCACTGCAGCAGGAGGTGGGATTCAGTCCTGGGTCCTTTGTTAGCAAGGCAGCAGCTCTAACCACTACGCCACCTGCTGCCCCCAGTTGAGATTGCTTGTTGAGATGGCTTGAGAAACAGCTGTAGCTCTGCTCTTGAACACTTACAGTGTGCGATGTTAGCCTTTGCCCTGCCTCCACGGCGGAGTGTGTTCCAGGAACAGCCATGGTCAGGAAGAACATCCCAGGAAGATGCTGCCCTGACTGGCAATGCGGTATCTCAGCACTTTTTACCATGTTTAATTACTGCTTAATTGGGGAAAGCTGAGAAACATCTTAGGCAAAACCAGAAGAGCTTTTTTTATATTTACATACAGTACATTTACATTTATTCATTTAGCAGACTCTTTTCTCCAAGGTGGCTTCCAACCAACTCCATGTGCTGTTATCAGCCCATATTTTATTCACCAAGATGACTTAGAATGCTAGTATTGTACACTGCTTACAATGGGTAATGGGTTTTTCAGACATTAACTGCATTGCATTACTTTTTTCCATATTTATACCTTATTTTATTTGCCTTACGCTTACTGTTCCAGTTTTACAAGTGAAATGCTTCATTTACACTCCTAATCACTCCTGCTCTTTCTTCGACAGAGTGCCAGTGTCAGAATAACTCTTCCCCGTTATGTCAAGTGGTAAGTCTGCCCTGTCAGCTAGGACCTTTGCAGATTTATAGTTTTCTCGGTTTATGAAGTCCTCATGTAATCTTCAGCGATAACCTTTTAATCAAAGCTGGTCAGAGAGACAGATGGTGTTCATGAAGATCCACGAAAGTCCATGCGTGCCTCCTCACTTCCAGTTCTACATCCTCTGTTAGGGTGAAATTCAAACAGTGGACCCAAACTTCAACAGCACCTGCGGATGCACCCAGTACATCTGTAGTAAGAGCACCTCCCCTTTGCATTGTCCTCCCAAGTCCCATTGTGTGTGAGATGTCAGCACAGCAGGAAAAACCCCTCTGAAATGTATAAAGTACAGTTTTTAGGGCAGTAACAAGGCAGGGTAGTGACGTGACTATATTTAAGACATCCAAGTTGTATTTTAGTTCTTCTCTACTGACTGCAAAGAGGCCACATTGTAATATGCAGCTGTCTCCTCTCTGATGCTGTACAAATGTTGCCATGTGTACATTGGGTCCTGAAATTATGAACACAGCTGGGACCAGAAACCAGTTTGTTACTTGATTTGCTTGTAAATCTGACCAGTACTTGACAGCCGCATTTGCTGTAAGACTTCTTTATTTGTCCCGTTTTCATCAGCCATCTGTCCTATACGGGAGTACTGTGTTCCAGAGCCTGTGTTCCAAGGTGTTTTGAGTCTCGCCTATTTGAGGCTCAAAACACCTTTGGAGGATCACCAATTCGTTGCAGCGCTTTTATTATCTTTTATTAACTGAAACAATGTGTGCAACATTTGTCAGCATCTAGCCATTTTGTTTACTTGATTATCATTACAATCAATAAAAGAATAATGAAACAGATAAACGGCAATTTATTCTGTAAAGGTCTTGGATGCAGCAATAATTAATAACAAAAAATATGCTGTAAGGCAACATTTTTTCCTAACAAGCTACATTAAAATTAAATCTAATTTAAAATGACTAAAAATTAGAACGTCATCTTCACAAATTCCTATTCCCAGCTGAAAAATGACTTTTTTTTTTTTTTTTTTCTCTCAAATGCAAAAGTTGAAAGTTTGTATCATGAGGACCAAGTGTACTCTTTTTGTTTGTTGCCATTTTCTCCAGAATATGCCTTCTTTCAGACTCAGTACCCAGTCTGTTGCTTGTATACGCTCTCTGCACATTACCAGTTTAGAGTCTCTCTGTTCACCAGTAACCAGTCACTCACTAGCTCTCTGTTCCAGTAATCTGGCCTGGGGTCAGTAACTTGAGCACCCATGTCCTTGCAGAGAAGGCGCCAGTGTGTCTGTTCCAGGGGGTTACCGTGCTGAGCCCAGGACAGTCCATGGTGCAGTACTTTGAGGGAGACCTGTGCTACACTGTGCATTGCCTACATGAAAAAGACCCCGAGACAGGCTACTATGCAATGGACGTGTCCACCGTCAACTGCTCCGAGAAGTGTGGACCCGTACGTCTTGCACGCTCGGTTACCCGGTTCACCTTTCATTGATTATTAATTTAGTTCCGTCCATCCATCAATTCATCCATCTAGTGTAAATAACAGCTTATTCACCGTAGGGTCACAGTGTACCGGAACGTATCCCAGACCCACAGGGTATGAGATAGACTGGTATCACATCCACAGTGTACCCTATCGCAGGGCACTCACACACACACACACATTCACTCTCTCTCACACACTATAGGGAATTCAGAGTCACAGTTTCACCCAAATCACATGTCTTTAGACTGTGGGAGGAAACCAGAGCCCCTGGAGCAAACCCACATGGGGAGAACATACAAACTGCACATACTGGACCAAAATTGGGGGCAGCTTGTAGTATAGTGGTTAGACCTCCTGTCTTTGGACCCACAGGTTCAAATCCTACCTGCAGTTATAGTACCCTTGAGCACGGTCCTTACCCTAAGTTGCTCCAGTGAAAATTGTCCATCTGTATAAATGGGTAAATAACTGTAAGTAGTTTAACATTGTAAGTTACTTTGGAAAATGCTGTCAGCTGTATGAATAGATGTAACACTAAACCTGCATTAATAACTTATTAATAATTTTCAGAATTGGATTTTTCCAGTTATGATATCACTGGCAGCTTCTCAATAAGCATTTTTGACACACAACTTCATTTACTTTTATTGTAATTATGCTATCTCAAGGAATTCAACAATATCTATTTATGACTGTCGGTGTTCCGTGATGATTAATAAATTAAGAATTATCCCCTTTTTTGTGACATTCTTTTGGTCTCCAGCATCAGATATACATCCCTTCCTCAGACCCACATGTGTGCTGTGGCTCCTGCAAGAACGTTTCATGTCCTCACACGAGCGAGAACGGCACCACCGAGGTGTATATGGTAAGAGTGCGGGGCGCAGCACAGGTGTTGACCGCAGAGCCAACGGACCCACAGGTGGACTAACCCTGCGTTCCGCATGTGGCTGTCGCTCGTAGGCTGGGAGCTCATGGGTGACCAACTGCACTAGATATGACTGCATGGAGACGCCCGTCGGGGCCGTCATACTGGGCTCCCTCGTTGTTTGTCCACCTTTCAATGAAACCGAATGTCTTCAGGTCTGTATCCCTCCATGATGTTTTACACATTCTGTCATTTGTTTATATGTATTGTAGCACCTCTTAGCTTTAAAATGTTATGAAAAACTGAACCCTTAACACTGCTAATCCTTAGCTGCTGAGAAGATGCCTTTCTCCAAAGCAGCTTACATACAGTAGCACACAACTTTACAGTTTGATGTAGCAGCAGGACAGCTCCAGTTACCATGGTTACCATGGCAAAACAGGAAAAGCCCTCACAGGTTGGAAACCTGGGTAGCGGGTGGCATAGTGGTTAGATCTACAGCCTTGCACTCCAAGGACCCAGGTTCAGATCACTTCTCCTGCTGTAGCACACCTGAGCAGTAGTGTCTTTTACCTTAAGTTGCTCCAGTAAAAGTTACCTAGATATATATATGTGGGTAAATCATTGTCAGCTGCTTTGGATAAAAAAAAAAAAAAATCATATGTAAATATTAGTCTTTATTTACCAAGAAGAGTCTTTTTTTCCTCATCAAAGTGACTTTCATATACAGTACCATGTAGATTTACAGATAGCAAAGAATTCATGTCTTTTGCTATCTGCCGTTACCATAGTCGAACAGGAAAAGCGTTTTAATTCTTCCGTTGCTAAGCTACGTACTATTGCCTAGGTAATATCCCAGGGTCAATCTCTACTTATTTTTGCCCCTGCGTTCTGGTTGCAGAACGGCGGTGTGGTGCAGAGCTACATTGACGGCTGCTGCAGGACCTGTAAGTGCCCCGGGGGGCAGGTGGGGGGGCAACGCTCCCGCTTGTTTGGCTTTCTGGTTTTGGAGCGCTGTGGGCTGGAGTTGTGGACGGAGCATGCGGTGCCCCCAATCAAGGGAGGCGTGGGGCCTGCTGTCAGCGATGCGGCTTACTGGTTGGCTGCTGGTCAAAACAGCTGTGATTACACTGCCCCCTGGTGTTGTGGAGTATAACTGTCACAGTATTCACCACACAACCACACGGGTTTCTCATCAGGTGGAGCCTTTTAACGTCAACTTGTATTCACAGATGTCTCATAGGACTTATGGGGCAGGATGGTGCAAAATTCTTGGTTCTTTTGTATATATAAACACCATTTTACAATGTCAGGAATATACATAATGTGACTTAGTTACTCGGCATAACAAAAAGATGTTCGCTGCTGTCTTTTACATTTGAAGTTGCACCATGAATGACCAAGAATTTTACACTAATGTGGTAAACACTCTCAGCAGAGGTTCATGAAATTGTCATCGATAACCTGAATTTAACATGACGTCAAATAAAATCGAAAACTGTCAGACGCTTGTAAATGCTTTTTAAAGAAACAAACATCTACCTGTTCTAAGTAAAATTCTAAGTAAATGTGCTTTCACACCCGCAAATATCAGTGGAAATGTTACCTTCATCTGTCTGGAATCTAATTCCGTGTTAAGGGTTGTGGTGATGCACTCATAATTAATACAGATCGTTTGACTACTTTTCAAATACCACGGATGTGATTAGTGTTAATTTACAGTGTCTGCCGAAGCAAAAATGATGGCATTTCCTAATTTACCTCTTTCGGGAAAAAAAAAAAAAAAAAAAAAAGAAAAATACTTCCCAGCTAACACATAGCATTCTGACAGTATATCCCGTACGAGTGGAGTAACGTTATAATGTTGCTAGCAGCTCGCTGCAAAAACGGACGGGATGTTACATGTTATATGTTAGCTCGCCAAGTATTTCAGCATGCCTTTCCTCTGCTGTGCTGGACTTCCCGATCGGAAACGCCCGAGCGCAGGTGGTGCTAGCTGCTTACGCTAGCGGGATGTTTGCCCTCTGCCTGGACTGCTGCTTGGTGGGTTCAGTGCGCTCTGATGTGGGGGTGGTTGCCAAGCCTGGGGCATGTGCTTTTTAATACGCGTGGGGGCTGTTTGAAAGCCCAGGGCCTGATGCTGAATTCAGCACTCTTTTTTTTTTTTTTTTTTTTTCTCCCCTCAGATGCATGTAGGAATGAAATGATTTTAAAAAACTGTGTCTTGACTAAACATACCCTTGTTTATTCTAAAACATTGCTGTTCCTGACGATTCTACCAGGTTCTGGACTGGGTATATTACCATTTACCATTAGCCCAATAACCCCAACTGGTAGTACTAATTGTGACACAGGTACATCCTTTTTTGTATTATTTTGTCTCTGCTTTCACGCTATTTCTAAATTTAGCTAAAACAGTAATTTCTTGATTTTTTTTTCCTCATTGCTGTGCTGACATGTTATCAGTGACCATTTTGAGCGAGTGTTGGAGGGCTGTGTGTCTCTCATTATAGGATCACACAGTCTGGCAAGCAGTACCACACTTTAGAAGATATCCAGCATGTGGTACATTCTACACAGGTTGATAATGAATGTTTCATTTCCAGAGAATGCAAAATGATTATAGACTGCCTATATATAGTTATCTACAATCTGCTTTTGACATACTGTGAGCTGTTGCTATGCAAGCCATCAAATATCTAACATGTTTTTATTTCTACCACTGGAAATGGTCCAGAAGATGCATTGCTCCACGTAACAATTTTATCCATTTTCAGCATTGTCTGTTTCTCTGGTCATGTTGTTTTGCTTTGAATAATTTTGTGTAAAACAGTAGCTTTTATTAATGTAGACTAAGACTGTATAGGTGTTATCATTTCAGAGCTTTACCATGTTATTCAGACACCAATAATTTCCTAGGCAGATTTTTCACATTGTAATGGTTGAAAGTGAAACATCATAATTTGAATATCTTTTTTTTTTGAGTTCTGGCAAACTAAATATATTTGAAAAGAAAGTTAAAACTAGAAAAACGTACCTGGCTTAAAATATCAAGAAAAAAACGTGTTAAATGTATCTCTGCTGTCACATCGCTGAGTTGAAAAAGCATATACAGTACTGTTTATCATACAGTATTTAACCTAATTTTTATCTCTAAAGTCTAATGTTATAATACATGTAATGCAAGTATTAACACTGTATATACAAATTCTGTTTCACTTTAGTGTAATTAACAGAATGAATAAACCAGTGCCAGGGCTTTCCTTTATAATTAGTAGCATTTTTTGGAGTTATTCAGACTGAAGATGTAATTTGCATAAAGAAGTATGTAGAATTAGCCTTCACCTGTAAACTGTGATGAAAGTGCCTTTACCATGAGAAAACTTTTTTTTTTTTAGTAGAATGTGAAATGCAGCAGGACATGCACATGAAAGATATAAATACTCACTTAATTTTTGTATTACCAGGCAAAGAGGATGGGAAAACGTGCAAAAGGGTGGCGATCAGAACAACCATCAGGAAAGATGACTGTCGAAGCAGTGCCCCTGTGAGTGTTTCCTCTGGTACTACCTCTGCTTTTACGTGACACTGCATGAAGGTCTCCACATTTACAGGGGATGCTGGAAGTCCCGCCAGACCTCAGCACACTGCATGGGGGTGAAAAGCATGGTGCCTCCCGATAAGGGTCTGATATTCACTGTCATCCTGCTCCTTGCGCAGATAACGGTGTACTCCTGTGATGGAAAGTGCCCCTCAGCCACGATCTTCAACTTCAACATAAACAGCCACGCACGCTTCTGCAAGTGCTGCAGGGAGAATGGCCTACAGAGTCGCACAGTGCAGCTCTACTGCACACGCAACAGCACCGTGGTGAACTATACCTTCCAGGAACCCATGGAGTGCTCCTGCCAGTGGAACTAAAGCAAACTGGGAGGGTGGTGTCTGCAAAGGGGTGGAGCTTGTAGCGTGGGTGGAACTTGTAAAATTGGTCACAGAGTGTATGGACTATGGCACTTGAATGTCAATAATATCAAGTTCCGACTTAGAACAAGTGCAATGGCATAATCATCTTAATTGTACGCTTTGGCTCAAAAACATTTTATTTAGCCTTCAGATAACTGACTGATTGTTACATCTTGCAGTTGTTTTTTGTTTTCTATTTTAATTTAATTATGCATTGTTATACAGTAGTATTAATTCTGAATAAAATACTTGATGCCAAAATATTTAAACGTATTATTTCAGCTTTTAGACAGTTTTAAGACAATAATGTATAAAACAGAAATATTATGCGGCATAAATGTCACTGTTTTCTATCTCATTGTCAAAACAATGTCTAAATATATCTGTCGTCTTACTAGAAAGCGTCAATATCTTTCATCGATTTTCAGCATCTTTCAACAAGTCCTCACAGTTATTTGGAAAATATTCGGAGCGGCTCATTGGATGACACAAAATGGGAATGACTTTGAGAATATTTTACCTCATTTGTTTATTCATTCAGATCTGTGGGAAATATAACAAAAATGGCACTACTGAAAGCACAATAAAACATTTAATGATCATTTAATTGTTGTTTTTTATGGTAAGATCTTCAAGAACAATAAATCGTATGCATTATTTACTTTACACTCTTGTGCACAACTCCTCAGTTTGTCTAAAAGGCCAGAAAAAGAAATACACACACATATGTATATATACTCTTATCCTTATATATACTGCATATTTTATATAGAAAACACACACATATATATATATATATATATATATATATATATATATATATATATGTAGAAAGAGAATCTAGATTTACAAACTTTTTATTGGAAACTTCAATCTACAGACACTCCTCGACTTAAGCAAATAGGTCGTTCTTCAACCCCCCACGCAAGTCAAAAGTTACTTACGTCGGATTCCCCCCACCATTCAATATAATAACATTAATAATTTTTCAATCTCACTTATTATTGTACCTTGACGTTTCTTTGTTATTATTGTTAGCTGTTCCTTTCACGTGCAGCTTCCCTCACTATCGTATTTATAGTCGATACGGCTGGGTTCCTGTGCTATAGACCGTAATCTTTGTCCACTTTAAACTTCCTTATTATTTATTTTCAGTTTCATCTCCAAAATGATTGCTGTACGCCTGATGGTTCTAGCAGATGCTTTTCTCCAAAGTGAAATACATCTCATAGAAGATGATGCAATTTGTACTTTACATAGGAGAAAGAGACATAGCTGCAGACACCTGACTATCTTAAGCACAGTTTGGTGGATATTTATGTACATCACACAACGAGTAGGTGCATAAAACTTTATCCGAATACAGTACATCAACAATTCCTTTCTAATATTATATACATATATAAACATTTACATTGCATAGTTGGTAGGTTTATCCCTTGTTAACACACAGGCATGTCATGATGATCTCAGTGATACACTCCTGCATGAAAATTTACACACGTTATGTTACAACATGGCTCAGTAGATCATCGTGAAAGTGAGTCTGGAAGAGGTGAGTTTTAAGACCCTTTTTAAATGTACACACAGATTCAGCAGTAAATGAATTCCTCAAGTGCACCTTTACCACCAGGCATTGTGAATAATGAAATGATAGAAAATATGGGAAAAAGCACTGCACTAAAGAGAGGAGTTCACGGCTCAAAACACGCGAGAACTGGGAAGATGGAGCTTCTTGCTTTGTCCGGTTATGCCGACTTGCGCTTAATGTATCTCAGATGTTTTGCGAAGGTACGTAAGTTGAATTTACGTAAGTAGAGGGGTTTCTGTAATGGCTGTTGATATCCAATTTCTAATTTACATAATAAAAATCAGTACGATGAAATATATCTGAAACCTGACCAAAAAAAAAAAAAAAATGAGAGAAGCGGAAGTGCAGTAATGTACTTTTTTTTTTTTTTAAATTGAACAAATCACAAATCACATACATTACATGAACGTTAACTCAGAACAATCAACCTAGCCGGGGGAATTAAAAAAAAAACCACTCCAATAACCAGACATTACATCAAGACCTTAAAAATATTACAATAATAAACAGTCTTAACGGCCTTCTTATTTATTATCGCACGCCTCGATAGTGTTCATGCACTGCTTAACTTTTTAAAAAAGAACAGAAAATATCGGCTTTTTATTAGCAAATTTTGACCTGTGTGTATATGATATGATATTTAGCCAAAATAATTAATAAATTAATGATATATGCTTGTTTCTCTGTATGTCTATCAAAATGAAAGAACCCAAACAGCACATATTCGTAGTACAAAGCAAAATCCTTACACAGTTTATTAATAATACATTTTGAGACATCCCTCCATAGCTTTTTGGTATAACGGCAGTGCCGAAAGAGGTGAGGCACCATTTCTGGGTGCAGGACAGGTTACAAAAAGAACAACTTACATCAATCCCATCCTCGAATCTTCCAAGAAAATACTTAACAGGGTAGAATTTGTGTATAATCTTGACAGAGATTTCCCTAACCTTGTTAGTTAAGAAGTATTTGTGAGTCAACAGCCAAACTTTCTCCCATGGGACATTGATTGTCAACAAAGGTGTTCCAATAAGCAGTGACATAAGGTTAGTAGGCAACTCTTCATTCTGAAACAAAGAACGAACCGCTCTGTTATTATTTCTGAGAGAGCGGGAGAAACAGATCCTTCCACATGGAGTATCAACTGGATTCGCTATAGAAACAACAGCAGGGTAAGAGACCTCTCCAGGTAGAGTCACAGAACCATAAGAAATAGCCTTCATTACCAGGCCAAAAGTGCAGTAGCGTACAATACGTATACTCTCAATCTGTTGGTGTCATAGGAATACAGATGTGTCACTTTAAGAGAGTAGAGCATTATGGGAAGTGTATTAAATTCCACAGGCGTGTCTGTCGGCCATATTGCATTATGGGAAGTGTATTAAATTCCACAGGCGTGTCTGTCGGCCATATTGGGTGTGTTACTTTACGGAATGATTGTGGAGAAAGCAGAGCAATTACTGGGAAAACTTTACCTGACGAGTAGAGTCGAGTAGAGTCGAGTAGAGTCGAGTAGAGTCGAGTAGAGTGAGAGCCAGCAGACTGGTGGAGGCTCAAGCAGCAAGGAGCATGGACAAACGTGGGAGAATGAATTTAAACAGAAAGTTATCTGGTCGAACATCTGGCGGGCTGACTCTCACCGGGTCAGTTTCCTGGTCCAAACTGTATATGACACCTTACCAAGTCCAGCTAACCTTCGTGTCTGAGGGAAGAGTGAATCGCCCTCCTGCCCTCTTTGCACTGGGAAGGATCCCTGAAACACCTTCTGAGCAGGCGCTCGAAAGCTCTTGGAGAAGGTTGCTGCCGTTGGCTTTACGACCAGGTGCTAAACAGATGCCAGTGCCACCAAGCATCACCACCTTGTATGAAATACTATTTCCATAAGACCCACCCATAGCCTAGAGGGAAGACAGGCCTTCAATGACAGCTGCTGACTGGAAGCTGATAGTGGACTCGGGAAAGCAGCAGAGGTTCCCAGAAAACATCGGATTCATATCTCCTCTCCCCCCCCGGACATGATCATCGCCTGGAGGAAGCCAACAAGCTGAAACGTGCAAAGTACCAGGAGCTTGTGGAACAATGTCGGCGGCAAGGCTGGAAGACTCACTGTGTGCCCAGTGAGGTGGGCGTTCAGGGATTTTGCAGGGTGCTCATTGTGCAAAGCCCTAACGCTGCTGGGCATCACAGTGGTGGTGAAGAGGAAGGCCATCAGATCAGCTACTGAAGCTGCAGAGAGAGCCACTAGGTGGCTCTGGATTAAGAGCAGATCTGTGGTCAGTTGCTGCTGGGACGCAAGTCGGGGCTTGATCAACCCCGGCTGGGTCACCTGGGTGAGAGTGTCTGATGTTGAAAGACCTGAAACACCCGATGACCCCAGGTCACATCACTGACGATGTGTTCCAGCGCATCCGCAGGATGTATCTCGTAACAAATACCATAACAGGTATCTGTGTGCATTTTAGCAGCACTGCACAGTTTTAGGAAGTTGTTCACAATAAGCGCTACATGCTCAGCGGATCCCTGCACGGTTTATTGCTCAACTTGTGAAGAATTGATTATTTAAAAAGAAAAGCAGGAATTGCCTCTGAGCAGCAACTCCACAAAATGGCCCTTGTTTCTCACCAAGGTCTGGAAACAGGACAGAAAAAAACAACAGGTGTTTTATGGAGAAAAGCATCAGCTAAATGAATACATGCAATGCATGTTTCTATTGTTTTATGAGATGTATGTGGCTTTGGAGAAAATTCCACATACGTAAGTATAAATGTAATTGTGCTGAAATCATGGATTGATAGCTGTATAGGTGTTTTACAGTGTTCTGGTCACATTTGGGAAAATTAGTTTTGGATTGGGCAGTGAGTCGTGTCGCTGCCTCTCAATGCATGGGCTGTCTGGGCATTGGTTCGAATCTGGTTCAGTTTGTGTGGAGTTTGCACGTTCTCATGTCTGTGGGTTTCCTCCAGCTGCTCTGGTTTCCTCCCACAGTCCAAAGATATGCAGTTCAGGTGAGTTGATGATGCTAGAGATGGTCATAGTGTGGAGCTGGTTGTGAAGTGGCTAGAGTAGCTGCCTTTGGAACCAAAGATTGCAGGTTCAAATCCCACCTCCAGCTGTAGTGTCCTTGGTTAAGGTCCTTACCCTGAATTGTTCTAGTAAAATTTCCCAGCTGCATAAATAATTGTAAGTAACTTAACAATGTATGTTGCTTTGGGGAATAGTAACAGATAAATGAGTAAATTTAAGTGTCTGTATGGCTACCCTGTGATGGACTGGCATCCCATACAAGGTGTACTACTCCCCTTAACCTTGAACCCAGTGATCCTGCTATGGGCTTTGTGGACCACTGGAACCCTAACCAGGACAAGAAAATGGACTGGGGGGTGGATGATTTGGGGCTTCTGTATAAGCAGAGAACGCATTATTATTTGTCTAATTTAAAATAATGGAAAGCGGGCTTTCGGTATCCGAAATTTCAAAATCAATATTTTGCGCTCTTGTCCTTCTCTGAGATGAAGACAAATAAAATGTCTCTTCCTCCAGCAAATGTGCAATTACTGACATCAATGTAACTCCAACACCTCACCTCCTGTTTCTTTGAACTTCTGGAAACGGGCAGCCGGTCGAGTCACGTACACACAGTCGTATGGCAGTGTTACACGCTTGGAGAGATGTATTGTGCTGTCCAAATTAGCACACAATACCGGTAATATTTGTTTCACAATAGGTGGCTGTATCATTGCCGCTCAATCTGACCTTGCGCTGCGACACCGATGACTGATCCACATTGTGCTGTATGATGCACTGTATGATGCACTGGCCGTTGACACTGGCAGGCAGGTGATCCGTCGTCCGCTCTGACAGGTCTCACTTTACACCTTCCTGCCTTGGCTGAATTGGCCCTTTTATAGGAGGAACGTAGCCACTTATTTAAAGTTTCATGGCGAGCGCATCATCACAAGAGCAGCCTAGGAAAGGGGACCGTCCCGAGCCAGATTGTGTTCCAAGCCGCGTAAAAAATGCATGACGAAAGACAGAGCGAGGCAGCCAAGCTCTACGCTGAATGACGATGCTCTTTTCGCGTTGCAGTCAAAAATTGCCTTTGTATGCAAATCTTATTTACATGTGCTGCATTCATGTTTAATTCAACCCCTCTTGAGTGTTTTAATGCTTAGTATTTTTGGATTCTCAGCGCTGACGCTGGGACCGTGACGTTGAACTAAGTCCTGCTCACTGCGTCACGTGCTTTTCGCTGTCATCTGGCTTTTTTGTTTAGTAACAGTTGCTTTGGTGTTTCTGGATGGAGGTCAGGAAGAGGGTCAACGCCTCTGTCAACCTACTCAGAGTCAGGGCCCCAGAAAAAGTGGTTGTGCTTCGTCGTCTGAAGATATCACTTACAATTGTATCCTTTCATGAGGATGGATGTTGCTCCATAGACACCATATTACTCACCTAAATCCTAGGGCTCCTGGCCTCCCTATGGTACATATCCTTTCTGCCAGCCTCACCAGCTTTTCTTCTGTTCTCCACACAGTCTACTGATACTTCTGCACCCGCGCTTCTTCTTAGACATCTCTTGCCATAGGCGACTGTTCACCAAGCAAGCATCACCAGTTTCCCTGGGAGATCTCTTGTAGTCTGATCTCTGTTAAGACCCTATTTTACCATCTTACTGAGTCTTTACTTTATCACGCATAAGTCCTCCATGGCACCATCAGTGTCCACATGAGCTCCAGAACTGGGAGTCTGCGGGCCACTAGTGGTAAGCACTCCGATTTCAACCACGGAGCTCAGTCCTTCCTGTGAAGCACCACCTCCCCCCCCACCCCCCTACCTTTAAACCACCCCCCAAGTTAGGCTGCCAGGTGTCAGGTGCCACCCAGAGCCGTGGCGGAGGGAAGGAAGGGCTGCTGGGATTGAGTCGTAAGGCTCATGATTTATTACACAACCCTCCTGTAGGGCCACCCTTAAAACTTTAATGTGGTGCACCTCTCCTGAACACCTTGTTCCGGATGAGCCACACAGCCTGCCGTGTCCTCCTCACGAGATTCACAGCCCATCCGTCATGCTTCCTGTCCTCGGCCTCGCTGTTGCTCTTTGCCTGGCTAGGGTCCCCGTACAGGTACGTCGCATTTTCCCCTTCGCTGCTCCACACTCTTGCCTAACAAGTTCCTTGAACTTTACGTGTGCTGGATGCCCTGTGGACTGATTCCTTGTGGATGACTGAGTGTCTGTGCTCTCGTGCGGGGTGACACGAAGGCGGCTGAGTCCAGTGCCACCCCGGGGACGTCCTACATGCCGACAGTGAGCCCGATCGCTGCGTCTGCCCTAAACCCGTCTGTCAGTCGTACTTTCGCCACTGATGAGACACGTAAGTCTTGCAATGCAGAGAACCTCGGACTGACTGTGAGCTTTTCTTCTTTATTATAAGTTTGCTCTCATAATACATTCCATAGATCAGTTAATCAGTTAAAAATATTATGTATTCATTAATGGTGAAAACGCTGTAATATATTTCATGCTACCGGAGAACTGCATGTTTGTAAAAAAACACTATTCCGCTTTTCCTTTTTTCCTTTCATTTCGTCTGTGAACCTTCACTAATCTGAAGATTAAAAACATGTTAGGTGCAGTAAATAAACACAAGCTGTTTCTATGTTTGTAAGATGGACCTGAACAAAAAAAGGATATGACTTGGTGTCTCTTATAAATGAGGGACCTTGTTTGATATTGTTTGCAATATTTTTTTTTCTACCTTGAAGATGGGTACAGTATTCGGTGTGTGGTGTGATCGCAGGTCGGTCTGCGGCTCAGTGGAATACTGACCCTCTAATCCCTAATGGGTGTGACGTATCTCACAATATATCTCAAAAGCTCCAGGAACCCCCACCAATCTGGAAGGCGAGAGGGTGGGCTCTACTGGCATCCTACTGTCCTGGATCATGCCCCCTGACTCCAATGGTGGACACATCATCTCTTACACGGTTAAATACAAGGAGGTGTGCCCTTATCCTGACTCCGCCTTCATGCAGATGGCGACCCATTCTGAAATCCCAGAATTCCTCCTCAACACCCTCACTCCAGGATCTACCTACAACATCAAGGTGAGTTGCAACGTCCCACTAGAAGAGTTAAACTCAGGCTTCCTGGGAATGAGGGCATTATTGTGATTACTTGGCTGTTAAGCTGATGCTGCTGCTGCTGCCCTTAGTGACTCGCGCATTTGTCCATTCACATTATTCTCAAGGCCTCCTCTTGGGAGATGAATTGGCTGTCTTCAAATGTCTTTTATCACCAGAGTTCCTGGTAAAGTGTTTTACACTTTGTATTTTTATATGACTCCATTTTCAAATGGATTACGAAATAAATAATATTTATCAGAATGAAAACATATTCAAAATACTTTATCAGAAAATGAAAAATGTAACCTGCATGCTTGATGCCAACAACAACAAATTTAAGGGAGGCCAAAAATGTCAGAAAGATGCTTCTTATATCCAACTTTATTATCACTAGATAGGCTTTGCCTTCACTGAGCTGTTATCCAATGTTGTCCAAACAACTAACCAGAGAACAAGTCACTCATACAATGGAACTCACCGGTAAAAAGTGTGTATCTATATGAGACTTTGCTTTCATATGAGAATATTAAATTATAGATCAGTCATTTCAAGCAGTAAGAACCATTTGCAACATTAGTAATGATGTCTTGGCTGTATTTTAAAATCAATTTAATGGTACCTTGAGTGAAAAAAGTACAATTTCTTTCAAAAACATGAAAATGTTTGAATGATTCCAAAATTTTTAGCACTCTGTGTGTGTGTGTGTGTGTGTGTGTGTGTGTTGCTGTCTGTGTACATATATGTGAGCAGCCAGAGAAGTTTGAACGTCCTGGCAGTGATACAATAAAGACCATTGGTGTCTCTCTGTAGGTGGCAGCAGATAACAGGGCTGGTATTGGAAGCTTCAGCAAGTCGTTGTTCATCAAAACCGCGGAGGCCCGTGAGTCCTTTCTCACCATTTCACACTGTTCATGGCTAATAAGAATGTATATACTATAGTCGTAAATATTCTAATGACCCGTGTTCCTGGGGAGTGTTACGTTTGAGCGGGAAAGTGGATTTATTGCAAATAGTTGAATTGTGGGTAAAATGTGAATTAAGTGTTCAGCCGCTGTGGGGACTCACGGGGAATATAAGGCAGTGAGTGCGTTGACCAGTGAAAACAGGAGCAAAGCCTGGGTGGTGCTAAGCAGGTTAGGAAAGCTGGATTGAGGTGCAGGTCCTTGAGGAAAAGGAGTCCTCGGACCAAGAGAATTATTTCTCTCTGTTTGCGTCCATCTTCGCCCTATCTGAACCCGGAGTGTAGCGTGCTACAATATAGACCTTTAACCTGTTAGTTGTTCGTTCAAGTCTCATTTGGATCCTGTGGTAGTACTTAACACGATTTGTTCCAGTAAAATACCAAGTCATAATAAATGAATGGATTTTTCCATTACACACACACACACACATTTTCAGAACCGCTCGTCCCATACAGAGTCGCGGGGAACCAGAGCCAACCCGGTAACACAGGGCGTAAGGCCAGAGGGGGAGGGGATGCCAGTCCGTCACAAGGCACCCCAAGCGGGACTCGGACCCCAGACCCATCGGAGAGCAGGACTGTGGTCCAACCCACTGCGCCACCGCATCCCCCTTTTGCCCTTACATTTATTCATTTAGCTGACCTTTTGTCCAAAGCAATTTACAGTGTTAAGCTGTTTTACAGTTATTTACCCATTTATATAGCTGGGTAATTTTACTGAAGCAATTTAGGGTAAGTACTGTGCTCAAGGGTACTACAGCTGGAGGTAAGATTCAAACCTGCAACCTTTAGGCCTAAAGGTAACAGCTGTAATCGCTATACTACCAACTTTTTGAAGTTAGTTGGATTAAAAACATCCACTATACAACAAAATAGTAATATATAATGAAAGCAGTCTTGCTGCATTTACACTGTCTGGATATAAGCGATGATTCGGCACTCCTTTCCTCCCCGTCAGCCCCCGGCTTGGTGACCAACCTCACAGCCTTTGCCTACAACCACTCCTTTGTCAAGGTGACGTGGTTTTTGCCCAAGCGCACCAACGGCCTCATCACCAAATTCTCCGTGAAGGCCAAGCACGCCCGAACGGGGCAGACGGTGCGCATCCTGGAGCTCAACGCAGAGGATATCATGAATGGGGCCATCCCTCACTGCAATGTGCGTCTGGGCCTTCCGCAAACGTGGCATTCATTATGCAACAATAAATGAAAATGTTTCCGCATTTCTGTGCCACTTGGCTTTCTGCGTGCAGACATTGTACTCAGATATTGACTCTACTTCTGTGTGCGTGACTCAGGACGCGGCTGAAATTCTGTCCCGAGGTACCCCCAGCCCCCTGGATGCCTCCATGTTGACTTCGGCCTCCTCGCCCCCCATCACTCTGTCAGCAGCCCCTCCTGCTGCTTCGTGGAGCGTGCCAATCAGCGTGGGTGTGGACCAGCTGCGTCCCTACACCGCCTACGTCTTCGAGGTGTCTGCCTTCACCAGCGATGGGGAGGGCCAGATCGCCAGCTACATGGTCCGCATGCCGGAGTCAGGTATCCCTTTGCTCCCTCTGTACTCATGCGGACACCTGCAGGCATTTCATGAAAACAACTTTTACAGTATTTGCTCTTGTAACTGAGCATTTTACTCAAAGGAAAGGCTGAACTCTGGAGTGCTCAGCTCCTCGTGGGTTGGGTGGGTTCATCCATCCTTGCTTTACAGGAACACAGCACTATTGTTGGGACCCTGAATTTAAGGAAATGATGTAGGGTTGTGTTTAGCTGATGATTTTCTATGTTATGCTGCTTACAGTGACTTACCCATTTGTATCGGTATGTGGGCAGCACGGTGGCACAGCAAGTAGCGATACTAGTAGCGAGAGGACGTGGGTTCGATCCCTGCTCAGTCTGCGTGGAGTTTGCGTGTTCTCCTCGTGGGTTTCCTCCCACAGTCCAGAGAAATGTTGTTTGGGCTCCCCCATAGTGTGTGAATGACAGAGAGAGTGTGTTCCACTGATGTAAGGTTGAGTGACCCATTGTGAGTAGTGTATTTAGCAGTGTAAGTCACCACGGTGAAGAAGGTATGTGGGCTCATAACACTACATAGAGTTCGTTGGAAGTCGCTTTGGAGAAAAGTGTCTGCTAAATGCATAGCTGGGTAATTTTTACAGTATCAATGCAGGGTAAGTACCTTGATCACGGTTCGACAGTGGGAAGTGGGATTGAATCTGAGTCCTTTGAGCTCAAAGTAGGGCCTCTCACCACAATCCCATCTGTTACCCCGCTGGAGTGAATATAAAGTGCAGTGAGTAGCACTGTTGTCTCATAGTGCCTAGATCAGGGGTCTCCAAACTTTTTGTGAGTAAGGGCTCCCTAAAGGGATAAAATAGTTTAGAGGGCTACTTGTTTGATATACTCAAATATATAATTTGTTATAATAAATATAAACACAATGGTGCTTTTTTAACTTTCAATTAACATTATGTCAAAGGGATGATGAAATATCTTGATATCCTGGCATAAAAAAATATTAATGATTTCTCACAAGCTGTTTAAATATTTTTTATTACACAATCAATCCTGGAAAATATTCCAAGAAAATTTATTGAAATATGTACATTTCAAATTTTTTCTTTCACATTGCACTGAACACATTTCCCTACAGACTCATCACATTGGATGGAAAACCATTTACACGAACCTAAGTCTTGCACCAGTTGCTTCGTTACGTTCGCTGACATATCCGTGACTCGTCTTGCGATTGTGTTCACCCCGAGTTGAACATCGGAGAGTGCAGACATGATTTCATCTCCATTCTTGTGATCTTTAAACAGTGTTTGCTATCACAGTTATTGCTCCCTTGACAATTTCACCATCAGAGAACGATTTTTTGTGTTTTGTCAAAAAATGAGCAACCCTAAATGAAGCCTCGGTTGCAGCCTGACGTCTTCTTAGCGGGTCTGGTAAAAAATGATTCCTGCCGGCTTAATGTTGCTTTCAACTCGTTAACTTTTTCTTTTCTAAGTGATGTACCTGGTGGATAACAAACTGCTATTGAAGGTTTTGTAGATTGTGGTGAAATCACATCTCTCCGCGCACCGTTGTGCCTCTTGGATACCGCGATGCTAGCCGGGCCCCACAGATGAGGCATACGTTTTGCCAATGACATGTGAAGAGAAATTCTGTCTCCCACTCCTCGTTAAAGTAATAAGCCTTTTTTTTTTTGCAGGACCTGGTGCACCATCAGCATAATTAATCCTTTGTTTTTTTGTTGATTTCACCTTGTTTATGCCGTCAGCTCTCTACCGCCTCAACTCATAGCCTACGAGAAACGTACGCTACGTACGTTAACAATAACATGCGTAGACTTCTGAATATTTAAAATTTTTAAATGATGATTTTATCTGATGTTTTAACATTATATGAAATGTTAACATAACACTTTTTCATTTTTTGTAAGTAAGAAACTAAAATCAGTAATTAAAATTGAGCCTATTATAGAACGTGCTTGGTGGGCGACTCTCAGACTACATGCGGGTTACCAGGTGCCCGCGGGCCCCATGTTGGAGACCACTGGCCTAGACAATGCAAGCGAACATGGATTCGATCCCTGCTCAGTCTGTGCAGAGTTTTCATGTTCACCTGGGTTTGCTCCTGCAGTCCAAAGACATGTCTGCCAACGAACGCTGAGTTGTCCTAATTTACTTGCTCCAATTATATGTGTGTATGTTTGTGTGTTACCTTGCTACCTCTAAGAGGGCATGGTGGCGCAGTGGGTTTGGCCTCTGCTTCCTCTGTGGTGGGTCTGGGGTTTGAGTCCTGCTTGGGATGCTTTGTGATGGACTGGCATCCCATCCTGGGTGTGTGTTCCTTGCGCCCTGTGTTGCCGGGTTAGGCTCCGGCTCTCTGCGACCCCCTGCTTGGGACAAATGTTTTCAGTAAATGTGTGTGTGTGGCAGGGGTGCGGTGGCGCAGTGGGTTGGGCCGCAGTCCTGCTGTCCGGTGGGTCTGGGGTTCGAGTCCCGCTTGGGGTACCTTGCGACGGACCGGCGTCCCGTCCTGGGTGTGTCCCCTCCCCCTCCGGCCTTACGCCCTGTGTTGCCGGGTAGGCTCCGGTTCCCCGTGACCCCGTGTGGGACAAGCGGTTCTGAAAATGTGTGTGTGTGTGTGTGTGTGTGTGTGTGCGTGCGTGCTTCCTCTGGTGTATAGATGAGTGATTCACTGTAAGTGGTCTAGTGTAATATATCTAGAACAGTAAATCACCCTGGATGAAAAGGTATCAGTTAAATATCACACTCTTTCTGAGTTGCTTTGTGCAAAAAGCATCTCCTTAATGAATAAACAAAGATTAATATATAATATAAATATATATTAATAATACAATATATTATATTGTATTGTACCAGCACTGATGAATCTGGCCTTACTGTCCTGATGAGAAAAAATTGACATTCGGTCTGTCCTGCACAGCCACTTCCTGGCGGATCTCCAGTGCAGCAGGGGTTCATGGGAAGGTTCCTCCTGGCTGCCTCTTTGCTCTGTCATTGTGCTGGCATGACTGTGCCATCGCTGCCATTCAATACGCCTGTGCCACAATGGCCTCTAATGTGACACAGTATTTATGGCCTGCTTCTCCGAACCTGCAGCCAAGCTTTGTGTATTGAAAGCACTTATCGCAAAAATCATCATCAAGCTTATCATATTTTGCATTAAAATAAAAGGGTCATCTGTTATACTGTTGAAAGTCATTAACTGCAGTCCTTAATTGCACTCTTTGGATTATGATGAGCCTAAACTTGAATGACATTAATGGGATGTTATCTGCTAATGGGCTTCGGCTGACAGACTCATCTTCCGAAAATAAATGGAAATATTCAGCTGCACGTTATTGCCTACACCTGTGTTGAAGTGAACTAAAATGAGTTTTTTATCAAAACGGTTCCCTTGCCGTTTACTGAGTGTGTTCCTGGATTTAAAAGTCTGGAATTTGGACCTTTCCAAAGCAAATATGTCAATGGCATTTCTTATACGCTCGGGATTCTCCTAACTGCGTGCACAAATTATTTCCCATTCTCGCCATTTCAGGATCTTTCCGTGTTGGACGTTTCAGGCTTTCACTGTAAGACACAAACTCTGAAAAACATGTTGAGCAAAGAGGTTTCCTTCAAATATATTCTTTTAGGGCATTAAAGTGATAATCACATATACAATAATACCGCATAACAGGTAAATGACAGTGAATCAGCATGTTGTGTTTTTTTTTCTTCTATTTTTTACTTTTTTGTTTTGATTTTCCTGTTGCGTATTGATTACCTGGATAAAGTGAGCGAGGGATTGATTTTCCCCAAAAGAGCAAGAGGGAGACGAGCCAAGTGTTTATTGGAGCCTGAATGTGAAACCTAGAAGAAGCAGACTCTTTGATTAAATTCTCGCTCTCTCTTTCTCTTTCCCCTTCTTGACTTTGACCTTTGCACCCGTGTCCTGCACTCCAAACCGACTCGAAATACTATCTCGGGAGGACTTGGCTAAAACTCAGCGCTAAATGCATAATGTAGGACTTTATGTAACATGCACAGCTTTGGGGGGATTTGGGCCAAAAGAACAGCAACTCATCACCTCATGTGAACTTTGGGAGCTCTCACTGCCTGGATCAACACAGATAATATTGCTAGCTGTCATTCTAATAGGCACCACCCTCAGAATTTCAGATTTTTTTAAAAGATGTATCTTCCTGTACATTTCATCCAAAAATTCTCACCATCTGTTTCGGGAACAAAGAATTTGCATAATCAGGACCTTGAGGCTTATCGGTTTGTTGCCAGTAGACTAAGCCGAGGGTTTATTACTGTGATCATACAAAATCAGTTTTTGCAGTTCTCTTGACGGTCTACTTATGTGGCCATAACTGCCGTACATCAGTAGATGAATTTCTTCTACATTTGAGCTGAATTTTTATTGATAAAGTTGGATTTCCACAGGGAAGGGAAAAGCTGCGAAATAAAACAACTTACCTTGGCACAAATACTTTTGTTTTTGGCCATTCTGACTTTTTAAAGAGGTATATGTGTTTGTGTGTGTGTGTGTGTGTGTGTGTGTGTGCATATATATATATATATGAAATATGGGACAAGCTCTTCTTTTTGAACAAAAGTATAGAGTTCCAGGGTTGTTCATGCTGATTTGTCTTTCTGATTTCTGATGTGGCAGAAGTGCAACTTTCTGGAACACACAATCTCAAGTTTGTTTTTTGCTGAGCAGACTGACTTATTTGGTCGCTTTAAACATGTCCACTGAAATCATTTAGAGAAAAAATACCTACCTAGAATAAAAACACGAACTATACAGAAAACAGGGATGGGGAGCTCTAAATCATGCCCATAGAGCAAAGTATACAGACAGTTTTGAATAATTGTTTATATTCTGAGGGTTAACAAATTGATCACTGATATGCCTTTCTGCAGCTGTCTGTCACTTGATATTTAGCAGTGAAATAATAATAATAATAATAATAATAATAATAATAATAATAATAATATCTTGGTGATAGACACAGTTAAATGGTGACAGTCTGAAATGCACTCTTTCAGTCCTTGTACTACTACAGTGAAATGAGTGAATGGTCAACTGAGTGTTTGTCTTAATAATAATAATAATAATAATAATACAGCCACTCTCCGTATTTATCGCCTGAAATCAAACATCAGTGAGAGTCTTATTCCCAGAGGGCCTGCAGCCAGCAGAGCACGCTGAGTCTCAGACACAGGTCCCGAAGGCCTTGGATCCCCCTGGGACAATGGCCCTGTCACACAGTCTGGCAGAGCAGGAGCTCAAGCACTTGGGCAGCACAAAGAGGGACTTCACATAGTGGCGCAAAGCCCCGCTGGCTGCCAGGATGGAGCTAATCTGAGTTTCTTTAAGACCACTCTACTTAACTCTACTGTGCCATCTGATTTTGCACCATGCTTACAGTTATATCCCCTGCATTCCTGGTACGGACAATAAGTTCTAAGTCTGGCCGCCCAGCGGTGCTGCTACAGTTGCAACTCGGGGGCCAATCTTAAGATGTATTGACCTGTACCATGTGGATGAGGACAAAGACAAAGCCGGCAACAGGCCTGTTAGAACAGTACCCTTTTGAGGAATGTTTTTAGCTTTGAATCTCCTGCTGTAGTAACCCTGATCGAGGTCCTTCCCCTCAGTTGACACAGTAAAAATGAACGAGTTGTATAACAGAGTAAATCATTTTAAGTCATCTTGGAGAAAAGGGTCACCTAAGTGAATAAATGTAGATGTTATTAGAGTAATGTTTTTCTTTTTGCTCTTATGGGGAATCCATGTTCCATAATGCCAGTACATTTTTCAGAAATTAACCGGAGGATGGTCACTTGGGATTCAGCATATTTTTGCGTGTGTGACAGTGGTAGGGAGTTGTTTGAGAAAGAGGATTTTTAAATAGTTCAGAGTGTCTCGAGAATTCAAACGTGTTCGATTCACATCGCTGCACGCCTTCTAAACACTCTGTGGTCCCTCCTGGAGCCTTGGTGATGTGCTGAAACACAACGTGCCCCTTCTGCTTCAGCTTCACTGCTATTCCTCACCGAGACAGCAATGAGTTTGGAATTACAAACTATTTGAGATCACATCTGCGCAAGACTCAGTTGCCGAGAGGTTCCTGGAGGCGCTCTGATACTTCTCAGCCCACGGGTCATTGACTGGGATGGATGGCAACACAGCTATGTGCCTCAGTGCCCACGGGGTGTGTGACCCACCATCTTCTGGAAAATTCTGAGACCGATGACAAGTTCCTGGGCTACAGAGATGTATTTCAGAGAAATGTTTATCACCCGAGTTTGAGGAATCCATGTGGGCGTCAGCTCTTCGAGACGGCAGTGCATCCTCCCTCGAGATCGGGTGTGTGTGTTCGCACGTAACTGGCACGCGCTCGTGTTTTTAGCAATTCTGAAATGACCACGCTAGAAACCTAGAAAGCTTTCTTCTGTTTACACAGCTGCATGTTCCCTTTCAGAAAGCTGATACTGTGCTGTGCGTTAAATATCTGGTGTTTAATCTCTGAGGATTCTGTTCTTTTGGTGATAGACACAGTTAAATGGTGACAGTCTGAAATGCATTCTTTCAGTCCTGATGAGTGAATGGTCAATGAAACTGAAATGAATGCTTTGAGTTATCAGTATTCAAAAATCCCTATTTTTCATTTGTTGGCAAAACATAATCAGGAAATCACCCGCTGACGTCCTTACAAAAACAGAAGGGTTTGCATTGAAGTGCTGCTAGCGGCCGATGAATCCGTTCGGTCATCGCTACGCTTTTCAACCCCAAGATCACTCCTACAGCCTTAGACCCAGGAGTCACAGGTAGCTCTGCTGTGCACCTGTGCAAGTTTGCAGTGTTTAAATCCTCTTCCTGTTGTAGGGAGGATTTCTCAGTTGCCTGGTTTCCAGGTGTCCATAGGGGCAACAAGGGATGATCCAAAACGGGTGGGAACCACCTTCACCAACCCACTCTGAAACAAAGCTTGGCATATCCATGGCTCTACCCCCTTACCAAACTCACTCCCACCCTCCCAACCTGAGGGAGGAAGAGGTGCCTGGCATGCAGTGGGGGTGTGTGCAGGGGGCAGTTGAAAGAATAGCAAGAATGGTGCTGGCCACTGTGGCCATGCCGTGGATCTCCCTGAGGCTCAGCCTGCTCCTCACCCTGACCGCCGCGTTCGCCCACATTGCGCTCCAGCCTGGTGAGTTCCAGTGCCGGCCGGACAGGGCATGCCAGGATGCCTTTTTGTCCGCCTTCTGTGAGGGGTTGCTGTTTTCTTTCCATGTGACGAACACTTCTGGAATCGTTTGTAACTCTCGACGTTGAGTTTGCAAGACATTCTGTGGAATTCTGCGGTTGCTCACTGCTGTTCCACTTTGATTTTCTGTCACGGGATCCTCGGCTGGATAGACCCCAGCTGAGATGCTGGAGAGAAGTGGGGATGTAAACTCAAAAGACGGGGTGTGCAGGCACAATATCATACTGTTTGTTTTTGTACCACTTACTGAGAGAAATTCCATTTTATTGGAGTAGTTCTGAGAAAACTGAATATGTTTAGTGATTCTAAAAACGCATTATAGATGGAAGTTAGTAAAATTCTAAAACTGAATAAAGTAAAATTCACGTTGTTATGGTGCCTGCTCTGCTGGTTGTGATGGTTTCCCTCTGGTGAGGTGCCTGGATGACAAGATCTAAAGTAATTGTCACTCTTATTATCTACTGTTTCACAGCCCCAGAAGACCCACCTGAGAACTTGGCTGTGTGGAACATCACGTCCAAGTCCTTTACTCTGTCCTGGGATGCTCCCAGCATCGTCACAGGACGCTTCAGCTATTTCATTGAGCTCCATGGGCCCTCTGGTGAGAAGGGGCCTGCTGATGTTGAAATAGCAAAAGGTGAAGGTATTAGATAGGTGGATAGATGATGGAGTGGGGAAGGCTCCTGGGCTGCGGTTGCAGAACTTTGCAGTTTGGATCTTCTCCCTGTATTTGCGTGGGTTTTCTCCCACAGTCCAAAGACAAAGAAGAAGGCAATGGTACTGCAGCTCTATACCCTCCTTTACCATGGTGAACCCATGTGAGTAGTTGCTAAGGGTCGACTTTGAATCAATGACGTTTACTCACCTTACTCTTATAACCGAGGGAACCCCTGGTAGGGAATCTATTCTATAGGTAACGTAAGTAATACTGGGAACGAGTTTTCCTTCTGGCAAGTTGGTCCAACTCTTTCATCCATTTGCTTCCAAGGGAGATACTTTGTTCTTGAAAATTATGAAAGGCACGTGTTCAGTGCAGAATGGCCTTTTCCATTTTTGGAAGTCATTGCACATTATTTCACTTTGTGTGTCATTGAGTTTCATCAGCATGTCTTTCTGTGTTTCATTTCAGGATTCATGTTTGAGAACAGCACTGCTGATACAAGGCTGATGTACTCCGGATTGACCCCATTCACCAACTACAGAGTGGTCATTCGAGCCAGATCGGCGGGGGCGTTGGGGCCAGAGGCAGAGACCACTGTGCTAACTCCAGCGGAGGGTTAGTATTACACGTGAGGATTTGATGGGGAAATTTGATCTGTTGTCCTAGCACAGTCCTTTCTCTCTGTCCCACATACGCCATCTGACCTCTGTCGCCCTCTGCTGCTGGGATGACCAACAGGTTACCTTCACCAGCAGACGGGGAGTGTGCCAGAAGGTTTACCCAGTGAAGGGTGATTTTTGAAGCTGCTTACCAACCGTCTCTGCTTCACAGTTGTTCTCACATGGCCGTTGTTTGGTTGTTTGTGCTGCTGTGCAGCGCCCAGTGCAGTCAGCGAGCTCAAAGCCATTGCCATTGATTCCACGTCGGTGAAACTGTCATGGCGCAGCCCAAGGCAGCCCAATGGACTCATCACACAGTACAAGATTCTGGTTCTTACCCATGATGCTTTGGTGCAGGACATCACTCTCATTGGACCAGAGGAGGTGCGGCATCTGCCTTTAATTTTATAGATTTCTTTGTGCACTCATTTTATAGAGATACTCTACACCTCTATTTCCAAACGCTATACATTCAGCCCTTATATACAGGTCCCCGTAAAATATAATGCTTCATGAAAATATGTATACTTTTTTGTACAATGGACTAATTTCTACAATGGCTTTTCAGACTGTTAGTGTAATTTTCATGTCACATTTTATGTAAATAACATCAGGCGCATGTCTGTTTTTCTTTTAAGAAATTTTGGACTACATGCTTTTTTCTTGTCCAGAAACCATTTTTTTTCCATAAGAAATGATGGTAATTCAAACCACTTACAATGGGGAATTTGCTTAAACTGATGGGCTGATTTCACGGGACAAATTAATCCCATTATCTTTGTATTGTGTGTATTTAAATGATATGTTAGACTGAGATTTACATCAGTTCTTTTATCTATGCAAGTACATGAATTTAAATAAAAAACTTTTGATTAAATATGGCGACCACTTACAATGTGTTTTGCTGTAGGAGAGTGACTTTGTCAAAGGTAGCCTGCTGATGAGAGCTAGAAGAGACACCTTCTTCCCAACAACAACCTCAATGCCAGCGTCCCAAGTCCCACACTTACTCCTGTTGACCACCAGTCTCACTAGCAGACCTATCAGTGACAAAGAAGAGCACAGTATCCTACAGACTGACTCTACACCAACGCGGACCCCGGTGACATACGCCCTTTCCCTGACCTCCACCACTCCAGGCTCTCCGCCATCCTGGCTAACGGACACCATCACCCCAAGGCTGTTCAGCAGCACAGACCCTGGGACACCTGTTGCCAAGGCAGGTTCAGGGAAGATGCCCCTTGGCCCCTCACCAAACACTGTCCCCACAGGGCTGGGCGCAGGGTTTCCTTCCACGCTATCGCAGGATGTTGGAGTCCAGTTAGTGTCACTCAGCCCCAGCCCAGCCCAACCCCGCCTCTCCACTCGCTCCGCTGTAACCTCCTTTTCCACAGAAGGTAAATCACGTGGTTAGCGCGAGTCATACGGTCCATGCCATGCAACCTGCTCATAGATCATTGGTTTTGAGCTCATGTGTCTCCTGTCTGTCTTTTGCAAGAAATAGTTTGTGACCCTGTAAGTGGAAAAACATTTTATTTTTCTCAAGGGATTGGGGTGTCCTCTCTCTCCAGGATAGGTCACTGGATTGCCGTGCTCCACGTTAAAATATTTAGTCACCAGTGCTTGTTTTATCCTGGGCCTATTTCTTAATTTATGGATATTTTTTCCCTTAATTTTTGGCTAATGTTGTTTTTCCAGTGACGACATCCACCCGGGAGGTGATCGACGTCTCTGCTGACCATCTCTCCTACGTGGTGCAGAACCTCAACCCCTTCACTGAATACACTTTCACTGTATCTGCCTTCACTGGAGTTGGAGAAGGACCGCCGGTGAAAATCAGGGAGAAGACCAGAGAGCAGGGTAACATATTTCATCAACTGCCCAGTGGCTGCATGTTGTTCCAGGTGGCACAGCCTCAAAAATCTGTGAATGAAATATGTACCCTTTCTGTATTTTAGTGCCAAGCGCCGTTCAAAGTGTCTCGTATCAAAATATAAGCACCACCTCCATCCTGTTGTCATGGGAACCTCCTTTGAACCCAAACGGATTGATCACTCATTACACTGTGTACGTACTTGACCTGGGCAGTCAGGAGGCCTTCCAAAGGGTCATGAACAAGACCAGCATCCTCCTCACAGGTAACCAACTCCAAGACCTGTTTATTCTGTTAGCTTCAGTAGACTACGGGCAGTGCTCAATGGTGTTTTTTAGTCCTTTCTTATCCACAGTCGCAGTTTGTTTTGACAGTGTAGCAGAGTTCAACAAGCTGTGGAAGCTGAACATAACTCCCAGTGAATGGAAGTATATCCTGGTACAGGGCTCAAAAAGTACACCAAATATAAGGTGAGGGTGGCAGCCTCAACAGCAGCGGGAGAGAGCGCCCTCTCGGAGGAGGACGACGTCTTCGTTGTGACCCAGGAAGACGGTAGGGGCTTGTTTGCACCGGCTTACCTGTGAGAAGTTTCTTTCACTGTGGGAATTTGTGTAGATCCACTGCCAAAGCTCAGTCAGAATCTGGAGCTTTGATGCTCTGCATGCCCTCTCTTGAAATCTTCTGGGAAAATTGAACAGATTTCGGGAGGCTGTTTTTTTTCTTCGCACCAGCAAGTTTTAAATCCACGTGGAACACTCTGTAAAACTGGATGCGTAGATACTGTAGAAAGAAGTCTGATGGGACAGCAGATGTTTTTAATGCACAGTTCTCTTTGCTTCCTAGAGCCTGACTCTCCTCCGGTGAACCTGGCTGTGTTCAACATCACCGCATCTGCAGCCACGGTTACGTGGTCACCTCCAGAGAAACCCAATGGGATTATCCAATTTTACGAAATCTTTTACCAGAATTTAACGTTCAGTGACGTGATCAACACTTCTACCACCAGTGTGACATTTCGGCACCTGAAACCTTCTTCTGTCTACAATGTCACTGTCAGAGCATACACTAAACATGGACATGGAGACCAAACATCAGCCATTCTGGAAATGCTGACTGGTGAAGATGGTTCGTGCCATATTGGCAATAAGATTTTGGTGTTTGTCATTTTTAAGAACCTGCCGTAAAACGTCCTGAATTTCATTCTCCCCAGTTTATTTTAGTTTCTGTTTATTTATTCATAGTCTCTACATGTAGTGTAATACTTTAATATGAGTTTTAATACGTGCATTTGTTTTATTACGAAAAAGTGTATAGACTTCATGAATTGTGACGTGGCTTGCAATTAATATGAAATCTTTATTGATTTTCCGTGGAGGAATTGAACCCCCTGTGAGCCCAGCGTCGTGAACTTTTTTCGTCCATGCAGTCCCTGGGAGCCCACCCTTCAACCTGACCTATAAGAGCATCAGTTCCAGTGAGGTGATGGTTTCGTGGCAGGCTCCCGTGCACCCTAATGGCGTCATCCTCTTCTACACCGTGGAGTACTGGAACGCCACTCACTACATGAACGTCAGCACTCCCGTTGCATCTGTCCATCTCTCCAACCTCCGCAAATACGCCCGCTACAGCATGACCGTTCGGGCCAGCACCCGCCAGGGCAGCGGGGACCAGGTCAGCGAGGTCCTCAATATCACTACCCTAGAGGACGGTGAGTTTGGTGATAAGATTGCGTGGAGGCACCTTCTGAGTTAACAACGTCCACCCTCCAGTCAGGAGTGGCCCATTACACTTTTAGTTGGCTTAAAATAAAAGTGGAACGTGGCAAAGGGAGTATGGCTGCACCAAATTTTTCCCTCCCAGAGCATGTTTCAAAATTTGGTTGTTCAGTTGTTTTGTGGATACCAAAAGCTTTTGGCCGGGGAAGCTTTTATCATGCTAATGTGATTCTCTCCAGCAGCTCCTCATGAATAGTCTGCCACCGTTATCCAGCTTGAGCTCTGTCCCTGTCATACAGCGTAGCGTTACCAGCAAGAGTTGCAGAAGCAGATGCTGTAGGATTGGAAATGTTTGGATCCATCCCGCATGACACCATTGACATGTCGAACCCCTCGTCGACACGCTGCGGGGCATAATCCCACATCTGACTGCAAGCGGTGCCTAAGATCTGTGGAGGATTTGATCTGCCTTTCCCAGCTGAGCACATACTCTTGTACTGCTGAGTACAAGAGTAACAAAGTACTGACAGAGATCATTCAGTTCTATGTTCATTTTCTTCTCCTCAGAAGTTTACTTTTTGTGAACTTTTGAAACCATGCAGATGTTTTGTGTGGGTTGACCCATGGTGATGCGCAGAGCAGATATTCAGGTGTAGTGCTAATTATCTGGACCCTTGGGGGCGCTGGTCTACTGATGACTGGCAAGGCTGTGAGCATGAAGGCTTTATTTCCATCTTTTCATTCTCCTTCCATAAATTTCTATCTTGTGAACCTGAATCATCCTTGGCACGAAGCAGTTTGATTTGATCCCTTAAGAATATAACATCAATGTGGGTAGATATGTCCCACCTGCTGGGTATGCAGAGTTATATTTTTTTGTCATCCTTATTAGCTGCTGAATTTTTCTCCCCTTTTCAGTGTTAAAGGCTGTCGTTGATACACTGAGTCGCAAATGGTTTCCCATGTAATTTAAACTAACTCGTTCTGTTTTAAGTTCCAGCTCTGCTCATGGATGCCATAGCAGCCAGTAATAAGGGTTAATGAACATTCTGAAGAACTCATGATAAGTGGCAAATATGTTTCCTGCAAAACAGTACCCAGTTCTCCCCCACGATTCCTGTTTGCCAGAAGGTTGTCCGATAACCAAATAGAGCTGTCCTGGACTCCGCCATTAGAAGCGAATGCCCCAGTTCTGTACTACCCTGTACGTGTCTGGTAAGCTGATTTTTGTCTTAACATGCTTTCTATTAATATTTTCTCATATTCTAGTAATCACTTATTCATACAGAAAACCTTTTTCAAACAAAAGCTCTTGTTTGATTTTATATATCAGTCCTGAAAGATGAACATTGATTTCTCGAACAGCAGGGCTCAAAAAAGCTTTTCCCCTCAACTTTTTCCCTCTTAAGTGCACATTATAATCCATGTACACACTTGAATGGACGTCAAGATTCCACTCTTGGTATCCAGCTCCTGAACTGACTCATTATAGTTAAGACCCTGCACTATTTTCATGGTATAATATCCTAAAGGCACAAACTTTACTATTTTACTTTACTACTGTTTAGTAAAGTGTCACCAGTTAAACATATTTCTAATTAATCCGTCTGCTATTTCCGCTTCTATGCACATATTACTTGGATACACACATACACATCTTTGTAGTAATTGTTTTATTTGTGTAGTGTTTCTTCAGATTATTACTTTATACTTACTGTGTAACTTTGCTTTATATTAAATGAGCATCCACAACATCAAATTTGCATGGCAACTTGTATGTACAAGCGTACTTGGCCGGTAAAGTGTTGTTGTTTTATACACCACGCATTGTTTACTGTGTTGTTCACCATGTTGGGATATGCAGGAACTTGACCTCTGAGTACAGAGAGAATGTGACCGACACGTTCGTTGTGATCAGTGTGGACGGAGAGGGTCTGTACAATGCCTCCGTCTCCAGCTGGACAAGATTTGGGGATGGCGGTATGCTGGTGTACATCACTTTCAGCACTGTGATCACAGGTAAGCTGTATCCATGGCTCTAAACATACAGAAAAAGGTTGTGTCATCACCCCTGCCACATTTGCTTCCATCCATAACTTTATTGAAGTTTTTCTTCATGCTGCGTCTCATGTCATCGCAGTTCTTGCCTTTGTTATGAGACCAACACAGTCAAATCACACACAGTCACGTATGAGAACTGAGCTCATATTGCAGATCATCTTTGTGTCAAATGTTATTTCTCTCATTACATTGGAAGATATGCCTTCACAGAGAATTATTACTGTACTCTTATGATAGTGTATACCCCATTCACATACCACAGGGTTACTATTCAGTACAACAGCCTCCTGCCTTGCCCTTGCCGCTGTTCTTCCACAGCAGCTATTTCATTCACTGCCTACCACTTCTTTCAGTCTGTAAAGCGCACACACACACACACACACACACACACACACACACACACACACACACACACACAACATTGTCTGAACCGCTTGTCCCATACGGGGTCACGGGGAGCCAGAGCCTAACCCGTCAACACAGGGCGTAAGGTTGGAGGGGACACACCCAAGACGGGATGCCAGTCCATTGCAAGGCACCCCAAGTGGGACTTGAACCCCAGACCCACCAGAGAGCAGGACCCGATCCAACCCACTGCAACACTGCACCTCCTGTAGTCTGTAAAGCATGCAGACAGATTGCTCTTTCATTGAAAAACCTCTTATAGAGCTCCTACTTCCCTATGCATTGTATGGGTACAGCTATCAGCATAGAGGTTTGAGCTGTTATTGTTGGACCCAAAGGTCGCAGGTTTTATTCCCACCTCTAGCTGTAGTACTCTTGAGGAGGGAACCTATTGGAAATTGCTCCAGTCAACTTGCCCAGCTGCATGAATGGGTAAGTAGATTAGTACAGTAAGTTGCATTGGAGAAAGGAGTCAGCAAAATGTATTGAAAGTCTCAACCAATTTATTAAGGTAATCACAACCTTATTTACTGTACCACTCCATTGATTGATTAAGGTAAATATCACGGCTGAAAAAGCAGGTTAAATATCATTATTAATTAATTTAAACAGCGGATGTTTTCAATATGGTAAGTTACAGCGTTTAGCTTCTTACACTTTCCTAAACTATTTATTTATACAGCCGTGTAATTTTTACTGTATCATTTCAGGGTAATTAGCCTTGCTCAAGGGTACTACCGCAGTAGTGGGAATCAAGTATTAGTTACCAATACTAGATCAGTGTCCACATGTTTTGTAGAACAAAAGACATAACCACTTTGTGAGCTTTTTTTATATTCTATGTAACAGATTTTCAGGGTGTCTGATGTGTATCCTGCCAAACACCCTATGCTTCCTGGATATACTCTGGACCTCTGAGACCCTGCATTGGACAAGTGGTTATTGATAATAGAAGAATGAATTAAAATGTCACATTAAAAGAGAAGCTAGAAATTGTATTTTTAAAGGATATTACAAAATATGTTGATGTTATCTTTGTCAGGCATATTTTTTTTTTATTTTGGAATTATAATTAATTTTAAATGATATATTTTTTCATGGAACCGATTATAATTGGACAAATAAGTATTACTGTTTCAATTAGAAATAACAGTAATTTGACCCCCTCACTGCTGTTACGGTGTATTTCAGACTATTTCAGTTGCTCACTGCTGTTAGGTGAACAACTGGTGTATAAAGTTTGCTGAAATGTTAAGTCTGTTCATGTGATCAATGATCAGGATGTTCACGTTTTTGGTGTCCTCTTTAAGGTCCAGCGGATCCTCCACAGAACATTTCTTACATCAGCCTGACGCCCTCCTCTTTGCAAGTGATGTGGTACCCCCCCAGACAGCCCAATGGAGCGGTACTGTTTTACACCATCCACTACAGTAACAGCTCCAGCATTTACACCCAGGTGAAAATCTTGATATTGCTCGGAGGATTTCATTACCCAAAATAGAGGCTGTTTGTTATATCAAGGAAACGTGACATTTCAATGTCTACTGGGGCATGTGTTTTATTAGTGTTTGAAATAGTGAAATAATGTCTTATGGTGGATTTGCCAAATGGACAAGAACAGCTGCAGTGAGGGTTTTTACCATTCAGCTGGTTGAAGGGTTTGCACATGCCATGGGAATGCGTTGGGTCCAGTTTAATGTGAAGGCTGTAGCTGAATCCAAACTCACAGGGGTAGGAAAGATGAATGCAACCCGGCAGCAGGAAGAGCTTAGTTCCAGCACTGGGAAACCAGGACCCGAGTGCCAAGATAAACACCAGAGTAAGTGAACGCGTGTACACACACACACACACACACACACACACACACACACACACACACACACAGGCACAGGCACAGAAACACACACAAATTTCCACCTCCTCCCACACGCGGTTCCACTGCTAACTGTGCTCGCAGCAGAGGTGTCGCCTGGGGGCCTGGTCCTCCACCACACCACTTCCTTCATGATGGCCTGCCTTTGAGGGCCCAGCCTGTCATTAGCATTTCACACTCCTTGCTCCCCTTGTCCTCTTTGCCCCACCGGTGTGAACGACAGTTGGTTCGGGGCGTTGAAGATCAGAGGACAGTAGCACACTCAAACAGATGCTTTGCCCAATGGAGAGGAAATGAGGATTAGGAGGGTGACACGCCGCTGTTTGTGGAGGGAAACAAGGGTTGTTAGTGAGGGTCTCTGTTGCGCTCGGTGCTCCAAGGTTGGAGCGCCGTCTACCTGCAAGCGTGTGTGAAGGAACTAAACAGTCACTATGATGTGTAATGCGGATGTTTGTGCTCTTATATGATACAGCCTTATTCTAGATGCATGTGCGTTCTCGTGTCTGAGACAATTTGTCCATTTTAGTTTAACATCCAATTAAACGTGCCTACGTAAGTGTTATACGAAAAGGCTCAAAAATGCGGAGATGCCTCCTGTTTCCTAAATAAAATGTTCAGAATTTTTGATTAGCTTTTTCTTCTTGTGGAGGAATTTGCATCTTTTTCCATCTCTCGTATATGTTACCAGTGTCATTAAAATACATTTTCTGCGTATAAAATGACAACAGATGGCACAGTGGTTAAGACCATATCCTTTGGACTGATAGAACCCAGATTCGAATTGCTCCTCCTGCTGTAGCACCATTGAACAAGGTCCTTCTCTTAAATTGCTCCTGTAAACATAACCTAGATGTTTAAATAGGTAAATAAACTAAACATTGTCAGTCGCTGTGCAAAAGAAGGTCACCTCAATGAATAAATGTACATGTGAAATGTGTATTGAGTGTAGCCTTAGTCCTGTCCTAATAAATGTTCCTGCAGAGGGTCCCCGTCTCTCAGCCACAGCCTTCCGACGCCCCTTTGTCGTTCGTTATGGAGAATTTGGCCAAAGGCAGCAACTACAGCCTGTGGATGAGCGCTAACACAGCACAGGGTGATGGCGGCGTGCAAAGCGACATGATCCACGTGCTCACGCCGGAGGACGGTGGGTAACGGCTCTGCTAGCTGGTGGCGTCTGCAGCGGTTTTTCACCGGTTTTTTTTGCAAAAAAAAAAAATCACGTAAAAATTCTAGAGAGCTGCACCACATGTAATTTTCATCGTTTTTGTGAAAGGAGAAAACGCTGTCTCCGCAAACTGGTACTTTTTGTCTCAGGACCTGTCCTTTCAGCTTCGTCACAGGTTGTCATGAGACTGCCAGTTTGTTTTTCCTTTCACAAAATGTGGTGAAAATTTGCAATATACAGCAGGCCCTAGGTGAAAGACCATGTTAGAAACTGAAAAATTAGAAATTATTATATTGTGTTTTATTCGTGTCGTGTCTTCATGTAGTACTTGTAGCCCAAGTGATGTTACATTTGAAGGGAGAATTTAATTTAAAATGTCTTATTTTCTGATGCTATTCTTTAAGTCTGCCATGGGTAGTATGTAGACTACAAATGAACCATTTTCAGCCTTTAGGTTTTGGGACGATGCTAGCGAGATCTCGTGTTTTTTTACGTGGTTTTTGGAAAAAAACGGTGTAGACGTCACCCTACACTTGAAGATTAGCACTTTCCGTGGCAGTATTGTTGATCAAACTGGGTTATATTATTACCTGTTAATAATATATCAGATCACTGTGCTGCTTCTGATGTCTCTCTGCCTGGATAAAAACTCTTCTTGTGTTGCAGTTACAGAGGATTCAACCCTGACTCTCCTGCTCAGACCAGACCCTGGCTCTGCCTTTCCTGGCTCCGCCTCTCGCATGGCCCTCTAGCCAATAGGCAGCAGGCTTTCCATGTCTTCCCCCAATCAGGTTTCCCCTGATCCTTGTCAGATGGTTAAACCGCTCCTTCGAGCTGTACCGTACATGGGTACTCTCACTATGCAAAACATCTTTGCAAAATATCTAGGAATTAGCATGAGCTACCAGACACCACTGCTCATGTGTCATCTCAGACATCTTACACCATTTTTGATCGGTATCCCTTATGCCAATGCGTTGTGCCACAGTTCTGACTGGAAGGTGGATGGTACCGTGGTAAGATATGGTGAAAGAAATGCGATATGTGCGGACACATGGTGCTGTACAGGGTCTGATGCAATTAAGTGTACAACCTAAATGGAAATAACACCACTGTAAGGACAACGTCGCTGGTCATCTTTTCATGTATGAGTGTTTTGTTGTGCTTGTCTCGGTGTTGAAGCGGTGAATGACACGTTCCACTTTTACGTTAAGTCTTCCCCTTCTCCCCATGTCTGCCACCGCTGCTTGTGAGACGTGTCTTTTTGTGTTTCTTATTCTGCTGAGGGCTGTGTTTTTGTTGATTTGTTCCCCGAACTGCGAAATTGTTCTTCAATGCCTCATGGAACATTAAATGGAAGGAACATTAATGTGATGATTAACTCAGTTCTGCTGTTTGCACATAATGTCGGGATTACATTAAGAAGATAGTTGATATCAGGCTTTTTTTCTTTTTTAAGCAATTTTTCATATTGTTTCTTTTTATTTTTTTCCTTTTATTATGTCTATTATTTGAGCTGATGGGTGTGATTCTCTCTCCTGCAGTTCCTGATGGGCCAATCCGAAACCTGACTGCCCAGAACTTTACCTCGACAGCCATCATTGTGAGCTGGGACCCCCCCATATCCCCCAACGGCAGGGTGTTCTACCTCCTCAGTCTGAAGGTGTTGCATGATGAGAGCGGTAACACGACAAATAAGAGCACCACCGACACCGTGTTCCTCTTCACAAAACTGTTCAAGTACACCGATTACGTGCTGAGGGTCACTCCAGCCACTTCAGCGGGCCACTCGGAGAGCAGCACCACCGTCCTCTACCTGAGGACTGAGGATGACTGTGAGTGGTACATGTAATCTCTACGCCTGTACATAGTTGCATTAGTTTGTGATTGAAGGGCCAGAGAAGTGTTTTGAATGATGATAATGACCAAATGAGTTGTAAGAACTTTATATGTATATATTGAGCATCTTTAGACATACAGTACCACTCAAAGGCTGAAATATACCTGGACACCTCAGGTAATACCTGTATGGGACAAACTGGACAGAAAAATGAAAGAAAGCAACACACAAGTGTCCTTCTAGTCACTAAATGTCTTGCGACAAAAGAACTCATTTCCAGCAAACGTACTAATACTTTTGGCTCGTACTGTACCACTCTAAGTGCTACACGGTCGACACAGTTAAAAAGCAACCTCCCCAGAGCTATCCCTCTACTGATGTCATTTCTGTTCCCAGTTCCCAGTTCCCCACCAGTTATGGGTTCCAGTAAGAATGTGACCGCTTCCTCCATCTACCTGTCCTGGCATCCACCTGTGGAACCGAACGGGGTGATCACCGAATACACTGTGGCGGTGCAGAGCCAGGATGGCTCTGACACAACTGTCACCCCCAACACCAGCCTCGTCCTCACTGGTTTGATCCCCTTCTCCCCTTACAATGTGAGCATCGCAGCAGTGAACCGCCGCGGCATGGGCCCACCCCTCACCCTGCTGCTACATACCGATGAGGCAGGTGAGAGTTAATGATGTTAATGGCCATCTGGTCGGTGTTTCTCAATTTCAGATTAAATACACCAATGGTTAGATCATATAGAATTATCCATGTAATTTTTTCCCCTGCTGTTGGATTTTGTTAAATTGCAAGATTGATGTTCACAACACTGGTGAAGGTACAGAATGGCTCTATTCCATAATTAACCCTGTTTCAATACAATTTTCTGCACAGGGGGTCTTTGGAAATGCATTCAAAAATATTTATAATTTCTCAATTCTCTGGGGGGTGCAGTGGCGCAGTGGGCTTGGCTGGGTCCTGCTCTCTGGTGGGTCTGAGGTTCAAGTCCTGCTTGGGGCGCCTTGTGACGGACTGGAATCCCGTCCTGGGTGTGTCCCCTCCCCATCCGGTCTTGTGTTCTGTGTTGCCTGGTTAGGCTCCGACTTGTTGCGACCCCACTCAGGACGAGTGGTTTCAGACAGTGTGTGTGTATTTTTTTTCTGATTTTTCTTGTTTTTGTTTTGAAAATGCGTGAGGACAAATGTTGAACGGATCTGAGATTGCAGTGCTGAGGATGAACACAGTCATTTTCCTGTAGGCCCTGCCTCCCCGCCCAGGAATCTGAGCATCTTGAACCATACGGCAGACTCCGTGTGGCTGGCGTGGCAACCCAGCCTGGAACCCAACGGGGTGGTTCAGTTCTATGGATTCAAAATCCTGGAGCTCAGCAGGCAAACTTTGAGCCATCAGGTAATTTTTGTCAAGCAGAGCCCCCTTTCCTCTTTGGCAATTACATCTATTCTGCAGGAATTTCCTTAATTCACTCTATAAGAGATATATAAAAAAGGCAGCATAAGTATGACTATTTAAATATACATGTAATAGATATTAATATTTCAGAGGAAGGCTGTGTTTGTCATTTAACTCTTTTGCTGAGCAGCTCTGCACTGGAGAAACTGCAGGTGTGTGTTTTGCTTCCTAGAATTCATCTGGACCCACCACTCAAACCATGCTGACTGGATTCAGACCTCACAGCATCTACCAAATCAGTGTCAGCACATTCACCAAAGTTGGGAATGGCAATCAGTACAGTAACCCTGTCATTCTTACCACAAATGAATCCGGTAATCTCTTTGCAATAATATAAAATAGAAAATTAGAAAACACTGGAACTGTTAGGGTAGAACCTAAGGTTTTCTCAGGTATTAAATACAGTATGAGTTTTATTTAAAAATGTCCTTATTTAAACTTGGGGTTATGAAGGCATGGAGAAATATGGAAAAGAGACAATGGAATAAATCATGTCGTATTCTCCATTACATTAATAACATGCTGGGATGTTGATGTCACTGCATCGCTTACATAGCTGTCAACACATTTGTTTTCCGTGCACAGCTTCAGATGCTGTGAGAAACCTTACCTGCCACGGATCCAGGTGGGACTCTGTGTTCCTGAAGTGGGACCCACCCGCTCATCCCAATGGGGAGATCACACACTACCTTCTCCAGTTTGGAGACCAGGAGAGGGTCCTGGCTGCTGCTGCATGGCAGCACACCATCACCGGACTGCAGGCCAACACAAAGTACACCTTACGTCTGATGGCAGTCAACGCCGCTGGGCCAGGAGAAGACCAAAACTGCACTGTGACCACGTCCCGGGAAGCAGGTACCTTCAAGACCTTCGGCAATAGAGACATCAATAAGTGCAGACTCTAAGAAGTCAATGGCTTAACATGCTTTGGTCTATATTTTTAAAGCTGACTGAAGAGCATTTACAAATTATTTGTTATTATAACAACTCTCCCGTCCTGGGTGTGTCCCCTCCTCCTCCGGCCTTACGCCCTGTGCTGGCGGGTAGGCTCCAGTTCCCTGAGACCCCATATGGGACAAGCGGTTCTGAAAATGTGTTTGTGTGTGTGTGTATAACAACTCCTTAGGCTTAACGAGCCTGTGTGTGTGTGTGTGTGTGTAAAATCAGTGAATCAGTTTTATTTCACTCTTCCTGGTGATGGATGCAGTTGTTATTATAATAAAATGTAACGTATAGTTGATTAATTATCGCATAAAAATGTTCATTTAACCATTCTGTAATTAGGTTTTTTAAACAATGTGAAGCTATTGCTTTTCCATATATGTCATGCAGTTTGTTTCACGATACATAGCTGAACAAAACAAGTTTTACATTCTGCTTCTAATCTTGTTTTATGAAAAGCTGTTAAAGTGATAATGTGTCCAAGTCAAATATCTTGGTTCTGATTTAGCATAATGACTGGCATAACATCTCATTTTAAGCTCATCTTTTTCATCTTTCCACATCTGGTGGTCCCACGCACAAAAGGTAAAGCATGGAGGTTCTTGGTTCTGGCTCCGTTATGGTGGAACAACCTCCCTCTCTCACTCAGAACTGCTGAAACTCTGTCCACGTTTAAAAAGGGTCTTAAAACTCACCTCTTCCAGATTCACTTCGCCCATAATCTCTTAAATCCATGTAAGGTATAAATGTTCATGCAGCATAACTTTAAGATTTTGTCCAGATAAACCTTTACACAGCTACTCCTGTAATTTAATTGCTAGGAAGGTGATCAGGAAATATCGATATTCTGAGTTTTATGCAGCTACTCATGTGATGAACATCGGTTCATATGGTGGATAGAAACAAACTGCACTTAAGAATAATACGTCCGCATCTAAGTCTTTCTTTCTTCTAATGTAAAGCACACATTGTATTTTCTCTATGAGATGTAGGTTGCTTTGGAGGAAAGCGTCTGCTAAATGCATACATGTAAATATAATGTAAATGTTAAGCTGAAAAGAGTGCTAATGAAGACAGCGGTGCAAACTTTCTACTCTGCATTGCCATTACATATGGAAATTAAATAAGAATAGTAAAACAGCAGCCAATTTCTCTTCTCCTTCTCTGCTCCCTGACTTCCCAAATTGTGCCTTCATGCCCCATGGAACACGAAATAGGAAGAACATTATGGTGGTGATTGATTCGGCTCATCTGCCTTGTGTGCACACGGTGCTGCTGTGTGGTGCTGGTGGAAGTCCGAAGGGAAGCACACGGAGTTAATGACCCCGCACTGTTAGTCACACTTCTGCAGCCAGCATTGAGTCATTCCTAATCTATTTATCCTGGACTTGAACTAAAAGCAAATTAGTCTCACTTTTTGGACTGCTGGGCCTTTACTTTCCACAAAATCTGTCTTTTGTCTGAAAAAAACAATAGGAAAGATCCTGGCGCTGTAGTAGTCTTTATATCCAGGGTGGAGATCATGTGAAATGAAATGTCAGGCTGTTTTCGCAAAGGACCAGCCCCCCGACACCTGAGCTGACCCTCAGAGGTCACAGGGTGCCCCGAGGCCCCGTACTGCGCGTAGTGGGACAGCGAGGCCGGGACCCCCTCGATCACCCTTACGCACAGGGGTGTCGGGGTCCTTGCTTCACCTCTGGAAGGTTAAGACGACCCACTCCGGACATGACAGTCATCCGACGGCATGTAGGAGCAGAACTGCAGCCCTGCCGACATGAGCGGAGCCTTTTGTAAATCTTTCCAGCTGGGATTGACAAATATTCAACGCTTGTCACTCTAGATGCAGATGAAAGGTGCTTAGAGGAGAAATAATCTCTTTTAAATAACTATGACCTTAGGCTGGGATGTCAAGTGTGGGGGCTTGAAATGTTTTCTCGTTGGCCCATGTGGCAACTTGTAGTTTGATGATTATTTAGAAAAAAAGAAAAACGATGGAAGGAAACGTGAAACTTGCCGAGAACACGGCCTGTGGTAAAATGCCAAAATATGACGGTTCCATTATAAAAGAGTGGAAGGAAACAGTTTTGCGCTCTTCTCTGTGACAGATGCATAACAACTTATTCAGACAAAATTTTTTGTTTTCTCATGAAGAGGACATTATTATTTTTCTAATTACTTTCAATAAATTCAGTGTTTCTTTTAAACATTTTACAAGTATGGGGGGTAATTGATTTGTACTGAATTTATGTTGGAAGCTGAACTGGGTTTCTTTGTCTTCTTTGCACTTCCTCCAGTCCCCGGTCCTCCCAGACTGCTGAATGCAACCCAGATCGAGGCCACCAGCGTGACCCTTAGCTGGGTGGCTCCAGAGGAGGTCCCAGGGCATCTCAGGGAGTACCATGTGGAAGTTCAGTTGTTGGCGCCAGGCTGCGACGACTGGTTTGCCACCCACTGCGTGGAGACCCAGCAGCTGGTGTACGAGGCGACGGAGGCCTGGGGTTCTCAGGAGGTCACCATTGATTCCCTCATTAAGTACACTCGGTACAGATTCAGGGTGAGGGCCCGCACCAACGCTGGCTATGGGAACGCCTCCGACTGGGTGTCTGTACTCACTCTGCCCGGCAGTAAGTTGCATCTATAGGGAACAGTGGCTAAAGTGACCTGTGCTAAACCTTAATTTTTCAGGAGAACGCCTTCAGCTTCCTGTTGGAAAACCTTCACTATCCAGTATGAAGAGTTGGTGCCACTGCTTTGCAACATTTTTGTGGTTTCTTTGGCTAAAAGAGGATTTATCCTTCATCTTTTGCTCTCATTGAGAAAAAATTGTCTTCTTTTCTCCTTGTGTGAAGCACTTGAGGCCTTTAGTTTGTCAAAGAACTATTTGAATTGGTTATTTTCGCAGTACCGCAGTACCAACTTTGCATTTGTTGATTCACCTGACACTTTCCTCTCAAGTTACTTACGGTGATTTACCTCATTATGCATCTGGGTATTTTTTAGAGTAAATATCTTGCTCAAGGATTCTACAACAAGAGGTGGGCTTTGAGTCTCAGTCAGCCCAATCTAACACAACATTCAATAGTTGAAAAGAGGATTTTTATCTGAACTTTTCTCATTGACACAAAATGTACAGTTTTTTTCTTCACAGATATGATTGTGTTTTCCCCTTTAAATCTTAAATCAGAAAGTACTTAACAAAAAGTCACAGTGATAATCAAATGATTAAATATCTTGGGGATGGACAACACCAAACACCAATTATGATTTTGAAATGAGTATCAATGCATTTCTTGGTGATGAACAGGTTCGGAGGTTCACCTTCTTTCTGGGCTGTGCTAAGCATACAGTCACACACAGACAGCAATTACACAGAAACAATGGCAATGTGTGTGTGAAATCGGCTAGCCATTACCTTGTTATGAAGGCATGCAGCACTGTCCACCCATGGCTCAGCCCAAGGCCAGCGGTCAAGCCGCAGTGCCTCTCTGACATGCGTAATTAAATGGAGGAAAGGCTGACGAAAGGCGGGTGGCACGGCCAACATGGGAGAACCTGACACCCGCGTGCTCGTCTTTCGCCGAGGTGGTTACTTACCAGAAAAATGGCAGGCGTGACCAGGCTCGTTACACTGACCGATCGGGGGAGGTTGGAGAGCGGGCTGATCCTAGTTGGTGGTGGGGGGGGCGGCCCAGCGGGAAGAGTAATGGGTTCTCCAGACACTCAGCTACCTCCTGGCCTCTCTGGGCCCAGCATCCGGGGTCCATGGCCAGGGGGGAAGATGACCCTCCGCTCGGGAGGAGTCGCATTCCTCAGGAAAAGGGACGGGAGCATGATAATCGGGAAATGATGGTTATTAGTTACAGAAAATGAATTATTTTGGAGGGCCAGTGAGAGGAGTTCAGGAGAGGAAACGTTTGGATTATGTGGGGTTCAGGAGAGGGACGAGGGCAGGGAATTTTCCCTCAGTAAATTGACCAGATTTATAAGACTATTGGGCATACTGATACCCCATCCTCGGATGGCTATCTGACAGCTCCTGATTTAAAAATAATCCTAAATCAGAAAGTGGCAGGCACCCATAGGCCACTGAGAGTTCAAGTGATAGAGTTCTTTTGCTGTAACAATAGGTCATTTTCCCCAGCTAGTCTGTTGTGCTGTCTTTGTGTTGCCACACAGCCTTGGTGTTGTCTGTTTAGTCTCCGCATGCCATGGCTTCACTTCTTCAAACATCTTTGGATGCATTTGCTTCACAGTTGTAATCAGTCTGTTTTAGAAAGGCACTCAAAACATTTTTAAAGAACAAGAAAGGTGGATGCATCACTTTGGGAACAAATGTCGTATTGTCTGAAAGCAGAAGGGAGCCTTAGAAATTTTATGTTAGTTCTTTCAAATTTTACTATTTGGAGATGCTAAAAGAAGTGTAAAGACAACAATGTCCTTGAGAGTTAATACTGTATGTCTATATAAAATATATATTATATTCTATATGTTCCAAGTGTTGTCAGTTTTACTAATGCTGCTGATTTAGCCCATTTTGCCACTTTTCCATTCATTGTCAGAGCCGGATGCACCTCCTCGTGACGTGTCGGCGTTGCCCTCCTCCAACAGCCTCAAGATTCAGTGGAAAGCCCCGGAGGTGCTGTCAGGGCCCACCTCGTACCTCATCGACATCATCCCAGTGAGTATATTATATTATACTATACAGCTTGGTAATTTTTATTGGAGTAATGTAGGGTAAGTAACTTGTTTAGAGGAATTACAGCAGGAGGTAGGATTTGAACCTCAGCCCTTCCACTGCAAGGTAGAGCCTCTAATCACTGTTCTACGTATCATCATTCAGCTCCAAAATACTCCTTTCCTGAATCCAGAAACAGTCCATCCCAGATGTAAACCTTACTAAACAGGCCCTGATTCCAATCCAAATACGGGGTTATTGTGGGATTCTCCGTGCCGATGGATGAGGTAACGTCTTCATCCGCCAGCCTCTGATCCAACCACAAACAAGCCCTCATGTCTCCTCTGTTGCCCCAGACCACTGCTGCCCTTGTTACAGGAAGCAGCTCACACGAATGGGTCACACATTTTTCCGTCGGAAGGAGCCTCGATCCGTCATGCCCCCATATAGCCTCACCCTCCTGGGGGCTAAGGGCTGAGGTGTGATGCCTGATCGTCAGCAGAGGAAATCGAGGCCTGGTCTAGGCATCAGTCCTCCATCAGAGGTCCCTGGAGGGAATCCATATGTCAGGCAGTAGGCTTGTAACATCATTACACATGGACCCCTGCCTTCCTCAGCTCCAGCACAGCTGGGTCCGATACAAACTGCCCTCCACTGGGAGAACTACCGTGCTAGCTACCAGATATCGACCTTGGCGCTACATGAAACACATCACAGGAGATGGAGTCGCACCTTAGTCCAGAAGCAATCCCAATTTTTGAAATATTGGATTACATTACGGAACCCTGCTTATTGTTTATGTCCTCAGGAAATCTTTGGTTGAAAAACTGTAGGGTTTCAACAATGCAGTAATAAAGTCTGTCCACTTGGCCTTAATGAATTGTGTGCTGCAGTCACATCTACTCCAGATTATTGCACACAGTTACCATTTTAGTTGTAATCTGGATACACACAGACCAGTCACAGGTTATCTCTGACTTCTCTCCGCATTGGTGGTCCAGGAGGATGGTCTGGGTGTCAATCTGACAGTGGTGAGAAGACATGAGGAGATCACAACGGTGGTGGTGTCAAACCTTACGGCCTTCACCCTCTATTCTGTGACCGTGACAGCCTTCACTGGGGATGTAGCAGATGCCAGGAAGGATGGCAAAGCCAGTGATACTGTACATGTCAGAACCCTGGAGGACGGTGAGAACTGAACATGGCCCAGAGACTCTTCTTACCACTTGGTCATCCTCACTTTCAGGTCACCAGCAAGCACGTTATGGTTTCATTGTATGGTTTTTGTGGAAATGCTGCCAATGTTGACAACGTAGTTGCTTGTTTGATGAAGCAAGTACATTGTCAGCATTCCAATTCAATGAAATCAGTGTATTTCTGCAAATACACAATTTACTGATTTATAGGTTGAATTGCATAAACTGCACTAATACTGGATTGTTCCTTTCCATCACTTTCCCTCTATGCATTCTCAGAGCCCAAGGATCCTCCCAGAAATGTGACCCTTCAGCTCATTCCAGAAGATGTGACGAGGGTCTATTTGTCCTTCTCTCCCCCTGACAATCCCAATGGAAAGATTATTGCTTACAAGGCAATGGTCTACAAGGGGGGTGACCTGGACTTCCAGATTCAGAGTCTCGACATTATTGAACGTAGTAACAATACCTTCACTGCTGTCATAGATGGACTCAAAGGAGGCTACAACTATAGCATACGGGTTTGTGTCTTTACTGTAGCCTGCAGTTGTCAGTTGGTGTCTACATTGACATTTGTGTCTGCAATACATATATTTCAGTAGGACAAATCATTCACACATGAAGAGAGTTAATTTCTGTTGTTAAGCATATACCTAGCAGGATCCAAAACAACATACCTAGATAACCTTTAAAACTTATCATGTTAAGTTGTCCTGAAGCAATATGCTTCTTGCTAGTATAACAAGAAGGCCTTTTCTGAGATTTTAAACCTTTTTTCCATTATTCCATGTCCCGAACTGCTGTACGTTCAGTTTAATGTTAAAGTAGTTAATGTTACGTGTGGCACTATTCTAGTTGCATTCATCAGTCTTAAAGATACGTGATTTTAAACCACAGTGAAACCAAAGGCTTTTGTTCTTCCCATTTGTGTTCCCTCCAGATTTTTGCAGTTAACGGAGTGGGCAGAGGCCCCAGCTCAGAAGTGCAGCTCGCAACAGGGGTTAAACGTAAGCATTTTAGAAAATGCTAGTGGTTATTTAGCTTTTGTCTGACAAAATGTTTAGCCAACAGAGCGAAATCAGTTGACCAGAGTGGATGAAATATGAGCATAACAGGCTATCCGAGAAGTAATGTCATTTAATACTCGTGTTACAGCGCCACCCAAGCCCAATAAAAAGCCGGTGGTGGCCCTGTACCCAAGCGGTGCCCCCATGGTGACAGCCAGGACCATCACCACCCAGATGCCAACATGCTATTTTACTGATCAACATGGACCCATTGAGAAAGTGCAGGTCATTGTGGCAGAATTCAGAGGTACTGGACTCCCTCATAAGTGACATTCCTATTTATGCTGGATTGTGAGTTACACCACAAGATGTTTCCATTTTAAAGTGCATCTTCCCTCATCACAAATCATAGCTCATGATACCAGTTTTTACTTCGTAAATTGTAATTTTGAATTCTTAACTATGCTGCTTGTTGCTGTCTAATTATTTAGTCATTCTTTCCTTGACTATTACATGCTTCCTTGCTACTTTATCTTGAATTACTAGTCAAAAATGTTATTCCTGCTCAGAGGAAACAGATGTGGTTTCATTCAAAGCTTCTCTGTTGTCCCTGACTTGCTATCGAGAACATCAGCGAACGCAAACATTAATCTTGGTCACTGATCTGAGATCAACCTTTCTCTGGGGACAGAAGGATTACCTTTGACTGCTGAGTGTTCCTAGATTTCTTTTTCTCTTTATCTTTCAGTGAGGAACAGCAATCTGACAAACTGGTATAATGCCTACTACAACAGTCCTGCTCCGTATATCACTGACGATGGTTTCTCGAACCCTGAATGCTTGGATGGTGTGGCCAGGAAGGATCTTAATAGCAAGAGATACACCATTGGTGCCAAGAATGACTGCCTGTCACAGGAAAATGCGCTTTGTAATGGGCCTCTAAAGCCAAAGACACACTATGTGTGAGTGCAGAATGCTTTTAGTGGATACAGGTGACTAATACTGTAATGCTGTTATGCAAATCATCCATTTATTTAATGGACGCCTTTTCCTTTCTAGGTTTAAATTTCGAGCAACAAATACCCTAGGACAGTACACTGATTCTGAGTATTCTGATCCTGTGAAAACTTCAGGTAAAATGATTAATTTTTGTATATGAAATGTGATTAAAGGAAGGCAGGCGTTGTGCAGTGTGATTCCATGATGACAGTTTGACAATGAAAAAGCACGAGGTGTTATTGCCTGAGGTTTTTGTGTGCGAATCTCATTACTATGCTTATCCAATATGCTGCAGCCATCTGGGACTTAAAGTCTCTTAAAACCGCACTGATATACAGGAAACAGCATGTGGATCCAGGTTCTCAGCACTGAGTTGTGTAATATCTGTGAGTTGTTGCCTGAAGCTCTTTAATGCACTAATCTTCACAGACAGTAAAGGAGTTCTCGTTTTGGGATGTGAACCTCTGCCCTTTTGGTCTCTTGTCTCTTTGACTTTACCACCATAGCAGCTGTAGCTCATTATTGCTTCTTTTCTTGTTTGTTTATTTATTAAGCTCAACCAAAAGGCTTGAGACATTTGATGATTTGCCAGTAATGACAAGTCAGTCAGTTATTGCCTAGGTGATAAAAGCTGTGCTTTGCATTTATGATTTGTATCGGAGAAGATAGTTGAGCAGTAAGCCAGCCTCGTAAGAACATTCAAGAAAAAAAAAAATCACACGAGTGCATGAAAGATAAAGTTCAGGAGGAAGTCGATCTCGGATTATTATAATGTTTTGTGTGTATCTTTTTTCCTACTTCACATCTATTCCATTGGTAACAGAACATTAATTTGCTGAGAAAGACTAACCCCACAGGGTTACTTGAGGAGAACTCTGGACATACTGTCACTGTTGCAGAAAGCAATGAGGAGTCAAAAGATTGAGGCCTTGCTACTAAAGAGCAGTTCTCTTTTTCAGATGACCGATTGCTAACTCGGGATGAGGAGATTATTCTGGGGGTGCTTCTGTCTTTCTTTCTAGCCATCTTTCTCATAGTGGTCATCTACACATCTGTACGGTAAGACGACCCCAGACTTGTGCCATTCATTATGTAACCCATCCCTCAGTAGCGAAGCATCTGGTGATACTTCATGGTGATACAGTGGAGCGCTTTTGATGGCACGTTTACTGTCCCCTACAAAAAGACACTTCTTGAATCATGACAGTTTAGTACATACATTTTTTTGTGATTGACCGTGAATAACAGATGTTAAATGTTTTTCAAATGAGTGCTCTCGGCATTTTTTGACTATATGTAGAGAAATTATCTAAAATTAGCTTTTTTATCATTTGTAATATCAGATGGAATCAAAGTTATACATGTTACAGACCTTGGTCAAAAGTACCTTCCCCTCAGATTTGACCATAAAAACCTAGTGCAAGTTTTCTCTGCTCTATATATTGTACCTTCCCTTGATTGTATATTTGTCTGTCCTGATGTTTCAACCGTGTGTGCCTACATGTTTGCCTAACAGGCAATGTGTTTATTAATCTACGTATACAAGAGCCTCTTTACAGTTCTTTAATTTGTGAGTCAGGACTTTGCGTGACTGTCACTCTCCTTTTCTCCATCCTAGGATCCACCAGAAGCAGAAGGAGGGTGGGACATACTCCCCACGGGAAGCCGAGATCATCGACACTAAGCTGAAGCTCGACCAGCTGATCGCAGTAGCCGACTTGGAGCTGAAGGAGGAGAAGCTGAACCGGTGAGTGGGCTGCAGGTTCTCGAGCCTGAGCCTGAGCCTGACCCCACCATGACCCCTGTTTGTTTACACAGGTTGGTTTGCTCCTTTTTCAAAGGTGACCCCCTGTCCTCAATGGGACTTTTGGGGAAAACCCTCCACCAAGGGCTGGAATGGGTAAAATGATTACACACCGCTGGCCTTATGTTTAAATCTCATTTCATTCTCGTAGAGAATGTCTTTCTTGTCTTTCATGCAAGTATCTGCAGAAGATAACTTGAATTCTAGTATTTGAAGAAAAACTTTTAATTCTGCTTTTTACAACATCTCATATACTGGCCTTTATTGACACTGGTTTCTGATTTATAGATGATTGCAGTTTGTCAAACTGTGCTTTATATAGTGTTTTTTTTACATTCTAATTATATTTAAGCCACTATGCACTTAAGCCAGGTCTGTCTACATTACCCTCATTAGAGAGATCTCCATGGTGGACATCTACATGAAAAAGCACATCTTTGTTTAACCACAGGGGTTGTGAATGACTACAGGGACGCAGTTGACCACCCGGTGGGAGGTTATCATGATGGATCTGCAGAGCGTTAGCCACTCTCACACCTTGTGAACCCATTGCTCTGCCACTCTTACAGTTGACACTTGGGAATATACTATATACTATATTATATATTTTCTATATTATATGTAACTATACTGTATATACAGTAATATATACTATTTACTGTCAATTTATCATATATTTAACAGGGAATTTATGTCAAGTACCATGTTTAAGACTTTAAATTTTTAATCAATATTGGAGCTTCATCTGAGGAATTTAGATTACAAAGCATATCTTTAGTCTATATGCTAAATGCTGAACTCTTCCAATTGATAAGTTTGCAGACAAACATAGAGACACACACAAGATTACAATACAGCATATGCTCTCTGATTTGAGACTCCAACGCAGACGTCTAGGAATGAACGCTGCAGCATTCACTATGGACCACTGCCGTGAACATGGAAGCTTATCATCTCTCTTGGGAAAATGTTAACTCATGATGCATGAAGGACAGGTTGATGTTTCACAGAACTGTTTTGGCTCAAGATGTTACCTTGAAAGAGAAATAATGTACTAAACATATAAGATGAAAGGGGGTTTTATATCTAATATATTGTAAATCATGCATAGCTGAAGTCATGTTTAATAGCAAAGTATATTATGCTATTTTCTTTTAACATGATGCTGCTGCTTTAAAAGGGGAAACCTCAGTTGCCAAAGTTACCCAAGGTGTTACTCTTCCTCTTACTTCTCCATACCCCACTGTCCTGTCTGGCATGTGCTCAACTGTAAGGTGTCATGTCCTTCTGCGAAGATGTGCAGAAAAGGTGGGATGAACTGTCAGAGCTGTGACGATATATGAGTCTACCATGAGCTAGAACTCATAAATGGAGACCACAGTACTGGGAACTTGTCCGATCTTTCCCCCGAGCAGCTTCACCCCTTGCTTCCTTCCCGACACCTCATTACTTAGCTAGAAGACCCTGAAGCCATCACTAAAAGTGCAGACATCCTCCCTCCATCCAAGCTCCTCGTTGATACATAATGCTGAGCATCTTGTGAAACCCGACTCTTTGTTACAGGCTATCATGCAGCAAACACCAGCAATGATCCATTCACTGCTGAGTGCTACTGATGCCATCTGGCCATTGTTTGCTAAGGGGAAAGGTTTGCATCATCTGTCAAGTTAATCGTTTTTGTAATTCATATTTTCACAGAATGATTTTACAAGGGGCAGCTAAGGAGACCACATTTCTTGGCGAGATATCCCAGTGAAGGATAGATAGGGCCTCACTCGAGAAGATGGGTGGCCATTGTGGTGAATAGGCTTGGGGCTGAGAATACCTAGTGCTAAAGTTTCGGAGCCTTACTCCAGTAAACTGTGGGTGGCACAGAGATGAAAACACAGCCGGGTGTCCCGTTGTTTTCCGCAGGTCCCTGTGGACCACAGTGAGTGCAAGGGGGAAGTCTGGAAGCAATGGGTCTCCTGATGCTCATCCCCAATGCCAGGGGTACTTTGCAGGGATTCGGATGGAGCTTTGGATGGAAATTTAACTTGCTGGTGCTTCCTGAAGACCCAAAAAGCAGACAACAACACAAACTAGTGTGAGCTGGATTCAGATTATTTTGATAGGTCAAGGTCAGGATTGAGCTCCTTCACCCCTGTGCAGCTAGGTGGCTTACAGGCTGGGTGTTGGCTTACAGTCCCCCCACCCCCATGCTGTGTCTCACTACTTGTGTGGTACTTGTCCACCTGTGCCTAGTCTATGTTTGCTGGAGATCCTTTTGTGAGCCACGGAGGTGGTCGTCCTCTTTAACAGCAGGCCTATCCCCACGAGCTCATTATCATTAAATGGTGGGAAAAGGCTAATTAATGTCCAGTCGCCAAAGTGTGTTTTAAAGCCAGTTGACCAAAAAGCAACCATAAATCAGTGCTTTCACCAGGACATGGGACCCCACTGTGTAGAACAAAATGAACGCTAAATGTCTTGTCAGAGTCTCAGTTTGACACATATGTGTAGAATAGATGTTTTGATAATTTCATTCATCTTCACATTCCGCATGGCAAATGCACATCCTTTGCCCATAAAATCCGTACATTTACAAGAACTGCATTAAAATATTTTTTCTAAATATTATTTCATATTCAACTCATTTAGGAATGACATTTGAACATAGGCATTACATAACCAGATGTGTTCAAGAGTCCCAGTAAATGCGCTTGCTATGTCAAGAAAATTGTGTTCTTGACGATTTGAAGTGAAGATGTCTTTCCATCGTAGGGCTCTGTGGTTTCCGTTCTGCTGTGCCTAGTTTTATTAGCACCCAAGCCAGGGTTGCAACTTCTCTGTTTATATGCTTCTCCTTGGCTTTCTGTTTCCAGGTACTCATCCTTTTTCTTTAGGCGGAAGGAAATATTTGTCATCCAGTAAGTTGTCCCTGTACAGTGTGTCACAGTGCTGTGTGTGCGTTCCACGATTGTCCTCTCCCTCTCTGATATTGTCTTCCCTTCCCAGTTTTTGTCTCGTGGGCCAGGAAAATAACAAACTTAAATAATTTTTCCTGCTTTTTTTTCCCGTGTGAGCAATTTAACGCAGTATACACTGGGTCCTCATGTTACAAACGTTCACGTGTCAAGCATTTTCAAAGGTAGAAAAATTTTTCATGTTCATTTTTAATTGTATTTTCTTTACAATTTTGTTTGTTTATAAGAGAACATCACCTGTGTTTCTACACATAGCTGTTTAGTGTGGGACCAGATTAATTCAAGTCGCATATACAATGTTTTCAGCTCTTGTGTGGTGTCCCGGAGTGTCGATGATCAATAACAATATGACTGTTAGACATAAATTTGGAATAAATCAGTCAACAATCAACATCAAATAAGAATTTGTGTTCATAACATAAGCAGTTAATGAAAGTGTAATAAATGAAGAAAAGCTTTACACCAAATTTTTTAATTCATTATTGCTTTGTCTGAGATGTTTGCAAAACATAGCCTGTGCATAAATTGAGGGACATCTGTTTTAACCTTTCATTGATTTTGACATAGATATGGCTTTGCAAACAAACTATGAGTTTCGGAAAGACTTTCTATGTAAGTTGAGGACCCAGTGTATGTCTACAATGGCTATGTGAGCTGATCATAGTACAGCCTTGACCAAAAGTATTAGGTACCCCTAAAATTTTACAAACTGGCAGGTAACGGGGAAAAAAAAGGCTCAGTGGATGATTTTGGTGAATATGCAAATGTGGGGATCCTGATTTTTCTGCCAAAGGCTGTATGCCCTGCTGCTGCTGCAAGAGTGTGATTACTTTTCTGTATGTCATGTTCATGAATAACAAGCATGTTGTGACATTATTAATTCTGATAAGTCTGTGTGAGCAGCCTCCAGTCATATAGCTAGCTCCATGGTTGGTGTACAAAACCAAGACAGGTCATGCCTGCTGTTAGCTTCTTGGAGACGTTCACGGTTATTCATCCAGGGCTTTCTACGTAAAAGCACAGTCAGAAACGGTAGTACAATTAATTGTCAGGTACATCTATTTTTTCATTAGGTGAGCACTGAGCTTGGCATTTTCTTGTAAATGTTTCACCATCAGTCAAGGTGGAATGGTCAGCACGTCACAAGTGGAAAAATTATAGGCTAGGTGCTCACATTTTAATCAAACTAAACCTTTGTCCAATGTGTCCTGATTTTTCTACTTCCTATAAAATGATTCCTGTTGGAGTAATATTGTATTGTGCGATATGTCTTTGTTCTTTAGTACATTCTCCGGGTGGAGACAAGACAGTCAGAAATTAAAACAGTTTTTTAGCATTTAATACAAACAGATACCATGTTATCGGTTATCATCTGAAGGATGTGATCCATCACTGATGCTTTTCTATAGTGTTATGCTGCTTTTTAATGGTTTTTTCTTTTCCTGTGAACTACATTTCAGGCTTCTCAGTTATAGAAAGTCTCTCAAGTAAGTGGCTGAACCTCTGAGCCTCTGTGTGTGTGTGTGTATTTCTGCTTTATGCCTTTACTGTGTGACAGAGATGGGCAAACTTTGGGGCTCGCTACGAAGCAGCTCATAAATCAGCCGAGCGTGACTAACACCCCGGTAACTGGAGTCAGGACCCCCAGCCCCCTGGACCCTAGCATGCATGGCTGTGTTTCAGCTTGGGAAATAATAGGGGCCGTGTTGAAACTCCACAGGGCCCAGGAACGTATCATAATTAAACTGTGAGGTCAGCGTTGTGCTCCCTTTACAAAACAGAGGAGGATCCTGGACTAGCAGAAAGGAGATTACACTGGGATGAAGTGCTTAAGAGGCAGGCATCACCTAGGGCTGATGCAGAAGGAGTTCTCAGGAACGGCTTTGTGAAAGAATGCTCAGTGCATTAGCGAGCGGATGTGTTTATTTCGAACAGTGTAAACAGTGGACTGAACTTGTCTACCTCCAACGACTGGTGAAAACAGATGAGATTGTATTCCTTCAGTTCTTAGCGATTCAGTGGATTTTTTTATAGGGACGTAACAGAAAGGTTTTAACTTCAATATTATTTTAATATTATTTTTAACTAGTATTTAGCTGACGCCTTTGTCCAGGATGATTTACAATGACAAACATACTACACTGAATTTCTTGCGATCATTCATTTATCCAGCACAACAGTGTTACACACACGCTCACTCACCCATACACACACTAAGTGCAATTTACAATCACTAGTCCACCTGAAACACAAGGCCTTAGGCTGTAGGAGGAAACCAGAGTACCTAAAGGATCACTTTCAAATATCTCAAATAGATACATATATATCTGCAAAAAACAGCAACCACTTGACCTGAGTGGTATACCACAAGTTGAGACAAAACCAGTTAACATACAATAAAAAATAAATACAGATTTTTTAAAAAAAACCCAATAGTTGCTGAAGCTGAGATGAGGGAAATAAATTCCCCTAAAGCTGATGCAAGAGGGAAAAAACTTGGAGTCCAGCAGCAACTGGCTGTCCACCTTGACTCAAAAAATAACAATTTTAAAGAAATATTTATGCTCTAAAACTTTAAATAAGCTTTTTTTTATCACTCCCACGTTGATGTTGCAGAAATGATTATGTAAAACATGTCTGATTCCCTTCCAGTTCTTAGAAAATTAAATCTCTAACCAGATGTATAACTTTTACATATACATAGCCATATGCTGTCATAATTTTTCAACTTTTATTATCATTTTTGCACATTTGTCTATATTACCTAATAGAACCAGAGAACTCATAGCTGTTTATGTCTCCGTGTCTCAGCATTATCACTGTTTAAATGTGACCCTTTCATATTAGAAGACTTATGTGGACAGTAAGTGTGCTAAATTTATACCCAATAACTTCAGTTAGTGAAACAGAATTGTTTTTACAGATGCAGCTTACTGTGGGGATGAGAGGAAAGTGTGTGTGTGTGTGTGTGTGTGTGTGTGTGTGTGTGTGTGTGTGTGTGTGTGTGTCGGAAAGCTACACACAACTCATCCTCAGCCCCTGTACCTACAGGCCCATCAATAAAAAGTCGTTCCTGCAGCACGTGGAGGACCTGTGTGCCAATGACAATGCCAAGTTCCAGGAGGAGTTCTCGGTACGCCGACCGCACACCCAACTCAACACCCCACATACCTTGTTCCAAAGGCAGGACACAGACCACCGAGGAAGCGACCCCACCTTATCAATACCTCTTCACCAGCCCCACTGTTTGGATAGTAAAGTTAGATGTGCTTGTGTCCAGAGCTCAGTACTACAACCTGTCGAGAATAATTCACAAGTGTGTCAGGACTGGGAGTCCCCTTACCTCAAGTTCATATTCCAGGGTAAAGTGGGCTCTAATATGTCAGTGCTCATCATTGTTATGGGTATTAATATAACCACAACTGCCATTATTAATTCTTAAACTAGCTAAATTAATATTAATGTGAAACAACTAGCACACCTTCAACGAGGAAGAATAAATAATTGCCAAGATGATCACAGAACGAAAAATAGAAGCCGAGAATGCTGTACTCTGAATTTCAGGAAAGCAAACTACGCTGTATGGTAAAAGAAAAAAAAAAACATTCAAAGCTGTGTTTTTCTTCAGTAGGGTTAAATGTTACCTGAGCACAGTTCAGGGACAGACTTAAGAGTTTAATTCATGTTTATAGTACAATTAATCTTTTTTTTTTTTTTTTTAACTGAATATAATTTATATCATGTAACATCCCCTATATATTTATAAGGATTTTACTGTCTTTAAAGCATTAAAATAGGTTTTTTAATGTCTTTTATAAAAATATATTAATAAATGGTTTACAGTTACAGGATTTACAAAATCTGTTACTTCATCCATTACCATGGATTGGTTTCATGGCTATCATTATTTCACCCTTTCAACACTGGCTACTCAACACTGGACTCTGTTATTTTAGTATGTATGAATCCGTAAAAATTGATTACCCGAAACAATACTGTTCCCCTTTACTGTACTTCCATTTGTCAGTATCCTATTAGTTTCTCTTGGAAACAATTGTGTTTCCCTCGGAAGGCCTGCTACTTTTTTTAAGACATGACTTCATTTCAACACTTAACAAGAAATGTCTGAGTCACATTTTGTTGAGACCAACATGAAGGGAATGTTTCTGTACTCCATTTGCATGCAGTTGTTTGATACACGTGCAGTAGTTCATTCTAAGTTTTAAGAAAGTATTGTTGGATTATCTAAACATTATTCTGAAAGCTGTAGTGCATTTTGATAACATTTCCCTTTCAGACAAATGACGATACCCACAACAATATGGTAGGTTCATAAGCATGGGGAAGGATTTCCAGTTTCACCCCAGACATGGACATTGGATTGTTAGGTTCTCCCTCAGCAGATGGTTCTTCTAGAGGCCTGGGAAGGGGCAAGCATGGAAAGAGGATTACCCTCTCACCCCTGAGTCCAGAAAGGGTGGTCCTGCCTGGGTCAAGGGTAGAACCATGAGTTGGGGGGCCTCAACAACCCCCATCACTCTCTTAACCATCAGAGTTCCTGTATAGCTAAAGACAGGGCATCTGCCTACGACGTCTCCAATTCATCATAGCCCACACGAGTGCAGAATCCATCGCAGCAAAAGTGAGGTTAGCCTGAATGACGCTAACGTTGTTGCCTGTCAAGTGACACGTCCCCATGTCATCACGATGAGACCTGTCGGCAGAGGTTGTATAACCAAACACATGACAAGGCAAGCTTCTTTTCCACCTCTGCTTCCAGGAGCTTCCCAAGGTGCTGCAGGACCTCGCTACCTCAGACGCCGACCTGCCCTGGAACAGGTCCAAGAACCGCTTCACCAACATAAAGCCCTGTAAGTACACGTGACCTCCTCAACCCACTTACTCTGTTCACTGCTGGCTGGAGAGCGACCCTCTAATTCATATTTCTTCTTATTAATGAGTGCAGATTGCCATCATTAACTTTGAAGTCCTTACCCCAGAACTAAGAGCACGCAGCTAGATGTTCTATATTTCCGGATGGCTTTGAAACTGAAAACCTCAGTTTGACCCTGAGCAGCACGTGCTGTGATGGAGAGAGTGAAAAAAAGTCTCTGTTTACTTTGCATTAGGAACATTCTCCAACAGCTCTTATCTGTCTTTTGTTGTCTACAGTATTCTTCAACAGTGCCAGTCTGCAGGGCGGTTATGAGGCTTTACTCTTAGGTGCCATTGACTTGGGGTGATGCTATCGCAAGGGCTTCCCCAAGCACTGATGTCTCATGGCTTGGTTATTAAGACAAGAAAAGCCCTTGTTTTTATAGGCTTTTGCTTCCTTGTGAGAGTGGTGTTGGCTGCTGTTTCCTTGGTATCCCAGCTTTATCCTGCCCAGTGATGTACAATGAGCAGCTGCTTCTGGGCTCTTCAACTTCACATTCACAGATGTCCTATAGCCACAGCACAGAAACCAACCTCTTGCCTCCTAACTGCTCTACATTCTCCTTATGGAGCCTGATACTGTCCAAACAAACACTATATCTCCAGACTTTAGATTTTAACCCTCTTTAAGGACAAAGGGTTTGGATGGGGGAGCCATTGTCATCACCGCTCTCTGTATGTAGGACTTGTCCTAGTCCCAGAGTACGTTCCTCTTCCGTATTACCATGTCATTTTTTTACATTTTAGAACCATGTCTTTTGCCAAATTATGTGCAATTGCATTCCAATATCACTCGTTCATCTGTATTCAAAATCTTAAGTAGTGACTCTCATCATGGTGCACTGATGCACATAATTACGTGAAGATTAATGGTCACATCACTTGAATTCATGATGTTCGAAGCATGTTGAGTTCAGCCCTTATCTGTCTCCTAGACAACAACAATCGCGTGAAGTTGCTGTCTGAACCAGGAGTCCCAGGGTCAGACTACATCAACGCCAGCTTTGTCTCGGTAAGGTCGCCGCTAAGAACTGGAGAGCATTGTTTAATAACCTTTACCCTAACCCAAAGCAACAATGCAGGCTGGCTATGCTAAGTGGCCACTAGGGTGCTGTCCGGATAGGCACGGGTTCGAATTGCAGGCTCGACAGCTAAATTGCAGCAATGGGGAAAACAGGTGTGATGCCTGGAAGCGACAGTGAGAGTCAGTACTTGCTGATAGTTTGGCTGTTAAAGAAGTACAGTTATTTTCTAGGAGGGCCCATGATTTGTACCCTGGATGGGTCACTAGCAATTACTTGTTCAAGTAAAATATCCAGCTGTGTAAATAATACAACAATAGTAAAAAAATAATAGTATTAACTCAAAGGTTCCAAGTTCAAGAGATCTTCTGCTCTTTTACCCTGGAGAATGTCACTTCGGTAGAATATGTGGCTATGTTGGGAGCTAAAATTTTGCACAACAAAGCAAGATTTTTCTAATAATATTAATAGAAAGGATGAGAGAAAGAAAAAAAGAACAATAAAACTGAGAATGTGGACATGTTCCAGAGCTTGGCTTACGCTGATCCGGGGAGTCAGTCCAATGAAGCTGGTGAAGTTCAAGTTCATTTACAGTCCTATTTATAATCCCACCTCAGCGCTGCCACCGATGGCTGCTTTCCCAGCCCCCCTCCCTCCACACGCTGACAGGCAATGCGAGAGAGACTCCCAGTCCTCACATCGAGCTGAGAAGTACTGCAATTTTCCATAAGCACTCTTTTTCTTTTCATTTCACCTTCGGAAATTAACCCGCCTCATTCTTGCCTTCGGCATTCATACTTTACTCCCTGAAGCACAATCTCATGTTTTGACAGCAGCGATCATCACCTTGTTTTCAGGCATTATTTTTTATTTCCAAGGCAAACATGCATCCTAATGACCGAGGTGCAGTATCTTATGTAAATATAGTATGTAGAACACAGATATGAAGTGCTTGCTGTAAATCACTCCAGTAAAAATTGCCCAGCTCTATAAATGGGTAAATCAATTTAAATAGCTTCATGCAGAAATTGGGAACGACTGACTTTTTTTGTTAAAAATCTTGGTTCATTACATAGATGCTGGTTACATGAGGCCCTCTTGCTCCCTATGTCAAAGGGCTACCTGTGTCCCAATGAGTTCATCGCAACGCAGGGACCCCTGCCCGGCACGGTGGGTGACTTCTGGCGGATGATCTGGGAGACCCGGAGCCGTACCATTGTCATGCTCACGCAGTGCTTTGAGAAGGGCAGGGTGAGTGTAACACTGTCCGTCAGGGGTTGACTTTACTGTGGACAGAGGCCCCTCTCACCTCGCCCTCACTGATTCCCTCTTCTCAACCTCACCACAGATCCGCTGTCACCAGTACTGGCCTGAGGACAACAAGCCTGTCACTGTGTTTGGAGACATTATCATTACCAAGCTGGCGGAAGATGTGTTTCCTGACTGGACCGTGCGAGTCCTCAAAGTTGAAAGGGTGAGGCGGCTAAATGAAGTCTCCTACGTTCAGAGCATCCCAGTTTGTTGTGCGAAAGCATCCCGGGTCCTTTTGTCTCAAGTTATTCTGGGTTCCCACTCCAGCATGGTAACTACATGGTGGTAAACCACTTCAACTTCACCTCCTGGCCAGAGCATGGCGTGCCAGAGTCCAGTGCGACGCTCATCCAGTTTGTCAAGGCCATCCGGGCCAACAGGGGCCGCGACAGCTCCAATATTGTGGTACACTGCAGGTATAGGCAACATTCATGCGCCTTCAAGCTCAAAACTGAAAAAATCATCTTTGTTCCTCTGGGCTTCAGGATAAAAATTTGCATATTTCCATCATCACAGCTTTGTCCTATCTAAAATCCCACTCATTTTTAACAACATGTTCATACCTGTAATATTCTGAACTTTTGATATTTACCTTTTATATAATTTTGTCTTGTATCCAAATGTATTTATTTTGCTTTTTTTGGGTTTTCTGTGCTCAGTCAGAATTGGGGAAGCTCGAGCTTTATTTTCACTTTAAATCAAGGCTTTTACGAAGCTCCGCTTTCTTATTCATGGAAAGCTGATTTCAACTGCTCTTGTTGGACAGTGCCGGTGTTGGCAGGACAGGGGTCTTCATAGCCCTGGACCACCTGGTGCAGCACGTGAGAGACCACGACTTTGTGGACGTCTACGGCCTGGTGGCAGAGTTGCGGAGTGAGAGGATGTGCATGGTGCAGAACCTGGTGAGGATGTGATCACTGACTCCTCCAGCGACAACGTAATGCTCTTGCGTTGTTCTCATTGCCATGGCAAACCACCACTCTTTGCCACTTTCACAACTGCAGTGTAATCTCAGTGCTGAAGGAGCAAAACCACCTGTGAAGAATCAAACCATAAAAAGGATTAAGAGTCATTTAAACCCTTCTTTTCCTCACTGACGTGTATTTCTTAATATGCAACAGTTGTATATTCTACGCACACATTGTCTAAACCACTTGTCCCATTTGGGGTCACGGGGAACTGGAGCCTAACCCGGCAACTCAGGGCAAAAGGCTGGAGGGGGAGGGAACACACCCAGGACGAGACGCCAGTCCATCACAAGGCACTCCAAGCAGGACTTGAACCCCAGACCCACTGGAGAGCAGGACCTGGTCCAACCCACTGTGCCACTGCACCACCACACCTCCTGTATGTCGTATATTCTAGCATGCTATAATTTTTGTAAATAAGTAATGTGCTTCTCAACACTGTTCCACTGTAGGCCCAGTATATGTTTCTGCATCAGAGCACTCTGGACCTCCTTTCAAGCAAAGGAAACAGCCAGTCCATCTGGTTTGTCAACTACTCGGCCCTGGAGAAGATGGACTCTCTGGATGCCATGGAAGGTGAGCAGGTTTCTTGTGGAGTACAGTGCAGCTTCATTAACACCAGGAGCAATCTGTAGCTTTATTGATTCATTTTCCTAAAGGATTTACTCACTTTATGTAAGTATGTTTCGGGCCATACCTATTTGCCCTGTGACAATCTGTGTTGTGAATCTTTTTCATATTCAGTTTGTATCAATGAGAAATAGATGGAAGGAATAGAAACAGATGTAATTTTCCAGAAGTGTAAGACACTTGAGAATTGAAGCTTTGAAAGCAGTATCAGTACGCATCACTTAAGATTTACAAAATGTGCAAAGTAGTATTTCCACATGTACAAATTTTTGTTGCTGTTTTGTTTGCTGTGTTTTTTTCCAGGCGATGTCGAGCTAGAATGGGAAGAAACCACAATGTGAAGGGTGTAATTATTTAACTGTCTTTATCTATGTGTTCAATGACATATCTACGCTGAATAGCTTCTGAAAACTGAGGCCAAAAGCTTGTAAATAGCCATCTCTCTTTTTGTTTTAAAGCTGTTTGTTCAGTGTTGTGCCCTTGTAACACCCTACCAAAAAAAATCAATTTAAAAATACTGCTGTGTGTATGTAGGCAATCATATCTTATGCTTTATATGTTTTAATTCAAATCAAGCTTTTATTGTATGCATTTTTTGTAATGTAAATGAAGCCAAAGCTGTTTTTTTTTGTCAGGATGTTACTGGGTTGTTCTATATTTTATGTGTTTTTTGATTGTGTGTCATGTTTGCTGTGTGTTTATGATGTATGTCTACGACTACAGTTGGGTTCTGATGTAAAGTGCTAGATCACTTTCTTGTGTCCTGTGGCACTCATGTCCTCTCTGTGTTTGGGATTCCGGGTGTCGATTTCTGCACTCACCGCAGCGTCATAATAAACCGCGGCTGGGGATACCAAACTTTATGTCCCCTGGCATGCTATTCCATGACTCCCATGATCCTCCCAACAGCTGAAGCGTCACCTCCTTGACACAGAGGAGATTTATCTGTGGTGCAGCGGCCACGGGCAGAGCGGCCTCTCCTGCTGAGAGCCAGGGGAGGTAGATGACCAGGAAGTGCAGGGCGTATGCTGGTTGCCTATCTCCAAGGAGGGCTTAGTCGTGAATGTTCACACCAGCTGCCCTTTCTGAAAATGCTAGTTATTATCATAACTATCTCAGGTCTCAAAGCAGGTTTGAGAAATGGTGCAGAAGCATTTTTTAGTGGATGCCACATAATGCTATAATATAATGCTTTAATATTTGAACCTTCAGCACAATTTTGGGTTTGACGGCAAGAGAATTAAGTAGCGTTTTTGTTACCAGCCTATCGAACAAGTCAGTATGCTGTAACCTGCCACAGGGATGCGGAGTAGTGTACATTTTATTGGTCCAGCACAGTAAAATAACTGTATGCTACAAGACCATACGATCAGATGTAAAGGTAAGAAGAACCGTCTGATTCAAAGAAAAAAAATCCCAAAATACTTGGTCAGCAAAAAACCAGGAAAGGCTTAACTAGCAGCAATACAAAACTTGACAGTTGATATAAGTATTCCAGGGTAATGTATTACAGGTAAACATATTTGACCAAAGTATCAAGAGTATAAAGAAGCATTCTGCTGGCTGAAGTTTGTAGAAGAAATTTTATTAACCCCTTTATTGAACTGCACAGGGCTACAGCTGCACACATAGTGTACAGCAACATAGTCACAAAGACACTGGAATCACACGCGTAATTAAATAATCACATTTAGACATCAATCAATAAAAATCAATTAGAAATAAAACTACACAGAACATAAGTATAATAGAGTCAGCTGAGTACTAGTTGCCCAGTCGGTGTGAGGTCTTTATATACTTTATATACTTTGTATACATCCTATTACTACCATGAATCATAAATAACAAGCAAGAATCAAAACAAGCCGAAATAAACACATTTACCCCGAGTCAATCTACATATTAACGTGTGAGTTTTGGTCTGTTTTATTGAACATTTTTATCCGTTTTGCTGTTCACACTGCAGTCAGTTATGTTACTATGTTATGTACACCGTAGGCAGGCAGGTCATACTGTCAGAGTAGCTGTTACATTTAAAATGAATAGCATAATTTGTAGGATCTGCTTGTATGGTTACATCCTAATGTAAGAGACTCACATAAATAATGTTTTGCCAGGTTACAAAACCTTTTATTTCCAAATCAGCCAATATTGAAATAAAATATGTTTATGTCTCAGCTGAAGCTGAAATACAGCTTTACAGCATGTAACCCCAACACTACAAAGTATAACTTTAGGCACCTGTCATATATCAGATAATGTGCATAGCTTTCAATAGCTAGGTGTTGACGCGTGTGCAAGCGCCGTTGGTAGTAATACCTCTGTAACACCCCTGAAAACACCAGTTTGATGCACTGCGACAGCTAAATGTTGGATAGAGTTACACTTGCTATATATAAGCCCGTGACTCATGTCACTAAGTTATTTAAATGCCATCCACAGATTTGTACTGTTGGACTGTCAAACCCATAGACTGCCGAGGGCTGCAGCATCATGATGGAACTCTTTGAGACCAATGCGTATTTCTTCAATGACCTGCGCTTTCTCGGTGGCGATAACGGACCCCTGCCACCCCTGGAAGTATCAGCAGCAGACTCTCCTTTGTACAAGGAGAATGACAGCCCTTTGTCAGCTGGCCAGGATCAGGTTCCTTCCGAGGCTGGATGTGACAGCAGTGGAGAAGAGCATGTCCTGGCTCCCCCGGGTCTCCAGCAACACTGCGCCGGACAGTGTCTCATCTGGGCCTGTAAGGTCTGTAAGAGGAAGTCCGCCCCAACGGACAGACGCAAAGCGGCCACTCTGCGAGAGAGACGGCGGCTCAAGAAGATCAACGAGGCCTTCGAGGTCTTAAAGAAGAAGACTGTGCCCAACCCGAGCCAGCGCCTGCCCAAAGTGGAGATCTTACGCAGTGCTATTAATTACATTGAGAAACTGCAGGACCTGCTGCATTCGTTGGATGAGCAAGAGCGAATAGTGGAAAATGATCCATTACACTGTAGCGTGAAAGACCAGCACGTAAGCATTTGAAAATACTCATACCCAAAAAGCACGAGCGCTAGTATTAACGATAACTGTGTTGTTACGTCATAAAACAACGTGGTAAAAACTATTCTTTGACTAGGTGGCAGTTCCTGAGGTGCTTAGTCACCTATAAAATGTATTTCTGTGACAGATTCAATTGATACAGTGCGGAATATGTATTCCAAGAAAAATAATAGAACTTCCATTTGCAGATGCCAGACACGGGACATTTTGGAGAAAAGACCTATCATAGTTGGAAGAACATTTCTGATCATTCCAGTGTACCTATGATGAGTCAAAGGGAAGGTTGGTGCAGTAATATATCAATCATGACCTCTCTTTATTGCTGTATTTGTATTAAAATTGTGATTTCATCATTTCACGTGATTATTTCAAGCTTTTAATCAGTGTGGGCTGGCTAGAACCTACTCAGCTAGTTTGTCTTTTCCGCTTTGTGCTATAATTCTAACGTGCACCTGTTTACCCCTTCCGATACAGGTGTCACGGAGTCTTCTGCTTCCAGCAGCCTCCGTCGCCTATCTTCAATTGTCGACAGTATTTCAAACGAAGAGCCTACGGCAAATTACAGCGACGAAGCCTCGCGAAATTAGAACAGCTGTAGACTCTGTCCGTGGGCAACAAGAGGCCTTTACATTTCCATAGTGTCATAATTTATTTTTACTTCTTCTTTCAACACTTATTTATTTTTACTATTTAAAAAAGTCATAGTTATTATTATTATAATGTAATAATAATAAAAAACACATCATTAAACACATTGCCATAGATCTTTAAATCTTTTATCTTTGTTGTAAATATTTTGAGATACAAATATTTTGTATGTAATTAACCTTAATTAAAAGTTTTGTCTTTTTGTGGCAAAAAGATTAGTGAGATTAATTTTCAATAGCAAATCTGTAATTCAGGAAAAGCCTTGAAATAATTCAGAATGGTTATATGTCAAGAGTTTGTAACATTTTACATTTTATGAGAATAATCTGAAACCAATTCTGAGAAACAATATTATTTTTGAGGTTTACACAGATAAAGTATTGCGCTCAACCTCTATGGCTTTTATAATGTTTGATGCTTTGGTCAGTACAGCAGAGGTCAATAGAATGTTTTCGTTGTAACAGATGATAAATGTTTTTTTACAGAGACAGTGCCAATGCCCATGAGATAAATAAAATAAAAGCTTTAAGATTGCCTCCACATTCATAAAAATTGTGCCTTTTGAATTATGAAAAATAAATTAGTAATTCCCCCAAAACTATTATTTTAGAACAATATTTTAACATTTTTGGAACTTTTCCCTATTTAGTTAATCTCCTGGAGTTCTGGATAGAAATCTTTAACAAGAAAAACGTTATAGTTGTGTAACATCCTGCATATGCTCGTCCAAATATGTGTGTAAATGTCTTGTCTTTGAGGGAGGTATTTATCTGTGTCACTTTCTTACGTGGCTTTAGGAAAGAGAGCGAGTATGAGGTTAGCCAAGGGAGCAAACAAATGCTCCACCCCCAGTATTTATGTCTATTAAAAGAACGAAAAATGACACTAGGCTCAAAACAGCACTCGCCCTTTCTTCGTGCCAACTGGTCATGGCAACCATGTCTCTCCATCTCAGTCAGTATGGTCATTTCTAAACTCTGCAGATGTCTCTCATTGCCCAATCAGATATGGAATCTTGGCAGCGGAGCCTTGCTACGAAAGGCATTCATCATGGCACGATACTGTGTCTGTTTTGTTGTCAACTCTGCTCTTGGGCAACAGAACAGAATGGGAGGATTGTCTGCCAACTCACCTCTGCCTTTTATGAGTGTTTCTCCATTGTTAAGAACAGCCCCTCAAATGTAAGCTTTTCAGCTTCCGGCATCCATTGTTCTGATGACACCTGTAGCCCTGTCTCCTCTGATGCCTAATGGCCTAGAAAGCCAGCGTGGTCCTAGAAGGGCAGCTCTGGTGTCTCCTTGCTGCTCTGTGTTTTCAAAACAGCAGTCAATCTCTTCCCTCCCCCACTCGACACAACACACAGTTGCAAATGGGCAACGGGAATCTTGCTGGAGATGGTGGGGGAGTCCTGGAGCTACGACTCAGCATGACCTCAGAGAAGGTCAGGAAGGAGTGAAGCGTACTCAGGTACAGCCAGGGTGATGTGTCCCTTATCGCACTCTAAACCCAATGCATTCATTGTCCGCTCCTATTGTACACCAGAAATACAGTGTAAGGCACAAGTTTTCCAAACACTGACAATCTGAACTGATTTGTGGCTGATCTATTAGCTGATCAATAAGCACTTTGCCATTAATGACAGCTGGTAGCATAATAGTTAGAGGTGCTGCTTCTGGACCCAAAGGTCACAGGTTTCGATCCCACGTCCAGCTGTACAAATGGGTAAATAGTTGTAGGTAACTTTACATTGTAAGTCACTCTGGAGAAAAGCATCAGCTAAATGAACAAATGTAAGTTAAATCTGAAAGCAATTCTGAAATGAATGAATGTAAAATATGTTTTTCACACTACAGAAATTTTGGAGCAGCTGGTACCTTAAAGTCAGCTTGATGCTTTCTACTGTAAAGCCAAAGTGCCTGCTTTTCGGTCAAACGTGAATAAATATTGAAATGCTGGACTCTGATTACAGTATTATCAGTCTGGGTGCTCAGATGTGACGTTGCTGTGACTCATACACACTATCCTCTTTCTCCTAGGATGAGATGAGATCTTGCACATGCCGCCTTGATGCCTGGTAAGTTACATCATATTATGGAACAGCACACTTCAAAGACACCCTGCTTCCCTTTAGGTTCCTAGACTCTATCAGCACTGTTCCAAGAACAAACTGAAACTGGATATTACACCCCGTAATGTCCTTTTAATGAGTGGTCTCAGACGTGTGCTTGAGCAGGATTTTACCGTCCGGAACCAGAGGGATTTTCCTACTGCAACCTACCTTGGGGTTTCACGCTCGCCCACATGTTTTAAATGGCTAAACATGTTTGCGTCTACTTCTGTCATTGATCATTTTACCAGTCTAGACCCAGAGTCAATATGGATTTTACCGTGGTTTGAAGGAAATACTTTGTCACTTGTTTACATGTCAGTCGCAATGTTGGAAGAAAGGTTTTTGCCCAATGAAATTGATATTAGTGCCAATTAATTATGTGGCGTTTTGGAGAAACTGATCTCTTGTATTGATGACCTTGGGGGCATCAGAGTCTTTCATTCACACATGCAAATTAGAAGATATCATGTTTTCTTTGGCCTTTGGACTGGGTTTTTTAAGAAGTGGAAGGTCATTGCTTGTGTATCGCTCAGTCGTATACAATAGATTAGGGCAATTGTTTCAAAGATAATCATTTCCATAAACGCAATTTTAAAGAATATTGGGGGGAAAAAAAAAAACCAAACACAGCAATATAGTGTTACAACATGTACTGCATATCTGTGAAGAATGTGGACAACATGTACAAAGTATACACTATAAAGATGTATTTTGTAATGGAAGGACACTTACAAAGAACTGTTACAACACCATAATGCTGCAAGCATCCAGAGGGATAATGTAGGATAACAAACTCCGTCCAAAGCAGAAATCCGAAACAAAGAACAGCGCAAGAGTCATATTGCTGCCGGTCCAGCAATAAAACAATTTTCCACATTTTAGTTGGCAGCGCATTCAACTTTCGTGCCAGAACAGTGGTGCTGCCAATCATTCAGTGGGAATATGAAATGTAGGGGATTCTATGGTGTGTCAAGTGCTGTTTGAACACTGTTTGGCCCACCTTGTGAAAAAAATCAACTGCTGTCCTTCCCCAGGAGCTAAATACATGTTCTGAAAAACTCTACAAATAGGTAAAGATGCACACCACTTTTATAGGATATTGTCAGGTTGCATTTATAACATCTATGAGGCAGTAGGTAGAGTCCTGGTTAGGGTTCCGTTTAATCTGAACGTTGTTTATTTAAATTGCCTTGTAGAACCCTTGATGATTATTTACTCTGATGATAGTATACAACATGCACCATGCTGTAAAAATAGGTAAATCATTACAACTTTGTAAATGACCCTGCACAAAGGCTTAAATTAATAATAATAATAATAATAATAATAATAATAATAATAATAATAGTAGTAGTAGTAGTAAAAGCACTTAATGCTGCTGAGAATGGACGTTAAAGGGGCTCTGTGGTACACACTTAACACAAGCACTGACCTTTGACAGCCCCAGTAAGTGGGAGCGGTGGCCGTGTTCCCACAGACCACCGGGTACTTTTGCGTGTGTGTTTGTGGTAAACAGGGTGTGTGCGAGCGCTCATGTCCCCATGTGCCTCAGTGATCAATTGCCGGCTCTTTTGGCAGGTTTTCTCATCGTCTTTGATGTGTGTGTGCAGGGCCGATGTGTTCTTCAGCTGTGCCCTCCGCGGAGTCCGCAGAGCCGACGCGCCCCCCCCCCCCCCCGTTGCCATGGAGACGCGGCGCTGTTTTCTTAGGTGCGCGTTTCCCGCACAAACGCTTTACCACGTCCCGTGAAATGTCCACAAAGTATACATACACGTGTGCTGTCAGCAGTATGTTCTTCCAAACATGGCATGTTCCGTTTGTCAGCTTCACTTCCAAGTTGTCCGACTGTCAGTCATTGTTAATATATATATTATATATTTTCATTTCCTTCGATGCTTTTATTTATTTAGTTTATGTCCACGTCTATTTGTGCTATTCTCCCGCCTCCTGTTATAAATCTTTTATTGCGCTGCAATTTTTTTTTCTGCTTTTGCACAACGTTGTTAATTGTTTTAAAGCGGTTTTAATGAGTACTAATTGCGAATAAGTGGCACCGAAACAAGCGCGTCAGACGCTTCCAGCCGCCGTCAGTGAAAGTGTGGAGGGTTTCGGAGTTGAGTGTGACTTTCAAGTGTGAATTAGCTCAGTTTGAAATCTTACACTTCCCACTGCAGCTGGGATGCATCTGCAACGCTGGGTTTTGTCTCCTACTCATAAAATTAACACTCCCAGCCAGAAACATGGGGAAAAGTGGCCCTCCTTCAATTTTCTTGCAGATTGAAAAATCCCCCCCCCCCCAAAAAAAAAGAAAAAAAAAACTGAAAATAAAAAATCAGAGCATGTTCACATATCAAAAAATTCTTGCGTTTGTGCCGCAAATGTTATTCATTTCCCTCTAATGGCTACATCATTTGACAAGAAAAAAATGAAGTATATTTACATTTACATTTATTCACTTAGCAGATGATATATATATGCAATTAAACTTAAAATTTTCCAGCCTCCTATGCTCACACACCTTTGTATGATCGTCATGACTCTATCTTATGTGATGCGATGCAGTACGACACCGTCAGGTCAACTTGGAGGATAAATGTGCAACCGCACCTTGTTCTGCAAGCCTCCGATTAATCTCAGTACATGCACTAGTGTCGACAACAAAGGAGGTACACTGAACCCAACAAAAACAAGGTGAATGAAGCCCAGGGAATGCAGATGTGCAGCGCCCGGCAGGGTGTCCTGCTTAAGCGACTAGGCGGGGAGCTGAGCTCACCCCCAGCACAGTCTGTGGGATATGGTAATTAGATCTGGCCAATGTGGGCCCTGTGCATCTGCAGGGAGGCATATAAGGGGCCTGGTGGTGGCTCCTTCAGACCACTTGTCCCCTCTGAGATCCCCCAGCGCTCCTCATAGGCTGCCACACGATCCCATGCCATGGAGATCTCGGAGGGACGCCGCTTCTCTCAGAGTGGGGCTTTCTACGACAGTCCCTGGGCATCCTCACCAGAGGGCCCCGACCCATCCGAGGCTCTGGGCTTTGGGGAGCCACCTGGTTCGGATGAGGAGGAGCATGTGCGTGCGCCACGTGGCCTCCATCAGGCCGGCCGCTGCCTCGCTTGGGCGTGCAGGGCCTGCAAGCGCAAGTCGAGTGCGGTGGACCGACGACGGGCTGCCACCATGCGTGAGCGTCGGCGGCTCCGGAAGGTGAACCATGCCTTTGAGGCGCTGCGTCGCTGTTCCTCAGCCAACCCCAGCCAGCGGTTGCCCAAGGTGGAGATCCTGCGCAATGCCATCCAGTACATCGAAAGCCTGCAGGAGCTGCTCCGTGAGCAGGTGGAGGAGTACTACAGCCTGCCTGGAGAGGCGAACTCTGAGCCAGGAAGTCCAACATCCAGCTGCTCGGATGGCTTGGTAAGTCTCCCTTGGGGCATTGTCTTATTCCATCATCGCCGTGCTTGTCAATATCTCCACCATTACAAATGTCATATGCGAGGTGTTTTTATTGGTTTAGATCTTCTTTCTCAACCTCTGTAGGTCTTAACTCACCTTGAATGTCTCCATTTTACTTCTCTAACGTTTTATCTTCAGCTTTTATCTTCCTCTGTCATTTTCTAGCAAAAATTATATGGAAAGAAAGTGTCTTCCTCCATAAGATGGTAACTGCATTTGACCCAATCAATTTGTCATGCTTAATGCAAAGCATGCCATAGCTGCTGCATCAGAATTATGTGAGCTTTATCCTTACCCTGCTATTTATTTGTGTGTTTATTTGTCTTTGTATAAGTGTTTTTTTTCCCTTATGGTTACCTGTATAACATGTCATTAACCTGTCTTGTCATCAGCTGTTACCATGAAATTATTGTCTTCACCACATCCATGATCGTTTTGTGCCAGTTTAAGTGAGATGTCCCCAGAGTCACTTTTTCACTAAAAACAAAAAAGTAAAATTAATTGAATTAACTAAAGTAGTAATGAAAATAATGCAAATATTTAATCATAGTGTTAAAATGAGTTTTGTACCACCCTAACAAAAATGGTACGGGGGAAATTCTTCTCAAAAGATAATTTAAAGTCCAACGGATGCTGGAAAATCCACCACACTGAACTATGGAGGAAAAGTATGTGCAGCTGCATTCCTTCTTGACTGTGATTTCTGCCCAGACTTTGCCAGGATTTTCTGCAGATTTACCCTGGGAAAGTTTCATCTTGCAAAAGTTGGTATAACTTCCACTGGTGGAATCAATTTGCCATGCCTAACACAATGCATGTCATGGTTTTTGGTTACAACCCTCGCTGGGACTCAGGGCATACTGGATCACTGGAAAAGTCATGACTAGAAAGCTTGCCTAGATGGTACGAAGAAAAAAAATGGAAAATGCTGTTAGTGACAATCTGAGCATAATTGTTCTTTTCATCCTGTGCTGATGTTCAGAGCAGTAGTAGGTGTGTGTGTGTGTGTGTGTGTGTGTGTGTGTATATATATATATATATATATATATATATATATATATATATATAAATTTTTTTTTTCTTTTTTCTAGACTGGATGCAACAGCCCTGTTTGGTCACAAGTGAATAACAGTTATGGAAATATGTACAATCATGAACTACAAAATGGTAAGACAAGTCTTAAATCTATATCTTAACCTAAGCTCATGGAATAAATTTAAAAATTAAAGGATGGGCAATGTTCTTACCCACTTTATGCAATTATTGTGATATGTGCATTCATTAAAGCACCATTTCTGCAGAATGGATTAATTGGCGGGCTGGTGTTCTTGTGAATTTATTGCTGGATGTCTGAACACACTATTATAATGAAAATAGTATAAAAGGACAGACTGGTACATTTCTAGAGATCCTAACTGTCAAATCCTAGTCAATAGGAAAAAAGAGATACGTACACTACGTATTACTTCTATACTTCATAGATCTTTATTGAGTGTAGGCATGGAGCAGACGTCATGAGGCACCTCATGTGGCTTTAATGCTATCTGAACGCTGTGACACCGAGACCTGACCTCAGAGGTGACCGTCTGTGTTTCTTCTTTGTTTCTGAACCTTTGCCATCCAGCTAGTTCTAAAGAAAGGAGCCCTGGACTCTCCAGCCTGGAATGCTTGTCCAGCATCGTGGATCGGCTCTCTTCGGCGGAGGCCAGTGGACCAGCAGCGCCTGGCGAGGTGACTGGCCTCTCGCCCTCCAGCACCCATTCCCTCCCTCGCTCTCCGGAAGCCCTTTGCACCAGCCCCATCTACCATGTGTTGTAAAGTACCCTGCACACCAGCAGACATATAGTTTTTAATATATTTACACCATCCTTGGGTGAATTTGTTGTCCTGGGAGAAAAGTGCTGGGTTTCCTCCAAACCGTGTGTTAAACGAGCGCGGACCAAGGACCTGTACATAAGCATTGTAAATGTGCCGTTTGTTACGTTCATCCTATTACTTAATGTGCCGTATTTAATTGAACTTGTCAAATAGCGTGCATTTTTGAAATGTTAATAAATTGTATTTAGCTAAACTACTTAAGTTTGTTTTCATTAAGTGCTACGAGAAGTGTACCGATAAATGTTTCACTGAAATGTAATGTATGAAGCGCAATTGAACCAGTGGTATTTGGAAACCATGAACATTATAGTTACAGAAGGAATATTTCTGAAGATGTGACTGGAAGAGCCTGAGCCGGATCATGTTTTCTGTCGTCGATGGTGCTCATGTGGAGTGTAAGCAGTTTGTTTGTTTGTGTTTCACCAAATGCTGGAGCGCAGTAACCCTCAGCATCTCTGCAAGTTGGACCCAACACCTTGTCCTCACACTTGGGTGTGAAGGAACTCCTCAACAATTGAAGGTCACAGCACAGTATTCATTTACCTGGCTGTAACTATATTACCGCAGGAAGTGACGATGGTTCATATAATTGGTTCATATAATAACTGGCACGAAATCTTTGCTATTTGCAAAGGTGGGAATTATCGATGAGGTAACGTATTTTCCTAAGTTAAAAAAAGCTCCGTTTTTACCTAGTAAGTTTTCTTATTTTTTTTCTCCGCATCTGCAGAAATAATCATAATTTGCGAAGCGATACGGTGACTTGTATAGCTGAGTCACGTGACTCGTTTCCGCCAATGGACGGTCCTCACGCGCCAGGCGCCAAACTTGCGCGAAGACTGAGGCAAACGTTTCAAAAAAGTACGTCTTACTGACCTCAGGAAAGCAAATAAACAAACCGAAATAAAGAAACAGCCAAGACAAAAAAGCGAATTCAGTTCTTTGAAGGCTGTGTATTTTCGCAGACATGTTTAAAAATGTAGTGTTATTATTATATCACGAACGACTTACGTAGCGGAGAGCGTCATTCACTACTACTAGTTATTCATTGTTCTCAAAACAATTAGTTACTCTTCTTAAATTCCAGATTATTCTGCAATATCATTTAGAAAGATGTAGCCTTTAATAATATTTGTATAGACTATTATTATATTTTATTTTTAGTGTACATGTTATGTTTCAGTATTTGCAGGTGAGCTACCGCCTGTGTGAAATGTAAAGGTTATGATATTATGGAACCTACATTGTGTGTGGTGAAATATTCTTTAGTTTATAATTAATTACTAACACTTAATAATTAATTAATAAGAGAGAGCTGGTAGCATAGTGGTTAGAGCAACTGCCTTGGACCTATGGGTTGTAGGTTTGAGCCTCACTTCTAGCTGTAGTACCCTTGAGCAAGGTACTTACCCTAAATTGCTCCAGTAAAAAAAAACAAAAAAATTACCCAGCTGTATAAATGGGCAAATAATTGTAAGTTGCTTTGGAGAGAAGTGTCAAATAAACTTCATGTAACTTCTGTCATTATTTGCTGGAGCAACTTACACATTTATAAGCAAAACAAATGGCTATAGGCAGAAAAAAGTGCCATTTTCGTAGTAGTGGTACTGGACTGTCAAGATACGACACGTCGTTTATTATTAATTCATTTTGTTTTTATTTCCCTAAAGTGACTGAGAATGATAAGCTACTTAAACTTGTTCACCCTCTTCTGGAGTTTAGTGACAACAAAAGTTGGGGAGGAAAGTACTAGACCAAACCACGGGCTCGTCCTGTTCTCTCATTTTTCCTCCAGACAAGCAATTAGGTTGCTTTCAAAGTTATTTCAGTTATTAATACTGATTCCTATAACCCTACCTATTATTAATATACTGATTCCTATTACCCTTTCAGTAATTTGTCTTTGCAGTTCATATTAGCCTTAAAGTTCATTTTAATTCTTATATCAAACTGATTCATTTAGCTATGTAGAAAAATGGAAAAGGGGGAGTGCGGTGGCGCAGGGGGTTGGACCACAGTCCTGCTCTCTGGTGGGTCTGGGGTTCGAGTCCCGCTTGGGGTGCCTTGCGATGGACTGGCGTCCCGTCCTGGGTATGTCCCCTTCCCCCTCCGGCCTTACGCCCTGTGTTACCGGGTAGGCTCCGGTTCCCCGTGACCCCGTATGGGACAAGCGGTTCTGAAAATGTGTGTGTGTGTGTGTGTGTGTGTGTGAAAAATGGAAAACTGGCACCGACTTTGCGAACATCAGCATGCTGTGGAATTGAAATGGTGAATTTTGAGAAATAATTTAATTCTTGTACTGTGTTTATATGAAGTGCAGTCTATTCTTTGCCATTTTACAAGTCCAACGCATCACACTGTAAGTAACACTTACCACATCGCTACATCCTAAAGACCTTCCTATCTGCACATAGGTAAGCCACATCTGAAAATATATCAACCACCATAAACAGGTAAGAAGACATTCTGAAAATGATTACAAGGAATACAAAGAAAGTGTTCTCACGTGTGTGTCTCCCTGCAGTGTACCGTACATCATACACACACGGAATGTGGCCCAAACCTCGTATACGTCTCACCACGTCTCACCGTGTGTGTGTTTTTTTTCAGCTCAGAAGTCAATACTGTACTTCAGATGTCAGTGACCTTTCTCAGAGTGGCGCTCAGGCTGCGCGGTGGATGGTGGATGATTAGTGTCACGTCCACAGGTGAGGTAATAGGGACACGGGCATGTGTTGTTGTGCCTCCAAAAGGGTGATGTTCTCATATCTGTACAGCGTGTTCAAAGAAACAAAGTGCTCAAGTGAGAGGAGGAACACAGAGCGAAGGGACGTGCTGAGTGTCTCGTAAGGGAAACTGAGACGTGACTTAGAGCAGAGAGAGACACGGGACCAGGACAAGGACACGGAGGACAGACGCACACGGGACTGGAGTGCTGGACTAGAACACAAACACAGTATGAACAGGACTTCAGAAGTATAGGAGTAAACACGCAATGAGAATCGCTATGAAGTCACCAGGGAATACAATAGAGAGCTGATGAAGAATCCGCAAGCAGATATTTGTCTGTCACTCCTTTTTTAGTGCTGAATTTGGTGTTTATTGAGTCCATGTGTGTTCGATGGGACTGAGTGGCTTTGCTGAGCCCCCCCCCATTTTTCTCGAGTCCGACTTTCAGCGATCGTGACAATTTGTGCACAGTTTCAGCACTTACTGACAGTTTGCTCTCTTGGTGTTGTATTGTGCCTGTTAGCTATGCTGGACCTTGGTAGTAACATTTTTCAGCCACTAGATGGAATCCATTATTCATATCGCTTTCCAAAATTGATCTGCAAGACACGCAGCTTGCATGTATCCTGTCTCTGTTTACAGCTTTCCATATATAGATTGTCCTTATGTACATGTGTTATTTGGAACAACCTCAAGTTACATATAGGGGGACAGTAGGTAGTGTAGTGGTTGGACTTACAGGCAGTCCCTGGATTACGAACAAGTTCCTAAGTTTTCCTCCAGTACATACATTGGAACAGTTAAGTACAGTTTGTGTCTAACATCAGTCAAATGTTTGTTTTAGGATATGGTATACTGTGTACCTGTCATTGTCCAAACCGCTTGTCCCACACGGGGTCGCGGGGGGCCAGAGCCCAACCTGGCAACACAGGGCGCAAGGCCGGAGGGGGAGGGGACACCAGTCCATCACAAGGCACCCCAAGCAGGACTCGAACCCCAAACCCACCAAAGAGCAGGACCAGGATCAACCCACTGCACCACCGCACCCCCTTATTGTGTACCTTTCTATGCATAAAAAAACATTAAAGAAACACTTCCGGATACAATGAGACATCTTTAATATAACAATACAGTAATAATAATAATAATAATAATAATAATAATACAATGTAATGATGTAATAATGATAATAACAATAATAAATGTAACTACGTACAGTATTTATAATAGAGACACAGAAAGAGATAATAAATGTTGGAGAGCAGGACTGTCACGTCCACGGCCACAGCTCAATCAACAGCACCTGACTCCAGTTCAGCACCTACCCTTTAAAAGACACTCCGCAACTCCCAGACCTTTGCGGAATCTCGTCAGGGCCAACTGCCCTTTCCCGTGACACTCCGTTCACAAGCATTGCTAGCTCTTCATTCACATCCTCCGGTTTTTGACTCTTCGCTTCGTTTCCCGACTACGTCCACAAATCCTTGTTCCTGTCCTGTTTGCCGTTCGACTCACCCTTTGCTAAGTCCCCTGACCTTGTCCACGGATCTTCGCTCTGACCCTGACCGCCGATCGACCGACCCTTCACCTGTCCCCGACACCGAGAACACGCCTCATCCCTCGTCTCCGGATGAATGATGCTGCACTTGGGTCCAGCCGTCCCAGGCCCCTGTGTTTCGCGTGACAAGGACACAGTAAAACCCGCTGCGCCACCGCACCCCCCTCTGACTAGATATAACCTAATGCTTTTCCAGTGTTTATTAGTGTTTCATTTTTGTCCGATCGCTTTATTATTCCACTTTACTTTCTATTGTGATCATTTTCCTTTTCTTTCATGCATCACCATCACTTCCATCACATTTACGCTTTGGTACAATGGTTAGTAGAGTAAAAACAAAAAAATTAAAGCCAAATACAGTAAAACACGAGACACTGTTAACAGTAACATGGTCCGACTGAAAAGAAGGAATTCTTAGTCCTTCCTCGGGCTCATGCGCCCACGAGCCGATAAACTGCTGTAAGACGCGCAATGTTTTGATGCGTGTCGCAAGGTAGCGCCTGTTTGTTATTATGAGTCCCTGTATGTAACTTGAATTTTTAATATTATAAGCTTTACGGGGCGGGGTGGTTTGTAACTACGTCTTGCATGTAAGTCGGATGTTCGTAACACGGGGACTGCCTGTACTGCCATTGGATCCAAAGGTCACAGGTTTGATCCCCACCTCTGGCTGTAGTACCCTTGAGCAAGGTACTTACCCTAAATTGCTCTGGTGATATTTATCCAGCTGTATAAATGGGTTAATAATTGTAATCTTACCATTGTCAGTTGCTTTGGAGGAAAGTGCCAGCTAAATGAATAAATGTAAATATTTACATTACTGAAATATTAGAGCCTTTGGGTCAAACCTGTGACCTTTACCTTGACATGACAAATCAAAAATCCCAGAGTTCTTACGGGGGGAACTGGGTAGTAATATTCTCATTTGTTAACTGTTCTTGAGTCTTTTACCTTCTGCCACGTTTGCTCTGCAGAGATGAGAGTGCTCAAGAAAAAATATTTTATAAATACTTCTCTTCCTCTTCCATTTTAACAGCACTATTCTACGAAGTTAGACAATAGAAGACTCCTGTTTCGAAGGAACTGGATTGCACATGGGGTGCTGAGGGACCTATTTCCTCAAAATATCTACCTTCAGTGGCCACCGGTGCAGATAAACAGAGTACTCTGTGTTACTTCAGAGAAGAGCCTTTCACTGCCCTTCTGGTCAAAAGCCCTTTGCAGCAGCCCCCAGTGTCCAATCATGCTGTCAGTTGGTCTACGATTGTGGTGTCGCCGGGGAAACAAGACGTTTGTTCTGGCTTTGAGTGCCTTTTGTTCTTGTCACACACAATTCATAAGCCTCACTTCAAGCTAAAGCCTGAAGCTTTTGTGCTTCTTCACTGAATCGCAACAAATAGTGTACATGCTGAACATACTCTACTGCGTGCTCTACGTTTCAGAACCACATGTGCTTTCCGTGTCAATATTCCTTGTCTAAAATACAAAATGACAAGTCATATCTGGTGGGGTAGGAGAGGAGGACCATTGCAATCCCATTTATGCTGACAGCGTACTCTTCGAAAGATCAATCCCGGCAGCTCTAAAGGCGATATTCTGTTTCAGCAAAGTTTCTTATTATAAAAGGAATGTATTTAACATTCTGGCAATGGAACATCATACTCCTTCTTCTGAATGGCATTATGGCTTTCAACTGGCAGGCTAAGGTTTTAGGTATCTGGGAATTTTTGTCATCTCTGTTCTTAATTAGCTGCAACATGCCAACTACTTACCACTAATTTGGAAGGATAAAGCCGATCTGCCTGCATGGCCCTCTTTAACTATTTTATTATTCCAGAGAGTATACATTTAAATGAATACCTTGCTTGCTTTACTTGTTCCAAAATTTACCGTGTTATTTGTCTGCCAAGTTTTTTTTAAAAAATGGGATACTCTGAATTCTCAATTAATTTGGAGCACTGAAAGGCCCAGAATTAATCTTTGTAGGCTTTTCCAATCCAAAGAGATAGAGGGGGCTTCTTTAATGAATATGTGGTTTTATTATCGGACTGCACAAATTAAGCAAATTATTAATTGGTTAGGAAGGGGGTGCGGTGGCGCAGTGGGTTGGACCACAGTCCTGCTCTCCGGTGGGTCTGGGGTTCGGGTCCCGCTTGGGGTGCCTTGCGGCGGACTGGCGTCCCGTCCTGGGTGTGTCCCCTCCCCCTCCGGCCTTATGCCCTGTGTTGCCGGGTTGGGCTCCGGTTCCCCGCGACCCCGTATAGGACAAGCAGTTCTGAAAATGTGTGTGTTAATTGGTTAAAGTTAAGCTGTATTCTTTGTAGGTTGCCATGGAATCAAAAGTTTAAGATGTTAAGCTTTTACTCAGATTCCATCTCTGCTTGAACATTTTGTGGTATTCAACATTTTACTGAGAGATTTTACAAGATAACTTATGATCTCTGATGGACTACCATTATGGTCTCCTTTTGCCCATAGAAAAAATAGACTCTGGGAATGGATGTCCGGGGGTGGGTTAGATACATAATTTCATTTATTCATTTAGCAGACGCTTTTCTCCAAAGCAACTTCCAATGAACTCTATGTAGTATTATCATCCCACACACCTTATTCACCGTGGTGACTTACACTGCTAGATACACTACTTACACCGGGTCACTCATCCATACATCAGCGGAACACACACTCTCTCTCTGTCACTCACACACTATGGGTGAACCTGAACAGCATGTCTTTGGACTGTGGGAGGAAACCCACAAAGACACGAGGAGAACATGCAAACTCCACATGGACTGAGGGGGGATCAAAACCATGTTCTCTTGCACCCTCTAGGCACTGTGGACAGCAACGCTACTCACTGTGCCACCTGCATCATCATGTTTGGTTTCATGTCAACTAGTAGTAAGTTTTATCTGTCTCCAAATATAATATAAATATTCTACAAAACTGCAACATTTTAATTGTAGTCCTAGAAAAAGAGAGTAGACTATGAGCAGAGTTAACTTAAATACAGCTCATATTTCTGGTCAGTTCTAAGGGTTCGATTTCTGCATTATGTGCAAGGGTTAGTACCTGTTTATATGATATATTGAGGGAAACATGGAAACGTGACCTTCAGGTGTCCTTTGGTGGCGATGAATGGTTTTCTGTATGTGCTGAAGTCTTCCCTGCCTCCTTACTCCAGTATCTCTTAGCATATTTCCTGGCGCCATCTCAGCTGTGTTTGAAATGTAAGACCACTCATTTATTCTGCGAGTGTGAGAGGATGCAAGCTTACTGGAACAGTGTTTATTGAACCATTCAAAAAAAACCTTTAACAAAAGGTTTGACTTGTCAGTCTCTGTATTTCTGTTCAACCACAAGAATGGAAGCTGTTTGCTCTCACCCATTTGACAAGGAAATGTAGTTCATTTCTGCAGTCCAACATATTTGTCACATCAGTCAGTTAAATATTTAGTCCATTTACAGAAGCTGACACTAAAGTTTGTGAGAAAATAATTAAAAAGTTCTCAAAGATAGATATTGTGCTCTTCATGGGATGTTCCAAGCAGATGTCAGTGATGTCATCCCCAACATAGCATCATGCTGACACACACCAGCACAGCCAGAACAACAACATCATTGTGACTTTCCTTCCCTGTGTATCTTTTGTGTGCTATTCCACAAGCACAGTTTTTTTAGCTTCCTTTAGACTTTCACTTTATAATTTCTAATAACATTTTATTTACTTAACAGATGCCTTTACCCAAAGCAATTTATAAATGTTACAGTTTTACCCCTCATGCGTTCATACACTTGAGTATTTAACTGCAGCAATTTTAGATTAAGTACCTTGCTCAAGGGTACAAGACAATATTAGTTCAAAATTATTCTATCAACGTTTTGAAATCTGGAGGGAAATGAATGCTGTAGAATGGAGTTTGATATGTAGCACACAATGCCAGATAGACCCGCTTATGGCCTGTAACAGGCAGCAGATCTCCAGACTCTATTCTTTCAATAAAAGTGATGGGGATTTCTTTTCTGCAGGAAGAAGAAATGAGCAGTTGCTAAGGAGCGAAAACTATCTTGCTAAGATAGTTTTGAAGATATCGTCAGACTAAGTTGACAGACTTGAGTTTCTGACAAAGGAAATAGATGCAGCAAGGCCCAGCATCAACAGATGCCACAAATAGCATTTTGTTCCCTCAACAAACAAGGAACCACAAGTTTAATGCAGGTAATGTATATGCATTTTTAAATTCACAGACAGCTAGAAATAAGTCTAACGTAAGGCTAACCATTTCACCTAAAATATAGTTTCAAATACAGGTACTGACACTGTACAAAGGGTGTACGCCATGAGCAATTTTTTTTCTATTTCAGATATTTTAGGTCACGCAGTTCTGGGAAGTTTCTGCATATGGTGTCATCCATGTATTAATATTGGCTACATGTGGGACACCGCTATATTCTGCCTGTAAACCACTTTTTTTGCATAATGTTGAAATCTTTAATAGAACAAAAGTACAATTCCAAACTACTGTATGTGCGCAGTGAAAAAAGTTATTTAGGACAAGGTAAATACCTTACTTGAATGAATGTGCAGGTGCTTTTCAAGGCTAGAGCATCAAATATAAATTTCAGATTATGTGATGAATCATGTATGTCCTTGAAAGGAATGCCACTGGAAGGCTGTATTCAGCAGCTTTGTCCTTCAGTTTTCTGCCTTTGCGATTCACTGAGGTCAGTTAACTTCAGTATTGGTTTGTAAGATTTTGCCTGGAGCTACTGTGGGAGTTCCAGTTCATACTATGCTATATTTAGGTTTCTTACAAGTCGCAAGGTGAATTTTCAGTGTAAAAGATTAAACCAGTGTATTCCCACGTATTGGTTCGCTTTTCTTTTGTTCAGGGCTGTCCCAGATTTTTATTCCTAGAATTACAGCCCCCCTCTGATAACCACGAATAAGACCTCAGGTGGTTTGGCCGTATATGTCAAATGTTCAGTGCGGAACAATGCGTTTTGCCTCCTGTCCATGTTGTCAGTTCAAGTGTGAAGAAGCCACTCACCCTAGTGGAGATCATAACATATATTATGTAATATAACACATATGCATTGTACTTATATGTAGTACACACATATTTATTTATACAAATATAATATTTATAACAATTGCATATCACCGGTGACTTTGTCTGTACAGTACAGTCCATCCATTTTTAAAAATGCAAGCAATCAAAGAGACAAAAGAGTAAATGCCCAGAAGGAGAAAATATTTGTTTACAAGTAACTGCTCAGAAAATGGGGCACAGTGTGACATTCACAGCTTTGTTCTGTGTGTCAGGTATGACGTCAGGTTGCACATGTGGGAATTCTGCAGCTGTTTCAGAATTCATCTACATGAAAGCAGCAGACATTATGGAAAGCAATATGTAATGTCCTGGCCAAAAAATAATTCCATCAAATTAGTATTTCACTATACCAAAGATCTAGGACCTCTAAGGTCTATGTCAGTCTACAACTGACCTGTAAGTTTAAATTAATTAACAGCCTGATCATATCAATGACCTGCAGCTGAGATTTGAGAAAAAGGCCAAATAGCTTTGCAGAGGGAAAAAAGACAGAAATAAGTATCTTAGCGGATTTACAGACACAGGTATGTGAGCCTTTATTCTTGTTGCTGGAATGAAGGGGAAATCCGTGGGGTCAGATGGAAGCGGGACTCTGTGTGCCATTAAGAAGCTGGTCTTGGCTGATATTTCAGCTGTAAGTGCATTAAATGTTGCAGAATTTGTCTTGCATCTAATCCTCAGAGTACTTTTTTATTCTGTACATCCCACTGAAATATCTTGGCATAACCTATAAAATAGAAATGTTCAAAAATAACATTTTACCACGAATATTTTCACCCGTTAATAAATGTACACATCTTTGAATACTCTAAAGACCCTTGTGCATGAAAAGGGCAGTAACATTTTTTAAATTATATATTTAATTATAAACTTGTAATTTATGTATTTACTATTAACTGACAATGTACCTCTGTCTCACTGTCATGAAATCTCAAAAGTACAATTTCTAGTAATATCTCATAATTGATCTATACTTAAACAACTATGCTAATTTAGACCACCTGGGGCATCCTTTCTGGCAAAGGTGTATCATGACTTGAGGAAATTGTTTAACACTGTCTCTAACAGATATTTGTGTCCATTCTCCTTTAACTACTAGTATAGGTAGGTCTCTGCTGCAGAAACTCAGCATCGTATAACTCAGTTTTGAATCAACTTGAGTGGCTTATTGCTAAACTGCTAGTTTTCTATTCAAAATTGTTTATCGTGCTACAGTATGTCAGGTAAAAAAAATTCTACATGTATTCATAATTAGATCCAATCTGACACCAATATCATTGATCGTTTACACAGCATACAAACATCAACAGGAACACATTTTTGGGTGATAAATATAAAGCAACAAGTCGGTAAACAAAATAGCTCAACCAGAAACAGTGAGTGATGCAGTATTACATATTCTACAAAGGAGCTTAATTCTGAAAAGAGTAAAAACATAGATTTGCCTTACACCGGACTGTACGTGTTGTTAAAGCACCAATGTGTACAGCTGAGGGCACGCATCTTCAGGTTTTCACTGTATAACTGTAGGCGTTGAGTCACAAAAGGTGAGTCGGTTTGACCCTTTCCAGTGGTTGTGCCACAGATAGAAAGGAAGTCTTAACAAGATCCGATCATCAGCCTGTCTTCTCCTTTTTCTTCTTTTGGAAAAAGCTGTACAGGAGAAAAGAGGACAAAAGCTGAGGGAATACTTCAGGAGTTTGATCAAGAACGTTCTGTATAAACAATGAGAGCACCAAGAAAGCGAAAAGCAACGGAAATGTTGCTCCGTTCAGAAATACGGTCTTTTTTATGTTATTGGATTTTATTTCAGAATATTTTCTCTGCTTAAATTTGAATAGGCCCTTTTGTAAAAATAAAATGTTTAGTTATGTTAATATTAACATTCAAAGCATTTGTCACTTGGCATTCTTATGCACTGTTGTATTGTTTTCTGAGATGTGTGTTGCTTTGGAGAAAGGTGTCTGCTATATGAATAAATATAAAGTAAGAGTAATGTAGCATCCATGGCAACATAAATATGATACAAAATACAAACAATTGAATTAGACTCCTTATGTCTTGAAGTAAAATGTTAACTAACAATGAAATGCCAGTATTGTTGTATAAATAATATGCATTTTCTGAAGGGTTTTGATTTTCAAATAGTTTGTAATCTGAGATCGACTGCCCTCCCATCTCAGGTGTACCATTTACCTGGGATTACCATTACCATTGTCAACAACCGCTTGTCCCGAGCGGTGAGCTGCAGCCTAACCCGGCAACACAGGGCACAAGGTCGAAGCATGAGGGGACACACCTAGGATGGGACGCCAGTCCGTCGCAAGGCACCCCAAGCAGGGCTCGAAACCCAGACCCACCACACAGCGGGTGGTGGCTAAACCCGCCGCGAGTGACATGCTTTTATTTGGAAAATTCTTTGCTCATTTGACACATGCATTCCGTGTTAAAAATACAAACAGTGTTGTTTTAAACTGTGTCATTTGGAACCACAAGCTAAGCCCTTATGGCAAACAAATTGATCAGCTGATGTTCTGTGGTTGCAGTATGCAGTATGTGTCTCCTGGCCTGCATTCACTAGACCGCACTGGCAGGCGGACAGCTTGCCCGAGTATGTAACTCCCATACGCGGTGCAGGATACTTGAATACCTTCCAGGAATCTCCTCATCCTTTGTAAATATGATCTACTGCAGAGTTCTTCGTTTCAAAGAGGAAAAGGGATAGTAGGAATCCCCCTGTAGGAAGGGGTGTTAGTTTCTCAACAACATGTTATGGATATGTCACAGGAACGCATTTGGAATTAGCCAGGTTGTCAAGACATCACTGGATATTTTGTCAGTATGGTACGGATAAGTGTTAGCGTTCTCCCCTACAACTTGAGGCCTTGTGTCAGAGAGGTACAGTAGACTAAGGACAGGGATTGACATTGGGGATAAAACCAATACGCGTTTTCATATGAGATATCAAGTGTTCATATTGTTGTTGCTACAACTGTTTCCAAAACAGACGAAGGGTCATGCGATCAGAGTTAAAGGATTAAAAATGGGTATTTTGGCCGCAAACATGACAAAAGAGAAGTAAATATTCGAATTCAACTAGCTAACCTGGCAGAAACCAACTATCTTGATAACAATCATTTATTGAATATTGAAAAACTACACAAACATTCCTGGTAATAAAACTGAAATCCACAGGCATAAAAACATTGTATGATAGAACTAGAATACATTTCTCCAGTAATGTTTTCTTTTTTTTTTGAAGAACGCTGGATTCAACAGACCTTGCTGTGCTATTTTTCAAACCTATCACAACTGCCAAAATAACACACAGGAAAAAAAAAATATTCTCCCATGAATATGGAAGCGGGCAGCTCGAAACATTTCGGAGCATTCAGACTCAATCTGCAACGCTACGGATAGCATTTCACAGCTTTCCAAGGCAGTTCAGCCAAAATGCTTATGTAACAGTTGTGTTTAAGTGCATATGTGCTATTACTCAAAAAAAATTTTGCCTTACCCATTTCGGCAAACAGACTCTACAGTGGTTTTGCGGTGTGTGTGTGCAGAGCCTGAAAGGCATTATGTCAGCCAGCTGCATGAGCCACAGTAGGGGTTTAGGCCCGAGGTCCTGCTCCTTCCCAGGGCCTGAAAGCAATGAAAAGCCTCACCTACGACGTGTGGTTCTGCTGGGCTGCCAGGTTCTGCTGCTGCTGCTGCTGCATGAGCAGCTGCTGCTGCTGGCGTCGGCGTGCTGTGCGCAGCTTCTCAAAGCGGGCCTCCATCTCTTCGAGGACCTTGGGTGTGTAACGCACCACCAGCTTTACGCTATCCTTGGCTGCCTTTAGCAGCTCCACCGCCCGCTCGTGGTGCTCACCCTCCACGCTCTGGAAGGACAGTTCAGAGTCAAGTTTGGACACCACCGTTTGTCTTGTCCCTGCGGCATTTTACCAACATCGGTTACCCCAACTGAAAAGCAAACCACAGCAGCGGCAGAAAGCTGTGCTGCTAAAAGCTATAATTATGTCTTTATTAGCTCCTTGTGAACTGATTATATTTGCGTTCTTTTATAACTGCATTTCCACATCCTGAAAATCTTGGAAAAGATAATGACCACAATAACATTAAATGAGGATTTCTTGCCATGCAGCACTTGTATATTTATAGCTAAATACATCATAAATGTGTCTCATTTTATTATGCAAAATTAATCCGTATTAAATGCAGTATTCATCAAATCTCTGTGAATAGTAACAGTTATATAATCTCATGGCTATAAAGTTAGATTTCAGCAGTCACGCTTCAATTCAGTCTGACACATGTACTTAGTTCAAGAGGAATAATGTATCTGATATATTTAAAACCACCTCTTTATCCATATGAATGATTTTTTTTTTAAATTTGGTATGCCTGTAAGTACAGTCAATCCTTTCAGAAGCTCACTATTTAAGTACTCATTTGATTTGTACAGATACTGTTTGAAGAAACCACCACTCAGGCACTTTACACTTCAAACAGAAAGTGTTGTATTAATTTTATACTTTTATCTAACTTAAAGTCCTTAATTGTGGAGTTTTACACTGTGACTCAAGTCGAAATGAGATAGCCTTTTGCGACAAAAATGTGTTTCGTAAGAAATTATGTTTCTTATACAGCGATCTTTGTCAGTTTTGGCCACAAGCTAGACATAGCAGTTATATTAAGACATTTTTCTTGCAAAACAGTGTATTGTTTGAAAGAAACTAGTAATATTTGATTGTATAATTCTTATTGAGAACTGTGTAATGTATTGCTGGAGGTCGTCATACATTATCCATCAACTCTTGAAATGTATTCTAAAATCTCTCATTGATGTAGTTCTCCTGTCTCTTGGGTCCTGGCATAACCCCTTGCTTTTAAAGTGAGTTAAACATGAAAGCCTTTCTGCAACTGATACCCAGCTCATAACTGAGAGGTACAAAGTTTTTTTGTTTCTGCTACAGTAATATTTTTCCCGGCGACAATGAAACAGAAAGACTAATAAGAGATGTGTTGAAAGGAATATTTCACAGACAAACTTCATAAAGATCCAAATAAACAATTCAGTAAGTCAGAATCTCCAGAACAGTTCCTTTAAAGAGAAGCCTGCAAGGTGTAACTGTTAGGGTTGTGATGACTTTGTAACTCGATTCGTTAATTACGCCAGTTACTTTTTAGCTGTACGTTGCAATCACTAAATGCTGAAAAATACATATATTCCTCCAATTTTTAGCAGATTAGGTTCTGTAAAAATCTCAGCTAAAACTGCTGGTCCAGTTGAGGTCTGCAGTGGTTCAGGGTCTATCCTGCAAACTGAGGGTGAGGCAATGCATACCAGCTTTACACACACACGTTGAGTGAAACTGCTTGTCCTAAGTGGGGTGGCGGCAAGCCAGAGCCTAACCCAGCAACACAGGGTGTAAGGTTGGAGGGGGAGGGGACACACCCAGGACAGGACACCAGTCCATCACAAGGCACCCCAAGCAGGACTCGAACCCCAGACCCACCCACGAGCAGGCACGGGCCAAACTCGCTGCACCATACCGCCATCACATCACAGTGTAATTCTTTTAATTTGTTTTATTTTACATTGTCATGTAGTGGTGATGTACCCTGCTTCACAAACTGTAAACATTGCAGAAGTGATTTGAATGAAGGCAGTCCTACACTCCTGTTCATATTCTGTCGGAGTGTGTTGTACTGCCAGCTAGCAGTTGGACGTGGGCAGAAAGTTCAAAAAACAGTTGAAGAAAATGCAAGTTAAAAAATAAATATACTGGAAAATGTTCCATCTTTGAAAATTTATAATGTTGATAATACGAGAATCTAGGTATTGTTATATATAATTCCCTTAAACAATACAATATTATGTCAGAAATATGAATTCTGTACCACGCCATTGACAGACAGGAGCTGGTCCCCTCTCTTCAGGCCGCCGTGCCTCTCAGCAACACCCCCAGGAATGATGCGTGAGATGTAGATGGGTGAGTTCTGCTCTTTGCCTCCCATCACGTTGAAGCCCAGCCCCTCCTCTGTCTTGGGGAGCTCCACCACCCGGGGATGAGAGTGGCCCTCGCTGGCAGCAAAGGCAGCCACTGTGGCCTGTGGATGAGATGTGCAAGTTTAGCATGAGGAGGACATGGGAGGTAGCAAAGAATAGCCTAGATCCACACGTGCCTATAAGTACCATGGGCTCACAGTAGTACCTTGATTTCATGCTTGAATTGGAGCTCCATGACACCTTTGTTTCTGCATTTTATATATAGGGATGATAAAGGTCAAAACCTGTGACTGATCCATATATCAAAGATGAAATAGGATTAGCTTTTTTTCAAGTTTCTTTTCTAAAAGCTCAGGAAGGTCAGTTTAACTATTAAGTGAGCATCAAGCCTTGCATTTTTTTTGCAAATATCTGTGTAATGTGTCCCATAACACTGAATATGAAAGCTAAAACTGAAAGAATCCAATTGGAATATGAATACACCGTATTTAAAAATGTGGCTTTTTTAGGATGGGAAAACATTTTTATTTTCAAAACAAATACATCTCAGAGTAGTGGCTGGAGATGCTACTTTGCATTTTGATAAGTAATACAAAGTTTTTAATGGTAAAAAATGCATGGTATAAAAATAATTGATAATCGTTCTTTCTTATTTGTATATTACAATGTTATGTTGTACCCTGACTGAGTGCTGCAGTGAGCACTTAATTAGCTGAGTTGGTTCCCAACTTTTCTCTGCTCTCATTCAGACATGGAATAATAATACAGAAACGACAGAGGGAAGCAACTTGGTTAAATGAAGGCAAATCCATGGATTAGAGCGCTCTGCATAGTTTGTTTCTTAGAAACGTCTGAGCATCATCAGAGCAACTCCTCTCATCTAAATTTAAATTCTCAATAGACTGGGGAACACATGGAAACCCTCAAGACTTTAGGAGGGCTTTTGGTTTATAATTATATGAAAAGTTCTCCAACTTTCGAAGCAAACGTTTTTTGCTCCAACTCTTATTGTAATTTTCTGATTCCTGTAGACGTTTTTTCTTCATGCAGATATTCTGTATAAATCTGGCTAGAAATAGCATCCAAATTGCACCCAGGGCTGCTCTCCTTTCTGTGGGAGATGGAACCAGTGTGTTTGTTAGCAGAACCACAGGAACTCACTCCAAGAGAGATCTCCAAAAATCAGTGATTTCACAGCACAAGAGCTACAGGTGCCAGCCTAAGATGTTTCCCTCATCATCAGCTATTGTATATTTTAAGAATCAAGTGGCAGGATTTACAACCCACAGAGTTTTACAGATGGGGCAGATGCATTCTTTTTTTCCTCTCCTAAATGTGGTGAAATTGGCTCCATGTCTCTTGTTTAACATGGAAGCCTTGACCTGACATTCTCATGTTTGTCTCACCTCATGTGAACGGGAAAGAAGTCATACAAACTGCTGAGTGTCTGGGGCAAATTTAGTGAATGAAAATGATCCTTAAAAAGATTTTTAAATAATTCCTTTGAGTTTTGCTCTCCATAAAGTTTACTGGACGGATCCCCCCCCCCCCCCCCCCCCCCTCACTATTTTCTGAAGACAAAACTGTTCAAGAACACATTGCTTAGTGAAAATAAATTTCATGACAGGTTTGCTTTGGTATTATGTCGTTGAAGCGTTAAGACATGGTAGTTACCTGAAAGACCTGTTGCAATGTTGTTACTTATATGATCACAATGAGACAGGATTAATTTGATTGCTTCAGTATCATTAGAAAATCTGAGAAAATCATGCATATTTACTTTGCAACAACATGATTGCACTTTGCACCTATCCTTTCGTGCTCAAATAATCAATGCAAATTTGATTGCCGGAGAAAATGAGGTTGGTACTGAATAAAATTGCTGCAGGTGACAGCTATAAACAGTTCATTGCCCTGACTATAAGGAACGGAATCACTGGCAGACAAAACTGCAGTCTGTTTTCGGCAAACTTAAAAATGCACATAAAGTGTCTGTGCATGATTGCGCCTTTTGAGCTTCTGAGCAATGAATTTCACATACAATACTTTCCTCGAGGACAGAGATTTAAAAGCAGTACCCCCTTTCATTTTATGCTGCCATTAATTGGTAATAAAGCACACAGGACCACTATATTCATTGTTTATTCTGCGCAAAATTTCTCAAATGCTAGAGGTCCTTTTTAAAGAGGCAGCTTTAACTTCTAAAGTCTCCAACTAAGGGAAGGCACTTCCAGCTGCTGTTTCTTACAAATTAAACCTTATGTCTGCTGGAAATGCTGATCCAGGGGATTTTCCTGTGGGTAATACAGTATAATGGGTTTCTCAGAATAATCAGGCTTAAAGATTTAATAGTGAATTAATGCCCAGTGCTTTGCTTACAAATGAATATAATTTCCTTAAGAATTTCCACAGGTAATTAAAAGGGAGATTTTTCCGCCACCTCCTTCTTTGAGTTTTCATCAGAGCCATTCCTTCATTCTGAGAGAATCCAACAAATAGAATAAAGCAGTGAAGCTGATTCAATACGTTACAAACCGGGAAAGAAAATCTGCACTTTATAAAAGAAGGGACGAGGTACTGATTGTGGTAAAACAGCTTGGATTCCTATATGAACTGATGATTAACTGTTTGAAGACATGGTCACTGGTCTGTATGATAGCATTTTTCCTGCTCTTCATTGTTTATATCGAAGTACTGACATACCACTGGATTGGCTTGTTCCTCTAGTAAACAATATAATATTGTTATAATAATGGACTACTATATGCCCACTTTTGGAGTGTGTGGTGACTTGGAGCCTGCCGGGATCCTTTTTTAAACAAATAATGCAGGCTATCAACGCAATAGAAATGGTGTTTCAAAATTCTTGCTTCATATACTCGTGCAGTTTGGAGAGGCAGGCGAGTAAGAAGCAAGAATTTATCAACAGGAGCGGAGTCGGCCCACGACCGCCTCCGATGCACGGATAACACCAGGAGTGCCTGGGATGTCGTGGGCTGTAGATTAGCCTCTCACCCCTCCTGAGGAACATCTGAGGATTCGCTCTCGTGTTTAGCAGTCCGATCTCTGCCGTCTTACTGTTTTCCTCCGAACAGCATGTTTTCCGTGGAATACCACATGTGTCATCTTAAAATTGGTGTTTTCTTTTTCCCCAAAAGGAGAATATAAATGTATGCGGCACTAAAAACCGATATAAATTCAATTTTTTCCAACTCATTCATAGCAATCTGATGTACTATATATGTCAAGCCCATCTGTTTTAAAGAATACGCTGCGAATGTTAAAAGACCATATTCCCCAGGTTTTTCTGTGGGAACCTCTTTTTTTCTCAGGGATGTAGAGTTAAGACACACGCTTTCTTTAACTCTCTCGATAACACCAGAGGGAGCATGGAGACTCATAAACAAAGACCAGTGCTGACCTTAGCCGTGGCCCGTGCCTGGTACTCTAAGCAGCCATTCACTGTTATTGTTTCATGCATGTACTGGTAAACCTGTAGAAAGAGACAAGGAGAGAGGTGGAGGGAGGGAGGGAGACAAGACACTAAGGTAAAAGATTTAAGCATGTAGATAAAAATGTGTTAATGCAATGCTGTAAACTGTGCGGATTTAGTCACGCACACAGTACACATTATAGCCACGTTTAGATATAAACGGCGGAATTGCACTTTTCGGCATTCTGGGAAGTTTTTTTAGACAGAGCCTTTGACCTCTATTCCACGACTCATGTACATTTACATTTATTCACTTAGCAGGTGCTTTTCTCCAAAGTAACTTCCAATGAACTCTGTAGTGTTATCAGCCCCACACACACCTTATTCACCACGGTGACTTACACTGCTGGATGCACTACTTACACTGGGTCACTCATCCAAACATCAGTGGAACACACACAGACTCTGTGTCACTCACACACTAAGGGGGAACCTGAACAGCATGTCTTCGGACTGTGGGAGGAAACCCACGCAGACACGGGGAGGACGTGCAAACTTCACACAACTGTAATTAATATTCTTTGGCTGCCTCATATTCCACAAAGTAAATGCGCTCAGCGAGTCGCATCCTGCCTCCTTCAAAGGGCAATTGAATTTTTAAGACATTTTTTGCATAATGTTGGATTTGAATTTTTTGTGCCCTAGTACAAATGAATATAATTTTCTTAAGAATTTCCACAGGTAATTAAAAGGGAGATTTTTATGCTACCTCCTTCTTGGAGTTTTCATCAGAGTCATTCCTTTATTCTGAGAGGATCCAAAAAATACAATAAAGCAGTGAAGCCGATTCAGTGCTGTATAAAGGGGGAAAGATGAAGCAGTGCATCATCTGTGTGTTTGAGTGTGGATTTGCATCAGGATTAGTTGTGGGAAATTTCCATGTCCTCCCTGTGTTTGCAGGTCAAAGACGTGCACGGAAGAAGGCGATGGTAAACCGCTTTTGTACCGTCCCTTACCACAAAAGCCACTTGAATGGTTACCGTAGCTTGAGTTTGACTTGACAGCACTTACCCTTCGCTAAATCATGTTAACGGAATTTCAGAAAGTTAATACTGCTCCCTGGTGGGTCTGGGGTTCGAGTCCCGCTTGGGGTGCCTTGCGACGGACTGGCGTCCCGTCCTGGGTGTGTCCCCTCCCCCTCCAGCCTTGCGCCCTGTGTTGCTGGGTTAGGCTCCGGTTCCCCGTGACCCCGTATGGGACAAGCGGTTCTGAAAGTGTGTGTGTGTGTGTGTGTGTGTGTGTGTGTGTAATTTTTTACAAAGCACCGTTAATTTTAATCAGTGATCACAATCATGAGCTTTCCTTGATTTATTTTTATGTAGTACAGCCTGGGGGGTGCAGTGGTGCAGCGGGTTGGACCGGACCCTGCTGTCCAGTGGGTCTGGGGGTCAAGTCCTGCTTGGGGTGCCTTGTGATGGACTGGTGTCCCGTCATCGGTGTGTCCCCTCCCCCTCCAGCCTTACGCCTTGTGTTGCCGGGTTAGGCTCCGTGACCTTGTATGGGACAAGCGGTTCGGATTATGCGTATTACAGCCTGTCACATATGTTCATAGGAATGAGCTATAAATGTCATAATTTGAGATGCATTTTTTTTCGGTGAATTTGCACTTCTCTTGTTTTTGTTACAGAAACAGAATATAGTTTATTTCTTTATGAGAAAGAACACAGATAAGTGAACGTCTAGTACGGGCAAGCAGCCAAAGTTCACACAGCTCAGCACTCTACGGTGAGCTCGCCTGTGCCTGTTGTTTGCAGCATATGCCTTTTGGTCAGCAATGGGTTTAGCCTTCTGTGTCACGGTGACCTTATACTGCTAGCACTGACCCTGAGGAGACCACATGTCCTGCAGATGTGTGTCTGCTGGGTTGCAGCCAGTCATCTGTATGAGGGATGTCAATACAGTGTGTTTTTTCTCACTGTACTTGTCGCGTTGGCTTCTTAGTATGCCTCCCAAAGTCCTGTTTTGCATACATATTGACAGATACATAGATGCAGAACTGTGGGACCCAGTCTTCACATAAAAATTCAGAATGTGTGTTGCATTCTAATCACATAGAATGCCATAGAATTTCGTCCATGTGCAATTCTATAACATAATGTATTCAGTATGAAGTCAGATTTATCAGACTTTACAATTTAAAAGGTTGTACCACTGTATATGTTGAAAGCCTGGGAAGTCCTTGAGGAAAGTTTAACATGAGACACAGTAAATGGAAGTTGGATCTGTAGTCCACAAAACATTTGACCACAGCTGTAGTTTTACAGCATTTTAGTTGCAGCAAACTTTAAATAATTGAGGAGACGTTCAAAAAAAAAATGCCCATGAATTTTAATTTTTGAATGGTATTTCCTTCACAATTATTTAAGAATGATTTCCTATATATTAACATGTTACATTTTGTTAAAATTAAAGCTTTTACTTTTGTCAAAGGGATTTTCTCAAATATCAGTGAATTTGCATTTATGAATAATGTATCACCTAAAGTGAGGACTTTAAGTTTTTTCGAACTTTAGAGTAAAACTCCTGGAGCTATACAGTAACATAAAAAAATCGTAAGAAAGCAACATTCTTTAATGACACTTGGACTAACCTCTGTAGTGATATTTCTGATATTCAGGTGTTATTTCTGATATCATTACAGCAACACAACAGTGTGAGTCCCTCCTTTGCAATATGTTATATAACATTTTGTTCCTAAGCAGAACGTAGTCCACTTTCATGGGGAAAAAAATGAGCCAGAACAATGAAATCTTATCTTTGGTCTTGTGTAAATTGGTGTTGTCAAAGGAAGTGAGATGCACAGCACAGCAGTGAGTGAGCAGTAGTCCAAATGGCTCCTTGCATTTTGTTCCATTACTGCTTGCAAAGCTGAATTTTCCTTACAGTATCAATCCTTTTCCACCCCAGGCATTTCTTCCTGGTTCACTCAGCATTCATGGGCAGGAATTGTTAAATTCAGTCTTCTAGAACCATTGTGTATGTAAGCAGTAGGGTGCAAGGAGATGGTTGAGTTTTTCGCTGGAAAACCTGGAACACGGGCAAGATATGGTGTGCAATACATTTCTGCATATTTTGCAGCTTCAGACATGGTGAACCAAGTGCTGAAACACTGCAAGCATTTAGAATCACGAGAAACACACACACTGTCTGAAACTGCATAAGACTGAAGAGGGAGGACAAAAACCCAGGACACAACACCAGTCCATCACAAGGCACCCCAAGTGGGACTCGAACCCCAGACCCACCCGAGAGCAGGCCCTGGCCAAACCTGCTGCACCACTGAGTCCTCCCAGCTGGCCAGCTACACATATCTGGTTTACTTGAATGTTTTTGTCTGTATGACTAAATATATAGCTACCTTTCATTATCATTTTTTCTTCATATAACTGGCAGTTTATTCGAAATTTGAGAGCTCATTCTCAAAGTAAAATTATAATGCCTGGCTAGTGCATATCTGAAACTACCAGCTGAAAAGTGTTTAATAAATTTATTAATGTGAAAGCTCAGTCATATTTATTCATCACAGCTTTCAGCTTTGAAGGTTTTAATTCTGTTTTGTAAAGCTAATCCACAAATAAACTGCTCGAAAGCAGTGGTGGGTCATCACCGACCAAACGTTAATTGAAAAATGACAGTCGGCTATTTGAAAGCTTTTGATTTGAAAGTCCTCTGTCGTTATGTAGCCGGACGACCGAATTTGCTTCGATGTTGGCAGAAAATACAGGTGAAAAGCTCAAGTTTACTTCAGGGCAAGAGAAAGGCAGTTTTCTGCTGAAGGCAAATGACCCAGGAAGGGTAAAGCAAGAGTTAAACTGATATGTAGAAAAGGAGGCTTACAAGACCGTGCCTGTCATGAAAGGATCCCAATGTTTTCTCCTCCCTACTGAAAAGTATAACACGTTCGCGTTCAAGCTCTGTTTTCCTGCAAACCCGGAGCAAGGACGCTCGAGCACAGCTGCCGCATGGGGCCTGACAAAAGCACGCGCCGCACGGTAACGAGCCCCAGAACGGCAGCAGTAATTATCACCATCTTCACACCCTGTGCGCTGCTGTGATACGAGACCCTGCCTGTTACGCGCGCCGCTAAGGAGGGTGGGAAGAAAGGAGCATCTCGGATGTAGTGGACACCAAAGAGCCACGCTGACTGGGAAGTCTCGGTTCCATTCGCATTCCCGCCATGTCCGTGCAAGGATTCATTTCCTTTTTGTTCTTCGGTGATGATGAGGGGAGTCGTAAGCAAAGGGCCGTAATTAGCGCCTGAAAAGCGGATGCGGAAATCCCAAGATGATCTCTCCATCGCGCAACAAACCTTCAATATTTATGCTTTACACGCTGCCTTTGGTGGCTACGGCTTCTAAGTGCAAAACTTTTGCCGATTTCTGCCCAATAAACACTAACTCCTCCCAACTAACACATTTTCCTGAATGTAGATCCATTGCAAAGGAGGGTGGTGCAGTGAGGGGGCCTTGCAGCACCTTGGTTGCACAAGTGGCTATAGGTTCGATCCCCATTCAGACTGTGTAGAGTTCATATGTTATTGCTGCGTTCACGTTGGGTTGCTCTGGTTCTGTGACTCACTGTCTGTGTTGTGTAGCTATCCCGTGATGGCCTGGAGCCCCATCCAGTGCGCGACTGTGACCTACCTAACGGCCTATGGTGCGGGGACCCCGCTTTAGGGTAAACGGTTATGGAGAGTGAGTGTGAGTTGTGTTTTACTGTATATCTTTTTTCCTTTTCTTTTCTTTGCATTTTTACGCAACAAATGGCTTACATTTTCCTAATGAGATTAGGCTCAGAAATGTACCTTTCAGGAACTGTCCTACGAACCAAAAGCGACTAAAACCGGTGATTTAGCAAGCATTACCGTACTGTATCACCACTGGTTTCCATACAGGTCCTTCATATGCTTAGGACTCATGAAGGGTGGAGCAGGCTGACATGATTAGAAAAGGTCATGAAAGAATTGTCTGCTTCAGTTCAGTTTTTTTCCACAAGAAAAAACTGGGTTAAGTTCACCTATTAACGGTAACCCCCCCATTGACTATAACCCACACGGGTATGATGTTAATAGCGGCAGAACAAAGGACCCACCTCCCGTATGGCAGTGCAGAACTCGCTTTGCAGCACTCTCTTCAAAGACTGCAGTTTATGTCCCGGGACATCCCCAGATTCCTGCAGCTTCTCCAGCAGCTCAATCGCTCGAGCCACGTCTGAACATGGGTACGAGGGAAGAAGGAAAGAAAGAAAAAAAAAAAAAAAAAAAAAACATTAAATTACATTAATAGGAAAGCCTGTTGGAAAAAAAAAAAAAAAAAAAAAAAGTGATGTTGGTGGGAATCAATAGAGGGGATAATGGAAATGGACTTGTTAGGGCCCAAGGCAGAGAATGTAATTATGGCGCTTTTCCATTTGGTTGCAGTGCGCATGAGAATTGAGTGAGTGAGGAATCAGAAGACAGGGGTAACTCTTCCAGGGCAGTCTCCGCACGTGGCTAACGCACAGCTGCTGGAGCTGCGGTGCTTTTACAGAAGCCCGCTGTGCTCCCGTCTGTCACCATTAGCTCTGCGTCATACATGTACCCGGTCCCGGAGGCCCTCCGCCTCTCATTACGTGCTGCTCCACGCAGCTGGAAGAAGGCCGGAAATTAATTTCTGGTCCTGCCTGACGGAGGGAGGAAATTAAACAGTCGACAGGTGGAATGAACAAGGAACGCCGTTGCTCCGTCATTCAACGAACCACTTAGAGAAACATGAGAAACTAATTATTGCGCTAGATAATGTCGGCGTCGGAAAGGAACCGCACTTCCATCCATTAGGACGCGACCGTTTGTGACAACATCAACGGTAAAGCGTTGCGTGGAGGGCAGATTCCTTTGTGAGAAGCAGAAAATTGCCATTACCTTCCACACCTTCACCACACGCACCTGTTTTCCAGCAGCAAACTGAAGAGGGATTAATATGGAGACAAGGAATCCCATAACTAATGCTGCGAGAGAGCAGGTGGCATAGTGGTTGGAGCCATTGCCTTGCAGCCGAAAAATAATACGTAATGGTGTAATAATAACGTAAGAATAATCCTGGTCCCGGCGTAACGATCGAGTCAAAATCAGCGCAGCAAGGGTGGGAGACGGCAGAGTTTTGAAAGCCTGTTATGGCTGTGCGGCCTGAAAGGTGGACAGGTCCATTTTCATTTAAGTGGAGCGATGGAATAATTTCTCACTACGCTGCTGATTACATTGCTGATACTGGTCCAATTATACTCATTTGTGCTCTACAATCAGGGGTGTGTATCTGTTGTATAACTTTACCATCGATAGTTCCTCGCGCGCAGTTTAACAGTCTTTCCGTTCTGCACCGGGAGCCTCTGTTCCCGGGATGTGACATTTACCAGATGGCGGAAATCATTTGAAACACGTAGTCTGTTCCCAGATTACATCACTGCTGAAGACTGCATTCAAAATGTCAAAGTGACACCATTTAGGATATCAAGTTAATATGGAAATTAGAAAACGCATCATACGGAATGGAAGTTTGAGCCGTGCAGCCATGAATGTAGCAGACCTAAATTCTGAACGGCGACCATGTGACATTCCAAACCGGCTCCAAGGATGAAGAAATAAAATGCTTCATAACTTGATGATGATCGTGTCTTTTGCGTATCTCATTTTGTGTTTAGCAACCTAAAAAAGCTCAGGCAGCAAAAAGTATCCCTGCTGTTTCCCATCTCTGATCGCTTTTCAGCCAGATGTGACCTGGTATGTTGTTACACATTTATTCTCATATAACAGGTAAAGGGACAGACCAGCAATACTCCTCCACTGCGATAAATATAGTCATCGCTAAGGGTTGTGTTTAAGCCGTGGGGAAACCCTGATGTAAATTTGGAAATACCATGTTTTCTGACTGTTCTATTATCACGGTGTACTTAGCCTAAAAAAGGTTTCTTTACCTGTTTGCTGAGCAGATGGGCTATTTTAGAGGTGGTTTTTATTTGCATGATGTACAGTAATTACTGACCGGTGTTTTGATTTTGTCGGAACTAAAGCGCATAATTCAGGAAGACAAAAGTACTATCTGGCTCTTACCGAAACTATTCTTCTGTTGTGCAACTATGGGGAAACAAAAAAAAAAATCAAAATGAAACATTGTTCAAGTTTTGATAATTTGTAAAAACATGGCTTGTGAGTAGCATAAAGATAAAGAGCTAAAACTGGTTTCAAAAAGTTGTTCCGATTCTAGCTTGGATAATTCAAGAAAACGTGAAATATGTACGTTTTAAAACTTGATTTAAAAACTGAACATTTACATCTAAAACACGTGAAGGTCAACTATTGCCATATAACTCGAGGCCATGCTCAGGTAGAATTATGAGCTGTGATGACTTGTGTAACTGAACAGGCCTTTCAACAGTAAACAAAAACTAAAAATTACAAAGAAAATGGGATGCCAAGTGTAAGCAAAGAGTCAGTTTTAAAATACAGAACAGGATTCAATAAGTGCAGTAGAGCTCACATAATTGAAATCAGCCAGCTGAGACTAAACTCATAATTTTTGGTGCCCCTTTGCTGCTCTTAACAACACTGGAATTAGTTGCACAGGAATGCCAGAATAAGAAGGAAACAATGCGATATTTATTCAAAATTTTCAGTGCCCCCCCGAGACGCTATGAATCACCAAACACGAAATGCGACGTTCGTGTGCGTTTTATACTTTCATATACAAGGGGCGTTTCCCCTGTTTTTAGTTCAGCTTCATTTGACCCCCCCTTTCCTGTGTCTGGTGTTTCAAAATCAGTATACGACCGTGTACACGCGCGAGACAAATTTAAAATGTGTCACTAACATTTGGAGGGAAACTATTTGTGTTATTTGTGACTTAACCGTGCAAATCCAATGTCATATTCAGTATTTATAATTTGGCGAAAAGTCTGTAAGGAAATTAACCATATGCTGTTCTACCAAAGTGATTGCAGCTCAGTTAATAATTCCCTTACTGTCAGAGCCACTGTTTGCAAGTCCGTGTCACATTGTGTTTTGTCGCAACAACCTAAGGCGAGTACTTAAATTCATGCTGCAGATGTAATGTTGCTCTTATGAATTTTGCATCTTTGTTTCTTTTGGATACATATACCCAGTTATGACAGAGCTCCAGATTATTTCATGAATGCCTTGAACAATTTCCCAGAATGACTTTGACAATCTGTGCCATTCTGATTTCATGTGCAGTAGCACTGTGCATGTAAAAGAGGGACAGGACAGTCAGCAGAACCCTGGCCAAATCAGTGCAAAGTTTATGTTTCTGTTTTGAGCCTCCGAGTTAATTATTACTAGTATAACCCTATGAAATATTTACAATGACATCGTTTGTTACTTTTTGCAATTGAATTGAATTGCATTATAGGTATTCATGTATAGTAGTTGTGCATATACTGTATATGTATATATGTACACTATATATGTATGTATGTATAGTAGATAGTATCTGCTGCATACAGTTGGCCCCATTATTATTTAGTAACAAGATATACAATATCCAAATAACGTAGCTAGTAGACTTCTATAAGAAATAGTGGGATATTACATTTATGTGGATCTCTGTGGCAACGTGAAAAGCATGCAGAGATAATCAGGTTTGTGTTTTTTGTTAGGGGAAACAGATTCTGTTTGGTCAACTTTTTAAGATACTTAGAATAAACAGAGAACACAAGTTTGGCCGTACTCACACACACACACACACACACACACGTAGCGGAAAGGTCCAAGGCAAACCGCGAACAAAGAGAGAGCTGATGCTCCATCAGGACGTGCAATGTCCAATGGAAATGTTATATATTCCTGACTTCCAAAATTGACATCCATTTATGCTGAAATATCGCCAAATCCCATTGAAATGAACACAATTACTTCAGTATTTAACATTAGTTGTCATAAGACAATATAACAAGACAGTTTCCCTTGATTAATTCTCCTGTAGTGTAGCACTGTATTGCTGTTTACATATGATCGTTTAGCTCTTCTGCATCACGTGTTGTAAACTTTACAGTGTGTCGGTTTTCTCTGGGTGCCCCGATTACCCCCACAGTCCAAACGTGTTTTTCAGGAGGCCTGGTGGTTCTAAATTACTCTTAGAGTGTGTATATGTCAGGGTTACATTGCTCTGCTGCATAAATGGTTGAATGATTGCAGGGAATTTAGTGGAGTGCATCTAATATGGTAGATCTTGTAACATTGTACATGGTGTAAGTGACTTTGCATAGAGGTGCCAGCTAAATAGGGGGCACGGTGGTGCAGTGGGTTGGACCAGGTCCTGCTCTCCGGTGGGTCTGGGGTTCGCGTCCCGCTTGGGGTGCCTTGCGATGGACTGGCGTCCCGTCCTGGGTGTGTCCCCTCCCCTTCCAGCCTTATGCCCTGAGTTGCCGGGTTGGGCTCCGGTTCCCCGCGACCCCTCATGGGACAAGCGGTGCAGAAAGTGTGTGTGTGTCAGCTAAATAGTAGAAATGCATTGCGAAACCAAGCAAGAGTGTTACACAAACTTAAACTCCTTGTATAGTCAAGTTCTCATAACTTGTACGGTCATATCTTGGAGTATGAGTGAATGTGCAGACCATGTGTGTATTTATGCTCACAAGTGAGTACTATATATAGACCACACACTATACACACTTCATATTGCATACATATGAAATTCCAAGGGGTTATCACCGTATCATGGCAAAATATTTGAAGTCAAAGCTGGAGTAATTTAGTAATATTTTAAGATCCCATGCTGCTCATCAAGGCACTAGGTTTTTGGCAAATCATACTGCGAAATCCACAATTAAAATTCCCTTCACATCAGCTTACCTCAGCTCATCCATCACTCAAAAACCATAAATTACTGGTAATTGGACTTACATCAACATTCCCGCAATGGAGTCCAGATAGATAATTCTGCAAACGAATTATTTCTGGTGGATCACTGTGGTCACAAACAAAAGCATGACCTGTTTTATGCCCATTGATAACTTCAACAGAAAGTTTCATAAGACTTTGATGCAATAACTTATAACTTCCCTAAAGAATCTCACACACACATGCACACATAGATATAGTAAAATATATGTAAAACATATTTTGTTACTTTTTCTTGCTATTCTCCTCCATTCACATTCCTTTATAGAACTTCAGGTAGGGTAGCTGGTAGCACATTGGTTAGAGCTGTTTCCCTTTTGATCTAAAGGTCACAGGTTTGAATCTGTAGACCCTTGAGCAATGTACACATTTTCAGAACCGCTCGTCCCATACAGGGTCACAGGGGAACCAGAGCCTACCCGGTAACACAGGGCGCAAGGCTGGAGGGGGGAGGGGACACACCCAGGACGGGACGCCAGTCCGTCACAAGGCACCCCAAGCGGGACTCGAACCCTAGACCCACCGGAGAGCAGGACTGTGGTCCAACCCACTGCGCCACTGCGCCACCGCGCCACCGCACCCCCTTTCCTTGAGCAATGTACATACCCTAAATTGCTCCAGTAAAATTGCCCAGCTGTATAAATGGGTAAATAATTGTAGGTACTTGTAATGTGGGGCTGTGGTGGCGCAGTGGGTTGGACCATGGTCCTCCTTTCCAGTGGGTCTGAGGTTCGAGTCCCGCTTGGGGTGCCTTGCAATGGACTGGTGTCCCATCCTGGGTGTGTCCCCTCCCCTTATGTCCTGTGTTGCCGGATAGGCTCCGGTTCCCTGCGACCCCATATGGGACAAGCAGTTCTGGAAGTGTGTGTGTACTTGTAACGCTGCAAGTTGCTTTGAAGAAAAGTGTCCGATAAATGACAGTCACTTTACTACAGCTAACATCTTGCTGATTTCCACTGCTTAGTATGACACAAAATATATTATTTTTAGCTGACAGAAAAAGCAAAGTTCCATCATTATACATACGGTACAGCAGTTTGTATCTGAGAGTCAAATAGCAACACATGTTGACGCTGAGATTACAGTAATGTAACGTGAGGAATGTTTATTATTCCTCTCAGCATGATTCTAGATCACATGGAAAGGAGGAAACATTAAGACAGTTATGAGCTAGAAAGTATGAGGAAATGCTCTGTAATATTATTATTGATGATTATTTAGTGCACACCTTTCGCCAAGGTGACTTAGGATGATAAACGATAAATAAACGATAATAATCAACTTTACACTGATTTACCCATTTATACAGCAGGGTATTTTTACTGGATGAATCTGTGGTCAGTACCACAGCGGCATGTGGGATTCGATCCCACAACCTTCAGATGACATGACTTCAGGCCTTGCATGGATGGTTTAGTAATGGATTCCAGCGGACGGTATATTTGGAGTTTGCTTGTTAAATCAGTCAGCGGTGGTGACACTACTGCGCAGGCCGGTGATGCGGTAGGTGTCGGACAGTCCGGCCGGCGCTCCGTTTCTGCACCACCGACAGCAGATGGATGTTCTCCAGCTCAGCTACAGTACAGTGGATTAGCGCTCACACTGTTACACGGTTAAACTACAGTGCGCTCGTACTCACAGTATTACGCGGTTATACTACGGCAGGTTCGGACTCACAGATCATTCTTCATGCACAGTTGCAGTAGAGAAGGGTAAAGCTCCCACTTACACTGCAGCAGCTTCGCACACACACCGCCACACCATTACACTACAGCGGGTCCACACTGTTACACTGTTACACTACGCTCAAGGTTAATTACATCACTCCGGCTTTGTTCTCTGACACCTGACAGATGCAAGGCCACCTGAGGGATTACTAATCTCAGTTCTTATCCACGGGCATTATTCTACATGTATATTTTATGTCTTTGTTAAACACATTCCACAGGAAGATGTCGCAAGTCGTCAAGTCCCTTCATGCCAGCAGAGTACAGTATTTATTCTGAACCTGTCACATTGCATGGAAATTGGGTTAGGAACAGTCCAGCGCAGGACAGATGTACCATGATACTGTACAGCACTTTATTTCTCACATCATGCATAATGTATATAGGAAACTCCTGCACGTGTGCAGCGACAGTGTCAAATGCAGGGAAAAATCGTGATCATTTCTACGCAACCCAACGGGATCAACTTGCACTGTCCTCTTATTGTTCGAATCAGAGCGGAACAGACAAGAAGCAGCAGACAAGCAAGAACTGTCCAGCGCAATTTTCTGACAAAGTTCAGCGCCACGAACTACTTGGATGGTCATTTTTGGCTGGAAAAATCGTACTTCAGGTGCAGAGCGGAGCCCGCGGCGACTCAGCGACAACTGCGCGTCGGTCAGTGTCAGAGGACCTCGCAAACACATGATGATGGAAAACACACATCGTTACTTACGACGTTACGTCAGGGGATCGTCGATCGATCAGTTCAGGTGAAATACCGCGCGTGGCGTGGGCTGCGCGCGATGAGCGGGCGAAAACGGGGCGCGCCAATTAACAGAAAAAAGAAAAAAAAAAAAAAATGTTATCATTTCCAAAAGTGGATCTTCGAGCGGGCACGTGAAATCGTGCGCTGCGCGTCCGACCGATCATCATCATGATCATGCCTTCGCGCCTTTTACTCTCCAATCTGGGGCGAATGACAGCGCGTCGCTGTCCTCCATCATCCGCGGACCGCGGATCCCCTCGGATCCCCTCGGATCGCCGTCCGACCCCGGACACCCGAGTCTGAGCTCCGAGAGCGGCGCTGGGTCCCCTACCTCGATCCAGGGTGAGCGGCGGGACCACTGTCGCCATGGCTGCTGCTCGCGCTGATGCTGATGCTGACGCTGATGCTCCTGCTGCTGCTGGAGACGGAGTCACAATCTGCAGCATCACACACAACTCCGCGCGCACAGACAGTCACTCGAGTCGGTGGGAGTGGCTGGGGCTGCGGGAGGCAGGGAGGCAGCGGGGATTACCTTCTCATACCCCTCTCACAGTCACTCACTGCCCTCCCCTGCTCGCCGCATCATCTTTAAACATCTTACCTACAGATGAACTGCCGCGAGCGATGGATGCTCCCCTTTTGCGCGCGGGTGCGCGCGGGTGCGCGCGATCCAAACTGGTCCAGTCTGCAGTACATTGAGTTTTTTTTTTCTTTGTTCTGGCTCTTGGATTCGGTTCTTGTTTCACTCACGCATCTCCTCATAGACCAAAAACGTTGGGCAGGTCGGGCATCAGATCTTCTGCGATGTGGCGGGCCTTCCAGATAATTCCTCTATTTATGCGAATAGAGTACAATAGAGATCCTTAGCTGCCCTACGGGTCTGTTTCCACGTGCTTTGGATGCAGGAATACAGCTGACAATTAGTGCCACTTGTGATCTACTGTACCTGTCTGTGCCTCTGGTATTCAGTGTAACAGTAAGTGTGAGCTCTCTTTCTAAATGTGCAGTCATTCCACTTTATGCCAAACAGCCATGTAAAAGTTTTGCATTTCATGAAATGCCAGCTTGATGAAGGTTTCACCAAGAGGCAAGCAGCGAGGTAAAATCGTGCTACTAAGTGCTGTCAGAATCTCGTCTGTTCTTCCCTGCCTTTTTTGAGTAACGAATGGCGCTTCTCTGAACTTGCCACGGAGCATCTTGCTCAGTGAAATTGAGCAGTTTTGTGTCTGAAATGCAAAAAAAAAAAAAACAACTGAATTTATTGGAAATCAATCAGGGCATAAGACTGTTTTTAAGATTCCAAAAATTTTTGCTTGCTTTTGGAAGTAAACCAAAGAAAGACAATAGAGCAGCCTCATGCTGTCACATGCACAGATACACTTAATCCATAAACAGCAGAATCCAGATGCAAAGCAAGTGGGGGCTGGTGGTGGGATGGAAAAAGGGGCTTAGAGCCAGCAAGAAGGAGGCCATGGGGAGATTATTTATTTGCAGCCATATGGGATGCTTTACTGGCCTTTGGGAAACATTTGCTCAGAAGAAATGGTCAATGCTGTAGGTTTCTGAAGGTTCTGGCAGAAAGTGAGAATTCATTTCTCAACAGACGTGTTTCGTAAACCAACAAGAAAACATGGAGAAATACTAGTTTTGAAATCCGCAACCAGAATGAATATGTGCTGTGCACATCAAACGGTGCGCAAGGAAATTTCAATTTCTGACACTCTCAAGTGTTTTTGCAGGTAGAGAAGTATTTTGGCTGCAGCCCTGTGTGCTGATTTCAGTTTTATTCCACTACTTAAATTCCTTTTATTCAAAGTGATAAACACTTACTTCTTTATATAGCTGGATATTTTACTCAGCTACAGTTAAATTTCACGCTCAAAGAATTTAAATCAGAGCCAAAACAGACTTCAGCAGCAGTTTCAGATGACAAATCCTTGTCCTTTACTACTGTATCTGCTGCTAGAATATTGTTTTGGGTCAGTTGTGCCCCCCCAGGACTGGTGCTGTAATTAATCAAATGAAGTTTTGTAGGGATAGGTAGTATAAAATTTCATAAGGAACAAACATGCAAACAGAAGTAATCAATTTTGTTTGAATAAATTAATTTTGTAGCACTTAGTGTGAAAACCAAATTGGCAAATAATATGAATTATTGCATCTCATATGATCTCCATTTCTCCTCTGATACGTTTCCACTGACATTTATGTGCAGAGAGAATTTAGATTACAAATTAAAAATTAATTTTTTGACATTTTTTATAAATTGTATTTATTAATCTGTCTGTCATGGATTTTCCCATTTCATTCTGGTTTGGCTCTTTCTGTAATATTAATATTTAACCATTTCCACCGGTTATGCTTATTGTTTTCCTGCTGGTTTAACCTACTGTACATTATTTCAGACATAAAAGGACATAAATGAAAACTAATATTGGAACACATTGCTTAGTGATGTTGCCCTGCATCTCCAGGGTTGTGGGTTGAAATCCAGTTCCCATCCGTGGGTTTCCTTCAGGATCTTTCCTCCCTCAGCTGTTATCACATACTACAAAACTGTTATGAATACACTACGGTGATGTTTTGGAAACAGAAATTTACTTGGTTTTAAACAAAACGGCAGGCCAGCAATTATACTGATCAGACATTTGAGAATGTTAATGTATTGATATATAAAAATATACTGATATGTTTTGATAAGGGGATGGTTAAAGCTAACAACATGTTCAGTTAGCTCAACAGAATGAGACAGTTCATCTCCCAAACAAAGAGACAAAGAGAGCTTTGAGTCGAGCTCTTCTTGTACGAGGCAACTTTCTGGAACTTGCAAGAACTATAGGTCACAAAGAGCAAGCAGGTGGCCTGTGGTGCAGTCACAGTAATTCAGCACACAGCAAAAGTTCACAGGATTCACACTCATTCGCACAAATGCCCGAGCCATACTCAAGAAAGGTAGTCTCAGCTGTTGATTCACTTCAAACAGAAATGTATATGTATATATTTGCATCTAGAATATGACCACACAGTACATTTACATTTCACATACATGTAATATTATGACCAGTAATAGTTTTGTGGGAAAAGATCTTTGCATTTAAGTTGTGATAAATAACTAAAGGGATATGACATGCAGCTGACGTGGTAAAAGGATTAAGAAAAATACAAAGGGATACAAGGAGCTTTAGATCTGCGTATCACATTCAGCTGAAGCATCATCTAGTTTAGTGATTTTCTTGTTGTTCCTGACTGCTAGCGCTGCTTCCTGAGAGCTGCACTTACGTAGTCAGCAGTGCAATTGGCAATTACCCGTGACTGTCAAAGTGTAGAAAGTGCACACAACACAGTATTCATGGGGAGTTTCTAATACACGGTTGAAAGCCATAAACAGTGCAATTGGTGATCCACTGTGAACCAGTAAGGCTGCATGACTTTTATACACTCAGCAGATAAGGTAGTGGTCAGGGCTGTTCTCTTGCAGCTCGAAGGTTCTTGGTTTGAATCTCACTCCTGCTGCAGAAACCTTCATTTATATCTAATATATATCTACAGTCCTGCTTTAAAGTATGTGAAGCCCTTGTGTCCCTTAGTTTGACCACGAAACAGTTATTTAATGAGAAGCAGTCTTTCTCATCGGACGTAGTAGGTGTGTAATGACCAATTCCATATGTTGCGTTAGAGGAAATCGTGTGTGAAGTAGAGACGCACAAGTAGTGCAGGTGTGAAAATGAGTGAAGTCCAAGTTGTACTGGTTAAATCAAGCATGAAGGTAGAATCAGGTGTATAAATCAATCATTTATTAATTTTATAAGTTCATCTTAATATTTTATGCAAGAATAATGACCATCACATACTTTCAGGCAGTACTGTATGCAAAAGCTGTTTCCAAGACAAATTGCGATGTTAGGTTTGCATGCTAAGATACGTAGTTACAATTTAAAATTTAAATTCAAAACTCACCTCCTTCAGACTCGCTTGTCTCATGATCTTGTAAGTGCTCGATAAATTATTAAACGTAAACATACATGTTTGTTCAATAATGGAAAGCCTCTTTACACTTTCTTGTGTAACCTATACCAGTGTACATGGTGGTATGTGACAAATGGACTGTACTCTAGAATCACACGTCTGCATCCAAATCTCTCCCTCTCTTGATGCGATGCACTTTTTCTACTGTTCTCTGAGATGGAGAAAAGCGTCTGCTAAATGAATACATGTAAGTTTTTACCAACTTGTACAGGTATTTTAGCAGCATAGTGGCAAAGCAGGTGACACTGTTCCCTCACAGTGTCTGGGCTGCATGTTTGGATGTGAGTTTCAGTCTGATTCTGTCTATGCGCACACACACACACACACACACACAGTCTGAAGTCACTTGTCCCAATGGGGTCATGGTGAGCCAGAGCCTAACCCGGCAACACAGAGCGCAAGGCCGGAGGGGGAGGGGACACACCCAGGACAGGATACCAGTCCATCGCAAGGCACCCCAAGCTGGACTTAAACCCCAGACCCACCGGAAAGCAGGCCCTGGCCCAACCCGCTGCGCCACCGCACCCCCTCTTTCGTCTGTGCAGATTTTTTTTATATTCTTCCCACGTTCGTGTTAGTTTCTTCTCTTAGTCAAAAAACACGCACAGAAAAGGCTATGATAAACCACTGCTGTCCTCTCTTTTACCATGAAAACCAAGTGCTCACCTTGAGTCAACTTTGACTTCATGGTGGTTCAACCACCCCTTTACCCCATCAACGCAGGTACAGCTACACCTTGAGGAAGGCACTTGCTACTATACTTTGCTCTATGAATGGTTAAGCTCTCACTCCTACTAAATTTTACAGGACCGCCATTGAGAGCATCCCGACTAACTGCGCCGTTGCGCGGTACGAAAGGATCCGCATCGGATCGTCGGGATGGAGCTGCCCATCTTGGACACCACCTGTGCTAGTCGACTGAGGAAGAAGGCTGGCGCTATCATCAAGGACACCGCGCACCCCGGTCGCTCCCTGTTTGAACCGCTGCCGTGTGGCAAACGGTTCAGCACAATAAAATCCCACACCAACAGACTGAGGAACAGCTTCTTTCCCAGAGCTGTAGCCTCCATCACAGACTCCCTGCCCAACCTGAGGAAACTGATGACAAAAGCCAGCTGCCGCCTCCGTCCATTGCTTCCCCCACATCCACCCCCAAGGCTGCTAAGGACTGAGGATTTCAAAGTTTTAATCTAATTCTTATTTCTTTTACGTGTTCTTTCTGCTGCTGTTGCTCTGAGGGCTGCCACACAAAATTTCATCGTATTGCATACGTTGATAATCAAGTCTTATCTTATCTAAATGGTTAAATCATTGCAAAGCTGATGATCTAACACCCATAATACGTCACCTTAGACAACACTGTCTGCTATAAAGGGTTACCAATAATTAACTACGCCTATGTAGTTATTTTCACTTCCAGCTGTTAAGGAGACGATTTTAGTTGAACAATATTCTAAATTTAATTTTGGTCAAGTTATTGGACTTATTTATTGGGCAGTGTGCGCTTTCCAGGTGTTAATTTACACGGGAAATTCCGGCTGTGTTCTTCCCTCCAGGGTGTGACAGGGGAACAGTGTGTGGAAAGTTCTGGAGGCTGCATTTCGGCAACACTTTCCAAAGAAACACGAATGCGGCGAAGCCGTCAACATCCAGTTCAGAGTTCGCACGCGGGTTGCCAGACGTGCCGCGGATTGCCGTCCGACGTAAAGTCGTCGTCGGTGCCGAAACTGACGCCGTACGTCAGGCACGCGCTCGTTCGAGAATAATATCGAGTTTGTATTTGCCTGTGGAAGTAGTTGCGCGGCATCTGTTTTCTTCAGAAAGAGTACTAAGATAAGTTCCTCTTCGCAAAGAAGTTCGAAAGATAAGTAAGTTCCTCTTCGCAAAGAAGAGTCAAAAAGCAACATGTGGCGACCCGAGTCAGTCACTGGTTGCGCTCGTTCCTCGGAGCGCTAACACAGCTGAGTGAGGAGTTGTCGAAGTCTGTGTGTGTCAAGTTCGGAGAGTAGTAAGTTCGAGGAGTCTTCGGGAAAGACTGGGTGTGTGAGTGAGAGAGACGGTCTGAAGCGGCTTTCTGTGCGAGCGGAAGAAGGAAGGGTTAAGTTGCGCCCGTGTGTTTTTACTTCTTTTCTTTAGTTTGAGATGTGGGCATTACACGCTCACGCGCGCGCGCGCCAGAGCGCACGACTCTGCCACGGGCTCCTGATCATGAAAACCCCGCGCAGCAGTGGCCGCGTCGGCGTCACGAGGAGCGCCACCACCACGTCAGCGCTCGCGGGCCTCGGGAGACGTTGGGGCCATTCTACTGGGGACCATTCTGGGGGCCGGGGGGCCGCGCGCGGCTGCGCGCACCTGCGCTCGCGCTCCTCCGCGTTCGCCACAGTCCCCACCACCTACGACCAGGCGTTCGCGAGCGCGCGCGACGAGCCGGATTCTTTCTGGAGCGCGGTAGCGCAGAAGGTGACCTGGTTTGAACCCTGGAGTCAGACCCTGGACAAGAGCAACCCCGTGTTCCCGAAATGGTACGGGGGAGCAGTTTACAGCTCATAATTAATATATGACATATAGAGCAAACGCAGAGCAGCGCGTTTTCGTTTATCCCGATTTCGTCTCAATGTTTTTTCAACGCACGTGGTAACATCATCATGCCCTGTTAGAGATGAGTTGAACACAGCAGCAAAGTCACATTGATACCATCTTAATTTTGTATGCATCGCTTTGTAATAGTCATCATGCGTCACAGATCTATAAAACAGCATGTTATCAGCATTATATGGATGGGCAGATAATGGATCGATAGCATATAGGTGAATGGATTTGCAGATGAGTAGACGGAAGGATAGACTGAAAGATTGATAGACAGATGATACATGGATGGATTTGTGAGAACTTCCTTAACTCTCAAGCCGGGTAGTGAAGGAGACTACAGGAGTACACATAATATGACAAAGTAGTGACAGGCTATACTGGAATAAACGAACATCACTTTGAAACCAGTGAAAAAGAGTGTAAATAAATAAAAAAAAAATCCATAGAAGTAACACAGCAGTGTTGGGAGTCATTGAAAACAAGAGAACACACATAATTTAATGAATATGATCAGCTGTGGTTTCTCACTGTTATGGGCTTTCATTGGCAGCGTGTGGCGAAATACCGCTACTTGTGGTTTTGCACGTTTAAAAGGAACGTGTCGGAGAGCTGTGGGTGAACCAGCCCCCTTGGTGTGTACCTCTTAGGTTTGTCGGAGGGAAGCTGAACGTGTGTTTCAATGCTGTGGACCGACACGTAGAAAATGGGCGAGGTGGACATCCTGCCATCATTTACGACAGTCCCGTCACGAGGGTGAAGCAGATCATTACGTATGCTGAGGTGCAAGAACAGGTGAGACCACAGAGGCCAACATTTGGCAGAACAAGCGCTAAGGTTTTGTTGTTGGCCTTGCTGTGACATTTTTTGCACTGACTTTGTCTTGCCAGAGAAAACACCACTGGGAATGTTGTTAAACTGTATTAACACAAGAGTGCTTAGAAGCTTGTTTAGGCATGAAATTTACAGTACTTGAAGCTGTGAATGCAGTATTACACTGTGACCTCCGTGGCTTTAGCCTCTCTTGAGCAAATTTGCTTCTGTAAAATGATTTTAAGAGGGGTAGAAAAAAGGTATTTGTCTAGCTAAGAAGTATTTTCGGCTGATCATTTCCCTGATGCTCTTTCTGCGTGTGCTTTTCTGTTATGATATACTCAGTTTGTAATTGTCAAGTGTAATACAATCATGTCATCAGCATCATTATCTTTGGAGTGTACTTAAATGTGTGCTCTTGTGGATAAATATTTCAGATTTTTGTCGAGGATGATGATGATAACGTAACTTGCCTTTTTTGCCCAGGTGTCCAAGCTGGCTGGTGTCATGGTAAAACATGGGGTGAAGACGGGTGACCTGGTCGTCATTTACATGCCCATGATTCCCCAGGCTATGTTTGCCATGCTGGCATGTGCCCGCATCGGGGCCCCTCATAGCCTCATTTTCGGTGGTTTTGCCTCAAGGGAGCTGTCGGTCCGCATCGACCATGCCAAGGTTCACTCTGCCAGTGCCGCCAGACGCAACCTGCCAGCTGCTTCTTTCACCTTTGCACTCGATTCATTTACATACATTTCTTCTGCTTTCCACAGAACACGCCCGTCCTGTGTCACACACATGATTCAGTGTAGCAGCAACCTGGGTTGATAAGATGGCAGTTTTTAGTGCTCGCCTTCTTATAGTACACAGTTAGCTAGTGCTGCTCAAGCAAGGCACTTGTACCATAATTCCTATTTTAGCCACCCTCTGTTAATGAAACAAGATGTTCGTAATTTTGACAGCTATGTTAACTATGACAGAGAAGTCCATGTCAGTTTAAGTGAAAGTTAAAAGCACTCTGTCAATGGAGTCCTGCTCAGAAAAGACTCTTCACAGTGTTCAGTGGAGATTTTACAGAAGTGAAGTGTGATATTGCTACGAAGAGTCAAAGAAAAGCACCAGGGATGCTGACCAAGATTGTTATTCCATAGGTGGCTTTTGCATTCAATATATGCAAAGCCTTTGAAAGCCTGAAGCTTATTTTACGGAGAGGGGTCACTACTCTGTTCTCTTGAGTTTTCACTTGGGTGAAAGAATTAATTTGTTCTTGTAAAGCATATTTGTTTTTCCATTTAGCGATTTGCAATATTGAGTTGCTTAAATGATGTATTGGCTGCCTTTGATAGTGGTGTCTTGCTAGGCTGGGCCCTGCTGCACTAAGAGGGGCCTGTGGGTGCAATCTGTAGTGCTGTAATTGAGATTTGTCGAGTGCAAATTACTTGGTTCTCTGACCAGGGTTTATCTGCCATTTTGCTATGTACAGGCTGCATTCAGCAGATTTTTCAGACTCATTTCTCAGTTTTTACTTTAATTCAATTTTGGCCTATGGTTGAGAGTTGGAAGTTTGCTATCTTTAAACAGACATCTGGTCAGCTTGAGATTCCTTGCTGTTGTGGTCCTCAACGGTGCATTCCTTGCCTCTTGTACAAATTCCAGTCGAACTGACATCTAATTAGATTTGCATCTGGGGTAACTGATTAAATTGCTGATGATTTGTGTCCCACACTTTTCTTTCGCAGCCTAAAATGATAGTGACGGCCTCATTTGGCATTGAACCAGGAAGGAGGGTGGAGTACATCCCTTTGGTGCAGAAGGCACTGGAGCTGAGCACTTATAAACCCCATAAAGTCCTTATCTACAACCGTCCTGGGATGGTGAGATTTTTCGTCATGCTCTGAAACACTTCTGTGTGTAATACATTGGCTCCAAAACTTAATGGACATAATTGTACCTGGGAGTCTGTTCATAACCCGACAGGTTTGTAAATCCATTTTTTATTCATGATTTAGTAAAGGAATAATTGTCAATTTTTACTTGTTTCTTTGCATTGAGTTTGAAGTAGCAGACCATCAGATGTATTGTACACCCAGAGCTATGCAGTTTTCCAAAGCTCCAACTACCACCCTAAGGGAGGAGATCACCATTAATTTTCCTCTGCAGATGTATGCATAAATATGAGTTTTCAAAATGTTGGGAGGGGTGGCATTTCAGCAATAATCAGAAGTTTGCTTGTCAGCAATGCCTCATTGATACATGTTGCCACATTGCTACATGTGCAGCTGCCAGATAACATAAAACCACTAAAATGTGATCTGTACAGAAGCAGATGTGCGGATGTGTAGAATCTGTGGTGTGAGCTGCAGGCGGTCCAAAGGGGAACCGGAATCAACATTTAGATCTCACGTTGAGCCTGCTCGCCGTCAGCTCTGAGGTGTCCTTTTGGATCTATTGTGTCACGGGGGACAGGCATTAAAAGAGAAACAGTCAAGTTTTTGTTCCCTTTATAAGCTTGTTACAGTTTGAGTTTTTGCTCTTAGAGACTCAAACTTGGGTATTGTAGTAATAAACTTAGTTTTATATGGCTTCTTGAAACCCAGCTTATCAAAGTGCTTTATAGTAAAAGTAAAGACATATAGGTACAGTAATAAATTACAGCAATAAAATATCAATAAAACAGTCAAGTGATGCAGAGATAATAGAAATAATGGTAAAATAAATGGTGAAAGAGAAGAGAAAGGAAGTAATCAAATGTGTCAGTTGAAAGCAATTCTGAACATCTGGCCCTTGAGCCTTCATTTGAAGATGTCCAGAGCAGGAGATTCCCCAAAATATTATTTGGGGTGAATTCTACAATTTGGGGTCATAGCAGTACAAAGTCCTGCATTATCTCTCATGGAATGTAGGTGAGCTTGAGGGACATGTAAAACACCGGAGTCGGATGAATGAAGATTTCAAAATTATTGGGCTGCACAGACTGAAAATAACAGTGAGATATAAAGTCTTTGTTCAGAATATTAAGAAACACAAGCCAAAGACCAAAAGTAGAAAAAACCAACAATGAAATATTGACAACATGACAGATATTGGGTGCTTGTTAGTTCTCCTCTCTGACATGTTGTTCTCCTGCTTTCCTCTTGACTCTCACTGTCAAGAAGTTAAAAATATGGCTTATAAAATAGGTGTGTTTGGAATTGCAATATCAGTGAAATGATTAACTTGTTTGCATTAGCCACTCTTTTTCATAGGAGCCGTGTGCCATATCTGCGCTACTAGCAGCGTTCTGTCTTGTTGCGTTCACCAGGAAACGGCATGGCTCGACTCAGACAAAAGCTTGGAATGGGGAGAGGAGATGGTCGCTGCCCACCCGCACGATTGCGTCCCTGTCCCGGCCAACCACCCGCTCTACATCCTTTACACCTCAGGGACTACGGGCACTCCAAAGGTAACGCCAGTATGTTGTTGTCCTGTGATTGCTGAGTCTGTAATAAATGCTGGGTGATGAAGCCTTTAACAATAAGTCCTACTGTCAAGGACTTGTATAAGTCTTTTTTTTTTTTTTTTTTTTTTTCCCCCCCCCCCTTTTTTACGACTGGGGCAGTGGGTTTTTGGCACTTTTGATATCAAGGAATAGACGGACACTTTTCTATTGAGACTTATGGAGGTGGAACGTGCAGAATGCTAGTTCTTGCTTTTGAATCCCAATCCTGCTATGGTGCAGTCAGCTGGAATGTCAAGATGAGGAGGACTGAATGCATAAACCAGGTTGTAAAAGATTAAAGGGGAATCCCTGCCTCCTCTGGGTAAGACACCAAGATGATAGATAAATGATGATCTTAAATCCTGCTCCCCCAGATCTAATATAAGCATGGATGAACCATAGTGTGGTCTGGAGACTGGGGTGCAGTACTAAGGCCCTGGTGAACCTTTGTGCTTCTATTCCTGCCAAAAACACTATACACTTTACTAAAAACACACTTCATCAATCTCAAAGTGCACATCTCTTTATCCGTGCTACTACAGTGGGTTCTCAGTTTAAGACTGTGACCCGAAGCCTGTTCGTAACTTGTAAACGCTGTAGAATCCAGCTGAGTTAATCCGGTCACACATCCTTCCTTGCTTAAAGTGTACGCAAATTACTGTGTGTGTTGTTTTTTTTCCTCACGATTCTTTACAGTGTACATTCTCAAAGGATGTGTGGCTGGTCTCCCTGTATATCTTTCTTAAATTCATTTCATGAGATACTGATACACTCCTGTAGGAGACAGGTTTCATCGGGCAGCAGTGCTCTCTGACTTTTGTGCTGAATGTGCCAATGGACTTCGTGATTTAGCAGTTTCTGTTGTTGATGTAAATTGAAATGACCCTTTGAGTTCTTTATTTACCCATGTTTTGGTGTAATTACTGTAACAGGCTGTGGGTAACATCTGTTCCTTAGGGTGTTGTCAGAGACACTGGTGGATGTGCTGTGATGTTGAATTGGACCATGTCAAGCGTGTACGATCTCAGACCTGGTGAGGTGAGCTCATGGATGATAAATATGCGGCCAAATGTACTAATATCGGTACACAGCATGCATGTTAAACATTATTATGCTCAGTCTTCATATAATGTGTTGTCACACAAGAAGAAACTGCTATAATGACTTATGAAATTATAAACTCCTTTTTCATACAGTACACTTATTCAGTACAACAGCATTTTTGCCCTTATGTACTCATTTTACTTCCACAGCAGGTTTTTTATTCACTCCCTTCTATATCTTTCACTCTGCACACTCCCATCAGAAATCATGATAATTTCATCAGGAGTTTGTCTTACTAGGTGATTTCATGGATCAGATTATCCCTGTTATGTTTGAGGAATGCATGTGAATGGGTGTAGTGTATTGGCTTTTTTTAAATTTAATTTCTTATCCTTTTTTACAATATTTTTTTTTTTTTTTCTTCAGGTTTGGTGGGCAGCATCTGATCTAGGCTGGGTGGTTGGACATTCTTACATCTGTTATGGCCCTCTCATTTATGGTATTACCACTGTGCTGTACGAGGTAAGCTTATCTCTTATTTACACCCAGTGCATCAGGTTCCATCCATCAATTTTCTGTGGAATGGCTATTAAATCAAAATGTTTGAATTTCTGATGAGTGCATTTATTTAGCAGACCCTTTTCTCCAAAGCAAATCTAGCAAACTCTATGTAGTGTTATCAGCTCACACACCTTATTTACCAAGGTGGCTTACACTGCTAGATACATTACTTACGAGAGGTCACTCATCCATACATCAGTGGAACACACACACTCTCTCTGTCACTCACACACTGTGGGGGAACCTGAACAGCATGCCTTTGGACTGTGGGAGGAAACCCACGCCGACATGGGGAGAACATGCAGACTCCACGCACACTGAGCGGGGATCAAACCCACGTCCTCTCGCACCATCCAGGCGCTGTGAGACTGTGCCGCCCAGTCTGATAGAAGAAAATCTTATAGCGAGGGAAGCAAGAGACACCATTGAGCAGCGAATCTGTTTCCTTTGAATTTCCAGTGCTGAAAGACATACTTAGATCTAAAAGTTGTAAAGTTTTATAAAGCCTATTATTGACCACGTTTACAGCAGCAAGCGTAACACACCTCTGATTAAACCAGTGTTCCAGGAAATAGCTCCAACTCAAAGCCATGGGGTTTTTCTGCATTTATATTATATTTGGAAACAATTCTTTTGTGTTTTGTATTCTTGTTCATGTGAAATTACTTGTGCTGGCAACTGTCTGTTGCGTAAGCTGTTTAATCGTACTCTATGGGGGCAGACTGGAGGTAGGCGCTTAAGTGATTGCTCTGTTTTACTGATCTCTCAACATATGTGCTGTTCAGTGCGCTGTGCTCTTATCCTGCCTAGGACTTATCATCCAATATTGCTGGCGAATTCTTTGTGCATCAATACATTTAGAGGCTCCTGTTCATTTTAGGTACAGGCAATTCTACTCTTGTCTCTCACAGTGTATTTAAGTTATACTTTTAAAGCCTATATGCTTGATTTCGGGGAGTTAAACTTTGATGTGATCAGTGTTTTTGTGCTGGCCTGCATTAATATTCATGTCCTTCACTTCTTATTCAGTCAGTTTTTGTAATTTCCATCGGTTTATCTCTGTTGCCCTTGGCTGACTTTTCTGTTTGAAAAGATTAATAGCAACATTTTAGTTGTGCTGTCTAGTTTTATTTGCATTTTTCACATCTTCGAAGAAAGTGTAATTCAAATACCTTGAGTATTGCAGTTGCCATATCTAAATTGTATGGTACAAACAGGTCTTTGACTTTAATTATTAGTCTTTAATGTATTATGTTGTTCTGGTTCAATATGAGCTGTGCTTTTTCACTCCAAAGTAAATTGAAAATATCAACTTTATTAACAAAGAGGAAATTAGTTGTTGGAAGTTTAATTTAGCCTTTCGAACAAATGCTGAAATTGTTCCTAATTGCACAGCATCTGAAGACAGAGGGATTTAAAATCCTTTGACAGCATGCTGCTCTTCTGTATCTTTGGTTGATGCTGTTTGACAGTGGTTGGGTACCATAACTGCCCTCTTCTCTTTGGGCTATACCTGTCAGAGTGATGGGTTACTTCGGCGGACCACCCACTTGTTCTGTTTCTGGGGCAGTGTAGACGTGGGCTCAGGAGAATAACCAGGATGTATCCGCAGGGCAAGCCGGTGGGAACACCTGATGCTGGAGCATACTTTCGCGTTCTGTCCGAGCATGGTGTGGCAGCCATGTTTATTTCCCCCACTGCCATCCGCGCCATCCGCCAGCAGGACCCTGAAGCATCCTTGGGGAAGCAGTACCCTCTTACCAAGTAAGTGTCCCAGCTAGGCCCCCAATTATCCTAGATGGATGGATTAAAAATTTTACTGATCCTGAAGGAAATTGCATGAGGCTGCAGGAGCATTTGTAGAGTGCGGTAGTGACAGAACACACTGGCAAAACTATATCAGTGCTGAATATCCCACTCAGACAAGCACACGAGTGTGCAAATAGACAGTGTGCTGATAAAGCAAAAGTAGCATGAGCTCAACTAGGCCAGTCCACTACTGAAAAAGTGGGAGCCTTGTGTGTAGTCTTGTGACTGTAGTGTGAGTAATCTTGCTCAGTGCTTCCATGTTAGCAAGCAAAATGGTATGTGAGAACCCACAGGGTACAGTGGTGCTTGAAAGTTTGTGAACCCTCTAGAATTTTCTCTATTTTTGCATATATATGACATAAAACATATCACATTTTCATGCACAGTCCAGTCACATGACAGTCCTAAAACTAGATAAAGAGAACCCAGTTAAATGAGACAAAAAAAAAAAAATCATACTTGTTCGTTTATTTATTGAGGAAAATGTTACAAAAGTATGTGAATCTCTAGGATTATCAGTTTAATTTGGGGATATTATAGTCAAATGTTTCAATCAATGGGATGACAATTGACTGTGAGTGGGGGAGGCCCTGCCGTAAAAAACCGAAATCTGGGGCTTCACTATCAAAGTCTGATCTTCACAACACAGGGTTGTGGAAGTGTGTCATGACTCGAACAGAGGAGATTTCTGAGGACCTCAGCGTTGTTTATTCTCTTCTTCTCATGCCTTCCACCCCTCCTGGGGCATAGGCTGTCAACATTGTTACCAAACTGGAAAAGATTACAGCACAATTTCTAAACAATTTGGACTCTCAGTCCACTGTCAGGCAGATTGTATACAAATGGAGGTCGACAAAGACCGTAATGGTACGGGAGGTCACAAAGAAACACAGAGTAACGCCCATGGAACTAAAGGCCTTTCTTGCATTGGCTAATGTCAGTGTTCATGAGTCCACCATCAGGAGAGCACTGAACAACAGTGGTGCGCATGGCAGGGATGCGAAGAGAAAGCCATTGCTCTCCCGAAAGAACATTGCTGCCCATCTACAGTTTACTAAAGACCATGTGGATAAGCCAGAAGGCTACTGGAAGAATGTTTTGTGGACGGATACTTATTGCTGTACAAGGAAGTCACACCAGTTATTAAAAGCAAAGGATCACATACATACTTTGTCACACACAGATATGTAACATTGGATTATTTCCTTCAATAAATAAATGGACGAGTATAATATTGGTCTCATTTGTTTAATTGCGTTCCCTTTATCTAGTTTTAGGACTTGCATGAAAATCTGATCATGTTTTTGGTTTTATATATATGCAGAAATAGAGAAAATTATAAAGGGTTCACAAACTTTCAAGCACCACTGTATATCACATGAAGCACAGTGACTGCAGACAGCTAAGGGTACAGGAAGGGTCATACCTGCTCATCAGGTATGTGTGCCCAGTAGTCAGTGAGGGAGACCTGTTAATGGCGGTCTGATGGCAGTCCCTGTGCCCTTTGTGATAATCAGTAGTTATTACCTTAGAACTGTTGTTTTTTGTGAATGCAGGGTAACATCAGATGTGATGTTGCTCTTAGTACCTGTGAAGGTCAGTGTTTAAATGAACTTGCTGAAGCTCCATCAGTCTTAAAAATAGCCTCTCATTTAGATCAACATTCACAATTTGAGTTCTCATTAGAGTAGTAGTAGTCCGCCTTTAATTTGTATGTAATTGTTCTGCAGACTGGTGTTTTCCCTGCTAGACATGGTTTCTGTGGCAAAGTAAATCGTTTGGTGCTGAATCCTGTTGAACAGAAGTGCTGCTCTCTTTGTTATGCTTGGCCGCAAGGGACAGACCCATTCCATTTCTTCTTAAAGTTTACAGTCTCGTCTCCACTATAAACGTAGTTTCATCAAAGCCTGCGAGAGCTTCACTCTGAACTTTAAAATTGCTTTATTGCTCCTGTAATTGTTGTTTAGCAGTTGCACTTCTCCAAAGTGAGTAATAATTAGAAGATTCTGGCATCCGTTTACAGTCTATACCCCTGCAGACCATTAACCATGGCTGTTAACCTTCTATGACAGAAAAAGGTTTTTATGGCATTTTGTCAAATAATATTGATAAAATTAAATAGAACCTGCTGATTAGATTTAGTGTATTAAAATGTAATTGGTGGTGTATAAACCATCTTGTCTGTCTTTAATCCACATTAGTATTTTGTCTGTGCACTATATTATTGTGTTCCAGGTTTCTAACATCTCTACCAGTTTGGTAGTGCAGCGTTTGTAAGCTGAGAAATCTTCAGTGATTTAAGTAATGGAACATCCATTTTTTGTTTGAGTCTCGGTAAAAGTGGGAGAGCGTTCACTTTGCACGGTTATTTTTCAGTCCAGGAAATAAGCAAGATGATGATGATGATGATGATGATGATAAAGCTTTTTCACACCTGAATAATATATAACACAATAAATATATACAGTTGACCCTTGAGCAACACGGGTTTGAACTGCGCGGGTCCACTTATGTGTGGATTTCTTTCAATAAATACACTGGGAAATTTATTTATTTTTTTTTTTTAGATATTTGCAACAGTTTCAAAAAACTTGCAGACGAACTGCATAGCCTAGAAATATCGAAAAAATACAGAAAAAGGTATGTCGTGAAAGCATAAAATATATTTAGATACAAGTCTTTTATCATTTACTACCATAAAATATACATGTAATGTGTATAACATCTGCAGTGTTTGTTTCATATAAGACAATATCAGTGTGGGTACTGACTGATTCATCCTGTAAACAGATGATGTAAACTTACGGTATCAATAAATACAGTACTGTACATGTATTTTCCCCTACTTATGATTTCTTTTGCTTAGCTTACTCTATTGTAAGAACACAATATATGATGCATATAATGTACAAAAAAATGTTAACTGTGTATCTTATTGGTAAGGCTTCTGATCAACAGTAGGCTATTAGTAGTTAAGTTTTTGGGGAATCAGAAGTTATACGCAGATTTTTGACAGCTTGAGGGTCGCCACCCTTAACCCCCACGTTGTTCAAGGGTCTTCTGTATGCATAATTTAATTCCGTGTGTGTTTGTGTTCATATATATATACACACACTATATGAAAATGTTCAATGTTCTTGCATCATAACCTATTGTTCCCTCATTGTTATAATGTTGCACTGCGGTGTTTGTTTTCTTTAAGTAAATGAAGTCTATTCATCTGTTACTGCTTTGTATATTTGTATTATTTTTTTTCATTCCAATGGAGTGACTTATGTTTTTGATTGCTAGGAAGTTAAAAGAATAAAGACAGCAAGAAATGGTTATTCCACCCTAGCTTCTCCCTGCTGATGTTTCTATCGGGAATTCTATGTAGATAGTGCTACACAGATAGTGGCTTGTTTTAGATGCGTAAAAACCAATGGATAAATTTACATAAATTAATTAAGAATATGTCCAGTTGCAGATAAAGCGGTATCAGTCCTGAAGCCATGACATAGCTGAACATCTCTCGACCTTTCAGAGAAACCACTTTGTCTTTCTCATGAGCAGTATTGCTTCGCTTGGGTTTTTCACTATTTTAGCACATTATTTATTCTTACTTGTACTACATATTTATGAACAGCTGTATGTGCACCTTATTGAAAGGATTTTACACTATATATTCTGATCAAATGTCAATATAATATGATTTAAATTAACTGACTGGTTGACTTGATTACTGACTGGTGCTGTCTTATTGGTATTTATGTTTGTGTATCAAGCATTCCATAACATGTGGACTGTGTTTGCTGTGTGGTGAAACCGTAGCCTATTTGAGTTACCCTTGAACCCGCAAATCATCTTTAGTTTCTGCTGCATATAGTAAAATTTCAGAAAAACCTAACATTATGGGCATTAAGGATTAACTTAACCCATAACATTAAGGATTCTCATAGAGTTCTGATGAATGGTTAGAATGTAAGGATTTTGTTTCATTAGGATGTATTACCATTATATGTTTTAAAGATGGTGTAAGGGTTATTACCAAAACGTAATAGGCACACTCCCCACAATATATAATGTGCAGAAGTTAAATTATGCGTATATTATTAGCTGTTTCACTTTATTTCCCTGAGTATGCTGGGACAGTGGCACCAGGGCTTCCTGTTTCCAGCTGTCTTCATGCTGGAGAGAGTACACTGAGTAGGTTCCGCTCAGTAAAAGGTACCTTTATTCTGCAGCAATTGCGCTAAATGAGAGACTGATTATTCCATTACAGTTGGACTCAGAATCATCATTGCGTTATCTTAGCTGAAAAGTTACAAATCTCTCACTAATGGTTTTAGTCAAGCTGATACTAGTGCCAGCAGGGCTGAAAAGGAAGTGCTAATAAGCTGAGATTTTTCCCATGCTTCTCTTTCAAAAGCCATCCAGTAAATGGATCTTGCAATGGAAAGTATTGATCTTGCTTCTTGTTTTGGAGCAGTGTTTGTAATAGAGGCTGTGTTCTCACATTTGGCCTAATGTCTGCAGTCCTGTTTAGAAATAATTATCTTATTCAGGTTATTTGTACATCCTCTGCCTGGCAGATGTTTGGCTTTCAAGTTTTTACGGAAAATATATCCTTTAAACACTAGAGGACCTTCAAAATTACTTTAGTGTTTTATATTAAAACCACCTTCTTAACATGGCTAGGCATAAACAAATTTGCATGAAAAGTATAATAGATAATCAGAATCACTTATGACTCTTTAGTTCAAAAGAATGTTACAGCAGCTAATGCTAATATATCCTTTTTCGTTCGACAAGCTTATGATTCAGCACAGTGACATTTTTGCCCATTATGTGCTAATTTTAATTGTGTAGTGGGTGGAAAAAGAGCTAATGTGAACAACCCAGTCATCTTTGCACTAGTGTTATTTTGACAATTCAGTACTTTGACAACGTAGTTACCGTGCAGGGTGCTTTCAGGCTGCTTGAGACACTGTGAAACAACCATACAAATTGCTGGCAGTAAAAATGTATGAATAAACTAAAGCCAGTCTTCCATATGGCATAATTTCCTTGAGTAGGTTTTTAGAAACAAGTTACTTCATGGTTATGCAGTTGCTGTGGAGCTTTCAGGTTGTGTGCAAGCTGCTATGAAGACAACTTTGTAAAAGCAAAGTCAAACTATCACTAGTTTGATCTGTAGAAAAAGGTAAGTGACTTTCTCAGTGTTTCCTCTCGTCAATGGGTTTGCAGTACTGGCGTTTCGTTCACAAATGCTGCACTCATCTTGGATTGCGACTGTAACGGTGTCTCCCTAGTTCAAAAACTCTTAAAATGAGTAAAAGGGAACATTTATAAACTGATAAAACACATCCTGTGTGTTCCACATCCGCAACAGAAAAGGATGTTTTTAGTAGCAATGTGTTTATTCATTCCGTTGTTCAGGAACAGGTTAAAGCAACAGCTTTCTTCAAAACAGAGTAAGATACAAATAAAGAAAAATTCATAAATAGTAAATTACTTTGAAAGGCACCTCTTTCCTTTGTTATAAGTACAGTGTTTCTCAAGCTAGCAACAAATTTTTGTTACAGATTTTGTGCATATATATTGGTGATATTGCCCCATATAAAAGTACTTTCCATTTTGGTCTTTTATTGAATTGCAGGTGACATAGTTTGTCCAGGAATTGAGAGAGATTTTTTTTCCCCCCTAAAAGAAATAGTGGCATTTTCACCCCTTAAGGGGATCTACCTAACATACTGGCTTCACTGCACAAATTAAGCCTGTATTGTGAGGTTTGGGTGTATTTCCATTGTCGGAAGCATTTCATTTGAAGTCTTGGTCTCTGAAGACTTGGACCTGCACAGTATGTCAGATGTGGAAGGTGGCTGGGTTGCGTTGTGGACATCTCCAGAAATGAAAAGGATAGTTATTTCCTGAGAGAGGAGCGCAGTGCCTGCAGGGAATTCCAGGTTGGCAAGATCCAAATGTTCTCATACTTTGAAGAAAAAAGGAAAGTGCCAGGGTCACCAGCATTTCCCAAGGCCTACATGCTGAAATGAAAGCCATGGCCCACTTTGGTGAATTTAGCTGATGTTGGAGGTGGTGAGGGGAACCTTGACTGGGGGTGCAGTGTATGTTGTGGAATTGCTTAATTTGGCTCAATGAACCTTCAATGAAAGATGTATAATTTCATTGGAATTTAGTTGTAGATGCCATACTTTGACAGTTTTTTTCATGTTATATGTTCTTATTTTTTTAAATATGTAATGCAGAGCATATCAAATAAATTGTAGTCTTGTGAAGGCAAAAAAAGATGTATAGTTTTCTACTGGACTAAGAACAGAGATTTCCTTTTCTGATTTCTGAAAATTTACAAAGAGTGGCATTAATTCAATTTTTTCTGGTAAATACGAGATACTTCATGTACAGGTGAAGTATGCTAACTGCTGGTTAGCCTGAGTCCTCTGAAGAGAGGTCCTATTGTACCATTTTACAAAACTAAACAGGAATGTGATGAATAGAAATTAAACTAAACAAGTGTTAGATTTGTCAGTTTGGAAATGTGGGAGTGTTTACTAAACATATGGTAAATGTCTCAAAATGTAATGTTTTTTTTTGATGATCCTTTAATTCGTACTGAAGCATGCTGTATAGGATGCACTTAAAGCTTATGAACCGATACATTTTTTTGGGTGATCTGCATGAGCCCATGCTTGTATGGAATATGTGGTGATATCCAATAAGTAGTTGAAAACCAGTTGCAGAAAAGTGTAAACACTTAAGAGGTTCAGAAACCCAGTGACTGGAAATGAGACAAGAGTCTTATTTGTCCTTGAGTACGTTCTGTCTTCTTGGACTCTCAAAACTGTTTACTCCAACATGGTTTTTCCAGTCTCTCTTCTTGATTGCTGATAACCACCTCTCTCTGCCAGAACACGTGTCCTGTTTGTGGCCGGTGAACGCTGCGACATAGAGACGCTTGAATGGGCCAAGAGTAACTTTGGGGTTCCGGTGTTGGACCACTGGTGGCAGACAGGTGAGTGTGCATACACATGGAGGATGACATCTTGGAAACATCAAATAATATGTGAACATCATGAAACTTAAGAATAAGGAATAGGCTTTATTGTAACCATATCTGGATTTAATAAGTCTTCTGAAATATTTTTTAAAATTTAGATTAATTCAGCTGATTCTTTTTTCTAAAGTGACTTAGTGTTAAGCTACTTAGAATGCTGTACAAACAGATAAATCAAAGTAATTTTCAATGGAATAATTCAGGATTAGTAACTTCCACAAGGGTAGTACAACAGGAGGTAGACATTGAACCTGGGTCCTTTGAATGCAAAGTGATGGAGTGAATCTCTATACCACCTGCTGCCCTAACTCTTCAGACTGTTGCTTCTTGCATTTTTGTGCAGTGACCTCTAAATAGGCCAGTAAACACAATAAGCAATTTGATTTAAGCACATGCACACAGACTGGAGCCTGTTTTTCAATGGTTTATTTGGCAGATCATCAGGTATGGATTTTAAGGCTTTTTTGTAGACTCCCATCTATTTCACTCCAGGTGCCATTGCTCTTTCCATAGCTACTCGTATAACTTTTAGGATTTTTTTCTTCCCGCCATTAAGCATTTTGGCACCCTGCTGTGTGAAATTGGATTGTCATTTCATTTTCTCAGTTTGAGAGTCATTTGTATAGTCACTGTGAAAATGTACACCGATCAGCCACAACATTAAAACCCACTGACAATAAAAGTGAATAGCATTGATTACCTCATTACAGTGGCACCTGTCAAGGGGTGGGATATGTTAGGCAGCAAGTGAATAGTCAGTTCTTGAATTTGATGTGTTGGAAGCAGGAAAAATGGGCATGCGTAAGGATCTGAGTGACTTTGAGAAGGGCCAAATTGTGATGACTAGATGACTGGGTCAGAGCATCTCTAAAACGGCAAGTCTTGTGGGGTTTTCCTGGTATGCGGTGGTTGGTACCTATCAAAGTGGTCCAAGGAAGGACATCCGGTGAACTGGCGACAGGGTCATGGGCGCCCAAGGCTCAATGATGCACGTAGGGAGCGAAGGCTAGCCCATCTGGTCCGATCCCAGCTTGCTGTGTATGGGGCTGCGTAGTTGCAGACCAGTCAGAGTGCGCATACTGACCCCGTCCACCGCTGAAAGTGCCTAGAATGGGCGCGTGAGCATCAGAACTAGACCATGGAGCAATGGAAGAAGGTGGCCTGGTCTGATGAATCACATTTTCTTTTAAGATTATGGGGACGGCTGGGTGCATGTGTGTTGTTTACCTGGGGAAGAGATAGCACCAGGATGCACTATGGGAAGAAGGCAAGCCGGCGGAGGCAGTTTGATGCTCTGGGCAGTGTTCTGCTGGGAGACCTTGGGTCCTGGCATTCATGTGGATGTTACTTTGACATGTACCACCTACCTAAAGATTGTTGCAGACCACATACACCCCTTCATGGCAACGCTATTCCCTGATGGCAGTAGCCCTGCCACACTGCAAAAATTGTTCAGGAATGGTTTGAGGAACATAACAGAAGAGTTCGAGGTGTTGACTTTGCTTCCAAATTCTCCAGATCTCAATTTGATCGAGCATCTCTGGGATGTTCTGGAAAAACAAGTCCAATCCATGGAGACGCCACCTCACAACTTACAGGACTTAAAGGATCTTCTGCTGACTTCTTAGTGCCAGATCCCACAGGATACCTTGAGAGGTCTTGTGGAGTCCATGCCTCGACGGGTCAGAACTGTTTTGGCGGCTACACAATGTTAGGCAGGTGCTTTAATGTTTTGGCTAATCGGTGTATGTAATAAAGGATCTTTTTTCAAAGTCCATCTATACAAGAAAGATACTTGCATTTATTGTGAAAGGTGCCCCCTGCTGTCTTTTGCCGCTGTTCTCTGAAACATTTCTATGTGATAATCTGGTTGCGCTGTAGTTCTTTAAATGCTGGAGTGGCACTGGCTGATGTGTGCACCAACTATGTCTTCAACAGCATCAGCACCTGTGAGTTTTTCTCCCCACGTTAAATTTGTTGTAGACTTTATAGTCAATTTATATGTCTTTTTAACTCAGATTTAGTTAGTGATTTAAGAGTATAGGGGGTGCTGCCTCCCAACATGACTGAGTAGGCTGAATATTTTGAGAGTTGGAAAGCACGGTGAGGGTGCTATTGGTTCTAATTTGACTGTTGAGAACCGCAGTCTTGGTTTTCATGGGAACATAGGGTATGGAGGCGGTTTACTGTTGCCTCTTTTCACATGTCCTTGGATTGCAACATGGGGAGAACATACAAACTTCGCACACCCTGAGCTAGATTTGAACTCTCTCCTCTCTGGTGCTCCACTGAACCTTAAATAGTTTATGCTTTTTTTTTTTTTTTTCTTTTTTTTTTTCTTTCTTTCTCCCCCACAAGGTACAGAAACAAACACAGCCAACATTATGGAAGCATTTTTTTGTGCATTTCTCTGTTCATTATAAAACGCAGCGTCACTGTAGGGCCATCTTTCATTTTGCGGTAAATGGATTTGGTTTACGTTATATAAACTAAGTGGAATCAATTGCCCTTGGAAAAAGGCAGTAGGCCATGCAGTGATCACATTCTCTCTGTGGAATAGGAGACAGCCCAGGAATAAAGGTTGAATGTCCTGTCCTATAATGAATGTAGTGGTTGAATTTACAAAGAAGTCGAGTTACAAATGGCCACATGGTCCCAGTTGTGTTTGTAAGTTAAGGACCCAGTGTATACTGGTTTTTACAGTTTTGATTTTGGGACACATGCTGTTGGTTTGTGCTAGAAAAGGGTGTTGGTGGTTAAGGGATGGATGTGAGTGGCAAAGACCACTGACCTGACAAAAGCAAGCTGCTGCAACATGGAAGACTCAAAATGGATGTTGTGGGGATGTTTAAATAAGCTCTTCTGCATCTTTGTGATTTTACGAACACTGTGCTCCTGTTTTTAAACATTTAGTCTAGAGCTCTTGAGTGTGAGGAAAAGAGCCACATTTTTTAGACAGCCCTTCACGGAGGTTCTTGCTCTGGAATAGGTGTGCTGTCCACATGACTGGGGGGTCCAGTGGAGCAGGAAGTGCTGCTGACATCGGTTTATTGAAACTTCACCTGTCTGCTCTTTTCAAGTGTTGTTCCCTGTAGCACACTTTTACCTCCATTTCCTTTGCATTTTACTTCATTCTTCATGCTGTGAAGGTTAAATTTTCAACACATGACACGTACAGACTGTCAGAGGGCCTGCTACTCTCAGTGAAGACTATTTGAGCTGGAAGAGGTGTGATTCATGAGTTAAAATTCTACTGCAAGAATAAAGCCTGTTTATACACTCTAATTCATAGTAGTAGTGGATGTGTTTTGTTTTGGGATCACCATATTTGTTTTCTTTTTTCCCCCCCCCAAACAGAGTAGGAGTGTGAAACTGGATTAATTCAAATGACTTTCATGATATTAATGGCTCATTTCTGGTGTTTGTTAGTATCAGTTATCAGTAACATGATAATGTGTTTGTGGAGATTACGTTTTTTGTTTTCTGTCATTTGAAATTTGTTTTAAATGTGGCACATACTGTAGTTAATGAAATGATGATGTTTTTGCAGTGTTTTTAATAGCTATTTTGAAGACTCTTACAGAACCTGGTTGTTTAAGCGCTGTTGAGTCAGTGACTTGGTGGTCACCAGCAGTTTCTGTCCTCCTCCTCTGTCCTTAGTGTTGAAAGGGTTCTGTCCTTTGTCACCGTGATTGAGTCTATCCATGTTATTGGTGGTTATCCTCCTCATTTTCCTGCAGCTTTCCCAAGCGTTAGTCTGAGGAATTTGATCTTCCCATGATGTAAATCGAAATACGATAAACTGTCTTATGAGTTGTGCTTCTAATGACATTTGATCCAACCTGATTTGATCCAGTATCCATCTTTTTGTTTTCCATGCTTCCCATAAAATTCACCAGCACCATGGTTGAAAAAAAAAAAAATCCAACTTTCACCTCCCTATGTTTAAATAGATTCCATTGCTTAAACAATTCTAATCTTCAGATTTTATAGAACCTACCCGTCAAACAAAATGTGGTACATCACTGTGATTGTGTTTTTATTGACTGTATAGATGATGATGCAAACTCAAAGTGGAAACATGTTGACGAATGTTGCACATGCAGTTTCAAACTAAAAAATGAAAGTCCGGCAAAGGACTAGTGTCCTATCCCATTTTAAAGATTGCTTCTGGAACACAGTGACCCTGCACAAAATGAGCAGTTGGTGGAAGTGTGACAAAGATGTAGGAAGCAAGAGTGAATTTTTCAATAACTCTAGCTTAATCTGAGATTTTTATAGAATTTAACCTAGGAGTAAATTGATTGATTATTAAGCTTTCATTGATTATGATGTAGTTCTAGTTTTATTTGTAAATTGAGGACCCAGTGTATTGTATTTATCATAAGGAACTTCTAGGTGTGAAACGATGTCAACTCTAGTTTCATATGGTATGTTTGTTTGTGCCATAATTAATGCTAGTGGGTTTGATCCAGGTCTTTATACGTTAGATTCTCTGACACTACAGTTTATTGGTTATGACCTTTAACACCATTACCAATGTCAACTACATTTGGCCTAACAGTGCTTTGTTAGGTTTATGAGGATGGTTCAGTCCAATCCAAAGCTCATCCTAGCTGTAGTTTGAAATGAATCTTCATTGCACTGTCCTGCTGCTTGACTGTTAATATCTTCCTTCTTGTATTTGACTTTCGGTGATGTCTCCTTGGGGGATAGCTGTGCTCTGAAAAATTCCCAGGGAATTCATAAATGTCTTGCAGTGGAGCAGACCTCATCATTTCAGAGCGCAGGTGAGGCCAAGCTTTGTGGTATGAAAACCAGAAATATTGCAAAAACTGTTGCTGCTTCATTGTGTTTTGTTGAAAGGAAATTGATGTAAGTCAGCACCTAGATGTACAACCAGTGGTATAAAAGAATGCCATTGTCTGGACAGAGGTTTGGGAAGGATATGAATTAAACCAAATTAAGTGGACTTTGCATCATCCTTCATCAAAATGTTTGCTTGGAAATATGGGAGGGTTGCCCTGCTTTCAAAATATTGGTTGCCCAAATTTGCCACTATATCTGCAATACTGTCATCATTCACAAAAAAGAAAACAAACTTCTCGCAGGAATAAACAAATGAGCTCCTACAAATAATAGTCCATGAACACAAACAAATCCTTTTATGACAGTTAAGTTTTTTTTTTGGACTTGTTTAAAAATGTTTTCTCTAACTTTTATTTTTATTCTGTTCTGGCTGATGCTGATGGCTGGAAGGTATGTGTCATTGAGTCAAACTCGACTTAGTGACCACGCAAATGGTTTTCTTTGTACGGGTGTGGTTTACCACTGCTGTCTTCCATGTATGTCTGTCTGCATTGCAAACACAGGGAGAACATGCAGACTCTGTACACCTTGAACTGCATTAGCACCAATGCCAGAACATGGAACTCGGGCACTGTGAAGCTCCAGCTTTACTGCTGTGCGCCTTTCTGGTCAGCTCTTAATAGCTCAACTGACAGTAGTGCGGAAGTCAGTTTCACCATTGTCAGTAGTTCCTGAGGTTAACCCCTGCAGTCTTACTTAGTTTCACAGATGTGGAAAGTTTTTAATATAACAAGCAGAATATTTATAGTACATACTACAGAATAAAAACTATTCCTTTTTCAAAATATAACCGTAGTAAAACTTTGAACAGGTTTAATCTGCCTATTGGGAAGCCCTCTGTTGCCTGCTGAAATGGTCAAGTAGGTGATCTAGGCAATCGAAGTACGTCTGATGTGGCTGCTGGCCAGTACTGTGTGTCCTCCTGTTACCAGCAATCAAGTAACACATTTTCAATGAAACAAACATTTATTTTATTTATTTAATTTTTACTTAATTTTTAAAATTTTTTATTTTATTTAATTTATTTTCTGCACCTGTCTGTTTTCAAAATTGTATTTCTTGTGAGGTGAAAGTCACCCGTGTTTTCTCGTCATACATACCCAGACATAGTAGGAATGTTGGACTGGATTAATTCAGCTCAGATTAAATCATATGTCTGCTGTTCAAAAGTGATGGTGATCAGTAATTTTTATGAGGAACATTGCACATATTTAAAGGGTAAAGTAGTCGACTTAGAATTTTTTGATGACATGTTAATTTCAATTATTGTAAAATGGTTTTAATGTGGCTTTAAACAATAAGTCAGTTTGCAGTGTATTTTTATTTGTTACAGCTATACAGTTGTGTTTGTAAGTTGTGGACCCAGTATACAGCTAGAGCACTACAAGGTGGCAAAGGCAGGCCGTGTGAAGAAAATGTTTAAAAATTGCAATGATTTAACAACACTGTTGGCCAAGAATGACGCTACTAAGAGCCATTCTTACATTTAAATTTATTAATTTAACTGATGCTTTTTCCGAAGTGACTTAGTGTTGAATTACTTGCAATTATTTACCCATTTATACAGCGGGATAATTTTACCGGAGCTATTTAGGGTAAGTACCTTGCTCAAGGGTACTACAGGTGGAGGTGGAAATCAAACGTGCGGCCTTTGAGTCCAAAGGCAGGAGCTACAACCACTACACTACCGGCTACCCCAGTTCTCTTTTTCTCAGAGAAATTGTTAATTTCACAGATTTATCCATTTGGTCTCTAACGGTGACATTTAATGGATGTACCGCATAGCAGATCCAGACCCAAATTTATTAAAACATGAAATTGTCACACTCTGACACATGGAGATACTTGTTCAAGGAAGAGGTACTCAGCCAGGAGTAAGTCTTCTGCTCATATATGTTACCCTTTCTCTGCATTATACATTGTGAGAACCTGCTCAGGTGTCGCCTTTTAATTTTGTTTGGGTGCAGTCATGTTTCCACATTCAGATGTGGCAAACTTTATGGGTAGTACAGGGAAGGCTGTTGCAGGGCTGTGTCTTGCTCCCTCCAGACCTCTTATGAAAGTGGTGCATCACTTCCTTCTCTGAAACGACCAGAATTCAGTTTCTCCTCTACACCTGAAAAGAACTTCTCAGATGACGTTGCTGAAATTCAGTAGCTAGATCTTCAGTCGGAACTGTTCTTGTAGAGGTGTTATTAAACTCTTGGGCAGTATAACTCTGAGTGAAGAACTCTGGGTTCAACTCGGTAAAGCTTTTTGATTATTGAAAGTGGTGTTTAGAGTATCCCAACAATGTGATTTCGTTATTACACAAGGTACTGAAGGTCAGTTCTATCTCCGGTAGAATAAGAAAATGCTCTCTCAAAATGTAGTTAGGAGGGAGAGTCCAAACATTCTGAATGCCTTTGCACTGTCAGTTGGTTCAAGATCTGGTGAGGAACAGTGATGATATATGAGACCCATGACATTTTGTTTAAACCCATCAAAAATGAGAACATGTAAAAATACATCTTGGGAACACACACACACACACACACACACACACACATTTTCGGAACCGCTTGTCCCATACGGGGTCGCGGGGAACCGGAGCCTAACACGGCGTAAGGCTGGAGGGGGAGGGGACACACCCAGGACGGGACGCCAGTCCATCGCAAGGCACCCCAAGCAGGACTCGAATCCCAGACCCACTGGAGAGCAGGACCTGGTCCAACCCACTGCGCCACCGCGCCCCCCTCATCTTGGGAACATAGTTTTCATTTGTAATCAATTTCAGAATAAACATATAGCTTCAGAAAACAATGCAACTGATTAGGTAAAATGTGAAATACTATGTCTTTATACTGTTTTTCTTTGAATACAAGTCAAAGTAAATTTACAAATCACTCCTTTTTGTTTTATTTCCATTTTTCATACTGTCCCAACTTTTTTTTACAGTTAGGGTTGTATGTTGAAGTCCATCGTAGTCGCATTGTTTTCACTGATGACAAATAGGAGGTGAAGTCAGCAAATAAACTTTTCAACCCAGTATGTACCAGGAACTCTGAACGATGACTAGTGGAAAGGTCTCATAGTGGCAGCATGAATCACCTTATCTCTTTGTGGCTGTTGACAGGGCCACCGCTTTATTTGAAGCATGTCTTCAGCTGTGGTTCCACCCTGCAGTTTGCAGAACAGTTTCACGATGTGGGATTGCAGATCAATGTGACGGAATTGGAGCAAAGTTTTGCTCAAAACATGAAAAATGTTGCTTGAAATGACTAGGCAAATTCCTGTTTTATGGGGGTTGAACTGGCATTGCCTGTTATGGAAAATATTGAGTCCTGGATGAAAAATCCATCAAATAAAATTAGTTAAAACACTGAAGTTTTATTATATGGAACAATAGCACCAACATATTTTATTTTTTCCAGCAATCTAGCATTTAATCTTATTTTTTTTAATTCATTGTCAATAACCACTTCTAGGGGGGTGCGGTGGCGCAGTGGGTTGGACCACAGTCCTGCTCTCCGGTGGGTCTGGGGTTCGAGTCCCGCTTGGGGTGCCTTGCGGCGGACTGGCGTCCCGTCCTGGGTGTGTCCCCTCCCCTCCGGCCTTACGCCCTGTGTTACCGGGTAGGCTCCGGTTCCCCGCGACCCCGTATGGGACAAGCGGTTCTGAAAGTGTGTGTGTGTGTGTGTGTGTGTGTGTGTGTGTGTGTGTGTAACCACTTCTATAATGCTTTTTTTTTTTTTTTTTTTTTTTTTTGGAGGAAAAAATATGGTTTTAATGCCGGTTGAAAAAAACAGCTCTTCAACTTATTGTAATATGGGGGGGAGGGGTATGATGAAGGAAATAAATGTGAGCTACTCTCTAACTTGAAATGCACCGAGCGTAGTCTGTTGTGTGATCCTGCTTGGAGGCATGCACTGCATCACAAAGCAGATGGTGTTGGATAAGGAAAGAACAAACAGTGTTTATCAAAGCGGAGTCAACGCAATGACCATTTTATTGTGCGGGGAGATGTGCAAAAAATCTCTAAGAACTCCCTTCAGCCTTATAGTGGAGAGTTTGTATATTAAGAATTACATTGAGCTTTTACACCTTCGAAACAATGCTTATGGAAGTTCCTAATGACATGGTATGGTCCACTAAAGGTCGAGAGGAGATATCCTTGACTGATCTATCTAATGGCACTTAGGCTCTTGCTTTGTACAAATTTTCATCTTCTTTAATAGAGAAATGAGACATTCTTTTCTCTTTTAGACAGGTTGTGTTGAAGTAGAAGAACACTGAGGTCAGCTTCACCTTAATCTGCATGTACCAGTGTGCCCAGAATCAACAGTAGAAGCTTGCAACATGGATAATGAATTATGGGCACTTGCACGTATAGTCTCAGATGTGGTAATAAGAGTGGAGGACCATGGAACCCCACAATGGGCCTGATGGATTTATTCGCGTGCGCATACGCGTGCTGGAGGCTGGTAGAGGGGACAATCTGTGCAGTAATTAATTGGGTTAGCTGGATGAGCCATTCTCTGAGCGTTCAGATCACACATGTAATAATATGGCTGTTAAGACTGAATCTGTCTTGGAATACACATGGAAATTCAGATTTTGGAGAAATTTGAAGAATTTTAAAGAAACTTTATTTTTCCTTTGCTGGAACAGTTAACTAATTTTACTGACATATTTAAAGTACTGCTGTGATGGCTGTGACGCATGAAGGTGTGCTTCGAAACAGGCTGTGATGTCTACTGGAAGTATAAAAGATACATGTATTGTTGAACAATTGTCAATTAAATAGTTATTTTAGTCCTAACGTTACATATCAGTTTTTATTTTTTTGCTGTATCTTAAGATGAATGTCACTGTACAGTCAGACCAGCAATATTCCACTTGGACATCACTGCTTGTGACCTTGGGGACGGGTTGTGGGAGGAAAACAAGGAAGCTGAGAATGCTGTTTGTCTGCTCTTAACATCTCAGTCCCCACTGTCGCCTCACTGTAATACCAGTGCTGTTCCTCATTCGAGAGTTCTGCTGTTCTCTCATGTCTTCCTCAGTGAAATGTACAGCATGTCTGAATTCATTTACCATGCTTTTTTCCCTCCCCCAGTTTTCAGTAGAATCAGTGTGTGACCTTTTAGTGGTGCACTTCATCTTGGGCCATTATGAATTTCAGTATCAATGTATTTTTTTTCTCTCTTCCTGAGAATGGACGTTGATAAAGAAGAGAAAGGCGCCTGAACTGCTTTGAAACCTCCTGATAATCTCTGAGCTATTTTGGGACAGAACTGTAGGGGGGGAGCAATGAAGGTTGCTGATGTCATCTGTGTTGCTTGGCAACCAGTGAGTTTCCAGTCGAGAGCATCTGCGCTCGCTAGTGTGAAGTTGGCTATTTGGGTGGCGGTTATTAGTGGCGTCGGATGGATTTTATTTTTCTCCTTCACTTTAGTGAGCCTAAATAATCCTGTTGTGGCTTTTATTTGAGACAGGACTCTTGCTGTGCTGTGGCACAATGACAGCACATCCTTTTCCCATTTTGCACTGAGCACTGCAGTGTAAAATATGCTCTTCTCATCCTGTGGTCTCTCTCTCTTCCTAAATGAGCCTCCAGGATACTGGACGACCTGTTAGTGAGAATATAAAACCTAGCATTTTGTAGTAATATCAGAATTATGCCTGTGCTCTAGAAAAATTTACACGCAAGCTTTTATTCATGCTTCTCTTTAACAGCCTTAAACACCGTAGCTGAACTAGAAGTTTGAGCAGAAACCGCAGGGAACGATGAAGGCAAGTCCAGAGGTGGTCTTGCACAAACCCCATTTGTATCTACAGTGGTAAAGTGGTGCATCTTGCATTTGTTTTTTTAAATGGGTGTCTGAAGATGTAAGGCATGTAGGGTGTGTTGATGGTCCTGTTGCTCCCTTCAGAGACCCCCAGTCCACCTTGCCCTACCGATTCTGGATTGTTGTTGTCAATCCTCAGAATTATCTACCCTGGCCCCTTATGCTTTCAACATTCATGTTCTGAATTTTTTTTGAAGATACAAAACTTTTCCAGATTATTTATTTGATTTCATTTTCTTCCCTTATCAGATTTACAATTTTTGCTCTGTGGAGTAAAAACAAAGCGGACAGAATAGACACAAGAGTGGCACTGCCTTTTGTCTCATGTTTATGGAATAAACTGATCAACAGTCAGCATTAACTGGGAGTTTGTGGAGATGACAATTTTATTTTCAGTGTTTTGAAAGTACTATTAATGTAGTTCAAAGTTGAGAAAATGTTCACTTTAAAATGAAAAGCCAAAGTTTGTTTTTTGTAAGTATTACAGCTTTTACAGAACCTAGAGAGGTAGTTAATATTTACTTTTTATTATCCTGGATCCCTGGATCGATCGGTCCATCAGCTGTTGTTCAGACAGCGCCGATCACAACACGCTCTCCACTTCTTATTATGCAGATGATAAAGTTGAAAAGTGGCAAGAAGCTGATGTGGCACATGCTTAAGGGAACAGCCAGATGTTGGTTTTCATTCAGGAGATTTTGGAAATGACTTTTTTTGTTGTTTTTCAGAATTATAAATGAAACGTATTGTTTGGAATTAATAGAAAATGATGACGTAAGTTTGTTATAGCTTTGAGGTTTTTGCAAAACCAGATCAGTGAATAAATCACGGGGCACTACTATGCTTTTACAAATAAACTGGTGGCGAAAGTGACTTTGAATATATGAACAGATTGCGTTAATAAATGGGCTAATAAAGTCCTCATTGTGTTTGTTAGTTGAGGAACCGGTGTATATTTTGAATGCAGCGGTCCATTACATGTAGTGACAATTGGGAGACACATGAAATACAGCTGCCTGGTTTACACTGTAACAAATCTTTTCAGGAATAGTTAACATCAAATCCTTCTGGGTAGAAATAGGACAACTCGGAGGAGCCGAAGTGCTGAAGTAGTATAAGGGCGGGAGGTAGCAGACTGATGTGAATAGACCAGTTTAAAGCTCTTTTCCTTGTTTCCCCTCCTCTGCCTAATTCTGCCTTTACCCCCCACCTCTACCCATACCCTCATTCCTACCTTAACCCTTTAACCCCCACCTCTGCCCATAGCCTTATTCCTTCCCTAACCCAGCACTATAGTTCATTAGCATTAACTCCGGCTCTTTGCAGGTACGTTACAAAGTGTGATTAAGAAGCATAATTACCATTCCTTTTTCCAAACTGCCCTTCTTTCGCCTCTGCTGACAGCCTGCATCACTTGTGCTTCAGGTAGCATTTTAACGGAAACAAACTGTTTCATGGCTCTTGGGCTTCCATTGATGCAGTGCTGATTGTCACTGATAGGTGGTTCTGTGCACGTGTGTGTCCATCGCTGTCTTTTCAAACATTTTTGGAGGAACAAAGCTGAAGCATACCCCTCCGAGATGCCCCAGTTTATAATCTAGCGGCTGTAAAGATCTAATGGGTGTAGACGTCTGTTTACCATCTTGGTTTAAGTCCGTCTTTAAACTCGCACTTTATTTTTATCATTTACTTTATTATTTGATCTAATGTCAGTGTTTACATTGGCTCTTTCCCTGCTGTGGTCATGGAACAGTTTGGAGAAAGTGTTTTTTGTTATCTAAATAGATTATCTACCTTGTTTTTTTATTATTAAAAGAATTTTTGAAGATCTTAAAGAACCTAGTGTGTTTCTACCAGAATATGCTTAATTGTTATGGCCCTGAGCACATTAAGACAGTGAACGGCTCTCTGTGCTCATTAGGCAGACCTTTATTCATTCTTCTGAGGGGAGTCAGGGATCTGCCCTTTCCTGGTGGCCCTTGCATCCCGGCCCCAGACAACTCCTCGGCCTGCAGCCCGAACACTTGTCATCCTTGACCCCGCCGACCCCTCATCAGGCACTCGTCTCATTCTGGGGATCCTTTCCGCTGCTCAACAGGATGCCTTCAATTAGGCTCTGGCTCCGTGGAAATTGCCGTGTGACGCTAAGCTGGATGTTTACTTAACATTTCTTTTTCCCCCAAATAAATGAAGCTAAATCATTTCTTCTCGTACTCCGGAGACTTCGCATTACTCTCTCGCTCTCTCGTTCTATATTTGTTTGTTTTATACAGTGGAAGGAAAACTAGCTTTGCACTGTTTGCAGTGGTATAACGGCGTGTTTGTGTGAATAGGCAGAGGAACAGAACGAGGGTCTGATTTGCTTACTCCGCTGTATATGCGCTCCCATCCGAAGAACACGCAAACACACGGGAGTGTAATTGTGACCTACACAGTGTATTCACGAGTCAGCGTCTGGCAGGCATTGTCCAGAACAGCTCCTTGGCGGCATGTGCCAGGCCCCTCATCTCAGTGGCAGTGCCACATGCCTCCCGTGAGGTTGTTTTTTTTTTTTTTTATTTTTGCTTTGACAGTCTTGTCCTCCATTCCTCCTCGCTGTGTGGCTTCACGTGGAGTGGCCTCATCTTCCAGTGCCAAGAATCCAAGTGTGTGGAGAAACAGATGCATTTGTTTGGGTACTGAAAGCGAGCTGCTCAGCTTCTGTTGCTCAACTGGCGTGTGAATGGATCTGGTTTTTGGTGACCTTTTGACTTTTTTTTTTTTTTTTTGCCAATGAAACTTTTGCTCATATACCCTATTCATACACGGGCAGTCTTTTTAAATGTTGTACAACTTGTTGTGGATATTGCGTATTTATCTGTTTATGCTGCTGCAGTGCAATTTGGGGATTAATCCAAGATTAATGTGTGCAAGGATTATATCCTCATGGTTTTTTAGATTTGTAGTTGCTGCATTTTGATTGCATCTTACATTTCTTTCTTCTTGGAATCCATGCAGAATAGTCGCATTCATCAGTCCCTAGAGAGCGGCTTCTACCAAGCATCATAAAGACCCATCATTTTCCATGCAGACCTTACATATTAGAGTGACTGTTTTTCAAAATGTCATATTTAGGGGATCACTGAATTGGTGTCTGGAAATTTAATTCATTCTTTCGTCACGTAACTGGGTGAACTCGTTTTGTGTCATCTCTCTGTTTGGCAAATTTCTGTTGTGATGGAGTTGAATTTCCATTATTTCTTTTGGGGGGAAAAATGTTTCCCAGACAAAAAATGTCACGTATATTTCATTAAAATATCAAAATAAAGGTATTTTATGCATGAAAATGACAAAAACAGCTGCATATTCAATAATATTTGTACCAAAAATGTTATTTCTGGCATCTCTGTACATATTATATTTTCATTAATAAGTTCATTATTGAAAACTGCAAGTAGAGTGCTGGGTTCTGGAGACCTGGGGTCTATCCACGAGGCATAGGATGTAACACGGTAAACTCTAGGCAGGGTCATTGGGATAATGGGGCTCAGGGATGTTTGTGGACAGGACAAAGTGAAAGAGACTCATGGAATGTGAGCCTCCTTCTGTTGTGGAGTTTTTGTGTATGCTTGTGGAAGTGACTTGCAGTAACAGATGGTTCAGTGGACATGGCTGCGCAAGACAGAGGTGTGTGGGGTCATCGGTCTGGTAAAGATTAGACACAATTACTAATGAGTTCATTGTTTATCGGTGTGTTTGGGCAGTCCTGCTCATCCTCACTGTGATGCCTTGGACCACGGGTGTCCCATACATTAATCACTGATTTTTATTGATTGAGAATGTCAATATGGTTAGAAGTTCTTGTTCCATCTTGTTTTGTGGTACGCATGATTAAGTTTCTAGACACAGCGAAATGAATTTTATTAAATGCTCCCATGACTGTTCATTCCATGTTTACTTTGCTGTTGATTTGTGAACTGCTTGGGATAGGAGTTGTACTATCAGGAATTCCCAGGAATTTACCATTTTTGTGGGGTGTGTTACACTGCCTTGTGGTTTTATCAAGCTTGCACAAAGGTCATGCACAGAAATACGTATAATGAACAGCTAGCAAGCAAAAGTGCTGTTGTATGGAATAATAATCCTGTTGTATGAAAAAGGGATAGATATTAAGCCATTGCTATGGTTTTACATTGTACGGGAGACTGTTACATGAGGGCTGAGTGTAAACCCTTGGAAGAGGAATACAGAGAGAGTACAAAACTGGTTATGCCTGTAGCCTGTAACTCACTCTTGCTCTGGGCGACTGGCCATGCTCAGCAGGCCTCCGTTTGAATGACCCATTAAAGAAATGTGGGAAGGAATAGATGTAGGCACAGCCCACAGAACATCTGTTTCGTGTGAGCCTCCCGCTCTACAAACAGTGGTGAAGGCAGGCGTGTTTTGCTCGTTTCTCATTATTTTATTGCTTTGATGACTGATCTTTCCCCGAATTATATGACGTTGTATAACTGTCCATGATGACTGTTAGCCAGTTTTCTCACATTTATTTTCATGACAGTGGTTTTGCTGTGTGGACGGTGGGCTGGTCCTTTGCAACTCCCAATGCAGCGATACAGGGGCTCCAGTGCAGTGGCTGCTCTCAGCCCTGATTTCTGCAAGAAATCTTCTCCACTTTTTTCCCCCCTCTCTGTCCATGTTTTCACATGTGCCATGGTTTTCTAAGCCCACATGAGTGTGATTGTGATGGAAACTGGTGCAGCACAAAGGGCCTGTAAGAAGGAACCAGACAAGGGTGTTTGTGTAAGCGCGAGTGTGCTGTTGGTGTCCGCACACAGCCGAGCCTCCTGCGTCTGACACAGATGGAGCCTGCAGGACAGTGGATTGAATCACCAATAACAATGAACAAGCATGTGTGAACAGAACACGTGTGTATGTGTGCGCGCGCGTGTCTGTGAACTTCCGCATGAACTCGAACTGGAGTCTTTTGTCCTTTTCGGGTTGAATTTGGCCCTCAGCTTCCCAGTGTGCGAGTGGTAATAATGTTGATGGAGCAGTAGGATTTGAACCTGTCAGATGTGAGAAATGACGGTGAGGGGAAGTCAGAATTAAGGTCCATTAGGCTCCTGTTCAGCTTGGATCTGTGGTTTTTTTAACACCTGCAGGAATTTCTCTCTTGCCATCCAGTGTGGGTAGATAAAATGAATCTTATATTCTGTGCACATTTTACATAACTAGTTGTGTTGGTGGTTTAAAATACACACTAGATCCCTATCCCTTAATGGAAGTGTCACCGACACTTTTCTTCAAAACATCCGACAGTGTTAGGCTACTTAATTATGTACTCGTTTCTTCAGCTTTGTAATTCTTATTGTATCGGTTCAACAAGAATTGTAAGTACCTCGATCAAGGCTGCTACGGCGCATGTAGGATTTGAGCTTGGGTTCTTTGAGTTCTTATAGAAATGAAGTATAATAAATGGAAATTCTAACCTCTGCGCCATCAGCTGTCCCCTATTTGGTTCAAGTCTTCGGTCAAAATGTGAATACAGTGACGTACTGAAACACACAGAGAATGTATGACATATATTATGGCGAACTGAGTGTTTGCTTTCAGATGATGGTTTTACCTGTCGCATTCTTTTCTATGGTTCTTTTCAGAGACTGGATCTTCGATCACAGCATCCTGTGTTGGCCTGGGAAACACAGTGTCTCCCCCTGCTGGCCAAGCAGGCAAGCCGGTTCCAGGGTACAATGGTGAGCACTTGATGTTTACTTTGGTTATTGGTTCATTGATCCACTTGGACTCTTCTTAAATTGAGGATTTTGAAATTCTGTCATTAATTATTATTATTATTATTATTATTATTTATTATTATTATTTTACTAATGAGCTGTGTTAACAGGCTTTTGTATACGTTTTGTCTTTTTTCCCCACACATTAAGCCATATCAACATGTATTGTGCTCTCACAGTGTTGTCTCATATTTTCAAACGTCGTCTTTCTGTTCAGCATGACATTCACACACACTTTCTGATATTGGCAACTGGAGATGAATGTGTCGCTTTTCTCTTTCAGTCAAAGTTCTCGACGATGACATGAGGGAAGTGGAACCGAGGACTCTGGGAAATATTGTTGTGAGGTGAAGTTCAGCAGATTGTCTTTGTGTGTCAATCCGTACAGTTATGTCTCTGCCGTTTTCCTGGTATGAGCTGCCAGTCCATCTGAAAAAGGATTAAAGGCATGGAGGAGCCTGTAGGGATCTCTGTACTTTTCTCATACCATGTCGGCCCTTATCGCCGACTTCCTGCCGTAGCAACAAATTTAATTTGCGTTGACCGGTCAGACTTCCTAAAACCTTTTTGTAAATGGGCTGAATTGAAATCCTTGTTTGAAAAAGAACCAACTATCTCTCTGATGTGAATGTAATAGACATCTCAGCTGAACGGCTGCAAAAACGTCAAAAATGACACTTCCACATTTTATGTTTATTGACTGCGATATTGCTTTCCTGTCTCCGTACTGCTATGCTGTTAACAAAAGTATTTTCCCTCCAAATCAAAGTGAATCTCAATTTCTTAATCAGCGTTCAGAGTTTGTGTACCTCCCATAGCAGCTTTAGAGACGGCTGCAGCTACTCGTGATTCCCAGAAATTCCTTTCCCTCATTACCGCCATTTTCAGAACGTTGCCGTTTAAACTAATAGTTATGATTTATAAACCATTAAATTTAAACTGCTTGAGTTAAACTTTAATGACTTTATTTGTAAAACAGCTGTTGGAAAGAGTCCAGAAATCACTTTTTATTCTTACGGAACATAGTGGCAAACAGAATTCTTAACATTTACATAAATTTTTAATTAAACACGTAAGGGAAATTGGAACACTGTAAGACATTTTACTAGTGACTTGAGACTGGGAGGAAATAGACTTGTTACTCTGCATTACTTTTATATCTTTCTATCGCTCTTTCAAAGGTTATTGCATGTTACAGTATTGGGAGCGATGACAAACAGCCTCAATTTTTTTTTTTTTTTTTTTTTTTTTTAGTAACTGATGAAATTAATTTGCATAAAACCTCTCATGACACATCTGGTAAATGCCCCCTAGCTGCTTTTAAAGTGAGTTTGGTTGGCCTTTCTGGAATATGTTTTGCTCCTAACATAAGCCCCAATGTCACTTTGTAGCAAGAAGGATTAAGTAAAACTGTCAAGTTTTTCTAGAGTCAGTTCATGCAAAAGTTTTTTTTTTTTTTTTTTTTTTTTTTTTTTTTTTTTTTTTTTTTTTTTTTTTTTTTTGGTTCAGCAGCATTTACAGCTGATGTGTAGGTGTGAGGTGAAAACTGTCCCCTGGCAGTTGTGCGTTTCTCTCGCTGTCACAGTGACTCTATTTTCCAGAATGATCCGTGTTGACAGAGGCTCCGTGGCTTTGATCCCAGATCCATCTTGTACTGCAGGTCATGAAGAAAGGTCCAGGTCAGGCCAGGTTAGACCCAGGATAGATGTCAGTCACACACATCTCAAGACTGAGCTCTTTACCCTCAAATGTAATAGTATCCTGTCTTTTTTCCTTCAGATTGGTGGCATGGTTTAGGTCTTCATTGAGTACAGGGTCTTACTGCTGGTGAAGCTGTGCATGCCAGATATTCCACAGTGCAGCATTTCCTTCATTGGCTTTATTTATATTGTCAGGAAAGTTGTTTTTAATGATGTTTATGTAGCAGGCATTTGTAGGGCACTGTCTTTAATCGTGCGCACTGTGGCAGAAGTGTTGAAATCATCCACATGGACAGCTGGAGGTTATTCAACCCTCGCTGGGTCACTGAGCGTTCCGAACGCTTCTCTAACGAACACTGTTGGGTACGCAGCCGTTTCGTGGCACACTTCATACCGTAGTGTACATTCGGTTAAATGCTGCGTGACAACAGCTAAGAGTCTTTCATTGCTGCTGGAACGGTGTGGCTAATGCCTCGGCGAGCTGTCTGCAGCGCTTGTCGTGTGTTGCTGTACAGGTGGTCCATCTCCCACACGTCCACGTTATGCAGTCCCCCGCCGTGTTTTATTCCCTCGAGTGTTTTATGATCCTGGCCACACAGCAATGAGGCGTTAATGTGCAGCCTTTCCCATTTGGAGGAATGCAGCAGTTGCTGCAGTTGCTGATCTCTCCCCTTTCTGTGCTTTTGGTCTCCAGACTTCCACTGCCACCAGGGGCTGCGCTCTCACTCTGGCAGAATGACAGGCTTTTCCAGGAGCTGTACTTCTCCAAGTTCCTTGTATGTACCTGGCCATTGCTCTCACCGAAAGGACACGCTGGAAACAATTATTTGTATTTCTCATTTTCCAGTATGGTGTACTGAGTTTTATTTCTTAATTGCTTAAGTAAACAATAAGAGCTCAAATTATGTGTGTTTTCCCTGTTTTTACCTGTTAGGTTAACTTATTACCGCTGTTTTCAGTCACTTGCTGTGTTTGTGGTTTAAGGTTTCCATCTAGTGGTGGAACAAAACATGACTTAATTTCTTCCCCAAAACTGGGTACTTGTCTTCCCAATATTAGTCATGGATTTTCAGAGAGAAGAAAATTTTCCAGCTTATTTTAATTGCATTTTCATCAATGCCTGTTCAGAAATTTTACACTGTAGCGGAGATAATTTTGCATTTACATTTCCAGTTAATAGATACCAGTAAACAGCAGCAAAACCGATGTGTGGCATTTTGACTCAATTCAGCACAGTTGTGCCGTTTACAGTTAGTGTCTGATGTTCTTTTGTGATTAAGACGAGAAATGGCGTATACATTTATTGGATAAATCGGTCAGTATTCAGCATTGATAAGGAGTTTGTAGAAACAATTTTATTTTCTGTCATTTGTAAATGATTTCTAATTTAGTTTAAAGCTTGTAAAAAGCCGTTGTCAATTGGGGTAGGCAGAGTACACCGTGGAGGGGATGCCAGAATAATGAAAATATAAATCAATCAAGCGATGCCTGTAATTATTCCTATTTTGTTTGTGAATTAGGAGGTAAAAGTGAGTGATTTTATAGGCAAATATAGTTACAGATTTTCCGTTTTAGTTGAGAAGCCAGTGTACTTTACTGTATAAACCACAAAATGAGCGTACAGATCATCTCTTTGTGTAGAATGCAAAAACCTTCATTGACATATATGTCATTCTTCATTTCGCTGTGTAGGGGTATTATGATACCATGGATGCAGGCTATGTTGATGAGGACGGGTTTCTCTACATCATGTCCAGGTCTGATGATGTAATCAACGTAGCGGGCCACAGGTTGTCCACTGGGGCTCTGGAAGAGGTATTGTCGCCAAGGGAAGGTATTAATGATGATGTCGGTTTGTCAGTTGGACGCTGATGAATGCCCTGCTTGTCCCAGGCTGTGCTGCAGCATCCAGCTGTGGTGGATTGCGCTGTGGTGGGCCTGGAGGACTCGCTCAAGGGTCACGTTCCCTTCGCCCTTTGCGTGCTCAAGAGCGGTGAGGGCAACCACTGCATCATTTAGATTGTCAGCAGACTGGCGCTATGTGCCACCCTTTATTAGATCCCCCCCCCCCCATTATGGGTAAATGCACAGTTGTACGTGTTCTGTTGTAGACACTATGTTTTATGAACCAAGCAGACTTTAGAGGGCTGTTAAGCACATGCAGATGTGCTCTTCTGGTTCTCCTTTTGTAGACTGGAAGAAGAGTCAGAAGGACGTAGCTGATGAAGTGGTCAAAGTGGTGCGTGAGAACATTGGGCCTGTAGCGGCTTTCCGGATGGTTCTGTTTGTAAAGGCCCTCCCTCAAACACGCTCTGGGAAAATCCCGCGCTCAACGCTCTCCAACCTTGTCAACAGAAAGCCTTACAAGGTCAGTGACCAGCCATGCCCCTCCACCTCCATTTGACAAGGGTGTAAAAATGCTTTCCAGTTGATTCTCTGTTACTGTCTCTCCATTCAGATCTCTCCAACTATCGAGGATCCGAGTGTATTCAAGGACATTGAGGAGATGGTCAGAGAGAAGATGTGAGCTGCAAGGATGCCAGCTAGTCCATGCTGTTGAGGTCTATCATGTGTCGACTGGATCTGCTCATGGAAGGAGCACTGCCTGTCCTTTCAGCAGAACAGTCACTTGGTCTAAGTGAGTTTGATGAATAATTACCACTAAATGCACGGGAGCAATGTGACACTTGGAGTTTAAACAGTGACAGAAGTGTGAAATAAATGAAGGAAATACATGTATTTTAACTATTCTTTGACAAGTAATTATGAAGTCCTATATTTATCTATACTCTAAGCAGCTAGACGATCATTTGTGAAGACACAGTCCTTGTTATTTGACAGTTTTATTGACAATGAAAATCTGATCACCATTTAGCCCAAAGAATTTTAATAAATAAAATGGACACAAAATAAATTCTCTGTACGTGCAAAACCAGAGCATTTAAAAACTCCAGCTCAACATAGTGGCAGGAGAAGGAAATTGGGGAGGGGGGTGCTGAGCTAGGATTAAGCAGCAATGAGATGACGACTAATGTTGGGGGGCAGGGGTCCATCCCAGGCACTCCTACAGAAAGCCAACAGTTACACTAAATACACTCACAGCAAGCAACAGACTGAGCTTTACAGTCCTCTGGAACGTCACACTGTCACATTCACAACACAAGTTCAGCAGTCTGCAGGAAGTTCTTCTCAAAGTGACGTGGGCTCAAAGCCCACAAGACAGAAGGCTTACTGGGCACGATCAGACAGCGTCTCCCAGGATGTCAGAGCATTGCTTCTCTGGGCAAGTGCTGCGGTCAGTCTTTGTGGTGCCTCCCTGGAAGCTGCTTTTTGGATCAGGGAGTTGTCGTCTTGGTATCAAGTTGAAGGTGCAACTGTTTCTCTGGCCAAAGCACTCGTCTCTGTGTTCCTGCATCCTCCACCAGTAGTTCCTTGTGGTGGAGGGAGCAGATGGGTGAGTGACAATAGCACACATGACTGTGTCCCGGGGGGGGGCAGGTGTTCACAGTTGAATGCAGCATTATGATGAGCCATGGAGAGAGGGACTGACTTGTATGTTCTGATTTTTTTTTTTTTTTTTTTTTTTTTTTTATAGGGTTAACTCAGCTCAGGTGAATGGAAAAATCAAATGTATAAAATGACTTTATGGAAGGAGGTAATGTACAAACAGCAGCATCCTTCAACTGTGGAAGTGACATTCTAGGAACATTGTACACAAAGTTGTTTTCAACATTTGTATATATAACTATATTAAAAAAAGCAATATTTATATTATTTACACATAACCCCCTGCATTTCCTTTACCAGAAATACACAGTACATACATTTAACTAGTTAAATTCCAGGGGGGGGGGGGAACAGTAGAAATGGCAACAAAAGGGGGAGCCAGCAGGGATGTGGTTAGCACCGCAGCCACTGCGCTGTTGTGCACTTGAGATGTGAGTGCAGAAAGGCTGCCCTGGGGTCTGCACCAAACCCTCTGTCAGGCCTTTGCCTTTGGGTGGAGGGGCTGCATATTGGCAGTGCATCTCATCTGAACTCCAATCCCCAGGCTGGAGGTGCAGCTGACCACCTTCACTTACCGGGACCAGCGTCCAGGTAAGGACCTGTTGAGCAAAGTCAGCAATATTGATTGGTGAATTCAAACTTTATTTATCCTGAAGGACATTGCACAGTGGTGTAGCAGTATGTACTCAATGCTATAGTGAGACGGTAACCAGCAGAGTAGTTAAATGTCACATTTAAACAAATACGTGACAAAAAATACTTAAAGTTCAGTACTGCCGTAAGAGTTGACTCGCTCAACTACTACTGTCGTCATCACTGCTATTTCTGTTGCATCGTCTGCCTTTTATACGGCTGGCTGTTGTAGAGGTTTAATTCAGGTTCTCCTGCTCTAAGGTAAAATGAGAGGGGTCCTTCCGAGGTTTTTCTTAAACCACCTCGGTACTTGCAGGCTTCGTTTTTTGAAATAGTGAGGCAAGTGCAGTTATTTCAACTGTTTACAATAGATGTGTCTCAGTCAGAAGTGGGCTGCAAAATAATTGTTCCTGCTGCCACTTTATTTCATTTTCATCTTCGTTACTCACAGCTGAGACTTGCTCCTCGTCATGGTAGCCCCTCAGCAGGAGTAGGTCCTCACAGTGGAGCTGTCCAACCTTTGCACCACAGATGGACCCACTGCGGAGGAGAAGGCGGGTCAGTGCACAGCGCCCACTATAGGCCACACAGAGATGATGGAGATGCACGCAGAGCCACGCTGTGTCAGATGGTTGGGTAGCGGAGTGAGGGCTCATTCTGAGCTCTTGACTGTGACATGGTTTGTCGGGGCACAGATATTGACATGGGCATTTACTCCACTTTAACTGGAGGCAGACACTGAAAGGCTGTGGGTTTGAAATGCTCCTTAACCACCCCCCACCCCCGGCAATAGAGAGCCTTACATAAGGTGTGCACAGATGCCCTGAAGGGAGGGAGGACAAATGAGAGGTAGGGGAGGGGGAAGAGGCGGTCCACTACGCCAGGGTACCTGACCTTGAAACCAGTCCAGATACATGTCGTCAGGACTGTTGTCCAACACCTCATAGAGAACTACAGTGCAGCGATCCAGGTTGGAGAGAACAACAAAGAGACGGTCAGAGAGCCGAGGACAGAGTGATGAAGCTGGTGTAAGGAAAAGCCGACTGTGAGACACACACACGTGCCCGAGCTCCCTGGGAGGCAGGTTTAATGCTGTGTGCTTGCCCAGCAGTGGTTCATGGTAAACCACTTATTTGCCCTTGGTGATGTTCAGCAAGGGAGCGTGGGCTGTGTCAACTCCCAGTGGATCTGCGGACTCCTGCGCTCACCTTCGGGGACCATCCTGCGCGAGTGGCCGGAGGTGGTGGTGAGGCGGAAGCCAGCAGGCAGCGTCTCGGCCGACCCGGGCATCATGCTGATCCCATGGACGTCCCGCGGTGGGAACTGCCTCCTCCATGAGGAACCCCTCTGGAAGTCCTTGTCATCGCCCTACAGGCCAGAAAGGGTGCGATCAGATGTTCGCTGTCCTACTTTGACAGCAGCATGTGCTCTGCTCTCATGTATGTGTACGTGACCATGGGAGCCTACGGTGCTTCTCTCTGTTTTCTTTGGTGAACAAGGAGATGGATCAGGTAAAATGTGAGTCAGCAGGTGCCGTACTATTTAGAGCTGCCACCCTTCCACTCCCAGAACACAGGTTTGAAAGCCGTCTCTCTTGAGCAAGGTACGTACCCTGAATTAATACAATAAAAACCATCTGGCTCTATAAATTGATGAGTCATTGTAAATGGTAGCTAAGTCACTAAAGTGTCAGCTAAACAAATCCAGGTCTGAAGTGTGTAAGTGGGGGAAAAATGGTTGACTGAAGTATAATTCACCCATTTCTCCAGCTGGGGAATTTTGCTGGGTCAGTTAAGAGGAAGTGCCTTGTTCAAGGACACTACAGTAGAGGGCAGCAATCGAACCCGGGTCTCTTGAGTAGAAGGCGGCAGCTCTAAGCAGTGTGCTGCCTGCTGCCGCCCAGGTAAGAAGAGCGTGTTACATACGGACAGTGAGACAAAGCCAGATGCCACTCACTTCGTCTAGTCTCCTCTCAGTGCCCAGTGCCAGCAGGTTGTTGTACTCTCTCTCCAGAATCTGTCGTGCCTGGGGGGAGGGGGGGATTCACTGTGTGTCACCAGGGGACAGCGACTTAATTTGTATGCTTTAAAAGTTGTAGCTGCTTTTGTGCAGGAGAGTTTCTTGCATATTTACCCTTTTAAATTCTAATTTAGTCTTGACATTTATTGACATGTCTCCTATGTGATTTTAGCAAAGGAGGGATGCTGCCTTGTGCTGTTCTGCAGTAATAGATAAAGGCCACGTCTGAAAGGAGCAGGTTATGCTCTTTACTTGTAGTTGGCCATCCGCATTATGGGATGCAGCTGTACCCTGCATTAGTATCCTGGCCTTACCTGTGTGCTCTGGTTGGGGATCTGCAACAGGAGCGCCAGGCTGCTATAGTCAAAGTTGTCATCGAGGGCGATGAGGGCGCCGTGCACACCACTCTCCAGCAGGGTGTTGGCGTAGTCGCGGAGACCGATGCTCTGCACCCAGCGGATCACACGCTCATTGCTCCATACAAGCACATCTGTGGACATTTACATTTGCGTTCATTTCGCTGATGCTTTTCCCCCAGACAGCTTGCACTGTTAAGCTACTTACCCTGAACGGCTCCAATGCAACTGTAACTACCTTGCTCAAGGGTACTACAGGGGGAGGTGGGGTTCAAACTTAGGTCCTTCAAGGATAAAGTGGCAGCAGCTCTAGCACTACGCCACCTGTTGCCCCCAGACATTCCTCACAGGTTTTGTAGGCACAGCATGGTAACTTTCCCCCGCGTCAAGACCATTGAAAACGTAGCTTTAGAGTTGCGAGTGCGTTGCTGTACCTCTAAGCTCGTGCTGACTGTGTTCTCTCCTCCTCTCCAGCTCTTTCCTGTCATAATTCAGTTTCTTCAAGCACATGATTCCATACTGCAGACTTGTCCTGGATTGAAAACGACAACCCACCTCAGCTGACTGTGTACAGTGAAACACGATGGTCATAATGGGCCCTTCGGAGGGCTGGTGGCTTGGTGTGAAGCAGCACGAGCTACCTGTGGAAGCTGTCGACCATCTTCAGGTGCACCCTCAGGTCCTTTTTGGTCAGGTGGTCCAGCATGCGCGCGTCCACCAGGCACTCCATGAAGTAGCTGCGGTACTGAGGCAGACCTAGGCTGGGCAGCCACTCGTTACCGATCCACTCGTGGTTCATGTCTCCGTAGGCCAGGGTCTGCAAGCAGGGAAAGGTGAATCTGTGACAAATATTCTGCTGCTGCTTCTACCTGCTCGGTGCTGAGTGAAAGATTTGAACTTGTACAGGAAAATGTTTTTCTTACCTGTGCCCAGCTTCCTTCTTCAGAGTCTGACTTCTGCATCATGAGGAGGCGGTATGATGTGTGGAAAAACATGAGGAAAGTTGGGTGTTACAGGGGAAGTAGGACTCTGGTCTGTATGTTTCTTGGATTTGATCAGTTAGCATCCAGATGGAAGAACAGCTTCACTCCACAATAAAAAGCTAGAAATGCAACAAGCATATATCTTTTCCTTGGCTTGTGTGCTCAATGTCTGATTAAAAAAAAAAAAAAAAAACCTTTTTATAAATCAGAATTAACTCAGAAAGGAAATGGAATTGTCCTCTTGTCAGTTATAGTTATCTTACAATTTGGTTCACATCAATCTAGCTGAAATATGTAAAATCATTTTGCACAATTATCTGATTTTTCAAGATGGGCTGTCAAGGGTAATGGTACAATATTCACTGCTAAATTCCTGCCGTTAGACAACTAATATAAGAACCATATCTAACCAAAGGGCTCACATTTGCTCTTAATGTGACATTCATTGATATTACTCATCTTGCGCACATCAAATAATTAAGGACTTCAGCGGTACAGCCGCTAAGTACAGTTCTTTCGTCCTAATGGGATACGTATTAAATTATATGATCTGAATCATAGTTAATGGGTCAATTAACCGCACAGTTCTGATCATTTCTGAAAACTTTAAATCTGTGGTTTAAGAGCAGGGATTACAGTTAATGTACAGCATTAGATATGTCTGTGGGTAAAGCCTTTCAATTAATTTAAAATGATGCTGCTGAGCTGCTTCCCGTGGACCCCACCTGGTTTCGTGCAACTGAAGAGCTCGACCGCTTTCCATTGAGCATTCCACACAGAAACCCCCAGCAGAGCACAAACATTGAGCCTGGCAGGCAATCAGCACTTCCCCTCGCTCTCAGTTCTCATGTTGGTTTGTCTCTCTCTTGAGTTCTGCTTTGCGACACTTTACAAGCGCCTGTGTAACCCATGAATAATGACGGGGGCGAAGCTCAAAGCACAGAAAAACTTACATCTACGAGAGGCTCTAGAGAAAGATGGTGTGACGCTTTTATGGTGTATCCTTGAGAATATTTAAAGTTTTTTTTTCATTTTTAATTAACAAATAAGTGGTAAGGAAGCTGCATGGATTGTGACCCTCAGCGTGTTAACGGATGACCGACACTGACCATTCGCTGCTCCACATGTACATATTTACAGAGAACACAGTGCAGCGAAACGAAAGCATGGGGCAAAGCGGGGTGACAAGGCGGGTGACAACACTGACCGTTTTGGTGGGAGCTGCAAGGTTCTCCATTTCCTCGTGGGTCACCCAGACATTGCCTGAGGGCTAGTGGGAGGGGACCACGAGCGACAGCAACCGTCCGTGGGGGCAAGCAGTGTTAAAGAAGAAGAGCAGCACCACTGTCAGCCAACAGTGTTACAGCATCACAGTTGGATGAGGAGCAAGCCCCACCCCCCGCACCGCAGTCTGGGCGAGGCACAGCATCTTCAACGAGGACCACACCACAAACAACACGGGGTGAAGAGACACACCGCTGCCATACGCTCGCATGTCCTGGACTCTACTGCAGTACGAGGCAGACGGCTAACAAGCACAGGAGTGTGAGGTTAGTAGCGAACCGCGTAGCTGGTAGTGCAGGTGTTTGGTGTTAGACCACATCAGCCCACATCACGTTGCTCTTTGCTACTGAACTGCATGCTGACCACACACAGAGCCCCACTGGGCTCACGGGAGAACAAGCAGAGGGAGCTGCGAGTGCTTTTAGTGGGCTGCCGCCAAGGGTTCCACCCCAGGGTGAGCCTGAATCATCCTCAACTGATGGCTTGGTCAGATCGCATAGAGAGAATAAAGCTTCAAACTACTAATCAACAGACTATTACACAGAATTGTAATACTTGTTGCCTTGAAGCATCGCAGGGAAAATACTTGGCAAAGTGTTATTTGATGGACGAACTTCCCCTTTTGAATCTGCTATAAGCTCAAGGGTTGTGTGAGTGATGACACTCTGGTGTTGTGTACCTCTGCTGTGTTTCTACACATCTTCGCCCCTTACAGCACGGTTAACACTGTGGGCCATTCTCCATTACCATGACAACAGAAAAGTGATCTAGTTGCATCTGAAGAAGAGTCTGGAGAGCTGCTGCAGAAGTTACCGAGACACTAATTGATCGGAATGATCACTCCTCATGCAAAGTTCTCCAACACTTTTTTTTAGTTGGACCTCATTTTGTAAACTACGTTAAATTTCCTTGTAGAACAAAAAATGCATTAATGGCACCAGGATCCTTATTTTTACTGGTTTGATTCAGTAATACAGTATACACGAGATATGTACCAAATAAATTAAGGTATGTATTAAATTTCTTCTTTTTTTTGAAATTTGTAAACTCATGTACTAAATGAGCTTTAGCAGTGAAGATGCCCCAGTATGAGGTGCAGCAGCTGTACGGAGCAACAAGCCTTTTGCAGAGACTGGACTCACGGTTCTGGAGGTGGGCGGCGCAGAAGGGCTCGTAAGGGACACCATCTCCTGGATGGCCAGTCGCAGCTTAAGCCGGTGCAGCGGGTTGCTGATTCCGATTTCCCGCTGGATCTCTGTGTCCGACAGCGCCGACATGATGGCGCCGCTCTTCACGTTGGCGCGGCAGGCTGCCACATACCAGGCAGGCATTCCCAGCCACAGCTGGGGCGCGTGGGAAGGAGGAGAAGGACAGTCAGCGTCTAGTCCGGTTTCTCCCTTCTAGTCACATGGCGAAACCAGGGTTTTAGTGCTCAGGTCTAAGCTGTTGGACAGAGATCGTAAATTTAGTATATATGGAAGAATGAAAGCCTTGTCTGCCGGTAGGTGGCACTAATGATCCGAAGTAGCAGTGCTGTATGTGTAGCTATTACGGGCTTCGCTTGTTTCGACTGATCTCATTTGTGTTTCCACTTCAGGTTGTACAATTAAACTATGTTGTGTAAACGTGGCCTTGTCAAAGTAGCATGACTACAGTGCGAACCTTACATCAATGGACCAATAGGTACATACAAAACAGCTCAGACTGGTGTTTATTATTATTACTAATTCAGCTGATGCCTTTCTCCAAAGTGGCTTACTATGTTTTGTATTACATACTAAGCTCCTTACGCTGATTTCCCCATTTGTACAGCTGGGAAATATTTACTTTATCAATTCCGGACAAGTACCTTGCTCAGAAAATCTGATTCAAACCTGGGTCCTCCCCAGTACAAGGTAACCACTACACCTCCTGCTGCACTATGTAACAATATAGCACAGTTGAACAATGTTTTTAACAGCAGTGCCGTTTTCCCCTTATTACGATGTGCTGTTTGTACAACAGGAAAGAGAACCGATGCCCCATTAGGGAACTACCTCCAGCCAGGCCACCACAGTGGGCCCGTCCCACTGGGCAAAGGGCAGCCCTTTCCTCCTGGCCTCCTCCAGCAGCTCATGCCTGTGGAACAGAGGAGAGGAGGAGTTACACACACACACGCCGCACGGGCACAGAGCTACAGGCCTCGCCTGCCAGAGAGGAGCACTGTCTACAGAGGTCCTCGGGCAGAAGGGGGCGCTTCGCCGATGGCTGCCTACCAGCTCACAGAAAGACAAGGTGCTGCGACGCATCACTTTCATAAACGGGAAGTGACTCACTCAAAAAAAATGGACACTTCTCACACGCTACGTCAGTGCAGTGTAGGAGAGGAAGGTCATGCAAGATGGAAAAGAAGTATCAGCTGCTCCTCAAAGATTTCTCTCACCTCAGGAGTATGGTGATTATACTTGTCACAAGATAAGAGGTATTTTTGGACATGCGTCACTGTTTCCAGAATACAGTGACACACAGGCATAAAACAATTTTCTTTACAGTCTGTAAAGGTGGTGTTACATGTTAAGAATATCCTTTACACACTTATACTGCAGAGTGCTAATGTGTTTATCATCATACAAGCTAACACTACTTTTAAAAGATGCCTTCAAAATCATTCTGGTTCTAATTCTTTGAAAACCAAATCATTTCATTAAAACTTTAAATAATTAAAAAAAAAAAAATTACTGAGTCCATTTAGTCACCTCCTAGGCAATAAAAAGTAGTGGCCAGTAATAAATGCATGAGTTACATTCACTGAATAAATCTGGGAGGAGAAGGAAACAGTTACAACAAAGAGCTGACAAACCATAACCAGAACTACAGCTGCTTGTTTCTCTCTCTCTCTCACACACACACTCTACCATGAAACTGCCCCCCAACCACAAACAGCACAAATGCGGGGGGGGGGGGGGGGGGGGGGGGGGGGGGGGACCTATGATTTGTTTGTGCTACGTGCTGTGAAAATTAGAATTTGTGCCGTTGCTGTTTTTGAGATATTAACATTCCTTTTTCCAGGATGTGACGTAACTTAGTCCCCCCCCCTACTGCAGCGTAGATGTTCCAATCCGGGATCTTTCATTTGTGCTTCGTTTGTGCCAATTTGTGTCGTTGAGTCTGTGGTTCCGTTTCTTACTTTGTTAGATATTAATAATTATATGACACATTAGTTTTGGGGATGTTAATAATATCAATACTATTACTTCCTATCTGTATGAAACAGCTAGGTACAGGGTCCAAGTGGCCTTTGGGGGTTCTGTGTGATGTCACAGACAAAGAGTTATAATTGTCATGTGTTTTATCTCAATTTATTACCAAAAATGAAAAAGTTATGGACAGAAACTTCAGATTGCACAACTGGACACAGATGCCATACCAAGGAACAAGCAGGGATCTGGGTCTGAGGGCTCAGTTAGCGGAGGCTGGAGATGTCACCACCGACACAAATAATAACTTTTAATAATAATAAATAAAAAAAAAAAAAGGCGGCTAATATCAACCTCTACTATAGAACAAGCAATTTTTCTGCATACTTTGTTTTTCTTTTTGTTAAACTGACATCGATTTACAAAAACTACAGGTGTTGTGTACACAAGACTCTTAGAAACTAGTGAATTTGTATGTTTTCAGTTAAATTGTTCAGAAAAAAATATTGTAATGTAACTTGTACAGCGTTGGTTTTTTCACTTGGGTCGACCTGAGTGAGGCAACACCGATAAGAGAAGCACACCAGTTTTTTGATCGTGTAAAAGGCACTTAGACGTGTGTTATATTTGTGCTCTTTGGCGGGGTGCAGACTATAGCTTCATGGAGCTAATCATTCGCGCGCTCTCACGCACAACGTATAGGAAGTTTCCAGGGAAAGGACAGCTCCAGTTTTGCATGAAGAGCTTTACACTGTCCTGCTACACACACACTACTCAGCTCTGGGGGGGGGGAAGAAAATCAGATGAAGAGACCTGACATTAACTGGAAAAGGGAAGAGTTCATTAACGGTTATTGGACACACTGGACAGTTTTTTTCAGCACCGTGTTGTTAACGCATTAATGCACGTGGACGAGAAAAGATGAGGATTACGAAGAGGAAAAGGAAAAAAGGACTCGTCGCAGGCTACGCAGATGTCCAGCAGCCTCACCGCCACAACTTACCCGCTTGCAAGTGATGAGGTGGAGAGAGTGATGAGGTAGTGAGGGAGAGGATGATGGGAAACAAAAGCACACACTTATTAATTAGCATCTTGACTGCTGGCACATGAGTACACACTGCAACTTCTAGTCTTCTGAGGATGAGCGGAGGCAGCATCTCAGGCTGTCGTTGTGAACCTGGTCACTTTCTTACACACAGGCAGACACACGCAAGCCAGCAGAAGGAAGCCAAGTGGCACTTGAATTCCTGAACACCTGCTTTAGGAGTCACTGGTCACACAACATGCACAAGAAAAGGACATTCAGACTGAAGGATGAGCATCTTATACTGTCAAACAAGCCAAAAAGAGATGCTAAAACATCACAGCATGGAAGGATGAAAAGGTCACTTCTTGAAAATAAGTAAATACAGAAATCAGTGAAGGAAGAACAGGCAAGCAAACCACTGGCATGCAGTCCAGCCATGAACCCAAAACGCACACAGGTAACCCTATGGGAGGGAACGAGGTATAAAGCAGTCCTCTGGTAATACCTCCTTTTCAATCTGTGGCAAAAACCATTCATTGTTACCATTCTGTCTTTGGCTTGTTATGGAAAAAAAAGATGAGTAAAGCAATATCCTAGAAACCGTGGATGTCCCAAAAAAATGACCATAGTGTTGGAAATGGTAGCTGTATAAACAGAAACGAACACATTACTGGAAATTAAAAGTGTCCTGATGCAGTAAGAGACGAATGCGTTTCGGCAGAAATCAGTACTTTGGTTTGGTTTCTCTATCTCGACTTGCATGTGCTCTGCTGGTCCATTCGTACCTCTCTTTATTCTTTGCTTTCACTGATTCTTTAGAAGAGGCGGCAGTTACACTCAGACCGTGAAAGACTGAAGACGAGACTTAACCTTCAACTGTCCAAAATGATGCCAAGTGTACGTGTGGTCTGTGTTCGCCGTGACATGGCTGTTTAGATCACGTCACGCGCTCACTGCTGCGGAGTGATGAAGAACGGCGTGTTTGTGCAGTGGGAGGTGCTGCAGAACAGCCCGGCACTTTAACAGGAATCAAAGCGCTCGGAGGGATGCGTCCATTCTCTCCAGCTGGCTGATCAAAGGACCACTGAAATGAGTCATCGCCCAGTGGCGTCGGTGACGTGGGGGGTCTCCGCAGCCGCCGGCTACAACACTATGAGCAAAGGGACTGCTGAAAATCCTGGGCCTCACGTTCATTCCAGCAGGGTGCATATATGATAAAATTCATCTGAATGTACAGGCAGTCTCCGGATTACCAACGAGTTCCATTCCTCAGTCTGTCTAGGTCGGATTTTGACGCAAGTCGGAACAGTTAGGTATGGTGTTCTCGTGGTCGGTCGATCGGCGAGGATTCAAAATCGGGGTCGAGGGACAAGGCGGGCGGTCGTTATCAAAGAGACGCAAAACGGGACTGGGGAACGATGAGGGACGGGACTTGGAAGAGCAAAGCGAGGTAGGTTTGAGAATGCAGAGGGGACGGTTGTGTCGAGTGACATTCCGCAACTGGGAGGAGGTTGAGAAGCGTCTTTTATAGCAGAGTGCTCTCTCAGAGAGAGAGCGAGAGAGAGAGAGAGAGAGAGAGAAAGTGTGTGTGCATGCGTGCAAAACATTAAAGAAACTTTGTTTGCTATTCCAATGTTTGTTGGCATTTCACCTTTTTCCGATCACTTTATTATTTCCACTTTAGTTTCAGTCGTGATCGTTTCCCTTTTCTTGGATGCATCACTTGCATCACATTTATGCTTTCGTACCATGGTTAGCAGGGTTAAAAACAAAGAAATTAAAGCTAAATACAGTAACACATGAGACAGTTAACAATAATGCGGTCTGACCGAAAAGAACAAAGTCTGTCCTACCTCGGGCCCAAGCGCCCTGCCCAGGAGCCAACAAACCACCGTAGACGTGCAATGTTTTGATGTGCGTCGCAAAGTAGCGCCTGATTGTTATTTTGAATCGTTGCATGTAACTCGGGGGGCGCAGCGGGTTTGGCCGGGTCCCTCTCTCTGGCGGGTCTAGGGTTTGAGTCCTGCTTGGGGTATCTTGTGACAGACTGGTGTGTCCCCTCCCTCTCTAGTCCCGTGTTGCCGAGTTAGGCTCCGGTTCGCCGCTACCCCTTTCAGGACAAGTGGTTTCAACCAGTGTGTTTTTTTTTTTTTTTTTTTTTTTGTGTGTGTAACTGAAATTTTAAGTCGGACATTCATAACCTGGAGACTGCCTGTATAGAAATAAACAGCAGAGATACATACTATCTCCAGGGGAATGAGGTTAAGGTGAAATATGGAGTTTGAGAATTTTGATATCTTAGGCAGAATATACAAGTCAAGAGTAGCAGGTAGTGCACCATTTGTTCTTAACACAAAAAACCAGTGTTTTCACTTACTGTCTCATCTCCAAGCTGCCATAGTACATACTGTACACTTACTTTTTCTTTAACCTCCTGTCCTTCTCTGCCTGAGTGCCCAGCTTTCCTGGTGCCATATCTTGACCAGTCAGCTCCGGATCAGATGCACCCACTGCCAGGGAAAGAGAGAAAAGTCTCTACACAGTGTATATATTTATATCCTACAAAACATTTATCTCAGAATGTTTAATTTTTTTTTAAAAAAAAAAAAAAAAAAAAAAAAAAAAAAAAAAAAAAAAAAACATACAAATGTCCCTGGATCCTCCTACATTCTGATAAACCCATCGTAAGTGGAAAAATTGAAAAAGAATACAGTACAGCACCTAGCCTACCCTAAACGTACTCAGAACACTTACCATAGCCTACAGCTGGGCAAATTTAGCTAAAACAAAGCCTATTTTATAATTACAAGTTGAATACTTTTTATTCCACACTGAACAAAAATTTTGATCATTAAAGTATAGCGCCAGCCAAAGGATCCATCAGCTGTTGTGCAATAACCAGTAATGACAGTCACACCAACACCGCCATGCAGCAGATTGTGAAACTACAGTACCAAGTGACTACGTACAGGTATTTGTATTTTCATTAGAATCAGGTTTTCCTGTAATCTTGTTTACAATATAAAATGCAAAGTATGTATGACAGTTGTATGACATGCTGTTTACACTCGTTGGCCTGATCGCTACAGAGACTGCGAGTGTGGTTGAGTGGATGCTGTGGCTCGCTGCCATCGCTCAGCATCGGGAGAGAGTATCATACCCCATATTGCAAGTGTGGGAACAGATCCAAATTCAACATTCGAAGTACGGATTAATGCGTATCATTATAGTACCATCGTTACTTTGAAAAATTGTAAGTCAAGCTATGATAAGAGGAGGAGAATCTGTATAATTAAAAAAAATACATGAATCAAAAGCAAGCACAGAGGTATACACTATTTCAGGAACACATTACCGAATTGCTTGAAAGTGAAACATAAAGCTCGTATTACACATTCGCCACTGAAGTGAGTTGGTGTGGAATTTACACAGATGGCTCACTTACAGGTAGACCTTTAAGCGAGGATCAGTACTTACTCCAAGCGATACCTCAGTATTCTATTTCTTGACCTGACTATCGGTTCACCACAGATACATGAGACACCCTTAGCTCCCTACTGAGGAATCAAGGGACTAAAGCATTCCCCCCCGTCACCCAGAATGACAACAGAGTCTCTCAGTTCCCTAGGATCCTCAGTTTTCAGATCTCCCCGGGAGATCACCCTGATAGGCAACATCTTAGTTGTGCCCTCTGAACAATGTTATCTGTGAGTGCAAATGCCCTTCAAGCATCCTAGGAAGGATGCATATATGTGGGGACATGAGCCTGGCCATGTGCTAAAGGTCTTAAAGTGTGTACAATAGCTGTTTGTGAGCTGCTACCCTAAGCCTACCTTGGATAACTCCTCCAAGCTCTTTGCTTAGGTGGACCATTCGGCCTTTCTCCTTCTTTCCAAAGAGGCGCCCGATGGAGGACTTGATGCCCTTCTTCTTGGGTTGCTTGTGCAGGGAGTCCTGGCTGCTGGCGACACTGCTCAGGGCGCTGGGCTCTGCCTCTAGGGTCGATGGCATGCTGCAGACAGACAACAGGACCACGGGCTCTCGGGGCTCCAGGCTTTGCTTGATGGATCACTACTAAACCACTCGTTAGGCTCTTGGGTTCACCATGACATACTGGTTAAACATCTAAAAATTATGGCAGTGTTGTAACAACAACTTTAAAAGCAAATTACTGAGCAAAGGAATAAAATGAGCTTTCATCAAGTTTAAAGAATTACTTGGAGGCATTAAATGACAGCGAAGCCTTGGTTACAGCTCTTAAATTAACCTTTTGCATTTGCTTGAAGCCAAATAGTTAATTTATCTCATGACAACATGCAGCCCTGAAAGCGTTGACTATTGCAAGTAGTACATTTTCAATAGGTAATACTGCTCTTAGGTCATAGGTCAAACAGTAATAGGTCAAATTAAAGATACATGTAATAGCAAGGACAGGTGTGGGTCTTTGAGGGTTACCAGCACTTACCCCCGCGTGTCGTTGTGGGACGAAGAGGGCAGCGTGTGGGTCATTCGCACTTGGCGGGGCGTAGGGGGTGGCGAGGTTTCACACTTTATAGTAGCCTTGTCTTCCCGGCCATCATCATCTGCTGCTGCTATCTGAAAATATCGTGAAATAGCAAGGCGTTCTAGGATGCTATGTCTTCTGAAAGCCTTGGGTCATCAACACTGAATGTATCTACATGAAATAACATCTAACATGAAGATATCCAGAAAGCCGTTTTGCAATGCCATATATTTATATTACAAAAGGTTGAAAATAGAAAATACAACATTTATATATTGGCAGCAGGTGACCGTTGTTCATTTTGCACTTAATTTTCTCTACTTCTGAGAAATTGCACTGCTGAACACAAATACCTTTCTTCTGTGTTTCCTTAAATCACTTGGCTTTGGGAAAGAAGAAGAAAAAGAAAAAGTAATTAGTATGCATTAAGGAATTAGTGCAACCAGTAGATATTACAGCAAAATGATTCAACAAAATCCAGAAATGACTAAAATTCAGAAATTAAACATTTCAGCTGCACAACAATTAAGATTATCAACGAAGCCAAACCCCATCAATCCCCAAATCCCTTCACAGCACCCAAAAAGAATATGGTAAAACACAGAGGTCTCTCTAACTGTGGCTCCCTGCTCAGATGTGGCTATTTTTAGAAGAATGGTATTTTAAAAAAAGTGTCATGATAGTGACATCTGGAGTGTTAACACTGCAGGCCAATATGCTGCCAGTTACAATGACAAGACCGCAAAACCAAAGGCACCTCAAACCTGCTTGTTCAAAGCTCACTAATAAAGGCAAGAAATAGAGCTCTTTCTGCAGCAGACAGCGCGGAAACACAAGGTGCATTTAACATTCCCTCTTTGCAAGGTCATCCTGATGCCTGGAAGTTTGCGTACAATGTACACATTTGAAGTTTAAGGTTAAATTTGCTTTGAACATAATATATTGCTTCAGTGACTGCAACTATAAATGCATACTTTTGCTGCATATTTTTAAACGATTCTTCCCTCTCCCAGGAACGTATCCCACCAGAACGCATTACTTCGATGTCTTCGCTCGGAGGCATCTGCGGCTCACGAATGGCTATAAAGCAAACAGGTACACTGCAGTTTTTACTCAAGTTGTTACTTAACAAGGAAACTGAGTAATTACCATGTTAACAACAACCACACAACAGCACAAGTAGAAACGATATCGATACCAATCAGGAATATTAGCCTGCTGGTCTGGTGGCGTGGCGGTTGGAGCGGCTGCCTTTGGTTGCATGTTCGATCCCACCTCCGGCCGTAGCGCCCTTGAGCAAGGTACTTGCCTTGTAAATTGCTCCAGTAACTTGGCCCAGCTGTGTGACTGGGTGCGTAGTTGTCACCTTGCGATGGACCGGCGTCCCGTCCAGGGTGTACCCCCCTCCCCTTCAGCTTCGCGCCCAATGTTTCCGGGATAGGTTCCGGCTCGCCGCGACCCCGCTCGGGTCTACCGAACGTGGAAATTGGTCGGCTCGTTGGCCTACCGGTGCAATTCCATGTCATTCTGAAATACATTTTCCTAACTGATATTTTTTTTTTCCCCTGTGGGACGGATTCTGCGATTACTTTTAGTAGCAAAGTTGAATATTATACCCTTTCCCCATTTCTGTGTACTTCTCCCTTCAAATAATAGTCTATCTATGCAAATCCTGAAGATGTCTCTCTGGTCAGAAAAAGTTAAACCACTGGGCACTTCAACAATGACTTATACAAGTTCGAATGACCACAATCCACCTGGAATTTAACACGGGTCACTCTTGCTACTGACCAACTTAGTCATTTGCAGTAATGATCTCAGCAGATTTAGGGGAAAAAATCTCCAGTTTCAGTAATTCTTAAAAGGAGGCAGCTAACGCAGGCAGTTTAAGTCCAAGGGAGAGAGAGGAAAACCGTGAGACACTGAAGTCTGCAGCAGTTTAGACTGAAACTGGATTTTTGATTTCCCAGAATACGCTGTTCTGCTGAGGTGAAAGGCAGAATGTTGACTAAAATTAACGGGCGAGGATAATGCAGGCGCAAATCTGTTGAAATCCCACACACACCGGCATTTTCAAGCAGGCCTGTGCATACATTAGTTCGCAGGCAAACAAAATTCATTCATTATGCTAACTTCTCCAAGTTCTGCGTAAATGTTAGTGTTCATCCGCATTATGCTAATAATGCCCTTATGCATGCAGAAGAAAGTGAATGTTTAAATGGAACTCAGACACAACTGCTTTGAGAAAGGTCACCGAGAGTCAAAGCGGCAGGACATGCAGAGATGTTTTGAAAGTTTCACACACTACGGAGCTCAGTTCGACTCCTAAGGAACTTCTGCACTCTCATTTAAATATGTGCGAGGAGGCGGGGCCAGTTTACCAGCGTCATGACGCCCATGCGCTCCATGTCCCGGGCAGGGCTGCGCAGGGTGTGCTTGGGAGTAGAATTTCCACTGGGTGGAGAAGAGCTGGCCAACGAGGAGGCCGTGGCTGAAGCTGTGATGGACATTCCAGGGTGCTGCATACGGGCCAGATTGAGCCCTTCCAGGCTTACGCTGGCCACGCGGTTCTCAATCTCCTCTGCCCTCAGCTCCGTTGACTCCTTCTCCTCCTGGATGAGCCTGAGTAAGAGAGGAGAGGTGTTCGAAATGACAGCATATTGTTAAGGCAGCACCAGCGTGACAACACTGGCTCAACACATTAGACACATAAGGGTAATCCATCACGCTTATGAACAGTTTGGTTATGAGCAGTTCAGGGTCAGTCCTGCAACTGCTAAGTTCTTCATTCTTCATTGATTTGCATTAGGATCTTGGAGGAGCTCAAAGGTGGCACTGATTAAAAATAAAGCAGTGAGATTAAAAGGTTAAGCGCCAGCAAATCACTCATAACCGCACGAAGGGGCTCCTTTGCTAATGAGTTTAGAACGACATTTCCTCGGGCTCAATATCGCTGTCAGTTTTCTGGGTCCAAAGAGCCTATCTTAGGAAATACCTCCAGCAGAAGAGTGACTGCTGGTTTTAATGGATGCGCTAAGCATATGAAGTACAAAGGACTGTTGGACTTATAGTTTATGGTGACTATGGCAATGCTAGCTGCCATATGCATCATTGTAAGATAATTATTGTGGTGCTCTTGAATGTTGTGAATTTATGTTCTTGATGTAAGACTGCTAGTACACACTCGTGCTGTCAGCTCCTGGCCAGATTCTTCTGGCCACGCGGATCATTAATTACTGTCTAATTGGCTCAATTACACTGACTTGATGACCAAAGTCAAGAGGCCCAATGACCTGATGGCCTCGATGGAAAGAACTTGGCTAAGAATTCATAGGTTTGTCCTCTTAAGATATCTGCCAAAAATTGCTTTCGGAGTAATGACACAGCTTTGGGGAAACGCATACCTTTAAATTTTGCTTTTGCTGATGACACGACAGTCATTGGACTGATAATGGGAGGCGATGAGTCGGCATACGGGAGGAAAGTGGCTACCCTAGTAGAGTGGTGCCACGATAATCTCTCCCTCAGTGTCAACAAAACAAAGGACTTGATAATAAATCCACGGAGAAGGAGGGAGCAACACTCGTCACTGCATATTGGTGAGACAGTGGTGGAGAGGGTGAGCAGCTTCAGATTCCTGGGTGTTCCCATTACTGAAGATCTCACCTGGTCTCACAACACATCTGGTCAAGAAATCACGTCTGCATTTCTTGAGAAGGCTGAGGAAATTTGGCACGCCAAGCCGAATTCTCAGAAGCTTCTATAGGTGTGTAATCGAGAGCATCCTCACCAGTTCTGTCACAGTGTGGTTTGGAAGCTGCACAGTACAGGATCGTAAGACGCTACAGCGAGTGGTGAAAGCTGCTCGAACCATCACTGGAACATCCTTACCATCACTGGAGAGCCTATACCAGGCCAGAACCATCAGGAGAGCCACTAACATCATCAAGAACAAGTCACCCCCAGCACAGCCTTTTCACACCCTTACCATCAGGCAGACGCTACAGGATTCTTAGAGCCAGAACCTCAAGGTTGAAAAACAGTTTTTACCCACAGGCCATCAGGCTTGTGAACGACACCCATCCGCTGCCTCTCCACCCATCACAGCAGACACAGTTCACCCTCTGAGCCTGAGAGGTGTCAACTACCCCCCACCCCTCCTACACACACGTACACATCCACAACGCCAATATCATCAGAGACCACAGACTACCTCCGCATACCTTGCGTACACAAATACACATCCCCCCCCTCCAACTGCGAATAGACCCAATCTACCTGTGCAGGACTTTGCACATGTACGTTTTCCATGTTTACATTGTGCACTGCACACTTTATATACATATATAACCTTGTTTCTTGGATTTTTGCACTAATACTAATTTTAATTATTTTTGTAATTTGTGACTTTGCACTAATAGTAATTTTTGTAAATTTGTGATTTATGCCTTGTGTTTTCCTTGTGTTTTCCTTTCCTTACGTCCTTATAATTTATGTCATAGGCTGGCTGAGAGGATTCACAGAGTAAGAATCTCATTGTGTGGTGTAACAAACTGTTTACTGTACACATGACAATAAATTCTTGAATCTTGAAAATGGCCAATTTTACCTCAAGCTGAAGGAACTGTCCTGTTTTACTGAGGCTTGGCCTGATTACTTCTTAATCTTAATCAATCATTTTTTTACACAAACATTTATATTACGTTTTTTAAAGCACTCTGTGTTTTGGGTCTTAACCCATCCCTGAAGACACTGACCGAATCTCTTTGTTGATGGCATCTAGTTGCTCCTGAAGCATCATGGCCAGTGTCTGGGCGTCCGAATGGCCGCCAGGTGACAGCAGGTCCATAGAGCTGAAGATGGTTTCTCGGTCATCATCATCGATGTCCGACATCTCCGTGTCACTCTCAAAAGGGTGGCTTCCCAGGAGCTGCTGTGTCCGCCACTCCTGCTCCCCCAAGGACTTGGCCTGATGGAGAGAGGAAAGCCTTCAGAAGAGTGAGGTGATGGACGGTAAGCTACATGGGACACAAAAACAGCAAACACCACCAAATGGAAACTTCCCTGGCAAATTTAAAGTAACTGTGTGACCAATATAATCCTAGTTTTATTGTTATCTATAACACTTCTCAGTAATAGATAATACATGTTATCTGACTATAAAATTACAAGAAATTACAAATAGCTTTTTAATTATATGGCAAGTCTTGGGATACTTACTGTAAATCAGAATGTACAGCAGTTAACCAACATTGAACAACATATGAGCAGTCAAAGGACTGAAATGAAATTCAGAACTGTGGATGACACATTCCGACATGAAAAGGAGGGGGAACCAAAAAAAAAAACTTTCCAGTCTCACTTTTGTTCTCCAGACTGATTACTTAAGTATTTTTTTTTTTTTTTTTTGCTGACAGATTTAATGATGAGCACACAGGGGTGAGATTTTTTTTTTCCCTTTAATGAACCTTCTTTAATTGCTCTTTCATTCCTGCATAACTTAATGCTTCATAAGTGTCTTACACCTCAGACCTGGGAGACTTAATACTGGAACCAGCACTTACTGCGCTTTACTGCTTACCTAAGCTCATACAGCGGAAAGACGCGGCCTTTTGTTTGGATGCCAGCCTGAAAGAGGTCATCTTATAATCGTCTTCATTTGAAAAACCCCATACCATCGCAAGAACTGCTTCCGCTCTTTGCTAATATTTTGCGGTATAGAAACAGGGATTACTGACATACACCCTCAAAAATAATTTATGTAATTTCAAAAATATTTTCAAAAGATATTTAGTAAAGATAGATACCTAATGTATCGTGGCGGCAGATTCCTGACATTTGTTTACCGTAAACTGTACCCAACTGCAGGGACTGAACCTACATTTTTCATTGTTACGCTTATTACAATAGACTCCTTATTTGTCCTCTTCCAGCTGCGCACTGCAGGGGGCCAAACTACAAGCTGTATGCATAGCGCTTCAGGGAGTCCTACCCTGTGCTCTTCCCTGCAGATGCCCACGCGGCCTCTCCGAGGCCTGCGGACCACCTTGGCCGATCTGTAGTGATCCGACTGGGTCTCCGTCAGGGATCCCAAGGAGAAGCGCAGCTCTGCTGAGGTGTCCAGGTGAGACCTACTGAGCAGTGGGGTATAATGGGAAAAATGTGGAAACAAACTTTGAAGGCCATGGCTGTTTACTGAGGAATTCACAAGCAGACTATCAGGTGAGAAGATGCACCGTCCAAATAATGACTTCAATTAAACCGAAAAACAGCACAGCCAGCATCCCGAGTCTCTCCTGAAGCTAGATAACTATCACAATCCCTGTTCCTAATGCTGCGGTCACACTCACGAATGTATCCGGAACCCAGCGATAACTAACTTTAAAGCATCGACGTGGGCTGATTTAGGACCCTGCACAAACAGTAGTTAGTGCTAAGAATATACACTACTACCACAAATCATTAAAATTTAACGCAGTCCTTAATTTCTCCTCTAATTATCCACACGTTATTGCTTAATGGCATTAATTGAAAAAAGGCAGAAAAATATCTCAAACCTTTCAATAGTTCTGGCACCTAGAAGCCTACAAGTTTGAACGCATTAAGCACATGATCTATAAAGGTTTTGTAAACCTCTACTTTTCAGATTATTTTTTTTAACAGTAGCTCAAAAACAGGGTAAATGCCTACATTTAATCCGATTAAATTTTGTTACAATGCCTTCGTGATACTTCACTTCCCTCTTTTTTGCATCACATTACAGCAGTACCCTCAGCAGGGAGTTAACAAGTCATTTCCTAGTGAATGAGCCAATATAATACCAGTTTTTCACTATGTTACAAGCAGGAAAATTTATTTTGCATTCTGGTCATGTTCATTATTTGTAGACTATAAACCTGAAAGACAAGACAACATATTACTGACCAATGTATCAATAATAAAGCAATCATAACTTAAAGCAGCGACTTAAAGAACTGACTTTAAAAGGAAATGATGAAGGCCCTATTACCGTGACAAGGTGGGTTCCGTGAGCGACCCAGTCCTTATTCTGAACTGGTCCAGTTCTGATCTCAGCTTCTCAATCTCATCCACAAGATGTGTCTGTCATAAATGGGTAAAGAAGAAATACACAGGAACACAAAATATATTACTAGACGTTTCTAATTATTGTAAATTCACATTTTCAAGCTGGTATGAAATCCTAGGGGCCTACTTTTTCCTGGAGTGAATCTTCCAACTGCTTCCTGTAGTTTTCCGAGTCCTGTATTAAAACATTCTAAAATGGAAGGAAAATTATTTAGAATGTGTGAAAGATAAAAGATTTCTAACCTCCAAACAACCCTTTTTATATACACTTTAGAAGCTTGCATTTATTTCATGACCTTGGACCAGTGGTGGCCTTCAACACAGTGACAATGAGCAAGGATTTCTCATGGCGCACGCCTGTATTGAGAAGAAATCCCACCTTTTCCTCCAACGCTGCCATCCTCTCTTTGAGGTGGAGCTGCAATCGCTCATTTGACTCGGTCAACAGCCTGTCCACGGTGTCCGAGAGGCGCTTGTTGTGCTCCTCATTCATCTTCTCTCGCTGCCGCGCCTATATCCGCCCCATAGGAGCACATAGTTTAAGAACTGTGAGATTATATGTCAGTCTAAACAGACCACTAGTCATATTCGGGATCTTTTAGGAAGCAGGGATGAACCAGACTGTGCTGTGAAAACGTTTTGCTAAATATTAGCAGTTGATTGTGGTTCATTATGCTGAATGAACTGTCAATCCATGAATGTGGCTGCAGCAGTGCGCCCACGAACACGGTTGTGGTCCTCAGTCCACGACCGTGAACAGCCCATGAATGCAGTGGTGCGTCCAGGGGACTCACTCTCTGCAGCTCCTGGTTCTTCTCTTCCAGCTGGCACTCCAGGTGCCGCATGCGCTCCTCGATGCTCCCGTGCCGCTCCTCTGCCTAGTAGAATGCACAACAAGTAGGGGATGGGGCAGAGTGCAGACCGCTGCTTCAGTTGCCGCTGTGGGTGATGCGCACACAGGCGGCTACGTTAAAACAGGTAAGCCAAGCTTCTGCGTTCTGCCTGCCAAAGCTAGAGATATGGCACAGCTAAAGATGCATTAGCTGAGGAGGTCCGTTTATGAGAAACCGAGAGAGAGAGAGACAGGCGGAGGCAGAAAGAGGGAGAGCTTCAGAGAGCGTTACAAGCAGGGAAAGACTAGCCAGTTCAGATGTGCAGAGATCCCCACAGCTCCAGCATAGCCCCACTGTCTGCTGGCATCAGAAAAAAAAAAAAAAAAACCAGAGTACCCTCAAGCGGAAACCGCGCAATGGTTCACTACGACAAAAACCAGAAAAACCAAGAAAAAATTCTGATGGTTCTAATGAGCAAAAGGAAGTAAAGTCCTGCAGGGCTACCTTCCTACGTATGGAGTTCAAGTCCTGGAGTTTAGCTTCCATTACAAACTGATAATCATTGGGGAGGACAGGGGAGTTCGGGTGAGACTAACGGTCCGAAAAGAAAGGAGAAGGAACAAAATCAGTCAGACCTCTGGAGAGACAATCTGGCACATAATTTTAGAAGCTGGGTCATACGTGGCAGGATGGATTCCGACAAAGTGCTTGCGTGTCCAACGCTAAAATGCCAGGTTAGCAAAAAATTGAGGACATCAACATTGTGGGTTAAAAAAAAAGAAAAAAAAAAAAAAAAACACAACAAAAACACCTCTTACATATGTAAGTAATCAGAATTTCAATGAAATTTCAAATTGTGAATTTCAAAAAAAGGTCAGGCAATTCAGATCATTTTAAGAATATTCTGAGTAGCTTGGTAGCTTTCGATTAGCTTGGTAAGAATGTCCTTAAATGCAAAGTTTGCAGTTAAAACACATTTAATACTTAATATTTAACACTCTAAAGACAACAGTCTTGAGCTGTCCTCTTCAATAAGATCATAAAAATAGGAGCAAATACCGATCACCTTCGGCAAAACACTCGTCCCCCTTACTGCCCTAAAAATCCCTGATACCTGGTTTTGCTGAACCTAAGTCCATGGGTAATAACACATTGGTTCATTGAAATTAGACCATTAAATGTCCTCACTCAGTAACCAATTTGGTATCAGTATCAGACATTATAAAAGGCTCTGTGAAATATGGTAAGAGGATATTCAGAACAGCTGTTGAACAAAAGCTGGTATGAACATACCCCAATAGACTTAAAGCCTGTACTTCAGCAGAAGGTTGAAATACCAAATATTAATATGTGCATGCGGAACGCTTGAGCAAACAGCTTATTTCAGGGTTTTTTTTCCCCCTTACAAAATAATTGTAACAACAATAAATGTTACCTTAATCAGAGTTTCGAAATAAAAATAATACTGAGAACAAACTGTCAGTTTACCATTTGGAATACATTGAAATGAAAGAATTGGTCAGTGGTCTAAACATACAAACATGTTCATATCTCTTCTAGGAAGTCTGCAGCTCTCGCATAAGTTGAAACACAAAAGTTTGGCGTGGAGCGAGTCAATGACCAAGATCTTAGCGAACAGACCCCTGTCTTTGGGGACGTACCTTGGTGAGGGCGGCTATCCTCTGGGCCAGCTCAGCCTCCACCTCCGGCAGCGTCTCAGCCTTCCTCATGGTCTGCTGCAGCTTCTGCTCAGCCAGTTCCAGCCTCTCCTGCAGCTGTCGGTTCTTCTCCTCCATCTGTGCATGGTCAGGTACAGGTACACAATTACCTTTGGCCCTAACCAGAGGACGAAAGCTCCTTCAGGGAACGCGGGGGGGGGGGGGGGGGGGGGGTCCGGATGAGGGCCATCATGGCGCGCAGCACTGACTACAATGAATTGCCCTGCTTGCGGCAACAAGATCTCTCAACCTCCAGCATCTAATGCAGTTTGCTTCCAATTTTCTCAGAAATGTTCATTCACAATTCCATTCTCCTGACTCAGTCAATGTTTACAAATGGAGAGTAAGGAATGTGTGCATTTCCCTCATAACTTATTAATCCTTATGAAGGAATTCTCCACTTGGCTCTGACCACGAGCAGGACAGGAGCCATCAAGATCTCAATACTCCCATTTGGAGTGACTTCTTAGCGAACGACATCATTGGCAGCAGATGCCCATGATTCCACTGCATTAATTCAGGCAGTGATACTGAGCCTATTAAGCAGCACCACAAGTGAGCTGGAATTCCACAGGGAAAGGAGAGGTACCTATAGAAAGAAAGAAGGAAAAAAAAGAAAGCCTCTTAGGTCATGAGCTCATCATCTTAGTGTCCTAAGCCGGCAGTCTGCTTGGGCATGACTGCAGGCATGCGTGGAGCGAGGTGCAATTTGACACACTGCCAGTTCACGGTGTGATTTATGGCCGTCTGCGACTCTTATTTTGGCAGCAGCAGCCCGAGGCTCTGGCTCACCGCCCAGGGCTCACCCGGGAGATGACGGTGCCGCAAAGCAGGCCGGTCGCAGCGATCCTTGTTGGCAGACCGCATTAATGCTCTGTAACCTCTTCCCATACCTGAGGTCAGTTCATAAGAACTAATTAAGCTCTTCATTAAACTTAAACCTGTACCTGTCCGCTAGTACCCGTGTTACAGGCAGTGACGATCTGCTTGCTAAGCAAGGCCGTCTCTCCCGAAGAATGATTAGAGAGAATGGAAAGCTGCCAGGTAGGAGTTGTTTGTGACTCTCTCCACCTGTCAGCGTTACGCGTACTGGCTACTGTATTTGTCGAAACACAACTCTGTCCATTTTAAGGGTTTCTGTTTGTGTCGCTCTTAGCCGTCCTACCTCCTCATTTTGTGACCACGTTATTTGAAATTAAATGCTGGCTATAGGTGCGTTACCCACTGCGGGAGATTTTCCAGTTTGATCCAACCTTTGCTTGAGATCTGATTGCCTGAATTCCAGCTTGCCTTGCAGAGATCATTGTGACCCATCTGGCAGAGAAAATCCCTCAACACAGCTGTCGCGATCGCATGCCCTGGGTAAACCCAGTGATACAAGCTACTGTATAACACTAGGAATATGAACCCGTTATAAAACCTTCTGCCCACACAGCTCCTGCTGAGAGGAACATTAAAATACGGGCTGGACTGCGAATAAGAGCCAGCAATAAAAATCAGCAACAGAAAATGTCAGGATGACTCCAGAAAAAAGGGACAATATGTCCAGGACATTTCTTAATCAAACTTTTGGTCAATGTCAATCACATGTACCCCCCCCCCCCCCTCAATTTTTTTTTTTAAATCTGACTCGGTAAGTACTGTGTAATTTTTGGAAGACGCGGTCAACAAATTAAATGGACATTCAGTAAATGCACCTGCATTTCGAGGCTCAGATGACACTCTCTCAATGGTAGATTATTCAGCCTCCCATGTACTTGAAGCAGAAACTGGGAGAAGATGCGAGAGCCACCAAAATGACATCCAGGTGACGCTGACTGCGGTGGTGGATCCTGCCAAGTGTGCCCACCTGTCTCAGCAGGGCCTCCTTGTTGGCCAGTTCATTCTCGAGTTTGTCGCTGATGTCGTGCAATGAGGTCGACTCCCGCTGGGCGCTGAGGTAGCGTTTCTCCAGAGTGACGATACGTTCCTCCATGTCCTCTTTCTGACACATGGCCTGCGTGCCCATGCAAGAATGTAGACAGACAGACAGGCAGGCAGACGCACAAACAGTGACATAAAAAGAGACAATCGGCGTTAAAGAATTGATCCAAAATGCTTAACACATTACCAGCTGCACATACACATTATGGGCTAGAGCAGGAAAAACAACACAATCTTGAAGCAGGATAGAGGCACATCACCTGCTTTGATCGCACAGGCTTGTACAAGTAACATGAGAAGTTAGTCGGCTCACTGACCAGCTATAGCGAACAGTAGAATCGTTAGCGATCCGTAACGATTTGCTCCGTCCACGTTTTACACGAAAATAATCAGCAGACTTCTCTGTTCCATGGCTGTTTCAACAAAATTGGAAGAACCTGCAGCTATATGGTCTTAACTGGCAACGTGTGTCTCGGAGCAGGTCTCCGAGAGACGCAATCGGAATGCTTGTGGGCCTGTTGTCAAATACCGTTTGACTGCGCCTCCTTCACACTGCAAGGCTGAGACCAGGCAGGAACCCCAGGTATGGCAGGAACAGGCATTCACAATGGCTGCTCACAGTAAAATGTGGGGCGCGGTGGCGCAGTGAGTTGGACCGGGTCCTGCTCTCCGGTGGGTCTGGGGTTCGAGTCCCGCTTGGGGTGCCTTGCGGCGAACTGGCGTCCCGTCATGGGTGTGTCCCCTCCCCCTCCGGCCTTACGCCCTGTGTTACCAGGTAGGCTCTGGTTCCCCGCGACCCCGTATGGGACAAGCGGTTCGGAAAATGTGTGTGTGTGCGTGTGCTCACAGTAAATATATGGCAATTCACCACTGTGTGTAAAATAAATATATATCTATGGTAATATATGCGTGTGAGCGTTATTCCACTGAGTATTTACTACATTCACTCTGAAAAAATTATTTTTACTTTATTATCCTCAAATTAAAATCCTCACATATGTAGAACAGACTGTGCATGTGGGTGCGAGCGTGTATGGATGTACGTGCGTTACTGTGTATTTGTTCCCAGCAGCCCACCTCCTTGATGTCCCTCTGGTACTTGCTGTTCATCTCCTCAGACTTTATGAGGTCCTTGCGGGCAGTCTCCAGCTCCTGCTCCACCTCAGAGACGCGCGAGGCCAACGAGGACATGCGTTCCTTCATCTGGGCCAGCTCATAGTTCTGTTTCTCCAGCAGCTCCTGCAGCTCCACCACTTGGCTGGCCTCATCCGCCGACTCCATAGAGCCATTAGAGAGCCGCTGCGGAGGGAAACGCACGCACACTGGGAGGTTCAACAGAAATCCCAACACCAGCTGGATGGCTCCTGCTTAACACAGTGTGGTCATGTTCGGTGAACTGGGACCCTGTGGGAGGGAGGGTATTGCTGACTTACCAAAGAGGGGGCTTAGATTTTGCAGACTTCACTTACAATCAACCTGGCAGGTACTGACAGCAGGAGACTTGAAGGTGCCTTGGATCTCTCTGACACTTAACCCCACCCTTCAGAACACATTTTTCAGTCAAGAGACACACGGAGACAAGGTGACACCTCTGTCTCTGCATACTTTAGATGGAAACAGCTCTGGAGCGACAGCAAACAGAAAAAAGACTCCTTGCAAATGGCTGACTGGTGCAATGCTCCAGAATCCCCAGTGTGGAACGGAAACTTCCAGAACAGCAAAATCAAGGGGAGACCCTTACAAACTGAAACTGTGCAAGTGCGTAATCAGGCATTGTTTATTGTCGCGTGTTAAATGTGTGCGGTTTATACAAAGAAAATGTATTTTTCCCCACAGACAACTGTGAATAAACGCTGAAGAACGGTCCATCCACGGTTTCCGTGGAAAGCAAAAAAGCGATCTGTGTTAATGTGTAATGGCATGTTTTAAGTTCTGTGGGCTGTAAAGAGAGATGTCATATGGTTACATATCGACCTTTATAACAATGGATGTGCTTTGCTGAGACTCATATATTTCATAAAGGAGTTCCAGGTGATATTTTCCTATACTTTAACATCATTACTGGTTATGCATATCTGCTCTGGCATGCCTCCGGTGCTCTGTAAATTACTGGGACACAGTTAGAACCCTACGGAAACCACTCTTGATACCTTCTTCAAAGGGGACAGGACCTACAGGTAAACTCTCACTGGGTGTAAAGGAACTGTCAAAGCAGTGGTGCATTACTGAGGCCCCTAAGGGGTGCAAAATGTCCTCAACCTTCAACAAACTCATTTTGTGAACAGAAAGTCACCATCTCATGCTTCAGGTGTGCATAAGGCATTAAAATAAATTTCAACCTGTAGGACTCCTGCTATCTTGGAAGGAGTTAGTCTGGCACTAGAAGAAAGTGAAAGCTCAAAATATAATTTGAAAAACTTTTTGTGATGGATAGAGGCTAAAGAGTGATCACCTACTTCTAGCCTGAACTTAAGTAAGTGCAATCACATGACTATGTGTGTGTTTGTCAGTCAGGATCAGAGGTCCAGCAAGGTGAGACCCAGGTCAGTCCCATCTCTCTAGAATTCAAGTCTGTGGATCAGTGTCAGTTTCCAGCCCATGGTCATCCATCTGGACAGATGCATCTAATTGAGCCCTTCTATCCTCCTCCATCCTTCGTGTAGGTCAATGATTCCATGAACAGAAGAACAGGATGCTCCAAAAAAGACTACTGGCAGCTCTGTCAATAACATTTTCATACACTCAGGGCTTTAAAAGACCTCTCCCATAAAGGCTTTTGGTACAAGACAAGCTGGTAAGAAGTTCGATAAATTTGAGAACCTCAAGGAAATGCAGAAATTAAGTCCTGGCATTTCAGATTGAAAATACAGACACAGTCCCAGTCTGTACTTCAGGACATGTGGCTACTTACTATACATATATGCTGACAAACAAAGCAAATAGAGACCAAAGAGGGATTTAATCAGCATCATACAAAGCACTTGCATTCAATGCTGAACGGAAGTTCTACACACAAAGAATTTAAGAGATCCAAAACTACTGTCTGCCACCGTTGTGCATTTACTTGCAGCTTTGAAGGTAAAATTATGGAAACAGAACTATCACTTTTCCCTTTATTTCCTTTCAGAAATATATGAATTTAAGAAAAAGCGCATTAAATAAATACATTATTGGGTAAAAGCTGTTGTGAATTCAGCAAACAGAAGGATGGAAATCCACCTTGATATGAATTTTTTCAGCAGAACACAAACAGAACTATGTGTATCCAGCTTGATTTAAACCTTCTGAGCAGAACTGAAAACAGAGTGGTGTTCAGCTTGATACAGACTCTTACCCACCTTGCTATGGATCTTCTGTCCTGTGTCAGTGCCCTCCAGCAGCTCATCCCCTCCTTCACCAGATGCCACTTTTCTCTGAATGTGTGCATTCTGCTCCCGCAAGGCTGCAATCTGGTGAATACAAGATGGTGGTCCGCTACAATTAAACTGAAAGCAATTAGAAATAATATTGTTTTGTAAAAAAAAAAAAAAAATAAGGAAAATGCTTGCACGTTCTGTTTCAGAGTACAGTATCAAAAGCTGAAATTTATATCACAGCACAGGATTCTGTTTTAGATACAATGGCCATTTGTAGCATGGGTGATAGTACTGGTGAAAATTCTTGTGTTTTTCCTGCTTTTGCACCAAACTTGGTTAGTTCTTTAGTCAGGTCCTTAATAATTCCATAATAAGTGCCTATCCATATCATCATCTGGTCCATGCAATTTCATTCATTCATTCATTCATTCATTCAAAATGACATACAACAGTCAGGTCACATGTAAATGGATTAAAGATAAGAGCAAAGCATATTTGTTTTTCAGTAACACAAACTATAAGACACCCTTCTCAGGAAAAAGGGGCTATTTCTTTTGGTTTACTGAACTTATTTCAAGGTTCGCATTAGTGTCTTTCACAGCTAAAAAAATTCTTCCCTCAAGGATTCTTAATAAAACCCTTTAAAACCCTGGGACATATATAAACATCTGCCCTTAATTATTCCTTATTCAATTACAGATTTTTAGAAAGGAAACACCTCAAATCTCACAGCTTTTTAGATCAAAGAAATAATTCAGTTCATACATTGTTTAGTTTGGATCGAAAGCAGTAGGGTTCATTCAGAAATTCAAGAGTCAGATAGTACTAAGAGAGCAGATTGCACCGCATTCCCAAATTAATAATATTCTTTTGCAATATTCTGTCCTCTTACAAGATGCATTTGTAATATATACATCCGCAGAAATTAATCAACCATCATGTAAATAAAAGGTCATTCAAAAATATAAATGATAAGATTAAGACAAGCAGCAAAAATAATTCTTAAATTAAGAAAAAAAAATACAGGTCTTTAAAAAAAATGTATACGCACTCAACATGAATGCTGCATGATGAAAACCCAACTGTTTAATTAATCAGAGTATGACTATGGCTAACACAGTTACCCCAATTGTATGCAGTATGAGCACTTGGTCCCGCAACTGGGGCTCCCTCCAAATATGCTGTCTATGGCGAATCCTCGCCTAACACCAAGTGGCAGCTGATCTCCATGCAGAATCAATCAGTGGCCTACATAACCTGCAATCTTGAGATGAGCACTGTCCCTGGGGTCCTCCAAAACTAGGCATCCCTACTCCCCTCTGCTCCTCGCTGCCAAGGAACAGTCACTTCCCTCTCTCAAGTTGGCTTTTAATATTACACTTGTTTTCTTCTCACAAGCAAGCAATGAATGACTGGCAGGCAGAAGCGATGAAGATCTCTGGGGAAGGGGGATGTTCTTACATTAGTGCTGTCTCTTCCTGCAGCATTAATGTTCTGTACATGCCCAAGAAGAGTGCAGTTATTTTCTGAGATGGTGATTAGGAGTTGATTTTGTTCTTTACGTGTTTCTTGGAAACAGTGGCATGTATCAGTCTCACCCCATTTTTAACCGTATCTGCATCAGATAGTTTCTGAATAGAAACTTCTCAATGACCATGCACATAATGCATTAAAATAGTGTACTGTACTCTTTTTCTGCTCCACTGGAGCAGTCGCCTTAAGGACGTTGACTTGCCTGCTTGCAGAGTATGTTAATAAGGGAGCAGACTATACTACTGAGTTAATTACTCATTCTTAAACAGAATAGTTTATGACCGGAAACAAAGATGACCTACTTCAGAAATTGGGCTTAAGCTTCAAAAGAATTATACAAGAACCCAGCTACTGGACACTTACTTCTACTCAACTTGAGACATGATCAGTCCATCAGTCTTCAACATACTCAAAACTATCCTGTATTATTGTGTTTCAGTAAGTGCTGGGCAGCACTAGACTGGCGTGCTCATGTTTTTTCTCCAAACCTTTTCAAACCAGCTTGAAACATTTCCAATTCATTGTAAAGTAGCTGCTCAATCATTTTACTTGCTCCTATGAACTGGAAACAGTTAATCGCAGAAATGCCACACAAAAGTCCTTGAGTGACTAAGGTGAGAAAGGGAGGCTGGCTGGTGCTATACAAGGTCAGCCACTGTCAGTACAACATGGTGACAGGGCCACCGCACTGCCTCCCCCGCAGTCACCTGGTCGTACCCATCACTTTTCACAGTTCATATCATGTGGAGGGGGTTCGTCCACGTTAAGGGTGCCGCATGGTCTTCCTACCTCTTGGTTTGCTGCCGTCAACTCCTCCTCCAAAGCAGAGACCCTCTCCAGCGACACCCGCAAGCGCTCTCTCACCTGCAGCAAACGCAAAGCTCAAATTAGAAAGCACCTTGTGATCTTTCAGCTGTACAACATTCTTTTGTGAAGCCTCCTTAAACTCACGCTGTAGGCTGTACTATGGTCTGCTATAATGTTATCCGTAGATTAATGGGTTTTATACATAATTTCCCAGGTTTGACTGATTCTCTGACAAAAGCTTTGATGCAGTGTTTCTGAAAGCTTGACTTGACAGATATTATGAGACAATACTTCACTGCTGCTCCACATATTTGAAGGCCAAGCAGAAGGTAAATGGCCTCTAAATGAACAACTTCAGCTTCCCATTATTTCTGATTAACATTACATGACTAAAGTGAATGGGAAACTGTAAATTGGGTCCACTGAGTGATGGTGAGCGTATTCCCTGCCTTTTCCTCTAGAAGAATGACATTTGTCTTTTCATTATCTGTTTGTCTGGCATATTTGTACTAGTGTTGTCACTTGAGATGAGTTCAACAAAATAATTTAAAAATACACAACACACTCATTTTAGATATGAAGTTAAATTTTGTTTGAGAAGTCCTGAGAGCTGTTACATTGCACAAGTTCACTAGCAGAATGAACACTTCTATGAACAAAACAGCTCTCTGTAAGCTAAAAACATAGTGAAATATACCAAGAACACTCTTTCCCCATGGTCATCTTGTAGGCATGCTATCATGAAGATAGTTGTTTTGTGGTTTGCAACCAAAAGCTTTTACAAATGATGAACTGATTAAGCAGTACTCAGAATATTATTTTAAAAGAATACACTGAGATACTCAGATTAATACCAAGGGAAAGACTTGTGCCATAAATAAATTGAGATGGGATCCAATGTGATAGCTTTGCCAACAACAAAACATAATATTCATGGGGTTCAGCATTTTCATTGGATTTAAAGAGGGCCAATACATTTTAATAATTTGTCTCCTTAAATATTAAAGATAGGTGTTCTAATTTAGATGGAGCAGTGCTGAGCTTGACCGGGATTCTTCAACTGGACTGCTTTAGTCTCTTTTCCACAGTACGGAGTAGTCTGCAAATATACATCAATGCACTCTGGGTAAGTGTGTCTCCGTAAAGCATGCGTTTCTTGATTTTCTGAGACATCGTAAGCTTGTGAAACCTCGACATGATTGTTGTCTCAAGGCAACACTTGCTGCCTGACAGAGCTGAAGGCAGAAGGTAAATAGCCCAGAGAGAGGGAGTAGCAGCTCACAGATGGCACTGAAGAAAACAACAACAACACTGTCAACTGATGCAGACCTATCCAGCCCTCTTTCGTCTTACCTTCTCATCCAAGGCCTTGTGATGTTCGAACAGGGACTTGAGCGCCTTGAGGACCTCAACTTCGCTGGAGACACCTGAGGGCGACTGGGCCTGGCGCTTGACCACGGTCATACGCAGCGACCTCTCGTGTCGGGACACAAGGCACTCCAAATGCTCTAGCAGCAGCTGGGGAAACGTGTACTACGATGTCAGTGCAGTCCATCACCATGGCAGCAGCAGATTTGTCAGCAGAGGTAAATGTCCCAGGACTGACTCCAGACAAGAACAAGGAAGCCAAACCACACTCATAGTATTCCATATGTACAGCGTGTATCATCAGGCTCTGAGAAAAACTAAGACGGAAGTTAGATTTTAAAAAGGGGGAGGGGGTAGCACAGTGGTCGACATCACTGCCTCAGGGGGCCGAGGTTCGAATCCAACCCCCTGCTGTAACTCCCTTGTGCAAGATCCTTAAAATTGCTCCAGTAACAGTGACCCTACTATAAGGATTTGTAAATCATTGTAAAGTAACTTAACGTGCTCAGTCGCTTTGGAGAAAGGCGTCAGCAAAATGAATAAATGTAAAACAGAATAAGAACACTTTCAGGCATATAAACACACATACATACAGGCACCTATAATGCCTTCGGGCCCTCAGATTGGAGCACAGGGACAACAAATATAACATTTGTCTGGTCTGCAATGCCACTTTCCCAAGGCACTCACAAGAATGCCTTCAGTTTGCAAGGTAAGCCGAGCTACAGGTAAGCGTGGGAGCTAAGCACACCTCTGAGAATTTTTATTACACGTATTACAGCTCACATAAAAATCCAGCGAACATTCTAACATAAGTAAAAACATGTCTGGTTTGAGCAGCCACTTGGACAAGAGGTGAAGGAAAACGAGAATGACATATCAAGAGATGGTAATGTGTGGGTCCCTCATAAGCAGCTGAGGCCAACAGGCAGAGAGATGCCTATTACCACATCCCACAGCTCCATCAATCAGGTGTTTGCTGCTATTGGCCTAGTGCTGGCTGTTGTTCCATCTGAATAACAACTAACAGTCATGCCTTCCTACACTCCCTGCTTCCTGCCTACTCTGTTTGCTCCCATCTTGCAATCTGTCCACATCGACAACATGTTGGTGTCAAACACAGGCATATTGATTTTACATCAGTCTCACAGCTTTTGGCCATGTCTACATAACCCACACTTCCTCATTACAAAAATCAATTCTAAAAATATTTATTTAGTGTTAAGGTATCTGGCATTCAATGATCTTTCGAAGGCTGGTTGGTATTTTTGTCGCTACAAGGATGGTGTTTAATGCCTGGCACTGACAAATCTTTTCAGATCATATCTGCAGCAAGCTCAACACTGAAGAGTATTGCTAGTCCAACACTACCTTCTTTAACATACTGGATCCAAAACTGATAACCTTCTATAGCAGAACAAACAGTCACGAAAATGAGATTTCGTCCCCTTAAAAAAAGAGAACGAATCTTATAGGAGAGCTGCAATTCAAATCTGACCACTGGATTCCTTGAGAGGTGGGCTAAGGCAAGTACAGGTCTCTATTCCAGCCTTGGGGGATCATTCAGTACTCACTCGGGTGTTGTTCCTCTCGGCCTTCAGCTCCGAGATCTCCTCCTCCTTTTCCAGTAGCTGCTCCCTGCAGGCATTAAGCTCCTTGGTCAGGGCTGCAAACTCCTGAAAGAGAGATGTGACAACAAGTCAGGTCAAGGTCAGAACTCTGAAGACACACCAGTATGAACATAAAGACTCAACTAGTAGGCATCACTCTAAGATGCCAAAACTTCAGGACGAAACCTGGTTATAACAAGATAAATATCTACTACCTACAGACAACCCTGTTTAAAAGGCTACACAATACTAATTACCACATTTGTAGGTATACAAGTAATTAACAAATTTTGACTTCCATACAGAAACAGAATGACTTTTACAGCTGACAAATGTAGTATTTCGCGCCAACATTAACAAACAAAATTAAAGTGTTCTGGGAAAGTGGAAATCCTTTAAAAAATGATCCAAACAAAATGATTCAATGTGTTAATGGTAATCTCCACCCTCCACACAGGGTAAATAAGAGGATTGCCTGGAATAGCAGGCAAGGTTCCAGAGCTTGTACACCGAAACATGGCTTGGAATGCACTCAACGGAATTAAACTGTGGTATGGCAGGTCACAGGGCATGCTCTGTGACTGCTGCTCCCTGTGAAGGACAGAAAAACATTGACAGACACATTCTAAAATTGTGAACAGAAAACCACACAATGTCAGCTTAACTTGGGATCAAGCAAGGAAAAGGTAAAGTTTTACCGAATCAGACTTGTCATAAGGCACAAGATCAAAATTCAGATCAGCTTTTCAAAATTTGACTGCAAGAAAAGAAATGCCCCCCAGTGCTGTTGATTTTTAGGATTCCTTCTGCAGGGTTGTCATACAAGGAAAGTGGCTCTCGCTGGGTACCCTCCTTTCTTCACTATAAAGGAATTAGCGTTGCAATATACAGTATGTATGAGAAACAAGACTGTAAAAGGTACAACAACAACAACAACAACATCTAGACAAGGAAAAGCAATCCATCACCCACATGCAAAAGAAATAGGCACAATGTTCGATGTAAAATAATTCTGAGCTTTGGTCAGTTGGACAGTTTTTTTGGTGATGGCTCTTATTGACAATAGTAAAGTCAGCTAAACTATGTACCACTAAAGCAGCAACAAAAATAGCCAAAATAATCAATTTTTTGTACCTCATAACTATAGGAAATTATTACTATTTTATACCAGATATACATGTCAGGGTTTGCATGTGACAATCAAAAACTGGGCCCAAAGATGAGAGTTTAAAATGTGACTACATTTACAAATTGTCAATACTAAACATACAATTCAAAGCAGCCTGAAAGATCAGATGGGCCATGTGTAATGTTTTAGCCTTTCTCAATTTCTCACTTTTTCAGTATTTTAAGTACGAGTGTTATCTTTGAAACAACCTTCACAAGATGACGACATGTCATTCAGCCTGGAATTAAATCACAGCTTCCACCTGTCAGACAGCCATAAATAAAACATTGCACTTTGGGAATAGTTTTCTGAGGATGCAGAAAAGAAACAGACATGTACAGTTCTTCATAGTGATGTGTCTGATGAGTTTAGGTATTGATTTCTTTCTTTAGGAATAGGAATTCCTTATCACCTTCTGTACACAGAAACGCAATTCTTACAATGATTCACAGAAGACCAAGAAATAAAGTGTGGACTGTGTTTGCCAATAGATGCAGGAATGTCACCTTCAAGCAACATCACACTGAATCTGCTCCAGTGATTTTGTTCCACCTATACAGAGCAATGTTATTTGAAATCACAGGCCAATAACTACACTGAAGGAAAGGCTTATTACGTATAAAACATCAGCATTACCATATGAACCTAGAGAGATTTTTTTAAATGATCTCATAGGCAATGTATCAGTAACTTATTACTGTCTTGGTCACTTAAATGTGTCTGCTTTAATTAACAATTTAAAGTTGCTGGGTGGTGTTGTGTTTCCCTGTACAGACCATGGAAGTTCAGAAGCACGAGGGAGTTCTCAGCACGAAAAGTTCATGTTCATTCCTCTTGGCTTAATTGTACATGCAGGTTTTTTTTTTTTTTTAGCAATGTACTCTAGGTAGAGATTGTAGTCTAGGTATAGATTCTACTGACAGCAAACAACCATGTCTCTAAATGCAGTTGATGCTGATTGTTTTGTTAGTAGGGATTCATATGTAGAGTGGGTCTTCAGTTTATGAACAGAATTGGAGACCAGAAATCTGTTCATAACTTTATTTGTTTATAAACCCAATGTCGCATTTACTGTTATGCCATAATCAAAGGCTGTCAAACATTATCCAAAACATAAAGCTGCAAAGCTCTTTACAGTTTTACTGCAACTATAGATACAGTAACTTTGCGCCCTCAATGCAGATTAATGAACGAGAGGTCATCTGTTAAAACTTTGCAAGTTGAAGAAGTTAAACACTTGACCTGCTTCTATTAAAACCTTGGTGTACAGTATATACAGCCCTCTGGCAAATCCTTCACATTCTGCTTTCCAAGATACATAAAAAATTACAGTTAATATAGGAAAGGCTTCGATTTACATTTATTTATTTAGCAGACTTTTTTTCTCCAAAGCAACTTACAATGAACTCTATGTAGTGTTATGAACCCACACACCTTATTCACCGTGGTGACTTACACTGCTAGATGCACTACTTACACTGGGTCACTCATCCATACATCAGTGGAACACACTCTCTCTGTCATTCACACACTACAGGAGAACCTGAAGAGCATGTCTTTGGACTGTGGGAGGAAACCAGAGCATCCGGAGGAAACCCACGCAGACACGAGGAGAACATGCAAACTCCACACAGACTGAGTGGGGATCGAACCCACATCCTCTCGCGCCACCCAGGCGCTGTGAGACAGCAGCACTACTTGCTACGCCACCGTGCTGCGTGCACATTTGCCAGCACATACAAAAAAAACATTTCTGAACTCCAGCTGTATGTGCCTTCTATCATAGCTCATGAAATAACATTATGAATTCTATAATTATACTTGAGCTCTTGACACATGTTGTGAATGTTCACATTATAATTTAACACGCTCGCTAAAATGGAATAAACACTCTTAACAGTTCAAAACCACCTCTGCACTAATCGTATGCTGTAATGTTTGACCTTGCTTCTTTTTTGAGCTGGGAAATGATTTATAGTAGTGAAAACCTTTAACAAACATTCCTGTGCAGTACACACAATGTGCTATTTGTTGAAATAGCTTACTTTTACTGCCTCTTGAGAAGGGAATGTAAAGAAAAAAGGGAGGAGAAAAAAAACTATTAAAATCTATTTCACCGAAAAGCTGTCAGCAGAGGGGTGACCCTATGAATGGCAGCCTATCTGGCAGCTCGATGGGCCGGAGGGACGTGATCTAACGCATCTCTGGATTGCGCGAGGTGGGGGGTGGGCGCTGGCTCAAGTGATAATTGACTGTCTCACTTCAGAGACCTTTCCCATCTGCCGCCTTTACTGCGGTGGGCCTCTGTGGACCGAGGATGTCGACGTCAACACGGGGCCCCGCCTGGCGCTCTTTGGGGACTAGGGCTCAACAGCAGGGGGATATGGGATGGGGGTGGACTGCCAGGGCATGATGGTGGAGATCTGTCTAGTTGTACAGGCTGGTTTCACACCAGGCTGCCATGTTCCTCGAGACACTTGGTGCTAATTAAAAGGCATTATTAACACTGCATCTTGTGCTAGGCAGAGCAGGTCTGTGGGAAATGCACGCCAACATTACCTCGCTTCTCCACATCAAGCAGGGGGATGGTGCAGTTTGAGCCGCAGGCGTGCGACACAAAGAGGATTACGCATAACAACCCAGTCATTTGTCAAGTGCTGAAAAACGCCTTCAGAGCATTTTCACTGCTTGCTGTTGTAGACTAGATGTTTGGGTTAAATATCTTGGGAAGTTGCATTTAAATTCTCAGTAAGCTGTTACCACAGAAACCCACCACAGCAGATCCGGGGTGTATAGCATGCGCGGGTTTCGCTGGCTGGGTCTAATTCAAAGTCTCTCGCACACTCACCTGCAGGGAGTCTGCAGTTTGAGCAACGATAACTTCATAATGAAATTGCTCAGGTGCTGTCTCACCACCTTATTGGATTTATAGGAAATCATTTCGGAATACAAGGGGCTGATTCAGGCATGAGGAATGGTAGAACAGGTCTGAGAAAACTCCCGTCAGCCTTATTTAGCTAAGAACCAGGGACTTTGGGAGTAGCTGGAAGGCAACAATACACAAAAACCTTGAAATACGTCAAAGGCAGGTCAACACAACGGTAAGCACGAAGGAAAAAAAACAAACAATAATGAAGCTGTTTTACGACATACACATTTGAGTTCTTACACCCCAGCACGAATGCAAAGCTCTTCACCTGTAGCTGCTTAGTGGTCCTACTCAAAAGGGCCCAAAATCTAATAGCAGATGGTTGTCAGTCTTGGCTCCTTTGTGGTGGAATTGATTGACCGTTCCTCAAAACCAGAGCCCCCTTTTCACTATTCAAACAGGGTTCCAAAACTCATCTCATTTGGACCCAACTTACTTCCCGCCACCTGTTTTCCCGTTCATATGCCACTTGAACAGGGGCTTACGAGAACATGTGTGCTATGACACTGACAGCATTTAACACCTAATCTGTGCTCCAGCAATTGTGTAAGCACAGGATCGAAAGCATCTCCGTGCTACGGAATGCACTTCCGTTCACTCAGCTGTATATCGCTTTGGGGAAAAGCATAAATGTAAATATAAAATCACCTTCACACTCGCATACTGTGGTAAGTCATCATTAGCTACTTTTAAAAAGGCCTGAGATGCAGGCAAGGCTTGGGCGTCACAGATGTAACCCGTGTACGTCGGCCCAGGTCAGCCGACGGGGGGGCCTGCGGCCGAGGCAAAGCAGCCTCGAAAGCAGCTATTCTAGTTTACACTGTGACACTAATTATATTCAACAGGGAGGGAAACGGACGCTCACCCGTGCGCGTTTGCCTCGAGCGTCACGCGGCCCGCCGCGCGCCACCGCCACCGTGCCTGCTCGCGCTGCGTGGGCCTGCTGCTCCCGCCCGCCCCGAGAGCCTCGCTCCTCTCGCCCTATCGGGCTGACCTTCCTAAATGCCATGGCAACGGTAGTGACATTTTCCCCCGGGGGTCAACGCAGAACATCAGGCAAATGCGCTCCCTGCATCCTGTGACTCGTGTCGAAGTTGACAGCACCGGTCGCCTCCTTCAGCATATTCGGTCTTTTCCATTAATACGCAAAAAAGTAAATGAATGCACAAATAAAACCGAGTGCTTAATCAGGTGGAGGCTGGGCGGCTCTGGCCTCCCTCCGCTCCTTCTTCCCACCGTTACGGCACAAGGCAGGTGAGTGGGAGGAGAGGTACTGCCGCACACGGCACCCAAACACATCAGCAGCCTGCCTGCATCAATAGACATCCGCACATGCTGCAGAGCCAATGGCAAGCTCCTTTTTATGCTTTCAGAAACAGCAAGCATCTCCTTTCGATTGCTACAAACCACATGCACTGGATCTCCTTCCTCACGGTACAGAGTTGAGGTTGCTGGAAAAAGTATTTATATCTCAAGGAATATGGTCATGTTTGCCCTGAATCTCAGGCTAGGAAGGCTGGGAATTTTAATTTTCGGCGGTGAAGAACCTATTTAGCAAAGTTTCTGAATTTGCCTATTCGTAACACGGTCTATTCCCAATAACTAACGTTCCTAGGCACGGTCCACGGTGGAGCAAGGCTGCAATTCCAGCACCTTCGGATTGCAGCTCCGAGGCCTTTAACTGCCAAAATCATCTATTTCAGCGCCGCTGTCCATACCGAAAGCTCTGATTGCAAGAGGGAAAAAAATCCTGGTGCTTTAAATAATTAAGAAGTTGAGTATTCACACAACTTACTAGCAGTGAAGTGCATGCTAAAACAAGGCGATGGCAGGTAATGACATAATGTAGCCGAAAGATGGGACCTACTACCCTGTAACTTGTGAAAGGTTTAAGAGCTGGTACTGTAAACTGCAGGAATGTCTCCTACACTTGGTGTACTGCAGGGTGAAGCCTAACAACAAGCGCAGATTCATAATAAAGCCTTGACTGCACACACACCGTTCAAGATGTACAAGAAGCAGATGAGCATGCGGATTAAAGCGAGCCCTGTCACTGAGTGCGGAACGTAATGGTCTTTGCTAATAAAGAAATGATTACTTTCGTTTGCCTTCTACAGAGCAGTGATAAATGATACGCTTTTCTTCAGACTTGGGGCCATAAATAATTACGCAACCTTAAATTCAGCACACAAGACATCAGGACTAAATTTGCTTTGTGTCTATTCTGTGTATTGCACAGAGATATTCTGCTACCCAAAGCCACTGCTGGCTTGCTTCTCTTTTCCATACAAAACAGCCACAGGTCTTTCATCCATGCCCAAAGGGCCCAGAAGCATGCTCATGACATCTTCTGAACAGAAGTAAGGATTCTGGTGACTTTTGACAGATATATATGAAATTTGAAATATGACATTTAATTTCTCGCATTTTGGGGGGTGGGGGGGTGTTGCTTTGCATTAAATAAAAGCAGAATTACAAAGAAAAATTTACACAGAATTTCTTAATAGTGTTTCTGGCTTTAAAACTAAAGAAAAATTTCAAGTTCATTGTCATAGGTACAAGTATCATGAAATCCTTCCTGAATGCTTCTCCCCAGACTATGGACAAAGACAGAGACAATGGAAATACTGCACAAACAAAAACGATGACAACGCCACCCCCTTCATTTTCTCTTATTCCTCTTTCCTTGTAAAATGTAGTCCAGCTCAAGTGACAAAAAACAGCAAAAAAAACAGAACCCAAAATAAATTCAGTGACTATCAAAACTGCTTGAAATGCAAGATATGCGAGTTACTCTCAATTAAGCATTAGACCATATGGACCTGATCTCCTATAATCTCATAGACACGACAGTCAGGGAAACTAAACAAAAAACTGAGACACAAACAGGATACCTGTCCTCACTGAAGCCAAAAGACTTATTTGTGGACACATGCAAGGCACAGCCACCCTCAGAGCAGACACTCTAGACAAGAGACGAACACAATATACAATACACCGAGGTGTTTAATCCCCAACTCAAGGTCAAGGGAAATCCCTGGGTAGGTGTTACCCTGGGAAACTGCCAAGCACAAAGTCCTAAATCCAGCATGGGACAAATCTAGAGCTGGACTGCATGCATACTGTGCAGTGAAATATGGCTGCTAAATGATGCGAATGGGCTGGACTGATGAGATATTGTGAACATGTCAATTTTATCTGGAGACGCCAACAATGACGTCTGCTCAGCAATGGGTTAGCTGTCAGAGAGAAAAGCTGACCCGAGCCTGCGGAGGCAGCTTGGCACTGATTTACTCCAACCTTTGCCTGGAGGGCTGAGAGAGTCACATCATAGGACTCGGGGTATAAAGCAGAGATTAAAACTACTGCTGTGCAATTTACTGCCCTTCACTGCTCCTAATAACTAATTCTGATCCTTTAAGATGTGCAATAAAGGGCCTCCACCCAGAGGCATCCACATGGCGTGGGAGGTATAACAGTGGCGCTGTCTCTACAGTCCTGCAACTACAAGCGCTGGTTCATCCAGGGTGTGTCACTGTGAGCAGTTGTGACACAAACTACACGCACAAGAGGCACAGACAGGATGCTGAGTGTCCAGGGAATGATGGGGCCTTCCAAAGGATGCCTACAAGTACAATACAGAAAGAATGAGCTCTTATACCCCAACATCAGCAATGAATAGGAATTCCTGATTAGGAATCCAGAGTAATTTTGTTTACTTTCGTACGGCACTCTCTCGACCGGGCCGTCTATGAGTGCTCAACAGAGATTATAACAAGGGCCAGAAAGAGACATGCAGCAAATGGTGATGAGACCCCACAGGCCATTCTGCTTCTCAACAACACATACTAGAGGTATTTCTTTGAGCAATGCAACCGACAACCTCGCTTTAATGCAAATTTTACTTTTGCAGCCCAAGAGTAAAATGCTTAACATATCATTGCCCTGGAGACATACTTCTGAAAACGATATGAGCAACACAAGAGGCCGAATCTGCAGCCACTGAGATATTACTGCTCCTTTGTAGGATCCGTGCCTGCAAATACACATCAGACTGTGCTTAATGCAATTTGTAGGCTAAGGAGTTAAAGTCATCCACACCAAAACAACTCAAGTAAATCCAATTATCACATCAAAATAAATATCTCAGGACCACATGCAGCATTACGGTCCAGTGTGAAGAGACACTTTTTCTATTCTGCATCATTCTTTGAGTTGCAATGAGAAGCACAACAGCCCTAATTTAGATCTAATAAGGTTAAGCAGTGGGGTTCCTTAAGGTATCTAGAGCTACACAAACGCAAAGGAACAGTCAGAGAAAATATCAGCCCAAGAAACCTCGGGCATAGTAGGAAGAAAAAAACTGTTTTAAAAGTATCGGTATAAACATGAGTTATTGAGCTGAAAAGTTCCTTTTGAAAGATCTCTTTCCCCTGAAAGTTCGTCTTATTCAGTGGCACTCTGCACGGATACTCGGCAGCCAGATACGAGCATCAAATCAGGGAAAAAAATGATTACACATATCTTCAGCTTTAAGCTATAATCATCTTTCTTCCAACTGCTCCAAAATGGCTTTTGCAACATGTGATCGAACTTTCCAGCATAGATTTCCCTTGACCTCAGTAAACTGTGCCTCTGTCCCTCTTTCCCTGTCATCCTAACCTTTTGCAACGCCGGCTCACTGTACCAGGATATAACCTACATGACAATCATGCCTCAAACAGCTGTTTTTCCTGATATTACCAGCTGTAAAAAAAATAAAAAATAAAAATAAAAAAAATAATAAAAAAAAAAAAAATCGGTGACTTTGATAAGAAACAAAAGCAAGTGCCCTGAAAAAGTGTGAAAGCTGACTTGCTTAGTCTGCTATTTCGGTTGCTGCGGTATCACAAGCGCACTGAAGAAAGGGCAGTGTTTCAATGATGAGTCCACCTCACCATCCCTCAAGTGTTCTTAAACTAATACATAGCTTCTAAATTCCATCAGTTCTAGAAAATAAGATGCAATAGCAATAAAAAGTGCAGTTTAGAGTGCTACAGTAACTGAGAAGATCTACGAATTCACTCTTGCTGTAATAGTGGAAAGAATTAAACTGCTTGAATTCCCTTTTGGTTACAGGTTGGAGTACTTTGTCTTGGTTCTATCATCCAGTGCTCCATTTTTCCTGAATCTAGCCCACAGTGATGTGCCCCTGTTGACCCTGCTTTCCCTCTCTCTGTATCTACTCTTCAAAATGAGTCGTCTCTTTCCCTGGTGGCTAACCTGCTGCAGTTTTATTCTGCCCGTCAACTCATTTTCCCCTCTCCTCAGGCCAAGTTTAAAAGGTGGCTAAAAACTGTCTTCTCCATTTTATTGAGTTCTGGATGTGTGGTGAGATGATTTTCTTACTCTGCCCCTCAGAAAAAGTATATAAAACAAATAGTAAACTATAAATATGATTTATTCCAGGGATAACTGAGACAAAGCAGTAATCATACATTAATCCTAGCTGTTTTTTCCAGAAGGCTGCCTATGAAACTGATGGTGTGCAATCACTTACAGAAATGGCAAAATTTCAAATCAGACAGCAGGGCATTTTTTGCTGTATTTTTATTTACTATTAATTGAATTTAAACTTTTTCTTTCTTTTCACAAGCAGGTTTTCTATGTAGTTACCATGTTTCAGTTCACGTAGTCGTTAACCTGACAACAGTTATGATCATTATCAACCCTAATAAGCCATCTACCTTGACAAATTCAGAATTTCAGGCTCCAGGATAAATGGAAATGCTCCAAAAGTGAAAACTTTCTCTCTTATCCAACCATTGCAAAGAGAACAAATCTAAAAGGCCTAGATCAAACTATAACATATAATAAAAACCGAGAAATCCACGATAAGGATGTCATATGTATTTCAGTGCTCCAGAGTAGGTGGTTGTACAAGGAAATGGGCTTTCTAGATGATCACTTAGTGTGGTCAGACAATGGAGAGAGAAAATCTCACTCCTCAGCTAAGAGCATCCAGTGGTATCAGCGAAACCACAGAAAGCTTCACCCGCCTTTTTAGCTGCCAGTAAAGGCCGGATGGCCTAAGATAACTGGGAGATTTTTTTTTCATAGAGCCTGATTTATAAGTTATACAGCTAATAATCATGATTCTGCCTTTGCACTGCCTTAAAAGCATTCTTTGTGCAATGGGTTTATCTGTATCTTCCAGCTTTTCCTCCTGTAGATTTTAATGGGCACCTGGCTCATACACAATACAAGATTCTTAGATGAATTACATGTGATGAAATTAAATAAACCATTGTCTCCTTGCACGTTAGAATGCCTGTCGTTATCATCTTGGATTCTTGCCGAGATGTCACGCAAGAGCAGTTGGGCATAAGCCTGTAAATGAAACCCCTGAGGCTTCACCTAATGTGACTGTATCCATCTACGAAATTACTGCACTTCTAAGGGATTAACTGGAAGCAACGTGGGGGTACTTGGCCTGCCACCCTTCACAAATATGTGGGTAATGGTGAGAAAATTCCTGCTGTATACAAGAAGCAAAGTCACACAAATGTAAGATATAACAAAGAAAATAACCATCACAAACACACACAGGCATTCACAATCTCCATACCCTCCAGCAACTTTCAAATCAAATTGGTATCTGCTTCGCCAGTTGGTTGCTATGATTCCCTGGCATTTAAAAAGGTCTTTCTCAAGGGAGCCACCGCCTGAGTTGCTTCACGGGAACATGTTCTCTATTCCAGGATGAAGACAGGCAGCAGTTGTTTAATAAGGAAAAAATGCAGTTGCCGTGCTTTACAAACTACTGTCGTCTTTTACACGTATTGGATTTCAGAGCATTTCATTTTTTCCACAAGGTATGGAACGCTGAAGCAAAATCGAAAGCAAGCACGAAAGCATGATATAGCAAAAATAGAGCAAATGAAAATGCAAACGCTAACATTGTGAGACACAATGAAACTGCAGTGTGCACTTATTTCACACAGGGCAACAGTCCAAGCATTCAGTACACAAATCACTGCCTTCACAATGTATATTCTGGATGCATTATAGTTACTTTAGAGAGTCACCGAACAGAACGACATTTGCGTGTGTGCTCTAATTCGTTAGAGATATGGCCAACCAAGGTGGAAAGGTCTGCAGATGTGTACAGTTTGAAGATTTCTGAGAAAAAGGATTGCCAATACTACAGAGACATAACTCTGCCTAAGCAATTTAAGAACTAATTATGGCTTGTGCCTTGATCAGGACAGATCAGCAGCCGATGACCCACGGAAGGAGGTAATGCCTCACGAGAGTTGCGTGCATCCTCCACCGGGACTGGTATGCCAGCTGAGCCATTTACGTTAGCTACGAATCTCTACCCCGGTGAACATGTGCTAGGCCTGAGGAGGAGCTTTAACTGCCTTCGAAACTTGTCTCATTTGCTTTGCACTGTCACCTTTATCATTTTCACAGAAGTTTCCAGAGTGTTCTTTTCTGTATGTGCAGCATTTTATGGGGTAAAAGGGTTGGTCTGATTCAAGCCCTACAGCATAAACTGAGTTACAGGAAAGCAAGTGATGAGATTAAAGATAATCCATTTAGAAGTACAACATTAATTCCTCCAGTCTGAACAGCATCGCATGGGTCAAGAAGTAAAGCATCGGTGTTTGCGCCTCAGTCGATCCAGCTCATTTGTTCTTTCACGTGTCAGGCTGCAACTCAGTGGGCTGAAGATGTATTCCACAGCAAACGCCTGCACTGTCTTCAACTTGCACTGTACATGGCAAAGATCCCAGGTCACAGTTACATAAACATCCATATCATAGCATCTACTATTCCATAAACATTTCATTTTTATGTGAATATCTATAAAAGATTTTAAAAAGGAGACTGACTTTGCAGGCTGATAGTAAAAGAAAACAATCTAATTGCTTCTCCATTATTTCTGCAGGTGACATAAGAGATCCATGGAGCAGGTATCTAAGATGTGGTATTCACTGAGCTGAAGCAGAGCTTAGCTTTGAACTTGGCTGCCAAGCCTGTTGACGCCCTTTACGGTGACACGTTGACTGCGTGGTAGGGAGGGCTGCTGTATGGAAAGTGCATTGTTCATTCAGAAGGTTAGCGTCACACGTGGTCAAAATTCTCCTTCAATGCTGCTAGGCCATGGGGCGATATGTAAGCACTGCATTACATGCAGAGCCAGCAGGCAGTGTGCTGCTTACGGATGTACAGACATGCGTCACTTAACAACGGGGATACGTTCTGAGAAATGTGTTAAGCGATTCTGTCGTTGTGCGAACATCATGGCGTATTTATACAAAGCTAGATGGCATGGCCTTGATGCAGTCAAGAGATGCGGTAAACACGAGATTTATGACGCTGCTGCCAGCATAACACAGCATACTGTTTTACAGTAAACTTTTTTATAAGAGTGAACTGTAAAATAACGATAAAAAGTACAGTATAGTAAATAAACTAGTAACATAGGTGTTCATTATCAAGTATTATGTACTGTATATAATTGTATGTGCTGTACTTTTATTCGACTGGCGGTGCAGTAGGTTTACAGCAGCACCACCACGAACACGTAAGTAACATGCTGCGCTACGACGTCGCTAGTCGATAAAAATTTTTCAGCTCCATTATAACGTTATGGGACCACCGTAGTATATGCGGTCAGTCCTTAAGTGGTGCATGACTATAGTCTTGTTGACATGCCAACATGGGCTTTCCTGTAGCACCCTTCAAGTATCGCTCTAATTGGGAGTTTGCAAAAATGTAAAATATTTTCTTTGAAATAAACACAGCACAGAAAGCTCAGAATGACTGCTGTTGCTAAGTCGCCAACTGGTTTTCAGTTGCACATTTTTATTTGCATTTGTCTCTAAACAAACTGTTTTACTTCATGGAGATTAGGCGATTCTGTGACCTGATGCAGATGGAGAAAAAAAATTAACTGTAGAGGGCTGTGTGGCAAAATGCATCCTTGAGACTTAAAATGCAAATCAGTAAATGTCTTGTTGCTGTTAGTTAAGAAAACCAAAAAAGGTCACTGAGGTACATTGGAGCTGTTGTCTTCCAGCTCAAGAAACTATGCGCATTTTTGTTGATACCATCTATGCTTAAGCTTAATTGCAGCAGCAAAATATCTAACTTTGTAAAAAGATAATACTGTAAATCAGTTTACTTGACGGCATCGGCATAAGCAAACAGGTAATAACAGATGTTTTCAGGAGACCGATCAAGAACATCCATGCCTACTCATCAGACCCCTGACACCAACAAACCTAGAAATGGTCCAATGGGCAACTCTAATGAAGACAAAAGTAAGAGTAAACAAAAAGCTTTTAGTTTTCCCCTTGCTGAAGTAATGTTTCATGGAGGAAACTGTGAAATAACGTAAAAATACAAAAAAAAAAAAAAAAAACTGTAAACCGTGTTTTGTATGTCATCCAGAGAAAACAAAACTGAAAAATAATCATTCAATTAACGACTTCAACAAACAGTGCATACTTAAAAAAAAAAAAAAAAAAAAAAAAAAAAAAAAAAAAAAAAAAAAAAAAAAAAAAGTTACAAAAGCTCTAAAAATATTATGCAAAAACAAAAATGGAAAATCTCAAGGAGAAAAACAAATTTTTCCAATTCTGATCACATGAAAAGTCACCTGACAAAAAATTTAACACACATGAGACTGATGATCAGACATAGAAAGGGACATTATTAGATTTTACACAATCAATTGGGTATAATTATTTGCTGCTTAAATGCAATTTTAATGGTACCGTATGATTTAATCACCATGATCCGCAAGAGCACAACCCGCTGCTTCATCACCATTGTTCTTCATAGGAACAAAACGCAAGAAAAAGCAACTGGTACACAGGTTTATTTAATGTGATCTATCACAGCGGCACACTGGATTTAATAATCCAAGGCAGATGATACGTATTAGAGACAAAGTGGATCTGTCGGTTCCCCTGTCTGCAGCGTGACAGAGATGATGGATGCGATTAGACTCCTGACGGCGGGTGGGTGATGAGAACACACTGCAGTGACAGGAATCACTGGCGAGATGCAGCATGTACTCAAGGCATGAACACCAGCCACAATCTCTTTATGTTTCAAGACTGCTTAACACATGTATGATTAATATTTCTATAAATACTGAATTGTATTGTCTTACAATGAACTTTTGTGCAGGGACTATTAGTATCTGACCCATTTACACAGTGGGGTATACAGTGTCACTGCATGAGAAGAGCGCTCTATTAAACTAAATTGAATTGGGTATTTTTGATGGAGCAATTCAGAGTGTTACAGTGGTAGTGGGAGGTGGGCTTTGAAATGACAAACTTCAGGTTGCAATGTCACGGCCTTAACCTCTCTGCCACCCTCCGACCATTGTACAACGAAACTAAATTGTGGAGTATATGGTTTGAGCCAATATGATGCAGAGAAGCTGGTGGTGAATCTGCTATATATAGACAAAATTTTTTTTTTTTTTTTTTTTAAACAAACTAAGTTTCCTGAATAAGTGAAATATGAATATTAATTGGTAGCTTTACAGGAAACTACCAATTAATATGCATATTTAGGCAAACCATTAGCAATTGCTCAGAGAATATCTAGAGAATTTTTTTTTATAGGTTTTAAAATTGCAACACTGAATTAGGCCTTCAAAGACATTTAAGGATCTGAATATGGTACAGTTACAACAAAACCAGAGCCTACATATCAATAAACAAATCCTTTAAAGCAAATGATTTGCCTTTTTCACACATTATACAACTACTATAACCAATTTTGCCTAAAGTTTAATTAAAACATGTTGATTCATATCATCAATCATTGTATTTTTCACAGGGATAATTTAATAGAGGAGCCTTTATTTGCTCAGTATCAACAGAAATGTCACCATGGGCAAGTCCATTCTGCTGAGCACAAGGCTCTATGCTCAGTCTATGCCATCCAACTTACAACATTTAACACTTAACAACAAGAAAAAAGAACACCTTTATTATCTATGAATTACAGAGTAAACGTTTAAATATCCATATCTTATCCTGACCAGGATAACGACAGAAAATCACAGTCAGCATAAGCCACAGAGAACACTAATATCCCCACCCAAGTACAGTGACAGAGAAGAAAATTAAATCAATTTTTTGGAAAATGTGTATGGATCTGGATTTTAGAGGGTTCCCAGAACCAAGCTGTGTGTTCACCGTGACTTCTACCATCACAGAAAGGAACATTGGCCTCAGATTTGTGACAAACATCCTGCAAATCAATGTCTCTCTCATTAACAATGCATCCACATCACCTTTACTGCAGCTTCTAGACAAAGACACAAGGGGGGTGCAAATGTACATCTTGTATTGATGCGTGTTTTTCTTGTCTTCAAATGTCAGCAGATTCGTACACAACATGAATTGTTTATGTCATTGCACTCATGCCCAGTGCATCAGCACTGCTGTCAACTGCTGGAAGTTAAATTAAATTTTTTGCAAATGTGTATGGATCAGGGTTCGTGTTCTTCGGTTCATTTTGTACCATCTACCAGAATTTAGATTTAGACTTTAGACTAGACACATGTGAAAGCTGTCGTTATTCTGCTAAACACACAACAAATGAAGAGTAGGCATTCTATACAGTACAAGTTTGATTTAAAACTTTTATTTAAAAGTTCTACCTACGTTTAAAATATCTTAACATTTATTTCTTGTGATTACAATATTTAGTTTACGTATACGGAGAATTTACAGTGTTTTTTTTTTTTTTTTAAAATCAACATTCTTTTGTCATGGATGCACTTTCTATGCTACCTTCCATGTTTTTCACCTTAATTAGCACCAAAGAATTAGTCATCTCGTTGGAAACCCAGCACAAGGGCTGTATTCCGCACTCATCAACCACAGCTTATGGCAGAGGACATAAACAGGTTGTACATCGCCCATGACGTCGGGAATCCACAAGACAACAGATTATATGTTCCCTGAACACTTTCAGTCCACTTCAGTTAAAATACAAGGAACCACTTATTTTATTCTTTTAGGTTGCCTACCAAAACTCTTTCATGTGAAAGTGTTAAAAATACCAATATCCCTCTATAAAATGTAAAAAGTGTGCAATTTGCCAATTTCTTAGCTATGAGCCAGAAAACAAAATTGAATAATATAGTATGAAAATAGTCAAATTTCAAGATAATACATAGAAAATAAACACTTTTTACTTTAGTCTAATGATGCACACATTCTTCAAACACTTACAGAGAAAACCTTTGTCTCCATGGAAACTCAGCAACCACACTTAGTGCTACATTAAATATAGTCTGAAATTAATTTCAAAAGTATATAATAAAGGAAATCAGATTTAATTCAATTTAAAATAAATCTGAATCATCAATTTCTTATTTGAAACAAGTTATAAAAAGAACTGAATCTACCTTATCGAAATCTACCTTCTACAAAACAACACAGTAATGAACTGGGTTTATTCATTTACACACATTACATCTACAGTAGCTTTCAAGATGTTCATTCAGAGTATTAACTCTGTTCCTGAAACAAATTATTATCCAGGCATCCAGAACCCAGTTCACAACAGCATCAGGAATTCATGTGTATAAATATCCAAAAAACGTTAACATCGTTAAAGTAAAATGTCGGAAAAAGCAGAAGACTGTACATAAGGTGTGAGGTCCAAGAGCTGCAGCATGGAGTCTCTGTCAGAGTTCATTGTCCCTTATTATCAGGCTCTTAAACATGTATATGTGAACATACCTGATTATTGGAAAGGTCATGTATAGCCTCTGGTCATATTTGAAAACTAAAGGTATTTTCAGAGCAAAAGACACCAGATGGAAATTTCACTACGGTATATTAACATTTTTTGTGTATTACTCTCAAAGTAAATAAAGAGTTACCCCCCTTTAACCATGAAGACCTGCTAAATCTAAAGTTATGTTTTTTGGAGAGTAAAGATATTGTAGATTGACAGCTCTCCATAGAAAAGATCTGCACCAGAACAGATGTACGTGTATATGTGTATGCAGTATGCATGATTATTTATTTGCCGTCACTACGCTCACATGCCAAATATTTTAGGTGCAGTGCTCAATTCATTACTATTCCAAAGAGTACTGTTCAGAAATACAAAGGTTATCTTGACAGATGGTGTGAGGAAAATTTAGAGTTGTTAGCAGACCAGGAGTAATTTGTTTTGAGACCAATCTTGAATTCTGGAAAAAGATTCAGCAGTTCTGAGGGACAGAGGGAGTTCATTCCACTACATCAGAGCCAAAACCAAGAACATACAGACTTTCAATATTAAAATCTCAGGAGTGTAGTTCTCTTTCTGAAATGTAGGGCTGTTTTACACATATCCATCCAAAAATTTGCTGGGGATTTTTATTTTAAATCAGATCCATGCTGTTTTAGTGTTTAGTCAGTCCTCTGAGCATCAAAGCTTCAGCAAAAACCTTTAACTCAGGGGCTCTCTGACACTGACAGATGCACCAAAGCTTAAAGATTTCTCACTGAGATGTGCCTAGTGACAAATAAACTTGACTGTAGACATACATAATAAACCTCACGCTGCAAGACTGAAAACACTCCATGAATGCTTGGCACTGCTGAGACCCAAAAAATGTTTTTTCTAATGGAAAATAAATAAAAGAACAGATAAGGCACAGAAAATGAAAGGTGGAAAAGTGGATGGATGGAATGCAAGGGGAACGATCCAATATGTGGCATTTCAACATAGATAAACCAAGTAAAGAAAAATGGAACCAACACGAACCCAGGCCAAATGCACACAAACTTCTTAAACATCTGTGTTCATCCTTTTCAAAGCAACATATGTGGACAGCCCATCAAGAAAATTATTAGGAAAGTATGTCATTAAAAAATTGGGGAATTGATACTCATTTACTCAGATTCATATTTTGTTTCATTTACATTTACACAATACTCATGTCTGTATTTCTTGCACATTGTTGCACATTCACCATGAAGTGCTATACAAGCAGTTTCCAAGTTACGAACGTCGGACTTACGTACAACCCATACTTATGAATCACCCCCTTACTGACCGGAAGTTTTTTTTTGTCACCCTTAATTAACAATCAAATGAAAACTTCATAATTAAGCCTATCATATTAAAAATTCCAGTTACTGTATATACAATGATTCGTAATAATAAACGGGCGCTACTTTGCCAAGCGCATCAAAACATTGCGCGTCTACAGCGGTTTGTCGGCTCGTGGGCGGGGCGCGTGAGCCCGAGGTAGGACAGACTTCCTTCTTTTCCCGTTAAGTGTCGTGTGTTAATGTATTTGGCATTAATTTTTCTTAACCCTCCTAACCATGGCACCAAAGCGTAAATGTGATGCATCAAAGGGGAATGATCACGATTGAAACTAAAGTGGAAATAATAAAGCGAAAGGTGAAATGCCAATGAACATTGGAAAAGTCAACATTAAGTTTCTTTAATGTTTTGCTTGCACACACACACACACACACACGCACACACACACGCACACACACACACACACTCCCTGAGAGAGCACTCGGGCTACAAAAGACACTTCTTCCCAGTTGCGGAATCTCACTCCAGACACCCCCCACCCTGTGTTCTCAAAGCTTTGCTCTTCAAACTCCTGCCCCTCATCATTCCCCAGTCCCGTTCCACGTCTCTTTGATAACGACCGCCCGCCTTGTTCCTTGACCACGATTTCGGATCCTCACACCTCTGTTCAGATCGACTGACCACGAGAACACATCTAGTCCTTCGATTCTGAATAAACGATCCTGCGCTTGGGTCTATCCTCCTCCCTGTCCTCTGTTCATCATGACAGTAGTAACATTTATTATCATTTTCGATGTCTCTATTATAAGTACTGCAGTTACATTCATTTTTACTGAATTTACATTTATTCATTTAGCACACGCTTTTCTCCAAAGCAACGTACATCTCATTATATTATCATCATTACATTGTATTATTATTATTACTGTATTGTTATATTAAAGATGTTTTGGTGTATCTGGAAGTGTTTAATGTTTATTATGTATAGAAAGTTATAGTAATGCAAACATTTCACAAACTACATTAGACACCCACCATACCTAACTGTTCCGACCCATGTTAAAATCTGACTTAAAGACGCACCGAGGACACGGAACTCCTTCGTAATTCGGGGACTGCCTGTACTGAGATCTATAGTGAATGTAGCCCTTTAGGGTTAGATGTGGCTTCCTAATGGCAGAATACAGCCCAGATCTCTCTCAAACTCTTTTATAGACTCCATAAATCTAGCAGTTGGAATATCTGCAGGCCTATGTAGATTAATAAGTACCTGACAGAAATTCATTTGACTTCATTTCTCTTTCCGAAAAAAGAATTTTGATGGAAGCGAATCATTATGTCATGAAAGCTTTACACCAGGGTGGCTTATCAAACAATTAAGCCTAATTTACCATAATTTAAATTTAAGGTGAAACAGAAAACGTCTAAATGGAAAATGATTCAGTTGTACTTTAAATTGAGCTTTGTGGATGTTTGTTTTTTTTTTTTTTTTTTTTTTAAAGAGGAAATTGTAAAGGTGCAAAACCTTTCAGATTCAGGGGACAGAGGTACAGTCTCTCTAGTGCTGAAGAATTTTTCTCCAAAGTAACATACATCTCATAGAAAATACAGTTTGTGCATTACATTAGGAGAGAGACATCGTTGCAGACGCGTGATTCTTAGTTTATTTCCACCATATGAACCAATGTTCATCACACGAGTAGCGGCATAAAACTATCAGAATATCGATGATTCTTGATCACCTTTCCAGTATTTTTTTTTTTTTTTAAAGATACATATAAACATGTACGTTACATTACAGGAGTAGCTGTGTAAAGGCTTATCCGGGGATGATCTTCAAGTTATAGTGCATGAACATTTACATCTTACATGAATTTAAGAGATTATGGGCAAAGTGAGTCTGGAAGAGGTGAGTTTTAAGACCCTTTTTAAATGTGGACAGAATTTCAACACTTCTGAGTGAGAGAGGGAGGTTGTTCCACCATAACGGAGCCAGAAAAGAGAACCTCTGTGCTTTACCTTTCATGCGTGGGACCATCAAGCGGGGCAGATGTGGAAGAGCTTAGCAGTCTGGCTGGGGTGTAGCAGATGATCAAGTCTTGTAGATATCTGTGAGCAGTTCCACTGATGCTTTTGTAGGCCATAACCAGGGTATTAAATTTGATCCGGGCAGCTATAGGAAGCCAATGCAGAGAGACGAGGAGGGGAGATACATGGGAATGCTTCAGCAAGTCAAACACAACTCGGGCAGCAGCATTCTGTATCAGCAGTAGAGGTTTGATGGCAGTAGCAAGAAGGCCAGACAGGAGAGAGTTGCAGTAGTCCAGGTGGGTTGTCATCATGGCCTGGGCAAGTAGTTAGGCAGAGTCTGTTGTGAGGTAAAGACGGATCCTGGGGATGTTATGCAGGATGTATCTGTAGGTCCGGGTTGAGTCTGATGTGCTGAGAGGAAGACAAATTTGACTCAATCATCACTCCCAGACTCGTAGCCAATGAGGTAGGAAAAATGAGTGAGTTGTCCAGTTTTGCAGAAACTTCACGACAGGAAGACAGGCCAGCTGGGAGGTGAAGAATCTCCGTTTTGGAGAGGTTGAGTTGTAGGTGCTGATCAGACATCCATGCAGAGATGTCAGACAGACAGGCAGCGATGCACGTGAAAATGTCTGATGCTCTACGTGGAAATGAAAGGAAGAGCTGGGTATGATCGACATAACAGTGGCAGCTGAATCCATAGGAGGCAATGGCAGGGCAGAGGGAAGAGGTGTAGGTTGAGAAGAGGGCCCAGTACCAAGTCCTGCGGGACACCAGTTGAGAGAGGCAGGGGAGAAGAATGAGAGCCCCGCCAAACCACTTGATAGGATCTGTCTGACTGGAAGACTCAAACCATCTTACTGCTGTTCCTTCGATGCCAAGCTCACCAAGAGAGGAAAGAAGAATCCGGTGGCTGACAAACTCAAATGCTGCAGACAGGTGGAGGAGGACGAGGACTGAGGAGAGGGAGGCCGCTCTGTTTGACTGGAGAGCATCAGACACTGCCAGGAGAACGGTTTCCGTGGAGTGACCAACTTTGAATCCAGACTGATATCCATCAAGGAGGCAGTTCCGGGTAATGAATTCAGATAGTTGATTACAGGGCGCCCGTTCTAGAGTTTTAAACAGATAGGAGAGGAGTGAGATTGGCCTGTAATTTTGGACTGAGTTAGGATCCAGAGAGGGTTTCTTTAGTAGAAATGAAATGAGAGCAGTTTTAAAGGCAGATGGGAGCAAGGAGTTGATGATCTTAAGTTGATATTTAAGTTGCAGTGATTTTTTTCTGCTAAATGCATCCTAAATTATCCACCTCATGCCATACTGAGCAAGAAACTGTGCGTAAAAAGAAAAGGTAACCATCTTTATCGACACTTAAAAAGACACATTCACTAAGAGCCTTTTCATTGCTGATACCTGATTATAAGAAGAGAAAGGCCTCCCTCACTCTAAGGCCATGAGCCCGGATTTAATACCTGAACAACAACTGTGTTTGTGGCCTGTAGTGCTGATGCTGGTAAAACCTCTTGAGAATTTTATACAATATGAAGTGCGCAGAACAATAGTGTGCAGAGGAGCAGAGGGTTATGATTCAGAGCCTTTTGAAGAATATTTGTATTTCAATGCCCACCTGAAAAAAATCCCTCAAAATATGTACCGTTAGCCAGTTGCTGAAAGTTCGTGCATGAATTAGCAAGTATGGATGCTGCATTGAGCTGTTAAAGTGGTCTATTATTTTTAGCTCTGTGAGGGCATCACTTAATGTAACAATCTAACGTGTCACAATACAACATTTAAATTATGTTCCGCACTTCTACTTTACTTTAAAATTAATATGATTTCTAACAGTGGATATAACTTATTTAGTACAGTTTTAATTATGTATTAGTTACATACAAGGCTAATTCAAACATAACCAAGGCCCTTATAAAGTAAACAAATGAGCATTTAAAACATTAACTTTTTTGCACATACCTGAGCCTCAAAGACAGAAATGTTTCAGTCAACTGTAGCCCCATGTCTTCAAATAAGCATCCTGCCCAGTTATGACAGAATGTCACCGTGTTCGCTAAGCGGTGTATCTTAATAAGTGACCATTTTCACCAAAATGTTTAAAAATCACAATTTTCATCCTACAAACTCTGACAAATCGACATTTTTCATTGCACGGTATCTCACTTGGAAGACATCAGCCTTCTGCTCAACGCAGTGTGTTACTTATGCTTCACATTATTTACATTTACTCATTTATCATAACACTCATCTCCAAAGTGACTCATAACGCTAAATGTTAACTTACTGATAGTGATTTACCCATTTATAGAGCTGGGTAATTTTTACTGTATCAGTTCAGGGTTACTAGTGCGGGATTCAAATTTTGGTCCACTGGTGACAAGGCAGCAGCTTTAACCATCATAGCACCTGTTCTAGCTATGGTACTTACTATAGATGTATGGGAAGACCTTGAGCAAACCTAAAAACCGTCTTCCAGTAATCTGCATGCCTCTCAGCTGGTTCAGTGACTAAGGTTGACTGCAACACAAGTCATCCCATGTAAATACATTAGGTCGTTGCGATCACTCAGGGGCCTGCACTGATTTCCTTGGGTACTCTGAAGGAGACAATTCGCATATCTCCCAGGAATCTGCTTTCCCTTAAGCACTCATACAATGTGAATTGGATCAGGCTCTGTTTCATACAGACTTGTTCATCATTTAGAAGAAAAAAAAATCCTTCTAAGAGGGTTATACTGTAGCATCAAAAGAAAACTATGCGGAAATTTCACCTGTGGACATAAAAACAGACATACCTTATAGGGATAGTAAAGCAGTAAAACTACTGACTGAATACAAACTGCTCACTGAACAGGGAACTGTCTGATCTAACACCAACAGAAAAAGTATCCTGTATAAAAAGGTAAAATGTTTTCCTCAAAATCAGATAATGAAAGCACCAAAAAGTACACTGCTGTACATGAGTTACTATATGGACAACTGCTCACAGAGAAGTAAGAAGTAATAGCCCCCAAGAAATGACCTATTAAACACTGTATATATTCACCCTGTCTCTCATACACACACACACACACACACACACACACACACACACACACACACACACACACCTTACTGTAGTCATCCAATTGTAATATAACCTTCACCATACAGAGTTCTTGGAATTGTTGATCTTTATGAGAGACAAAAGAAGCAATTTGTAACAGTTTGTCTATCAATAGGGGGGAAAAAAATCAGTAACTGGATGCAAATCAATTAGAAATGACTTGTGGATGAACACAAGTACATTCTTGGAAAGATTAATCAAAAGCACTTTAGAAAAACTGGGTAAGTGCTCAGTCTGCAGCCGCAATATGGGACACACTGCACTTGTGTTAGCACAAAGAGACACAGGCAATCAATAGAGGGAGTGCAGGTTGTCAAGGTGATGTATAAATAAGCTGTATGGAAGACATCAGCCACTGCCCAACAGCAGCAAATTCAGCTGGACACATCCTACACATGCAAACTATCACTGATCAGAGCCATCTACACCTTTTCACAGAGAGCATTCAATAGTTTTTGTTCAAATCTCAGTTATAAAATAGACTGAGAAATGTTACTATTTCCGTTATAAGTGATGAAGTCAAATTATATACATTTAGAAAAAATTAAATTGCGCAAAACATATTTCTAGCAAATTTAACATAAAAATTTCATTTGCTTCGACTGTTAATTTCACACTCAAGTTACAAGACCATTTCTGAAATTTTATATGCATCTGCTTTGAGGAATATGTCTTCACTACCCTATTGCGCACACAGCCACTTACCAAGGGAATTTTACCATGAACAACGGAACTTTTACAGACCTCTCAAGGACACCCAATTCACTTTATCATACACAATAGTTACCGCTGATTTCTGAGCATCAACAAGTCAATAAATAAAAACAAAAACACTTCAAAGGGTGCACTGTAAAACATTTAAGGCCTAATACAAATCTGTCTGTATCCAAAATATCCAAAAGTCTACTAAAGTTCTCCTGAACCATACTTTTTATAATATATAACCCAAACTGCCATAATTTTAATAATAAAAAAAAAAAAAAAAAACACACACAACACAAAACACAGTGTGGTGCTTAAGAAGCCATATGTGGTTTCAGAAATGCTGCAGAAGGATTTCTAAATCGTAACCCTAACCCAAAGAAGCAAGGCAAGAGTCAAAGAAGTGGAAACGTACAAAAGATAACAAAACGTGCTTTGAATAAACCTTAGAGAGGAATAAAATAAACCTATATCTATTCAGGGTGAGATCAAAGTGCTGAAATATAATGAAGGCTATACATGCCGTTCACTCGATGGAAACTATCTACTGCAGCACAAAATTGAACCACAATATGACAATCTGCCAGGAGCCTTATACTGCTCCCTCAACTTTAATAAGCATTGTGAGATAGCTGATTTATTTCACTTTGCTTATCCACTGGAGTTTTTCAGGAATATGGTTTGAAAAGACTTGGTAACAACACAATTCTAGTGTGCAGGACTCAGGAACAAGCCAATGTCAGGAACTGTTAAAGCAATTACAGTATAGAGCGCTCACTGTAGAGGAACTGTCACACACATGGCAAGTGTTTCATTTTCAGGTAAAAAAAACGATGTGTGAATCACTAGATACTTAACCAGCAGGGAATTAAATATAAATAAAATGACTAAAGTTCTCAACAGGTTAATCAGTAACTTGGCTATTTTTTGTCTTTCTCCCTTTTTTCTTCCAGATTTACTCACTGCTAACTAACTTTTTATCTCTTCCGCAGCACCTCGGCAGGTGAGCGGAGGTGTATGACTTCTGATGTGTGTCCAACTGTCCACTTGTCCGTGTGCCGTTGTCTTTACCAGGTGATACAATACAGCTTCACCTGTTCACCTATAAGTGCCCAGCTGACTGTAGGTGCTGCTGATGGCAACAGAGGGGTGAGGACTAGAAACCATGTCCTCCACCAAAAAGAAAGGTAGTCTTGCCTGTGGAGCCTTGCCTTTGGGTACTAGGCTTGGATTGAGGGAGAAAGCATCTTCAAAACTGCTGGATCAAAGCAGAGATTAACCCTTGTCTTCAGCTCCTGGGGACACTTGTAGGCTGAGTGCACTCAACGTTGGGGGCTTTTAAACCATGCCAACTTGTACTTTGAGCCCTGGACTGTTCTGTACAGGCCTACTGGTCTTAGTTCATCTCCGCAAGCAAAGTCAAATAAAGGGATTAGAGGTCTGCTCAGCACTGTGTTGAAATGAAATGACATCCTTTATGACCGTGACAGCGAGAGGTCCTGATCCAGCTTTTGCTGCACCAGGCATTCCCAAAATACATTAGGGGTAAAACAATCTACATCCCTGATGGAGTCAAGCACAAGTTAATTCTACCGGGCCAGTGAAATTTCACCACTGGTCAGCAATAGGCTGAACGTAGGCAGCAGATATAGTTGCGAACAGAGCATTCACTGGAGTCACTTGTCAGCCGAAAGAGCAAGGTTCGATTCCTACTGTATTATCTTTGAGCAGGGTACTTATCCTATGGTGACAGGGTAAAAATTACCCAGCCGTATAAATAAGTAGCTCCCATTGTAAGTTGCTTGGGAGAAGAGTGTCAGCTAAACGAATGAGATGAGCAACAAACAATTTTACAAACCTCTTCGCACACACTATTCAGGCTACGCGCTCAACATTGTGCACACCCTCGCTCTGATATTGATGTGATCACCCGGAAGAATGATTCCACGGTGGCGGAACTCAGCGCATTAACTCTGCCAGTTGAAAGCAGCTGTGTGAAGATGACAACGTGTGTGACTGGCATTAAAGTAAGTTCTCACAAAAGGACCCAGAATACCCTCAGACAGACCCATGTCAGAGGTTACAGTCACAGAAACGCAATAATACGAGCGGCGGTCCCATGGTGTGATCGGTGGACATGCCCCGTGCTGAAGCACATATGCAGCACACAGAGGAGCAGACAGAGATGAGACAGTAGGATACAGACAGAGATTGAAGGGAAAAGGCAGAACAAGATGTTCCTAAACTTGGCGCAGTGCCTGAACATGAGAAAGACTTCATCCAAACTCTAACAGACTTAGAGAATTGTCTAGATATTTATTTTTTACCGGAATAAATCATTCAGTTGAAGGAGATACTGAAATGTCACAGAATCCTGTGTATGACCAATAGTCTGAGAGGAAGGGGGGAAGAGGAAAAAAAAAAAAAAAAAAAAAAAACTTGCCACACATCAGCAGCATGAATAAAGTATATTGTCAGCATGTTTCTAACAAAATTTTGAAGTGCTTTAAAAACTAAATTCCCAACACTATATGAACTTGTGATCATTCAGTTACTTTCTCCTATGCATGCTCTCCACTTTGTACAGGTGGCACCCATTTAAAATAAGCACTAGTGAGAGCGTGGTCAAAAGAATAAATAAGAATGGTAACTACATGCTATTTCAATGATTCTGCAGAACGAACGAGGGTCAGTGCGTTAAACGCTTACGGAGACCGTAGGAGAATTGCTTCCTTTAAGAGGACAAAGCCATCCCCTCTTTATTGCTTTTTGAATTTACTGGAGTTTTGGATTGAGTCTAGATGCCCGAACAGCCCATTATACCATTGTCATGGGACCACACTATATCACAACAGTGGTTATTTTTCTGTCAAGACTGATGGCAGTGTTCTGAACGCAGAAAGACCTGTACAACATTAAATCGCAAGGACAGCGAGCGGATCTGGCACAGCTGGGGACCTCAACAGGCCAACATCATGTCACCGCACTCCAAGAGTTCACGTTTTTCAGTTGTCCTGCAATAACAGAGATTCATCACACTAGTGTATTCCGCAAAAACAAATACCCACGGGATTATTTCATAACACATTTTACTGTCTTTCTCAAAAAGACTAATTCCTGTTACAAAGAAAAGAACCAACATAAACAAAGGAATCAATAGTAAATGGTATTCTGATTTTTAATGGTAAGCAAATTTTAAGTAAAAAGATTAGAATTTATATTGGTTTGCTGATTCTAAACTGGTTTACCAACCATCATTTACAAAGACTTTTTAAAAAACAGAAATAAAACAACCATTATTTTATTTCTGAACAAACCGCATTAGCCGTTTTCATCAATATTTAAGATTTGTCCTGAATACTTTATTCTGGATTTCATTATAAATTATTAAGGTGTAAATGTGAAAATGCGCATAGAAATGCACAGCAGTTGACCCAGGAGAGATGGTGACACTGCTGTAGCACGCAACACAAAAACAGCTCACATTCCGTAGTGAATACAAGCCATATATAACTCGCTTGCTAAAGTGCAGCACTTAGTGAAAAAGCAAGGTGCAAGAAAGCAAATGACCCAGCTCACCCTAAGACACGAAGTGTGACGTACCGCAAACGTACACCTGTCTGAGATGTACGGCGCTTTGGTGAAAAGCTAAATGAATAAATGTAAATGTGGTGGGAAATAAATGAGTGATGCTAGATTTCTGCCCGCTCATACCACAGGACATCTGTTGCTTTCTTACACAGTTAATCCAAACAAGTGCAATATACACTAATTCTCAACACGGATGCACCTAAAAGGGCATTAGAAACAGCGGTAAAGCACTTTTAGCACAAGTTCATTTGTAGAACATTGTTTCAGAGCCAAGCCTAAGCCAACAGAGCAACCTGGTAAGACACATGAAACGTGTGATTTCGGTAAAATTTATCCGAAAGCCAAATTAATTTCTGATTAATTAGATACATGAGTGTAGCACTTCATTTGTGATAGTCAATCCAGCACCTGTTAGAACCGATGTTCAAACTGACAAAAGACAAAAAGAAAACCCCAATTCTGATTGGGTGCCTGCATCCCCGGTGTGTCTTCTGGAGTTAGTGCAGTGTTTTGCACCCTCTAACCAGACAGACAAGCTGTACCGGTGCCTTCCGTAAGTGGCCAACAGCGGATTGCATCTGAAATCCAGCTTTCTGGACCACGTGCAGGGCACTGCAGGGCACAGTTTGCTGAACACAAGTTACATCCCATTCCATCGGTTGCCCTCTGTCAATGCTGAATTGTGCTGGATCAAATTGTTCGTATGCCCAGTATTTGGTCAGGGAAGTACTGACCTATGCGTGTATTTACTTTCCTCCCCCACCATAGGAAATCAGTTGTCATGCCTGTGGCATAGTTCTTACTGACACCAAAATAGATTCTTTAGTTTTCAAGTCTAAAAGTAGAGGCTTTTATTTTGCAAACATGTGAGAACTGCTTAAAAGTACCAAAGAAGTGGAGAAATAAGTTCCATGAACTGAAAATGGCCCAGTGAGTGTTGTTTGATATACAGCCCTACACATCGCTCTATGAGACACACTTTTCCCACTTCTGGCATCTGAACCTTGCAAGGGGTCATGGGTAGAGCCCGTTACGACTGCTGCACTTTCCAGCTCCACAGCGAGAACCTCCATGCACCCCTGAGCTGAGGTGCTCTTCGAGAGCTGCCGAATCAAGCTATCAACGGTAATCATCACCAGTGATGCTGGTTAAATTGGGAGCTGTCACAAGATGAATTATGCTATGGGACACACTGCTACTGTGGTGCTGTAGTTGGCCAACACCTTCTCAATTTGACATCACTCTGGCAGGTTGATATGTCACAGGTTTCTCCGAGCTTTTGACAAGTCCTTCACCAAAATCATACTTCAGCCCATTTTCAGGTGTCTCAGACAACTAGGGATTATCTGGCATTGCGGCGGAGGCTTTGTCAGCCAGGTTCATTACCTGGCCTGGCTGAAGGCAAGCAGCAGAAGATCAGGAGACAGCCTGGAGGCGGACATGCAATGTCAACCCTAAACCGAGGCAACAGGACGAGTTCTTCACGCCTGTTTACAAGCAATGAGCTGCCATCCATTCAGCTTTTTCGTTTCTTGGTTGACAATGGAGACTATGAATCATACTTTCAGCAAAGGAGGCATGAATATGCGCCAGATAATGCATAAAGCCCGAGGGACTGCATAATGACTGTTGCCATGCAAAACAAAGACGAGCTACTACCACTACTTATCCAATCAACATTTTCTTAAAGGGGCTTCATTTGTGAAAGAACTAATTTAGCTTTGCTTCCACATTCATACAGTTTTCCAGTAAAAACCTAGAAGTTATGCATCCTTGATTCTATTTATAAACTGAAATTTCAACATTTGAAACGGCACAAAAATAGCTGCCGCAGGTGGCACAGTGGTTACAGTTGCTATTCAAATTCCACCTTCTACTGTCGTGCCCTTGATCAAGATACTTACCCTGAATTGATACAGTAAAAATTACTGAGCAGTGTAAATTAGTAAATCAGTGTAAGCGCACGCACACACACACACACACACACACACACACACACACACACACACACACACACACAGTCTGAAACCGATTGTCCCAAGCGGGGTCACGGTGAACCGGAGCCTAACCCGGCAATACAGGGCACAAGGCAGGAGGGGAGGGGACACACCCTGGACCAAATCTGAGCAAAACAGACACTGTAATGGAGTTAGACACTGGTGATTTGGAGTTGTCACTCATCACATTTTGACTGTTACTTTAATATGAGTGTCTGATCAGATTTTCAAAATATGGTCGATGTAGGGAGGGGATGGTGGCTCCGTGGGTGGCATGCGGGAATGTCTGAATGTATGTTTCCCGAGTCTGTTGTCTTTTGAAATGAAGAGTGCCATTTAGCCCTTCCTTTGAGCTCACTGCTCTCTGGCTATGTATTGATTGTGGGGGACTGTGTGTTTAACTGAATGTCAGATGATCCCCAGGCAACACGGTATACCCACCAAGAGGAGGCTTCTCTAGGTTAAGTCAATACTTTTCACGATTTTGTAAAGTCTTTTTGAAACGACATTGCACTTGTTCTGATCTCAAGTCTGTAAGGGCATCTTTTAAAACTCTCAAGTCATTAATTTGATTGTACAATAGGGAATTTCCAACAATACAAATAAATTCCACCAATATGCATCATGGACAATGCATCAGTGCTTTCTGAAAGTTACACAAAAATGGACAGCATTATTATTTTACTGTTGGCACATAAACTAGCTGCAAAGTTACATCGGACTCCTTGTGCCCGGCTTTGACATACTTAATACGTGCATGTATTGTGGATTATATTCAGTAAATACATGACTTCTGGGTGAACCTGAAGATTCAACAATTCAGAATCAGAGAGGTCTCTAGATGATCTTTGGGTCTCTGCTTCAAAGTTTACTTGTGCAGCAATGGCAAATTGAAAGTGACAGGGTGATAATGACAATGTCACATCCTCCTGAGCTTCAATTGATTCCCAGGGTAAAGAGTAGAGCAGAAACAGGACAAAAGGTGGACTCAGTGTCCTACTGGTGAGCTGGTCCATCAGAGAAAGACCAAGGTTACGGGGGGGGGGGGAGACTGCTGAAGTACATTCATAAACAAGGTCCTCTGAGGTACTGAAATCATTAGCATTGACTTGCCACTGCAACCAAGCGGATGTTGGTCAGTAGGGCAATGGGCAGAACATTAGGACAATGGCTGGGACTGTTGCACTCTGAGGGTGTCTTTTTTTGAATTCCACTGCTGCTGCAGGCCTTCTGATCAAGGTACTGACCCCAAATTACTCTAGAGAAATACCCTGCTATGTAAACTAGAAAATCATTGCAGGTCATTGTTCAATTGAGAGGTTAAGTCACCTTGGACAAATGCATCACTTAAAAAAATAATAAAATTTGATGTTAAAGGTTAAACTCAGTGTTTTGTGGTGGTTCAGAAGTTTCCTAGCATTGCAGACTTTAAAAAAAGGATCTGAAACCTCTAAGCCTCCAAAAAAGAGATTCATAGTAAAATGCTACAATTTTGTCTGAATTTGACATAAAATCCAAATGACCTAAACTTGAACTCATGGCAAAATTTTAGCCTTTCACATTCAAGGTAATGGCTGTTGGTACCAAACAATTAAATACACAAAAAATGAGGTCCATTACAGTCATTAAAACTAATTTTTTACAGCATCATAGCAACTGGTCACCTCTCTTCTCCTTCATTACAACAGCCCAAATTGGCACATGAATAAAGGATCGATTAAAGTGCACTGGTAGAATGCTCAGGTTCTGCCTAATGGTTCACGGAGAAGAGGGAAATCAGGAAGTTACAATCTCCTCTTACTAAGAGTTGTAACACAATGACCAAGTGCATATACACAAAATTCACATTAGAAATTTTCAAAGAAACATTCTGTTTATTAGAAACTGAAACTCGTTCATTCTAAAAATTGTTTGTTGTTTAATGAGCATCAGTTGGGTTTCCGTGGATAGCCACTTATTTTCAGTAAAATGTACTCAAACAGAATAGGAATGTGGGACCAGATTAATTTAATTAACACAGTTCATGTCTCCTATTCCTGACTGTTGACATTTCAGAACAAGATCACTAACATTGCTCACATTTATGGGGTAAACTGACAGTCAGCTGTCGGCATATAACAGGAATTTGTTGAGATGGCGTATTTTAGTCATCTTAAATTAGTTTTAATGTAGCTCAAAGTTAACCTCAATGTACAGCCTTACAGCGTATTTTTATTTACTACAGCTAAAAGCAAGAAACTGGAAAGCAAATAAATCAAGCTATGTCTCATTTATTATGATGCCGTTATCGAGTGAATGGATAATACATAAACAGAAAGCAGCCATGTTGTTCAAGTCAATAAACGATAGAGAGAAAAGTCCTGTGGTGGAATGGCATCCCTCCCACTGTGTGTCCTGCCCCACACTCTGTTTCCATGATAGCTGCTGACAAGGCAAGCAGTTGAGAAAAATTAAATTCTTATTGTGTATTTTTAGTTCATTATGTCTTTATCTGAGTTATGTTATTAAAACCTAGTATGTGAATAAATAGAGAAAGGTATTAAGCTTTTATTGCTTGAGTAGTTGGATTTACAAACAAACTCAATTATGAACTGACTTCCAGGACTCACTATGCTTTTAAACTGAGGACCCAGTGTGTGCTTTCTGTTCCATTAACAAGATAATTCAAGGAGGAAAAGGGGAATAACAAGGTAACACCAAGAATTCCAGAATGCCTAAGGAAAATATTTGAATAGTTAGCATTTCTAGTACAGGTTCAAAAAAAAATGCCATGAACAAAAGCATTGGATTCAACTAAATTGTGCAAGCTTACCTCAGATCATTGCCACATGCAATCTAGGAGTATACAGGACACAGATTTAAACTAAGAGAAATAAACTCCTCTTACAGAACACCAGTGCAGCTTAATCCAATACACAAAAACAGCTACAAGGCTAGTCCCATGTAAATGAAATATCCAAACAAAAAGCACAGTAGTGAGAGCCGAATTCTCTGATGTATAAACAATACTCCCTAGTATGCAATTTGGACAACGGTCCTTGAAATTAAACGCCCATGGAATGTGTCACCATAATTGGTGCCCCTGTTTCAGCACCACGGACAGCAGATTCCCTTTGCAGCCATTCTGAGGGGGGGCAAACGGTCTCAAACGTTTAAATGCTTAACATGCTTTAAAACCCAAACTTGATCCATTTAGAGGCACAGAAGGATGCAAGAACTTCCTTGGAATTTCAACTGTTCTTTGTGCCCTTGCGATACATGACTGCAGACTGGCTTGTCCCACTGCCGAAGATGACTCTTTAAGCCAGGTCAGGAACACCCTCTCAGATAAGTGTGAGGACAGCAGTAATAAAGCTGCTATCCATTGAATCACTGTAGGTCTTTCTCTGAAGATCTAATTTGTATAAATTAACAGGAACTGTGAATGAAATCTATTAAAAGTCTACAAATATGCACTTAATGCATGTTTTGACTCTACCTTCCCCATTATACTTCATAATCAAAAGCTGTACCATACATTTTGATGTTATTTCAGAAGAACGTACTGTAATTTCTGAACACAATTACAATTCAAAGCCTTTAGCTGTCAGCTAGGTGTCCTGTGACCAACTTTCAGCTATCAAAGGGGATATACAAAGCAGGAAAAGAGGAGAGAGATCAAACCCTGAACTAGGTGATCCACATTTCCACAGGTTTTGCGTAGAACTCAGCCATTAGAGCACCTAAAAGTAACATGCAATATGCTAGAAAACAGACCACATTTTCATAAAGGATTCCATATGTTTTTTCTGTCTTTTTCGGACCAACATTCCAGTGACTTGAAAGAGGTAGGCTTTTCACCGAGTAGCGGTCAGCACAGAACCATGCATGGAGACAGAACGTAGATCCGACAGCCACAACCTATTAATGAATTTGGTTAAATCCATCCATCCATCTTCTTGCCCGCTTATCATACTAGGTCACTGGTGGCAACAGGGAGAGAAGGGAGGCCCAGACGCCCCTGTCCCTCACAACTTCCTCCAGCTCAACCCAGGGGATCCCCAGCTGTTCCCAAGCTAACTGGGAGATATAATCCCTCCAGCAGGTCCTGGGCTGACCTCAGGGTCTCGTCCCAGTTGGCCATGTCCGGTATACCTCCCAGGGGCATCCTTACCAGATGCCCGAACCACCTCAACTGGCTCCTCTCATTGTGGAAAAGAAGCGGCTATACTCCGAATTCCTTCCGGATATCCGAACTGCTCACCCTGTCATGGAGAGTGAGTCCCAACACCCCGCGGAGAAAACTCATTTTGGCCGTTTGTATCCGTGATCTTTTTCTTTTGGTCATTACCCAGAGTTCATGACCATAGGTGAGGGTAGGGATGTAGACCCACCAGTAAAAAGAAAGCTCCACCTTCTGGCTCAGCTCCGCCTTCACCACTACAGTCCGGTACAGCGACTGCATTACTGCTGCAGCTGCTCCCAGTCTGCAGCCGATCTCACGGTCCCCTTACTCATGAATAAGACCCCAAGATACTCAAACTCCTCCACCTGGGACAAATTCTCTTATCTGAAGGGGGCATGCCATCCTTTTCCGTAAGAGAACCATAGATTCGGACTTGGAAGTTCTGATTCTCATACCAAGCGCCTCACACTCGGCTGCAAACCATTCCAGTGCGTGTTGGGGAGATACAGGTGACTTTGCCAAAAGGACATCATCATCCGCAAAAAGCAGAGACATCACCTTCTGACACCCATATAGAATGCCCTCCTGACCTCGGCTGCGCCTTGATGTCCTGTCCATGAAAACCACAAACAGGAGTGGGGACAAGGCACAACCCTGGTGGATTTCAACACCCACATTAAACGGGCTTGACCTATTGCAGAGTATGCGGACAGAGCTCTCGCTCCATGTACACAGAGACCGAATGGCCTGCAGTAGTGGCTCTGGCACCCCATACTCCCGACGCACCACCCACAGAATTTCTCAGGGAACATGGTCGTAGGCCTTCTCCAAGTCTACAAAACACATGTAGACTGGATTAGCGCACTCCCATGCCTCCTCAATTATCTGTGCGAGTGTAAAAAGCTGGTCCACTGTTCCACAGCCAGGATGGAATTCGCATTGCTCCTCTTCAATCTGAGGTTCACTATCAGGCAGAGCCTCCTTTCCAGCACCCTAGCATTGACTTTCCCAGGGAGGCTGAGAAGTGCGATACCCCGATAGCTGGCAGACACTCTCTGGTCCCCTTTCTTAAAGATAGGGACCACCACCCCAGTTTGCCAATCCAAAGGCACTGTCCCCAAGGTCCATGCAACATTGCAGAAGTGCGTCAGCCATGACAGCCCTACAATATCCAGGGCCTTAAGCAGTTACAACCGAATCTCATCCACACCTGGCACTTTGCCTCTGTGGAGCTTTCCAACTACCTTAGTGACTTCCACCAGTGAAATGGATTCTGATACCCCGGAAGCCTCTGGCCCTGATGCCTGTAAGGGAGTCATATCTCTCGGGTTTAAGAGTTCCTCAAAGTGCTGCTTCCACCTCCCAATAATGTCCTCATTTGCAGTCAGAGTATCTCCACTTTTGCTGAGCACAGCTTGAGCGAAGCTCCTCAGACCCATCCTGTGCCGTCGGATGGTTCTCCAGAACCTCTTTGAGGCTGACCGATAGTCATTTTGCATGACCTCTCCAAACTATTTGCTTAAAGCAGAATGAAAAATATTACCGCAACATTTTGACTGTCACTGAGGTACTGTGTGCGTTATATGAGTGGCAATCTGATTTCAGGGGCCTCTGTGCATTTATTTCCAACACACAATATATAAAGAAACAACCAAAGGCTTGGGTAAAAGGGCAAACACAATGTGACAAACTAATCCAAACCGTAAAGGCCACAATGATGGACACATGTATGTATGCATGCATTACTTCATTTTCATTTATGACTCCCAGCATAAGTAGACAATGTGCATTTTGCAGAGACCACATGTGGAAACATGTTGTGAACATCAAATTCAAGACACACTGAAAAGAAACACCACCATTTAATCTGCATTTGCATATGTTGGAACCATTTTCAGGAATAGAAATCCAGCCATAGGTGCTTCCTTTCACCCATCTGGACAGCACCTCGTACAAACAAGTGTGAGGACACATGCGAACTCTTGTGCATTGTGTTGCATTTTGTTTAGCTTGGCACCGAATGTATCCCTCTGCCTCCAGTAGCATCACAGGGTTAGCTCATCAGCGCCACCCTCCTGTGCAGGGATCAAAAGTCCCCTGCAGGCTATTCTCTGGTCTGCCAGCTGCACACCAGTGGTGGAGTTATGGGGGTTACAGCTGGGGATGACAGTCTGCTCACCATGTGCTGAAAACGGCTGAAATCCAAGCAAAGAGCATAGCCTTGTAGCCGATAATAAGTATGGGGGGGGGGGGGGGGTAAATAAATAAATAAATAAATAAATAAATATGAACAGGTCTCCTGCTTTAGATGGCTCGTCCTTAATCGGTGTAGAATCCATTAAAGTGGGTCAAACTACACCACCCATCTGGCCTGGCGGGGTTTAATGCATGGTGCTGATTAAAAAAGATGGGGAAAATAGGGCAAACACTGCATTCAGAAGACTGGACATAGTCCTGTGGAAAATACATTCCTTTACTTAAGAAGTTTGTATTCACACCCCATTTTCCTTTTCCGGTCTTTGAGCATTGAGCTGAACTATCATAATGACATAACTACAACAGTTGTGTTGTTCAACCGAAGTCTCTGTGCATACTGAGGACAAGGAGGACTGGGAATCTGCTACCCACCATCTCAGAAATTAAATCACCGATAGCAGAACACCATGCTGTTCTTCAGAAGCCTATTGTGTGCGAAATCCATTATCTAACATTTTATATAGGTCTGTATAATTTTATGACACTAATTTGGTCTTTACAGTAACAAAAAGGGTTTCCTGAAAAACAAATAATGATGTAAAAGAAAAACATGTAAAAAAATATGTAAAAGAAAATTAAAAACATGTCTGTTCCATTTTACATTAAATTGGAAAGTTGCAAAAGTGCCGTATCGCAACATCTACAACCTACAAAGAAAGAGAAAACCAAGCTATGAAATGATTACTCAATCGGAAAATGAATGATTATATATTATGGGCTATTAAACGTGAGAAGCAAGTGATCAACTTGTGCCTTGGAATCCCATCAGCTGAGAAAGCAGAGAGCACACACAAATGAGAGCAGTGAACCTGCGGCTTAACCATATATATATATTATATATATGTGTGTGTGTGCGTGTGAGATTTGATATTCAATTCCAGTGGCACCATTTTATGTTTTAAATTTTACATGGAACAATAACCACCTGGGACTGTCTGTCATAGATTCTGGACAGACAGACAAGAACTTTATTAATAAGCAATGGAAACTGTTTTAAAAAAAAAAAAAAAAAAAAAAAAAAAAAAAGATGACTGGTGTGGCTACTAACAGTAGTACACAAACAAAAAAAGAAAAGAGAAATATGAAAGAGAAAAAAAAAAAAAAAAAACAGCAGGCAGTCACTTCGGAAGAGATAATTAATATATCATATTATGAACTTTGCAAGTAAGGCTGGCTGCCACTGGACTCCAGGGGTTGACAATGGTGTCCATCTGCCACACAAAGTAGACAAGTTGTCTGACTGGGAGCGACACTGAGCCGGTGCTTCAGCAAACGAATACATTGGCGCCTTGTACTATTTAATTAGCTCCTCTGCTGGAGTGCATTAGCATGGCTTGACCAGTTTGGGCTGCTGAGAACATGTCTGGAGAGACAGGGTGGCATGAAGGGTCTCACCCCATGGGTCAGATCAGCTCTAACAATGATATATCCGGTCACAGCAGCTAAAGTGGTCTGTCGGCTTTTTTATACAGAGAGCCTTTGGGATCAAGAACACAAGATTAATGCCACATAACACAAATACATTATATTCTTTCTGGATCTCTAATCACAGTAGGAACATATAGTTTTACTGGTGTGGAATGATATTTTCAACATGTATTATAAAAATACATAGATATATGGAGATATATTCATGTACCTGGGAGACAAAATATAAAAAACTTTTGCTAACTGGTGGTAATTTCTTCTCACGTTATTTACTTAAACTCTCGATGTAAAAAATCAAAACGGATACACGAAGGCCAAACGTGTGTAACACACACTGATTGATAGTGCCATTCTGTAACAATAGCTGGTTAATGAAGGTTAACGAAGGCTAATTTATAATGAGTAATAATTTAAAACTGCTGGAGTGACCAGATAATTACAGTAATAAGCAGAAAAGAATACAGTCAAGGGACATAATTATGCTACATTTACTTCCACCTGCCCAGGAAAAACCAAGAAAAATCTACTTTGAGTTACATTAAGGGCCCTTTAAAATTAACATTAGACACATGGGGGACCATGTTGTAGTCAGTACGTACACACACACACACACACACACACACACACACACACACACACACACACTTCCTAGCACCTGCATTTTTAACACACTAACTTTCAGTCACGGAGGATTTTAAACAAGCACAGCAGCATTTCTCACTGTTCGACTGCTCCTCAACACACCCTTCACAGCAGACAAAATGAAAAATGCACACCCTTAATGAGGAGAAACAGGGCCTCCTCCCAACATGCCACTTGTACGCTATGCCCTGGAACAGCTCACCGCTGATGGCAGTGATGAGGTGCTCACGAGCGAGCGGGTGGGCAGTGGTACTCCAGATGATTTCAGAGATCGCCGCCGCTGGCCCCTTTTAATCAGAGCGCTGGCTTCACGGATGCAGGTTACGGTGGGCAGCCACTATCCGCAGAGACTGTTCACAGGGCCACTGCACTGGGATAACAGCGGTTCATGTCACAGAGAAGAAAAAAAATGAGGTCTAAAAGATTAGACACGGAACCAGAGCTATAGCGAAAGCCGTTCAAAAACTGACCGGAGATGTTTTAACAATTGCAGTGCGATAAACCTGCAAACAGGACAGCAGTCTATGAGAACACAAATACTGAATACTCATTTTGTATAAAAATCTGTGACGGTAAACTGTTATGTAACTGGACATGATTGGTTCTAGGCCTTCAGAGATTTTTTGACTGCAATAAAATTATTTCTTATGGGTGAATTCTGCACATCAGAGTAAACCTGAAATAAATCTAACCATTGGCTGTTAACAGTGTTGTCCTAGAATAGCTGCTGTAAACAACAACAGGGAATAAATGTACGAGTTACAGACATGATTAACTCACTAAGCACTTTTAATTTGGACACTATCAGACAAATTCCCCCAAAATTGGATTGATAAGTTTGAGGACTAAACAAACACTTAGTAATAATAGAAATAGTGGGATCTCCAAAGGTCTCACCTCAGTCCTCTCCAAGGGCACAAATGAATATTTCAGAGCTGCAGTTTATTCCTCCTTTAAATAAAAATGGACATGCTCACCTCATTAACCTCACTTCAGTGTCGAAAAGGGTCATCCCATTAGCCGGAATAAATGCATGGTCTCAAACACAGAACCTTTTCTGAATATTTTTGATCCTCATCTTGAGGTTCTCATCATATAAATGTGTGCTGTGCCCGGGCTAAGATCAAAGTGTGCTGCGCGTACTGATTTTTGTGTGGACTCCTGGTCAGGATCACAGCTGTGGGAGTTAATCTGGTTAAAACCCTTTCTTTTCCATCCCAGTCTTTACCATTTACTGGCCTAACCTCCAGCACATTGCCATTGCTGGCGTGCTCAGGCTGAGGTTTGGCTGCATGCTATGGGCTGCCAGCTAGACACCAAGCGATCATGAAAATCCTCTCCCATCCACACTGACTGATTTAGTGTGTATTTCTTTCTATCACTGTGCTCAGTAGCACAAAAAAATGCAGTCACTGTTGCAAGGGACTGCTGTGATCTTCAGTAATCACATACACTTCCTCCTGAAGCAGTGTTATGACACGGAAACAGTTATTGAAAAAACAACAATGTGAACAAATTATATACTATAAACGTAACACTCCATAAGAAATGCTGTGCTTTTGTAGGTTCATGAATGATAAGACACTTAAGCTAAGGTGGTGTTACACCAATGATTTCTAACACATTCCTCACTGGGTCTGCTACAAGTATTTTTTTTTCTTTTTGCAATAACCCATTTACAAAACTGACAACTGAAAAACAGAGTTATTTTATGATCTCTGGGCTAATTTTTATTTATTTGCTTATTGTCTTTACTACTTTGCACTACTTTCTCATGTATTCGTTAATTTTGGTACTAAGCCGTCTACTGCTTTTTATCTTTTTTTCCAATTTATAGACAACATACTTAATTTAAACTTAATATGGTACCTTTAAATGTTGTATGCGATATTTATTTCAGTGTTCTGTTACTTCATTGTTGTAAGTATGGAACTGTAGCCTTCTGCAATTTCCTTTGGGATTAATAAAGTTATCTATCTATCTGAAGACAAATAAATCCCATTTGGCTCAGGCAGGAAACATTAATTTTTAATGGAGAGATTTCATGCTCTCTTTCGGTGACTAGCACCAATGGAAGACATTTTCATTATTCAGAACATTTTGAATCATTGGGGGCCTTTGAGCCATTTAACCATTAAGCCCTGTTTGCTGATAATGATCTGCTTAGTTGTGATACTCAGCTGACCCGACAGAAGTCTGTCAAACGCTTGACTGACAATTTAATTTGTTAGATGCCTTCAGAGTTTCGAAATCAACCTTCTACAGTGAAGCTGCCCCAAAAAGACAACAACCAGGCAAAAAAGAGAACATTAAAAAAAAAAAAAAAAAATATATGTACTATTTGCAGACATATCTAAAATGTTGACAGATCGTCCAGCCTCAGCATTGATGTTTACTGAATTCTGGATCTTTCATTCCGAATCTCTATCGACAGACTCCACTTGAAAATAAACTTTCCACAATGTGATACAGTTCAGCTGCTTTCAACTAAGATGTTGATGGCTAATGATGCTAGAATTTAGTCCAAATAATGGGCTCCCTGCACTGAAAATACAACATCTGATCAGAGTATTGATTAATGTGCTTTGTTAAGAGACAACCAACAACAAACAAGCATAAGAAGGAAAGGCTGTCACTCAGTAACTTTGGCGGTGGACTACTGTATATCACAGAGCTGCCACCAAAGACAATTCCATGCATCCACGTGGATGGTGAACAAACTCAACAAGAACACACAACAAACTGTAAAACACAAAGTGGAGCTTCTTCCCAATACCTCAGGCTAAACATCTTCAACAGACCAGGTCTCCATCTGGAAAATTTCTCCAATTCTATGTACTAAAGGAGCGCAATAAAGAACCTAACAAAACCAGGCCATGTCCACCATAACTCATCTAAGGTGCAACAATTAAGACAATTCAAGACTTGTCTAACTCAAAGCTGAAAGTAAAAAAAAAAAAAAAAAAAAAGCTTTACTGCAAGGTTTAAATGCATCAGTGAATACTGGAAACATGTCTTTATTTCAGGATATTTTTCAGGGCATACAGAATTGCAGTGCGTGAAAAATGCAGATGTATGGTACAAACACCTTTTCAAAACGACAAGTATAGAGAGGTGTGTGTCTGTCTGTGTTTGTGTGGTATTACACTTTCCAGTACATTGACACTTTGTTAGGGTAATATACCATGCTACACACCTGAGCACCATGGCAACCAAAACCCTACTACTCTAGGACATCTCAATGAAGTCAGTAAGTTCAAAAAGGAAAAGTAGCACTAATGAGACACTACTAATGACCATGGATGCATGAGATTCATTCATTGCCTTTAAAGTAAAATACCAAAGTAGCACCAAAAATGACCCTTCGCGCTCGATGTCATCGCAGATCACTGCTGAGAGTTTTTTGTGGCAAAATCACACCCGGAATTATGTCAGTGTGAAATGAACACCCACACAAAGAGAAAACACCAAGTGCCCAATATCTCAAAGCCGCGTCCCTGAATGCCTCTCAACATCTCTGAGCATCAATGAACATCTCTGAACATCACTGAGCATCAATGAAACATCTCCAAACCAAAGTGTTTGACCATCATCAGTACGGAACAGATCGACTCCTTTCACACACACACACACACACACACACACACACACACACACACAGAGGCTCCGGGCTCACTTGGAAGGTGTAGAACCTGGTCCCGTTGGGCGGGTGCACCTTCGGGGAGCTCGTCCCCGTGTTCATGTCCGAGAAGATCATATCATCTTATGATCGCGGAAACACACAGACAGTCCGTAAAACATACAGCTCCGTCGTGCTGGAAATCCGAGTCCCGCGTTCACACCTCCTGCCCCACGCGGTACGTCCGCTAGCAACAACAACAATAATAACAACAATAACAATAATAATAACAATAAGAGTAATAATAGGAGCTCGCGCTACGAGCTCCGTCCTGGTGAGAAGTCCATGCGAGCTGTGCGCCAGCAGCCCATCTGTTCACGGCGATAATCGGCTCCCTCCTCCTCCTCAGCAGTGATTATGCGGAGGGCCAAAAAACACAGCGCTCCTCCCGTGTGTCCAGGGAGCGGCTACACACACACACACACACACACACACACACACACACACACACACGGGCGCAACAACGAACGGCGCCGGTGTGTGAGAAGCTGCAATGGAAGCAGAGATGCTCCCCGCTACAGGACGCTAATAATAGGAGCTAAAAAGTGCGCGTTATGGCGAAGCTTCCCTTAAATAATGGAAAAAAAACGACCTAAATAATAATAATGTGGAGCGGGTGTGACACCAACGGGTGAAAACTTCACTTGCAGAGCAGCTATTCGGCTTCTCTCTCTCTCTCTCTCTCTCTCTCTCTCTCTCTCTCGGGACGCCTGGCTTACATTCTGTTTTGTCAACTTGAACGGTATTTGGGGTGGGAAAGTGAGGAAATAATTAAAGCTGGGCGGTGGTTAAGAACGGCGACTAGTAGTTCGTGCGAAAACGCGCGAAGTCAGACGGCAGCGCTGAGCGCGCGCACACCGCGTGCGTCATCAGCTGCATCTCCTGCTTAGTTTTCCTCCTTAATCTGTATCGCACAACTGTCCGTCGTTATTCTTAATATATTGTCCCTCATTACTCTCTATCGTACAACTGACTTCATTATTCTTAGTTGTTTTGTGTGGAAAATGGCTGTTTTGTGGTCATTTTTTACGATGCTACAGCTACAGGATATATCATTATAACATATATGATATATGTTCTCCCATAGGTGTTCCTCCTCCACAGTCCAGACATGATGTGTTTCATGTTCATGGGTAGGTATCTGCAAACTGTGTGTGTGTTATCCTGCGATAGGCTGGCACCCTGGCCAGGGTGTACCCTGCTCGGCCCTGGGCCGGGCCCTTCCCGGATAGGCTCCTGACCACCGTGACCTTGACTCAGACAAGCCATTAAAGGACATGGTAGCATAGTGAAGCAAACATGGTAAGAGCAGTAGGCAACAAACATGTCATCTCATAGCTGTAGCGAGTGCAGTCGCTATAATTCGCCAAGTTTTCCCCGCTTTCGGAAGTGAGTCCTCATGTTTATTATATTTCAATGTCCTGTTCTCTCACTTAGTGGGTGGGAATCACAATTATGAGTGTGTAGGACTCTATTTTTCTTAATTTCCTTTTTTAATAAAGGATTTAATTTTAAAATGGAAACGCTCATGTGTTTGTTTATGTAACTTTTTTTTTTTATTTCGACTTGAAATGTAGAATACCCTTTCACACCCTCCTGTCGCTACTGTTCAATTCATGTCCCTGTTTATGGACTTAAGTACAATTCAGGTGTATGCTACTAAGACAATGCTAGCATTCACACTAAGTATCAACCATAGGGTGTATCAAGGATGACATGTAGTGCCTATTAACTGCATAATAAAAAATAGTCATTCAAGATTAACATGTGGTTCATGCCCATTACAATGACATACATTCCTTGATTCTCCATTAAGCTCGTGTTGTACAGTTGCTAATAAGCAGCCATAACCATTTAACCCCTTTATAAAATGCACTTTGACAAACAGATCAGTCAGGAGAGTCTGGTATGCTCTAACTGCGCTGATAACTGTGTTTATGGAAGTCTTTTTCAAAAGCGCTATGTAATCTTCTTCAGAGCCCCCTGTCCGATCTTCCCCGAATATTCTGAGTTTACTAGTCCATACAAGCCTTAAAGTTTACTTGATGAAATGAAAGCGTGAAATTTCAAAATTAGCCTGTCCCACAGAGAACTTACTACTGAAGGGTAAGAAAACATTTCTTTACAAAGAGCTGACATATATTCTAGATTACAAACTGAAAACTAGCACTGGAAATCAAGCTAAAGCTGCTGTATTATAGCATATCATTTTGACTTTGGAGAACACAGCACATGGTGCCCACCTTGCAATGGTCTTCCATTTGAGACAAAACACATTTTCAAAATCCACCCAAAAATAGTTCAGTATACAATTCAGCATTTCTACTAATATAAACACAGACAAATCCGATATGTAGGGAATCCCAAAGTATAAAATGCAGACCAAAATACTGAAAGAATGACAGTTATTACCAATCCAGGGATTAACCACTGCACAAGCCCAGGGTTTTGCAAGTCTCAGTTATATCAAAGATTTTTTGCAAGGTTTAAAGCATGAACTCTTATCTTTGAAAAACTGTGAAAGTTTCACTTGCAGGCCTAAACAGCCATTTCTCTAAATAAACCTCAGTAATGGCTTCCTTATTGATTTTTTACCCTCTGTGAATCCACTACAAAAGCCGCTCCATTTCACACAAATAAAAAACCAACAAGCTGTTGTCTCTAAAGCTCCCTGACAAGATGTGGCTCTTATGAAAGCAACCATATTTATACCTTAGAAATTCTATTAAAGAGATAAATACATAATAAAACATGGCGACAAGCAATACCATTACACTATAATGATAAAGGAAGTAAAGGAAGGATGGTCAGCTTTTCAGGAAAAATGTGTTTTCATAGCACCAAATATATATTTAGTAATACACACTGGTCATCATATTTGCAAAGGGAATTTCTGGTGTACAACACAAAAAATACATTTCCTTGCCAAACAGTAATCAACCTACATTCCATAAGCTCATCAAAAACAATATGGTTTATAATTTACATTTAAATTTACTCATTGAGCTGATGCTTTTCTCCACTTGCAGTGTTAAGCTACCTACAATCATTTACCCATTTTAACAGTTGGGTCATTTTAATGGAGTAATTCAGGGTAAGTTCCTAAAGGGTATTGCAGCAGGAGGTGGGTTTCAAACCTGCAATCCTCCAAAGGCAACAACTATAACAGTACATTACACAAAAACAGAAAAATAGAGGTGGGACAACTCAAGCTTTTTGTTAAAGATTAGTTGAAATATTATATAAGTGTACCAAGAAGCTGAAAATGGTAAAAGTGGATACTAAATTCTTTTTTTTTTTGTAATTGCAGATCAGCCACTATTTAGTATTTATTATTTCACATACTAACCCTCCTCAGCTGACAGACTATTTTCTGGAGAGTGGCTGAAAGAAGATTCATTTCCTCCAGTCTGAGTCCATGTGAACCTCTGGCTTTCAAATTGTCAGAAAGGTAAAAAGAAGTAAGTAAGCGTTGACATCTCATCTCAATAACCTTGGTTTGGGAAGGCAGCTGCTGTTGGAAGGGAATGATTCTGATACGAATATTGCTAAGTGGAACAATAAGTGGATGTAGAGAGGTTTAGTGGACAAAATCCCCCCCTGTTGTGTGGAACAAGGCAAACCCAGACAGGTGGAAGCAATAGTGACTGGAAAGTGACCTTTCACATCCTGAGATTCATGGTTGTAGAAACACCAGCCTGACACGCACCCGCAGCTAATGCATTCCTGTTTGTGAAAATTTTCTTTATAAGCAGTGTTTTCACTCCTGAAAGACAGTATGATTCAATTGCAAGCTATGCTGAATTAAATAAAAATGTTCTGTATACTTTTCTTAAAATTATTCAAAACTTTTTGGTGTTTGGAGATTATACTCATGCACAACCATATGTAAAATGGTTAACTTTTCTTCAGCTAAATAACTGAGGGGATGGATAGTTTTCGGTACTGTTTTCAAGCCTAACATACATCATCGACAGAGAAAAATATCTTCCTAAAATTGCATTAAATACAACATCACCACTGCATTATTTATTTATTGCTCCATTTACATAGGACAAGGAGACAACAAAACAGTAAAATCTAAAATAAACATACTGTAGATATTATTTGTTCTCCCAACACAGAATTTTAACACTCCTAGAAACAGCTATAACTTCAAGTGAAAGATCGTTCCGTTCAAAGTAGTTAGTAAGAGCAATCTCTCACTATTATTCAATCAATGGCACAGGAACGCAAATGTTGTGCATTTGCTATAAACTACCTTTTATTGTGAACAATGGAACATCATATAACTGAAGATAAAACTGCCACAGAGTAGATCTCATACAGTCAGTGAAACTCTTATTGGAAGCAAAAAGAAAAAAAAAGGAAATAAAATAGTACATCTGACTTTGACAGAAGGATTGATGAGAAGCTGTGGAGCAGGATATGAGCATATGTAGCGATGATGTTCAGACCGAATGATACACTAAAGCAAAACAAAATTAAAATACAAAGCAACTGTTATATACCGTATCTGCTATATACTGTACTACATATCAGTATGTATATGTGTATCTCTTGTTAAGGTCCAGTTGCTACACAGTTGCATCTAGTCACTCTTTGAATGTCATCTCCTCTCTATTTATTGCGCCGATGCTTTGGAGAAGTGATTCACCATGTAAGATTTGTACACAAAGCGAATTAAGTACGTACCTTGACCAGAGGTACTGTGACAGCAGGAATGGTACTAGTTCTTGCTATAACAAGGTGACAGCCCTACTCACAACACTGCACCTGTATATACATGATACTTATTAAAGTCCACAAGCCTCTTCAAGGTATTTCATGGGAGCAACAGAGGGGCAGCTACTGCACTGATCACACTACAACTACGGGTAAATAAACGATATTCAAGGGACAACTGCTACGTGGGCTAATTCAATAATGAAGTCAAACCAATTTATTCCCATGAGGGAAGACAGCGTGCCCCTATCCTCTTTGGAAAACTACAGCAGATTCCAAACTCCACTTCACCTCCCCTTGTCACAAACATGCATCTCAAAATCAGATTTCAGCCTTCTGAACACACACACACAAAAAAATAAAAAAAACAAACACTCCTCCCTTTGGTAAAGTGTGTACAGCGCAAATGATTACTGGAGCCTGATTTCAGCTAAATGGCCTCATTAGCCGTTTGTTGCGCAGGAAGATCGGAGGCTGGAAGGAAGTTAAGTTTCTGCCTCAAGCTTGCCGTTCCTAATATGTTCTACATCGCAAATGGCTGAGGGACGGAAGAGTAGTGGGGGGGGGGGGGCGCGACAACTCTACACACGATCCTGGGGAGTCGGTCATTAGCATTTCCACTCTTCTCAGACATGAAACGGTGTCCAAACGCAGGCCAGCAAACCGGTGAAACGCCAGGGATGCCGTGCGAGATACTGTTGCTTTTGTACTGCTCTATGATGGCCGTTAATTATTCTTTTGACCTAATCATCTCACCTGCCGGAAATGTGTGGAAAAAGAGAACATCCGAAACAGCGAAACCCAACCTTCGATATTCAAGCAATGGTTTGAGGAACAATGGCGAATGAGTCCACTTATACCCAACGCAGAGACCCAACTGGCCTATCCTTGCCAGTTCCACCCAAGGTATAGAACCTGCATCCCCTGCAGCTCCCTGGCAGAGGCTGTCAGATTAGCACCTCCAGAAATAAAACATGTCGCACGCTAATTGCAGGGCTCCCCGCACGTTCCCCAGTGCAACGCTGCTCATCTGCCTTACATCAGCAGCAATCAGCTCGCAGCAGCTCGCCTTTGTGCGCAGAATTAGGCGGCACGATCCATTTCGCTGCGTATAAATGTCTGGTTTCACAGCTGGAATATTACACCGAGCGTGTTTAGAGCATTTTGGAGGAAACGCAGCCCCGATACACGGATATACCTGGCAATACAAATGTGCTTTGACTGCGTTTCTACTTCGTGCTCTCAGACAGAAGCACTAATATCTCATAGAGGATTCATTGCATATATTCTTCCCCTGAGCAATCTGTATGACTAATTAAGCATTTATTATTCGAGGTTGGAGACTAAGCAAGTGGAAACGGATTTGGAATTGACGACACTCACCCTGAGAAAGAGGGAACATGGGAAAAGTTCACGATGGTTTGCAGCTAACCTCACATTCTGGTTTCCTGATAGACCTGTATCCTCAGATGCTAAAGGCTGAAGATTTGTTTCCACTAACACCTTTCTCACCATAAGCAGGTCTCAGGAACTAGTTTTATCAGTTGAGCCCAGGTGTGGTTGTACAGAGTATGCAGATCATTCATTTTACTTGTGCCTGGTGCATGCAGGTAAATGCCACAAACTACTTGGTTATCGCCATAAATTCTTTCATATCACACTGAAGTGAAGGAATGAGTCGGCCAGGACGCAAGTTGTGGCCTTGGCTGGGGTAACAGAATTGGTACGTGGTACAATTTGGTGAGACCGGAGCAGTAAGACAGGTGTATTGCTTCTGAAGAGCGATGAGGGTGTGGCGGGGAAGCAGCAGCATTAAGAACAGCCAGAAGCCTTTTCATCCCAGAGTAGTGTTCCTTCCTCTGAGAAGAGCCATGTGGGGTCTGAGCCTAGCCCTATTAGCCGAGCGTCCTCCCCTGCAGTCAGCTCAGGACGCGGCATGACAGCACGAGGGCTCCGCCACCCGGGAGACTAGGGATTATGGGGGGATTTGATGACGTCTAACCATGGTGCTGTGGGTGAGAAGCATGGTAAGGAAAGATTTTTTGACGCCATCCTGCGGGAGGAAGAAATGCTGGAGAGAGTAACTAGGCATTACTGAACAGAGCAGGATTCTACAGTCACTATAAATATTTATTTTAAAACTGTGACCGTCTTTCCGTTATGTTTATTAATGAGACACAAACCAGTACTTAAAGTTCTGTGATGACAAGCACATTTGTACACAAGGCATGTAATGCAACCAATAGATTTTCTAGAGCATTTCTGTATTAGCACCTTTTCTGAGAGTGTCCCTGGCCAGTCTGCTCTGGAGGAAACACGCACGCACGCACGCACGCACGCACAAGTCTACAACCACTTGTCCTGAGCGGGGTCGTGATGAACCAGAGCCTAACCTGGCAACACATGGCGTAAAGCCGAGGGGGGAGGGGGCACACCCTGGACGGGACGCCAGTCCACCGCAAAGCACCTCAAGCAGGACCAGGCGAAAGCCACTGCGCCACCACGCCGCGCCCCCCCCCCCACCTGGAGGAAACGCTTGCGGCAAATATTCCAACCACTTACTGTTAAAGCTGGCTCTCTGTTTATTTCTGTCAAAATAACACTGACAAGTTTCACAAGACACAATGGCTTTGTGTGCATTGCCACTGCATGCAAGAAAGGAAAAGCTGGCAGTTTCCTGATAGGTGTCTTAACAGAGCAGTGAAAACAGCCTCACAACGAGCCCTGTTTGCGAGTCAGCACATAAACCGTTGTAATTGTAGAAGACGCCGTCCCCTGCTCTCCATGCTGTCAATCGCCTGTCATTGGCCACACCCACTAGCTTCCCTTTGCAGTCAGCAGCCTGAAGCCCGGAAACCCATCACAGACACACGAGCATCAGCAGACGTGCACTGCCCTCGCATCCCCCAATGCCATCAGCTTAAGGGCCACTGACTACACTTTTTAGCCGTGACCCCCTTTCTTTAAGCGTCGATATAATAAAGGCATTTCAAGTACAATACTGTCAAGAATTTTCTCAGGACAGGCGTCCATTCTGGCGCTGGTCTGTCCACGCATGATGCTGCTGCACATCTGGATGACCACCTCTAAAACGTGGGGAACCAAGTTAAAGGGCTCTCAAGTGGCTGCGTAAAGCTGGACTAACAGCCGAACCCCTACGAGGATGGTCCTTCCACGACTGCTGCTTGGCAACTGTGGCCAGTTTAATAAAGCAAATCATCGTTCAACTCCAACAGCCAGCAGTTAAAAAAGTAGAAATAAAATATTGGCCTTACATTTGCACCACAGCTAGAGGATCATGCTCATAAAGGGACTGGCCTGGGAGAACTTAAAGACCATGACAGCTCTAAACAGAGCCAAGCAAAGCTGCTTGGGGAAACCAAACTCATAAAGTATGATTATAGAGCCTTTCAACGTTAACAAATTGAAGGGTGGCCAGTGCATACTAATCAGATGAGTATTCAAGTGAGCCTGGGGCTGCACTGGTGATAAAGAAGGGAGGAAAAAAAATCTCCTTAATGACTCCCGCAATCAAGGTTTTGTAATTTCTTAAACTTGAGCTGACAGACTCTTAGTATTGTGATGAAGAGCTCGGATCATCTCCTGCCCAACAAAACTGACTCAATACGTATATAAGCTAGGCAAAAAACATAAAGGTCTGTAAAAACAACACACCAAATAGGATTTCAGAGCCAAAACCTGGAGGGCAGAGGCATCTAAAGCATCCAGGTTCTTGGACTGGTGGAGCCACAGCTGTTTTCATTGAGATGTAGGGCTTTGCCTTTCCTTACCATCCAGCTGGCGCTTTCACAGCAGCTTCGCTCAGAATGGTCCCTGCTGCTTTGACTTCGTTTGCAAGTTGGAACGTGTAAATATTTGCGAGGACAGAGCCTGAAGAGACTCATAACTTTCGCACCGTTTCTATTTTGTGCCTTTAGTTTTGCTAACACACGTCTAGGCATTTAGACCTCTCACTTGAGGTCATCACAAAAAAAAAAAAAAAAAAAAAAAAAAAAAAAAAAAAAAGATGTTTTAAAAAACCTAGGGGGTGCGGTGGCGCAGTGGGTTGGGCCACAGTCCTGCTTTCCGGGGGGTCTGGGGTTCGAGTCCCGCTTGGGGTGCCTTGCGACGGACTGGCGTCCCGTCCTGGGTGTGTCCCCTCCCCCTCCGGCCTTACGCCCTGTGTTGCCGGGTAGGCTCTGGTTCCCCGTGACCCTGTATGGGACAAGCGGTTCTAAAAATGTGTGTGTGTGTGTTTTAAAAAACCTTAACTGGTTTTCCCAACGTAATGAGCATCTGGACGGGGAGCGACAAATAAAACTGAACAAATAACTTTCTTTAACGGTGATCGCTGCTCTTCACCGTCTAAACAGTTTGTGACAAACGTAGTCACACTGTACAATACACACGTGTAATTGTATACTTAGCGGAAACGTTTTTCCTCACAAAGTATGACGACGCACAGTATGGAAGGTGGAGTCTGAGACTTACACGATGCCAGCTTCTTGAAACTTGAAGCCGTGAAACCATGTGACATTTACACAAAGACACAGCTCATGGACACTCATGCCAGCCAATTTCCGACCTGTGCGTTCCAAAAATGGATTTTATGGCAATAAGACGATTTCAAGCATGACAGTGTGGAGCCGGCGGAGGCTTGCTATAAATTATGGTTATTAATTGCCGGCCTGACAGCAAACGCCCTTGTTAACGGCGCTTAACGGTGATGTGACAGCAGCCGAGGAAGAGGAAAGCTCTCAGATGGGAGACAGGGAGCCTGGCAATTAAAACACAGGCAAGCTGAAGCAGCTCATTACGTCACAACATCAACAGCACTGTGTCGCCTAGCATGTCCCATTCCTCGACGTACAGAACCACGCTCATTTCACTGACCGAATTTATTCAAGTGTCACCAGTTACACCTATTTAAATTTACTCTTGCTGCTCTTTCTTTTTCTTCGTTCAATTTCCTTAGATATGGTCGTACACATCCATGGAAACACTTGTATTATTCTATAGTATTTTATGCATTTCCTTCAAGCTTTTTTACTGTATACTTCCTCTATTACTAATGTTCGGTTAGGTTAAATGTGTCTCAGTGAGTATACACCATGTCAGATCCCTTGTATGTGTAAATGTATATGGCAGATAGATATCCATCCATCCATCCATCCATCCATCCATCCATCCATCCATCCGCATAAAAACACTGGTCACTACTGGCATTCACCAAATTCCTTGAGCCAAGAGATTAATGACAGAGAGGATATAATTTGTTTTCATGGTGTTTACCAAGGTGCACTCACTCTAATGAGTGAAAATCCTTTATGCAAACTGAATTACTTAGCTGACTGATTACAGCTCGTTTATACTTCTGGCTCAGCAAGTAATGCATTCTGACGATTTTTTACGCAAAAAACATTTCAGTACAAAGACACACGTAACAAAATTCAGTATTCACGGCGGCGTAAGCGTTCTCATAAATACGAAGCGTTACAACGTGCACGAAACACAAGAGAACAGATTTACACTGGAATGAGCAGAAAGAACGACCAAATCAAATTCATCTTGCTGGGAAGACAATTCAATAAGGAGGGAGAAGCAGCAGAGAATGTTAGCGTAGCACCCCCTTTCGGCCTTTCAGGGTAACGCAACAACAGAGGCCTCATGTGCCATGTGCCAATGGGTGAAAGCTTTTGGAAAACCGTCTGCCTACAACACCAAGTACTGTACGCAAATACAGCTAACAGGTACAGTCAAGAGCTATGTGACTGTGTGAATAACTGTCTAACTGTGTTGTAAACAACATGGTGGCACAGCCAGTAGCGCTGCTGTCTCACAGCACCTGGGTGGTGCGAGAGGACGTGGGTTCGATCCCCGCTCAGTCTGGATAGAGTTTGCATGTTCTCCCTGTGGGGTGCTCTGGTTTCCTCCTACAGCCCAAAGACATCCTGTTCAGGTTCCCCATAGTGTGTGTTCCACTGATGTATGGATGAGTGACTCATAAGTAGTGTATCTAGCAGCGCAAGTCACCTTGGTGAATAAGGTGTGTGGGCTGATAACGCTATGTGGAGTTCACTGGAAACTGCATATGACAAGTGTATGCTAAATGAATGGATGGAAACATACATACAACTTTTTACAAAGATACCAAAATATTCTGATCAAAAGACATCCAACTTCAGCACCAATGAAATAGTGGGTATAAAAGTAATGATTTGAAAAAATTCATACGAGCATTTAAATACACACACACACACACACACACACACACACACACACACACACACACACACACACACTTTCGGAACCGCTTGTCCCATACGGGGTCGCGGGGAGCCAGAGCCTACCCGGCAACACAGGGCGTAAGGCCGGAGGGGGAGGGGACACACCCAGGACGGGACGCCAGTCTGTCGCAAGGCACCCCAAGCGGGACTCGAACCCCAGACCCACCGGAAAGCAGGACCCGGTCCAACCCACTGCACCTCCCTAGCATTTAAATACACAAACATATGTGTATACATATTCCGAATAGCACACTGATCTGTAGCTATGTAATGATTTTTAGAAAACATAGGGGGGATTCAGTCCAACACATAGACTGTGCAACAACTTTTTCCCCTCAAGCCGTCAGGATCCTCAACTCTGTACCACATTTAACATACTCATTTTTGAACTCTGACCCCCACACCCACAGCCCCATTCAGAATGACACCAGCGACTTTACTACAGATTGCACAAAATTCCTTTTTTCTTATGCCGCTGACCGTTTCTGCTGAAACCTCACTTAAAATCGGTCTCCGTGCCAAGAATAGCTGCTTAATTTCTTAAATACATTCTATACCAACTGATTATTAGGTCACACTACACTACCACTGCTTTCTAAAAACAATTATTGCACAAACATCTTACTTTCTTGCACTTCCCCCTATAAAATCTGTTTTCATTTCTATTTATTGAACTCAACATATCAATGCACTTTATCGTGGAGTATTTTTAGTTTTGTAGCTTATTACTGTAAATTACTGTAGTACTGACAGTACATGCTCTGCACCGAGTTCACACCGTGGTCCAGGAGAAACGCAATTTCACTCCTATGTATTTCCTAAACATCTCGTCGGAATGACAATAAATCCTGACCTTGACTTCTGACATTGAGAAGCCCTTGGTATTCCAGCTTGAAGGCACAAAAAGAGGCTACAGTGTAGGCAACACCACACCTCAAACTAGCAACTTAAAAATATTTAATCAACTTCAAAACATTATGCAACTTTATGACTGGCTGTCAAAGCTGCTAAATGCTTCCACAAAGAGCTGCAAATATTCTTCTTTGAGGAATGACCTGAAAAGTTTCACCAGGAATTGCATAGGCACAAGTTGCTCTTTAGCCTGACATCATAAGACACGTCAATGATGAAGTAGCGGAATTTAAAATGCTTAAATGCTATCAAACCACTACAGATCATGCCTTCTGAGGACACTCAACACAATATGTTCACACTGTTAAGTCAGAACCATGGTGCATTTCAAAGGTGAAATACATCCACTCTTGTGGAGCATGCAGTGCGGAGATAGTAAAGCGTGAGACACTACAGTACCAAGTCCTAGATGGTATGATGGTATTCTCCTCTTTGGTACCCATGACTTTAAAGCATCACCTGAGGAGATGGCACATGAGAGGAGTCCCCAAAATATGATGGAAAAAGAATAAGGGCAAATTCAATCACAACAGCTTTACCTCACTGCCAACGTGCAAAAAATTCTTGGTGCATTTGATAAAGTCCTACAAAGATAAAAATGAGAGATCTGGGGCAAAATTAACACCACACAGCTACGTCTTGTCATGTACGCTCTTCTCTCAAATACTGAAAGTGAGAGATGTGTGGGAAGGGAAATATCTGCCTGGAAAGTAACCAAAGATGTCCAGATGAGGGAGACAAACATGCATGGAAAGGGTCATTTGTGCCGACACATAACCGCGCGCGCACACACACTCTAATCTAGCGTACAAAGAAACACCATGCGGAACCCATACGCTGCCAGTCACTTTCATTAAGGCATAATTACAAAAAAAAGCCTTTAAATAATAACATTTATATGCTTCTATCCTCAGTAATGATGTGTTGGAATAAGGTCCTCCCTTTGCTCCATTTGGGTGTACTCTACATGCATCTTGAATTAGTTGAATTAGTGCTCCTCTGAAGGCAGCCTTGAACAGTAGCAGCTGCACTGACTCCAGCATGTTCCGTGCTCCAGAAATCCGAACACGTGACACATGAAGTGTAGCTCGCAGTCAGTCAGCGCACACACCGTCCCCGCATCCAGTGATGTCACCCGCTGCAGCCATCACATGGCTTCAGGTGGAGAGGAGTCCGCTTAGTCATGCAATGCTGTCACTTGGGTGACAGTCGCCGGGCTCCATTTGCGAGGCTGCAGAAGCGCTACGGTAATGACATTTCACCTCATATTCTCCGGTAAACCTGTGTTGAAGCTTAGCAAAGTCAGAAATTAAAAGAAAGATCACAAATGTCCCACTGACTCATGCATGGCTGAGGTATGAAAGACAATGTCAAATCATGATGCACAGCGCTGAATTTGGTGCTCATTTAGTGCTCTTCCCTAAAGGGATGTGCAGAAACATGCATTTTGCAAGTCAAAGAGCATCCGTAATCAATAAAGGCCAAATAATAAATAACAGAACACCCCTAAAAGCTTCAAGATATCCCCACAAGATTTTTCTGCCCGTAACTCATCCACTCGTATCCAAGACACTCTTTAGTTATGTACTGATACAGTGTCGCCCTGTTTCATTTCACTCCTATGCATAGGCACAACCATAAGCAAGCCTTAATATATCCACCAGGTCATTGAGGTGGTCAGCTTCACCGAGTATTACTGCTAATATTTCCTCCCAATAAGGGTCAAGTTGTAGAGCTTCTTCAGTGCACGTTCTCCCAGGATCGGGCAGTAGCCTAAGAGACATGCAGTACAGATCACTGCTGACACTTCTCCATTCCTGGTAAGGAACTGTACTGTATGCAAACACTTCGCAGGGATCATCTCCAAGTGCCCTTTACACATACTGTCAACAAAACAACCACTCTATTTACATTGAAATGGCAAGATTTGACTTTTTTTTTTTTTTTAAAAAATCACTCATTTTGTTTTGGGGCTTCATGCTGCTTGACCTTGATTAAGCAGAGCGGTTTAGAGCAAGGGTTGGGCGAGATGTGAGCAAGAAAGGAGACGAGAGTCGATGTGGATGCAGGTACCGCTCTCATTAGAAGGGGCACAGAGCAGCTCACAGACTGAGCAGAAGAGGAGAGAGATGGAGATGGTACAGACAGAAAGGCAAACAGAGCCACAGGAGAGTGTGAGCAAAAACAGGAGAGAGAGAGAAACGGGCAGGACAAAGAAGGCTGAGCTACTCCACACTCTGGGACCTTACATAATTTCCAGGTCAACATTGTGTAACCCAGTTGGCCACTTTGTCTCCTCAGCGCAAGCAATTCATCTTAGAAGGTGACTTTATTCCCAGCAGCAGGACTGAGCCATGATCACCACTGCTCATTTCCTCCAGAAAGGCCAGCAGCTCACATCTCAGGGGTTCAGTCAAAGAGCCATTTCCCAAGAGCTCACTTCTGAGCTCTGCACAGGCCAGATCCAAGTGTATGAAGAACACCTATGCTAGCTGATGCAGAAATTATGCACACAAAATTAAAACCAGTCACTTGGATTAAAGCATCATGAAAGAGCACCAGTTGAAATGGGTTAATTTATCCACAATGAGCAGGACTCTTGAGTCAAGGCGTACTCAAGCAATTGCCCTGATTTCATACATATTGTAAACAAATTTTCCCTTACAACCTACAAATAAATTGTGTGCAACTTGCTGCATTTAAACAAACTCCAGAACTATGAAACTGATTCAATAATTCTTATATTTTCTCCTTCGGTGCACCCACAATTAGAGGGAATAACTGTCACATGAGGCCTTACTTGAGTGCATTTAAAGTGTTTCAGAGGGAGAGTACCTAATGAACACTGCACACCAGCATGGGTAAAATTTCAGTCTTCACTTCCACTGCTGACACACTGGCCCACTGCCGTGGGCTTTGAAGGTCAAAGGCAGGTTTGCCTGCTCTCTGCTATGACCTATATTACCCAGAAGCCCCTCCTATAGCGCACTCCCAAATGCCTTCCATGTACAAAGGTTCATTAGTGCACGGCTGGGGGGGCAAGAAACCAAGCAAAATTCTTGTTAACAGCTACTGATAGCAGTGTGGTATTTAAAACAGCTCCGCAGCCTCATACCTTATGCAGTGCTGAAGGTCCTTGGCATGAATGGACCAAGGATGCACGACATTCAGTGCAAGGCCTCTGAGCAGCTCAATTATGACAGGTGGCGGTTGCATTGGATTAAAATGTTTAAATGATTTCTGCAGTATTGTGGTACTGGTCAGCAACTGGTCTGCTAAATACATTTTTCCAGCACAAATATCCATATAGAATACCAGGACCCTTATTATGTTTTTAATACAAAACCCTCTACAGTATAGCCTGCCATGCTCTGCACCACTGCAGCTTTATACTGGGTGAAAGCAGAAGGAAAATGCAATAAAATCAAATTTTTGATTTTTTTTTTTTTTAAACCTTAACCAGTGAATAAATAGAAGAGCAAAACTCCTCCAGAAAGCTTGTGTTAGTGAGCCAACAGGTTTCTTTTGAACTTTTGACATCTCAGTAGAAGCCTGCTGCAACTCAAAGCCAATCCATTGATATACTGTACTTAATGTCTGGCTGCAAAGGAGTGATTACATATTCAAGAACTGCTTTGGAAGGGCTTGGATGAACTAGAAAAGTTCCGATTACCAGCTACAGACAATTAAAATAGTTTAAAAAAAATTATTCATTGTATACACTGACTACTAGGTTCAAACAGAGCCCCTTGCAATTCAGATGACTGCAATAAATATTTAAAGAGCTGCGCACATTTGCAGTGGTTTGCATCTTAAAGCACAGAAGTTCAGGTTTGTGACAATGCCTCAGAATTTAGAAAAAGTAAAAAAAGAGAGACACCTCCAGGGTATTAATTACCGAACAGAATGTGTTAGCAAATGCTTCTGGTTCTAATTACAACCTCACAAAACAATGTACAGTTTCAGCATAACACCACCTATGTACTCAGTGTGCATGAACCACAAAAATACTTGTATATAATATACGTCCATCCATCCATTTGCTTGGCAGCTTAGTCTTTCTAGGGTTGCGGAGGCAATAGGGAGAGCAGAGCAGCCCAGACGTCCCTGTCCCTTGCAACTTCCTCCAGCCCAACCCGGGGAATGCCCAGCCGCTCCCAGGCCAACTGCGAGATATCTCTCCAGCGGGTCCTGTGCCGACCTCGGGGTCTCGTCCCACTTGGCTGTGCCTAGTATATTTCCGAAGGAAGGCGCCCAGGGACATCCTTATCAGATGCTTGAACCACCTCAACTGGCTTCTCTCAACGTGGAGGAGTAGCCGCTCTACTCCGAGTTCCTCCCGGATGTCAGAACCGCTCACCCTGTCACAGAGAGCGAGTCCCAGCACCCTGCGGAGAAAACTCATTTCAGCTGCTTGTATCTGCGATCTTATTCTTTCGGTCATTACCCAGAGATCATGACCATAGGTGAGAGTAGGGATGTAGACTGACCAGTAAATGGAGAGCTTTGCCTTATGGCTCAGCTTCCCCTTCACCGCTACAGTTCAGTACAGCAACTGCATTACTGCTGCCACTGCTCAAGTCTGCAGCCGATCTCACGGTCCCTTTTCCACTCAGTAGTGAATAAGACCCCAATATACTTAAACTCCTTCACCTGGGGCAAATTTTCTCCCCTTACATCTACTTCTTTAGCAGACACTTCTCTCCAAAGAGACCACCACTAAACACTATGTCCACACACCTTATTCACAAAGGTGATTTACACTGCTAGATGCACTACTTACAATGCGTTACTCATCCATACATCAGTAAAAAGCTACAAGTTAAATATATTAATTTGATCGCCATTAAAAACCGTCATTTAAGGAAGACATTGTCCTTTATAAGCCATGACCTTAAGAACCACATCAGTTTCCAAGATAAAGGATGTTTTTTTACCAGACCACCCCCTCCTATAAATGTTACACAACTGGTCGTAAATCTAATAAGCCGGGGATAATAGTTTATTGATGTTACATTTTACAATACGATCAATCTACAGCATAGCTTTCTGGAAGAAAAATGGATTTAGTAACACCAGGCAGATTTTTTGTAATTAAAAAAAAAAATGAGCATGAAAAAATGAAGAACCGCAGAATAAATGCATTTGGTTTAAAGCAAACTGCATGTCGAGATGTTCCTACAAATGAAGAATTAGGTCAAGGGTAAAGGTGTTAATTTCAGTACATTAATGGCATCAGAAACAAGTCAAGGTCAGCATGCTGTAAGCACCAGCCTACATAAGTGTCTTCTTTACACTGTGCCCTTCAGTTTCAGTTTTAAAGTTCTGTAAGAGCTGTGTAAATAGTGTACAGGTGGTCCCCGATTTACGAAGGTTCGACTTATGATTTTTCGACTTTACGATGGTGAGCTTACAATAGACATTTAGTAGAAACTGTACTTCAAATTTTGAATATTTTCCCCCTGGGACACCGATATTTGGCGCGATACTCTATTACTACGCTGGGCAATGGCAATGATCCGCATCTCCCAGTCTGCAATGCGGTTGTGTTTTGTGTATCCATAATGTCTATGAAACACCCATCTGCGTCTCCTGCTACTGGTGGGAAGAAGAAGAGGAGGGCAATTACTTGAGGAGAAACTTAAGATAATTACCCAGCATGAAGGTGGCCATCCCGTAAGGGCCAGTGCGTGTATGTTGGGCTGTGATGTTCGGTAGGTTACATGTATTAAATGCATTTGACTACCTATATTTTTGACTTACGATGGGTTTTGCAGAACATAGCCCCATCGTAAATCGAGGACCACCTGTGTATCTAAAATATGATCTCACCCTTGTAACAAGATTAACTGTAATATTGAATGGATCCTCTGTTGAGATTTGTGTAATTGGGTGCACTGTATTTAGTGATTTCCATTCCAGTTTTAAGCTTCAGCTGAAGAGTGAAATGAAGACTTTCCATCTCTCGAGTCAGGTCATTCCACCATATTCCTTCTGCTTTCCCTCTCCACTTGCACAGCTGGGGTGCTGTCAATAGCTCTCATATACAGGCAAAGACAAGGACAAATGTGTACATGGCAGAACAGTACTACTCCAAAATCAATGACAAGAATAAACCATGTGATCAAGAGTAAAAATAATCAGCTGAAAGTGGTGAGGAATGTTTCTTCCCTGACAGAACCTTCATGCCATTTCTGGCTGCTCTCTTTCCTATAGCTACAAATGACTTTGGACAGGTCTGTTCTCCCTGGTGACTCTTTAGTAGGACCCAAGGAGCACATGGTGAGACCGCACCACATTACTGGGCTACAGCTCTTTCCTTCTGCCGCCGGCAGTGGAGTGGGGTGACAGCGACCTACTTTGTGAGCAGAAGAGCGCTCCATGGTGAAGCCACACATCACAGCGCTCACGCGGTCATCTTGTCTTCTCTGTTTTCAGAAAGAACCCTTACTTTCAGGAGATTCTTTCCATATTTTTGGTTTCACCTCCTTTAAACATTTCCCTGGAACACCTATCCTCAAAGGAGGTTAGATTTCGTTCCAAACTAAACACCCCAAATCAGACACGAGGAAAAAAAAAAAAAACTTGTGTGGCATTGTGTCAGAGTTTAAATTCTTCCAAGTTGTAATTTTCTGAGCCACTTGTATAAATAAAAGTATAAGTTGTTAGCCAACTTGTATAACAAAGTTGCAGAAAACAGGGGTTAAAAAACCCCAACTCGGCCACCTCTATCAAACTGGCATTAAGCAGCTAGTTGACAGAGACTGAATAAAGCGTTAACGCCATTATTTGGAGTTCAGACTAGACAGATCATTCGCTTGATTTAACAAGGGAACAGCACTGCACGGTTACAAGTAACACTCAAAATGGACGGCGTTTCCTTATTAAATTAACAGGCAACTATTACACGTGTATGATACTCGCCGAGTTTATGAAGACCTACATGCAGTCTTTTAAAGGCTGGTCTTCAAAGTCATCTGCAGTAAGGTCCACATAAGGCCTTCCTGTATAATGTGCACCGTCAGGGGTTCTTTAGACTGGGAGCAGAGTGGACAGCCGCGTGCCGTCTGCAGCCATGTGCATAACAGTGTGATGATTCAGCCTCTTTACTTGGAGGGCTTTGTGGCTCCATCAGCACCAGAGGGTGGCTCCCCGATCCATTAGCAAACAGTAAGCAGTAGGATGAATTACCAAAACACTTCCTGTTCCACTTAGACACAATTTAGGCCAGTTCTGTAAAAAAAAACCATCAGGAATCAGCCATATTCATAGACAAACACACAGACAAATTCCTATGTAGACTATTGTAGGTATGTGCATGCACATATATACACAGCGTACACACACACACACACACACACACACACACACACACACACACACACACACACACTCCTCAATTAGGACTACAAGTCTGTTCATACTTTGGTATGTTCACAACTCCAAAGTCACAGTAAGTGTTACATAATACAGATGTGCTTCCATTTTTTACAGGAAAAAGTCTGGAAAAACTCAGGCAAATCTACGATAAATAGAACAACACTAATTACATAAGGATGTTGAGTTTGTCAGTTTTCGGCTAATTTCAGTCTTTATTTATACAATCAGTGGAAGCTTACAGGCATCTTTCAAATTATGCAAGAGGTTGATGCTGTAAAATCATGTATATAGTTATAATAAAAACACGTCATTTTAACATTAACTTTTGTGCTTTGTAAAATGACTCAATTAAAACACCTTCTCTTGACAAATTCAATTCAGTGCTGGTTGTTGACAAATTAACATAACACTGGTCATCTTGTTATTGATCACAGACACTGAGGAACACTAGGTATGAGCTGTGGACACTTTGGAAAACAGGTGAGTTAAGATGGTTCTACACACTCTTATTCAGATAATTGCCAGACATAGAAACACAGGTTACTTTTACTTTGCAACTGACAAATTTGAGAAAACAGGTAAGTGAAGAAGAAAATGCAGTCTTGAATAAAATATGTGTGGATTTTTTCCCCTCAGTGAAAACTGTAAATGCAGGGGAAAAAAAAAAAAGAAGTTAATTTTCTTTTAAACAGCACATCACTTCATATTGCAGAATGCCTTATGGCCACAGCTCTGCTTCATTCTTGTGTTTAAAAACACAAACACTGCTCTATCATAAGCCTATGATATATTGTGGCTTTTCAAGTGTGTTGTGCACAAGGGATATTAATCAAAGTTTATGAACCAACAGACATAATACAAAACCAACAGAAGTAACCAGAAATGACAAAGAAACTATAACCATCGTTCATTAGAAATGTATTTAGCAAACGTACACATTTACTCATGAGAAAGCAAAATTACTTGAGAATCTAAAAAAGTTAGTTTACACAAAGGCATCTCAGTACTTCAAGCCACAAAAGAAAGAAGTCCTACAGCACTTTTGCGCTGCTTTTCTAAAACACATGTCATCCTGCATGACTATCACATGATAAGTTGGTATAAAGAGCCCGTTGACTGAAGGCTCAGCCCAGCCGGAGTAGTTGCAAAGTCAAATGAGTTATTCTCTAAGGGTGGCAAAACAACGAAACAAAAGCACAGTGTAAGACCTCATTAAGTACAGCACAGCACACAACAGCAAGCTCAAAGGATATGGAAGATATCACAAATAAATCAATATTTTACATGTATCTTATTTAAATGTCTCCATACTGTCAATAGGATTTTGAGAGAGGTTCATCCAGAAATTACTGCCATGTACTTGTACATATGTGTAAAAATTCCCTCTCCCTTTAAAGGGCTATAGATGGAAGAGAGCAAAGGAAAATTGTGATCTTGGGAGACTACCTGGTGCTAGTTTCACTGCAGTCTAGAGCAGTAGATGGCTTTGGCATAGAATTTATTAACCTGCCACAAAGCCCATTAGGAAAGGGCCTACTCATGCTCACATCGTTTAAACCTGTTGTCTCTAATAAAAGAGTACTTGCGTTACAACCTTACAGGGAGAAACAAAGGGCACAATAAGGGTGCTGGGGTGGGAGTAGCGCATACGACAGCTTCTTACTGGCTTCGAAGCAGCAGCCAAGCTGCAAATATCACAGGTCAGGTTAAGAAAAACCTTCTAGAAGTAAATCACACAAGGTCCGGTGAGCATGGCAGTGATTGCACATCTAATGTTCTCAGCGCCCAGAAACCAATTGGTCCAAAAGCAGGGGGAATTAGCACTTTTTGTCACTTGTGTGGAGCACGGGGCAGCGGAGCACATCAAAGCTCCAATTTAGCTTAAACTTTGTGAACAGGTGCAGGGCTCCCGCTTCCTTCATTACTTTCTCAGACTAACAGGGCACTTTGGCCAAGTGCACCCATTCTGCAGATTGTAGTCAAAGTGGTGAAGGTTTTACGGACTCAACGTCTGAGGCCGGTGGTGAGGACCTGGTAAAGTTAAGTGCCTCCTGCTGTCATTTTTGCCTCGCCCAATTTTACATGCAATCTCCAAAAATGTGGAAATATGTCATCAGTATCACACAGTGTACCTCTGTGGGGGGGATCATTCTCATCTGTTCATATCATCATGCGTGTTGTCATAAAATCAAAGAAAATTGGTTTGCTTTCAGAAAACAGAGCTTCCCTACTACCCCTAGCAGCCAAACTACAAAAAGAGAATTAAACTTCGGCCACAGTGAAAACCCCATGAAGTGTATCAAACAGAAGAGCTTTAATACTTTAAACAATGCATACTGTAGATTTCCTAGGAAACTACTGAAGCACTTTGCAAGTGTTGTGACTTCCTCTTTAGCCTTGCTTTGGGCCATTAAAGACATCTGTGTGTTAATGCCTCATTAAATCTCTCTTCTCCTTGTTTGATGGAGAGTTGGACACACAATGCACTTGAACATAAGTGACTAAGACAGACAGGTGCAATTGTTGGCACATGGCAGTTAAATTCATGAGATTAGTGGTAACTTCGCTGGTTGTTCTTTAGTAATGTTGATCAGAACTGTCTCAATACATATTAGTTTTCAGTTCTTCAGGCTGTGGCTTTACTCCACTACAAAGACAATGTGGAATCAATATCTATTTAAGGCACTCAAACTTAAGGATATAGTATTATATATATAAAATTTAGGAAAAGACAAGAAAATGGGAATACTTGCCTGGACTGTGAATGTTAAGGATCTTCAAAATTAAAGGAATGCCCAATATTATAGACCCTGACCACACACACCCACCCACAACTATGATTGCTAGCTGTCCCAGGATTTTTCACACACCTAGCAGACATCTCAGGTCTTTCGCAATGCTTCAAACTTGAGTAAATGACTGAATGATCCAAAAAAAAAAAAAAAAAAAGTTACACATATACTGTATATAAACTATCATGCCTTTCCTGCAACATCTCTGCAATACAGGAATCCTCCAGTGTAGAAATGAGGAAAGGATTTTATTATTTGCTCAAGCTCATTTCCCTGTTCGGCATGGTGCCTCACAACCCCTGGGCTGTAGGTTCGATCCAGCCCAGTGTGCGGCGTTTGCATATTCTCCCCAGGTTCACGTGGGTTTTCCTCTAGATGCTCCAGTTTCCTCCCACAGTGTAAAATGCGTTTCAGGTAGACTGTTGCCTTTAACCGTTTGCCTTTAGTTTGTGTATGTGCGAGTGAATCCGAGGCCGATTCCTCTCTTCCAGCAACGTCAGAGTGTGTTCTGTAGGGAACTGGCTATGGCAGACAGTGGGATTGCATCAGAATTACATGAGCCGGGTAGAAGGAAAACAAGAAACAAGCAGGTTGACATTACACGAATGATAACACAGTAATGACAAGTTTAAAATGACACTTTATGTACATTTAAACTGGGCTTATATTAGACATTCACCTTGTAGCACTGTAACCTGGAGTTCGCTTATGAATGGAAGCATTCATATTTTTGTCGGCTTGTTTATTTACTAAAGTTTGAGTTTTAGTGCTATTTTTAAGTTAAGGGTGGTTGAAAAAAACTAGAGGTTTTTCGTATAAAATGGGGTTACACATTCTGTACTCCCTCTCAGTCACTTTGTTTGACCCTGTATAACATCTCAAAATTGTGAAAAAGGAGCAGTGGAGAAAGTTTGAGGAGCACATATGGTCAGAGGTGGGCCCAGTACTGAATAACTGGCCAGTCACTCGTCACTAAACAGTGTTCACAGTGACTATATACGTGCAGCTGCTTGTAAGTATTTCAAGAAAAGGGTAAGAGAGTACGCTGCTCAAGTGACGTGGAGGTCATAAACTCTGCAGAAATAAAGCATATATTCCTGCTCCTCATCAATCACAATACAACAGTGTACCAATAGTGTCTGAGTAAAAAGATTTCCTGGAAGGTAGTTTTTTGATTTTTTTTTTTTTTTTTTCCTCTGACATCCGTAAAGTCATTTATTTTGACTGGCTTGTATAGTACATGACACAGCCCAACAGCTTTGGTGCCAATATCAATGAGTCACCCTGGCAGAATTAAATGGAATTTTGTAACCTTTCCTCAAAGAAAGACAAGGGACCTTTCACCTCAGTTTAAGGTAAATTATAGGGAGAGGTAAAGCAAAACAGATCTAAGAACAATAAATAGGACAATCACACTGGCTTGATCCTTTCACCTTTTAAATTTTTTCTTCTACCAATTAAGGACCATCAAAATCCTTTTGTTGCATCTTAGATCTCAAAGCAGTGTCACACTCAAGTAGTGAAGTAACTAAAATACACTGAAATGAACATTTAAATGCTTGCTCCAAGAAACTGTCCCATTGTTGATATAGCAGCCTATTATCTGCTCAGTCCATTGAATTTCTGTGTTTATGAGCAGGAAGGATGCGTGTCAGATGTGAGAACCAGTAACCTACACTGCAGGCAAAAAGGGGCTAGGGTACAGACAGCAATAATAATAATAATAATAATAATAATAATAATAATAATAAATACACTGCCTTGGCTGCAAAAACCTGATGTCTGGGGAAAGAGGCTCAACCTGTTCATTTGATAGGGCCTTAAGATGACTTAAAAGGATTGGGAAGAGTCCTTGTGAGTCAGCTAGGATTTTTTGCTCATCTCTGATGCTCTCTTCTGCAGTACAGTGTGGTTTAACCCCCCCCCCCCCACTTTTCTGGTACAATCCATGCTAGCGTGACCAGCCATTGTGATTTTGCCCAGCCCTCTAAATCATTTGCCTTGTGGCCACTGTGCTGGCAAACAAATGCATACCACAGGATTAATTCTACAGAATGGACTCCTTAAATTTCCACATAGAGACAGAAGAGGAGCAACAAGAAAGATTTAGCATGGTAGCTCATATAATTCTAGTTCCTTTAAACCAGTCAAGGAACACCATTCAAAAGGTCTAGGTGGCTGAAATTCATTTCTCATTCATTCTTTGGGTTGATTACATTTCCAACCATTTCAGCTACAGTCAATAAAACAGAAAGATGGCCATATGATGGGTATAAATTGACAGGTCCATACTTTAATCTAGTGCAGTGTTAGGCTTCATTACAACATCTATGGTACTGATCAATAATCTTGTATCTCATTACTGTCTTGCTGTGACAAAAAGGTTGGAGATACTGTTTGGGAAGAGCAGCAGCTGGAGGTGAATGTTCAATAACAGCAATTCACATGAAACTCACTCAAACACACACCTGTTTTAGATAGCTAGTCTTTTCAAAAAACTGTTTTAAAATGATTACCAGATTCATAGAACTGAGGGTCAAGTCCAAAATCAGAATGTATGCATGTATCACCACCTTGGAGTGAATTATTTTCCATACTGTGCATGCAATCTTGTGTGGTCTATTCCGATTTTCACTCACGAGGTCTTATGCTAGGTCTAACATACTAAGTGAGATGCAACAAAACCAGCTTCAGCATTTTCTCTCCTTGTTCAAATATACTTAAAGGATATACTTAATGAAAGTGTTTGTATACATTGTCAAGGTAGAGGAGGAAAAAAAAATTTCTTTACACCAACACTTATTTTGTAGATTATAACTGGCACTGAGCAGATGTGTTGTAATACATAAACTAAAACATGTTCCTCACCAGCCTACAGAATGATCCTTGCTATGCATTTAAAATCTAAGATTTTACATTTATTCACCTGGCAGACACTTTTCTCCAAAGCAACTTATGCTGGATACTATGTAGCGCGACTAACCCACACACCTTATTCACCACGGTGACTTACACTAGGCCAAACCATCCCTTTGTTTTAAGCTCCTTCTCCTTGAGATACGGATAAATCCGAATCATCATGGTAATATTTTCAAATCACTTTGCCTAAGTATGTAGTACTACAAAGTAAGTGCTGGAAGTTTCTTTTGACAGTGATAATTATCCATGTGGATGGCCTGGTGGTGCAGCAGGTAGCTCTGCTGCCTCACAGTGCCTGGAGTGGAATTCACATGTTCTCATGTCTGCGTTACTTTCCTGCCACATTCCAAAGACATGCTGTCCAGGTGAACTAGCAATGCTAAATGGCCTTAACTGCGTGTGAATGGGTCAGTGACTGTGTGTGTGTCTACCCTCCGATGAACTGGTGCCCCGTCTGACATGCACCCTTACCCCCCATGATTCCATGATAGCCTCTGCAGTGTCAAGACCAAAACATGCAGTTACTGAAAGTGAATGAACGACAATCATCCATCCAGCAACCAAATACTTATGAAGACAGATTTTACATGCAGCCTTCGCATATGGATTAGTTTTTTATCCTGCATGAGAGATAAATGTCAGAGGAACAATGAGGACTGGGTTTAAACAGAAAAAACAGAACGGGATGATGCAGAGCCATGTGATCCAAGCCTTACTAGGCTCTGCCACACCAAGTGCATTTGATCCATCCCCTAAAACCATCATTACTGAAAAGAAAAGGATTCCTATACAACTCTGACCAACAGGATTCAAATGTCTAGAGGCCCTACACTGTGACATTAAGAGAAGCAACAAAACTTCCACTGCATAATCATGTCCCTTGGAAAAGCTTGCATAAACTTGGAAAAATGCAAACAGCATGGCCGAAACCAAGACAGCTAAATAATAGGAGACAACTGATTTCACATGATGATTAATTTCATATGAAGCTGGAAGCATGTTGCTTTATATTTCATACTTCCTATAAAGCCACCTAACCCATGTAAGTTTGTAGCATATTTGTCACCATGGTTTGGCTCGAGGTCCCAGCTTTGCAGCAACCTGCTAGGGCACACCCTGGCTATCACTATGTGGCCAGCCACAGCCCTACTCCCATCCCTCCCTGGGTTCAAGCAAGGAAACAGTGATGTGGGGGAGGGTAAGACAAGTACATTTTCATTGCGTTATTTATGCATAATACAGCCATGTTGTGACCTGCAGACTGGCTGTCTGAGGGTGAGTCATGCCTGGATGATGGGAGGTGGGGTGTAGAACCCGTGGAACCGATGACAGGGGCTGATACAGTCAAGGTCGGCCATGACTGGAAGCAGAACTCTAAGAAAGTTCACCACAAGAAACTCACTACTAACAGTACAGTTCTTGACATTCAGAGCATTAGCCATTTTTATATTTGAATAGCTCTTCCAAAATGAACAGTGGTAAGTGTTCTTAAAAGTCTTCTTAAAATCCTTTCCTGAATAAGTCTGCTTCATCACTTAGAAATGCTTTAAGCGAAATACAATTATATGAGAAATTGTTATTAAAAAGGATACAAAACTGACCGAATAAGCGTCACAAACAAGTGCATCACCCTTATGACTCAGGCCAATTGATGCTGTTTAAATATAAACTAAAAATCACATGTGTGTGACAGACAGCAAAAGTATGCCCCCCTGGACAATTGCATCGCATTTCATTTCATGAAACAATGACTTTATACAGTGGTCCATGAGCATCAAGTGTGCAGGAATGTAACTAGGATTAAAATTAATTACCGTTACAATAACCTCAAATAAGTGTTTACTGTTGCATCTGTTTGAAAACAGACTACCTTGCCTGCCATTTATCCCTGCCAGCTTCTCTAAAGAAATACAGTACAAAAAATGAGCACTTACCAAGTGGACTTTGTAGCTGGAAACTTGTGTGTACTTTACCAAACCCTTCGCTTTCTATTTCACGTTTAGCAAGAGCATACGGCACGTGAACACCAGAACAAACCTGCATGTTTACGCATAGCGCCTGTAATCGCAGCAGAAATCCAACCTTTTCTCATACACTGGAGATATTCTGCTGCTCTTATTTAGTTTTACCTTCGTGTCATGTAACTTCCTCCAGTCTCAGCAGTCAAGTCATAACATAGGAAGTAGAACTGTTCTTTGTCTAACATCACGCACAATGAGGACAGCCAACACAGACCACATTTCCAATAACAAGCTTACCTACACACGTGAAGAATACCTCAAGTCCTTGAACTTACATTTTTTTACCCATGTATTTTCTGAACCTCAGACAAAGTCATTTACATGAGCAAATCCTGCCAGTGCACAACCACTTACACTCCCTCTTAGGTGTCAGACAGCAGGAACACACACTTTTTGGAAAGCCATCCTCACTTTTTCAGTTTGTGATAAATTATTGAACTTCTGCACATAAAGCCTGCCTTCCCCATCGCTTCCAAAACCACATGAATTATTTTGATAGCCGTGAGAACTGCCAGTGAACAAAGTCCCCCCCCCGAAAAATATTCCTCAGCAATGGAACCATGGAGGACCACTGACTAGAATTTCTAATAGGCGTACTTACTGCCAAGCCTCTCTGTGGAGAAACTGAGTTTTTTTTAGTTGATTAAGTACAATGATTTTGAAAGACAAACTTTGAGGAATTTAAAATTTAATTTTTACAATCAATAGTCACACATGAAGGCTGACCATGTATTCAAAGAACTGCTGTGATTAAGAAAAAACCTCCTGATAGAGAGTAAATTCAGTCTCTCTCTCACTTACACACACACACACACACACACACACACACACACACACACACTCTCTCTCTCTAAAGACAATTCTGAGACAGAATTGTCAGAACAGAATGCCTTTGGATTGTGGAACAACATGGGAACGGCCAGAGGGTACCCATGTGAACTCATGGACTGAGCAGGATCTGCATTCAATCACAAAATACTGTGGATTCATTGCTCAGCAGCTACTGTTGTCCAAAGCGACTTCCAGCATTTGACCCATTTATACAGCCAGTATCTTTACGGGTCAAATATGTTGTACAAGAGTTCCACAACAGTAACAGGGAACAGGGTTTGAACCAGCATCACTCTATGTTAAGCACTGAGCTGCCATAGTGCCCACAAGAAATTTCATGTTTGATTTAGATTCAGTGTTTGACTACAGGCAAACTCATCATTAACATCATAATAGAGGGCTGACATCTAAAAAGAGAAACATTTACAGAAATATTATTCATTTAAATAATGCTTTCTAAAAAGTGACTTAGATGTTAAACAACCCATTATTTACCCATTTATATAGCTGGGTAATTTTTACTGGAGCGGTTTAGATATAGTACCGTGCTCAAGAGTACTGCAGCAAGAGGCGGGATTCAACCTGCAACCTCTGAGCCCAAAGGCAGCAGCTCTAATCACTACGGTACTGGTAGCCCCAAAAATCCAGACACAAAAAAACAAAAAAACAGAGATGCATAAAAACCATACGATGCATGGAATTTAAATACAGGTGGTCCCCGATTTATGATGGGGTTACGTTCCACGAAACCCATCAGAAATCAAAAATGCATTTAATACACACTTCTGCGTGACAGAATGGGAGATGTGGGTTGCTGCTGCTGCCCAGCATCGCAAGAGAGTATTGCTCCACATATCGCTTGCCCGGGGTGGAAATCAAAATTCGAAGTACGGTTTCTACTGAATGTCTATCGCCAGCTCACCATCGTAAAGTCGAAAAAATCGTAAGTCGAACCATCATAAATCAGGGACCACCTGTATAATAATGAACAACATAAAGTGAACCAAGATGAGACAAACACCCTAAGTTGAGAACTTGGAGTAGATGAAAGTTAACAATATACCACAGAGTTTTCATGTTAAAGCTAAACTGCACCAACACTTCATAAGGAACACCGTTAAAACACCAACATCACTGATTTTAAAATATGTTGTATGAAAACATTCATGAGCCAGAAGAGTACGTTGACAGAGATGGGACCTACCTGTGGCAGGGCAGAGCTAAGCTGCCTCTGCAGCGAATCACGGTCGTATATGACATCCTGCAGGTGCTGCTGGGCCAAGCCTAGGCTCTCCTGTGTCTCACGTAGTGTGTCCAGGAGCCGGTCACGCTCATCCAACATGTTAACCATCAGCTGCTCAAAGTGCGAGTCCGGGTCCGAGACACTGCTCTGGGAGCCCCGCTGGCTGGCGGCAGTGTCCTCGCTGATCGTGGGCATCACTTCGCACATCATCTTGTCCTGCAGATAGAAGCAAAATTCATATATCTTTTCTTCTGATATACTGCGTGCACATTGTAGGTAAAGATGTTTCTTACAGGCTTCACATATGACACCTGCGTGAGCTTTTCAGTAGTTTCCTTCTATACTAAAGAGACTCTTTGCAGATGCGAAAACCAAGAGAGATCAGAGGACAGCTTCTCCAGTAGGAAGATATCAGGCTGAATTCAGGGTCTTTGCAGTCCCTGTGACAGTGCTTACTGCTGTAATTTCTTTTGGCAAGGATAGAGAATGACATTGACTCACTTGCTTTCACATCACCCCCTACTTGCAAAGAAGACTTGGAAACTTGTCACTCTCCTCTAGATCTCACGGGTGTACCGTTTTGTGGGTCAGCACGTATCCTGCATGGCTGGTTATGTAATACAGCTGATCTATACTACAATAGATCTCTAAGCCCCAATTCAGAAAGGAAGAAACTGATCTAGAGCTCTGTGCCAGTAGAAAGCATATCTTCAGAGTGCATTTCATTGTGACTACAAGGTTATGAAAAGCACTAAATGTTCAGTCTGCAAATTTCCAAATAAAAAGGTGCATATACAGTATACTATAATGGAGACCCAGTGTTTGCAGTCCAACCAAAGGAGGACGTAACCAGCGTAGAATAAAAAGCAATTCACTGACTGGTTGATATACCAAACAGGACTAATGTGGAAGCAGCGAGCATGCACTTTTAGCATGTGACAAACTCCTGCATGATTGTGAAACAGTAACTCATGTTTTTTTCCTTGAAGAGAGTGAAGCAGCCCCAGTGAGTGCCTGCCAGAAGATAATAGCCGAGCTGTCACTCGGCACTTGCTGCAGTAGGAGGTCGCGGCCTCTACAGGAACCGGGCAAGCTGCCATTCTCAGTGTTCCTCAGCCAGCACACGAAGAGGCCCTCTAAGGCCCAGTCTCACCAACACAGGTCAAAAACAGATGTTCACAAGGTTCAGAGTGATGGATCAAAACCAAAGCTTAAAGATGTATTTACGACTGAGGTGGAGCCGCACAGAAGATTGCATCCAATAAGGAACACTAGTTTAAGTAACTAGCTACTGCCACACTATGGACTCTTACATCATCATTGATGATCTTGGAGGTAAATACCTCTGATATTCACAAGGGGCCAGTTTCTTCCAGCTGAATATTTGTACACTAGATTTCCCTTTTTCACCACTTTATCTGAATGAGTGATGCCTTGGACGGGTCATATTCCCCAGAGTGACATTTAATCTTATCCAAGTTAAGGCTATTTCTCTACATTGGGATTTATATCTAACACCATGCGAGAAACAGTTTTCATTTAAAGAAAACTAACCTTCTCTACTTTTTTCACTAGCTACTTGAGCCTTGAAATGCAGGTGGATTAACATATCAGCCAAACCCAGAGCAACGACAGGAAAGAAATGAACTACGGACAGGGAATATAGTTGTCATTGTAGACACTAGCGAGAGCATGCTATTAATCATCCTCTGATGAAGTAGTCATCAGAACCAGAAATGGAAAGTTGTGCAGTTCTAGACTAGTGCAACACCCACAGTACACCACAGGGACCAACAATAAAGCAATAATGCAATAACGCCCTATGAGGGCAGTACAGTCTGCTTGTTGTTGCGATTTTAGATCTGAAATGTTATACTGCATTTGTATAAAAAACACAAAATCAGCCAAAACATTAGCCCCCTGCCTAATATTGTATAGGTCCCCTCGTGCTACCAAAACACCTCTGACCTGTTGAGGCATGGACCCCACAAGACCTCTCAAGGTGTCCTGTGGTATCTGGCACCAAGATGTTAGCAGCAGATCCTTTAAGTTGTGAGGTGGGGTCTCCATGGATCGGACTTGTTTTTCCAGAACATCCCACATATGCTCGATCAAATTGAGATCTGGGGAATTTTTAAGCAAAGTCAACACCTTGAACTCTTTTGTTATGTTCCACAAACCATTCCGTGAACAATTTTTGCAGTGTGGCAGGACCACTGCCATCAGGGAATACCGTTACCATGAAGGAGTGTACGTGGTCTGCAACAATCTTTAGGTAGGTGGTACATGTCAAAGTAACATCCACATGAATGCCAGGACCCAAGGTTTCCCAGCAGAACATTGCCCAGAACATCACACTGCCTCCACCAGCTTGCCTTCTTCCCATAGTGCATCCTGCTCCCATCTCTTCCCCAGGTAAACAACGCACACGCACCCGGCCGTCCACATATTCTAAAAGAAAACGCGATTCTTCCGATCAGGCCACCTTGTTCCATGGTCCAGTTCTGATGCTCAAGTGCCCAATGTAGGCACTTTTGGCAGTGGACATGGATCAGCATGGGCACTCTGACCGGTCTGCAGCTACGCAGCAAGCTGCGATGCACCGTGTGTTCCGACACCTTTCTATCATGGCCAGCATTAAGCTTTTCAGCAATTTGTGCTACAGTAGTACTACTGTGGGATTGGACCAGACGGCCTTTGCTCCCACAAACACACATCAATGACCCTGTCGTCGGTTCACCGGTTACCCTTCCTTGGACCACTCATGGGAGGCACTAACCACTGCATACTGGGAACACCCCATAAGAGTTACTGTTTTGGAGATGCTCTGACCCAGTCGTCTAGCCCTCACAATTTGGCCCTCGTCAGAATCGCTCAGATCCTTACGCATGCCCATTTTACTTGTTTCCAACACATCAAATTCTAGAACTGACTGTTCACTTGCCGCCTAATATATCCCACCCCTTGACAGGTGCCACAGTAATGAGATAATCGATGTCATTCACCTTAGCCGTCCGTGGGTTTTAATGTTGTGGCTGATCGGTGCGTCTTTCTCTAAACAGTAAACTATTCACACCTTTCAAAGCCAGATTATAATTTCTCATATTTAGATTTAAGTGGAGGTAATCTGGAACAAATAGGGAATAGGTTAAGGCATTTGCTATCAAATGCCTATATTAAAGAATTAGTATTTATAAATTCAGCACCTATGAACATTCAGGACACATTTTGGTATGTACTTAGGCTTTTAATTTCAACATAAGCCAAAAAAAAGATATTATATACATTATTTGCCTTGACATGTGTCCAATATACTCACGTATCACAAGTAAATGCAGCATTGTGTATAAAGAACAACAGATCCATTATGAACCATCCAAGTTAAATACACACCGGCCAGCATAACTGTCAAGATATAAACTAAACACTTTATAAACAAAAAAAACAAACACAAACTTTGTAATCATAATCATGAAAAAGGCTGAGGGGAAATGAAAATCATTAACCCTGTTAACCAAGGTGGTTACTGATTTAAGGGCATCAACAAAGATTAGCAAGACATGGGGACTTTATCCTAGTGCCATATGCCAGTCAGTGAATAATTTAAAAAGGATGAATTCAGGGCTCTGGTCCCAATCACTGCACCTCTCCTGTGGTACACTACAGACACCCACTGGAGAGGTCCAAGTCTGGTGCTGAATCTGCTTGGGGGTGGGGGGTTGAGAGTGGTACAGTGCTGGGGATGCCACCGAACCTGACATCACTGAAGTACAGGACGCTACTGAGTGCATCACTATCGCATAGGTTATTAAGCTATGAGCTACAAGTCAGCTCCTTCTCAAGTGAAGGAAAAGTGCAGGTAATGGTTTGGAACTCATGGCCTACTTTCACCCACCAATTCTACCAATTAACAATGCTTTGCAGGGTAACAGCCAACAGAATTTTGTTCAGAAACCCTTCAGAAAAGGCAAAAATAAGTATCTGGACAGGCCCCACAGGTCAATAGCTACTGAATGTATGAGCTTGCAAGGGCTAGTATAATACACTTGTCATATCAAGAAGCACAGAGCTCAACACGACATACTGACTGACACCTTACACTCAAAAGTGTCCTACAGCAAGCAAAAGAACAGCAAGAGGCGAGGCTTGACGTGCAGCCTGTCTTCACACTTGTCTGCTTTAGGACAAATTAACAAAGATAATTGACTTGTCTTTGATGAAACCATTGTACGCTGCATTACTCTAGGTGTAATTTACTCAGACTGCCTGATTAGTACTTTTACAGAGAGGGTGCCCCCTTCCCCTAGAGCCAAACCAGATGCCACAGTAATGTGATATGTCATCTACAAAATAAAGCTCTCAAGAGGCTTGAAAAGAGGAACGCATAGGAAAGGGGGTAGGGGGGAAACACACACACACACAAAATAGATTTAAAAAGAAGCCACCAAATAAAATCTGCCTTAAAATAATAATAAAGGCCAGGGTATGGGGGGGGGGGTCATCAGAACATTTTGAACCCCTGAAATTTGAACTTGCACTGACCCCAGAGAAAAAAGAGGGGAAAATTATCTCATAAACTCTGTTTAACAAAAAGGGTGCAGTGACTAAAATTGTAGAGTGTAAAGTTTAATAAGAAGAAAATAATCCAGCTATAAGAGTTCATATTTTATTTTAAAATTGTTTTAATTGACAATATTGAATTAGTTACATGTGAAATCATTTGACAGCTTCTTGAAATAATCAACCAACGTCTGTGCCAGTATTGAACTTGTAGACCACCCCCGACCTCTTATTTTGAAATGGTATTCAAAGCAACATCTTAGGAAATGACATTCCTTCCACCTTATTCACAGAGAACCATTTCAGTAAGAAACGTTCCCTTCGTACCTTACACTAAGGCTGTTTAACCAGAGCAGACATTGAACACCTTGTCTCCACATTAGCCCTCATGCAACTTGTTTGAATTTTGAAGTTGTAGGAATTGGCAGATCTTGATTTTGTTCTTTGTACAGAGCCTATTCTTCGGAGTGCATCAAACTGCAATCCATCATGAAAATAATTCCCTACAAACACAATATTTGAAATGCAACGCAGAATGAAAAGCAGCAGTGTGGCATTTATTGCCTTTTACTCACAGATATATAGCACATGCTCTACGCTGCTGCTTTGTCTGTGTCAGACATGAACAATTAAGGTTAAAATTGACTGTATAACAGAAGTACTCACAGAGTCCATAACCACAGCTACTCTTACTTCATACATAATGCTTTACAAAAGCTGCCAATTGTCTTCATCAAATGCCCCACAGTAATGTGAAATCAGAATTTTCATTGTCTTTATTACTTAACTACCATGTTATAATTAACCGATACCGAACCAATGATTCTACTTGTACTACTAACTTCACTAATTTCTGTTTTTGAGATATAATCAATTAAATACTAGACAACAGGTAAGCTAAAATAGCCTTGTTAAGGGGGGGGGGGGGGGGGGGGGGGGGGGGGGGGATTGCTACCCCTGCCTTGAATAGCCCCTTTCGTAGTGAATGGATTGCTTGACTTGGTCTCAGGGGGTGTGAATCGTGTTTCATCATGCATGATGTCATTATGGTACGGGCGCTGCCGGGGAGCCTTAAAGAGAGCGTCATGGCAACGTTGCCACAGCATTGCCTCCCCAAGCCTACAAAACCCAGGAAGCAAGGTCATTCAAAACAATCAATCGATGGAGATTTAATAAAGCACAGATAAAGATGGAATAGCATTATATCCAGTCAAAATCTGATTCGCTGCTGACCATAAGGCTCAGTTTGACAGTTTTTTTTTTTTTTTTTTAAAAACAAACCTACACATCATCATTATCTTGGTATCAACATTAAGGCGCATAGGGTCAGAAAAGGCGCTATGATGACATTTCATCGAAAAAAGCTTAACTTTTGCTATGGAAATAAATTCAGCATATTTTACTGACCGTCAACTAAACAGGGAATTTTTAGAATATGGACTATAATAACCATTTGCATTGTCGTGGTACATCCCAAGTCTGATCCTCACTCATGTAGTCCATGCATGCAACTTGCCACATATAATTAACCATCTTCTTTGACTAATACAGGAGTAAATGTGTATGATAACATAGCCAACATGTTTCCATGAATATTTGACCAAGTAGAATGAATAAATAAGTAATGCATAAGGAGCACAAATATTCATTTGTACATTTCATCTAGAAATACGCTGAAAAACTGGCATCAAATGTTAATACTCAAATTACTTTCTGTCAAGGGCACAGACACATCCTCCTGCGTGCACACATTTCCATATGTTCCATTCATATCAGCCATGCAAATATCCCCACAACGCATGGATTACCAGAAATAGGAGGGGCACATGCATCACAGTTCTCCATTCACCATAGGCTTTGTGAATACAGTACTTGACACTAGCGGTGTCTGTCTCATGTGTGAGCGTCATCAATTTTAAAAAAAGCCAAATTATAATGATTTCAGAAGAACATCTGGTGCGCTTTCATTTCAGCTGAGGAGAATCTCTGCCCATTGTCTCAGTTGCATGACATCATTCTTTAGCTCCACTCGCACTCCGTTCTAACTTTCACTCCCTCGCAAGCAGCAGGGATGCAAGCAAGCAGCCAGATTCGAATGGCTGTCTTTGATGGAAGAACAGAACGTATCCAAGTGCATCCACAACAAGCCTTTCCACATCTGGAGAACTTTCCTGGTCGTGTCTCTCTCTGCCTGGCAGCACACGCGGTAGTCGGGTACTGACACTGACAGGTATGGATGGGGGTACACGGTGACGGTGACACGTCTGCTGATGGATGATGATGGAGGGACGGACAGGAGCTTCATCATTGATAGTACTTACAGCTGACCTGTGTGTTCTTCCAGGGTCCTGATGAACGCGGATCAGTCAGACCCAGAGTCAGTCAGTCGGATTCGTGCCGCTGACCAGCGGCGCTGCGGGAGCACCGGGCTCCAAGCCCCACCCGCCTACGGCTACGCTCCGCACGCGAGCAGCAGGGCTCCTACATCCACAGCGCACATGTCTCACTCCGTCCACCCGACCCGTTCACACATCGGAGACGCCGCTGCTGTCCAGAAAGAGCCATCGGAGGGAAGATGGCATGGCAGCGCTCGCTTGGGAGGCTGAGCCCGGTACAGACCACTCCGTGCATATGGGGGGGGGCGTCTTAAAGTCACAGCTGTGTGCGTTTCTCACGCTCGTGCGGAATGGACCGAGAAGCCCAATTTACAGCCCGTACTAAGCAAGGCGACATATATTCTAAGACATTTTATTCACTTGTCCAGCAGTGAAAGTTAAAGGGTGCGCAGCAGGCGCTGTCCACTTTTGCTTTGATTACAAAGAAACAAGGACATGAACGGCGTCGTGTTGCTATGTTATATATCATGTCCTAGTAACTAAGTAAGTATTGCGCGGTGAGCCGGTTTTCTGTGTATGATTTTGGGGCCTCTCGTCTCGGCTCCATCATGACCAGCACCTGAACACTCACCTTCTCTCTCCGCTCAGGTGGGCTCTGCTTCTTTACCTTCACACTCAACTGTGTGTGTGCGGGGGGAGGTCATTGACGAGCAGGATCAGCGCCTGCTGACGACGCGACGGCGTCCGTCTCACTTTCGGTTGTGTATTCATTTAAATCGCGCGCGTGCCCACTTGTCAACTCTAATAATGATCGCCTTAATTTTTCTTTTTTTTTTTTTTTTTTTTTTTTTTTTTTACCGGTGCATTTGTAATCTCTGTGCTCCTGCGTAAAACTTGTTCCGTTTGTTCGGTAATTCATCAAGTCACTGAAAAAGTAACTCACAGGACTTGGCTAAAGCGAGCTGCGTGAAGCGATGCAGCCGCGGCAATTCAGTTTCAGTCGTTTCAACGAGTTCTTCATTGAGCGGCACCGGCGGCATCATCTCTGACGTAAAATTATTACTTCCACGTGGGAAGTTAAATAGCAGAGAGAGTGGCATTTTGTGGACACGAGTTATTGGGAAAAAAAGCGAAGGCTGCTGTTGTAGGAATTCCCTCGGCGAATGTGTTTAAAAAGCCTCGTTCGTTGTACGCAGCTCGTGGTGGCGCGTGGACCCGGCGTCGATATTATTCTGAGGTAAATTTATGCAGCTACTCGTCACGTGTGATATGAATGAATGGTTGAAAGAAACAAACTCCTTGACTTGTTGAATAACATGTCTGCATTTAAGTCTCTCTTTCTTCTAATGTAAAGTGCACATTGTATTTTCTATGAGACGTACGTCGCTTTGGAGAAAAGCGTCTGCTAATGTAAATCATGTGTTTTTTCTCCAGAGAAATCATGTTCACTGCGCTTTCTGCACAACCGCAGTCACTCACTACTGGTGTCTGACGTGTATTGTCATATTGTAATTGTTCAAATCGTGCCCTTTTTCTCCTTTCTCAAACATACAGTTCCGTTAAGGGGGGTAACGAGAATACCGCCTTTATGTAACTGTTTTTAAATACACGTGGTCAAGGGGGAAAAAATGCTTGCAGAGCAAAAAGCCGGACTCGGCAATATTTTCGCAATGATATGATGTAACTAAGAAAATGGCATGTCTCATTTCCCTAATGAATACCAATACCATGTGACAAAAAAGGAATACAAGTATGCTTGTGAGTGTGTGTTATAATTTTAAAATGGAATCCATGTATGTAATGTTGAGCGAATGGTGCCAGCCAAATATTAGCGTTCACTGACTGTAAGTTTGCTTTGGAGAAACGCATCTGCTAAATGAATAAATCATGTAATGTAACTAACTTGTATCTCGTCCATGTGCTTTGCAGAGCGAAGGACAGCATGCAGAATAAAATACCTGCTGTGGGAAGTATAATAATCATGTAACTGGTCAAAAATGCTGTACTGAGTAACAGTAAGCCTGTATGAAAAGGGAGTATATTGTATATCTTCATGATAAGTTGTTGCAGTTTTTCATTGTATGGGACTTGGTTATGCAAAGGCTTGTATTAACCTCCTCAAAGTATAATTTTATATATATATTTACATTTCCCATGGTTCTTTGTTGTGCACATTTTAAATATTGCTAAAAGCACATCCTCTTAAACACAGTCTGAAGCCTCTTGTCCCAAGTAAAGTCATGGTAAATCAGAGCCTAACCCAGCAATGCAGGGTGCAAGGCTGCAGGGGGAGGGGACACACCATGGACAGGATGCTAGTCTGGCACAGGTTACCCCAAGCAGGACTTGAACCCTAAACCCCTGAGAGAACGGGCCCCGGCCGAACTTGCGGCGCCACCATGCCCCCCTTCTCTTAAACACTTTTTATTTTTTTCTCTATATGCCCCTGGTTCTAAAACTTGTATAGATTGAAATGACTGTTGATGTAAGTGTTGGGAAAGCAACTTCAGAGAATAGGATTCACTCATGAAGAAAGCAGTCTGTTTGCCCATCACAATTCCTGTGTTCTTAATACGCCTAAATGTACATGTTAGTTTTGGTATTTCTATCAAAGTATATTTAGGAAAACTACCGAGGATAAACACTAGGTGATTAGGCCCTTTATCTTTAAGAAAGATAATCCTTCAACAACCTGGTGAAAGGAGTAAGTCCTTAATTATACCTGCTTTGCCAAGAGAAATAAACATGATCGTTGTCAACAACTGCTTGTCCGGAGCAGGGTCGGAGCAAGCCGGAGCCCTGGGACGGGATGCCAGTCCGTTGCAGGGCACCCCACGCAGGTCTCAAACCTCAGATTCACCACACATTGGGCACCAGCCAAACCCACCACGCCACCATGTCCCCACTATGTTGGTGTAACATGCCGGGGGGGGGGGCAGAGTCTGGGGTAAGCCAGCCGCAGTTGGGGCTAATTGCAATCTCTATTTCTTCCCCTGGATGAGAGAGAAAGAGGGCGAGAGCCATGACCCCGAAGCACCGCCCCACTCTACGTGTTCCCGGTTCCCCCCTTTCCCCCACTGTTATTTTCCCCTGCACTGCCCTAAATAAACATGCCGCGAGGCGAGCACCTCACCTGTTCTGCCTCCTCTGTCGCAGTAGGTTACCATATTCATTTAAAGTGCATATTTAAGCAACTGTCTCTCAGCTTCTTGCTACAGTTTAATGAAGTGGACAATTTCTGTAAAAGGGATTTTTTTTTTTTTTTTTTTTCCCCTCTCTCCCCCCTTCAGAAAAACAAAATCCTGAGTGCAATTTTTCATTTTGAGTAAATTAGTTTGGTGAACTCATCAGTGTCTGGATTACATTAACTCGACTGTAACGTATAACCTGGTTTAAATGAGACAGCATAATATAGAGGAAAAATGTAATAGAACTAATGTTGAGCAAATGTATTGTTTATTGTTCAGAGCTCCATATATATTCAGAGTACCAAAACAGCATGTAAACTTGTAAATGTAACCATTCTATTATGGTCCCTTTTCAGTCCACTTCCATTAGGCCACTGCTGAAGTTATTTAGTATTTAAATGGATGTAATACAAAGTGTACTTATCCTTAACTACTCCCCATAAGTAGACACATTTTCATTTTAAATCACATAATAGCACCTCAAAACACATTCTTTATGCAGGAGTGGAGCCAATATTTATGCCTTACTCAATAAACCAGTAGAAGAATAACCAATAAGGCATGGTGATATACCTTTGCAGGTGTACTCCGCCTCTTTTCACTTAATAATTATATTTTATCTAAAACAAAGGACAGCAGCTAGTATCTGTTTGACATTCCTGATAAACGACAGTCTGACAGAACTACTAAGACTGTATTATAAACCTTTACAACTTAGCTTTATTCATGATTTTAAACAATGCTGTAAGGAGTATGATATGAGTTCTGTATCGCAAGACCTTGCAACGGATAGTAAGGACAGCTGAGAAGCTCATCGGGATCTCTCTGCCCTCTATCATGAACGTTTACACCACACGCTGCATCCGCAAAGCCACCAGCATTGTGGATGACCCCACACAGCCCTCACACAAACTCTTCACCCTCCTGTCATCTGGCAAAAGGTACCGAAGCATTCGGGCCCTCGCGACCAGACTGTGTAACAGTTTCTTCCCCCAAGCCATCAGACTCCTCAATACTCAAGGATTGGACTGACACTGGAACTGTTTTTAATAATTATTGTCCTGTTTTAGTAATTGTTGTAATGTCTAGCACTGTTTGCACAAGTCTTGCATCTGTGCACTTGTCTGTGTCAGTAACTGTGTTGTTTTATGTAACACCAAGGTCCTGGAGGAACTTTGTTTCATTTCACTGTGTATTCTACCAGCTGTATATGTTATAATGACAATAAAACCTCTCTTGACTTCTTGACTTGACAGCTGATGCAATCAGATGCACAAGGAACAAAGAAATAATCTACATACAGTTTACCAATAATTTATAATAAAATCTTAAGCGTTGAAATAGAATGGAAACTGTCTTGCAGGCTGGACAGCAATTCAAATGCAGAAAATTTGTATCTTTTTATTCCTGTACAACTGTGTGTTTTCAACATGCCGAGACTTAAAACTAACAAGACGGAAAAATTAACACGAACTACTTATACATTTAAATAAATGCTGTATTTATGCCCTGGTAAGTCACATACTTTTAGGGCAGGGTGCTCATCAGTAATAGACAACTGTATTTAAACTGCATGTGAAAATGTCATACACAATGTAATGCTTTCTTTCAAAAGGATTGTACTAACCATATGAGTTGCATAGTCTGTAAACAACCCATTGTATGGAGCATATTCTCTACTGCATTATAATTTTCCTGCATGCAAAACAAGTCTTTTTGCTGATTCCAAATTATACCAGAAAATCTAACGCTGTGCGTGAGTGAGAGAGGGCGATGAAAAGCTATGCCTGGGCACCTCTGGGCATCTGAACAAAAGGTCAGCTCTTAAGTGCTCACAGCTGGTCTCAGCTGTTCCTGTTACAGCAATCTTTGCTCCAGCTGCGAGAACCCACAGAGATCATGTCCTCAGGCCAATGACAACAACTAAGGTAAGAAGAAGTAAGCTTAGCTTTTGTCTTCCTGCTGCAAGAATGGATCTCCGTTCAAAGCTTACCAAAAGAACTTGAGAAAGCAGTTAAATGTGCGTTGTGTAGTACAACGTGTAATGTTTTGTTGATTCACATACTGTATAGATTTAACGAAATATTACACCTATTTACATTATATTATGAAGTCAATGAAATGTTTGATGGATGTATCAAGTCATTTGCTTTATTTACATTAGTTGCCCTTTATGTGCATTAATAGTATAAAAAGGGACAGTAAGATAACATCAGAGGAAGTGGAGCTAAAGAAGCTGGACTTATTCAAAAAGTTGTAGACTATAGAAAGACAGCAAACTGTTTCCTGCATTCTCTCTTCCTGTCTCTGTTAAGACACTTGAATGTCTTCAACAAGACTCAATTAACAGCTCTATATTTGGTAGTTAAAGCTGAATTGGCCTGGTTGCACAAGAGCTGTATGCACTATTACCATGGTACATGGAAGATCACATGGTCTTAGGCTGAGGGATATAATGATAGCCTTGATCAGTGTGCACACAAGAGCTGTACTAAAGGCCATATGGAGAAATCACACATCGATAAACACCATGCCCCAAATGACTGTTGCGTAACAATGATAACAGTGAACATGATTTTCATAGAAATATTCTTCCCCAGATGTGGATTTTGATGCCTGTCTCAACCTGCACTACAGAGCAGCCTCACTGTATGGTTGACATAGTTTTATTTGTAGAATAGGCTATCGGGGTCAAATAAACTCAAACAAAGAGAAGCTTGTATTATAAATGTGCTTAAAATGCAGATTAAATGTAACTACTGTAAAACAAACACCTCTATTTGCGTTTACTTACAATGCATCGTTGAACCTGCTTTGAAAAAAGTCTGAAAGTCTCTGACAGCACTGCATTTAATGCTTGTATACATTTTCAATACTGGAGCAAATGACATAAGTGACCAAACACAAACACACGTACATTGGCTGAAGTCGCCTGTCCCAAGTGGGGTCGCGGCAAACCGGAGCCTAACCTGGGAACACAGGGCGCAAGGCTGGAGGGAAGGGGACACACCCAGGAGGGAAGTGACCAAACATCTCATGATAAATTACAAAATATGAATCACTTCAAAACTCCTTGCATTACTTGGCTCCTCCCTCTCAGATTCAAAGTATAATATTGGTATTAATTTTCCACTAATAGTAATGATGCTTTTATGTCTTTAATATTTTTAGAACATAGGGTAAAGATACGGTGCTCCAAGTTAGTAGTGCAAGCATAGTGTTGAGCATCCTCCCAGCAAAGACAGTGATTTTTGTAAATCATCACATCTATCTATCTATCTATCTATCTATCTGCTTAGTGATTTACCAATCGTTTCTGGAAACGTACACTGCATCTCTGTAGACATGGTATGGGGAGATTTTATCAGCAGCTTGCAAACTTTACAACCAAAACTGGGTTCATAACCGTACCAGCAACACTTGGGCAAAGACTTACCTGAGCTATTGTCCTTTTAATTTTTTAAACCTACAACCTATTGGCAGATAACAATTCTGCATGTCTTCTCTTTGATCTGTGCATAATGTGGACTGACACGGATGTCCTGTGGGCTGGTCCACTCCGAGGGGTGCCGAATGGATTGCCTGCACCATTATACATCTGCAAACGTTACATGCAAGCAACAGGAAGAGGCACGAGGACCCGCACACTAATCTAATGCACATCTCCTTCTGCTCTTACTGACGAAGCAAGTAGTAAACATATTGTTAAAAAAAAAAAGAAAAAGACCTGTTGCTGTTTCACTTTGAATTTTTGGTATCTTGCATGGAAACCATTTTTTTTATTTTTTCTATTATTACTCTCAATTTTTTTTTTTTCTAATTTCACCAGAGAAACTTGAACAGAACAACTGGATTCATTCATTTTTAGCCAGTGCTGAGGGGCACTATGCTGTATATTGCATCGGTACAATGCATCATTATCAAAACAATCATTTCTCGCAATTATAAAGTACACCTCTGGGTCGGTGTTATCCTAACCAATGAAAAGTATCTGGTATGCTCACCCACAAATTCGTGTACAAATTCATGCCACTGCTTAGTCTGTTACAGAAATATCCAATACTGTAAGCAGATTGCATTGGTTTCTATTAGTTGCTCGCTGCATATGATCTGTAAGAAAATTTCACAGGTCATTACAGTCTTTGAAAACACGCTATTTTCATCTTATGTAACTCTTTCAGAGTGAGTGTATAGTATTGACCATACCGCTGTCCCTCAACTAAAATGCCTCCGAGTTGTTTGCAGGGCTCTGCTCTGTGCCTTGACAGCAATGCATTGTCATTTTTTAGATGCTCACAATGAATGGTTAATTGACCTTCAAGCATAATGTGAACATTTTGCATGTTGCACAGGAGTCAAGATGTATTGCACACATTCACCGGGAGCAAAGAGTACTGTGAATTAGTGGTTATCCTTGGAAATGAAAAACACATTTTCCATATGCACTGATGGAAAATTTAATAAGCTTGTGTATGCAGCTCTGGAGCTGAAGTGATTGGCTTTTTTTAAACCTCTCAGTGCGATCAGGAGGAGTATTAGTATGCAAGGATGTGCGTATGTTTTAAAAACATTCCTGTAGAGTCATGTGGCTTCGTGCAATAAAGGATAAAGCACATGAAGCTCTCATGATGTGTAGGCTCAGAGCTAACAGAGGGAATATAAACAGATGTGCTTAAAATAAAGCTTTTGCTTGTCTTATGTTTGAAGAGCTAAAGATTTTAAATTATACTAATTATTAGACTAGTGACATAGGAGGGTAGGGAATGGCTTTAATTTGAACTCCAATCAAGGCAATCGCTTGCGTGATTTTCATGGTAAAGTAGGTTATAAACATGGTTTACCATTGCCTCCTTATGTGTCTTTGGATTAGAGACATGGGGAGAACATGCAAACCCCAGGCAGCCTGAGCTTGATTTGAACCTACGCTTGAATGCACAGTTCAGGCACTATGACACAGCATTGCTGTGCTTTTGTCTTCATAAGAGACATTGTATAACTGTTTACTGTTAATTTCTCAAAGACAGAAATTTGAAATTAATTTTCCAAACTAAGCCCACTTGTCTCCTTCAGTGACTCATTCTGCTGAGCCCATAAAACTGAGAATGCATGGTGTGAACACTGGGGGTGGGATGTATCATGGTAGACCAGAAAGGGGTTCCCCTATGGGTCCCTATGTGGGTCAGACGGATGAGGGTCAGTGGTCATGTAGCCCTTCTCTCCGTGAGGGGCACTGACAGCAACAACAGCGTACATTCAGTTACTCTAGGTGCTCCTCTAAAAAATGACCAGAGGGCAGTAGAAAGGCAGAAGATATTTTAACATTTCCTGAGGCTTGTCCTTGGGTGGGTGCAGGTGCTTACTGGACAGACAGGTGCATTATCCTTTACTAGCATCAAAAGTCTTTGTGTGTGCATAGGTCAAGGCTTCAGAATCCTACAATGTACTGGTTGACCTTCACACGGTGGGCGCTCTGGCTGAGACATAAAGGCAAACCCGAAAATGTCACCTCTTCTCAAGTCCAGCTATGTCATGGGCCAGAAGAAGCGGGAAGGTAAAGACCTACACATGTACTGGGATACAGTGTCACTGTGTAACAGCACACAGAGTGAAAACTTTGTCACAAGATATGAACATAGATGATTCTTGTGTTTTTATAGGGTATTCTTTGATATCTACGTGGAAGTAAATCTCACTGATGTGGTTTTAATTCTCTTTCAGGGAATTTGTGGATGTGAACTCTTAAGAAACAAATGTAGAGATAATGCTTCTCAAAGTCCTAAAGACACCTTCTTCTCTGGGGAACATCTAAAGCACCATCTCACAAATTCCAGCATTGAAGAGCAACTCTCAAGTGAGATGAAAGGAAGAAGGGAGCTATTTACTCATGACACAGATGCTTGAGCTTCCTTTTTTGCATATACAATCACAACCTGGCTCAGTGCAGTCCAAGCTTTCATGGGGAAAACAGCACTCAATAGCCTATTACCCTTTTAGCCTCTCCTAAGTCATAAAGAAACAAGATGAAGAAAAATTACATTTATGATTATAATCATAATCAAGAGAGACATAAGAAAAGTTTAATGAACAAACAGGTTTTAAATGTTGTGAATAAAAAGTCGTTTGAAAAGTAACTTAAAAGTTTTGTGGAAAGAAAATCCGTTTCCTCAGTCCCAGACCAATTACCGACTTGTATATGACTTTCCACCCTCACAGTAATCCGTGAGACAGCCTGCCTGCCTCTGCAGGTTCGAGAGCCTGAAATAGCAGGAGTCCCAAAGAGAAGTGGTAGAGAGAAATAACCATCAGCTTTATACAGTACACAGTCTCAGAATCCTGCACACCTTGGACCACAGCCATATGTGGAAATAACACGTTATGCAGACACCAATGGTAGACTAAACGCTTTTACCTTCAATCCATACCTTCGTGCTCCAATATTTAATGCTCTGTTTGTTCCATCCGTGGAACGCACTAAAAAAAGCTTTGCCTTGTACGCAAGATGCCACCAGACAATGAGCTGTGGCCAATTAGTGGTACTGAAAAAATTACAAATATGTAACCATATATACTGTGAAGTCATCATATGTAACTTGGCATTCCATCTGTCTATCACCTGTTTGTTATATGACTTATTTATATGAAATATGTACACATCCATAAAATTTCTTACATTTAGTAAAATGCACTGTGGTCAAATGTCTCTGTTTTAAACAGACCACTGCCGTCACATTTGGTGCTTCTAACTCTTTCAAGGGAATAAGATATATTAAAAACGTAAATATTAAATCAGTTAAGCAAAAATCACTTTATTTATTTATTAGAACCTAATCCTGTGGGCTTTCATTACTGGTGAAGTTCGACAGGGATTCTTAACCCTTTTGCCTTCATGTCACCTGAAAGTGAACTTAATGCTTACATCTCCCATCCTTCCTCAGATCAATCAATGAACTGGTCAAGACAAATTTTCTGAGCGGCACCTCTGCTGTATCCCCTCTGCACGTCCCCTGTGAAGCCACACCTCACAGGTTAAAAACCCCTGGTCTCAGTTGCCTGGCAACCATCCAGTAGAGTTGAATTTAATTTATAGGTACCTGTGCAGCACGGGCCAGAAGTCTGTGTGTTTTTCTCATTCCATACACACTGCATGCATGTGTGAGGAGCTTGACGGCCAGCAATTTTGGCTGTCACAGAAACTGTGCCTTATCGTGGCAGTGTGCAGTGTGATTGCAACACATCAACAGTCTTATTCTCTGCCTTTATTTCACTTCATCTGTTGCCACTTTACCGAAACATTCCTGGCAGAGGTAATACACCTCCACAAAAGGTAGGGACTATGATATGACTGAGGCTCGTACTCTTCTCCGACACATTTCCAGGCAGAGAAAGCCATAGCAGTTCATTAAGTGAGTCTGCATCAGCTGCCCATGAGATGCAGAAAGTGTATCAGAATGAGAGGCAAAAGGAAGCCTAATAGTCTGTCTGATCCTATGAGTGCTGTGGATGGACCGATGGCTGCTCATTAGGAGCCACAAGGCGACCAAAGAACAAGGAGAGAGTTGGTAATTATCTGGAACAGATGGTGAGCCGCAGTCCTTGCAAATGGAGTCAGTTGGAGATGATTACTTCTGTGAGTCATTGCCTGCATTCATGGCCCAAGCCTACGAGCTGGGCACGGTTGTTTAGTCCACCACCCATGAGTGCCAACTGATCACAGGTTTAATTGGCCTGCTAATCATGATCTGTGTGCTCTTATCAGCCTTGTTGATGTTTCTCCTCTTGAATTATGTTTGGAATAAACCTCGGAATTACATTAAGTTCTGATGTGTTTTGATACCTCGCTAGGAATTCAGTGCAGATGGTCTCTGCTACATGATGGTAAGGTGGACTTAAAAAGTGCAGAATTTATATGAAACGACATACAGCAGAGATCTTTTTTCATAAGAAATAATGAAAAATTGCGGTTAATATGAACTGATATAATTACGTGATTGATAAATATAGCAAGCTTTTTACCTTTTGACTAGGGGTGCCTTAGATACCACCTGATCAACTTTTAAAAATCTTGAGATAAATAGAGTAAATGCACAAAACTGATTCGTATTGTATAACTATACAGTAAATGTTAAAAAAAATACATGAATCAAGACAACAGTAGCTAAGAGTGAACTGATACACAGTGGAAACTGACAATTAAAAGCTTCATCATCTTCATTTCATACTTATCTTACCCTTCTAATTAAATCGATACTGTGTGGGATAATTTTTCTCAGTTGTTTTACTGATGTAACAATAAGTAAGAGTATTGCACTTAAAAAATTTTTTTAGGAAACTGTATGTACACTTTGATAGTACAATGAATCAAAAACAGTATTATTTCAAGGCCACAGCAAATGTGTCTGTTATTGAATACAGGTATGGTACTGTTCTGAAGAAATAAGTACTAATACAGAATTTTTTTCAAAAACATCTCATATTTATCTGACACATGTCTGCAAAACAGGGGGTGCGGTGGTGCAGAGGGTTGGACCGGGTCCTGCTCTCCGGTGGGTCTGGGGTTCGAGTCCTGCTTGGGGTGCCTTGCAACAGACGGGCATCCCATCCTGGGTGTGTCCCCTACATCTCCAGCCTTTCGCCCTGTGCTGCCGGGTTAGGCTCCGGCTCCCCGAGACCCGCGATGGGACAAGTGGTTTCAGGTGATATGTGATGACGTCTGCAAAGCTACTTACAATTCTTTACCCATCTGTACAGGTTGGGTAATTTTTTATGAGGGTAACTACCTTGCTCGAAGGTACTACAAGCTAGAATGGGGGCTTGAACCTGTGACCAGTGTAGCCAAAGACAGCAGCTCTAACTACTATGCTACCACCTACCCCTTTTTATGATCATAAATGACCCCTTCAGTCCATCATAGCCTATATTAACTCAGCTGCCATTTCTTGATAGGAAGCATGGGGGTGCTGATCTGACACGTTTTGCTTCCTACCTCTGGAGTGAAAGGAGAAGGGAACATCTTGTGTATGTTTGTGTGAGAATGTGGATGTGTGCGTGTATCTGTGTTTTCAGCCGAGGGGGCTGCAGACAGATACTCCAGTGAGAATCACAGCTGCATTATGTCTCAGGGGAGGTGTGTTGGACTCACTGTCCATCCTCCAGCCTTTTGGGAGTCTTACTATTGGACCCCCTGTGTCTGGGCTTCTTTTGGTGGATGGATTGGGTGGAGCCATATACTGTTATTGCCATGAATCACACTGCTCAACAGGCTCTAACCCTAAACTCTAGTTTAAATTAGAGCCAGTCAGTGGGACAGTTTTCACACCTTCGTGAAGAAATGGACCAGTACGATAGAGCTGTTGGACACAGAGAACTATTTCTTTTCCTTCAGGAACGAAGAAGATTTCAGATGTTGGTTTTTCATTGACCATCCAAAGCAGCATTCTATATATACTTGTGCATTTGTGAATTTGCACCATTGTGCTTTGCCTGTTTAATTTCACTCTCATTATCCTCTGTCGTTAGACCTTGCCTACATGTTAATGACAGCAATATTGCTGCATTAAAAAGCACACAATAGGCTCTAGTTTCATAATGTAAAATGGTGCAGAGTTGCTGATTATACCATGAATGGTGTGTGATTTCCAAGTTACAACCTCCTGCTAGTGCACCATCCCGCAAGAGCCATGTGAACAAATTTCACGACACACTCTCGCCAGTGTAGGAGTAACGTTTCTGAAATGTGCACATCCTGGACATTCTGCTGAATGAAAGTTTCATGAGAAATTGTAACACTCTGCTATTGCTCATTTAAGCTTGGTGTTAAAGGCACAAGTTGGACACTTCTCTTTGCAACAGTATTGTATGCACAGTGCAATTCTAGTCTAGGACCTATTGTTTACATTTATTTCAGTATTTATTCATTTAGTAGTGACTTAACCTTGGCTACTTAAAATTATTAAACACCCACATCAAACTATTATTTGCTAATTTTGGAATTATTTTGTGATTTAAAATGGTTCTATAGGCCAATAAATGACACTTGATAAGCAACAATTCAACAATGAAAGCTCCATTTTGTGCACTACTCACAAAATAAATTAATAAATCAGTGATGCAGTAAGTTCACAAAGTGATTTTTTTGAAGGTACCAACACTTCTAGGGTGAATAAAAAAATACGAAGACATTGTGTCACCTTTAGCACTGAGTATTAGTTATTTGACTTTGCTGTGTTCCAGGTTATTTTCTGCCACTGCTAATAACTTGAGTTTCACAATTGTGACATTAGAGCCATCCATAAAAATTTTGCAATGCCGGACAAGTTGTATAAGGCTTCTTAATGAACAGGCTCTTTACATTGACTCATGACTGAAGAAGGCTCACTGATATACTTTGGGATCAGGAGGAGATCTCAGTAAGGATGAGGGCTTTATATTCTGAATTCCACATGCAACATCACTGAGGTTTCAATGTTGTGACACTGGATAAATAATTTTGTGATAAATAATTCACAAACAGCTCAAGAAGGACAGACTTCCACAGAGACTCTCTTGGACTCTGTCATTTGAAGGTGTGGATCTTGTTCCTTCTCCACTTCCCTGCACCACTCTGCTCCTAGCAGCCAAGCCCCCTTGACTAACACTAACAGGTGAGACAGAAATTTGGGGTGTGAAAAACATGGGAGCAGAGAATGATGTACAAGGAAGAAAAGAACAGAATGAAGACCAAAAGACCACTCCATGAAAACATCATGGAGACCACAATGTGGAGTTTAATTTGCTCCTCAACTGGCATAGATAGAAAAAAGGAAGATTGACTTGTTGGTTTTTCTTTCTGCCCTAATGCTAAAATTAGCACCTCTGTTGCTAACACACCATTTATGCATTGTCTTGGTCAACACATCAGCCTTAATGAGAAGTAATAAAACAACTGGTAATACATGTGGAGAGAAGGAATGAAGGAATGAGAGGGGGAAGGAAGGGAGGCAGGGATGAGGAGAGTATGGGGACTTATCTAGACTAGAAGTGCTCTCTCCATAATCCTGCAAATTTACATCATCCAATGTGCAAAATTAGATGCCGTGATGGAAATAGTCCTGGCAAAACAGGAAAATTCTCATGTCATGCAGCCTGATGGAGTCACTATATGACTCCAGAGGGGTATGGGGAATTAACTGAGGAGCTAACCAAGAAGATTCACAGGGATTGAAGAAAGCGCTCGCTGCTCTTATGCAAAATAGCCTCAGCAAAGTAATGACAGCACATGTTGGGAGGATTCAGCTTTCTGGCTTCAATGGAAAAATCAGATCATGTTGGTTGACTGAATTGGGAATGTGCTGGAGATGTCAGGCAACTCAAAATCCCTCAGGAATGCATTTGAACCCTCTCAAAATAAGTAAAAATTACTTCATAGAGTCGGAACTGAGCGTTTAAGACAACTTGTGGTTCTTTGAAGACTCAATAACGAGGTGCAATAAAGCTTAAAATAAGGTTGTACAGAATTTCACCAGCTGTTACCCATCACTGATGCGCATACCTGCAAAGGACGTATGCACATACTGATGTTAATGCACCCCTGTATCATACGCTTCGTGCCTCTTGTGCTTCCCTGCACATCTCCGTTCCGCTTTTTAACGCAGCCTGAAACATACTTATCTACTTGTGTGAAAAAGCAGAAACCATCAAAGTCGAATTTTACCAAGTTACAGAAGAGATTTCTTTCAAAAAAATTTCACTGCTACTAACTAATTAATATTTATAAGTGTAATGCCATGTAAAGATTTAAATGTCTGCAAAAAAAAGTAATGGAAATGAAGATCTATTTTCCTGATTTTAGGAAGGAGCATCCTATATTTTGAAGTCATTAAACAGAACTGGATCTAAACTTCCCGCTGGAAAGTAAAGTATTAAAAACCTTGCACTTTAAAAATAAAACATACCAATATGATAGACTGCTTGTCACAAACTGGGACAGGAGACAGGAGGTAGGTGTTTGGATCCAAGTGCGGGTGTGTCTATTCTGGATCCGAAGACACAGAGGCAGACAAAATCGATGGTCAAGGACAGGCGTGGGTTTTCCAAAGTGCAAACATCGTTTCAGGGGCAAGACGATACTCGGTACGTGAGAAGCCAAGCTGAGGTCGAAAGCCAGGTGAGCACAACAACTAGGAACAGGACATCAGGAAGAACTGCTGAATCGGCAAGCCGGGGCATTACAAGATTCCAAGATTCCAAAACCTTGTGCTGGGACGGCGCTGCCTTTATCCCTGGTCTTGATCAGGTGCGTCTGTTGGGTTTGTGGGCGTGACACCGCAGCACCTAAACTACATCAGCGCTATCCCCTTCAGACAAAATCAGCCTTGCGTCCCATTTTAGGGAACAGACAGCAAAGCCACACCCTTCCCTCCTTACCGACTTGTACACCTGAAACCAGTCTTGCTACCCTCGTTCTGCTGAGCTTGAGGCAGCATAACGCCTTTTGATATGTGTCCGTGCAGCTGATGGGAGGAAAGCAGGAGATCTTTGCTTACAGAACACTGAGCGTCTGTGATTTTCTTCCATTAGAAAATGTGCTTGGTTTTGTTTTGGTAGAAAATATTTTTCAAAATCTTAAAATGGCTCTTACATTACCTGCCCACTATCACACCGGATACTATACTGTAAACCCGTAGGAGTGTTTTTCATTGCCTAGGTAGGCATATAAAATAAACACACGGACTCGTACCCTGAATTTTGATGATTTGTGTCCCAATGAATTCTGCTGCAACACTTCTTAAAAAAGAATTCTTCACTTGAATTGCTTCACTGAAAATATTAAGCTTCAGAAACACTAAATGGTATTTTGGATGAAAATATCAGATAAGCAGGTGATGATATATTATGCTTCAATCAATCAACATGAAACAGCAAATACTACTTAAAGGAAAGCAGTCTGGCAATGTTTTACGCTCCTCTTGAAGTGACCTCAGTGCTACCATCCAGCGGCACCGCCTGCATCAATGGCTGTGTTCCTTACATGGGTATGTGTAGCTGTAGATGTAGATATAGATGTACAGTAGATATAGCTATTGATGATGATCAAATTGAGTATCACTCTGTATTGTTTTGCAAACCTTGACAGACAGCACATTCTGCTCTACGGAACTGTAACTTCAGACATGCCATAGAATAATTGATTTCTACTCCCCAATAAAAGCCCTACAAGATGATCTGTCACAGTTGATGTATTCCCTAGTCACATGGAAATTCTGAAAAAAAAAACTGACAAATAGTGATAGCAACTGAACAAACATACACAAATTGTCTCCACTCAAAATATGTTTACATTTAGCTGATGCTTTTCTCCAAATCGTTTTACAGTGTGAAGGTATTCACAATTATTTAGCATTTATACAGCTGGATATTTTTACTGCAGCAGGTTTTAAGGTAAGTACCTTGGTCAGGGGTACTACAGCTGGAGGTGGAAATAAAACCTGCTGCCTCTGGGTCCAAAGGCAGTAGTAGATCCATTTTCTCTCCCTTTGCCAGTACATCATCTCATCAGTAATGCCAATGTGCAACAGCTTGGAGCCCCTGGAGTCTGGCTCCATGCTTGCCTGTTACTAAAATCCACACCATCAATCAACTAATTTGCAGTATACTTGCATATCATCTGTCTTTGCTTGACGGCTAGGGGGCCTAATGAACACAGGGCATTCCAACCTCATCCCTAATCTCAAACATCCACCATATCTGCTAGCAAAAGGGGACATTGCTGTAGCCCTTCATTATATTTCCTTGAACTTGAAACTGATCCACAATTGTTCAACAATGGTTTTACACACACACACTTTCTGAACCGCTTGTCCCATACGGGGTCGCGGGGAACCGGAGCCTACCCGGCAACACAGGACGTAAGGCCGGAGGGGGAGGGGACACACCCAGGACGGGACGCCAGTCCGCCGCAAGGCATCCCAAGCGAGACTCGAGCCCCAGACCCACTATAGAGCAGGACCCGGTCCAACCCACTGCATCACCGCGCCCCCCATGTACAATGGTTTTACAACTTACCTTATTCTTATAGCTGTGTTAACAGACCAATTTTCTTTTCATAATCTTCTAAAAAGGCAAAAAAGAAATTGGTGCGCTTCTGTCTGGTAGTAGTCAGTCTCCATAACTCTGTGTTGCAGTCCAACCCTAGAATGCACTGTGACACTTGCACATACACAAACACACAGACTCTACAGGTGACTGAGAATCACCAACTGGCCGAAAGCGTATCTTGGAACTGTGGGAGGAAACCCATGCAAAAATCGGTAGAATACGTAATCACTGCGCAAACTGAGCTGGGTACAAACTCACATTCAAACCAAAGTCCATAAGCTGTGAGGCACAAGCACGACATTCTGTATCCCTGGTTAATAGGTTTTACAGCTTTTTTGCCTGATGTTTTCCTTTTACTCGTACAAAGTAGCTGCCTCTAGCTAGACTTTCAGCATATTGACACAGCACAAAATAAATTCATCCCTACATATAAGGAAAACAAAAGCAAGAGTCCATGGAGAAGACAATTATAATTTCATTTAGTTTACCTAATTACGAAATTCATTAACTTTAGATCATGAAATCAGGCAAATAAATAGTTTTTCACAATTGAACCAGTGCAAAAACAGGGTGCATCAAACAGGATCTCCACGTGGAACAGTAAACATAAACTGAATCAAGTGATATATTTGGTGAGACCTGAGGAGGCCAGCCGTGATACCAGCACTCCATGCTGACGGAAGCTGATGACTGCATGCCATGATGGATGAGACGTGTCTATGTGAACCGGGACATAAAGTAATTAGCACTTAGCTGCAATGTTATAAATAACTGTAAATTGGCTCGAAAGTCTGCGCTGATCTAGAATGCCCAGAAGGGGTGGCACTCGGTGCTGGCACTTGGACTCTCAGACGTTTTCTCCCTTGCCTTTTGGTTACGAGTTTTTTGTTCCTTTCTTCTGCGGCCAGTACAGTTACTTACAGCCTTAATAATCACATAGTTATTGTAGTAATTTAATGTATAACCAACCATTTATTTGTATTATGCCTCTGCTCCTTTGTTCAGTGCTCTATGTCTGTCGCCGTGACTGTGCGTTAGCCAAATATATCCCTCACCTCCACCCCGAGTGTTTCCTGTGTCACCCTTTGTAATCTTCTCACAAGCAAGCGATCGTGAATTTAGAAATAACTGAAAAAACTGAACTGACAAAAATAGTTTCGAGCTGATTTTTGATAGCGTCCATTAAAGTAAACGATAACGACCATGTTACGTCAATAGGTTATTTCTTCAAACGACCTATAACTAGGCTGACCCTTCTAACATATTCCTGTTGTCCAGCTCTGGGGAAGGGGTAATTGTCAGCACAATTAATGATGTTCTAAGAGCACTGATTGCAGGCTTGCTAGCGATATTTTACTGAATATTTATATAATATATTCAAGGATCCTGGGATCCCTGAAATGGGTGCTAGTAAGTAATTGCCAACCCTTCAGCTGTTTGCATGTAGTCTTGGATTACTCAATCTGTGCCTATAAAAGGACCAAAGAGAACAAATAACTGCTTTGGGCTGTTCTTTTTCTTAATTAAACTGAGGCTGAATTAAAGAATCTCAGTTTACAGATGTTGACCTATTGCATGTTTTTCTTTATGGCATTATGTTGTTGTGACAGCGGAGGCAGGACAGGTGAGGCGCTCGCCTCTCGGTGTGTTTATTTAGGGCAGTGCGGGGGAAAATAACAGTGGGGGAAAGGAGGGAACCGGGAACACGTAGAGTGGGGTGGTGCTTCGGGGGTCGTGGTCGGGATCGGGGTTGTGGTCGGGATCGGGATCGTGGCTGTCTTAGGTCGCTCTCTCTCTCTCTCTCTCTCTCTCTCTCTCTCTCTCTCTTTCTCCTCCGTCTTCGGGGGGGGGGATAGAGGCTGCAATTAGCCCCAGCTGCGGCTGGCTTACCCCGCACTCCGCCCCCCTTCCTGCCTGCCTCGGCCTGTTACAGTTGTACTGTAGAAAACATCTTGTAGTGGTCAAAATGTCACATTGGCTGTTTAACTTTGCGACAGCTGTCCTTTTAGAGTAATTTTCAGCATAACTTATTGAACAGGAATATAGCTTCAACTACAAATCAGTGTCATCAATATCTTCATATAACAAAAGGGATATGTATCAAAGGTTTTAATCATGTTGTATTTTTCACAACGAGGCTGGCTATCTACCAAGTCAGCTAAGCTGAAAGCAAAACTTTTTCAGCTTTTTGTTAAATACAATCTGTTGCCGCCCACCGAAACATACACTTCATGTTCGATTCTAAGTTACACAAAATACTTATAGATAGAGTTAACACCCCCCCATTGTCAACGACCGCTTGTGTCGATCAAGGTCGCGGTGAGCCGGAGCCTTACACAGCAACACGGCGCAAGGTCGAAGGTGGACGCACCCAGGACGGGACGCCAGTTCGTCGCAAGGCGACCCAAGCAGGGCTTGAACCGCAGACCCACCCCACAGCAGGAACTGGCTAAATCTGCCACGTCACCGCAGACGCAGGTAACTGGTGAGTTATATTTTGTTTTTCAGTACTGTCTCTGCTGTAACTGCAATGAATCGGATAGATGCTGTTTTGGTCACAAAGTGTGCAGCAGGTAAACAGTATTCAAGCAAGCACACAGACTAATTATACTGTAAGCAAGACACAAGCACAGAAATTACCAGGGAAGGTTTTTCACGAGTCAGCTTCAACAGGTTTTGTTTAATATTAGAAACAGAATTGAGTCATCTTGATTTTTTTTTTTTTTTATGGGGACAACAGCACTAATGAATAATAATCACAATGCAGAATACTGTCTTCTTTTCATCAGAATGTTATATTAATTCATTCATTAATTTTAAGGGGGTGCGGTGGTACAGCAGGTTTGGCCTGTGCCTGCTTCTGGGGGGTCTGGGGTTCAAGTCCCGCTTGGGGTTCCTTGTGACGGACTGGCGTCCCGTCTCGGGTGCGTCCCCTCCCCTTGCAGCCTCGTGCCACGTGTTACCGGGTTAGGCTCAATGTGTGCGTGTAATTCATTAATGTTACACATTTATTATTTTAGCACTTTTTTGTTAAAGGACATTGGGTGATTAAAAACTTGTATTTACAGTAGTTCACACTTGTCCAAGGCAATGTTAGACACATGAGAGTAAACCGCCTATTATCATTCACCCATTTATATGGCACAGCAATGTCTAATACACTAATACACCGACATAGACACTATGAGAGGACAGAAGAAACCCACACGGACACAAGAACATGCAAATTCCACAGACTGAGCTGGATTAAAAATTATTTCCGAGTGCACTACCCACTATGCCACCGTGCCTCCAGATTAATGCATCGGGACTAACACTATAAAAATGAAAAAAGAATATCGGTTTCAAGGAAAAGGAGTAGGTTGTGCTGAAGCTCCAAGTGTAACCGTTCTCTGACCTTGTACAATCTAATAGCTGTGCTGCAGCCATCATTAAAACCATCTCTTACTCAGTTTGCATCGATTCGATTATCTCACCCTCTGCCTGTCCCCTCCATTTGACAAACATCTTGATCAGCAAAGAAGACAAAGGACACAGTGATAGAAACACTACTCATCAAGATGACAGTCATTGGGGAGCTTGGAAGCCAACGTATGAGCACATGAGCAGTTCGCTGCAAACAGTCCTTCTCTCAGAAACACTTACATTGTGACAGGGCACCCAGTGGACTGCACCGATATCCAGAGCAGTAGAACAGTAGGTAGTCACTATAGTATTGGTTAATGGGGACCCCCTCAACTTCTGAATTTACGTCAACCTGAGTCTGGGAATTTACAGTGCATTCCCATAGATTTTATTCATTTATTTATTAGCCTAACAAACGCAAATGGTTTTACTGATCTTGCTGTCAACCATGATAATGATTAGCATAAACATGAACAGCATAAACATTTATATTTGCACACACACACATTTCCAGAACCGCTTGTCCCATACGGGGTCGGGGGGAACCGGAGCCTACCCGGTGACACAGGGCGTAAGGGGACATACCCAGGACGGGACACCAGTCCATCGCAAGGCACCCTAAGCGGGACTCGAACCCCAGACCCACCGGAAAGCAGGACTGTGGTCCAACCCACTGCGCCACTGCACCCCCCATTTATATTTGCATTAAAACAGAATTTGTGTGACAGGCATATTTCGATGCTGTACTATCAAACGAATTGTCACGCCCTCGTCTAGCGGCTGATCGGTGACACCTGTGGCCAGTCTGGGAGGCACAGCTTAAAAGGACAAAAGCGGAACCGCTGATGGAAACCCGCAGCGCTCTTTACCTTTGTTCCTTGTTTGTGTCTCTCTGGTTGTTTGCTTCGGATTGTTCCAGGACTACGAGTATTACCTCTTCCTTAGACCGACGTCTGCAAACTGACCGACCCCTGAACGACCCTCGACCATTCTTGTGCCCAGTCCTTCAAATAAACGCTCAAGCCCGCGCTTGTGTCCGTCGCTCCTTCCGGACCCCCGGCATGACACGAATGAAATAACTTCCTAGACAACCTTATTTATTTCTTTTTAAAGCATTTTTCAGCTTTCTTCGTAATGGGCATTTGCTGGATTAGCGATTTTAAGAAGCTGGGAATCTGACAAATTATTCATAGGCAGCATATCTTTTAAAAGATTATTTGCAGTCTTGGATTTACAGTGAATAAGCATGTTTTAATTTGTTTTAAGCAAAGGGCAGCTATGAAAACCCAAGTCTCTAATAGCACTCTAATGTATATATTAATGAGCACACATCTAAGATTTTCATTATTCAAAGAAAAAATTAACTGTAAAACCCTTTCTGGCATGGCAGACCATTTAAGTCAGTAGAGTAGTTAATCTAGGTCCTATGACATAGAGAAACCAAAATCCTTCTGTCTTACTTCCACACTGTCAAAACTGAAAAAGGTTATCTCTCCACAGAAATGTTTTTTTTTTTTAAATTTCCACAGCTAAGAGCAAGTACACACACACACACACAAACACACACTTTCTGAACCGCTTGTCCCATAGGGGGTTGCAGGGAACCGGAGCCTAACCCAGCAACTCAGGGCGCAAGGCCGGAGGGGGCACACCCAGGACAGGACACCAGTCCATCACAAGGCACCCCAAGCGGGATTCGAACCCCAGACCCACCGGAGAGCAGGACCCGGTCCAACCCACTGCGTTACTGCACCCCCCTAAGAGCAAGTATCATTTTCTAATTTTTAATAATTTGTTTAATAATGAAAAAGGCCTATATGAAGCTACTTGTGTAATATATACTGGTTTATGTTGTGGTATGTGACAAATTGACTGTACTCTAGAATAACATTTCTGCATCTCTTCTGTTGATGTAAGCCACTTTCTGCATTGCTCTCTGAGATGTGTGTTGCTTTGGAGAAAAGCATCTGTTAAATGAAAAAATGCAAATGTAATTGTACTTTGTGTCTTTTGTATATTTACATGTACTTACAGTACAGTAGTTCAGTAAAAAATACAATTCCTGCCCTAAATTAGTATTTGTTAATTTCCTTCTTGATTATTTTGAATATCTTATCATCCTAATGTTTTGATTGCTACTTACTGAGCCTGTTTTTAAGTCTTTGGAAGGTGTTTGTGGTAATATTTGCATATTGTGCTACTGTGGTCTGTTGACCACACCACATAAAAGTCTTATGTCCTCACAAAAAATCTGTTAAAATTGATTCCAGTTCCAAAATCCTTCAAACAAACACTGAGCTTAACAATACTGATGGAACATGTACTGTATTTGCTGCAGTTTGGCGGTAACATGTCAAATAAGGTGCCAGGAATACATTTCAGTACAATCAGTGTGTGTTGGTAATTTCTCATAATACAACACTAGAGCTCGACCTTCAAATACGTAAATTAAAAAAAAACACAAACAGAACATAAAATAAACATAAAACAAAATTTAAAAATAGAAATAACACGTTAAATCTTTTCCATCTTCTTATAAAATTCTCAGTAGAGGTCCTTTTAGGTAGACCGAAAATGCAAAAAATAAGTGTCATGTTTTCATTATTGGCTCATTGCTCCGTATCTGACGTCAATGAGCAGAAATGCCTCATTCACATTGCTGTTAATGCCAGTGATGTCTGAATGACTCAGACCAACACGATCCTCTTTCTACAGTTCTCTTTGCTTATTGCCTTTTAACATTTACGTACTACGACGCTGCCTCTAAGAATCCCAGAGAGATTTAATCCTCTTCCTCAACCTGTAAATTTTAACTGCTGGGGGGGATCTCCTACCCAGCACAAATAGAGTAAGCAAGTGAACTCCTTCAATTAACTCATTTGTGAAGTCAGCTTTCCTGCTTTATTGCTTTCATACTTTCAAACTTTCAGTATACTTTCTTCCCTGAGGCAGTCAGATTACTCAACACCTTGCTGCCTCCCAACATTCACCTGGCACAGTCAAACAGCTAACCCAGCATGACTCCATACACTACAAACAGTTTACAGTTTACAGACCATGTCCTGTGTATTTGTTGTCCTGCGCTTGTCTCACACTGTTGTGTATTTGCACTTTATGTAGTCGTGCATACTGTTCTGCTTCACACCATGGTCTCCGGAGAAACAACATTTCGTTCCGCTGTATACAAGCTATATAGAAGAATGACAATAAAAACCACTTGAACTTGAACTTAAAACTACATACCCACACTATATGTAACTTATATATACATTTATTCAGGGGGTGCGGTGGCGCAGTGGGTTGGACTGCGGTCCTGCTCTTCGGTGGGTCTGGGGTTCAAGTCCTGCTTGGGGTGCCTTGCAACGGACTGGCATCCCGTCCTGGGTGTGTCCCCTCCAGCCTTGCGCCCCGAGTTGCTGGGTTGGGCTCCGGTTCCCCATGACCCCGTATGGGACAAGTGGTTCTGAAAATGTGTGTGTGTGTGTATATACATTTAAATTTACTTAAAGTGGGTTCCAAAAGTCTGAGACCACTAGAAAGTCTAAAATTCATGTAAATTTACTCAAAGATGGTACTTTTCACTCAAATTTTTATGCTGATAATATGACTTGTAACGAGAAATTTTGTATTAAATTAGAAAATAATGCAAAATAGAAGCATTTTCACCAGTGGTCTCAGGCTTTTGGCCCCCACCGTACATATAAATACCCGTATTTGAAATGCCAAAATGAAAGTTCATATATATGTGTATATACAGTATACACATGCACTGTCTGAAGCCTCTTGTCCCAAGCATCCCTTAAAAATCTCCCCTCTGCTCCCATTCCCTTGCAGAATCTCATTTGAGACAACCATCCTGCTGCACTATGTCCTGTTCTTCCTCATCCCTTGCTTCATGTATTCATTCTCTAGTTTTCAACCCTTCGCTTTGCCCCCTGACCACATCCTTAGATCCTTGCTCTCACTGCCAATCAACCGACCCCAACAACAAGAACTTGCCTGACCCCTTGATTCCTAATGAACAATTCTGCACTTGGGTCTAAGCATCCTGAGTTCTACATGACACTTTTCTTCAAAGCAACTTACAATTACTTACCAATTTATACAACTGGGAAATGTTATTGGAGCAATTTAGGGTAAGTACATTGCTCAAGAGGATTATAGCCAGAGGTGGGATCAAACCTGCAACCTTTGAGCCCAAAGCCAGCAGCTCTAACCACTACACTACCATCTCATATGTTTTTTAACAATAAACAGAAAATCTAAAACTTGAACCTAAAAATAATACAATAAATAAATGATTTACATACCTGCTTCCACTTACCTACTTGCTTTAACCAATGCAATTTGGGATTCACTTATTTTTATTTATTATATATTTTGCACCTGGGCTACTTCAGTTTGTCCATAATCACATTTAATCATTTAGCAGAACTTTTTCTCCAAAGATTGGCACCTTTTCATCCAAGGTGACTTATAGTGCTGGAGACACTGCAATACATTACCATTAGTAAATCGCTCATTACTGCAACACCCACACCCTATGGAAAACTTAGAGCCACCAATTCACTTCAAACATGTCTTTGGCTTGTGGGACACAACTACAGCACTGAGAGGAAATCCTTGCAAACACAGGAAGAACATGAAAACTCCATACAGACTGAGCAGAGATTGAACTCATGTCTTCTCACACCATCCAGGTTTTGGAAGTAACAGTGCTACTTGCTATGCCACCCATATTGCCCTGAATCAAGTATAAGGGACCATGGTGGTTCACTCAATTTAGTGTTCCCCTGTCATTCTACCATGTTCAAAAGATAGGTTGTCCAAATAAAATGATGACTCTTTGTGTCCTTACTAAAACATTTGCCTGTGAGTGTCCTGCAAATGCTAAAGCTCTTTGTTTATACCCAAGGTTTTATACACTACCCATTAAGCCATTTTTCATGTGGCACAGAATTTTACTATGACTTTTCAGCACATACAGATGTACACAACCTTTCACCAAGTGAAGCACAGCCAAAGGAGGAACAAGGACTTCGAGAAAAGAGGTAACACATTCATAGATTTGCTGAGACACTTGTACTCCCACCAAACACCCACATGAAACACCCACTCTCTGCCTGCCTGTCTAGTTGTTACCACAAAAATCTCTCCACAGTCCAGCACCATCCAACAAGTTTCCTGTGAAAATTCTTCTATGTAGGTTTTTCAGATGAACTAAAATTTCACAAACTTTTCACAAAATTCATACATTTATATGCGAGCATTGTACCTGAAAGATGTAAGTTATATATGTTGTAGGAAGGTACAAGATGGCCCTTGGTAGAACCTGAATTGGCCGCTTTCAAGTGTCACTTTCCTCTTTTTCCTTAACTACTCAGGTATCGGCCTGCCTTGTTATAACTTTTGTTTCAATAAAAACAAGTGGGTGGACACAGGGTGTACCAGGCAAGAGTGTAAGTGAATGTAATCTGGATGTGGGACAGTCATAATCATTTCACACTCAGCATTTTGCAATAACACATTGCAATACATTCTGCTCCAATATACAGGCTGAGATTAAACTGAGTTTCTGAATGTATTTGTTGTGACTGAACTTGTAAAAATGCTCTGCATACACAGCATTGCTGCAGGAACAATGGATGAAGCTCAGCTGTTTGTTCTCGGAATTCCATCTCCTTCTTCTACTGGGCTTGTTTACTTTGATGGTGGGGGAACATACAGCCACCATGTAACACATCTCAGTATTTTCATTTGTGGAGGTATAATTTAGGGAGAAATAATATCTTTTCCATAGCATGATGGGATTTAATCATGAAAACAGCCTTGTGTCCATGCTCACTGCCTGACGTTTGCACATGATATCACCAGCTATAACTGCCTTTTTTCTTTAAATATCACATTTGTCCAAGGAAACTGGAAACACATGGCAATTCAGTGTTTTTTTGTTGTGGAGGACTATGCTACGTAAATAAAATGGACAGGAAAATTTGGTGTGAGGGAACCACGACAATTCAGCTCCAAGGTGGTACTTAGCGAACACAGGCAAGTATGAAAAACTGTGTTGACATCTAGGATGAAAAGTCTTCAAGAGTGCATGGAAACAGCTCTAAACACTACAATAACCGCTGGCCTACAATAAATATTCTTATTTAGCTCACACTTTTCCTCAAAGCAACTTACAATGCTCATCTACTTACACTGATTTTCCCATTTGTAGAGCAGTGTCCTTTTTACAGTATCACTTCAGGGTTAGCACCCTGTTCAAGGGTAATACAAGCATCAAAGGTGGGGAAGAATTTGAAAAGGTTCTGGCATGAAGCAACTGAAAGGTATTTGGTGTATTTTATTCTCCAGACATTTCTTATATATTAAATACACACACACTTTCTGAACCGCTCGTCCCATACGGGGTTGCGGGGAACCGGAGCCTAACCCGGCAACACAGGGCGTAAGGCCGGAGGGGTAGGGGACACACCCAGAACGGGACGCCAGTCCACCGCAAGGCACCCCAAGCGGGACTCAAACCCCAGACCCACCAGAGAGCAGGACCTGGTCCAACCCACTGTGCCACCGCACCCCCCACATATATTAAATAACGGGCTTCTAATAAGACTGAATCTGTTGCCTTAGTGAAAACTATGCTGTGAATCTCAGCAGATGTACAGATAGAGCAGGTAACATCTAACAGGAAAACGAAGTATGTCCTTAGTGTTTCTACAGGGACCTTTGACAGAGAGAACAGGGACACCACATGCCCTAGGCTGGGTGAACATTTGGCATTGTTTTTTTTTTTTTTTTTTTAAATAATTGCTCAGACTTCTTCATATCAGATTATGAAGCCTCCTACAGGGGAAGCAATCCATCAGTCTTAAAAGAGGAGAGATTAGTCAGATTTACTGAAATATGCCACAATGAAACCTACAGCAAGTAATCAGATTTTTAGATATATGAAGCCTTTGTTAAAGTCATTGGTCATAAAGTAATTAGAAATCTTAATGACTTTTCGAACACCAGATTAAACAATTGATTGAACATTTGATTAAACAATACTTAAAATCTTAATGTGAAATCCATAAAATTGTCATTGTATGAAGAGTATTTGCAATAAGTGATTAATATATGTGTGGTACATTAATTGGCAAGTAAATGAAGAGAGATAGTAAAGACAAAGTTTTTTAATTATGCAAACTACTATTAAGCACCATAAATTGTCCTACGTAGGTAGTTAGCAAACTAGTGAACCATAACATATTCAAGAAATTGAAATATGAAGACATCATACTCCAGTAAAAATTACCTTAATGTATACAGTACATGGGGTCAGCAATTAGCATCTTAGCATTATAAGTCATAAGTCATACGTATTATAATGTAAACTATGACCATAATGTAATATGTTTTCCATTTTACTATTTCACCTTGAGTCAGTTACAGTTTCAGAAAGGGGTTTATCTAAATGTTTTCTTTTACTAATCTAAACCTCCTTTTTGGTGCAAGAAAAATAAATCATAGCTTACAAACCATGGCAGCTGTATATGAGACATTAACAGAATACGCTCAAAATGGAATGTAAACATACTCTAAGTAGTAGTGCATGGTATGTTACGAAGACTCAAAACAGATTTTAGAAACATCTTGTTTTGGACAATCTGGATTCCAAGACTGAGAGCCTACATATCCCCATCAGGCCATTAATCTACCGAGAGGTTTTATCCATCTGAACAACTCAGCCAGAGGTCTTCAATGACACAATAATGAGCTCAGAGAAAAGTATACGCACGATTAATGATATTAAATGTAATGTAAATGTCTTGCTGGACAGGATGCTAGGCTGGTACAGACAAATTAGCCCTGTATATTTTTGTGGTCTGCTGTCTTGAACTGGAAAATGCTGCGTTTCAAGCTGAATGAAAGTAAAGGTCAAATTATATAGATTTTCGAAAGACTCATATGACTGTAGTGTGGACTCTTGTAAAGCCACTATAAAAGCACACAGGTTCAAACCAGTAACTATGTGCCTTGTACATTAACAATTGATTGCAAAAGCCCTAAAAACCTTCAGTGGCCATGCTCATGCCTCCCACGGACACATGGTGACTGATGGAGTGAGACAGGAATTGTCCTCGACACAAACCCACTCAGCGGAAGAGGAGTCAGAGAGCCCCAGGCCTGGCCTTCATCTCTTGTGCGTTACTCGCTGACAAATCCCTGCCTTGCCCCTGGTGGCCCCACTGTCGTGGCAACCCAAAGGGGAGACAGCTGCAGCCCCCTTGAACATGGGTTTAATTAGAGATGCTGCCGTTCTCTGTCACAGGTGAGCAGGGACACATGGCAGCAGGACACAGAGCCTCCCAGGAGACAGACAAGTGACAGACACATGCAAGGATGCAAAGGAATAAGTGAAGTTTGTCCAGGTGCAATGTGACATAGTCCACTGAGTCCATTGGCAGCTATCCCTCTCTGCACTGCGTTTTTCCACTGGTGATAACTCCCCAGGGGGAATGCACTGTCATCAGCTTGTAAAAAAGGAGGATTCTTTACTTGCTATTGGTATTGACAGTTTTTTTCCTGTGGTTGTGGCTGCAGGTAGACTTTGGGTTAGGGGATGGATTAGCATTTTACATTAAGGATAGGATAATATGGCCTATGAGGTAGGTTACTATGGGAATTCACTACCTAAATAGAGGTATAAAAATTAACATATTACTATGATTTTACAATGTATGACAATGTCATGTGAAGATAATACATTTTCTGTGCAATACTGTCTTCAGAGAGTATTTGTGGACATTTTTCTAGGGAGGCTCCTTAGTTTTCATCAAAACCTTTAGGGGTGCTGTGATCTAGAGGAAGTTAAGAAGCCTTAGGATAAGGTTATACAAGATGCATGCAGAATACAGTGGAGCCACAGAATTTCTATGATCCCACAAAGGTGGTGGTTTTCACAGAATTCTCTTAGATGCTTGCGAGATGGGAGACAGTTAAAGGCTTTGGGTAGTACAATGAAGCACTGTGGTTAAATGTGAGGCTCACAGTATAAGCCAATGCCAAGGCTGTGACAGCCATTGGCTGCTGGCGATGTTTCCTTGACGACAGTAAGCCAAAAGCTTTAACAGGTTCAGAGTTGAGGAACTAGATGTTCCTTGTGACTTGAAAAATATGCTTTAAATCTGCCTATTCAATGACCAAGGTGCCGGAATGATCTCGTCATTGACATTAGTAGAGGCTTAATTGCAAATGGCAACCTTAGCAGTGTGTGAAAAATGTGTAGGAGTGGCATTACACTTCCTGAAAACAGGAAGGAGATGTTTAAAACAGGAAGCAGATGACCTGTCATGTCCTGTGCTCACCTCCTACATGTCACATTTTAGAAAGCGACTGCTTCATGGCCACAAGAGATTTAATTTTATAAGAATGAAAGAGATTATAAAGAGGTTGCTTCCAACTACAGACAGAGAAAAAAGGTCTTCAGTTACCACAACTAATAAGGTTACTCTATCAAGGAAAACAGCAAAGAAAAAAAAACAAAGCAAAGCAAAGAAACATCAAGCTTTGGTCAACAATGTTGGACAAGAATCCCTGAGGGTATTCACCTCACAGTTCAAAAAAAGTATTATTTTGTGGTTTTGACTCTGCATGAAAGCATCCCTGTTTAGTTTCAGTGCTCCCAGTCATTCGCATAGCTGTAGTCAAAGTGAGGTTTTATGCAACATGCCATTGCATTGGTCTTTTGGATTTTTCCGGTTACCTTTTTCTTTTGTTTTTATGGATATTTAAAGCCAACAAGTTGGGAGGAAACTACTGCAAACCTTTTCAGCCCACTTTCAGTTTGGTGAGAGCAAAAAATGGGCTTGTTGAAAAGCAAAAGGTAGATATCTGAAGATGTGGGGGAAACTGTATGATGATTTTTGTTTAAGAGTTCACAGCAGCCAGTCTGTACTAAACTTCCTTTCTATGACTCCATATCCATACAGATATCAAAAGGTAGTTCTCCTGGGTCACAGGTTGCAGTTAGCTGACTGATGTGCTACTTAGAAATGTCACTTCTCTTGTGCTGTGTAATATTCTGCAGTGTTAAAAGTTGTGAAGGTACACCATTGCCACTGCCATTCAGTGTCAGTGAAAAGTCATCTCCAGAGTATACATACAAGGCTAAGAGTACAGGCTACACCTCATTAGAAATAAGAGGAGCAGCACAGTGGTATTAATCTTACAGCACATCCATCACTGACAGCATTTCAGCAGCAGAGAGGCTTGTACTAAGTGTGTGGGTTGCGATGTGATGTATGCAGTCACATACTTCCACTGTGCTCTTCTAAAATGTTGGGGGATTAATGTATAACCTAATGTAATCTGAAGCAAAACCCACTGTCCATCGCCAGTGGCCTTTATCCCTGTTGAAAGCCAGCCAGAATTTGTCACACGTCCTGGTTCACAAGGGCATGATGTGGAAAAGAAAAGGGAACTATTGCAATTGTACATATTATATTTTGTTGAAATCTTTTATTCAAAGTGCCAGTTACAAAGTGTTAACCCATTTATCCAGTTTGATATTCTAAACTGGAACAATTTAGTTTTTACATTTTGTTCAAGGGTACTGTGGCAGGGTCCTTGCTCAGAGTTGAAGATGCAGCCTAAAGTTGCAAGCCTGTCTTAACCATTATGCTACCTGCTGCACCTTTCACTTATCATCTGCCAGAGCATTTCAGAAATATAGTACAAGTCAACAGCAGCACACTGGTGTCTCATTTTCTGCACCTTTTGCCAGTGTGGCTGATGCAAGAGGAGCTAGATAGGACCGATTGCACTGGATATGGCTTACACTGGAAGTGTGAAAACAAGTCACACATTAATATTTTTACATGACTAATGATTCAGTGAAATACATATACACACAAACAGAAAAAAAGAAATGCAAATGGAAATCAGAAGAATTGGCTAATGCAATTGAAGTGATGAATAAATTATTTTATATATTCATATTGCACATAACGCTCAAGGGATTGGGGGGTTTCTTGTTTGCAGGTGACAATTTGCATTAGGCCTCACAATGAACAAAATGTTCTAGCTTGAGTGCCAGATACATTACTTTAGTTCTCTGTTCATGTACAGACAGTAATGGAAATAGCACACAGACTTACACCTCCAGGATTACACATCAGTATGCATTTCACAGTCTTTACCTATGCCAAAGAAATTACTATTTTGAAAAAGAAAGGGATTTATGTGGGGATTCATTTCTGTACATGTCATGATTGGGAATTCTTACCATTTCCTAAGAACATTGCATGCTCCTAGTTGGAGCTTGAGAAGTGGAGGTAAAACATTAAGTGGAAAAGTAGATATGTTTCAAACTTTTGTGGAGTCCTCCATGTGAATGTGTCAGAAAACCAGCAGTGCAGACAGGATTTGAAAGTGAAAACAAAAAAATTGTAGTACATGTCTGTCTTGAGGTGTTGTGTATGTCTATAGTCTTCATGCTCTTATCCTGTGCAACTTAAGTGTAGCCTTTGAAGCATATGTATTTGAATTATGCAGATACTTTAGCCAATGACAGACCTACAAAAGCAAGAAATACAAATCATATAGATAGATAGATAGACAGATAGATAGATAGATAAAATACAATAAAATAAAATAAAAGAAAAAAAAAAACTCAGTATGAGAACAGCAAATCTACTATTGATGTATCATCAGTACAGGCAATCCCCAGATTACGAACGAGTTTCGTGTCCTCAGTGTCGGATTTTGACATAAGTTGGAACAGTTAGGTATGGTGGGTATCTAATGTCAGTTTGTCAAATGTTTGTCAAAGTATACTATATATCCTGTACCTTTCTATGCATAAAAAACTTCAAATAACCACTTTGGATACACTAAAACATCTTTAATATAACAATACAGTAATAATAACTAATAATAATAATAATACTACAACAATCCGCGTTACTGAGAGTTCGGGCAGGAAACGGATCTATAGTTGCATTATGGGAAATTGTGAACAAAGTGTGCAACCACTGGGGGCACTTATGGACGAATTAAAGCTGTGACAGTGTTAGCCAGTGAGAGGAAAAAGCATGAGGGTACTAAACAGGCTGGGAAGGTTGGCTTGGTGTGCCGCTCCTTGAGGAAAAGGGGTTCTCGGCTTGAAAGCATTGTTTCCCTGTGTGCTGATGCTCTAATAAACGTCTGAAATTAATTCTGCCTGCGCATCCTTCTTCACCCCATCCGAACCCAGAACACTGCGCACCACATTGGTGTCAGAGTGGGATGCGGCAGGACAATGAGATGGTGGATTCGGGAGCTGTGGAACACCGTAGATGAAGAAAGGGAAATCGGTGCGAAAAAGCCAGTGGGGTGACGATGGAACGGCGACCGGTGAAAGAAGAGCCGGTGGAGGTCAGGGCAGAAGAGCTGTTGCTGAGAAGGGCTGTCCAGGGGAACCCTGGGGAAGCATGCGCTCTGGAGAAGATGGCAGAGAAGAGCTGCGATGTGCCGCTGAAGATGGGCCAGCAGGTTGACTAAAGAATCCCTGCACCTATGGTAGGAGCGGCAAGTGTAAGCTGTGAAATGCTGCCGAAGGCAGTTGCTGGGGAAAGTTGCCCCGCACAGGGTGACGCTTTCCCGAAGAGGTCAGACAATATGCCGAATTGTGCGGAATAGTGTACCGCATCGACAGACTGGCAGGGCTTCGTAGCCGAGGTGAACGGATCCTCAAATGCAAATTCACTCACGTGCAAAGATATCGCCCCTTTCGTGGAGAAAGTGCCCAGCCTGCCTGAAGCCCTGACAAGCTTTCAGAAAAAGAGTGATGCGGCAGAGCAAACGCTGCAAAAGCAGGAGGGCTATGCAACAAGAGGAAACCGGTGTCACGAGCGTCACGGCACACTCGGCATGCAGCGAGGCAGCGGACGCATGAGCGTCAAGCAGGGCGGTCTGCCTGGGTCCTCCGCGGAAAGGTGAGACAACCGGGCACGTGAGAGAGGTGTTCGCCACCGACGGCGGAGCTGGGACAGTGTGGAGTGTCTGCAGGGAGTCGACATGGCGGTCCTATGATAGCCGGTCAGATGCAGGGAGCACAAAGTGGTCGGTGAGAACTACTTTGGCGCCATCAAGCAGGGCTACGTATGTGTGAAGGAGCTCTGCTGGGACCGAGGCCGAGCGTGCCGCCATGGCGGGCTCCTTCAATTGTTCTCACCCCAACAAGCAGCGTTGAGCATCTGGGACTTGCACTCCTGACCTGAGGCACATTCGACACAGCGCTGGACAGTGGGACATTTCTGGGACAGGTAGCAGTGGGGACGCTTCTTTTTTTTGACGGGGGCCAATGTAACGACCCGCGTTACTGAGAGTTTGGGCGAGAAACGGGTCTATTGTATATAGCTGCATTATGTGAATAAATTGTGCAACCACTGGGGGGGACTTATTGACAAAATAAAGGGGTGACCGTGTTTGCCAGTGAGAGAAAAAAGCATGGGTGCGCTAAGTGGGCTAGGAAGGCTACCTTGAGTTGCAGGTCCTTCAGGAAAAGGGGTCTTCAAACCGAGAGCATTTCCCTGTGTTCTAGTGTTCTAATAAAATGTTCGTTATGAGCGCTGCCTGTGCATCCTTCTTCGCCCCATCCGACCCCAGGGTGCTGCGTGTCGCAATACAATGTAATAATGATAATAATAATAAATGTAACTACAGTATTTATAATAGAGAGAGAGCGCAAGAGAGAAAGAGTATGTGTGTATGTGTACGTGCAAGTGCAAAACAAAGAAACTTTAATGTTTGCTTTTCCAATGTTCGTTGGCGTTTCACCTTTTCCGATCACTTTATTATTTCCACTTTAGTTTCAACTGTGATCGTTTTCCTTTTCTTTGATGTATCACCATCACGTGCATCACATTTATACTTTGGTGCCATGGTTAAGAGGGTAAAAATAAAAAAAAAATAAAGCCAAATACAGCAACAAAGGAGACACTGTTAATGGGAAAAGAATGAAGTCGTCCTACCGCGGGGCCACACGCCCAGCCTAGGATCCAACAAACCACTGTAGACGCGCAATGTTTTGATGTGCGTCGCATAGTAGCGCCCATTTGTTATTACGAATCATTGTATGTAATTCAAATTTTTAATATAATAGGCTTAATATGAAGTTTTCATTTGACTGTTACTTAAGGGAAGCAGGGGGTGCGGTGGCGCAGTGGGTTGGACCACAGTCCTACTCTCCAGTGGGTCTGGGGTTCGAATCCCGCTTGGGGTGCCTTGCGGCGGACTGGCGTCCCGTCCTGGGTGTGTCCCCTCCCCCTCCGGCCTTACGCCCTGTGTTGCCGGGTTAGGCTCTGGTTCCCCGTGACCCCGTAAGGGACAAGCGGTTCTGAAAATGTGTGTGTGTGTGTGTGTTACTTAAGGGTGACAAAAAAATTAACTTCTGGTCAGTAAGGGGGTGGTTTGTAACTATAGGTTGTACGTAAGTCGGACATTCGTAACCATGGGACTGCCTGTACTCAGTGTTTCCAGCCAAACTATGGTAGTCATGCAGTAGTTTTCTCAACCACCTTCAGAAGTGACCACGTGAAGCAAAGCAGCAGACATCCATCCTGGAAGGAGGGCATTGGTGGAAAAGCTCTGGGGCAGAAGGCCTGAAATGCTTTTTATCACATAGCCAATATGATGCACTGCCCTGGGCTTGGTCTGAGAAACATCATTGCAAGTGATGTTTCAAGATATACATTATCCAACAAGATACACAACCCAGGAAGACGCTAACAGTACACAATGCTGAACTCTACTTTGTTGGTCAAACAGCATTCCCTTAGCGCTACAGAATATTTATCAGATATACCAGACACAAGGACAATGTTTACAGATCCAGCGAACTCTAAGAAACAACAGATCACCATAAACGTCCTTAACTGTGCAAATAAAGAGTCAAATGTCTACTTGGGAAATTCACAGTAGATATCTAAGCAACCAACAGGAGTGAAATGGTCTACAGTTATGACTGAATAGAAGTGAAGGCAAGATATTTTTATTTTAACTCATTTAAAAGTTTTTTTTCCATTCTTTGTAAATCAATTTGTAAACATACATCTGGTTCCCAATGTGTTTGTAAGCTGTGGAGCCTTTTTGATTTAGGAATTTGAGAAAGCAGTGGAATGTATAATTGTAAAATCATAAAATAAGACTTTACATCTGTTAAAAGGTGCTCTTTATATCCAACTGCTTCTGTATTTTACTTTATTATTGCTTTATTTGTCTTAATTTGCTGCTACATTCTGCATTTAGCTCTTAATTAGGAGCAATAACACCTCTCAATGCAAAGACTTTAATTCTTCATTGTTTGCTTTCATTCTCAGAAGATAGATGTTGCCACCTGTTATTCTTTTTGTGTTGATAATATCTACTTGCCTCTGAGCATGATATCCTGGGACTTCATTATCCATCATACAGTTTATTCATAACAACAGGACACCAACTGGATTATCAAACCAATTTTTTTTTGTACAGTCACTCTTGCCGTGTGGTTGCATGAGGGTCAGCAGGAATGGAAAGTGAAAATTTTAAGAAAAAAGACCATTTAAAAAATTAAATTTTTTTTTGTTTTGATAAGAGTTTCTTTTATACTTTTATTGATTTTTCTTCTTTTTCAGTCTCAACAGTGATTTGATATTCCCTATGCTGGAAGGCCTCTGTATTTCCTGTTTGGCCCTGACAGGGGTTTCCCTAGTGGCTCAGATTTCTATAAAAAAAAAAAAAAACAGGTTTACTTGGGAAAGGCCCCGTGGTGCTATACAGCTCTCTCTTAACCTTCTCCAAACAGATGTTGCAAATTAGCATCAGCTGGTACAGATTTTTCCTAATGCTAGTATTAATTGGATGCTGAGAGGGTTAACAAAGTCTCGATGGGGGGTGGCAATTGGCCAAGCAGAGGTCAGATGGGCAGCAATATAACGTCAGCTCTATCTCCAGGATGAAACACAAATGAGTTGCTCTCTGAGAGGAGTAAAAATAGGAGCTACCACAGTTGTGACACCATCCAGCTTCTCAAAGCCCCTCCTCTGGTGCTTGGCAGATCAAGTGAGAAAAAAAAACTGCTTTGCAGATTTGTCCGAAACCCTTAAGGGCATTTTAACTTTCTGCAACGGAATGCTTACTTTACTACTACTTTTAATACCCTGCAGTCACTTTGGTGTGACATGGATAGGACCATGACAGTTAGCTTCTGATGGATCTTGTACCATCTAGTATTTTTATGGACTTGATGGTGTAATGGGTGGGAGGTGAGAAGGAAAAAAAACTTGTCCACTCTGATAAGTGTACAAGCCATGTAGTCTCACACACATCATATGGACAAGATACATACAGGAGCCAGTTGTACTTGGGAATTTCTGTGGGGAAATCTCTGTGGCTAGTTATGTACTACATTTAGTATGATTTTCATAGGCTTTGGTAAGGTCAAATGGTACTGAATCTCGCTATTAAATTAAAATATTAATATTCTTATTTGGGGGGCGTGGTGGCACAGTGGGTTGGACCGGGTCCTGCTCTCCGGTTGGTCTAGGGTTCGAGTCCTGCTTGGGGTGCCTTGTGATGGACTGGCATCCCATCCTGGGTGTGTCCCCTCCCCCTCCAGCCTTATGCCCTGAGTTGCCAGGTTAGGCTCTGGCTCCCCGCAACCCCGTATGGGACAAGCAGTTCAGAAAGTATGTGTGTGTGTGTGTGTGTGTGTGTGTGTGTGTGTGTGTGTGTGTGTGTGTGTGTGTGTGTGAGTGAGAGAGAGAGAGTGAGAGAGAGTGTGTGAGTGTGAGTGAGTGTGATAATTGCTTGTTTGTGATAAATTTCTACACACACACACACACACACACACCGTCTGAAACTGCTTGTCCCAAGCGGGCTCGCAGCAAGCCAGAGCCTAACCTGGCAACACAGGGCGCAAGACTGGAGGGGGAAGGAACATATCCAGGGAGGGATGCCAGTCCGCACAAGGCACCCCAAGCAGAACTTGAACCTCAGACCCACCAGAGAGCAGAACCTGGCCAAGCCCGCTGCGCCACCGCACCCCCTGCAATTACTACACTAATAAGCTAAAATTAATATAAAGTGTCTTAGCAGTAGCATACCCAAAAAAAAACAAAAATTCTTTCAGTTGCGTGGTCTTTCCTGCCCTCTACTGGCTATTTAATGATATATGATTGGGGCAGCACAGTGGCACAGCAAGAGGAGCTGCTGTCTCACAGCACCTGGGTGGTGCAAGAGGATGTGGGCTCGATCCCCACTCAGTCTGTGTGGAGTTTGCATGCTCTCCCCGTGTCTGTGTGGGTTTCCTCTGGGTGCTCTGGTTTCCTCCCACAATCCAAAGACATGCTGTTCAGGTTCCCCATAGTGTGTGAGTGATGCAGAGAGAGTGTGTTCCACTGATGTATGGAGGAGTGACCCTTTGTAAGTATTGTATCTAGCAGTGTAAGTCACTGGGGTGAATAAGGTGTGTGGGCTGATAACACTACATAAAGTTCATTGGAAGTCGCTTTGGAGAAAAGCACACACACACACACATTCTCAGAACCGCTTGTCCCTTACAGGGTCACGGGGAACCGGAGCCTACCCGGCAACACAGGGCGTAAGGCCAGAGGACACACCCAGGACGGGACGCCAGTCCATCGCAAGGCACCCCAAGCGGGACTCGAACCCCAGACCCACCGGAGAGCAGGACTGTGGTTTAACCCACTGCGCCACCGCACCCCTGGAGAAAAGCATCTGTTAAATAAATAAATATAAATATATATTTCACCTCACAACTGGATAGATGTTGGGATGGATGGGCAGACAGACAGATAAATAGGTAGATGTCTGCCCAGTCTGTTCCTGAATGTGCTGCTGTTTATCCACTTTTCTATTCAGAGGGTCAGAGCTGACATCTATGGGCAAGACTTTGTTTATGGTCCTACTCTGTACTACTTCTCTCAGATTCCAGCCTAACTCCCAGGACTGAGACAGCACAACTGATTAGTTTAACCAGTCTGCTGGCATCACCTGCAGAAATGCCACTTGCCCAGTACAAGTGTAGAGAAGACCACACTCACTAAATACTGGAAGAACATCTCCATCTATGGCCTGCATTTCCCAAAAGCCCTTCCTCAGAAAGTTAAGTTAATTCTATCCTTCTTGTACAGAACCTCTGCACGACAGCCTGTTGTCCAGGTGTATGCCCAGATATTTTTATGTCTCCACCACCTCCATTTCCACTCCATGGTCACTGGAAACAAAGGACCATTGGACCACCTGAAGCCACCACCACATATTCAGTTTTTTTCAATACTGAGATCCAGTTAATTCAGTTAGCACACTGAAGAAAGTCCTTGTTTAGTATAGAAGATGAATTGAATTTAATCAATTGTCATTTGATGTGCTGGATGCTATTTTTGCTATAACACAAAACTTCAGAAATCTACATGGTAGAGGCCCTATAAACAAAGCCAGCAATCAATATTCTGAATGTTTTCTAAATTATGGGCATCTTTACAAGAAACAAATAGTTTTTTACTACCTTTCTAATTGTGTTGCATAACATTTTGGTAACTGTTTCTTAAAGCTGTCCATCTTTGTGGCAATAGCTATTCTTTCTTGCAAAGCTTTCAGCCATTCATCATGCTGATAATTCCTCCTGTGACATCAAATTTGTAATGTGGAGATGAGGAATTTAGGCCACATATAAAGGACTATGCATGTTGGCTAAATTAGCATGCAGTTGATGAGCTCCACCTCTAGGTGGCAGCCACTTCACAGCAGTTTCAAGCATATCGTCATAACATTATTGTCATTAGATATGAAATGCACTTTTATGGACAAAGGACACAATTCTTGAAGAATATGAAAACTGTTATAAATTAAACAATACATTAAAAAATTAACTTCAATACACCATTATTGGGGGTACGGTGGCGCAGTGGGTTGGACTGGGTCCTGCTCTTCGGTGGGTCTGGGGTTCAAGTCCCGCTTGGGGTGCCTTGCGACGGACTGGCGTCCCGTCCTGGGTGTGTCCCCTTCCCCTCCAGCCTTACACCCTGTGTTGCCGGGTTAGGCTCCGGTTCCCCGTGACCCCGTATGGGACAAGCGGGTCAGAAAGTGTGTGTCTCTACACCATTATCAGCACCCTCTCCAGAGACTCCATACTGAATCCACAGACACCTAGTTGTAAATTAATTTTTTTTTTTTTTCTGTTGATGATTGTGCTTGCAAGGGGGCATGGTAGCGCAGCAGGTTCAACTAGTGCCCACTGTGTGGCGGGTCAGGGCTTTGAGCCCTGCTTGGGGTGTCCAGTGATGGACTGACTGCACCCTGTATTGGCAGGTAAGGCTTCAGCTCGTGGTGACCCTACTTGGGACAAGCAGTTGTTGGCGATGGATGGATGGATGGACGGATGGATAATTGTGTTTGATATTCAGAGTACACATTTGTTCCTTGTGTAAACGGTAAGGTTTCTCAACCTTTGAGTGCTGACAGGCAAGTCTGACTTCTCAATCTCACCTTGGTTGTACATGGGTTAGTACATAGAAGTGCCCAGCTGCATGCATTCTGAAGCTCTGTTATCGCTTGATGCTAGTTTGATTGCACTAAGGATATAATTACATGCTCTATTTTCTGCCATGACAAGAGTCCAAACAACCCAGTGAACCATACCAGATTTAGGAGATACGTGGTCCACAGACTTCCACAGTTTGTAGTCGCACGGCCATCCAGCAGCCAAGCTAGATTTGCAGAAAATGGCTCTGCTGTAATTATTGGTAATGTGTTAAGTAAATACAACAACCTTGGTGCTCTGCATTTTTGGGGGGGATTCTCTGGAATTGGATCAGTGGGGAAATAGAGTATGGACTATGGGCTGCTATTCAAAGGTCTCTCCAAGGTTATGCACACTTTCCATTTCACCAAGTTAAGCCTCAGAAGCCAAGCATTTCTAAAGCACCCTGGTCTACTGACAGCTTTCCATCATAATGGACATACATTTCATCCAGGTCTGTAACTACATCTGTAACTACATAGAAGGCCATTTCAGTCCTGTAAAGGCCAAATTGGAAATGAAGTCACCCTCCCCAATAAATGAATAACTAGACAGACAGAAGTTTCTGTAAAACCGGTTTTCCATTTCATCCAAAAGACAACATTAATCGCTAATACACTTCAGAAGCATCTAGGACAAAAGTCCAAACCAAGCCTATTTAACACACAGTTCTAAGATAAATGGTGCCTGTTGATGGAATTCATCTGGAGCATCAGCCATGATGTGGGCCCCTTTGAAGACAAATTGCATCATTTAGTGCAATTGTAAAAACCAGACAAGATGCCAGCTTACAATTTTTGACCATCTGCACACATCTCATAGGAGCTGAAATCATGTCTTCAACAAGAAAGTCTTTGTTGCGAACAGGGAAAACAGCTTCCAATATTGCAAAAATCCCACTGCAACTACCTCAACCTGATGTTGCAGACAGCATCAGTTATAAATATAATAAGGTAACTGAAATATAATTACAGGAACCTAAACATTTTCTTTGGTTTGAAGCACCTTCAGAATTCAGACTGACTGGTAAAGGTTTCCTTATATGTACATACATATTTATTAAGCAGGTCTATGGTTTTTCAAAACTTTGACCCTCAAAGAAATAAGGCACAGGATTCCTGCTCTGGCCCGTTTTCTCTGGTGATTCACTGCTGGTTTGTATATAAACTTGCATTTTGGGTAACAAAGTGCTGAGTTGTGAATTTTCTTGACTGCATGTAAGTGTTTTTCTACATTGCATATCGAGTCAGTGAATGTGACCTATTATTACCGGATACACCAACTGATGATGGCATAGTCCACCAATAGTGAAGACTAATATGAGACCATTTTAATTCTGTTCAATTCTACAGTGTTTACAGCCTCTGTCTGGTGTTTGTCAGTGCTGCTGTTTCTAATAATGCAAGTACTAATAATGCTGTTACCATGTAGAACAAAGTAGAAATATATAAAATTATGGTGAGAAGATGACAAACACATACACACACATTTTCAGAACCGCTTGTCCCATACGGGGTCGCGGGGAACCGGAGCCCAACCCAGCAACTCAGGGCGTAAGGCTGGAGGGGGAGGGGACACACCCAGGATGGGACGCCAGTCCGTCGCAAGGCACCCCAAGCGGGACTTGAACCCCAGAGCCACCGGAGAGCAGGACTGTGGTCCAACCCACTGTGCCACCGCACCCCTACAAGATGACAAACATTTACAGTAAAATAAAATGTAGTAACAAATGAATTAAAAGAATTTAACCAACAAAAAAACTCCATGTGTCATGCGGAACAGAGGACATGGAGGAGGGTGGACACAAGCACAGGATCATTTCTTCAGTATTAATGCATCAGCCTTTATCTTGTGGTTGGGGACAGGAGAATGGTCTCTCGATCGACTAACAGAACAGAAGCGAAGAGCTGAAGTCATGGTTGGGGAACAAGGCAGACGGTTGCTTACCAGAGGATTGTGGAGCGGGACTGGTGAATGATGGGAAACAGGACATAGGATAAGTAAGGCGAGGGAAGTTGAAAAATGCAGAGGGGACGGTTGTCTCAAAAGAGATCCCACAACCGGGAAGAGGCAGAGAAGTGTTTTTATAGCTGAATGCTCCAATTGCAGACAAGTGCGTAATCGGAGACAGGTGCTGCTGGTTAAGGTGTAGGTATGGTCGTTACAGTACCCAACCGACGGGCAGCTCTTGCCCTCCTGTGACCCCTGGAAGGGGGGCAACCTCTGGGACGGGGCCGATCTGGATGGTCTAGATGGAAGTCGGCAATGAGGGATGGATCCAGGATGTCGCGAGCCAGAACCCAGCTGCATTCCTTGGGCCCGTATCCCTCCCAGTCTAACAGGTAATACAGGCCCCGGCGTCGGCGCTTGGAGTCCAAAAGGGCATGGACAGCGTAGGCTGGTACCCCATCTTCCACCACAGGAGGGGTTTTGGGTCTCCTCGGGAAGCCTGGAGCAGGGAGGAACTGTAAGGCTTGAGCAGGGCGATATGAAAAATAGTACATATACGTAAGTGTGGTAGCAATTGTAACCGGTAACTGACAGAGGTGATACGTAGAAAGATCTTGTAGGGACTGGTGTGGAGGGAACTGAGTTTTCTGGAGGGAAGCCTATGGTGAAGGTCATGGGTAGACAACCACACCCTTTGTCTCGGTTGGAAGGTCAGGGTGCGGCGACGCTTGTCAGCCTGCTATTTGTAGCAGTGGATGCTCTTGCGCAGGTGCTCCCAAACCATACACCAGGCCTCTTCGCTCTTCTGGAACCAGAAATCAACAGCAGGGACATCAGAGGAACCAGGGTGCCATGGGAACAGGGGAGGCTGATACCTGAAGAGACACTGGAACAGGGCGAGACCTGTGAAGGATTGTGAAAGAGAGTTGTGGGCGTACTTAGCCCATGGTAGGAACCGTGCCCACTGGTTCTGGTCCTGGCCGCAGTAGCTCCAACAACAACCCTGGGGGATTTAAGTTTGGAATTTTAGTCTAGGCACAGACCTCACATGCCTTCACAAATTCTTGAACATCCTCCCAAAGGGAGGGCCACCAGTACCTGTTCTCTAGCAGGGACAGAGTCCATCTGCTCCCCGGGTAGGCAACTGCTGGGGCATCATGCGCCTGGTGGAGTAGCTACAACCTCATTCCTACTGGGATGTACTACTTGTCCTCGGGGGTGTCTGCTTCTCCTGGGCCTTTTGTGTGAATTGTCACCACACAAGAGCCACAAAGCAGGACTTTGGTAGGATGTGTTCAGGAGTGGCAGGGACTGGGTCCGTGTCATATAGCCTGGAAAAGGCATTGGCTATGGTGTTCTTCAAGCCCAGGCGGCACGGCACGTGGAAATGGGACCTGGTGAGAAAGACAGCCTATCGGGCTTGTCAGGGATTTAGTAAAGAGCTGTTCTTAGGTATTCCGGGTACCAGTGGTCAGTTAGGACCAAGAACAGGTGAGGGGTCCCTTCAAACCAGTGCCTCCACTTTTCTAGTGCAAGCTTAATTGCCAGTAACTCCCTACTATCCATGTTGTAATTGCACTCTGTGGGCAACAGCTTACAGGAGAAGTAGGCACAAGGATGGAGCTTTGCAGGGGTTCCCTGTTTCTGTGATAGGACTGGTCCTAGGCCCACAGCTGGGGGTCAAGGTGTCAAAAGTATCCACCTCAAAAACAAAGAGCAAAAAGGCGTCGGGGCGTCAAAGCACTGGGGCAATTGTAAACTGTTGTTTGAGCTCCTGGAATGCCTCTCGGGTTTCTGGCTGCCAAACAAGCCAGCACCCCTTCCTAGCACGTGATTCACCAAGGCCTAGAAAAGGAGGGAGCATTAGCTAGCCCAAATGGCATCACCAAGTACTCATAATGACCAAGGGCAGTGCTAAAGGCTGTCTTCCACTCGTCACCCTCTCTAATGCAGATCAAGTTGTACGTGCTGCGGAGGTCTAATTTGGTGAAAACCTGTGCTCCATGGACCTGTTCTAATGTTGCTGTGATCAATGGCAAGGGATGGGGGTATTTCACCGTTATGCCGTTAAGGCTGCAATAATCAATACAGCGATGCAGCCTACCGTCCTTCTTACCCACAAAGAAAAAACCTGCAGAGGCTAGCGAGGTAGGTCGGATGGTGCTTAAGGCTAAGGCCTCAGTCACATAGCCCTCCATGGCCCTCTGTTCAAGAAGGAACAATTGGTATACACAACCTCTCAGAGGGGAAGTTCCCCACGGGAGGTCAATAGCACAGGCCAACAGTCAGTGTGGAGGCAGGGCAGATGCTCGGGTCTTACTGAAGACCTCCACAAGGTCTCTATATTCCTTTGGCACAGCTAGAGGCTGTGCAGACCCAGGGCTCTCTAACTTTAAGATCATGCCCAGAAAAGTCTTTACACAGCTGCTCCTGTAAATGTTTCTGTATCTCCGAAAAAACAAAAAATTTGTAGGAAGGTGATCAGGAATCACTGATATTGAGTTTTATGCAGCTACTCGTGTGATGAACATTTGTGCACATGGTGGAAAGAAACTGTACTTAATCACACGTCTGCAACTATGTCTCTTTCTCCTAATGCAATGCACAAATTGTATTTTCTATAAGATGTACGTAGCTTTGAAGAAAAGCATCTGCTAAATGAACAAATCCAAATGCGAGTGCACACTTGACTATCTGGTTGGCTCCCTCTCCCCAGGACAAGACAATGGGAACGTTCAGCTGTGAGGCAGGATGGAGGAAGTTATTAATGGGAAGCCACGTTCGGGGAGCTCCTGAGGAGGGCTGTTCAGAGTAGGTCGCATGAAAGTAGCCAGAGCTGCAGTGGTAGAGGCAAAGACCCTTTTGGAGGCAACGTTGTCTTTCAGTGGGGGTCAGGCATCCCTCATTACCCTGCAAGGATGTCAGAGTGCCAGGGTCCCTTATGGTTGGCCAAAGCTGTTGCAGGTGCTCACCGGCCAGGATATCCAGGGAGATGGCGTTCTTTATGTACTAGTTCAGGGTTCACTCTTCGCTGGAAGCATGCTAGTAATGCTGCTGGGTTCCACTATGTGGCTGCAGCCAGGATGCGGAAATGAAGAGCGTAGTCCGAGATGGTCCGGTCACCCTGTTGCAGGGTCAGCAAATGAGGGTCTATGGTCTTACTGGCAGAGGAGTGATCAAATGCAGCCTCAAACTGCCTTCTGAAGCGTTCAAACGAGTCGGGCTTGGTCTGCCTCCAAACTGCGATAGCCCAGGCTAGGGCGGGGCCCATCAGTAGGGACACCAAATAGGTTATCCGGCTGGTGTTAGTGCAGTAGACCTGCGGCTAACTAGAGAACACTAGTTCGCACTGAAGTAAAAACCCTTGACTTGTCTGGGTCACCGTCACAAGGTTAAGGCATAGCAAGCCAGGGGGCTAGGACAAGGACAGTGCCTGGTGGTGACACGGGATCTGTCACCAGAGCAGGCATGATCTCAGTTCTTGGATCCTTTTTCTGTTGGAAGAGATGCAAGAGCTCCTGCAGAGAGCCAGACAGTTGCTTCAGCATCTGCTCATGGGATCCCAAGGCTGCTCCATGGACAGAGATGGCCTGCCACGGTGGTTCAATCTCTGCTGGGTCCATGTCATGGATGGGATTTTTTGTCATGCAGAACTGAAGACATGGAGGGGGTTGAACCCAAGTGCAGGATCATTTATTCAGTATTAAAGGACAGACTTGTTCTCATAATCAGGGAAAGGTAAATGGTCATTCACTCAACAAACAGAACCGGAACAAGAACCTGAAGTCATAGCTGGGGAGTAATGTAAACATTTAATTACCAAAGAATCATGGAGTAGGACTAGGGAACAGGCCACAGGCCACATAAGGCACAGTAAGTTTGTAAATACAGACAAGATAGTTGTCTTCAGAGATTCCATAACTTCCCAGAGAAGTGTTTTTGTAGCTGAGCGTCCGATTGCAGACAGGTGCTTAATCAGAGCAAGGTGCTGCTGATTGAGGTGAGGGGTGGTCATGACCCCGTGACAGTTATCTGAATAAAAAACAAGCTCTTTACCAGCAACAATTTAACTTCATAATGTCTTCCTAAAGCTAACGCATCCTTAAATGTGCTTAGTGGAGGCAAGAATTATCAATTAGCATCAACAGTTACAAAAGTCTAAGTTGCAACTGAATGAAAGTGTCTGCTAAATGAATAAATGTACATAAATGAAAAAAGCATGCTGGCAAGAAAGAGCATTTCAAAGCTGCTAATTGCAAATTGTATGTACCAAATTTTTCACACCTGCACCTGGGATGTGCACCTAGACGTAGGTTAGATCTCCATTCAGCCTGTGCCAACACTGCATGTTGTTTTGGCCCTTGTGTGGGTTTCTTCTCACAGCCCAAAGATATTTCAGGTGCAGTGGTGAGTGCATGTAAATAATTAATGGTATGTGAACCTGAGTATATGAGCAACCATGCCTAACACAACACGCTTCCAGGAAATGCTTTGAACTACCTTAACAGTGAACCTGAAAAGTAACTATTGATACTACTTGAGCGATTATACAGCTGTGTGTGCGCATATGGCTCTTTCAATGTACCAAGACCTTAATCAAAAAAAATATAAAAACATCCATGTTCTCTTTGATAATTTAATCAAACAATTTCCCTGATTCTGGGACATTCATGCTCATCCGATGAAAAGCCAGGATTGTGCTAACACAGATGAGCTACTGAGTCATTTGCTACAGGTTCCCAGTGATGGCTGACAGCTGGGGCCTAGAGCTGAGCTCTGCTCTGCCTCGGTCCCACTCACACCAATTGCATGAGTTAACCATTACACAGTGGGGCCCATGGGGACCCTCTGTACTCATGTTTAAAGCTCCCTATTGTTAGGTTACAACCCTTCCTTCCCTATGCTGGCCTGGTTCCCAAAGTCAATGAAAAGCTTGCCAAAAAGCTAAGCTTGTGTAGAGCTTTTGAGATGCACTCATGGGGTTGCTATGCTTGACAATGACATCACCTCTTTGCTCAAATGTTGAGTATTGTCATATTTCTTCTGTTAACTGGGCACAGTAGCCTGCTCTCTGATGCTCATCATACAATTAGGTAGGTAAAGTTCTCCATTTACAGTAGCCATCATAGCTACTTATCATATCTATGTGTTCAAACATTTTCCTTGTTACCACACACACACACACACACATTTTCTGAACCGCTTGTCCCATATGGGGTCGTGGGGAACCGGAGCCTACCCGGTAACTCAGGGCGTAAGGCCGCAGGGGGAGGGGACACACCCAGGACGGGACGCCAGTCCGTCGCAAGGCACCCCAAGCGGGACTCGAACCCCAGACCCACCGGAGAGCAGGACCCGGTCCAACCCACACCCCCTCCTTGTTACCAATGCAGATGAAAACAAATGAATAATAATTTAACAACTGAGATACTGAAAGATACTGAGGCAACAAATACCTATTCTGTTTTCCTCCTGAAGGTGTAAAACGTACATGTAGCATTCATATAAAAAGATCCCATTCAACAAAAAACTGCTACAGCAAATTGCAAAAATATATACCCATTTTCATACAATGATCTCGCTAAATCAGTACGATAGAATGTTTGACCATTCCACAGCCGTTTCAAGTCTATGTGTTTTTTTTTTTCCCACATGCTCAGTTGCACTCAAGAAATACGCAAAAGATGAAGCAACCCTCTATAATCCTTCTAATCACATAAATATTCACATTTACATATATTCATTTAGCTGATGCTTTTCTCCAAAAGGGTTTATCACAAAAAGGTTTAGGGAAGATTTACACCTAGTCAACCTCATAATGTTATGACCATACCCACATCTCAACCAGCAGCACCAGACTCCAGTTAAGCACCTGGCTCCAGTTAAGCACCTGACTTCAGTTGAACCACTTGGCTATAAAAACCACCACTCGAGCATATCCTAGTTCTAATCCTCTGGCTTTGTCGATGGATATTTCTGCTTACTCTGACTGCTAGTTGACTGACTCTTCACCCAACAACAAGAACTTGCTTGAGCCCTTGCTTTTGGATACCCTTTCTTGCCATTGGGTCTAACCTTACCCATGTGACAAGCAAAGATTCATTAACAGCTAATGCCCAAGTGCTCTCCTGTGTTGGCTATTCAAGGATTCTAAGAACTGTGGTAAATCTGTATAAATAACTTAAATACAGTATCTTAAATATTGAATGAGATGTACATCAAGCAACTGAGGAGCAAATGTCATTTGTGGGGCAAATCCTAGCTCATTGTTCAAGGGCAGAGCAGTGGCTGAAGTGGCAGGAACACAGGGTAAGAAGCTGAAAAAATCAGGTTGTGTATGGTGAGGGGATAGTTGTCTCATTGAGATTCAATAACTTGGGAGTGGTGGTGTACATTCCTTTATAGTTGTCCCTGCTGATTTGTGGCAGGGATAGGGTGGTTGGAAACTTTCTTTAATATATTTTTAAGGGTTTAATACAAAAAATCTATTTGCCATTAGCACATGAAATTGCAAATTGAAAATATACATTTAATGACCTTCATACACTCATTACTGCTTATTGTAAAATGTTTTCTTAAAATCAGTTATATCCTATAAGCAATGATGCTGTAAAGTTTCCATGTTGGTTGATTATGACGAGATGAATAACCCATTTGCAATTAACAGATGTAGTCTTTTTCAACTTACTTTAATGTGTTTAAAGTTAGTGTTACAAATCATACATGCTCTGCAGCTGTGTACACAACTGATTTGCCATAACTATTGCAATCTGACCTCAAGGCCAAAACCATTATTTCTGAACTAATTCTGTGTACACCAAACAAAAATCATAGCCTTAGATTTACTTCCATGGATTTTGGATGACTGTTAAAAAATGTATAAAAACTAACAAATATTGGCCAAAGTGGTTCTGTTGGTTTCTGTATAAAAAAAGAGGTTTACATACATACATACATTTTCAGAACTGCTTGTCCCATAGGGGGTCACGGGGAACCGGAGCCTACCCGGCAACACAGGGCGTAAGGCCGGAGGGGGAGGGGACACACCCAGAGGGGGACGCCAGTCCGTCCCAAGGCACCCCAAGTGGGACTCGAACCCCAGACCCACTAGAGAGCAGGACCTGGTACAACCCACTGTGCCCCCCAACAAGAGGTTAACCTTCTTTCAGAAAGTGTTAAAAAAAAAAAAAAAAAAAACACAAAAAAATGCATGTAATTAATACTATATGAGACCACTAATTTTTACACCTAACCTCATTCCCAGTTTCTACCCTGGTGAAACAGCCTACCAAAGCCCCACTGAAAAAAATTTTTTCACAATGAAAAATGGTGTGGAAAGGTACTAGAAGATGGAGTGGGTGGCACCTCAGCTGTGTCCAGAAAATGGTCTGTGCAAATTCCACCACTTTACTAAACATCATCCTTAATAAACCTTAAATAGTTTTTGCAATCACTTGTAGTGTAATACTTTTGACAAAGGTGTCTTCTATGGAAATAGTGTAAATAGTGCAAGTGAATGTGACTAATGTATTCATAGGGGGAAAACAGTATCCTGAAAAGAGGTTCACCAATCATTTCAGTTTAATTTGGCCAAAGTAAACATAAATTCATGTTGCTTTTATCTTTGTTCATTTTTTAATGGAAAGTATGACCATTGTGAAGATATCATCAGTAGACCAAAGCTATGCAGTTTTGTGAGGATGAAAAGCTTACTTCATCCTAACTTCAAGCAGTTGTGCATATGCCTTTATGTGTTACAAATGGTCCTCCAGTCCTTATTCATAAGATGAGGAATGTTTCCATATCTAGTGATTAATAAGACTCTTAACGATGGTAGAGTCCAGCAATGCTCAATAATCAAAGTGAAATGATTATCTATTCTGGAGTAATAGAAACTCATCAAAAGTTTTATCTTTACTGTATTTTGCCATTGCAAATTCCATTGATGCCAACCTACACTCATCTTAAGTCACTTTCAAATTTCTGCTTCCAGCTTTGTCATCAAGAATACATTCACGTTAACATGAAGCTCTTCAGTGCAGAGTTTTGATTAAACAGATGTTTTCTTTTTTATAGTTCCAATTGGATAACAATGCTTCTCGTTTTTTTTGGAGTCTGATTTGTTTAAGTTGGTTCTGGCACTAAGCAGACTTACATTACAAGATGTGACATTTGTAGACACACATTGTTTTAAAATGCTAGAGTGTTAATCATTTGCTCTGGTTACTCATGTGCTTGTTTTTTGCTGTGTAATTAATTTTGCCACTAGTATAAACCCCATCAGGTTGACTGGAAAGATTCAGTTGAGTTTCAATCAGGTGCATAAACCAGAAATTCTATGCACTTGACAGTGATGTTTCTCTTTATGGGGCCCTCTCTTTCACACAGATCATACTGGTCTGAGCTGAATGAGCAGACTTATGAAAGTATACGTATTCCTCACATTACAGGGTTAATTTGTTCCATGAAATCAGCCCTTTAGGCAAATTCTCAATGTGAGGAGACTGTTCACTCTCTAAAGTATGCTGACAGTATAAAATAAGAGGTGTAGCATTACTAAAAAGAGGCAGGATGATCTTCACTTGATCACTAGATTACACCTTATTTATGATAATAGTCCAGGGTACTTTGGAGATTAATACACTAGATTCATCCAGAAAACAGCTAGACTGACACCACAGAGAGACCTTCTGAGGTTGAGCCACCAAGTGTGTATCTCTGTCCTACATGATGTAAGAATTTCTTCACTGTACCATTTTCAGTGTAGCACTGTGGATAAGAAGAAACTGTAAAAGTTTTAGTCCTGAACACAGCAAAGCCAGCGAATGGCAACTAATCCTGTCTTTATTATATTGTATTTGTTTTAAATCATTAAGAGCACATTGAATGTCAGTGTGATTTCTACCACTCACATGAAGAAGGGTGAAAGAAATGCCTTCCTATACAGATTATGACCACACAAAGTTAGTATCTGTCAAATTATATGCAAATTGATCAATTCATGATTTGGCATGATACTATATATTTTCAATGCATCTTGGTTGTAGATAATGCAGAGACAGAAGAAACTGGAACTGTATCACTCAAAGGTCACAGGTAAATGTACCACTATGGTGTTATGTAAAACTGAGAGAAAATGGATAGAAGGTTCAAGGTTGAAGTCAAGGAATACAGACAGATTTCTGTCAATATTGTGGTAATATACTGTATGAATTCAGTTAACACCAAAAGGTTCACCTGTGTAATAATATTGAATCCAAATGCTTTTAAAATAGCTATGAAACCTGTTATACAAATATGTCACAGGGGATTTTTACAGTAAACTCAAACTTATTAGCAGAAATAATAAAGTAAGGGGAAAGGCTGTACACAGCCTAGTTCTGGGTAACCTAGCAAATTTCACTGATAAGAGAGTAAGACAGCCTTGCAGTATAGTTTAGATTTCAGTAATTCAGCTGACATGTTTTTCCAAAGTAACGTAATGTGGGGGATAACTGGTAGCATAGTAGTTAGTGCTGCTGCCTTTGGCCCCAAAGGTTCCCAGTTCAATTTCCACCTCTGGCTGTAGTATTCTTGAGCAAGGTGCTTACCCTAAATTGCTCCAGTAGAAATGATCTATCTTTATAAATAGGGAAATAATTGTAAATACCTCAACATTGTAATTTGCTATGGAGAAAAGCATCATGTAAATGTGTTAACTTCAAGCTACCTACAACTATTTAGGTATGCAGCTATGTAATTTTAATAGAGCAATTTCAGGATAATATCTTGTTCAAGACTACTACAGCAGCAGGTGAGACTCAAAATGGCAATCCAGATCCCAAGTCAGCAGCACTAACCACTACGCAGTACGCTCTGCCCCATCTTAAAAGAAAATCACGTACTGATCTAACCACTGAAAAATCACATAAGTTTGACAATATGGGACTGAAAAAAAACATCACAGAGAACAGTTCATTAAAGAGTTTTTAAGTAAAGTAAAATGACTTTTTATTTTATGTTTACTTCTATTGTGGTGTCACTGTTACCTGGGCATGTTGTAAGAATGCCCTTTGGTTTGCTCCTCCTGGAATTACATTGGGCATGTCCCACTCAGTGGAGACTCCATGGTAGACCCAGGACATGTTGGGGAGATTAGACACTTTGGAAAGTGGTCTTTACTTGCCTGGGGATGCCCCAAGGGCAGCTGGAAACTGTTGGGGAAAGGAAACTTAGGGCCTGCCTGCTCAGCTTGCTACTACTGTGACCCTCTTCAGGAGAAACAGAAAGAAACCACTTATGTATTGTACTATCGATTTGTCAACTGAATTCTGCTAATATTAGACAGTTTTTATTAATTTTTCCATATTTTTGAAGCCATATGTGATATAATGATGTACTGGTTGTGGTTTCTGATCATCAGACTATGGAGTATTGGAAAATAATTTCAGGTAGTAAGATCAAGTATAAATGAAATAAATCTGCAGTGAGTAAAATCTGAAAAAAGTTGTGTACCAGCACAGTAACAAAGCAAAGTAGAGAAGCACAATGAAATGAGTCCAGCACTGTTCCTTATTTTGTCAAAGGTTAGTAATGATAAAGAAGTCCATTTTTGTACCCAACACTGTTTATATTCTCCTGCTGTATGTGGCAGTTCAGCACTAGAGACATGTGGCCTGCACATGTTTGGCTTCACAGGCATCAACCACAACCCAGATCTTGATGTCTTTAATTTTTCTGTAATTACTGGTGTCTCAAAGTGTGCTTCTAAGACATGTGGAAATACTACAGTACCTCAGTGAAGCTGGGAAGACATTTCAAGCTTAGCAGTGTTTCTGAATCTTTGGACAGTACCTTACTGAAATGTGTCTGGACCATTAAAGTTAGGAATAAAAAAGAATGCATGTCCTTAAATGTTTGTAAATATGTTCCAAACACTCTTTCTCCTATTGCATTTTCTGTCATCTTAAATTCTACTAATTCTTAGAGAATGTAAAATGCTAACTTGTTCTCTTCATGTTCTAAATTTTATGTTGCAAGATAAAGACATAAACACAAGGAGCAATATATCAGAAGAATGTGCTGGCAGTCAGTACATGGTAAGTTGTATATTACAAACTCCTCTGAAGGATATATTTAATAAAACATACAGTTTGTCTGTACCATTCTCAAAATGTACGAAACTTGGACCACGCACATAAAGCAAATCAGACACTTCATTGTTTTCCCACACTGGTCTCCTTGTTAACTGTTTTCTGTGGTAACTGTGTTCAGATATTCAGCTTGCTATATTGCCTTGATGAACGATTTAGTCAGTTCAAGCAGTACTGTACACCCAAGTACTTAACGTAATTATATCCAGCAGAATTATATCCTTTATGGAAGTATTGAGAGAAGCTTTGATTTTACCTTAGTATAGCCTGAGAGTGCAGGGAACAGGGAGTACAGGGAGGAATCCAACATATATAATGCAGATTTTACATACCAGAAATACAAGTGTCCAGAAATGCCCAAAAACATGACACTCTAGACATATGCATTCTTCCACTGGTTTTAGTCTTAAACAAAATGTATTTAAAAAAATAGTTGTTACCCACAGTTCCTACAGCAACTGAATAGGAGCTGGCTAGTAACCATTCTGCATATTAACTTTATAATGCTATGATAAAAACATCCTTGTAGCAGCCTTAATATACAAAGCTTTTCAGCCAACTACATTTCTGTGTTGTGGTCTTTATGATTACCTAAAATTTTATTTATTTACTTACTTATTGATGTTTCTGTAGGTATAATAATGAAAATTTTTAATGAATCTGCTTTTAATGAGTGGAACATTTAAAAAACTGATCAAACTGCATGACAAATATCACAATACAATTTAATTAAACTGCAGATATTGGAAATTTAATAAAATCTGTGGTTTGTGTACCTATGTGTATATCTGTACAGAAAGGAGGTGGTTTGATATGACATCCTTAAGCTGTCAGAAGTCTTTCTTTAAAAAATACTTCTATTAAAAAAAAACAACTGATGGTTTTCTATGAGAACTCATATACTTAATCAAAGCACCTGAATTGGACTTGTATATGTTTTACATGGAGATCATGTGAAATAATATACTAATTCAAATAGCGAAGACAGTTCTGATATCAGAAAAACATTCTCTCTACATATTGTTTCCAAGCAGATATAATGTCTCCTCAAGTAAAGACAGCCAGGGCACTTATGGTACCTTGAGTGGTTTAATTTTGTGTATTCTCAAGACTGGATCTTTCTATATGCCAGTGGAAAACAATACATACATATGTGGAAGGCAAGAAGAATACCGGTACAAAAAGACCAAAATTACGGGTACAAAAATTACATTTACATTTATTGGGCTGCATTGCGACGGACTGGTGTCCTGTCCTGGGTGTGTCCCCTACCCTTTCAGCCTTGCGTCCTGTGCTGCCGGGTAAGGCTCCGGCTCGCCATGACCTTGCTCAGGACAAGCAGTTGTTGACAATGGGTGGATGGATGGATGTTCATTCATTGTTTTTAAAACTGCTTAACATTTTGCAGAGGCATGCCAAAACCATGTACATCAGAAAGAACAACACAAATTGTGCTTTACATCAACAGGAGAGAATTATATATGATTGCTTACTTAGAAAGTATGTGCTTACTCTGAATCACTCTAATAAGAATTTCCTACCTTATGAATGGATAAATCAAGTTGGTAACATTTAAGCCATCCCACAAAAAGGTATATAGAGGTTATGAAAGAAACTGTTCAAGTTCCTTTTGAGTTCAGCTATTAAGAAAAAACTGTGATCTACAGCATCTGTGTTATCCTAGAATTGTATGATTTTAGAGTTACAGTTGCCTTCTCTTTAAAAATTGTAAAACAAGTTAATTTCACATGATCCCCTGCCTAAGCTGTAAATGTATTGGTCACAAGAGGATTTTATTTAATTTTAAACATGTTAATGTCAAATCTGTGATGTCACTTATAGATGTTTCCAACTGCCTACAGTGTATGAACCAAAAGCTTTTCTTAGCGATCCATGAAAAGTGAGTGGAGTCAGTGACTGAACCAAAACAACACTCTGCTCAAACCACAGACTGCTGGGTGCAGATCTCCATTTGTCCCATATTTTGTATTATGAAAGGGTTTTGGCCAAGGAGAGTTGAGTTCATTCATTCCATTACATGAAATATTATAATAGAGAGACTGTTTCAACAATAATCCACAGTTCTTCAGTGAAGAGTTCACCGTATTTCTTAAGTAGTAATTTAATATACAGCTGATATATGTTGTTTCCTTACTTATGATGTTTGGCTCGGAGGAACTTCATGTATAAGCTAAGAAATTGACTCAATAAACACAGAATTAGCTATACAGTTTTGAATGCATGCAGGACAAATACAAGGTCATCATTTAGGATGAAAGCACTGAACAAAGTTATATTCTGTCTACCAGTTGCAACCATGTGACCTAGAATTTCTGCCATTAAATGCACACAGTCCTGGCAATATCACAATTCAAAGGGATTATGTCATTAAAAAAACACTAATTTTGAAAACCCGATAATCCTTCTTGTAAGAAGCTGACTGGATTGCTTATGTGATGGCATCATATGTGCTGAGGCCCTGACTGTGTTCTTGCTGGGTTTTGCACATCCAGTTGGAATACAACAAAATTTTAGACTTTGGGCTTGACAGAATGAGAAGTTGACTAAAGATTGTTTTGGAGTTTTCAAAATACCTCTGAGATAGAAGGAAGGCATGAATCCTCCACCATCTCTTCTGAGGACCCTCAACACAGCATATCCACCCCTTTTTTAAGCCACATGGATTCAGGGTCATGGTGCATTTCAAAGGTGAGCCCTACCAACGTGAGATCTGCCCACTCATGTGGAACATGCAGTAAAGATGGTAAAGTGTGACAGACTACAGTGCCAAGATATTGCAGTAGAAGACCACATGTAATACAGGAGGGGCACCTCTAGGTCTCCTCCAGAAGAAACAGAAAGAATCACAATGTGGTACTGGAAAATACCAGCTCCAAGTCAACATAAATAAGCAAAAAGCCTTTCCACATATCACAGGGTCAGAAAGCAGATTTTAAGAACAACAATAAAATATTCTTTATATAGACCTCTCCTGTATTTAATATTCCAAGATTTTGAGTTATTTATATATTGCTGTGTTCATCAGAGACATTAATGTTTCTGAAAAATGAAAAATTAATCTTTAAAAATGTCAGTGTCATACAATATGGCACAGAGACTGGCAATACTAGTCCTCAAGAACCTGATTTGAAAGAGGATACCTTTAAAACATCCGGTAAAGAGAGGTCTCATCTGGTAATTTCTAGTATACATTTATTCATTTTTTGAAAAGTGACTTACAATGTTAAACTGCTTTCAGTTATTTACCCATTTATACAGACGGGTGATTTTACTGGCACAGTTTAAAGTACCTTGCTCAAGGGTTTGGGTCCAAAGGCAGCAGTTCTAACCACTAGACTACCAGCTATTCAGTAGGACTTTATATTAAATTATGATTACTCTAATGATCCATATGCACAAATACAGTATGTGCTGAGTGTCTTTATATGGTGCCATTATGGTTGTACTTCATTAGAGAAGAAATATGCACTGTAAATGACAATGCATAACATGCATCTCCAGTGTGTAATAGTGTTCTTCTTTTTAATCCTTTCATTGAGAAGGAGTTGAAAAATCTATGGATAATGACTGGTTAAGACAATAATTCTTTATCTAGTTATAAACTAGGAGGGGGGAGGGTGCGGTGGCACAGCGGGTTCAGCCAAGGCCTGCCCTGTGGTAGGTCTGGACTCAAGTCCTGCTTGGGGTGCCCTGCAGCAGACTGGTGTCCTGCCCTGGGTGTGCCCCCCCCCTCCCTCCAGCCCTGTGCCCTGTGCCACCGGGCTAGGCTTCGGCTTGCCGCCACCCTGCTCGGGACACGTGGTTGTAGATATTGTGTATATAGTAAAAAATTTGTTTAAACATTTAATGTCCACTATCTCACTTACCAGCATGTCAATCTATGGGACACAACATGCTATAATATGGTCTCTAGGGCACAGCTTCTTCATTATTCCTATTTTCTGCCTTAATAGCAACAAGATTTGCAGACTTTTAAAATATACATTTTCACTGTTTATTCATGAAATACCTATTACATTTTGCAGAAGGGATTGAAATGGGATATATCTGCAAAGTGGCTCATGTCACATATATGAATTTCCTTGACAAGGTCAGTATTTTTGTTACTCTTAAAGTATTCTATATTCTCTGTATTATTGTAAAGACAAATTAATACTGAAAATGTTCATTAGTAAGAAAGCAATTAGAAATTCTAAAAAAGTATACAAAAATGTATACAGCCTGAAGTTTTAGTGCATTCTGATATTTCAAAGATACTATCCAGCCTTTCTCTGAAAAAAGTAGATAATTCAAAAACAACAAATATCAGGAAGAGATCACACACACACTGTCTGAAACCGCTCATCCCAAGCAGAGTTGCGACAAACTGAAGCCTAACCCAGCAACGCAGGGCACAGGGCTGGTGTCATGGGCGGCTGAGAGAACCGGGACAGCAGGACCCAAGTGCAGGGCAAGTTCTCGGTATCGGGGACAGGCGAATGGTCGGTCGATCGGAGGTCGGGGTCAGAGCAGGGATCCATGGGCAAGGTCAGGAGACGAAGCGAAGAGTCGGTCGATCGGCGTTGAAATGAAGATCCATGGAGGTGGTCGGGAAACAAGGCGAAGGGACGAAAACCGGAGGACGAGAACTGAGAACAAAGGTTGAAGGAGGGCGGTTGTCTCTGATGAGATTCCGCAAAGGTATGGGAGCTGAGGAGGGTCTTTTAAAGGGTGAGCAGTTAATCAGGTGCTGGAGCAAAATCAGGTGCTGTTGGTTGAGTTGTGGGCGTTGACGTGACAGCCAGAGGGGGAGGGAACACACCCAGGACGAGACGCCCGGTTAGGCTCCGGTTGGCCGCAACCCTGCTCGGGACAAGCAGTTTCAGCCAGTGTGTGTGCAACTTGCTGTTTTGTAGCTATAAACCCAAAAAGCTCACTGAATGTCTTCTCAATCCTTTGATTTTAAAGCTATTCCAAACACTTGTTTTTAATCTTTTATTACAAAATAACATGTCAGCCTATTACTATCTTCTGTTATTACAGTGAAAAATTTATTCAAATATGTAGATATATAAAAATGTATGCTACTTTTATATCCAAGCTTTTTACATAAATCATAAATTACATTAAAAACTTGGATGTTAAAAAATAAATGTGAAGACTTAATTTTAACATTTTCATAAACTTTGAGCTACATTAAAATTAAAACTAATCTCTAATGATTAAACATAAAACTACATACTCTCAAGAAGTCCCAACTGAATGCTGATTGTTAACTTGATTAATTCAAAATCCATTGTTAAATGATTAATTTAAAAGATGATTCACTAAAAACTGTAGATCTTCAGAACCATTAATGCACATCATGTGGGTTACTCATCAGTTCTTACATGTTCCACTGGACCCATTACCCTGCATGCCCCTGTGATGCTGCACACACAGGGTCATGGCATGGATTGTAAACAGCCAGGTCCCCTGCTGAGTTGGATGTATGTGGTGTGAAAATATCGGCATCACTCTGCAACCATTAGCATTTATCTGTGGAAGGTTGCGGGTTTATTCCTCCCTGGATAGCTGCGGAATGTGAAGACTGCCTGTTTTGCATTTTCCTAAGATTATCAGAATTGCTATTGTATTGCCAATTCTGAGAACTCTGCAATTTTCATGAGTACTTTGACATAAACTCATTGTTTGTGTAGGTTCTCTAGCAGACGCCTAGAGATTCTGAGCTTAAGATCGCAGATACTACACATAACAAAAATATCTCCTTTACCAGTAGTGAATAGCATTTATAAATGAATGCAAAAATGACAGGATTAGATAGCTGGTTGCTGAAATACTACACTGTTGTAAAGCAGTGATCCCTTAAATAACCACTTTGGCCACATGACTTGAGAAAAGTACATCTGCTCATGGCTCCAAAAATTAATTCAGTTGGTCCAGGAGGACCTCTCCACTTTCTCAGGACCCAAACAGAGACACTGAGTATTACAGTTAAACTGAGAAAATATTCACTGTGGAGTCATTACATTATGCAAATTTGGGTAGGCTGGCATTTGGGTGGGTTCCTGTGGTTTAGCTGAGCATGTTGGAATTATGTGCGTGTGTGGGCAGAGTGGCTCCACCCTAAGTGTCTCCTCATTTCCCCTGACCCTCTGTTTTGGTTCTCCGCTTCTATTTCAGCCACAGACTCCCCCGGAGATCCATCAGCATATACAACAACCAGATGGTCTAAGGTACACCGTACCACAACATTATACAATCACTTTTCCAAAACCGTGTAAAGAATCTCCATGAATTTTCACCACATTGACTTCAAAGTACAAGTTTACCTCCAGCATGGCACTGTATACAAATCAGCATGATATCTTGATGTGTTTACATAGCTTTTAGTTCATTTGTACTGTAATTTCTGTGTTTGGTCTGTTTGATATGGTTTGGTCTCTGCATTGTGCTTTCTATTAAGGGACAAGTGTGGATAAAATTTAATTCTACGAGGTACTGATTCAGCTGTACTGTGTATCATTATTACATTTTCCCTTTATTATGAAAAACAAAGTCTCCTTGTGAAGAGTAAAATTTTTAAATAATGCTATTGACAGGGCAAGGCATAAAACCAAGTAAAATACTGCGCAATTAACAAAGTTGCATTTCACCATATTTTCAGTCTTTTCTGTTCTTCATTGGTTATTCATTATAAAACTATTTCAAAATATATATACTTATTTATATATGTTGTATATATGCTTTTGTTTTGCTGCTTTTCATTTAATAAATTAATTTAATACACACACACACACACACACACACACACACACACACACACACACACACATTTGGAACCGCTTGTCCCATACGGGGTTGCGGGGAACCGGAGCCTACCCGGTAACACAGGGCGTAAGGCCGGAGGGGGAAGGGGACACACCCAGGATGGGACGCCAGTCCGCCGCAAGGCACCCCAAGCGGGACCCGAACCCCAGACCCACCGGAGAGCAGGACTGTGGTCCAACCCACTGCGCCACCGCACCCCCTATAATTTAATATTTCATCTTAATATATTTTTTTTATTTCTCATCATTCAACATTTGTAGCTCGGCCTTTTCTCAGTCTTGATTATTTAACGCAGTAAGTTGACTTGAACAAAAGGTATCTGCAAAATAAATGCATAGAATAAATTAAAGTAGTATATAAGTACGCTAAGTCAAGGGAAGTGTACTCTAAAACACAACAGAAACTGTGTTTGGGTATGCTAATATTTTGCTGTTTCTGTTGTCATACATGCTCTATGAAAACCTTGAGCCTTTTAGGTTAATTAATCACCCTCATACTGTTTATATTCTGTTCCTGTTAGAAAACAAATTAAATATTATTTTATAGGTATTGTTGTTTTACCCTATATACAATTACACACACTTTATGAATCCCTTGTCCCATACAGGGTCACGGGGAACCGGAGCCCAACCCGGCAACTCAGGGCATAGGGGACACACCCAGGATGGGATACCAGTCCGTCACAAGGCACCCCAAGCAGGACTCGAACTCCAGACCTACCAGAGAGCAGGACCTGGTCCAACCCACTGCGCCACTGTGCCACCGTGCCACCGCACCCCCTTATATACAATTAAATTGGACTAATTTTATTGTTAGGATGTGCAAAATACATTTCTCATGTTGAATGAACCAGGTAAGGCTCAAGAATACACTGTAAAGAAAAACATTTTAATTTTGGGAACTAAAAGTTTTAACTTGAGAAGAATACCTGGAAATGATTCTAATTCAAGATGAAAATTAAGTAAAATCAAGACAGCTAAAATTGTGTGGACTCTAGAGAATATTAACCATAGATACATACTATGCAAGCATCTGGTTTTCATTATTATTCTATATATATATATAGAATTTATTTGATTCAGTTGTTATGCACATTCCCTGGGTGAAATCTGCCAGTGTCACAGGGGGGAAATCACTACTGTTCTACTAGACACTACAACTATAAATCATGGTGAAGTCAGTTTTTACTGTTCCAATCACCATAAAGAGATTAAGCCAGGTAAAAGTGAAGCCATGAATACCCCAGTACTTCTCTAAGTGATGGGTGACAATAAGGTGAGAAGGACTGATTGTCGATTATTAATTTAGTGTGATGTTCTGAACTTCTGGTTGGTCTGCTTTTGATTTGCTACGGAGAAGTCTCTGGGAGATATTTCAATAATAAACTGGAGCTTTTATATCAAAGAACAGCCTTAAATAATACAAGTAAATGACTTACTAAATAAGTAAGACACAAAAATGTTTTTGAAGCATTTCACCTACCAATAACGACTGATACGTGTGGTGTCAGTAACACCCAGCAAATGAAATGAACTGAAAATAAAGCTCATGACATAAGTAATAACTATCGAACAAACCTGGTCTTTCTCCCGTAAATTTCAGTTACGCTGTCGACCTTTGTAACTCTGGAGATAATTGCTGCTTCTTTCGCCGCCGGTAGGTAATTTCTCGTTGCTCGTTTCAGTTGGCAACTTGGTGCCCTCGTCCTTCTGACGAGCCGGCCGCTTATACACCACCGCGCGAGCCATACTGGTTTGGCGCCACTTGAGCGATATTGCCACGCGGCCTCACAGCACGAGCCATCGGGTTTGGCGCCAATTGAGCGACATTGCCACGCGGCCTCCCAGCACAGCACGAGCCATCGGGTTTGGCGCCACAATACCGCCTTCCGCCGCCTTGAAAGGGTTCTATTGCAGCACATGCAGCAATACAGACGGAAAGATAGATAGGTAAGAACTTTATTAAGCCCCAAGAAAATTGCACAAGGCTACATACATGCAAAGGTGAGAGATGTTTGTCATTACAACTAGGTGTTTGTTTACTGTAAGGCGTACCAGCGCGGTGACCAGGTCTTGGTGACTGCTCTGCTGCGTGTTTTGTGACCCTTGCTTGCCGTCGCGTGCCACAGACGTGTATGCGCTTCACACATGATGAAGTTATAGCCACTTGTTAAAGTGTGACAACTTGTCAACTGTTCCGTTTTCGAATCAGCCCACCTGCTGTGGTACTCTCTCTCTGCCATGGCACTTACCTCAATAGACACAGTGAGTGAGTAAGAACAGCCTGCTGAAGGGTAAATCATTCATTTTATCGTTATCTAGTATTGTGTCTGTAGACAAACGTTATTATTATCATTATTAGTAGTAGTAGCAGTAGTGGTATATAATAATAATAATAATAATAATAATAATAATAATGAGCGAAATCTGGCTCAAAAAGGGAGGGGCTCTCGATCTTCGGCTATATAGCGCCACACCTCAGATGCGGAGCGAGTGAGGTACTGCTTTCACTCGGCGTTCGCTCGGTGTGGCCGCGTGCCGCGTGTCGCGTGTCGCGTGCAGCTCGAACCCACGCGTATCCAACATGGGTTAGCGAGAGAGCGCGTCGCCGCCGTCCACCACGATGGGAGCTGGGCTCGGCTTTGCAAACAAGGAGAAATAGGCACCGGGAACCAGTGTAGGGAGGCTGGGGAGACCCCTCATCCTCTCCTTTTGTATTTTCTTTCTCCCCGGTTCCGCTCTTGAGAGATGATCGCAGAGTTGGTGTGCAGCGCCGTGGCTCTGCTCCTGTATTTCAACACCCTGGAGGCTGATTTCTGCTACGATGACAGGTGAGGTAGATCATTCTCCGCCCCACCTGCCCGCTTCATCGGAACCTTTGCGCTCATGTATAATTAAATGTATACCACGCGATACTTAATCATCAATGGCAACAGTCAGTGTCCCTCCACTCTGCGTTTCCCACTGAGATTTCAGGGTTCAATCCTCGTATGTTCGCTGCATTCGGACCACCAGATCTGGCAGATGACTGCGATGGATTTCGTGCTTTGCGGAATCCGCGAGATAACAACGTTCAAGTCGTTTGATCGTTTGCGCGACAACAGTGTCATTGATGTCGTTACAATTACTGTCACTTGCTTGGCGCAGCCCTAAGTTAACACGTGCAGGACGCTCCTGAGGAGGTCATTGCATTGCCTGGCTTGTGCATCCTCCCGTTGGACACCAATTCCGTTCAAAGAGGATTAACTCAGTAGATAAATTAGTAGATTAGTTTAATTTCTTGTTTGATTCATCATGTTACTTACTGTCCTTACAGTAGCGCAGAAACATTCATGGCATGCAATTGTGCCCTTCCTGTGCTGTGTTTCACCGCTCTTGCGTGCATGTGCTGTTCAGTCATTGTTTCATGAGAAAGATGTTTGTCTAAATTCAATTTTTATGCACTATGTGTCGTACAAAACCCGTAGCTCTGCTGCTTCTAATTTATTTTGTTCTTATTTCTTGTTCTGTGTGGTCAGTCACCTGAGTGTAGTAAAGTCCTTTTTTTAACCTGCCCTCCATCAAGAGTTCCAGAGCAGTAGAGGACAACAGTGGACAGCAGGTGAAGTTCTTGCTTGTAAATGATGCCATGTGATAGTACAGGGGGTAGTATACAGCACTTTGTGTGATATGTAGCTCATCGCTTTTGAGAAGCACTAAAGCATTATGACTGATGTTCAACAGAAAGCCAGTTAACTTAGAATGTTAATATCACCACATTAGCTTTGGGTAAGAGGCTCCAGGTGATTTGCATATACTACTTCCCAGCAGTTTGGATCCTTCTCTATCCTGTCAACAGACTTTGCAGGATATACAGCAATGGTCTCAAAGAAACTCATTTTACATTAATTTTTCAGCTAAGGCAAAACACACACATATATATATATATATATATGTAAAAGTCAGTAGAGAGGTAGTATGATATTTCTGGTAATGCTAAAAAATTCAAATAAATATGGAAAAATTATGATGAAAACAGTGATTAGTGAAGACATATTCTAGCAGGACTTCGCTGTTGTGTATGACTGTAAGGCTGTGATGCCTGTGTTTCATGAATATCTAACAAGGTTAGTCCTTAGAGTTAATGCTGACTGTAACATGGAACCATCAAAAACAGTAATCAAAGTGAGTATATGTTTGTATTTACAAATAAAATACATAAATTGTTTATATTAAACAATCAATTTTAAATGCTTTTTTATTGTGTTAATTAAAATAACATTCTAAATATTTTGACAAAGCACTTTGTCTAGTTCTACAAATATGAGGCATGAAATAAACTGTTAAAATTTATTTAGTGTACTTGTCCGCTGTGTTTTAAAGAAAATCATAGTAATACTTATTAATATAGTCTGTGTATTTCTCCAAAGTGACTCAAAATGTGAGGTTATCTATGTTATGCTACTAACTATTTACTCATGTATACAACCAGGTTGGATGTATTTATTTACTTATCTCTTTTTTTATTCATTTACTAACAAGCAATTCAAGGCAAGTAACTTGTTTAGGGGTACACAGCAGGACTGCAATACTAATTCACCTGCTTGCAAGGCAACAAAAGAATGATCCTTATTATTTTCAATAATAAGAATAATAATAATAAAATGCCCACTGAAGGAATTCTGAGATACTGTAATTTTCTTACTGTAGTTTAATTAAGCAAGAAACATATGTTCACTACCAGTTAAAACAGATGATACGTATAAAACGGATCATAGTTCTGGAGGAAAATTTTGTACCCCATACATCTGTTTTGGCATTATGAATAACTTATAGTAGGATAAGTTATTCATAACTTATTCATATAGTAGGGACAGTAGTTTAACGAATGGTTAAAAGTGCAGATTCTTTTAGCTAGGCTGCAGAGAGACCAGTTACAACTAAAAATGCAACTCGTTACGAGTTAAAATTATAAGGCAACACACATTATGGACAAGTTAAGTCTGATAAGACACATTTCAGCAATTCACCTGAGTGCCTCCAATAAAAAAACTCTGTGAAATGGGTGTTACTGCACAGTGGTTTCAGTTAAGCAGCAGCAAAATGTGCACCGAATCACTCAGTGTCAGTTTTCTACAGCCTTTTCCACATCATGTGGGGCTAAAGAGAAAATATGGCAGGTTAGCAATAAAAGCTCAATGCAGTTATGTTTTTGATGTACAAAATGGTAATTGCTATTACATTCTGTGGTAGTTTCTGCTGTGTCATTGGTAACTGAGTATAGTAAACCTGGCGTTCATTCGGTTCTGCGTCTAATAGTTTTGCACATGTGTATGTCATGGCTGATTGCAACTTCCAGGCCTCTTTATAGGAAGTGAAAAACATGTTCTGCTGAATTAAAAGACTCTTTCAAAATGTTAAATTTACCAGAGGCCTTTCTGCTCTACACTTGTGGCTGTTTAAGCTGTTGTTTTATATTGCCCTCTTGACTTTTTTGTAAATTGCTGCTTGTGAAACAGCTTGCCAAGATACATATACTATGTTAAATCAGTCCTCATTTCGTTTTGTTTTTACATTTTCAAATGAGCACCCCAAGAATTTAATTTTCTCCATATCACTGTCTATCAGTATCACATCGTTTTTACGCTGTATACTAAAAATCGGAACAGTAAACGTAAAAAAAACATAACTTTTTCCAGTAAAATGCGGCATAAATTAGTATTACAAAATTCCTTTTTATTTATGGAGGGAGAGTTTTGTTGAAGAGTACAGGAGTCATCTGTATGTTGTAAACAGCAGATTATAGTGGGCTAGCGGGAATAATAAAACTACAGCATATTGTCCTGGTGTGAGCTATATAAAACCCAGCTGTGGAGATGCTGGTTTATAAAGCAGTGAAAGTTTATAAAGCGTACGCCTATCCCCTTGAGGTTTATACTGGGAGTCACAACTGATTGCAGGATGCCTGGCTGTTGTACAATGTATCCGTGAGTGCTTGTGGACAGCGGAAAGCCTTGCGCTGCAGTTCAGGCAACATCTCTCACAGTGTCATCGAACCAGAGACCTCTCTGAGAAGATCAAATCCCTTCGTCCGAGGTGACATACAGCGTCTTAAAATAATCAGTGTCCGGGAAAAAATGATAGGAAATAGAAAAATACAGCAAAAAGTCATAAACACGCTTTTGCTTGCTTTTGAAAAGGAACTTGACTTTATACATGGAAGTCCTTGATGTGGAGAGGTTGAAGGATTTCTGCCCTTCTGCATATGAGTGTAGCAAATAAGTCACGATCCGAGAGTGGGAAATTGCAAAGGCTTTTGTCTGCTCTGCCAGAGGAAAACACCTAACCTTGCCTGGTTCCTTGCCTTGACTGTCACTTTGGGCACATGGACACAGCAGGGTGGAAAGGACCTGGGATGGACTGGTTCATAACTACCCACTGTCCCATGAAGCCTCTCCTGTTCCCATCAGCCCCCGCAGCCTCAGAGGCACTGGAATCGCTCAGCAGGGGCATGCTAACAACTGGCCATATGCGTTTGATGGATTTACTGCTTCCTAGCGATTAACTGCGCCTACCGCAAGACAGGAGGCAGCAGTGCATGTATTTGCCCTCCCCAATTTCTTTGCCTGCTATTTAATTAAATCAAACAGGTTGTCCCTTTAAATCTGTTTTCTCCTGCATGTTTTATTTAACATTTAGTCACCTTTTGAACCAATGATGGATAACCGTAAGTGTGGGCAGTGTTTCAACCCATGCTTCGTACCGCTGCGAGTTTATTCTGTGACAGTCATGCTTTTGGGGGCGCATGTTTTTTAACTGTAAAGTTTATGTTTCACTAACATTGCCAGAAATTCTAGCTGGAATGACTGCTACGCAGCAGCACTCTGTGAATGTTTTCAGACTATGCTCTAAGGGAAGGCCTTCGGTCAGATTTTGGTATCCTGTTTCACCCCAACATTAAACAGCAGTTTTCAATATTTTTATTTCATTTCAACCAGGCCGTAATGGACTAGGACAAGGGGCGTAATTCAAATGTCTAATGGTCGCTGACGGATCTAATCCTGTGTCCAGCCCCCTGCTTGGCTCTTCTCCTGAAAATGGGATTAATTGGGCTATGCATGAGCAGACAAGTACAAGCACAGAACTTGATCTGCTGGAAACAGAAACTCCCTTGTTGCTGGTATCCAGCAGGCCTGGTGTAGTCCCTCATTGACAGAGGAAAATTAGACCCCTGATGGCATGCACTGATGCATTTTGATTGGATCTAACCATTCACGGTGCTGACACTTTCTAATACAGAACACCGCACAGTGTGAACCAGCTCTCCGAATCTGTTGAAATGCTTTCATTACATCGTGTACTGCAGGCATTTGGAGACTTTGTGCACAGACAAGCCTCTTGCAGAATGGGGAAAATGGCCCATGGTTGGCAAAGAGAAAAGCTGGTGGTACCCTTCATAACCCATTTGCCACTGAATGCATTTTTGTCAGTTTTATTGTAAGGAAAACGAGAAAGGGCCCTTCGCCCAAGTGGTGTTCAGTGAGCCATAAAGGTCGCTGTGGTGTGATGTGCTCTCTGCAGTGGCAAAGAGACGTTGTTTTAAAAAGACAGCTAACCGACTAGCAATTTTCAGGACTCTTTCAATTTTATTGCTTTGTTTTAAACTTAACTAAAAGTGAACAAGGCCATTTCTGTCACCTTTAACTTAATTAAAGCATTCATTTTGAAATGAAGGCCATATTCACATAGAAAGTTGGACCTTTTCAGAAGTGTTTGAGCTACTGAGGCATGTAGAATAGACTGCATTCCTTCTGCAATATTTAAAAACTGTGCAAAACCAGTCAATGAAATAAATAAATAATACACATTTGCTTCAAGATACATTAACTTAAATCACTTTATATACCAAGGCTCTGCCCATTCTGTATGTTTCAGATGTTATGCAGAAAAGGGTTCCCTCTGCTAAAGGGTAGACCATACCACACTGTTCCTGTTGCCTCCCAGGGTCTTTTGCTGATAATGGAGCATTTGAAAAAGTGAAACTGGATATGTGTCTTAGTTAGGTCATCACTGTCGACCAACCTTTTAAATGTATTTCATCAGACCTCTAATTCAGCCTTACATGGATATTAAAAATTAACTTGTAAGTCCAGCAATGGCGAGTGTTTCTTTGTGCAGGAAATAGGTTCCACTTTGCTCACCGTTTATGTAATAGTAATAATAACATAATTTTAAATGAAGTAGCTTGTTTGTTATAAAAAGAACCATGTACTTGGACACCTGAAAATCTTGACCTCAGTTCTGAGGTGTCCTGCCATATAATGCTACACTTATTTGTGTGTTAAAGTACATAGTATGAAGAAAATCACCTGCTTGTACACTTGAAACTAGAAATATTTGAAATGGAAGCTCTGCCAAAAAACTGGTAGAGTCTCACATCACAAACTTTAGAGCTACCTGTTACTCTGTCAAATGTCTTTTATTCATTTTTAAGAGCTTCACATTTGAGTTTCTGCATGTTCACTGGGAACTTTTTGACTGGCACCTCAGACCGCCCTAGGTCAGGTTTTTCAGAAAACCTCTTCTGGCTCAAGTTTTTTTTTTTTTCCCATAACAACTTGGCGGGAAGATTCCATCATTGTTCGTCAAATGGAGGCAACAACTGACACATACTACCCAAGATGCCTTCTGTGGCATTATGGACTGGGTGCACACTTGTATTTGAGGTTATCTTGGGCACTTACAAATAAAGACAATCCAGGAAAGAGCTGTAAAAATATTTCTTCTTTCAATCTATTGCTAACATTCTCTTTAGATCTTAAAGTTGAGAGACAACATCATTCTCTGCAACATTGACTACAAAGAAACCAAGTTTGTTGAGACAGAAGGAAGAAATCTGAAGAATATGGTTTGGTTCAACATCATCTTTAAGTGTGGTGTAACCATGCTTCCTGGAATGGACCCATACTTTGAAAATGTGTTCAGAGACTCGGATCTGTACACAAACTCCAGAGAAACCTGTGGTTACATTGCCAGTTTCCTTTTTTTCTGCATAAACATGAGTTGTCCTTCACACAGAGATCTGAAGTGGTGGGCAGAGGCTGACGTCTAGTTCAAAGAGTAGTTTTGTCTCAACGGAGCCATCTGGAAGTGAGCTCCATCTATGGCTGACTCACAGTACCATGGGATGCTGGCGGTTGCTGGGATTGGGTTCCTTCTGTGATGAGCTTTCGGTTTGAGGGCAATGACTCAGCTTATAGAAAGCTGTTGCCCAGTGACAGTATAGAGCTGGAAATCGCGACCAGTCATGTTGGTAAACAATATGACCAAGGGCTAGACATGTCTCTTGTCTAGATGATTCGGATGTCACCGTTCATCTGTTTGTGAAAATATGTCCTTAGTTCTGTTGAAAATTGAAAAGTGAATACACTACGCTACACACTAGTCCTAATATTAGTTAGACATCTTTGATTTATGAGTTTTTGAAGATGTCTTTCGAAGATATAGTCTCATCTCCATTTATTTATTTGCAGTTGTATTGGATTGAGTGAACATCAAGTGCATTTCCACATCCAGCGAGTTGGGAGTAATATGCATCCAAGTAGAGAAGGAGTTGGTCACATGGTTTTTGCAGGTCATGTCAGGTGTTCCTGGGTGCTGGTGATCAGTAACAGGATGACAAACAGTGCATGTGCTTTGGGGATAAATCAGTCAATTCAACAGTGGGCATTAAATGGGAATTTTCTGGAGACAACCCATTTATGTGTTTAGTCATTTTTAGTCTAAATTTCAATACAGTTCAAGCACTTTTTTTGCTATATGTGAAACTGGCTAGGACAATGGGGGCGGTGCTTGGTCTGTTCGGGTGTGGACGTGGAGTTTCCATGCCCTCCAGGTTTGCATGGGTTTCATCCCACAATCCAAAAACAACTCTGAATTGCTCATGCTATGTGGCTGCCCTGCAATGGACTAGCGTCTTGCCTAGGGTATGGCGTCATGTCCTGTGTTTTGGGGTCAGGCTCCAGACAAGTACGATGCAAACTTGGACAGGCAGTTAATGTTAATGAGAGAAGTGTGTATACTCAAGACTTTTACAGATCCTCTTCAGCAAATAAACTGAGGTATGTCTCTTACTGTGCTTTTATTGATTGGATGGATAATAAAGCAAAGTGAAAGTGGGCAGATGCTGACAAACATTGCGCATTTCATGTGCTTCCTGCCTCACACCATATGTTTTCAGGATAGGCTCTGGGTCACAGTGACCTTGTGCAGGACAAAAGACAGGAAAATTGAATAAATAAATAAATAAATAAATAAAGGTCTTAGAGTATATTTTTAATTCATTGCAGCTTTATAGATTTTTACAGATCCTACCTATGAATAAATAAAAAAGGGACACCTGTCCCTGTTGAGTTAGAAAGTTCAAGACAGTGTACTGTCAGTTATTTCACCCAGGGTTTTGTGCAGTATGACATAGATTGGATTAGGCTCAGAAGTAATATATTAAATTTAACAGAATTAGAAAGTTGTATTCTAACACAGACCAACTTACCCTTATCACTGTGCTAAAAGGATAGTGAGCTCTGTGTTGTCACCTGTTGCAGAAAAACAGAAGCTGTTCTTCCCATACTTACAGCAGTAATTTATGGAGGATGAGTAGCTGGGTTCACATATTAGTCCTGTGTTTTACGGTGTAACTTTTTATAGTTGGAGCTTCTTACTTCAGAGAAAACATCTGAAATGTTTTTCCTAAAGCCCATGAGATGACCTGAAAGTGTGCCAGTCACTGGGATTTGATGAAACACACCATCTGAGACTTGTTTTAAGAAAATTATTTTTTATTACTATCAATTTTAATCTTGCAAGTAACGGATATAAGATGTATGTCAAGGATTCCTCCAAAGCCTCACAGAGATGTATTTATCATTAACTGTCTTACACCTTGTGCCAAACACATAATACTAGAACTTTTTCTTTCATAAATAACAGCTGTCTATTCATGAGTATGGGAATTTGCAAAATTTTAAACCAATAAACCACTATATTTATTTACTTTTCTTTCCAAAGTCTAACTTCCTGTTTGTTCCTCAGATTGTCAAATGGTTGAAATAAAAAATTTTGCAGCCTCGTGATAAAATACAAACCCCAGCCATGTATCTCCAAGTTAGCACAAGCCCAATGTCGTAGTAATTGGGAGGCATATATTCAGGCCTTCTGTTTTGTTTCAGGGATATCTTTTTCCTCTCACAGAGATATGTTTTGATTTACTGTTGAATGGTTTGGTTAGAATTACAGCATGCATCTCCTGAAACGCATATTCACTACGACTGTCAAAGCTTTAGGTCCTCGCAAAGTTCAGACTCTTTTCCCGGTGGAATAAATGCCATTCTTAGATATCATGGGTTCTGCCACATTTGCACTCCTTTAATCATCTGCCGGAGCTGATTATCTTTAGCGTGGGACTGACCTCAGGAGGAAGTCCTCACCCTCGGAGTGTAATTCAAGACAGTATTTGGAGACTGGTCTCCTTGCCACAGTGCCATGGTCTCTTGGCCTTGTTTTCATTTGGCCACTTGTAATGAAAATCACATTAAATGTGGTCCCGAAAACATTTTTCCAAATGTGTTTGAAAAGCTATACTGTGATACTGTGATATGTGTAGTAGCGTGTTGAAAGGTTCAGCTTTAGTTCATTGCTTGTAACTCCAGAAAAGCGCAATCAGCACACTAGTACATTCGCTTAAATGGATAATACGATGTGGATTTGTTTCATTTTTCTCTGAGAATTCGTGTTTGCTTTTCCTTAAAAACATATTTACTTTGCATATTGTTTTTGTATGCATCCTGAAGCATCACATCCAATTTGCTTGGAAGTTCAGTGTAGAAATCAAATGAAAACAAATGTACATTAAGTATTTAAGGCTTTAAGATTTTATACTTACTTTATACATTTTTAACTACAATGCTTTCACGTATGTGTAGGGTGCATTATATGCTCTTTTAAAACAGGAATGTACAAAATTAATAGGAATACACAGGAATACACAGTAGCCTAGTAGGTAGCACAGGTGCCTCACAGCTCCCAGGCTATGTGATTGAGTGTTGATCCTCATTCAGTCACAAGTGCCAGCTAAAGACTTTGCTATGGATAAAAGTGTCAGCTAAATGAATAAATGTAAATGAAACGTATCAGTCAGAAATGGTTTTGGTGCAAAATGCAGAAGCAGTGGGATTAAAGAGTTTCAAACAAAATTCCTTCTTGTCTTTTTGAAAACTCTTCTTAATTTTTAAAACTCAGGGATGTTGGAGGAGTTGAGCCATGGACAACCTCTGGCTGACCTGATGTATAAACTGGCCAGCTGTCCATCACCGAGTCCTTGGTGCTGAGGCTCACTGTTACTGGGATTTCAAAACACTGTTAAGGGCTTTACTGCAAACCAAGGTTTTTTTTTTTTAATTCTCATTTTATTTATATTTGTGTGATTCTGTGTAAAGGTAAATATTGAACTTGGCATTCATTGTTTATTTTAAAAGATTGATCCCCCGTTTTCAACAATGTTTGAAAAACCAAATTAGAAAAAAATCACCTTATTCTTTGCATGTAAAGTCAAATTTCTTCTTCTGAAGTGTTACTTGGGACTTTATTTAGTCGCTGCATGTGCAACAGCAGCAGCTTTTAACGTCAGTTTGAGTTGCCTTGGATTCGTTTTCAGGGTTTTTTTACAATGAAGCTGATCGCCTTTGGCCGCAGTCTTCTCACTGCTGCAGTTGAGCCAGCCCTCATGAACTGCAAATGTGACGCACTGCACTGGCCCTTTCAAGTCTGTCTTATGCAACAATGGTCATAGTTCTCTTGTTCAGATGATTGGCTAGGCGGGGGTGGCAGTGCAGCTATAAAAATCCACTTGATATCTACTGAAGAACCTGAAGGTGCCCTTTGGGGTGGTGCGGAATTTAGTAAGGGGTTCGCTAGCTTTCTCTTCTATAGGGTCCTATCAAAGGTCAGTTTTTGCTTGAACCACAGAGGTACAATGGCACTCAAAAGAACCCTTTCAATGCAGGAACTAGTGCCACCTTCCACCTGCTGAGGATGTTAATACATAGTATCTAGTGCATCAGTAAGCCTTACAACATTAGTGTGAGAGGGAGGTTATTAAACTTCCAAACAACCAATGCACTTATGATTTTTCCAAATGGCTGGTAGTGTTTCTGGAGAACAGGTGACTATTACAGGTGCTGCCTGTCACTGAGAACAGGTAACAGTGACCACATAGTCTAGAACTGAATTCCGAACTAGTATAGTCTAGTATAAAATTATTCATATAGCTGACATTAATGTAGCCCGCAGTATGTGACAAATTTATAAAATTAGGTGTTTTTACTGGGTGCATTACTTTAGCATTAAGTCGAAGCTGGTAACTGCGAGGTTAAAAATCCATGTCCTAAACCACGATGTAACCTGCTGTAGCAGATTTTTAATCATCTGAACTAATGACTTCGTATAAAGTCTAGTAAATTCCCATAGCACTACTTTGGACAGTTCAAACAGTGTTTAACATAAACAAAGTTAAAATGTCTGTTTGCATTAGACTAATAAATGCTTTTTGCAAGTGCCTACTTTAAAACAACTGTTTTAGTCCACTTTACGGTATCCTGCCAATCCTCTGGTGTCTCATATTGTGTGGAACTCCACTAGCACATTTTCTCCTGTTTCGTAGTAACTTGTACTCTGCCTTGTTTCAAACCGTGGCCTGTTGCTCATCAAGGACAAGTTGTTTATTCCCAATTCCTCTTTGTTTCCATAAGTTATGCCAACAGTGACACAGCTGATGGGGAATGTATAATTCATCAGACCTAAATCTGGCTTGCTAGTGTTCCCCTTTTAATAGCATGCATAAAGGGCTTACATTAAGTGCTGTAACTCGTCACGGTCACGTATTCTTAGTTCATAGAAAAAAAAAATTTTTTTGTTTGGCAAATTTCCCTCAGAACAACAGAAAAATAACTACTGAATATTGTAAGAGACAGTGCAACTGTATGACTCTGGAAAAGTTGAGATGGTTGATTTCAGGGTAGTGTCAGCAATGCTTCAGCAGTGTTTGGAAGGTTGTAGGGGACAACATTGTGTAGTGGTTAGAGCTGCTGCCTTTAAACCTGAAGCTTGCGGGCTTCAATCTCAGCTTTAGTACTCTTGAGTAAGATACTTAGCCTAAATTGCTTTACTAAAATTACTCAGCTGTATAAATGGGTGAAAAATTGTAAGTAGCCTTGTGTTGGAGAAAAGTGTCAACTAAGTGTACTTATGTGAAGTATATGTGCTGCCTCCTTACCCTGTTATGTGTTTTCAGTTGTGCTGCTTTGGATCGAATAGCATGTTGTTCACTGTTGAACATACCCTTGTTCGATGGCATTAAAACTGTTCTTGGCGGATTCAAGATTCTAATCTTATTTGCACTGTTGAAAGCAGAATGTCAGTTTCTCTGGCCCCTGTGGACTGCTGTTCTTATCTATGTGATTAACTATTATGAGCTTGTGTTACTAAAGAAAAACAGTTTCAGCTCACCGAACAGGAAATGATGTTTTATTTTGTATTTTCAAAGGAAATCTATAGAGGTGATCCTATGGGACTAGATTTTGATGCCTAGAGAAACACGTGTTGACGTGATGTTCACATAACAGTATTCTCAGCATCACTGACCACCCAGCATATCTTTGTTTAGACAGATTCAAAGTAGGTGATGTAGGTCACTGTATGTTTCTACACTATTTGTACATGTTGAGTTGAATATTATCTGATAAAATAATACACGAAACATCCATAAAATATTTTATCCATTTAACATTTTTTTAAATCTGCTCAGCTTCTCCATCAAGAAACAATATACTGTTGAGAGAACCACCAGAAACCTCACATAGGTCTGATCCTGGTTTTCCAAATTTTAGAATATTTAGTTTTCTGATAGTTTCTCTTAAGGGGAGATCTCTAACTGAGGTTGTGTGCATTGATTTTGTTTTTTTTTGTTTGTTTCCCCTGTGCAAATTGTAGTTCACCTGTCACTTTGCAGTTATAATTGAATCACTGAAACCATTGTAATGCTATGATATGATGAATGTCAGTAGTTTGATTATGGTAACATCCATATGTATTTCATAGCCTTTCATGAAATCATTTGGGACTTGATAATATGTTACACTATTTGTTTTGATTTATAACAAACAGATCTTAAAGGTCAAGCATGGCTTGTGTCCTTAAGACGAAATGCTGTCAATCTTAACAAACTATTAAGAGAAAATAAAGAAAAAAGAATAATCAGGCCAGATTGGTAAGAAAAAAATGACACGCGTTGAAAACGGAAATATCAATTCCGGCAGTGTAGGCTGCATTGGTAAGGAATGCAGTGAATAAAATTTGTTTAAAGACCTGATTTGTTTTTAGAATGGAGGTCGAGCAATGCTGTTTACTTGATGTCTCATCTATTGTTCAGAGGCAATCAGTATTTTCGTTATTGATTAAAGAATACTATACAGCAAGAAAATGAGTAGTATGTTCATTATATATTAGTAAATGTGCTGTGGCTTTCAGGCATTGTTTGGCAGAACTTCCATAAATAATACGTCCTTCAGCCTAAAACTTTAATACATATTTTCAATATTTATTAGAAGTCATCGTTGATTTTTTTCAACTTGTGATGAGTACTGTTTCATCCTTGCTCTGAGTGAAGAATGTTCAGTGATAACTGTTAATTTCCACTCCAGCTTAATATTTCCCACTGGTCAGCATTTTATTCTGGAGGAGATCAATGAGAAATGTTATGCTTCTGTGCCGTAAACCATTTCAGGAATCACTGAACTGTAGGTGCCGCAATCCTGCTATTAGTTGGCCGAGGTGAATATACACCTGACATGATAAGAGAAAAACACACACACACACACACACACACACACACGTGTATAAAATAAATTAATATTTTGTAATGTTCAAAAATAATGGGGGTCTACAGGTTAGCATCTTTTATAAAACTTCTGTGGAGTATTATCTGCATACCAACACAAGTTATAGTAAAACCTGATCAAACCTTATAGAATCTAAAGCAGCCACATGACTGTGAGTTGTTGGTTGGAGTTGACTTCCTCAGCTATTTGCCTTCAGGAGTCTACAGCCCCAGAGTTCTGTGGCTATGCCATCATGCCAAGACATCACCTCACCAGCTAAGGGATGCAGAACCAGAGTCCTTGAATGGCCCCATCAAGGCACAACCCACATGCCCAAGACACATAAGAAAGAAATTTGTGACTGTAGAGTAAATGATGGAACAAAAGACTGACTCTGTCAAAATTCTCCTCGTGAATGTGAACACTCTTCCACACAGGAGGTGATTTGTTGTCTGCATAAAAATTGATTGAAAATTGACCATTGAATAGAGCTGACCTGTTTTTGTAGACCTCCAGGTTACAGAAAATAAAAGGATTAAACACATATTTATAAGATGGACACATCCTTCCTCTCAAAATTACACACACACACACACACACACACAGTCTGAAACCGCTTGTCCCATTTGGGGTCATGGCAAGCCAGAGCCTAACCTGGTGGTGCAGGGCTGGAGGGGAAGGGGACACACCCAGGACGGTATGCCAGTCCATTGCAGGGCACCCCAAGCAGGACTCGAACCCCAGACCCACCAGAGAGCAGGACCCAGGCAAACCTGCTGTGCCACCACACCCCCCCGCCCCAAAATTAATTTATGAGAAATATCAATATACATTTTTTCATTTAGCTAATGCTTTTCTCCAAAACAACTTACCATGTTAAGCTACTTAAAGTCATTTACCCATATAACCAACCAATTTCAGTAACTGCTTGTCCCAAGCAGGGTTGCAGTAAGCCAGAGCCTATCCCAGAGACACTGGGCACAAGGCTGAAGGGGTGGGGTGGCACACCCTGGACAGGACACCAGTCCATCACAGGTCCACAATTAGATACCCTGTTACATAGCCAGGCAAATGTACTGGAGGAATAGGAGGGCAAGCACCTTGCTCAAGGGCACTATAGCCGGAGGCAGGGATCAAACCAATAACCCTTAGAGCCAAAGGGAGCTGCTCCACCCACAACGCCACCAGCATGTATATGATATAAATTTATAAATGTCAGTAACAATAAGTATCTATAGAATGATTAACTGCTTTGACTTTGAGACTATTAATACATGTCTTTCTCAGTTACTCTTCTTTATAAAAAAAAAAGGAAGGAGATGCAAGCAGATGCTTCTTCAGTTCATAGTTTTCAACAGTTACCTTTTGATGTAAAAGAGTGATTATATATAGATGTTTTATTTTAAGTGTGGTAAGTGAGGTTATACTGTTTGAAGTGAGTTCAAGTAAGACTGCATACAGATGGCAGGGCTTTCCTTGTTGGTGACGGGTTAAGGGTCTTCTGTCAGGGGAGGCTTATTTTGCCGGAGACAAGACGCACTGTTGTGTGTGTTTCCAACCTTTCCTTCCGGAATGCAATAGTCATTGATCTGCCAAAACATGCTACATTTGCTAAATATGAAGTAACACATTTTGTGGATGTCATTTGACACTGTGGTACTGTCCATTTATGGTTAGTCCCTCACTTTACATAAAGCCCCACCAGTATGGAGCTCATTTGAGAATGAACACCCTATCTGCTCCAGGGGGTGAAGGTCCAAAGGAATCTGCCATCATCTCACAGTTGGATAGATAAGAGGCGGAAGTAAGAGTGTTACCACACAAAAGGCTTCTCCTTAGAAGTGTCATTTGTGTCGCTTCCATTGACCTGAAGATACCTGACTTTTTACTGGTAAATTGTCTTTCTATCAATAGAGCCTTCATCTTGGCCCAATGCATGAAATTCTCATCTTTTTGGATTCATTTGTTTGTAAAATACAGCTTCCCTTTTTCTAAAATAATACGTTTAATTTTTAGGTTCTGCACTTTAACAGAATACAACCCAGAAACACAGGAAGGGTCTTGGCTTCATCCTGTCATCATGCAGCTTTCCCTCCCTTCCTTCCAGGGAGCTGGAGATCCTGCTGGTCTTAGTGATACAGAGCCACAGCAGATAATAGCAGAGCATTCAGGTGGAGCCAGTTCGTCCCGTAGTAGACCAGACACATTATGGCTGCAGTACAGCAGGGAAATGTGTGACCCAGAGCTCTGTGGAAGCCCCACCTGTTCATCTAATGCAGAATGGAACCAAAACCTCAGCCTGTCAAAGACAGACTGGGCCCTGGTCCAAAGCCGCCCTTTTCAGTGCATGATACTTAATACAAGAGAATCTGCTCTTTGCCTTTATGAATTAGTAGTTTCCTCCCCACGCCTGCATGTTGCCATCACACATAATAAAAAACCCTATGAATGGAAATGTCTACTTTAATAGTCTTGGATAAGCAAATGAAAGGGCACGCCACTAAGATAGAAAATACAGTTGTATTTGGCCATAAAGGGTGTACAAAAGAAGGTAATTGACCCTGCAGGCCTGTTAGGAGAACCACGGGGAGCAGAAGCCTTGTGAAAAATAAACTACCCACACAGATCAGTTTTTTTAAGTTGACAATGTTCTCTTTTTATTATGCTTTGTTACTGCTAAAATTAAAATCAGCTTTACCTAATTAGCACCGTCCTCTTTTTGTTCATAGCCGTGTGATTATAACCAACCAGGACCTGCTGCCAGAAACTCCCTGGACCAACATCTTCTACAATGACTTCTGGGGGACCCTCCTCACTCACAGTGGCAGCCACAAATCCTACAGGCCACTCTGCATCCTCTCCTTCCGCCTGAACCATGCCTTGGGTGGCCTGGACCCCTGGGGCTACCACCTGGTCAATGTGGCACTCCACTGTGCCGTCAGCGGCTTGTTCGCCCACCTGTCCCGCCTGCTGCTGGGCAGGGGTCGTTGGAGCCTACTTGCTGGCCTTCTCTTTGCCTCACACCCGGTGCACACAGAGGCAGTAGCCGGGGTGGTGGGCCGGGCTGACGTGGGAGCGGCATTGCTCTTTCTGCTGTCATTGCTGTTCTACGCCCAGCACTGCGTCCTGAGACCCTACTCCCGCCGCCACTGGCCTTGGTTCCTGGGCAGCCTAATCTGTGCTGCTTGCAGCATGCTTTGGAAGGAGCAGGGAATCACTGTGCTCGCTGTGTCTGCTGTCTATGATCTGTTTGTCTTCCATCGCCTCAGGTTCCGTCAGGCCATCATCCTCCTTCTGAAGGTAAACCACTTCATTCGGTTTTCCATTCCCACCAAAATGTATATATTGCCTTTTCTAATGTGACATACATCTTAGAGTAAACAAAAGTACACTTCACAACAAGTAAAGAGCGTTACATTTATTCAACACTTTTTTCCCCCAAAGCAACTGCCAATAAACTCTCTGTAGTGTTATCAGCCCACACACCTTATTCACCAAGGTGATTTACGCTGCTAGATACACTGCTTACAATGGATCACTCATCCATACATCAGTGGAACACACTCTCTCTGTCACTCACACACTATGGGTGATCCTGAACAGCATGTTTTCAGGCTGTGGGAGGGAGCTCATGCAGACACAGGGAAAACATGCAAACTCCACAGAGACTGAACAGGGATCAAATCCACACTTTCTTGCACCACCCACACCTTATGAGACAGCAGCGCTACACACCGTGCCACCATGTCACACTATACCTGAGCTTTAGATGCAGATATGCAAGTGTTGAAATGGTTTTCCAATTAAAGCATTTTTGTCAACACCTCTTAAATAACTGCGTATAGAATTGAGTCCACTGGGAAACACACATCCAGCCACACCAACACAACCAAAATCTTACAGGTGAACATTTTGAGCCTCATGAATGTGTCATCTATTTTTCCCATTTACAATAAGTGCAATTAAGAGTTTATGTGAGTTTATGAGAGAGAAGCATGTAGAATATTATTGATTATCATAGTACCTGGCAACCTGGTCATCACTAAAATCTTGAAGCTTCCAAATGATGGACAGCTGGTAGTGTAGTGATTGGAGCTGTTCCTTTACACTGGAAGGTTTCGGGTTCAATTCTTACCTCCTGCTGTAATGGAAATGTAGTTACCCTGAAACTGTTCCAGTAAAATTACCTAGCTATATAAATGGGTGAATAACTGTAAGTCGCTTAACATTGTAAGTTTCTTTGGAGAAAAGCATTCTCTAAATGGAGGTACTTCTGCCATAATTGAAAGTTTAAGTTTCCTAGTATATATTGGTGTTCAGACCACTTTATGGTGTTTGGCTTTAGTTATATATTATGCAATGATTATTAAAACTGAAGTCTGTGCATTAAAATTTACCCTCCCTTTCCAAGTCCTGGGTTTAAAGTATTTTCTCCAAACTGCTGCTTGTATTAAACGAAGCTATGCTCTTATGAAACCAGGCCTGCATGTATTTTACATATTTTAATAGCCCAGTTGGTCTGCTCACTTGCCAACATTGGCAGTGCCACAGGGAATTGAACAAGTGCTCTGAATTCCAGTAAGTGTTGGCAATGGAGTGAGCATTTTCACTAAATATGGCTTTCCAGTGACCATCCCTTGCAGCAGCATTAAAGCTCTAGGGTTAACATGAGCTGATGCCAAATCTACACTTAGATTTAAACAAGAATCAGACTTTATTTGCAATATTAATGCCCCAGTACATGGAAAGGAGGATTGGGTTTCGCACATGAGCTTCATCCTTCCAAGGGTGGCTTCATCACCCGCTGTTGACTTTCCTTACAGATACAGAAGAGTGTTTTATCTGTGTGCTAATGCAGTCAGCAAAAACCCTTCTTCGACACTTTAAGGAAGGCAGCATCCTCATTAAAATCTGGAGAGAAAGATTTCTACAGCCTCGTCTCTCGTCTCTGCCTGTTTGCGGACCTCATTAATTCTCTCCTAATATCCTTTGTGCCATTTCTCCATAGAGCATTTTTTAACTATTCACTTATGTATTCGCAGACACTTATTTTATCTGTCTCAATTGAACGTACTTACACCACTTGTGTTAAAACTTAAAGTAAATTCTTGTGATGTAATCTTCATCCATAATGCACTTCCCAATCAATTGTCCAGCCAATAACAGTGAACAGGACAGTCGCTGGACTTACAAAGTATTAACTGCATGTTTTAAAGCATCTAATTAGTTTTAAGACTATGCTTATTTGTTCTGAAAATGCCACGGAATCTCTGGTTTGTCATTATTTTGCCCATAGCTGGTTGCAGAATTTTCTTTCCCTCAGTGGAATTGTAGGATCTCACTCGTATCCCCCCTGTGTGTGTACCATATAGTGTAGTGCAATAATTCCCCACAGTTTAGGGCAATTGTTGTTTTATTATTCACCCTTTGCAAAAATCGTGCTTAATTTTTACCATCTTAGACACAATCAACCGTTTTTTCGTACGCACTGCTCAAATTGTACGCTTGTCTGTCTGCAGTAATCGATCTTGTTTGTGCAGTATAGTTGTGGAGCAACTTATGTTCTCTGATTAAAGGATTTACAATTTCTAGTGAATTTAGTTTGAAAAGCTTAAAAGGTTAGTTTTCTCTGTATCGATTCCGTTTCTTGGGAAATTTTGGTTTTTGTTAACAGCACGAATGAAACACACACAGAAGACACACTGGAAGTGTTACAAGTGAAGCACAACCATCAGGGGACATGTGTGTCTGAACCCTGCTTCCTGTTGTGTTACATGAAGGCCTTGTCAACTCTGGGTCAGCCATAGCTCCAGAACCAGATGTCCAGAGGTCCTTGTGCTTTCCTAGCTTGCCAGAACTACTGCTTGTTTTCTCGTCACTCATAAAAGAACTCTTGTCCATATCCACAGATTCGTAGTATTTTGCAATCATTTTGACATCGTAATTGCTGTGCTCAGTTGATAAATGAAAGAGCCGTTTGTGCTTCTCCTTCCAGGATGCAATTATAGTTTGGTTCTGCATTGTGTTGTATTGCGATCCAGTAATAAAGGCACGACAGATTGAATGATGTGCTACATCTGTTGTTTTCCTCGAGAATACGGTGCGCTATAGTGCATGTCCTTTTGCCTTTTGAAAAGGCCATTTAGAATGAGGTCACTTACCCCAAATCGATTTTTAAGTCTGCATTGTGATGCACGGTGGTGTAAGTGAAATTAGGGGAAACAGCCTGTAACATAAGAAGGGCTGCAGAAACAGCACTGATATATTGGCATCTCTTTGCCATGGCTAGTTTTCCACGTGTTGTTTTCGATATTGAATGCATGTACATAAAATAATGAAGCTGTTTAAACATAGTGTGTGCTGTGGTTAATCTTAATCGGTTAAATCAAACCTTACTCTGACCAGTGAACATATATCTTCTGTGCACACCACTATTTTTTACTGTAATCACAGTAATAACTTAGATGATTTATTACAAAGTTATTGTTTATTTTAGTTTGTCAACCCACTAATACATTCCAGTGACTCATGGCAAATCCACTTGATCTTTTCCATCTGTACCATAAATTGTTCGGTATCAGTGATGTAGCATGGGTGATGCTTCATGTGACACCAAAATTCCTAAACATTTATATGTATGATTAATTTCCACCTCGCTTTCTTAATGTCACAGTGCCCCTTGCAGCAGCTCTGAGGTCTCCTGGTTTAATAAGCGTTTATCTTGAGGAATGCTGCCTTCAGGTGCTGATAATGGACTATCGTTGTCTGATTTGTGTCCAAGGACACGGGGGTTCACGGGAACTCCAGTAGGGTTTGGAAGGAAACTTTTGGAAACAACACTGTCACTCAGGACAGGATATTACTTCTTTTTATCTCTTCCCCTTCTTCCTCACCCAGAAAACCCTTAAATTTTTTTCTCTGTTCATTTATATTCAGTGCATGTATAATGTATACACACACACACATACACACACACTGGCTAAAAACGACTCGTCCCAGGCGGGGTCGCGGCAAACTGCAGCCTATCCTGGCAACATGGAGCGCAAGGCTGGAGGGTGAGGGGACACACCCCGGACAGGATGTATAATGTAAATTAGCTTTTAAGTTCGATTTATAGCAGTTTGTGGGACACCAAATGCATTGTTATCTTGTCTGGGTATCACTAAATGATTATTCTACCGTGGACCTTGTGAATTTTATATATAGTACTGCTTTGACCTAAATGTAAATTATTGCAACCAGTCTCAAAATAAATTCCTAATGTAATATGAAAGGTCAATTAATTCCCCTTTCAGCGTAGACATTCAAAAGGTGCACTGAATATTTATCTGAAAGGCTTTTCAAGCTGGAGGAAAAGCGAAACGAAGCGTGAGAGCAAAGGGAAAATATCACAGCTGACTGTTTAAAATCTCTTTCTTATTTTACACAACTGTTTGAATGCATATGTTGGCTCCCTGCTTTACAGAAGTTACTGAAGCTGGGAGACTGATGCAGCACCTTCCATGTACTGTATCTGCCAGTGGACTTTTATTGATGCACATGTTATCTGTACCAAAGAACTGATGAAAAAGCACAAGAGTTAAAACGTAATTTGACTGGTTAGATATACGCTCATCTCCGAAATGCAGAAGTATGGAGGCAGGCCTGTCAGTGTGGAGGGATGTAGAGACTGTCCAGTGTCCAGTCTCAGGCAAACATAGCGCACCATAGGATGTCAGTGAGAGACTCTGCGCATGAAGGCAGTCATTTCAAGTGTGTCCACTGCCACTACTGCCCAGATGTGAAGCGGGACTGACTTCAGAGTCCTGCTGAAATCATAGGTTTTGTATTAAAAACTGAGGTGTCGGCAAGAAAGCGCTGTGCTGGAGACCTCCATGTGACATCTGAGTAGCGGACGTGGCCTTGTGGCCTGGCACACTGAGATGCTCTGCCTGAGATCACCCTTGAGGCTTCGGTTGTTCAGGCTACAGAAAAGCTGAACATACTCTTCAGGACTTGACAGTTGAACATTCTGGTCATGCATTTAAATTGAAAAGCTATACATCCAGAGTCAGCCTTCTGAGTTTTTGCCCCCACACAGTGATACTGGACAGCCAGCTCTTAGCATTAGGAGATACAGCAATGTACATTGCTGTTTGCTCTTGGATTTGCACCCAACGCATATAACGCCTGTGTGTGTGTGTGTGTGTGTGTGTGTGTGTGTGTGTGTGTGTGTGAGTGTCCGATAAATAAAGGCAAAATACAGTAAGTGCTCTTGTGTCCTTGTTCATTGTAAAAATACATTAAGCTGACATTCCCATTTATCATCTTATTATATGAATGTGCTTAGGAGATCAATGCTTTGCAGGTTTCTAAGAAATTCGATCCAAGTGAGTATGACTTCTACCTGTGAGCTCCAAATCAGAGGGAAATTGAATAAATTCTTTCTCCATCAGGCTTGCCAATATATCCATTGCATGTCTTCTTTTTTTAACTTTATTCTTGACATAGTTTAATCCTAAATAAACATGGGATGGGGCTTATTTGAGCCTTCCAAAATAACAAGGGGTTGGCCTGTCTCTGCTAACTAAAATAAACAACTGAGGGGAAAAAAACTTGATCCCTGGTCAGTGTGTCTCACAAGACTAATTGTGATCCTGTTTATTCTTTTGTCATCTTTTTTCTTCCAGTAAATATTGACATAGCATGGCTTCACAAGGTGGCTTCCTGTTAGATTTGTCTTTGAAGGTTCAGACAAGAAATGAGTGGATTCTTTCCTTGCCATATTCCCTAAAGACATGGTATGTCTTTTCTGCTCATGCCCTTCCTTTCACTGTAACGTTTCCAGGAAACACACTCCAGTGAATTAAGGATGTAGTGATCTTAACCTTCAAATATGTGAAAACTGGCCTTACCTGTTAAGGAGACTGTCCCTGTGGTATAGAAGTACACATATCTGCTCCTTGAAGAGCAGACTTCTGTGAAAAGTATACAGACTGTAATATACAAAAAAGACTCCTAAAATAATTTGTTGGAATTAGATATTTGAGCTGTACAACAAATGATTTGGCCAAGTATTTGAAATGTTCACTGCTAAAATCGAGACACTTCCGTATTGAAAAGATCCAGCAATATCTTCTGTTAAACTGTGTACACATTCACATTTACATTTATTCATTTAGCAGACGCGTTTCTCCAAAGCAACGTACATCTCTGAGAACAATACATGTACAGAAGGAAAGATTTAGATGTAGACACTTGATTCTTGAGTATTCACGTGTCTTTAGATACTCTCTATTATATAACAAGTTCCTTGTTGACACTACAAATACTAGGTGAGGTATAATACTATTGTGTTGAGTACTTCAGGAGAGCAGTGAAGAGCTGACATTGAACTACAGGGACACCTTCTTGACTTGACCTTATTCTCTGATCTGTAGCCACATAAAGACAAACCATTGTGCTCAGTAAAAGAAGAGGAAAATACCATCATGTACTGTTTCCTTCAGTCTTTTTGTCAGAAATGAAGTCTGTATTTTTAATTTTAGCAAGAGGACCCAACGTTTCGCTTTTCCTTTGTGCCATGTGCTGTTGAGCCCATTCGGAATGTCCGACTTCCTGTTGAGTTCCAGATACTAAATAACTTAGCAGGCCCTAGTCTGGATCCTCTCAATCATTCCTGTCTTGTCCAAATGACCATGTCTCTTCTAAGTGAGAGAGAGGACATCCTTCAACTGATTACTGAGATTTAATCTGTGCTATTACACTGATTGGGAATTCTTTTTTCCTGAGAACTCATCCTCCCCTATCAACCAGAACTGGTTTTCCCCGCTCATCTTTGAAGTCCACTTCTACGTGTTGCTTTTGCAGCTGTTTCCGTTCCTTTCTTTTCTGTTGCTCCTTGGGGAAGTGACCCGCAGGTTAGGGGAGTCACTGTTTAATTAGCACAGGAGGATAGGGAGGGACCTGGGGACTTTGCTGTCTCCTAGCAGGGGTGAATCTGCAGAACAGCTGGGCACCTGCGTAAGAGTTGTTTTTATCCTTTTATTTTTCTCTGTTATGCTTTGTACCGCTTTCTCAGTACAGGGAATTAACCCATAAAGATGAAGTTTGTTTTGTTCGTCATGAGATATTTCATCACTGCTTTTAGGAGGTAAAGTAGTTTGGTTGTTTCTGGGCACAGTAATGAATCAGTTCAAGGTGAATTATGCTTTCATTATATTTTGTTCATTCTATGCACTTTGCATAAAACCATAAGAAACAGGAAGCCCAGTAGTACCAAGGGGAACATTCTTGTACATATGTAGGGTTCCTGGATGTACAGTTATGACTAACTCAACAGCTTCTTCAGACTTAGGCTGCTGAAACGAGAAGTTTCATTTTTTTGGTTGACTGTCTCAACATTTTTCAGATCACCTATTTCCAAAATGTGTTCAGGATAGGATCATCATTTACATGGGGATACACAGTGATCAAACCTTCCCCTCAGTCATGAAGTACCATGATGACGTTATGTATGCCTCTGCATTTTGATTAGGCATTGTTATTATTACTGTTGTGGTGTGTCTAGTACAAAGTTTACTAGTCCTGTTTCGTTAATTATTAGTTCCCCTCTCCAATGCAAATAAGGCAGCAGGAGCTCCGTGAAGGGCTCCCCCCCCCCACAAACAGCACAAATGAAAAAACCTTATGATTTGTTATCGCTACATTTGTGCTGTTTTGTGCCATAAAAATTAGAATTTGTGGCATTGTTGTTTCTGAGATATTAACATTTATTTTTTTCCAGGGAGTGACGTCACTCAACCCTCCTACAATGCTGGAGACACTTGAATCTGGGCTCTTTCGTTTCTGCTTTGTTTCTGCTGATTTGTGCCGTTTAAACCGTTAACAGAGATCGGACCACGGTTTAAACGGCACAAATGTAGCAGTAACGAAAAATATGCTTTTCTTTATTTGTGCTTTTGTAGGGGAGCCAGCTTCACGGATCTGCGTGATGTCACAAGAAATACTATACTTTATATTTTAAAAAGTAAGAGATGAAACCGCAGTTGGAACAGCACAAATCAGCACAAATGTAACAGTAACGAAAAATGTACTTTTCTTTATTTGTGCTGTTAGTAGGGGGGCCAGCTTCACGGAGCTGGCAGCAAAGAGGTTAAGAACATTTAAAAGATCCAGGTTCTAATTCCATCAGCTCTAATTTCATCTAATTCCGCAGTGTACCTGTGTCGTGGAATTTGGGTTGAATAGACAGTCTGAAACGTCAAGGCCTTTATTCCTTCCAAGTGTTCGTACAGATAGCATGCTTGGAGAGAACTTCAAAGGGAAGCTCCCCAAAAATGCATCTTATTGATATATATGTGTTATGCTTTAAAAGAGGGAACATGAAAATTCATACGTGGAAAAATGCCAAAATACAGCATCAGTGACGGGTGCACATCTTAGTGAGTACCAAGAGTAAGTGCTGAGACAGTTTGTACGAGACAACTTGCAGGTACCACAGAGATATGAAGAACAGAGGAGTACAAGGGACAGCACCGTTGGCTATATAACAGCAGTCCCATATCATGCACAACATGCTTTCATCAGAGAAAAGACCAAACATGTGCTTCATTGTTAATTTTCTCTCTCACTGACCATAAAATTGATCTGGCAAAAATGAATAAGCTCTATCAATGGATAAAATCATTGTAAGTCACTTTGGAGAAAAGCAAAATCTAGATTAATAAACATGGTTTGATTGTATAGCAGAATGTTTATTAAAATGGCACTGTGATTTACTGGAGGGGCGCGGCGGCGTGGTGGGCTTGGTCGGATCCCACTCTCTGGTGGGTCTGGGATTCGAGTTCTGCTTGGGGTGCCTTGCGATGGACTGGTGTGCCATCCTGGGCATGTCATGCCCCCCCCTCCCCCCCAGCCTTGCACCCTGTGTTGCCGGGCTAGGCTCCGGTTCGCCGCGACCGTACTCAGGACAAGCAGTTTCAAACAGTGTGTGTTTGTGATTTATTGCTAATTTGTATATTTGTTCATTTTTCCAGGTAGTGGATATTTTGCTGACACTTGGGCAATTCACATCACTGTCTACTATGATATATTACCTCCAAATACTTAGCATTTAGGAGACATGGTGGCACAGTGGGTTGGACCAGGTCCTTCTCCCTCCTGGGTCTGGGGTTCGAGTCCTGCTTGGGGGGCTTTATGGTGGACTGGCATCCCGTCCTGAGTGTGTCTCCTCCTTCTCTGGCCTTACACCCTGAGTTGCTGGGTAGGCTCCGCAACCCTGTATGGGACGAGCAGTTCAGTGTGTGTTTGTTTAGCATTTGACCTGAAACTTGTCCTTGAATACAAACATTTTTTTAATTGAACTTTTTCATATAATAATTCTTTTTAAATTGTCTTCAGTAATTTAAATGGCCATCAGTTGATGTAAAGATACATGTGTTTTTGTGGAATCAAACATTAGTTGTGGCAGTAGACACCAACAGTAGCGTTTGGTGGGATCTGCTTTCATTTGTTCAGAGGATGGAAAAATATGCTGACAAATAAAACAAAACAAGTATTATTAGATTATTGTAGGTTTGATGATTTACAACTCCCAGAATAGATAGGTTGACCCATCTCTGTGCTTGCTTTGACTGCATGAACAGCAACAAATCTGTATGTTCCCTAGACAGTGTCGCCACCCTTTAACAAACTGGCTAGAAACGCATGGAAACACTTGGCCGTCTGAGTGGTGTGTGAATACAGCTTTTGTCCCAGCAGTGCTGCAAACCTCTGCTCTGTTTAACTTTGTGTCACGGTCACGTTCCTGCTTTCTTGTTCCAAGTTTTGCTCCAAAAATAGAAAGGATTTTAAATCTTCTGCTTTTGTGCAGCATTGCCAAGAATAAACCAAATCCCAAGATTCCCCTTGACAAATCATCTTAATCAGTAAATCATGAACTAACCAGAAAAGTGCAATAGCTCCTTTCTTTCAGTTTGATTGCTGCTGATTTTTACTAAATTTAATGACCACTAAAATGATTTTTTCTAATTTTTTTCAACAGAGGAAAAATGTCAGCCTGCTCCTGAGCGTGGGTTTGCTGGCATTTTGGGGGATTATACTGTTGGCGGGTCGCCTTTACTGGATGGGCAACAAGACACCCAGCTTCTCCAACTCGGACAACCCTGCGGCTGATTCTTCCTGCCTCTTGACTAGGACGCTGACTTTCTTCCACCTGCCAGTTGTCAACCTGTGGCTGCTCCTGTGCCCGGACACGCTGAGCTTCGACTGGTCCATGGATGCCGTACCCCTGATCAGGAGTCTTGCTGACTGGAGGAACCTTCACACTGTGGCCTTCTATGTGGGACTGCTTCTCCTGGCATGGTTTGGCCTTCGGAGTCCGGGGAAGATCAAAGAGACTAATGGCAAAGCTCATGCCACTAATGGGAAATCCTGCCCTAACGGGCACAGTTACACTCTAGATCAAGAGTGCTCAATTTCAGAGCCAGAAGTCTCCACAAGTTTAGAAAATGGTACAAAGAAATACTCCTACCCAAGGACAATGCTGCCTGCTACAGAAAATGTAGTTGTGTTTGCCCTTAGTCTTCTCTGTATTCCCTTCTTGCCTGCAACTAACTTATTTTTCTATGTGGGTTTTGTAATAGCAGAGAGGGTCCTCTATATACCAAGCATGGGATTCAGCTTACTGGTGACCCTGGGTATAAGGACCCTCTGTGTTGGACTTAGGAGAAGATCCTCCAGGACAGTTCTGTTGTGTTGCAGTGTCATGTTGGTCATTCTCCATGGAATTAAAACTGTGATGAGGAACTGGGACTGGCAGAATGAAGAAATGTTGTACAGGTCGGGGATAACTGTAAACCCCGCAAAAGGTGAGTTATTCAGTTTGTCCAGTCGCCAAGGGTCTTCACAGAGCTTTCCCGCTTCACGTTATGGAGTCACCTTTGAAGCGGCTTTGGAATCAGAATTTATTGTGTCAGATTTTGCTCTTAACTGTTGGGTGAGTTGCACTTTGTGTTTGGTGAAAGCTGTCCCTTTGAGAGGTACCGCAGCAGAGAGACATTACATCTGTTTATCCTGGCAAGGCAGCAGAGGCCATCTGCACTTTTCTTGGCCTGGGCCCATGTTTTGTGTGAAAGTCTTTGCAAGGCAGTTTCTACACAGTTCCACACAAAGTTCAGGCTTATTTGTCTTAGAGATACATTTCAATGAGGCAAACACAAACAGAGCTTCACTAACATCACGTTACTACAAGCAAAAGTTCTCTTTTCTCCCCACATGGTTGCTCTTCGTTGTATACTTATTCCTATGTTTCCCGCACATGTAATGTCTCACAGCAAAGTTTGGAATCGTTAAACCGTAGGTTTTTCAGCTTTTTTGGTTCTCTTCATGCAGTTTCTGCTCCAGCATTAAGCAAGAGGGCTAAACTGAAGAAAGTGCTTCTCTAATTGAAACAGTAAACTGCTCAACTGCCAAGAGTCAGTGAAATCCTGCACACACTCTGGGGCAGCACCTTCCATGCCACTTTTTTATTCTCCCATTAGGGTGCCTGTTATAGTACCCTTGAGCAACGTGTGTAATCTTAGTTTCTCCGATAAAATTGCCTTGTTGCGTAAACGCATCCAGTTATGATTCTGGACAAAAGCACTGGCTAAGGAAATAAGGATCACCTACCTCCAAAGCATTCAACAGTAAATAAATAAAGAACCTAAAATACACTAAAATGATAGTGATTATATGAGAGTCCGTGGGCCTGGCGCTAGGTGTATCTTTCATGAGTACTGACAGGCCATACTTAAGTAGAATTGTGGGAACATATAAATACAGATCATATGCCATATTTTCTGTTACTGTTATTAAGATAGAATAGTTCCAGGATGGATTGAGCAATGAAAGCCTCCATTAAGCACAACGCACACACTGCAGGATGAGGCAGTGTTCCTGTCTGGTTCTGATTATTGCAGTATCTGTGTTAAACAGATTTCCAGTTTGTGGTTGGCGCTAATGCGGGTACTCTGTCTTGCCTTTGGGGAGCGCTTAACCATTTCGTGTAAGTGGAAGTGCTACAGGGGAGTGCGTGAAGTGTGTGGAGCGTGCGGGGTTCCAACTGTTCTGTGTCTCCATCAGCGTGGGGTAACCTGGGCAATGTGCTGAAGAACCAAGGCAAGGTCGCGGAGGCGGAGAAGGCCTACAGAAATGCGCTATACCACCGCAGGAACATGGCTGACATGCTGTACAACCTGTGAGTGTCTGAGTTCCACCACTATAGATCCCTCCTTTGTGGAGGAAGTTGCTCGATATGCTGTCTCTCGGTGTATTGTCTCCGGCCCCTTTTCTGTGAATGTTTCCATTCGTCATGCCCAGCAGCTGTAGGAGAAGACGACAGACACGTTCACTAGTGAAAAGTGACAGCACTATTGAGCAATACACTTTAAACCAGGAACGCATGGTTTCCCCGAACCATATATTCACAGTACCATATAATAGATTTGTTCTGCGGATAAAACAGCGCTCTCATGATGAGTTGCATGGCGAAAGCTTTAGTGACAGACATCCTGAAACAGCTGGTACCACTCAGATCTATGTCGGAGTGATTTTTACACGCGCTTTTTAATGGATTTTATTATCGCTAATAACTTTGTAACATTGCGTTAGTCTGGTTCAGAGGAATGCATTGAACGGGCTCTGTGTTCCTACTTTGTCCTTGGTGAAATGGAAGGGCCTTAAGTGAGCCCTGGGTGGCAGAATTGCAATGCACATGTGTTGGGTCTACAGGACAATACAGCCCATGATATGTGTAATAAAATTTTTTCTTACCAATGTCACACTGCACATACAGCATATGCTAAGTAGCTGAACACTGCGGGATGTTAACTTCTTTTCTATATGATTCACCTCTGTCCAAAAGGTGTTCTGACATTTTCAAGTTGTGAAGGTACTTTCTGAAACTTCTCAGTACCTGCTGCAGGCTCTCTGAGCACTGCTGAGAAACAAATGATCAAACAAAAAGCCATTATCTACAGCAGTAAGTGACGTAGTGGTTAGAGCCACGACATGTTCTGATCCCATCTCTCGCTGCAGTATCTTTGAGCAATGTACTTAACCCTCAACTGCTCCAGTAAATGTTACCCAGCTATATTAATGTGAAAATCATTGCATTTAACGTAACGTCAAAATAAGAAATGTAAATGTAAACACGCTGTGTTACTTTAGTTTTTGTGGTTGAACTCACTCTCAATGCTGTTGTCCCCCTCCAATTCCAGGGGTCTGCTGCTACAAGAAAACAACAAGCTCCCCGAGGCTTTGCATTATTACAAGCTGGCGATCGGGAGCAGGCCAACGCTGGCCTGTGAGTACAGCACATGAGGAGCAGGGCAGAGGGCTTCAATGTGTTCCTGAATCCATGTTTGACTCTGCTGTTCAAAAACTTTGTCTTTCTTCTTCTATTAATAAGTGAGACCCAAACTTACTGTGTAGGTTAATTGCACCCTCTCGTACCCTCATTACGTTACGCTGTTGTAAACCAGTATCCGTTTCGCTCAGATGCGGTCATTTGGACATTCGTTCTCGCCTTGTTATTTAGTTACTTTTTTCTTGTAATATGATTGCATGGTAAATCAGCCTTGTTTTGTTACATGTATCTTCTTGCAGTTTCCTTCAGGATTAATGAAGTTCGTTACTTTCTTTATTTAGAAACCTGTATACATGTGTTTCACTTGTCAAAAGCGTTATCCATTTTTGGCAAGACTTTTATGGAGATGCAAAAAGAGGAGGAAGAAGTGATTTGTTCTCTCTTCAACACTGCAGTGATCTGCATGAATGCTGACTGTTGAAATCCCCTGCGGTGTCTCTAAATATGCATTGTCACTTTGATTTGAACAAGCACTGGCACAACATGGATCAGGGCAAGGACTGGCCTGCAAATTCACATAGATTTATTCAGAGTTAATTAGTGAGATGGAGTTGATAGGGAGTTTCTTTTCCCTTGTTCCTTGCAATTTGGCATGTGTCATTTGTCTTGATCACAGCCGCATACTTGAACATGGGAATCATACTGATGGACCAGGGACACCTGGAGGAGGCCAGGCGGACGTTCATTACCTGCGCCAACATCCCTGATGAAAACCTGAAGGATCCCCATGCCCACAGGAGCTCCGTGACCAGCTGCCTCTATAACCTGGGCAAGCTGCTCCATGAGAAGGGCCACCATGAGGTGGGTGAGCAAGGAGCGGCAGAAGAAGGAGAAGCAGGGGATGGGAGTCAAAGTCAGAGGTTAGGATAGAATCCAATAATAGCAGGAGTGATAAAAAAAGGTGGTTTTTGCTAGGTGAATATCTCTGAACCTGCTACAGAGACTCACATAAGAGACAAAAAGCCTGTTTATTTAGCCACAAAACCAAACCCAGCTTCAGTCTTTAACTTCATAGTACTCTTAAAGTTTGCGCTATTTTAAACGAAAGCTTGAAGTATGAATTGTGAAGCTTTATCATCCCTAAGTGTATTTATAAAGCACTGATCAGCTGATGACACTTTTGTAACATTTCCTGCATCTGATATCAAAGCCCAGATTCATAAAGTAGAAACACATGATGTGCATAACCAGTGTAGTTTGGATGAATGTCAAAATGATGAGTCACCAGTCAGTCCGTCCTGTTCACTTACTCTGCATTAGCAGTGCACCACCATCCACTGATGTTGTTTTTACCTCATTTGGAATTTAAGCGGTAGACTATTTGTTTCAGTGCAAAGTTACATCTCGGCAGTGTAATTCATTGTTTTTCTGAGTGTTGGCTGTGGTGCATTTCTACAGCTTTCATGAGCTCTCATTCGCCTCTTCTACATGGTATGGACCTCTCATAAGTGACAGTCTCTGCTTCCTTTTTTACAGGAGGCTCTTTCAAAGTATAATGAAGCAATGCAAAAAATGCCTAAACAGTTTGCACCTCAGAGTCTTTACAACATGATGGGTAAGTGATACTCGGATAAAAAATGTCAAAACATTGGAGAATCCGGAAGGTACATAATGCATTCTATAATCCATCCATCCATTCATCCATCCATCCATCCATCCATCCATCCATCCGTTTTCTTGCCTGCTTGTCCTTCAAGGGTTGCAGTGGCAATAGGGAGAGCAGAGCTGTCACTCGCAACTTCCTCCAGCTCAACCCGGGGAATCCCTAGCCGCTCCCAGGCCAACCCAGCAGGTCCTGGGCCGACCTTGGGATCTCGTCCCAGTTGGCCGTGTCTAGTATACCTCCAAAGGGAGGCGCCCAGGGACGTCCTTCCCAGATGCCCGAACCACCTCAATTGGCTCCTGTCAATACAGAGGAGTAGCGGCTCTCCTCTGGGTTCCTCCTGGATGGCTGAACTCCTCACCCTGTCACGGAGAGTGAGTCCCACCACCCTGCGGAGAAAACTCATTTTAGCTGCTTGTATCCGTGATCTTATTCTTTCGTCATTACCCAGAGTTCATGACCATAGGTGAGGGTAGGGACGTAGATCGACTGGTAAATGGAGAGCTTCGCCTTATGGCTCAGCTCCCCCTTCACCACTGCAGTCCGGTACAGCGACTGCATCTACTGCTGCCGCTGCTCCTAGTCTGCAGCCGATCTCATGCTCCCTTCTCCCCTCACTTGTGAATAAGACCCCAAGATACTCAAACTCCTCCACCTGGGACAGATTCTCTTCCCTTACCTGAAGGGGGCATGCCATCCTTTTCCGTGAGAGAACCATGGATTCGGACTTGGAGGTGCTGATCTTCATACCAACCGCATCACACTCGGCTGCAAACCATTCCAGTGCATGCTGGAGGCATCCATGTGACGGTGCCAAAAGGACAACATCATCCACAAAAAACAGAGACATCAGTGAAGTTAACAAATGCAACTATAATGCAACGCAACAAAATTTTTCAAAGTTCTTAGTTATGTTGAGTTTTGCATTGATTATGATTAGTTAAACTTTACTGATTACAAAAATACCATTAGTTCTTCTAAAGTGATAGTTTTAGTTTGGTGCTTTACAGCCGCTGGAAAATTCTAGAAGGTACCAGAACCTTAGTATGAACAACAACATATAGTACAAACTAATGCCAAACATATGTTTAATCTAACAAAACTGAATGGAAAATGCAAAAAAAAAAACAACATAATAAAGTAATTATTAATGTACATTATTTTTTTCCATTTATTTTGTTTACCCTTTAATGATATGGCATTTTGCCACAGTAAGCTTTTTAAGTCATTCTGTATAAAACAGCCTGATTAATTAAATACAAATGGAAAATGAAGCAAAGGATGGAATGCAGAGCTAATGGATGAATTAAATTCATCTGTGGATGTTCTGTCAGAATTGTAAAAGGTTACAAATATATTTCATAGTGCAGTTGTTTAGAACTGCGTACAAACATTCAGAAGTGGAATATATTAAATGGTTTGGGAAAAAGCCACTGCATCACTTTAAAAGCTGTATGAGACTGAAGACCAGTGCCTTTGCCAAGTCCTCCGTGTTGATGTTTCCATACCACATTAACACACGACACTTGCTATAATAACAACCTCACTCTTTGTATGATGTCCATGTAAAACATGCAAGGGTTGTTACTCTAGAAAGAAAAAAAGCGTGTTGAATTTCAAATGAACCCAGGCACTTGTCACATCCATGTAACTCAGTGTTAATTTTGGTGGCCTGTTTCCAAAGACTCCTTCTGCTGCAGCCTGAACAGCCGCAGCTCCGTCTGCATGGTTTGATGGAACCTGCATGTCAATGACACTTCCTCTGTTTAAACTGCTGCACTAAATGTATTATGACAGGTGAGCTGGAGTTAAGTCAACATTTTGGCCAGGTACCAGGCAAAAGAGTGGTAAGGCAGGCAACTTTTTGATTTAGGAGAGTATTCAGTTCCCTCCAGAAGAAAAGCTGTTATCACTGCAGTCTTGTTACTGTCCAGTCAAGGTGTATTTGGGCTGGCAATCAAATATACACCTGATTAAATGTATTTATGTACAACTTGCAGTGGTAATTTAAAACAGTTTTGTCCCTCCCAAATGGAAAAAGAACACATCTTCCCTTTTCGCAGAGGTTGAAATTTCATATTATTCTGCAAGTATTAGGAGCGATAACTATTGTGTTTGAAATGGAAATACGCTCTTCAGCTGTTAACTACAAAAATGCATGTTATGATCATAGAATCCGCAGAGGAGGGCAAATTGATTTCAATGATATTAACAAATATTTATTTAAAAAGCACTGTTATGATTCAAGTAAATATTGGGCTATATTGCAACATTCAATGGATGTGTACTTATTCAGTAATGTATTTCTTTTTTTAACTGTGATTATTAATTAAAGGAGGTTTTTGGTTCATCTCGGTAAAATTTTCAACATTTTTTGAATGATGGCCCTACAGATCAGCCTGCTTTTTTTGGGATGGAGGGGTAGATGATGGCGGCTGGGAGCACAGTGTATTTCTAAACTTGTCATCAACACTCTATCATTAGCCTTGCTTGGCCAGCAGCTCACAGCTCATCCCTGAATCTTGTTTCAAGACCCAGTGCCTACAGGAGCTGTGGGGTTAAGATAGATCAGGTTCCATTTAAAATCCCTTTTTCAGTGCACAGCATCCTGTGATTCTTTTTATCTATTTTACTATATGCACAATGTCCTCTGTGTGTGTTACTCAACACTACTCATTTAATAATGGAATTTACTTCTTTCCCAGGTGTGATTATATTCTTGGTTCTTGGTTCTAAAAAGTTGAATTGCATGAAATTGTTGAAGTGCAACTGTAGCAGCTATGGGTGAATATCAGTTTTCACAT